>NC_072378.2:90667500-91917500 GCF_028885625.2 Pongo pygmaeus | reverse complement strand
ATGGGACTCAGCCAGCACAGTCACATCCTCAATAAATCTGTGGGAGTGTAGGTGGACAACAGGAAAAGCAATGACTTAAACTGAAAGAAAATAAGCTAGACTGAAGCTTTCTGATTTGTTTAGCTCACTTGAAGTTACTCTTATGATATTATTACTATTTCTTTTCAAAAGAGTTAAATAAAAGATATCTCATACAAAAGGACACTAGTGAGTGGATACAAAAAACTTGTGAAAATATATCAGAATAAAAAATGAAGAACAACATATTCTACCCAAAATCAGAAATATCTTTAACTTTCCTGCAAGAAAAATACACTCTTCCACTTAAGCCAAGCATGAAGCGTAAAAATTCATGGCAAATAAATATCTTTTCATGTGCTGTTCAGTCTTTAGAAAGCTAAGCTTAAGATAATTAAAGAAAAGTAGCAAGGTTTTCAAATTGAAGTTGCCAGAAAGAGTGAAATCATAGTAAATCTACTTTAATTAGGGTGCTACCCAGTAATGGCAGAAATTTAAACTTCTTAAAGTTTTATTGACAGATGAATTATAGGTGAAAATTTATCATGGGATTTCCAAAAGTGATTGATTGTTAAAGCCATATTCTGATTCCTCAGGGAATTTCCAGGGCTGAGACAATGCCAGGCATAGTGTTTGTGTAATAAGAGAATGGCTTTAGAGTAGGACAGATAAGTGTAAATCCTGCCAGCCTCTCCCACTGGTCAGCTGTGTGTAAATTTCTGAACCCCAAGATTCTCATTTTTTATATGAGAGTAAAAACACACCCTACATAGTGACTTTATGAAAGTTAAGATACTAAATGTCTAACACCCACCAGACATTTATGTCTCAATGAACAGTAACTATTATTATAATTATGCTATCAATATTATAAGAAGGTAGTCAGGTATAGTCAATACAAAGATTTTCTTTGTGATATTTTTAATTTTCTCCTTTTTTCAGTTTCTTCTGTGACTAATGTCTCATGTTGGCAAAGACAATGTGACATAATATTCATTGTCACAGTGAATGGTAAGGAAGATAGAATGTACCATTTCCAATAAAATCAGTCTCCTTTTCTTCATATTTAGAATGCTATGCATAAATGAACTTCAACAACAAAATTCCTAAAATACTAGTTTTCTCAAATTGTGTTTACTAATTAAAATAGCAGATATGTTAATAATAATTGCCATAAAATTATTATAAAAATTGATTTTAAATATGAAAATATGTTTTAACTAATAAGACTCCTTTAAAAAGACATGTGTCTAGAGTTTTCAAACTATGCATTAAGTGGCATGAAGATACTTTAGAATAGTTGAAGTGGTCATGGGGCTTGACTCGCAAATTTCCATTCCTAATCTTATCATATCACTTGTCAATTCCATTCTCCATTTCAGTGGTTCACCTAGAAATAGACAATGTGTCCCAATTCTGCCTAATAAAACATAAAATAAAGTAAGCTCAGGTCATCTTGGAAAAGATTTTTCTCTCCTAAAAGGAGACATGAAGTGGAGAAAAGTGTCTTCCTCTGAATATTGTCATGTCTGGCTATAATGCCTGGAAATACGGCTGCCACTTTGCAACCATGAGTAGAGCCAGCCCAAGAGCCAAGTTCACACACTGATTTGAGTGGGGAGGAGATGCAAAGCCTGGGTTTTTGATAATTCCAACCTATATGATGTTCCCTACTTCTGGACTACATGAGAGGTAATATGCTTTCTTATTTTTCAAGCCAATTAGCATCATTCTTTTCTGTAAACTATAGCTGCAAGCCATCAAAACTGAGAATAGTAAGCCCTAAACAAATGTTAGCTACCTTTCTCCTCATCCTCCCACTCCCCCTCACCATCATCATCATTCTTAGTATTCCTGTTTCCTTCTTATAGCCTCACACAAGCCTTACATGAAGCATTTCCTTATCTCTCAACAGCTTAATCCCTTTCTTTTTACCCTTTAGAGTGAGCCCAAGGCTGTTCTCTAAAAATTGGTTGCTCCCATAGCACCCTGTCCTGTTCTGTCATATCACTTAAAGCAATTGTAGTTAAATCAGAGTTTATTAGTTGCTTATATCTCTCACTAGAGTGTAAAGTCAGAAAGGCAGTAACCTTTCTGCCTTATTCAATGTTGTGTATCCAGTGGATAGCAGAGTCCGTGGAAAGCAGTAGGAACTCAGTATATATGTTGAGGAAAAAAAAGAATACAAATAAAATCTACATGTAAAATAAGGATTAACTATTATACTTCGAAATAAACTATTCACTAGGAAAATCGGTCTTGTAAATATGCTGCTTACATTTGGATTATAACTGTTGACAAAACTTTATTGACATTACACATTATAGACTGTAAAACTGTCCCATAAGCAGTTTTATTTGACAGTTGTGTTTTGCCTTACTTTAATTGGATATACAATTTTCTTTGCATTTTGCAGTTGAGAACTCTTCAAGGACAAATACTAAACCCTGTGGGGGAAGAAAAAAATAACAGATTGCCAGATAGACTAAAAAACAATTTAGCACTCAGCAAGAAAAGAAGCAAGAACCCAAGTTGAAACATCCCATGTAGACAATGTCACCACAACACTTCCAGATAAAAAAGAAGAAAAGCACCCCTATGCATCTCAATTAGAGAATCAAGGTGAACCACATCATTTTCCTTGAAGCACTGCCAAATATTTGACATAAACTTCAATTAGGTTTCAAGCTATCAATTACAAAAGAAATTTTCTTTTAGAAAAATAATCCAGGAAGAAGTTTGCTTAATGTTTTTCTTATAAACCTCGTTTTGTTTAATTGATCTGAGGAACTGTCTGCCCATTACTCAAGGTATGTCAGTTTCTTTCTCCTGTGGTGTGATCCAAAGAAAACTTCATATATATTTGCACACACACAAGCACACATATGCACATATATATGTGTGTATGTATATATATGCATATACGTGTGCATAGATGCACACAAACATACACACAGGCAATACACAGCCAATTCATTTGATTAAAAAAATCAAAGACCGGTTAGAGTAGGAGGATTGAGTATTGGTATGCTTTGTAAAGATTCTTCTTTAATTCTTCTTTAATGCATATAATTCTGCTCACTTCCTTAAATATCTTCTATTACCCAGAGCTACATTTAATTCCAAAGTGTGTATTAGCATTTTTTCTCTCTTAAAGCTTAACATACAAATCTAATTATATTGAAAAATAAGAAATTGCCCTGTTTTTATGCTTAAGAGTTCAAGAAATCACCAATTGTTGAGGCAGGTTTTCTCCCATGTAAAAAGTGAAATATCCACTTAGGTAATTGTAGTCACTTACTTTTCATTAATTATGTCAAAGTGTTAGCAATCCCTTCATTTCCTAGGAGGTACACAATGTGGAAAAATTGTTTTATCGATTTATTTTTATTTCAAGATTGTCCAATACCATACCAATGCCTAATCTACTGCTGTTATTAAATCAAGTAAACAAATAAGTAAAAATAAAAACCAACATAAAGAGCTCTAAATTTAGAAAGGGTGGCAAAGATAGCCATTGTAACTGCCAAAAACTATTTTATATAATTATTTAGCTATTTCTATAATTTGAATAATTTCAGTGGTAGTCACTTATTGTTCTTGCTGTTGGGTCAAGAGGTCAAGAAGATAATTTCCATATCAGTAACAGAGGAATTTTATAAAATAAAAGGAAAGTATTATTTTGACACAACCAGAAAACTAAGATTATATGAATTTATTTCACTGGTACATTTGAAATGACATTCCTCTATTTAAAAAATAATATTCACTTATGAAGCCACTTGTTATGCATCTTTTAGATACTTAGCCTAAGGCAACAGGGTCACAAAGATGACTATACGTAGTACTTCATTATAGTGTGGACTTTGAAACCATTGCATGGATTTACTTAGCAGCACTACTTCTTACCACATATCAGGTGTGTGAGTTACTCAGACGTGCTTTGCTTTAGTTTCTTCATCTGGAAAACAAAGACTATCAGAGTGCCTTCCTTTCTGGATTCCTGTAAAGTATAAATAAAATTTCATAATAGGGTCCTACATTATTTGAAATAATGCATTAAGCACACATTAAAGATTAGCTGTTATTTCTACTATTGTAACATGTATAATTTGTCAGGATATTTAGGCACATTATTTGTTACACTACCATGTGACATACACCATGTAGAAATATTTACAGTGTTTCAAGAACAACTACTTGCTTCCAGATAATTAAAGGCATGTTTTAGAGAGAAGGTGACTTTTGGCTAAGGGAATCATCTAATTTACCATCCAGGCCACCACAATAGAGAGTGAAAGGGCATGCTATTAATGATTACTCTGAAACAATGGACATAAACCGGTACTGACCCAGGGAAGCCCATATATATGATAACTTTACTGTTACCTGGTTTAAGCATTCAAATTTGACAGATGGAAAAGGAAGAGGAGAGGTGGGATCAGGGATAGCTGAATACATAATCTAAGGATGCTGAAATAGATGGAATTTATAAGGTATAGCAAATAATTTAGTATGGCTGACACGTGGAAGTATGGATATGGAGAACTGAAAGAATAAAGGTGGGGATTGTCCTTTCAGCCCTGAAATAGCACTTTATTGTACATATAATGAATAAACATTGAGTTAGTTTAATCCCGGGCGTGACATTATCAAATTTGCATTTAGAAAGATAATTCTAGCTGTTTTGCATGTTAGAATGTTGAAAACCTACATGGAGAAAGTTGACTATAGTAGTCCAGACAAGAAATGATGAAGATGTCAATTAATCAAGGGTCTGTAAGAATGAAAAGAAAGTGTGGGATTGAGAGTCATTTTGAAAATTGATTTAATAAGATTCGTTGCGCTATTTGATGTGCAAAAATTAAAGAAAAGGAAAAAAATAAAACTAACCCAAGTTCTAGCTTGGCTGAGTAAATGAGTGGTGATTAAGATGAGGAATACACGACCCACCCTAATGCCTTCATTTTAATCACCTCTTTAAAGCCCCTACCTCCAAATACAGCCACACTGTGAGAAACTGAGGGTTAGGAATTCAGCAAGTGAGTCTTGAGGAGATATTAAACAAACCCACAACACAGATAAAGTATGCGCTTTGGGGATTTCCAAGCCAGAGGCTCCTGTGAAAAAGGTAAACTGAAGCAGGTATTGTGCAGCAAAAGGAAATAGAATTACAAACTGAACGTATGTGGGTGAGGCAAGGCAGGGTGGGGCAAGGCCTTTGGGTAGGCTGATCACAGGGCTTTTCAACAATAAATCAATGGGAATGTGTTTGTTGCTCCCAGGACCCTGGCACCTTGACTCCGGGACTATAGCATGTCAGCAAATACAAGCAAAGCCCGACACTCTGATTTGCATTTATGCCAATCTAAACTACTCGGTGTTTAGTTTGATTTTTTGAGTGCAGGTTCATTCAAGGACCAGGTTCCCTTGTGCTCAGGGTGAAGTAGAACCAGAAAACATTGTTATCCATTCCCAGAAGTTTTGGAAGAGCCTTGGTAGAAAAGCGGAAGCTGCTTTGACAGTGAAAATATTTGATTCCTATCAGTTTTTGGTCAGGAGCAGATAGCCACCTAGACCAACCCGAGGAGAAGGCTCAGAGAATAGATATACCCCGAGCAATGTGATCAATGTCCTTGAACCTTCATTTTTCATCTGAAAACAGAGACATAAATGCCTGGCTCACAGATTTAAATGTTATGCATTGATAGCATTTATCAATATAACATTTATTTAAATAAGTAGGTGCTCAATAGGTGTTGGTCTTCTAACTTGTCTATATCCCATCCCCATTCTAAGGTCTTCAGAATTGAAGGAGAGATGTTGTATCACCGTTAGAAGGCTGCTTTGGGAAATTCTGCAGCAGGGAGGAGGGATTGTCAACTCCTACACCATGACCACCAAGTTCCTCCCCTTGGTTGAGTCCCTAAATCTCTCTGAACCTCAGGTTCCTCCAAGTATAATGCAGACTTCACAGAGCTGTTGTAAAGATTAGGTGAGGTCAATTGATATTGCTTAAAAGACCTGGTCCATAGAAGATGCCCAATAAACATTACTGCTTTCCCCCTCATCCTGCTGCCTGAAAAAATATTACACCTGTGAGACTGACTCTGAGGATCAGTGTGGGCAGGGGATTGTGTATATAAACTATTTAATGAGTACCAAATACAAAAGTCGAGCCCGGTAAAATATCAGGCCTTGCCCCAGAAGGGCAAATACCACATGATCTCACTGATATGTAAATCTTAAGTCAAACTCAGAAGCAGAGAGTAGAATGATGGTTATCAAGGGCTGGAGGAGGGAGGGACTGGGGAGATGTTGGTCAAATGATACAAAGGTTTAGTTAGGTGGAATAAGTTCAGAAAATCAATTGTACAATATATCAATTATAGTTAATAGCAATATAACATATACTTGAAAATTGCTGAGAGTAGTGTAAGTGTTCTACCACTAAAAAAGTGTGGTAATAGATGTTAATTACCTTAATTTAGTCATTTCACAATATGTACATATATAAAAATATGTTGTATGCCATAAGTATATATAATTATTATTTGTGAATTTAAAAAATAAAAATAATTTCCAAAATAAAAAAAAAGATGAGGAATACAGAGTAGGAACAGGTTGGGAGAAGAATGTAATAAACTATACCTTAAACACAATTTATGTGTTTGAGATGTTGCTAGAGAAAGTGTCAGGAGATGCCACGTATGCAACTGTACGTTATTGAATGAACACCATGGGTTATTTGAAATAAAAGAAGATTTATGACACTGTCTTTATGCTATGTTGAAACAACAGATTAGGAATGTATTCTACATTACTTGCCCTCAATAAATATCCTTTAAACAATAACTGTCAATTGCTGGTATAAGGTATTTTTTTCCTGTGAGAAAAGAATGGAAGTTTTTAACAAAAATTATCTTTAAAATGCCACTTGGCATAGACTCATATTCTAGTAAATAGCTTACTTTCCTTCCATAAACAGAGAGCAAAAAATGAATAAATATTTGTTAAATTGAATTCAATAGGTCTTGATAGAAATAAATGTTCAAACTAAGGAGAGAACAACCGGGCAGAATAAGAAGGGATAATGTGAAAGAATCCATTTCTTTTCTTTTTCTGTATTCTAAGCCTATGCTGGATGACGTCTGTGGGAGCCAGGAAGGGTATGATGACAGATAGCACCACCTATGTACTCAGCAATTGCTGCTCATACCAGGTCCACCAGGTGGTCACAGAAAATGTACAGAGCAGAACACACCAAGAAATTCCAAATGCATTGGTCCTTTCTCTCTTGGACTTGCAAAGTGTCTGGAAGAAGCAAGTTGTTTTCTTCCAACCCAAGTTTCTTGGCTCTCAGCTCTAGGCAAAGTATCACAAGATATAAATTGCTTTGGAGTATCTGATACTATGTATTCATTAAGGCAGATACTTGGCATTTTAAAATTATAGTTTGAAGTACTGCATATACTTTGAAATTTTACTCTATTTCTCTCAAATATTTAATTCTCTTTCATTAACTTAATTGATCCATTGAAATATTTAAATATTAATCTAATTACCTTAAGGTAGATATTGATTTAAAAATCAAAAAGAGGTACAGTTTATCCACGTAGAGAGTGAGGTCATTTTTGTTTTGCTAAAGAGTTCTGACCCAGTGAATTTTTTTAAATAACATACTAATGGCCTCTGTCCATGTGCGATGTCTGCTTACTTACTTTTCTGCTGACCCACTGGTTTCTGGTCCTGAGAACCATAGATGCTAATGCTGACCCCTTGAGAACAATTTTACTTCCTGCCAATGATAACATAGATAGGCAAGTGGCCCCATGTCCCCCTACCCATGATGTTCTCCCTGGAGGATCATTTCCAGAGACAGAGACTATAAATTATTGCCAAATGCTTGCCAAATGCTTGGAAATACATATGTCTATTTTTAAAAGTTGGCTACATTATTTCAATTCTGCTCTTCTACTCTTAATTAGCATTAGCAATCAGTGTTCTCTCTTTGCTCTCCAGAAGACAATGTCCTTCTTTCCAATACAAAGTCTGGGCACAAAAGCATGTACATCTGTCACATCCAAGTCATATTAAAATGATGTAGGAAAGTCTAAGACTGGCAGAGAGCTGTAATTGGAACAGAATGCTAGTATCCCAAGCTGGGATTGATGCTGGCCACTGACCCAAAATTGCTTCAATTCTCCTTTAACTTTGGCTGCTGGTTAAGAGTACACTTTTCTTCTGTGATATGTAAAATAGAGCAATTAATAGGATGAAAGTCTGAAGATGCCCAGATAAATCCTTCTTGAAGCCTGGAAAGCATAGACAAGATAAAGAAACAAGAAGAACTTTTCTCTGTTGTGAAATTCCAGTCATCATGTAGGTGTAAAAATGAAACAAGTTCATATTTAGATAATTTTTTGGCTTTAAGCACAGCAAAATTCCACTACTTTATTTATTTTATTTCATTTCTTTCTTTTACAACGTTTAGGAGGAAAAGAAGGTATTTGAAAACTTTTTTTTTTGAAAAAACGTAAGTACTCTCATATTTCTTTTGAAAAGTGTTGAGGCTACAGAAAAGCAAATAATTTTCAAATAGCATTAATCTTTTAAAAAACTGTTATTATGAACCCTAACATATACACTGAACTTGCACATATGTGGTTATGCATGTATACCTCATCCCAAAATGAAAACAACAACAACAACAACAACAACAACAAAAAACATGTGGATTCAAATACTTGCTGACAGTTGTTATTCTTAGACCTTTAAATTGCTTCCAGTTTAAAATGATAAAACGGCCGGGCGCGGTGACTCATGCCTGTAATCCCAGTACTTTGGGAGGCCGAGGCGGGCGGATCACAAGGTCAGGAGATCGAGACCATCCTAGCTAACACGGTGAAACCCAGTCTCTACTAAAAATACAAAAAATTAGCCGGATGTGGTGGCGGGTGCCTGTAGTCCCAGCTACTCTAGAGGCTGAGACAGGAGAATGGTGTGAATCTTGTAGGCGGAGCTTGCAGTGAGCCTAGGTTGTGCCGCTGCACTCCAGTGTGGGCAACAGAGCGAGACTCTGTCTCAAAGAAATAAATAAATAAATAAAACAACATGATCTTTATTTGTATTTAATCAGCCAATATCACGCAATAATGGGTTTGAATCATCAGGTTTTAACTGTCCATTAATTCCTTTTATTCTGAATTGGATAGGCCAAAGCTTATGCTTTTTCTAATGAAGAATAAGATAGTTCACTGGAAATCATCAAAAAGAATAAAGATTTCAAATCACTTTTTTGTGATGTCATTTTTACTCTGTTGAAAAACTACAGTTTTGGAAAGTAGAAAACAGAAATTTCTGATGATCTTCCTGTTTTCACTCACATTTAATTTTTCCTTTTTCTTTTTGGAAGCTAGTGAAAATATGAGTTTATTTGAACAATTTGGTCTAGTAGGAAGCAGGTGGGATTCTACTGGTACAATAAACATAATATTTAGGAGAAATTACCTGACTGAATCGATAGGAATAATTAATTTGTGTATATATGTGTGCACTAATGTATTTGTGTCTAGGAACACCTGTGTTCATATGTATACATAGCAGTAATAACACCAATGTCAGTGTAACATCCATGTGTCACTGTATTCATGCTACCATTAGTACTGAGAAGAAAACACATCTACAGATTTAATCTATAAACTGATTTGCAAAGATTGTCTACATCTTCATTTTGGAAACTTTTTCTCTTATGAATTATGACTAATGTCCTAGCATCAGAACAGTCAGAAATAATCTAAAGTCTAATTTACTTATTTTTCTTCATTGTTTTAGCAGACAAATGTGATTTCCAATCATATGTGAAAGTTGTTCTGGAGAGCCATACTAATGTACTATTATCATTAAATAAAATTGATGCCCAGGAAGATTAGCCATGTTTATATTGGGATCTGCAACTCAACATGTAAATGAATGTGTAGCCTAGGATCAGAATAACTCCTCTAAATGATTTAAATCTATATATTAGCTGAAGAAGGAAAAAAGGTGTATTTTTGGCTAATGAAATTGCTTGAAGTTTACTCTAAAATCCACATGGCGTTTATTCAAAAAACCCTTTCCAGAAAGTTATGAGGTTTCAAAGGTGCCATTGGGAAATTGTAATTTCTCAGAGTGCAAATACATTTTAGGAGAGGATACTAATTGGTCAGTATGAATTCTGGTAATAGTGTATGCTGGATCAAATGTCTGCATTCCCAGCCACTTACTAACGTCAACTCTAATCAACAGTCTCAGGGCTGTTTAATTTTTTACCATTGCAATCATCAAGGCTTCCCTCTTTCCTCTCGTTTATTTACATTAATAATGGAACCTTCGTTGCTATGCTCAGAGTGAAATATTCTTCTCAGAAACAGTTTATGGAGCCAAACTCCTTTTCAGTGTCAAGCAGAGCTCAAGTCATTGACTCATTGTTTTTGTTTTTCCAGATAATATCAAACATGTGTCCCAGATAATATATAGTGAGCCTGCTCAGAAAAAAAAAATCTGACTGCATTTAGTGTGCAAAGTTTGATATCAGATGCCAGAAAGTACGTATTTTCATGTTGGGCAGTTGTTGGGTATTTGGGCCTAAAAATGATGGGAAGAAAAGATAACTTATTCACTGTCTACGTATTCTTCCAACCATAACTCCAAGGGATATTTTTATATTTATAGTACAATGGAATCTAATTATTAAGTAAAAAGAGTAAGCCATTCAATAAAATAGGTTCTTTGGCAGAATTATTGTGCCAAAAAAGTGAGTGACAATGAAGCAATATAATTTCTAATCATTAGTGATTGATCTTGTTGTACATCTCCAAGTCACTCTTTGCCATTTTTCATTTAAATCTATTTACTCAACTGTCACATTCTGAGATAAAATGATGTCATTTTATCATTTGCATAAGGATGTTATAGGGAATATACCATAGATATGCAAAAAGGAAGTGAAAATTGTGTAACTAGTAAATTGGAGAAATTTTAGATGTTAAATTTTAATCATTTAGAGAAAAGCACATCTCTGCCATAAAATATCTGAATATTTCTTATATCTTGATTCAATTAGGTTATTCAGACAAACCTTCATTATATGATAGAGCTCTCATTTACATTTGAGACCTGAGGCAAAATTAATTTTTCTTTCAGATGGTATATAATAAAATCCTTCTAGTGTTGTCTTTCTGTAAGTCCCTTTAGAAAAATGATCCTGGGAGAATTTCAAATTTCTTAAAATACTTGATGGAATAGATGAAACCAAACCCTGAAGAATTAAAGATAGTCAGTTAGCACACATGTCAGTATTAAATAGCCCCAAGAAATTAAAGATCAAATGTTGAATTTGACAGATATGAATTTCTTAGAAGTGTGGAGAAAACCTGAAAACACTTGTATTGCTTTTCATTGGAAAGTTATGAAATGAAACTTTAAAAAACTACCTTAATCATTTCTCTCTATATGTAATATAGTAAGAGAAGAGATATGGAAATTGCTATAGGCGAATCTTTCTGCTTTTGACTAAGGAGAAAAGTATGTCAACTGGGTCAGAATTAAATAGTTAATGTATTCAAAAAACAAAATAAAAATCTGAAGTGTCTACATAAAATCTTTGACCTAATTTTTAAATCACAGAAATATGGGATTAATATATAGGTAAGTAAAAGGCATTTGAAATCTGAGTATCTTTAATGTAAAGAACTAATTGTGCACTCATTAGGGCAATAAAAGTGATCAACCTTACAAATGCATTGTGTTCTAGATAATAGTAACACCATTGGAAAGCAAAAGAGCTCTGATAGATTTTATCTAGTCTAGATGGTACAACCTAAGCACAAAAATAATTGATAACTTAAAGCTCAGAGTTCATGTGGCAACCCAAAGCAGAGAAAATGTTCAGGGAAAATGTTCAGTGAAAACAATTTTTCAATCAATATTTAGGTTGTAATTCTCAGTTTCAGATCAGGTAAGGGTTGTGAGTCCCATGGATTCTAATGGGGTAGATTGTTTTCTAATACACATTAGCATGTCCATGCAACACTGCTGTAGGATTACTGCTTTGGCACTGAGCAATTCACTCATAAAGGTTGCAGCATTATCCTGGGCAGTCAAAGCTACTTGAAACAGGTATATATTTTATACAAGTTTGCACCAGATAATTGTGGGAGGTTGTCCTTTGATCTACAATCTAGGCAGTAGTGTCTCTTAGCAGGCCTCGTGATTAGGTAAGGTATCTAGGAACACCAATTTAAGTTTTCATCCAGAGGGCTGAGAAAAAAATTGTTATGTAGAGACTGACACAAGAAGGATCAATGACTGTGATGGCAACAGATACAGTAAATATGTAAGTCTTGTGGAAATAAATGGAACATTCATCAGAGCTACCAGATGCTGAATTGAGAATGGTGTAATTGCGTGTAATATAATAGAATTCAGCTATCCTGCTGTAGGTCCAGGAAGACTTTATACATAAAGTAAACTATCAATATTAACAATACCAACAGACTGTAAAATATTTGTATTCCCAGCAAATAGCTTAGAGCCCAGCATACTGCATGTCAACTGGAACCATTTTTAAGTGAATGAATTAATGAATGAAGGAAGGAAATAAAAAAGAAATAAATTTGTATAAAAATATATTTTGTTCACAGAATCATAAATAAGAAGAAAATGCAGGGTAATTATACCTGACTGGGAAAAATTTTCATCCTATTAATTTAATACCACTTCATAATTCTTAATATGTGTGAACTATTTTCCTCCATCTGACATGTTTGCCATTAGTTGAAAACTATGGGTTAGATGCCTGAAAATGTTCTGAATTAGCATGCAGATAAAATATGTGTTTTAGATTAAAACTATGTATCAAATTAATATGTATCATCCACCAACAATTATATTTGATTAGTCATCCCACATAAGAAATATCTGGGAATTGAATAAAGCAGAGCACTTTGTTGTGTGATTCTCTCATTCAGCTCAATTAAATATAATTTCTACTTTGTGGCAGTAAGTAAATAGTAGGATAGGATCAATAGTGATTCCTTAAAAGAATACATTCCAGAAGCTTTCAGTGTCAGAGCACTTTGATACTAAAATAGAATTCTGAGGTGAATTTAAATGGAGATGTATAATCATTACTAAGAATTTTAGCTACAAAATGCTCCTATAGAACAACAAAACAAGTAAATATGTTGGAAAATTTGCAATTGTGTTACCTTTTTACAGTGCTTTGAAGCAAGGTTTTTATTTTGGTAACATTTATGATCATCTAAAGTACATGGTTAGATAGTTCAATCTAAAATGGATAGTGAAATCTCTAAACTTTATTTGAATTATAAATTTGAATTCTAAGTTGAATTCAAAATAAGGGATCTGGCTGGGAGTGGTGGCTCACGCCTGTAATCCTAGCACTTTGGGAGGCCAAAGTGGGCAGATCACGAGGTCAGGAGATCAAGAGCATCCTGGCCAACATAGTCAAAACCCTTCTCTACTAAAAATAGAAAAATTACCTGGGTGTGGTGGTGCATGCCTGTAGTCCCAGCTACTTGGGAGGCTGAGGCGGGAGAATCGCTTGAACAAGGGAGTCAGAGGTTGCAGTGAGCCGAGATCATGCCACAGAGAGAGACTCCATCTCAAAAAAAAAAAAAACAAAAAAAAAAAAAACAGGGATCCAGATTCATATGTGGTTAGCTTTTATCAGTAAGTTTACTGCAATTAATTGTAATCAAATAGGGGGCTTTAGAATTTGATATAATCAAGGGGGGAAAATACCTATAGATACCACCAAAAACTGTCTCAGGACATTTTAAAGAATAGGATTAAAGGATATATTTTCTATTTGAATATTCTTTAATGAACACCTTCAGAAAATAAATGAAAGATCTGAATTTAAATTCTAAGTCAAATAGCAATATAAGAATGTTCCTTACTTTATTAAAAAAGCAACATCTGGCCCTTGGTGTAAGTGGAAAATGGCATAAGTATCCATTTCTATTCAAGCTTAGGAAAAGTATGAGAAGCATGTTACTGAGCATGGAGGAATTGCAAATCAATTTACACAACTGTTTCCCTTCTGTTTCCTGTCCTCGGGTACTCCATGGACCTCTAGAAGATGATAAAAGTCATATTATGATAGAATTGACAAGTGTAGGTAACTCATTGGCTACAGGGGGCAAGAAGAAAGAGGAATGGAATCAGAGCTCTGATATTTTGATTAAGGGTTAGTGGATATGTGTGGGTAGGGAGGTGAGTGGGAGTAGTGTGAAGGCACACTATTTATAAAAATAGAGGTTGGAGGAAAAAGATGTGAATTTGAAGTGAATGAAGTAGCATTTGAAAATTTGGCACTAGGGCTCAGAATAGAAACAGGAGTTAAATATATAAATTTACAAGGAAATTATCCACATAGCAATGGTAAGTAAAGCTATGATTTTTGGATAAGATTTTTAGATAAAGGGGAGATTTTAAAAGGAAGATAAAATTGGCATGACATTATATGTTTGAGGAAACTTACATTTAGAACATTTTAAACTACAGGGAAAGCAGAGATATATAAGTAGGAAAAAGCAGTTAATAACTGAAGAAAATCAAGGAGAAGCCAATGGATGATCTGTTTGAAGGGTAAAATTCAAGTAACAGAGTGGGTAAACAACAAACACTGAGGGGATGGATCAAGAGGAGATAGACAATGAAGATGAAAAAATAGGGGTATCAGCCATGAAGCAAAATGCTGAAGGAGACAGAAAGGGAATAATCCCTGGTGTGAGTAGAGGACCATTGACTGATAATGGATTATAGCAGATGCAGATTAATAGATAAGGGGAAAACGTGAGGTGGAAAGAGAAGTTGAAGACACTCTGTTTTCTCCTTAATGAGGATCTAGAATAGAACAGGTTTGGAAAAGTGATATGAAAAGAAGAGCAGCAGTAAGGGAGAGATGCAGGAAGCTTCTAAAGAAAGTCAAAGTGCTTATAAATGTGGTGGGAATTGGCCTCAGTTCACATAAGTTTCTTGAAGATTAGGCAGACTGGGGGCAGGACCAATAAACATGACATTAGTGTGATGAGAGCACAGAGGCCCAAGGGAAGGAAAATCCTAGTAAAACAGTTACAAAAATGGTATCAAAAGTAAAGCCTAAAAGAGAAGCAAGGACAGCAGAGGGAGATTTTCAGTCTCCAAGGCCATGGTAGCAGTTCAACGTTGGAATAGGCCCTGGTTTCTGGCACTCTTTCCTTCATTTATTAAGTATTGATACATACACTAAGTAGTTTAATTTTAATGCATTAAAAGTATGTTGGCGGTTCTTTGGCTATGATCTTATTCTACCTGGTGAAGGGAAATGTTGAGTTCTCCAAAGAGCCCCTTTAACTTTTTATTCTTTTCTTTGTCTTTATTAATATGTGGATGTAACTGAAAAGAAACTAAGACAGAGAAAATGAAGTCAAACACTGTTTCTCAGTTTATAGTGAAGACAAAAAAAATCATGAAACAGCACAATACTATTATTCTTGGAGTGGAAGTCTAACTTTCTGCTAAAGATACTCATGTTTTCTGAGCTGATAGAATTTTCTAATTTTTAGAAGTAATTTCATTCATACATCTAAAATTGAAGTTGTCTTAAAGCGCCTGAAGGGAAAAAAATAGGAAGTATTTTTTGTTGTTGTTTTTCCCCTGACAGACTATTTCACTTTTATTGGCTTCATGATTTGGGGAATATTTGATAACAAGGCAAAACTCAAAGGGGTGAACTTTATTACTCTCATTTATTTTGCTCCAGGGTCAAAGAGAGTTGAACCATTTATCTCTGTAGTGTCCTTCTACACACACTCATACCATGGGCATAGACTCATGGGCCTATGTAAGAAGATTGACACTGCTGAGGAAAAAGTTTGCTTAACACTATATCTAACAAATTATTGACCCATAGCCGATTATTAATTGGTATAACAAATGATTAACAGACTGATTTAGTAGAAGGTAGTTAAAAACTGTAAAGCACTCGGAAAATAGTCATTAAAATTAATTTTACAAATCACTTAATCCTTGCGCAAGGAAAAAAAATCACTTTTAAAACTGGAAGACTTTAAAACTTTTTGTACATTGGAAAACAAAGGTCAGAGAATATAAGCCTTTGACTGCTAACAAATTATAACTAGAATACAAATCTTGTTTCCCACAATAAGCTTCTTTCTATAATCCTTGAAAAGTAGTGATAATTCTAAAGTAATAATAATAAAGAACATTGTCAAGTTAATTATCTGTGAACTATCTTAATGAAGTCAAAACCCACAATAAGAGTAATCTTTATCCAAACTAGTAAGAGTATCCAATATCATTTAGTTTTTCTTTTTGTTATTTCTGTTCTTGTTAACAGCATGATTTTTAGTGTTCTCAAAGTCTATCGGTTTGACTTACTTTATTCTCACTTTTGTACAGTATATGATAGACTGAATTTTGTTCTTTATTTTCTATAACTATTAGGTAAAATCTAAGCTAAATTTCCCCAAAAAGGGATATTAGTTAGTTAACTTACCAGTTATGACCAAACTAATATTATTTTCCAAGTTGTTAAAATTTTTACTGGAAATAGGGAAATTTCTAATTATCAATATTAATGAAGCATATATATATATAGTCTTCATTTACATATATATAAAATCATCTAGTCATCAATATTACAAATAGATGGGATCTTAGAATTTCTTTACCAAACATTCTTTAATTTTTGCAGTTATAAAAATTGAAGAGTTTAAATCGTTTCCTAGTCTAACCAGACTGGTACCACATTTGGGATTAGAACTCAAGCCATATAATTCTTCCATTAAAGTTTCTTAAAAAGCATATATACCCAAACTTGAAAGCCCTTTGACTTACTGTAATCTGTATTTTACCTACTTACATATGACTCTTTGAACATTTTGTTCCATTATCTGTCTTTTATAGGGGATGAAAATAAGCCCTTAGAAAACTACTATAATGTTCTGGACTGAGCTTAGCACTTTGCTTACAGTTAGGATTTTTAAACTGTTGAAATAGTCTCTGATACCCTTTTATTCCATTTTCCAGGCATAGAGACAGAGGCTCAGATTACTAAACATGACCCAAATAATGTGGATAGTAATATGGCACAGAAGTTCCCACCAGATTGTTTCCACTTCAAAGCACATTCTTTTGTTCCCCTCTGATGAAATAACTTCTTCCATCTCCTCTATAATCTCCTTCATTGTAATTGTTTATTATGTAATATTTCCTGGCCCTAATGTTTTCAACCATGAGCATCTTCTTTGATTCACTAAATATGCCTACTAGATCAACCTATGATCAATATTTTTGGGCACTTTTATTATTTTTTTGAGGAGTATATGTATTTTGCTCTGCTTCCCAGTGGCACAAACACCTCATTAGAAAAGGTGTTCAAATTTTACTCTTCATTTATTGAAAAAACATCTTGCATAGCAGTACTATAGTGATACTGTTATTAAAATCTAATCCTAGATAATGTATGAGAATTAAACCAAAAGCCCTGAGAACTTGTCCTCACTACTGGGTGACAAACCAATTATTAGACAGAGATTATTCTGAGATGAACCTGTAGCTCATTCTTAAGGAAAATCAGCTAAATATTACATTATGGCAATTTAGTATTTTTAAAACATTTAAGATGATATTTTATGGGATTTTCGTTCATGAGGCATTCTCAAATACTACTTCCTAAATATTGAGAAATCCATTTAACAGATAAATTAACAAGTAAATGAGGTGCATGTTTGTAGTCAAAACAAGTACAAATTGCTCAAAACAAAAATTTAAAGGCTTTGAGTATTTTACTTGTTCTTTACTCAACAGTCTAATGAGGTGATGGTTTCAGATCAATTAAATGGTGCTGCAGGGGAAAATAGATATTTCTTCTTTTCATCTTAGATTTATGGCTGAGGCTTCTATGACAACGGACAGATTTACTAGAGGAAAGCACACACCAAACAGCAGCCTTCAGAAATGAAGACTCAAAGACACAGGTAAACTTGTGTATTTTTGTACTAAGTCTGATGAAGAAGTGGATAATTGTTAAGAAGTATGATTGGAGGACAGAGGGTAGAGTCTATTAATAATAAACTTGGAGGAGCTTAAAGCCGGGCGCGGTGGCTTATGCCTATAATCCGAGCACTTTGGGAGGCCAAGGCAGGTGGATCACGAGGTCAAGAGATGGAGACCATCCTAGCCAACATGGTGAAACCCCGTCTCTACTAAAAATACAAAAATTAGCTGGGCCTGGTGGCGCGTGCCTGCAGTCCCAGCTACCCAGGAGGCTGAGGCAGGAGAATCACTTGAACCCAGGAGGGAGAGGTTGTGGTGACCCAAGATCATGCCATTGCACTCCAGCCTGGGCAACAAGAGCAAAACTCTATCTAAAAAAAAAAAAAAAGTCCTGTTTGTTGTCTTTTCTTCTCTGTGTCCCTGTGTTTTCAGAGAAAAGTATGTTCCTTTCCTCCAGGTACAGGTTGAGTACCTGTCACATGACCTGCCTGTTTTAGGAAAGGTCAAAAGATTCTTCTCTAGGTTTTATGGCCTGTTTTAGGAGAGAATAAGAAATGATCAGAAAATGACCTTCCTGCTTCTGCTGTTTTCACAAATGCTAAGTAGCCATATTTTGAAGTGGTGTCCTAACCCATCAGTGCCTAAACCTACATATCAGCTGCATGTTATCAAAGGAATTACTGACAAACAATAAAAATAAATTATTTCAAAGATGATATCAGGGTTGTGGTAGGGTGAATTCTCTACATACTGATTTAACATTGTTTCTAATGAACTGATAAAAGGAAGTTGTCATTTAATTGCAGTTAATCAGTTTTTAAGAGATTAACTTAAGATAGATACTATTAGATTGATTTAAGGGGTCTCTTTCCTACTATTTTCTACTTTTGGTAGGTAGCATCAAGCATGCTCTCTCTCTCTCTCTCTCTCTCTCTATCTCTCTTTCTCTCAGATATTATCCTTTTCCCATCCATCAGGGTTTTGCCAGTCTGGCTTGAGACAAATAGAATTTTCATGCTGAAAGTGCTATTTATGACTATACACAACAAAATGCAGAATAGCAGCTCTAGGATAGATTGACAATCATAATAATGACTATTATCCTCTAAAGCTGTTTCTGCTACTTAAAGGGGCAGTATCCATTATGGAAGGAATGTAAGAGTCATTCTTTAAAGTATGGCTCCATTGGAAAAATGTTTTGTTATAGTGATTGTTGCAAATATGAGCATATTACCTTTGGCTCTTTGAAATGAAAGGAGCTTCATTTCACTTGTGAAGGTTATGTGAACACATTTAAATTGGTAACATTTGAATTCATGTGTAGTTAAATCTTTCTTCCAGGGAGAAAAAAGGTATTCATCTCCACTTCTGTGACTATAATCTTAAGCCTGGATTTACCACCTCACATTCTTAGTACAAAGCCCTACTTGTGTTCTCTACATTTCATTCATACTATTCAGATTTACCAGAATAATCACTTTCAAACTTCATAGTGATTATATCTCTCTTGTTCATGAACATCCATTTGTATACAACAGGTTGGCAGATGAAATATAAATCTATTAGCTTGGCATGCAATGGATTAGCATACACCGCCTTGGAAAAAAAAATCATAATTTCCTTTAATTTGGACCTGAAAGTCTGAGAAAAACTGTGAGGAAGTAAGTACAGAAGGAAGATAATTAAGTTTAGAAAACCTGAATATTTACTCTACTATAATGGAATAATGTGTACCACTTTATTAGAATGGGTATTCATAGACATTGAACTATGAGATAATAACTACAGTAATTATCAGTTTGTTTGTTTTCTCTCTTGCATTTTTTTTTTCCTTAGGGAATAGTTCCTCCCTTTCAGTTATGGCACAGAATTCTAGTTTTTGAAGTAGAATATACCATATTTCTGAACACAAACACTGGCTCCGGGTTAGGTATAATGTCTCCTTTCTGACAATTTAGCCAGAACTATATAGAAAAGGACATTTCCTTTCTGAATTCACATAGAGTAAGAACATGGAATCCTGGAGATATAAGAAGGCGTCTCTACCAATGTATATAAGGAAAAAAAAGCTACCTGAATCCAGGAAAAAGAGCCAGGAGGAGGGGAAAAATATTTCTAATGAATTTTTGAGCAGCAAAATTCAGTTGTGCCTGGAACTATGTAGCTGAGTTGAAAAATTATCTGTATTTCTTTAAAGAAAGTTTGATTTGAGTTTTCATTATTTAACAACTATAAGACTATGAACAATTACTCTTATTTGTTATTAAACATCTCCTTAGGGTGACCCAATTCAAAGCATTAAAAATCATTCAGGATCACACCTGTAATCTCAGCATTTTGGGAGGCCAGGGAGGGCGGATCACCTGAGGTCAGGAGATTGAGACCATCCTGGCCAACATGGCGAAACCCTGTCTCTACTGAAAATACAAAAATTAGCTGGGTATGGTGGAGTATGCCTGTAATTCCAGCTACTCGGGAGGCTGAGGCAGGAGAATTGCTTGAACCCCGGAGGCAGAGATTGCAGTGAGCCGAGATCGTGCCACTGCACTCCAGCCTGGCAACAGAGTGAGACTCTGTCTCAAAAAAACAAGCAAACAAAAAAAAATCATTCAGGAATATTTTGAGATAGTTTTAAACAATATGAAAATTTAATAAATTATGCTTGATATACTGTACTGTATTTAAAGCAATGTTAAGTAAAATTATCAAAATAAAGTTACAAGTGTTCATTCCATAAATATTTTATTTTTATCTATTTCTGGTTGCAATACTTTGTACTTCAAGTTTTTATTCAATTTAAATTTTATTATCCATTATTTTTAGTTAATAGAATCATCAATCACTTGTCTGATCATTTTGTAAAGTGTAAAAATGTATGCTATAAAATACTTCCTGCAAAAAGGTATGCAAAACAATATCTCCCAACAAACCCTGCCCTCCCATTTGCCCAGTTCCATCCCCTCAAACAAATAGCGGACCATTAATGAATTCTTACATAGATTTCCAAAGATTTTTTTATATAAATACAAGTAGATCTGTTTATATATTACCCATCCTATTTTCATACAACAGGTAGCATTGCACTGTGATTTATAGATTTATAGGACAGACGTCTTCCTTTAATTCTAAACCCATAGAGCTACCTGCCTAATTGACATTCGTGCTTGAATATATAATTGACACCTTAAAAGGAACTTTTCTAAAATTGACTCCTGACTTTCTCCCAAACCAGTTTTATCTCTAGTTGTCTTCATCTCAGTCACTGCTAACTTCATTCTACTTGCTCAGACAAGTGGTGTCACCTTTTACTTTTTTCCCTTTCTCTTTCACATTAGTTCCAACAGCAAATCCCATTGGCACTACTACAAAATATATCCAGAAGTCAACTTCTGCTTGCCATTTCTACTTACTAATACATACTGGTAAAAGCTACCATCACCTGTCCCCTGAATTACTGCATTCATTTCTTAGCTGGTCTCCCATCTGTCTAGCTCCCTGAAGTCTACTCTGAATACAGCAGCCAACGTTTTTACTCTTCATCTGTAAGAGCCTGCATCATCTGCACCCCATCATTAATTCTGTCACCTCATCTTCAATGATCTTGCTCTTGTTCTCATGTTCCAGTCCCATGGATTTTCTTTCTGTTCCTTTAACATACAAGACACTTTACTGACTCAATGTTTTCGCATGATTTTCTGTGCCTAGAATATTCCTCCCCCAAAACACCCACATGGTTGTTTCTTTATTTCCTTCAAGTCTTTGTCCAGAGTTTTCTTCTCATTGGGGTTTGTCTTGGCCACCCTGTTAAAATGTTAATGACCCACCCTGTTAAAATGTTAATGACCCACCCTGATAATCCATGCTCCTCTTGTCTTTACTTTTTCTTCTGAGCATTTATGTCTAACTTACTGTAAATGTCTTGTTTAACTTTTTATCTCCTTTTTCTAGAAGGCAAATTTCAAGAGTAGAAAACTTTGCTTTATTCACTTCAATATTTCCTGCAATGTACGTCAATGTCTGGTACATGTTAGGTGCTAAATGAATAATTTTGAGTAAATATTTTAATGAATGAATAACTTTGAGAGTTTTAATATCAATATATATACAATGTCCTAATTTCTTTAATAGCTACGTAGTATTCCATTGAAAAATATTTCATCATTTAATCTGTCCTCTACTAAATGATATTTAAAGATTTTTATATTACATTGTTAGTAAAATTATTTAATAAATAAAAATCTACAAAAACTTGTGAATTATGCTGCTTTTGTTATCTTAGGGGGAAATACAATCACTTTGCATTGATTTATAAATATGTGTAAAAGACTTTTCCTTTTCCCATGCCCTGAAATGCATCGATTAGCATTAACATTACCATTCTCTGCTCTAACAATTTGGCCAAATTATCAGGGACTGGTACTTTTTTGAGGAATAAGTCTTTGAAAAGTTTTACTAATTCTTCTGTAGAAATTATTTCATTAAGGTTTTCTATCTATACTGTAGTCAATTTTATAAACTATATTATCTTAGATAAACATTAATTTCAACCAGGTTTTCAAATGAATTTACACAGAATGGAGCAATGTGATTTGATATAAAACTATGCATTAAATATTCTTTCTCTTTGTGGCTATTTTCTATTTACCCATTTTTTAAAGGTATTTGATTCTTCTCATTTTTATTGGCTGATTTCATCAATTTCATGATTTTATTACATTATTTGCTTTAGTTTTTCTGTTGTCATACTGTTTAAATTCTGTTTTAGTAATCTTTAATCAGTTTTCATTTTATTTTGTTACTTATTTTTAAATGTATAAATATTTGAGTTAGATAATCAATTTATCTTTACATTGTTCTGTTTGCTCATTGCTCTAGATATTACAGGCTATTTTCCTCTGAAATTTGCTTTAGAAAAATCTCAAATTCTTAAACATAGTGCTTTTGTTTTCATTTGCATTATTTCCTTGATATTTTGTGATGCTGGTTTATATTTGCTCCATGAACTCATTTTGAAAAAATAGTACTAAAGTTTATAGTTAATATGATGTTATTTTTTATTGTATTACTATTTTCAGTTTTATTGACCTGTTGTCACAGTATAATTTCTGTATTTTTTTTCTTGATAGACATTGAAGTATTATCTGTGGTCTAATATGTAATCAATTTTTACTAAAGCACTCTGAAAAAAATTATAACCTCAATTTTAGGGTACAAGTTTTAGGTATATAATATATTGTATATTTATACATTATATATATATATACACATATATATACACACACAAATCAAATTACACATATTAATTTATATGCGTATATAAATTAATATGTATTACATTTTTAAGTGATTTAATTCTATGTTATTATAGTTCTCCATTGGACCTCCTAAGAGAAAGAATTAAAATCAACTGTTATATATGTGATTTTGTTTTTCCTTTAATATTCTAAAGACTTTACTTATTATGATTTAATACTACTTACTTGATTTTATGTATTTTTTACTTTCTATGATATAGCCCCAGAACTCCACTTATTCATTTGCTTGGGTATTTTGCTTATCCTTCTAATTTCAATCTTTTTTTTTTGAGTTGAAGTCTTGCTCTGTCACCCATGCTGGAGTACAGTGGCACAATTTCGGCTCACTGCATCCTCCACCTTCTGGGTTCAAGCGATTCTCCTGCTTCAGCCTCTCAAGTAACTGGGATTAACTACAGACATTCCTCACCATCCCCAGCTAAAGTTTGTATTTTTAGTAGATACGGGGTTTCGCCGTGTTGGTCAGGCCAGTCTTGAACTCCTGACCTCAAGTGATCTGCCCACCTTGGCCTCCCAAAATGCTGGGATTACAGGAGTGAGCCATGGTGCCTGGCCTCAAACTAATTTTATTAGGTATGTTTTGTATGGAATTTTATTTTGTAAAATAATAGGAAATAATTTCTTGCAGATGATTTTAGCCTGTTCATGTTTATTAGCTTTTTCGATGTTTGGTCATATGATTTTTATGTCACATTAATTTTTAAAATTTTGTTGATTTTTTGTGTTTAGTTTTCTTTTTAATATGTACATTTTCTTACATTAAAAATATCAAATAGTGATATGTGGTTGAGGTGTTTTATCTTTATGACTGTGTCTTAATTTAAAGCCCTAATCTTTTATTAACTATACAATCAAGAAAAATCATACTTTTATTTTGTTTTCTCTAATGCTTTCTCCTCTCCCTCTCATCTAAATCTGGTTTTAGTCGATGTATTATTTTCATTATTATTTAGCTTTGCACTGCCAATGATACTTTCAATTACATCATTTAATTTCTAGCTGCTTTGAATGATGTAATTTTTTTATTTATTCCCATTACTTTTCTTCCACATTTTTGATTTAGTTTAAATATTTCTGTATTGTGAAGCATACCATTTTTACACTTTTTGCTGTCACTCTATTCCTGTAATATAATTTAGAATGTATTCTACAATTTCACATATTTAATGCTCACAACTTCATCTTTCACATAATCTCCTGAGATTTCACATAAAGTTCTTCTTTTCATAGTTTTCTTAAGAAGTACCCCTGGAAAAAACATATTTGTAAGCTTCATATATGTTCAGACTTTATAGCTGAAGAATATTTTTCTTGTATATGAAATTCATAATCCCACTTTGATCCCTTTAGTGCCTTGTGACTTTGTTCCTGTTTGTATTAGTTTGTTTTCACACTGCTAAAAAGAACTATCTGGGGCTTGATAATTTAAAAAAGAAAGAGGTATAATTGACTCACAGCTCTGCATGGGTGGGAAGGCCTCAGGAAACTTAAAATTATGACGGATGGCAAAAGAGAAGCAAGGCACATCTTACATGGCAGCAGGAAAGAGAGAGAAAGAGAGTGAGGAGGGGACTGTCAAACACTTTTTTAAACCACCACATCTCATGAGAACTCCTTCACTGTCACGAGAACAGCATGGGGGAAACCACCCCCTTGATCAAATCACCTCCCACCAGGTCTCTCCCTCAACATGTGGGGATTACAATTCGAGATGAGATTTGGGTAGGGACACAGAGCCAAACTATATCACTGCCTTCTGGTATGTAAACTGCAAAGAATTCTGAGGCTGGCAAAATTCGATTTTTCTTCATAATAAACTTGAGATTTGGTTTTATTTCCAAAATAATTGTTTTTTTATTTTTGAAGTTAAGATGGATCTTGACATTGACAATCTGAGTCAATTCTCCTATTTCACTGTATTTTTTTAATATGTAAGTTTAAGCTCTGCTTCATTTCTGAAAACTTTCTTTGAATTATCATTTTAAATATTCGTTCTGTCTCATATTCTTCTGTGTGGGTTGTGGGGGTGTGGGGAATCTAGACAAAAGTAAACAGAGTTATATTTGACCAAACTTCTAAACCTATCATTTTCTCTTCAAGAGCTTAACACTATTTTATTTTCAATTAATTTTTACTAACTTTATCATTTATATCTACCTGTCCCTTACTGAATTTTCTGCAGTGTCAATTATTTCTTATGATTTTTCCACCTTATCTCTCCTTTTCAACACAGCTTTCAGGATTTCGATCATCTTTATGTCATTACTTTCTGCTAAGTGGTTGCTTTTCTGCTTTGTGGTTGTAGTAATCAAACTCCCAATAAGAAAGAGATGATCTACTCATATGAGGTAACTGACGAGATTTTAATGAAAGGATTACTATACCAAGTGAATTAAGATGGTGAAGCACCTGAGGCTCACAACAGCAGAAGAAACATACTACCTAGGCCTAAAGGGATGGAACTCTTCTGAAACCCAGAGAAAACACTGGTAGCTGTAAGAGATGGCTACATAACAGGAGCTGTAACCTTTAGTAGGGGGACACAGCACACAAGTGTCCTAGCTGAAAGGGAGCTAAGGAATAAATGTCCTCACCTTAATTTTCCCCTGCAAGAATTTCTAGCCAGTGCTCCCACCAAGCCCTGTGGCCAAACTCAATCTACAGAAGCAGAAAATAACTGCTGAGTCAATTCACAAAGACCAACCTCCATGGGTGCTGAACAGATTAGGGAAGAATGAAGCATGTGTCAGGAAGGGCAAATAGCAAATATCCAATGCAGATGTAATTCTCAATCTATTGGTAAATTATTTTCTGCTCTATTTGTTGTTTTTCTTTTCCTGCTATCTTTTTATGTTGTCTACATTTATATTTATTAACTACTATACTGAGATGAGTTTTCCTAAGTGGAACTTAGAGAGAAGGTCATGCATTAGGTTGAACCATACGGAATTTATAGGTTTAACTGGTAGAATAGAGGTGTCTTAATCTGCTACAGCAAAATACCATCAACTAGGTAGCTTATAAACAACAAAAACGTGTTTCTTACTGTGCAGGAGGCTGAAAAGCCTAAGATCTTGGTGCTGTCAGATGTGTTGTTTGCTGATGGCCTGCTTTCTGGTTCATGGATAGTAACTTCTTGCTGAGTCCTTACATGGTGGAAGAGATGAATGAGCTCCCTTTGGCTCTAGTCCCATTCATAAAGACTCTGTCCTCATGACCTAATCACCTCCCAAAATGTTCTACCTTCTAACCAATCACCTTGGAGACTGAGATTTTAACAATTGAATTTTGGGGAGACACAAACATTCAGACCACAGCAATAGATATTATAATATGATTTGATATACAGAGATGAGTTTTCATAATTTTTTCCTCTCATGTGTACGGGATAGACTGCCACTTGCAAATGTGTCTTGGTATTGTAATTTTTGTTGGAACTCTGTTGCTGTTTCTTTTTTTAAAGCAAATTGGGTCCATTGCTTCTGCTGCCATTCTCTCTTACTAGAGTACTGCAACCCTACATTGCTAACAAAGGTGCATTTTTGTTTCCTGGGTTGTTTCATCTTTAGGAAATGTATTTTCTTCTAGTTCTTTTTGTTTTTGTAGGATATGTCCCCAAAATAACCAGCAGGCTGGGTGCAGTGGCTCATGCCTGTAATCCCAGCACTTTGGGAGGCTGAAGTGGGAGGATCACTTGAGATCAGGAGTTCCAGACTGGCCTGGACAACATGGCAAAACCCATCTCTACTAAAAAGACAAAAAATAGCCAAGCATAGTGGTGGGTACCTATAGTCCCATCTACTTGGGAAGCTGAGGCAGGAGAATCAGTTAAGCCCAGCCAGAGATTGGGAGGCTGAGTCAGGAGAATCACTTAAGCCCAGGAGGCAGAGATTGCAGTAAGCTGAGGTCATGCCACTGCATTCCAGAATGGGCAACAGAGCGAGACCCTGAAAAAGAAAGGAAAGAAAGAAAAGAAAGAAAAGAAAGAAAAGAAAGAAAGAAAGAAAGGAAGAAAGGAAGGAAGGAAGGGAAAGAGAGAGAGGAAAAAAAGAAAGAAAGAAAAGAAAAGAAGGAAGGAAGATGGGAGGAAGGAAGGAAAATGGAAGGAAGGAGAGAGAGAAAGAAGAGAGAAAGAAAGAAAGAAAGAAAGAAAGGAAAATAATTCATCAGCAAATATTCTCACTACTGAAATCTCTGTCCAAATTTTCTTCTTTACTTATTCCCACTGAGGTTACCCTTAATTCCAGTGGTTTTTGGAAATCTTTAGGTTTATTTTTTCATCTGTTTATTCAAAACATCCAAATGTTTTTAATACTGCCAATTTATACTACAGATAAATATATTTATGTACATATTATATTCAATATGTAAGCACTAGATTGATAGATCAATGAAAAGATAGATTTATAGATGATTGGATAGAATATATTGTTTATGTTATTAGATCATCAATTTGCTATGCCACAAAAATGCTACTTGACAAACTGCCTCAAAACATAGCTAAAAACAATAATACTTTATTTTTATATATGTACACTTCGGCTGAATGTTGGTTTACTTGGGCAGGGCAGTTCTGCTAATCTTGGGAGGATTTTCTCCTGTGACAAGAGATTGGCAAGTGGTGGGGGCTGTCAGCTAATCTAGGCTAGGCATGGTTGGGACGTCGACTCTACCTAAAAAGGCTGTCTTCTTTCTAAGACTAGCAAATTAGCCTAGGCTTGCTTCATTGTTTGATTCTTCCTTTGTTTTTTGACAATGACGGAGGCATGAGGGTGCAAATAAAAATCTAAACGGTATTTGAGGTCTTGACTCAATACTTGCTTATGGTCTTTTATGTCTACTCTATATGGCCAAACAAAAATCCAGGGATGAAGTATGTCCCAGCCGTGATGCACATACATGCCAACATACACGAAAAAGGAAATTTGCACAGGGAGGAATGAATAATTGGGGCCAATAATACAACTATCTACTCAGCTAGTAAACAACACAGCTGAGCCTTCCATGCCATTCCCACTTAAATGGAGTCTCAAGAAGCAAATACAGAAAACTCCTCTATCTTGCAGCATAGCAGTAATAGAGAGCTCTTTTTACCAAGGATATCAGGTCAACAGGTCAACCATGTCTAAGAGACAGAGTTATGAAAAAAGACATCTTTACATAGCCAAAACTGACATGGTATGATATAGTCAATGCATAGCTTTAAAACAACCGATGATCTAGCCATCCATATATTCAGCTACCTCTCTAACCAGACAGCCATAAAGAGTACCCTGAAATTCTAGTAAAATTATTAAACTAATAACATATGAATAATTGAAAGGGGCTTTGTGTTCATTCTCTCCAGCCTTACATTAATATGAAAAAAATCAAGTTATAAAAAGGAAGTCTAATAATCAATTATTTAAGTGATTTAATGCAGAGGATAAATTTAGCATTTTCTCTAGAGGAATTTGAGGAGAGCTAGTGAAATTTATCTTAATGCATTTCCACAAAGAATAAAGTTCACCATAGGTTTAAACAGTTCTTATAGGGTTGGGTTTAACAACTGAACTCTGTGGTGTGTTCAGTGTACTGTATTGTTGCTACATGAGACTTCTTTGTTCAGGTCTCAGGAAGTCTGCCTTTGCTCTTTAATTTTGCCAACAGGGAGATTGCAAGAAAGCATAACAGACCCTGTACAGCCCTAAAGGGACAAAAGATTTTTATGACATATTCTTCTTGGCTGATCCCACAGAACAGATTTAGTCCTTCTCAGTAAAGATAAAGGAAGCCGTTGTTACCCATTATAAAGATTAAGGAAGCCTGCAGATATATAGATATAGATAAAGATGTATAAAATTGCTATTATGAAAACATTAGCTGCCACATTAAAAGTTTTTTTAGAGTATCAGTCTATTAAAACTTACAGAAGATTTTTCTTAGAAGGTAGGTCAAAGGGTAGGTATAGAAGAAACTAAATGAGCTTGCATTTTTAATCTGAGGACTTTATGTGGAGTTCCACTAGGTGCATATGAAAGAACATGGAATTTTAAATTATCTTATTATGGAAATTAATCACTGTGCTACTTTCAAATTTAAACATTTGACCTAATGTCAAATAACCAATAATTATTTTTCTCTTATTTGATTTAATCATGTGAATTATCTACATGTTATTTCATAATGCATACTTCATCAGAATTTTCCTTCTTTCATGCACTTTTTCTTTCGTATTTCCCTTGACTCATATGCTCCTATCACAGGAAGTGATCTGTGACAACCTATGGTACACATGAAATTGTAAAGTTATTGAATTCTGAATAATTTGAGTGAGAACTAAAACAGTTTTAAGCGACATCCTCAAATGGCCCATTTGTTTTCCAAACAATAAAGTTTGAGAAAGTAGTACTTTAAAATTATTTTTCTACACAACTTATATATATGCATTACAGGTATTCATTTGTGTGCACATTTTATTAATGACTGAAGGGGAGGAGTTCTGCTTCCAGTATATGTGAGTAAGCTTCGACGTGTACCAAGTCCACTGCATGCACACACACACACATCCATTCACATACACACACACCCATTCACACATTCACAAACACGTATTTCCCTGATAAATAGTAATAAATTATTTTTTCATATTACATAGGTAATTTCTTCTAAAAAATAGTGATAAAATCTGCAGACCTTGGGTAAACGCATACAAGTACTATCAGGACACTGCCAGACTAGATGATAGTTCTTAACACATATTGCTTAACCTGTCTGAGACACAATTTCTTCTGTGAAATGAGTGGGGCTAATTTTTCTTTCTAGTTTTAAAATTCCCGAGATAAAGCATTTTGAAACAACAGCAAAAAACAAGAAAAGGAAGTAGTCAAAAACTTCATTTCTACTATGCAGACATAAAGAACACTCTCAGTAAAGCCATCTCTTCCTTGGGTCGTCCACACACTAGAAAGTCATCAGTGGCCTTCCTGTTGTAAGCATACAACATAGTGCAGTTCAGCTTTTAGAGCCAACAATTGCAGTAAGTCTTTCTTTATACCTTCTTAAAATCATATTTTTATTTCCAACATTTTACTATTTTTTTTACTTTTTAAGAAGCAAATGTACCTCTTGAGTATTATTTCTATAATTTTCCCTTAAATGGACTTTTTTATTCTTTATGATTATTAGTTTAATTTTTGTGGGTACGTATTAAGTGTATGTATTTATGTGGAACATGAAATATTTTGATACGGGCATGTAATGTGAAATAAGCACATTTATCGTTTGAGTTACATGCAATCCAATTACATTCTTTTCATATACCTGCTTGCCATTTGTATGTCTTTTTATGAGAAATGTATAGTAATATTTTTTGCCCATTTTTGATCAGATTTTTAGAATTTTTTTTCTATGGAGTTGTCTGAGGTTCTTATATCTTCTGGTTATTAATTTCTTGTCAGATGGGTAATTTTCAAATGTTTTCTCCAGTTCTGTGGGTTGCCTCTTCACTTGGTTGGTTATTTCCTTTGCAGAAGCTTTTTAAATTAATGTGATACCATTTGCCCATTTTTGCTTTGGTTGCCTGTGCTTGTGGGGTATTGTTCAAAAAATATTCGCCCAGATCAATGTCCTGGAGATTTTCCCCACTGTTTTCTTATAGTAGTTTTATAGATTGAGGTAATAGATTTAAGCTTTTAATCCATTTTGATTTGATTTTTTTATATGGCGAGAGTTATGGGTCTAGTTTCATTATTCTGCATATGGATAACCAGTTTTCCCAGCACCATTTATTGAAGAGACTGTCTTTTCCCCAGTGTATGTTCTTGACATCTTTGTCAAAAAATGAGTTCACTGTAAGTGTTTGGATTTGTTTCTGATTTCTCTATTCTGTTCCATTGGCCAATGTGTCTGTTTTTATGCCAGTAGCATGCTGTTTGGGTTATTATAGTTCTGCAGTGTAGTTTGATGTCAGGTAATGTGATTCCTCCAGTTTTGTTATTTTTCCTTAGGACAGCTTTGGCTATTCTGGGTCTTTTGTGGTTCCATATAAATTTTAGGATTTTTCTTCTATTTTTGTCAAGCATGTCATTGGTATTTTGATAGGGATTAAAATTAAATGAATCTGTAGATTGTTTTGGTTCATAAGGACATTTTAACAATACTGACTCTTTCAATCCATGAATGTGGATTTTTTTTTCATTTTCAATATCCTTTTTAATTTCATTTATAGTTTTCATTATAGTGATCTTTCCCTTCTTTGGTTAAGTTAATTCCAAGGTATTTAACTTTATGTGCCTTCATATCTTCCTCTTGTCTGATTGCTCCAGCTAGGACTTATAGTACTGTCTTGAAAAGTAGTGGTAACAGTGGGCATCCTTGTCATGTTCAAGATCCTAGAAGAAAGGCTTTTAGCTTTTCCCCATTCAGTGTGATACTAGCTGTGGATCTGTCACATATGGCTTTTATTTTGTTGCGGTATGTTTTTTTCTATCTCCAGTTTTCTTTTGAGGTTTTAATTATAAAGGGAAGTTGAATTTTATCAAATGCATTCTCAGCATCAACTGAAATGATCATATGGATTTTATTCTTCATTCTGTTGATATAACATATCACATTGATTGATTTGCATATGTTAAACCATCCTTGCATCCCAGGGATATATCCCACTTGGTCATCATGAATGATATTTCTAATGTTGAATTCCATTTGCTGGCATTTTGTTGAGAATTTTTGCATCAATATTCATCAGAGATATTGACCTATAGTTTTCTTTTTTTTTATGTGTCTTTGTCTGATTTTGGTATCAGGGTAATACTGACCTCATACAATGAGTTTGGCAGTATTCTCTCCTCCCTTATTTCTCAGAATAGTTTGTATAGAACTGGTACTAGTTCTTCTTTAAATGTTTGGTAGAATTCAACAATGAAGTCATTGGGTGCTGGGCTTTTCTTTACTGGTAGCCTTTTTATTATGGCTTTTATCTCATTTCTTGTTATTGATATGTTCAGGTTTTGGATTTTTTTCCTGGTTCAATCTTGGTCGGTTGTATGTATTCAGGAATTTGTCTATTTCTTCTAGATTTTCCAATTTATTGTTATATAGATGCTTATAGTAGCCATTAATGATTCTTCAAATTTCTCCAGTATCTGTTGTAATATCTCCTTTTTCATTTCTGATTTTATTTATTTGAATCTTCTCTCTTATTTTTCTTAGTCAGTCTGGCTAGAGGTTTGTCAATTTTTTTCTTAGTCAGCCTGGCTGGAGGTTTGTCAATTTTGTTTACGTTTTCAAAAAACCAACTTTTTGTTTTCTTGATCTTTTTAATTTTTTTATTTAAATTTCAATTTCATTAACTTTTGCTCTCATCATTCTTATTCATTTTCTTCTGATAATTTTGGGTTTTGATTGCTCTTGCTTTTCTAGTTATTTAAGATGCATTGTTAGAATGTTCATTTGAAATTTTTCCTCTCTTTTGATGTAGGCACTTACAGCTTTAAACTTCCATCTTAGTACTGCTTTTGCTGTATCTCACAAGTTTTAGTATATTGTGTTTCCATTTTCTTTTGTTTCAATAATTTTTTTTAAATTTTCTTCTTAATTTCTTCATTGACTCACTGGTAATTCAGGAGAATATCACTTAATTTCCTTGTATTTGTATGGTTTCCAACATTTCTTTTGATACTAATATCTAGTTTTATTCCATTGTGGTTAAAGAGGTTGCCTGATATTATTTCAATTTTTGAATATTTTAATACTGATTTGTGATCTAACATATGATCTATCATTGATAATGATCCATGTGCTGAGAAAAAGCATGTGTATTTTGCAGCTCTTGGATGAAGTGTTCTCTAAATATCTATTAGATCCATTTGGTCTATAGAACATATTAAGTCTGATGTTTCTTTGTTGACTTTCTGCCTAGAAGATCTGTCCAATGCTGAAAGTGGGATGTTGAAGTTTCCAGCTATTATTGTATTGGAACTTTTCTCTCTCTTTAGCTCTAATAATATTTCCTTTATATATCTGTTTATGCCTATGTTGGGTGCATATATATTTAAAATTGTTATATCATCTTGCTGAATTGGCCCCTTTGTCATTATAGTGAATTTCTTTGTGTCTTTTTATAGTTTTTGTCCTGAAATCTATTTTGACTGATATAACTATAGTGACTCCTGCTTTTTTTGTTTCCATTGACATGGAATATCTTTTCCATCCTTTTATTTTTAGTCTAAGTCTTGATAGGTGAAGTATGTTTCTTGCAGGCAACATATTCATAGGTCTTGTTTATTCATCCATTCAGCCAGTCCATGTCTTTTGAGTGGAGAGTTTAGTTCATCTACATTCAATGTTATCATTGATAAGTAAGGACTTATTTGTGCCATTCTGCTATTTGTTTTCTGGTTGTTTTATGGTCTGCTCATCCTTTTTTCTTTCCATCTTGTCCTTCTCTAATGAAGGTGATTTTCTCTGGTGATGTGATTTAGTTTCCTGCTTTTAATTTTTTGTGTATCCATGGTATGTTTTTGGTTTGAGGTTACCATTAGGCTTGTACATGCTATCTTATAACCCACTATTTTAATCTGTAAACAACCTAACTCCATTAGCGTAAACAAACAAGCAAGCAAAAAATAAATTAATTAATAAAACACTGTACATATGTATTTCACACTGCTATAAAGAAGTACCTGAGAATGAGTAATTTATAAACAATGGGGGTTTAATTGACTCTCAGTTCTGCATGACTGGGGACGCTTCAGGAAACTTAAAATCATTGTGGAAGGGGAAGCAAGGTACATCTTACATGGTGGCAGGTGAGAGAGAGCAAGGCGGGAAGTGCCACACTTTAAAACCATCAGCTTTCATGAGAACACTCACTATTATGAGAACAGCAAGGGAAAAATTCACCACCATCATCGAGTCATCTCCCACCAGGCCCCTCCTCCGCCACATGAGGATTACAATTCTAGATGAGATTTGGGTGGGGACACAGAGTCAAACCATATCAGTGACTTAACTTCATTTCCCACTTTTTAACTTTTTGTTGTTTCTATTTATGTCTTTTTGTACTGACTATGTCTTGAAAACTTGAGGTAGTTTTGATTTTTGATTGGTTCATTCATTAGTCTTTCTGTTTAGGATAAGAGTAGCTTACACACCACAGTTACAGAGTTATAATATTCTGTTTTACTGTGTGCACTTACTATTACCAGTGAGTTTTGCGTTATACCTTCAGGTGACTATTTATTGTTCATTAATGTCATTTTCTTTCTAATTAAAGTACTCCCTGTAGCATTTCTTGTAGAACAGGTCTGGTATTGATGAAATCCCTCTGCTTTTGTTTGTCTGAGAAAGTCTATTTCTCCTTCATGTTTGTAGGATATTTTCTCCAGATACACTGTTCTAGGGTGAAAGTTTTTTTTCCCTTCAGTGCCGCTCTCTCCTGGCCTGTAAGATTTCCACTGAAAAGTCTGTTGCCAGATGTATTGGAGCTCCATTGTATGTTATTTATTTATGTTATCATGTTGCTTTTAGCATCATTTCTTTATCAGTTACATTGGGAGTTTGATTTTTAATTGCCTTGAGGTAATCTTCTTTGGGTTAAATATGCTTCATGCTCTATATCCTTCTTGTATTTTTATATCTTTCTCTAGGTTTGTGAAGTTCTCTGTTATTATCCCTTTGAATAAACTTTCTACCCCTATATTTTTATCTCCTCTTTAAGGCCAATAACTCTTAGTTTTGCCCTTTTCAGGCTGTTTCTTAGATCCTGTAGGCATGCCTCATTTTTTATTGTTTTTTCTTTTGTCTTCTCTTATTGTGTCTTTCCAAACAGCCTGTCTTCAAGCTCATTAATTCTTATTCTCTGCTTGACCCATTCTGCTATTAAAGAACTCTGATGCATTCTTCAGTATGCCACTTATATTTTTCAGCTCCAGAATTTCTGCTGGATGCTTTTTAATTATTTCAATATCTTTGTTAAATTTATCTGATAAAATTCTGAATTCCTTCTTGGTGTTATCTTGAATTTATTTGAGTTTCCTAAACCCAGCTATTTTGAATTATCTGTCTGAAAGGTCACATATCTCTGTTTCTCTGGAATTGGTCCATGGTGCCATATTTAGATTTTTTGGTTAGGTCATGTTTTCTTGGATTGTCTTATAATTGCAGATGTTCATCTGTGTTTGGGAATTAAAGATTCAGGTATTTATTTTAGCCTTCACTGTCTGGACTTATTTGTTGCTGTCCTTCTTGGGAAAGCTCTCCAGATGTTTAACAGAATTTAGGTGTTGTGATCTAAGCTGTACTTTCTTTAGGGACATCCCATGCCCAGTAATGCTGTGGTTCTTGCAGACTCATAGAGGTGCCACCTTGATGGTCTTGGACAAGATCCGGGAGAATTCTCTGGATTACCAGACAGAGACTCTTGTTCCCTCCCCTTACTTTCACCCAACATACAGAGTATCTCTCTCTGCTCTGAGCCACTTAAACCTGGAGGTGGAGTGACACAGACACCTCTCTGGCCATCACCACTATGACTGTGCTAGGTCAGACCTGAAGCCATCACAGAGCTGGGTCTCTCACAAGGTCTGCTGTAGCCATTCCCTGTAACCATTCCCTTCAGCAAACCTACGTTTGCTGAAGACCCTGGGGATCTACAGTCAGCAAGTGGCAAAGCCAGCCAGGTCTGTGTTCTTCACTTTAGGGTGCTGAAGTCTCCCTGGCCCAGGGTGGGCCCAGAAATGCCATCTGGGAGTCAGCAACTAGAGTCAAAAATCTTAGAAGTCTACCTTGTTTTCTACTGTATTGCAGCTGAGCTGAAACTCAAACCACACAATGCCGTTCTTCCCATTCTTCCCTCCCCTTTTCAAAAGCAGAGGAACCTCACCCCATAGCCACTGCCATCCCAGGACATGAGCAGTGCTATTAGACTACTACCAATATTTCCTTAAGGCCCAAAGTCTCTTGAATCAGCTGTGATGAATACTGTCTGGCTTGGGATTACCCTTCAGGGGATGGTCTCCTCTCTGGCACAGGGCAAGTCCAGAAATGCTGTCTAAGCATCAGTTCTAAAATTGGGGATGCCCAAGAGCCCACTTGGTGCTCTATCTTCACATGGCTGTGCTGGTACCTAATGTGCAAGAAAATAGCCCTTTACTTTTCGCTTTGCTTTTCTCAAGAAGGAGTTTTGTCCCATAGCCACTACAGCTGGTAATGTGCTGAGTCTTATCTGAAGACAGAAAGTTTCAGATGCTCACCTAAGGCCCTCAGTGTAGTACCTGGGTGTCACTGCTGGTTATTCAGGGCCCAAGGGCTCTTCGGTTAGCAGGTAATGAATACTGTCAGGACTGGATTCTTTCCTTCAAGGTAGTAGTTTCCCTTCTGGACCAAGGTGTGTCTAGAAATCTCATCTGGGAGGTAGAGCCTCAAATGGGGCCTCAGAACACTGAGCAATACCCTATCCTGTTGTGACTGAGCTGATATCCTAGATTCAAGACAAAGTCTTCCCCATTCTTTCCTCTCTTCTGGAGCAAAAGGAAGGAGTCTTTTTTGGAGCCACAAGCTGTGCAGCCTGGAATTAGGGTAGGGGTGATGCCAGCACTCCCTAGGCTGCTCCAACTTGTGTCTCAGGATGTCACGTGCCCCCAACACCACCCTGGGTCCACTGTCTCTGGGTCAAATTCAGCACTAGGACTTGCTTAAGGGTTGCAGTCCTTACAGTCTATACCACCTTTCCAGTTTCCTTTGAGACACAGAGTGCTGTAGCCATCAGTGGTGAGGTTTACAGGCACTCAGGTTTAGACCGCTTGGATTGATGAGTCCTCTCTGGCTAGGGCTGATTTAAATGCTCCCCTCATGGAAGAGCATCAGCTGGGCTTGGTCTGGTTTTTCTTTCTGCTCTGACAGAACAGCACTGAGTTCAGTGCCTCACAATTGCTGTGTTCTCCTTCCCCCAGCACCCAGAGATGTTCTTTGCACCACAACACTGCTGTCAGTGGTGTGATGGGGATTGGGGGGGTGTGGTAGCGTCAGTAATTCAGAATTGCTTTTTTCTCTCTATTCTGTGCCTCTTTCAGTGACCTAAAGTTAAAACCAGATACTATGACGGCTCACCTAATTTTTGGTTCTAATGAAGTTGTGTTTTCTGTGTAGATAGTTGTCAACTTGGTGTCCTTGCAGAGCATGTGAAGGGGGTGGCAGGCTGTCATCTTGCTCAGCCTCCTGACTACCAATGTTTTTGGATTAAAACAAAATCAAGGGCCGGGAGCAGTGGCTCACGCCTGTAATCCCAGACTTCGGGAGGCCGAGGCAGGTGAATCACGAGGTCAGGAGATCAAGACCATCCTGGCTAACATGGTGAAACCCCGTCTCTAGTAAAAATACAAAAAATTAGCTGGGCGTGGTGGCGGGCGCCTGTAGTCCCAGCTACTCAGGAGGCTGAGGCAGGAGAATGGTGGGAACCCGGGAGGCGGAGCTTGCAGTGAGCCTAGATCGTACCACTGCACTCCTGCCTGGGCGACAGAGCGAGACTCCGTCTCAAAAAATAATAATAATAATTGTTATTATTATTATTATATTAAGATTATAAAAAAGAAAATTCTTCCTGATGACAAAGAAGCTTAATATTCCAAAGAAACATTTAATTAACCTATAATGAGCTATTTTGAATCTATGGTATTAAGTAACACTTAATCTTAAACCATGCAATGTTTACCATAGGTATCAACTTCACAGTAGAACAGCTAAGCCAATGCCTGTACCACAATTAACCTGATTGTGAGCTATGCAATTAGAAGGCTATTTGCAGTATTATATGAGCATGGTTACAACCATTCTGGGGCTTTTCCTTAAACAATTTCTAATTACTTACTCATGTGGTATCAATGATAACTAAATTTTATGTTCCTGTAAGAAATGACACGAAAATGTGACTGCATATGTTATTTTATTAAATTTAGCATTTATTTTACTTTTTAGAGCAATGAACTGTAATTGTGTAATTTATTTTCAGATTCAATATAGTGGCTTTTTGGCTTATAGGATTTTTTTTTCTGAACTTATTTGTAAATGTTAAAAATATATTAAATTTTTTAAAGATTGATTTGTGAATGTTACAAATACAATACAATTTTAATATTTTATTTTAATGTTGACTGCTTTTACATGAAAGTATTTTGTAAATATTTGATAGGTAATGAAAAGAAAACCACCATGTAACACCAAAGCATACATTGGTTGTATATAAAATGAAGGAGAATCATCACTGTGAATTTTCCATTTCTCTTGAGTTGATCTTGTTCTTATTTACACCTGACAGTAAATCCTGGAGGGAAATTAATTGCATTCTTCACTAGAGAAGACATATCATTTTTTTCTTTTAGCAATGACCCTGAGCTCTATGCCCAATGAAGAAGACAGATATACATTTAGATGACAGGCTTCAACCCAGTGGCTCATGTGTCTGACTACTCTCACAAGCTACTAGAAACAAAGATTACTCTTAAAAAAAAGTGAGGGTATAAGCCCAACAAAACAATATAATGAACTGAGAATTTGCAATTTACACACATAAACACTGCCCAAGGACAACAAATCAATGAGGTACAAAACTGGAGTAAACAAGATGGGATCTGTTTTGTCAGACAGAAAATGATGATAATGGAAAGTATCAAAAATATGTTATCAAATAAATCAAAACCTTATTACAGCTATAAGATTATCTTTAAAACGAGATAATACTATTCATAGGTCCAAAGAAGACACTTCTGTGTTTGATTATATAAAGGCTGAAACCTTCTTGTTTACAATTATTATTGATAAGAAATTCTTCTAAAATGGAGTCAAAAGCAATTACTCCTTCCCCCAACTTGGCCCTTAATATAGCTTTCTCTGAGTCTGTTTACATTCATGATTTGAATGGCAAGATTAGAGTGTAAAAGCAACCCTGATAGAAGGCTTCTCAAAGCATACGAGCAAATCTGAAGGCTTAATAAAATTTCAAGGCTCAGTTGTAACTAGTGTTTTTGCTTCTAGCTCTTGCCTCAATAAGGACTGTCAAGTTTGAAAAGTATCATAATAGTGCATTTCAGGAGAAAATCATACAAAAATTTTATTAAGTTTAAATATGAATCTATGTTCATATTTATGTTAAGATATAAAAGCCAACAAACAAACCACAACACAAGCAAAGTAAACTTCTAATAGAGTAAAGCAAAAGAAGGCCTTGGGGTTAGTTTTTAGAGTGGCTAATATAGATCCTGGGATGCATACATCCAAACCTTCAGAACAAAAAAAAAAAATCAGAACACAGCTTCCTATTGCCATAAGGTCATCTTTATGTACATTTGGAGTCCTAATAGACATTTCTTTAGCGTATTATCTGAGGAATCACTTAAATTTAATGAAGCTTGGGGACACAGGCTTTTTCCTCTACAATGATTTAAAGCATGGTCTGAGCTTGGGCACATTATTTGATGCAGAATGGGGCCTCAAAAATGTTTGTTCAGTTAACTATGACATTCATATTTGTGTATGAACTGTAGTTCATAAACAAATGAACTAAAATTACATTAAAATAATGCATACCAATTGACACCTCAGCTAAAGAAGCCTGTAGGGGTGCTCAAACTCTGGTCTATAAAAGGGCTATCTAACTATAGAACATTGTCTGTTTTTGTAAATCAAGTTTTACTGGAACACAGCCATGCTTGTCCTCTTATATATTGTCTATGACTACTTTGGTATTACAACAGACCTGAGTAGTTGGATAGTGTATAGCTTGCAAAGATAAAAATGTTTACTATCTGGCCCTTTGAAGAAAAAGTTTGCAGACCTCTAGTCTATATTATTTCTAGTAAATTAAAGATTTCTAGTGTATGTTAAATCTAGTCTATGCTATTTTGTTTAAGAATAAACTACTTAAAAGTTATAGAAAAACCATCATTTGCTACGTTGTCTTTAGATAATTTGTACTAGCTTTTCTTCTGATTACTCAGTAGCAGTGATTCTCTCAATCCAATATCTTATGTACAGTAAGTAAATGGGTTTTACAACTATAGTATTGTTGACCATTTCCACACCTTTTCCAAATGTAGTAAAATTAAGCAACTACAGAAAACAGAATTCTTTAGAGTCTCTTGTAACTTGTAATTGGTTCAAAATTTTATCAAATTAATTATATGGCAAGCTATATATACTAAATGTTCGTATTGGCTATTAATAACTTTCTTGCAAGAACTTGGGTAAATTCTAATGGACAAATTGGATCCTAACAGACTTGGTTCCATTTATAAATAATATTAGAAAAGGGCTAGCCTAAGTTAAACATAAATATATCAGAACGATAGTACATATTTTACAAAATCAAAGGAAGAGCTAAATTATCAGACCATGTGAAAGATGTAAATAAAGACATTTCCAGGGATTGCAATAGTGGGATTTTGTGAACTGTTCAATTAGGGCACCACTACTGAATAACTACTCTAATTGCATTTTCTCCCTGAGTTTCTACTTGAGGTTCAAATCCCCGAGATAGTTACATTTGCCTAGTTTATGTTTTATAATCAACCAGACAGACAAAGTTTGTTGCCCACAATTTATCAGTTGTGAGCACAAAAGCCCCACAAAAGGCACAGGGAAGAGACATTTCCTTCAAAATAAGAAATATTATAAGAACTAAATGAAAGACCTCCATGAAAGCATTCCAAAGGGGGGAAAAAAAGCACAAAGTTGTGGTTGTGTGACAAATACGTACTCTGAAAGCAAGAAGGAGTACTCTGAAAGCAAGGAATAGTCTAAGGCTAGAACTATCAATATTTGCAAATGGAATATTAGAGCTGACAGAATGGAAGACAGAACTTCTATCTAGACGATAGGTCAGGGCTTTGTGGGACATGTGGTCCCATAATTATTTGCTGTTGCAGTGTGAAAGCATCCATACACAATGCATAAACAAACAAGCATGTCCGTTGTTCAATAAAACTTTCTTTATATAAACACGGAGTAGATCGAATTTTACTTGCAGGCCATAGTTTGCTCACATCTGTTGTCCCTGGTTGTCAGAGGACACTGGATGTATGCCAGGGTTTATGCAAGAGGAACCTCTAGAATGTGAGTGGAAAAGACTTTCATTTGTACTTTTTCTTTTAATCCTTTAAAATGGATATGTATATTATTAAGATATATTTATAGAATAATATATGACTATAATTTAGTTTGAAATGCATATACATATATTGGAAGTGCTTGTTCAACATTGTTTTACTAATACAGTTAAACGAAAAAAAAAAGATGTATAGAAAACTGCTCTAGGCAATAGGAAATCTTTGTACTTTTTCTTAACACCAGTAAAGTAACCTAATCAGATTTATTTCTCAGAAGGATAATTTTGTGAGCTGTATTTTCATTATACTTAATTTCTTTACCAGGAATATAGTTATCATTTTGTTTTTAATTCAGAACTTTTCTTAATTTGTTTTTTTGTCTATTTGGCTATCTTAGTTTTATCAAATATAATGTTTCCTGATAGTTGTCCCAAATTAAAGCCATAAAAAGCATCAATATTACAGAAAGCAATGATACCAAAAATAATAAAGAATTTCAGTAACTTGATGAGATCTTGTTGCAACAAAATAATTCAGTGCACTTTTTGACGTTGCTTGAAGGAAACAGTGAAACCATTCAGTAGAGCAAATCTAATTCTCTTGATAGAAGTGATGAAGTAATTAAATGGTAAAACCCCTGAACTATTACGGCCAAAAGAATATTAAAAAGGGTAACACAGAATGTGCCATGATTTAATATAATGGAGAAAATGCATTTTTAAAATTAAACTAAGTCAGGAAGTCTTCCTGTAAGAGAGAGTTGCACACACTTCAGAATTAATGCAGTACAACAAAGACAACAACAAAGAGCTTATCAGGCTGTAAGACTGAAGAAACAGGCAAACCCAACTTGGTGTTTACACAAGAGAGCATCTTCTCTAGAAAATAATGAAAGGGAGCACAAATTCTATAGACATCCACTGGGGAAAGCTTGTTCTCAAAGGATAAACAAAATCAAAAACCACCAATAAAATTAACCATTCACATTAATGGTGTTTGCATTTAAACAAAGAAATGTAACCAAATTCTAATATAGATGACCTAAAGAAAGGTATAGTAGAGGCTTAACAAATTAGAGGTAAGTAAGGTAAGTGGAATCTAGATAAAATGAGAATAGATACTAATTAGGGTGCTTGAAATATATTATATCCACACGAATGACCCATTCTACACTCTGGCCTCAATATCACTGCTACTCCATCTCAGGTTTTCACTGCTGTGGTCCTATCCTGAATATCAGTATTATCAATAATTGTGCTAACCAAAAATTGTGACCATCTGCTTCCATTCTTCTTGCTCATTTGCTCAATGTTCCTCTGCAATAATCTTTTTATCTCAGAGCTCAAATCGACTCCAGTAAATTTCATTTTCAATTATTTTCCTCCAGATTATATTGCTTTCCTAGATTCATCATTATAATCATTCTTTTACACGTAAATTCAACTTTTTGCCTAAAAATTACAAATTATCCAAATTATTAATGAAGTTTTTATTAGTTAACTGTATGTATTGCTGTTGCTGCACTACTGTGTTATTTTATGCTAAATGGTTAGGAATGTGCAACTGGTATTGTTCAGATGTACAAGATGACAGTGAATAATAATGGGCAGCTTCCTGAAAGCAGTGAGGGTTAATCAAGGGTTTCAGAACATACAGGTATCAAATGTATAACATATATCGTATTGAATATTACGAAAAATTTCAAGATTACTTAAAGTATAGAGCACATCTTTGTATATACAAGTTTCAAAGGTTACATAAGTTTACACCTACACCAGTGATTGTTGCACAGGGCACACATTGAGCAGCAATCTATTTTTAAGGATTTATCCTAGTGAAACAATAGTATTTTTCAGAAGTAGAATGTTATTTTTCAACAAAAGCCCACTACATTTTATATGCTCAATTATATTTTAGTCTCTTAGGCATTAATTTATATACATATGAAAATTATATTATGCTAAATGTTTAGCTCTTGATTAAGTCTCTTTTATGTAATATTGTACCCAATCATTTTTATGGCCATATATATATATATAGCATGGCATAGTAAACAACATTAAAAGCACAAGAGCTATCTACTGAGTTCAATCAGCATTTTATTCAAGATTTGCATTCACTGCAGATTTTTATTTGCAACTTGGTATAAATTGAAATCTAAGCATACATATTATAAACAATTAATCATGCTATGTTAATGTTTTCTTATATATTGATCTACGACAGTTTTCCTATATACTGATCTCTGTATTTATAACTTCCATGTGTTATTTCAAAAGCTGAAAAAGTAATTTCAAATATTAGAGCAAGATTTGAGATTCCCACCACTATGTGTCAGAAAAAAGAATTTTAGTAGTGCACAATGGTTGCATTTAAGAAGTATAATAATTTCAGAGAATATTCTAGATTTTTCTTCTAAAATTCAGAAGTGGGCTACTCATTTTGCAGAACAAAATGATAATAAGGTTCAATGTATACAAGCCTTAACTTAGTAAAAAGAAAATTTAAAGGTTTCATCAGAGTCTTTGCTCTAGACATGTATGCTTTACATTAGGTAAAAAAGTAGGAAGAAAAGATGAACCCACATCTGAACAAATAATTATAATTTTGGTCTTAGAAGATCTATAATTTTATTGTTATAAATAATACCTCTGAGGACTAGCATTTGAGGAGAAAAGAAGTAAAAGAGGTCTTGCATTTGAAGAGAAAAGAAGTAGATAGTTGAGCTGACCCCGCTTCTTTGTATAACCAGGTAGCTTACTAATGTCTACTGTAGAGATCACTGTCAATATTTGCATATGGCTTATAATCCATTATTACTTCATTCTGAATAAACATCTGTTGACCGAACTAGTCAAATCTGTTAGAATATGCAATCTGCAATGTTCATGTAATGTGCATTTCTAGTAACAGATTCATTAGACTCAAATTTTGGATCAAGAGCCACAGCTAACTTACAAATTTATGGGTACAAGTTATGGATATATTTTGTATGTGTATATATAAATATATATGTGTATATATATATATATAAATCTGTATGTGTATATATATATAAATCTATGCATATTCCATATATGCACCTAAGAATATACACCCTATTTGAGTGCTATTAACAAATGATAAACAAAGTTTCAATAAATAAGAAAAACAAGGAAAAGTCTTTAAAATGGTCATTAAAAAAGAATCCAGAATAAATTGAAGTATGAAAAAATCTCCTGACATGAAAAAGGAAACAACATTTTTATTCCTCAAAATTCATAGTTTTTCTAATATAATTAAAAAATAACCCATAACTTTTCATGTACTTGAAAAAGTAAGGTAAACCTTACCTGCCTAAAATTTCAAATCCAGAGTGCATACAAATAAAAACTTGACCTGTGCTAGACTTTCCCTTTTGAAAAGTAAATGCTGAGTGAAAAGATATTGGTTTTGAGAAACATAGCATTTTGAAAAAAATGTGTTTATAATCTGAAAATTCTATATTAATTCTCATATAGTTTATGTAAAGGCCAATGAGAATTCATTATTAAATATATAAGTAATGAGAATATATACTTATATTGCTTTATGTATATCTATATTATTTTCCAATTATATTACATATATATGTAGACATAGACATACAGGTAGAGATAATATATGTTTATATAAATAATCAACCTATAAGAAAAATAAAATAACACTAAAAATTCTTTTAGAATAACACTAACAATCCTAAAGAATACATAGGAGATGAACACTAGAAATACGTATATGTAGGTCTTTTGGACAGGTGAAAATCTTAACTGAGGAAAACCAAACCAAACAAGAAAGAATTACTGAAAGAAATAATATAATTTAAATATTATATTTAATATATCATTGAATACAATTACTCCCTGCTCCTAGAAACCCAAATTAAATTAACACTGTCTAAATTGAGAAAGTTAGAATAAGAACACATCAAATTTCTCTTAAATAGCAGAAGCTAAAATATGATACCTTTTTTGTCTATGGTCACTGAAAGAAAAGCCAAAATAATATAATTGATAAAAGACCACAGGTATCAGCTATGACATCCATTGATTTAAATTTTTGATTCTGACCAGACATATTGTATAGTAGCAAAGAACACTGGAGTCAGACAACCTGAGGGTTCAAAGCTGTTCTAATGCTTGCTGGTGTTTGACATTGTTTTAAATTCTGTAATTTGGTTTCCTCACCCGTAAAAGGATTATAATATACCCATCCATAGGGTCCTGGTGATTCAATTAGAATAAATAAAAACCAGCTTTGGAATGGCACCCACATATAGAAACCTTATGTAAGTATTTGTTGTTTTTATTATTGTTAAAAGAAGCAAAGGATCTTGGATTGCATGCTACTTATAAGAGACAAATCTACAGATGAAATATGCTAAAAATAAAGAATAAGAGTATGGAAAAATACACACAAGTCAAGAGAGGAAAAAAAAGAAAGGAATATAAATATTAATACCTAAAGAAATTACATATCCATGAGAAATAAATGGAAATAAGAAGGTGAGAAAAAGTCAAACTAATATTCATAATAAGGATTTATGAATCAAGATTCTCTGTATATTTAAATATATGGTAATAACATCTATTTTTAAAACATCTGGAAATTCGAAGAGAAATGAACAAATACATAAATGTGTAGGGAGATTTAAACACAGAACTATTGGTCTTTGAGCATAATAGATTAAATGGATAAAAGTAAAGATACAGAGGATTTGAATAATTTAATAAGGTTGAACTTTGCTTATACATCTTTGATATTTGTGTTCTATCACAAATATATTTCCCTTCCATCCAAATGCCTCTCAGAAACAATTGCCAAAAGAATTGAGAGCTGTATGTCCCAACAGGAATAAAAACCACACTCAAATTTTAAAAATTTAAAGAGGGTTCATTTACAAAGTAACTATTTACAAAGGTGGGATTGGGTATATTAAACCACAAAGCAATGCTGCAGTAACCTCAGGCTAGAGGCAGCAGGCACAAGAGGACGACAGAAGGGACAAGTTATCAACCCAGAAGGGTGACTGGGTAAAGAGAGCTGTGCACAGAGGAGCATTAGAAGGATCCAGGCAGGCACAGACAGCCCTTCAGGAAGGGATGCAGAAGAATAAACACCCTGACTTTACTCTTCCCCTTCCTTTCATCCCCCTCTTGTGGCTTCTCAATTGACAAAACCAACTGGACTTCGACATTTAATTACTTGTCATCCTCAGTCTGATGCAGTCTCATTTTCTAAGCCGGAAACGTATCCTGATATCATCTTCTCAGCTAAATTAAATATCACTTTGAGATCATTAAAGCAAAGCCTTTCCCTTCCTCTTAATTGAATTTCTCTATTGTCTCCTTATGGTCAACAACCTGACTTTTGCTATACAGACTTACAATGGGTTTTACATTGGATTAATAATAAATAACATGATTACATGAAACAATGACATTTCAAGGTAGCTTATTCTTCATATGAAACCTAATTGTAATTTGAATAAAAGTTTTTTTTAAGTAAGCACATTAGAATACTATTACATAAGTTAAATAGAAACTGTATTAGTCTGTTCTCACGCTGCTGATAAAGACATTTGCAAGACTGGGTAATTTATAAAGAAAAGAGATTTAATGAACTCTCAATTCCACACGACTGGAGAGGCCTCACAATCATGGTGGAAGGCAAAGGAGGAACAAAGGCATGACTTACATGACAACAGGCAAGAGAAGTTGTGCAGGGGAACTTTGATTTTTAAAACTATCCGATCTCCTGAGACTTATTCAAGGCCAGGAGAACAGTATGGGGGAAACTGCCCTCATGATTCAATCATCTCCACCTGGCCCTGCCCTTGACACCTGGGGATTCTTAAAATTCAAGGTGAGATATGAGGGGGGACACAGCCAAACTATATCAGAAACCAAAGAGAACACTATAAGGTAGATGCAAAATGCGTTATAAAGCATAGAATGAAGTAAATAGGCAGTTTATAAACAATTATTACTTAACGTGTTGGTATTCTAATCCTCTGAATTTCCCAAATTTACATAGCCATCACAGTCACAATTTTTGAAAAATAATAAAATCATGTACTTCAAGAAAATAATACTTCATTGATAGCCTGTGATAGAAAAGTGAATATGTCATACTGGATATTTCAACTTCAGTTGTAATTTACAGTTGTGCAGTCTGTCTTAAGCAGAGTTGAGCTGGCATGTGACTTTTTCCTTAGTTGCAAATGTGAAGTTAAATGGTCACCATCACTGAGAACTTAGAGAAGGTTTCACTGTTAAACCAATAACTGGGTTAGAGGTGGTTGTGTATGTTTAATAAGTAAATTACTCATCTTTTTAAAAATGCCATATAATTAAATGATTGATTTGTTATATGTGGTGTTTTGATTATCTTGTTTATAATTGCTTTTAAAGATTATAGACATCTGAAAGATAAAATAGTATTGAAAACAAAGTTAGGTGCTACCTGCCTATGAAAGCCCCACAAGAGGGTGTATCAATAACACTTTCAACTCCTGCCAACTATATGGTATATATAAACAGTAGAGTTTTTTTTTTTAATCTAGTATAACTGTATAGTTTGTTTTGTTGGAATGATGATTCACTACAATTACAGTTGAATCTGTTTATTGCTATTATATCTGGTGGCAGAATTAGTAAAAATTAATTATTCAAAAGTCATTAGAAAGCTTACTAGAGAAAAAATATTCTGGCTGAATATTATGGCAAAAGTATTTTGTTGATAGTTGTCTAGAATAATTTTAAAAATATTTTATTAACAATATTGTATTTGGCTTAAAAATACATCATAAATAGGTCATATACCTTAATGTGCAGTGAATATTTCAAAATGCAAAATATGAAAATGAAAAATACATGTTGACACATTTCTGTATTTTTCTGTTTTTTAATTTTTTTTTGGTTTTTCTTTAAAGATAAAGATAGAGCTCTATAATTAAGATCCAGAATAATTTCTGATGGATTTTTATTGAAATGCCATTTTTTTTTCTTTATAGTTTTCAGACTAGGGTGCATCATTTGGCTAATAAATTATTTTTATACCTAAAACTAAAAAAAATATATAATTTGCTTCTAGTTTTCAATTTGCAATGATTCATTACACAGTTAGTTGACTATTTTACCTAGAAGACATCCAACTATTGACTTTTCAGTGCCTATTTTTCTTGAGATTCTCTACTATCTCCAAGGGAATTGTAAACAGTACAGCTTCCTCTTAGAGTGATGCATGTGTTCTTTGGCAGTTAAACTTTCACTCAATTCTTAATACAACCAAAGACAGAGCTCATTAATCATACCCCAAAGCACATAACTATGGTTATACCTCTGTAGTTTCAAGATAGTAAGTAGAATCTGTTATCTTTTATGTCCAAAAAGATTTACTCAACTGGTCATTATATAACTATATCCATTAACTTACCTCCTATCAACGATCACTCTGTATTTCAAAATCAATAGTTGATTCTACTACAGTTATATGTCCGTTAGAAGTGTATATCGCCATGAAATTGTTAAAAAATTAAATAAGCTGAAAGATTTCATGAAGATGTTGATCTATTTACAATATATTAAGAGAGGATTTTACTTCTCAATCTTTTAAACAATATTTAACTTGAAAAAAGATTAACCTCTGAAAAACTTAAAGTGTTTTAATTTTGTGTAAATGACCTATCTTTATGTAAATAATAAGTATATGTGTCTGTGTGGATACACATTTGAGAATGTTATTTTCAAAAAGAGCTGCTAAATATAATTTTTAAAAAGATTTTCACCCTACTAGTGAGCATATTTGCTGTATTAGGTTAAAGCCTGCCCTTTCCCTGTAGTCTGAATTCATTTTGTCTCTCCTTCCTGTTTACTGTACTCTGCTCCTACAGTGCAAGTTCTTCTGATGATACGACATCTATCGGCCCACTGCTCTATACCCCCAGCCCCGTACTTCCTTTCTGCCCTGTCTCCAAAACATTTCCACTGTTCCACTATGTCTATGGAAATCTGGCTCCCATTTAGCAAAATTCCTGTCACTTTCCCTAATTTCTTTAGTCCTTTTACTCTCTACATCCTTTATGTTATCATGCGGGTGTCTTACCTCCAATTGAAAGTGAACTCATCCTCATCCACTGATTCAAATGCCCTGAAGCCTTTCCTACCTCAATCTATTATGCTTTTCCCTGTCTTCTACGTGTCACTCTTAACTGCATATTTCCTCTCAGCGTTCATATATACTGTAGTATCACCTATTCAAAACACAAAACAAAAAATTAGTTTCTTTTTACTCTACCTCTCTGTTTCCACACAGCCAATATGGGCTCCTAACATGTCACAGATTCTTCATTTTCTATTTACTTTTCCACTCATTTCCATAAGGGTTGCAAGATTTAGCAAACCAAACGAAACAAAAAATAAGTATGACTAGTTAAATTCAAATATTCAGATAAGCAACAAATGATACTTTAGTATAAATGTATCCCAAATATTGCATGTATTACATCTGGAAACCCTAATTTCCTAAACACTCACTTTGATTGAAGAGCCAAAACAACTCTTGTTTTGATCAGAAACTATGTCTGTTGCTAATTCACTATCCTTAGAAACAAAGTAGGCCCCTTTACTCACCAGCAACAGAAGAGAATACCAGGTAATTAACACTTTTTGAGAGCAGACATCCTAGCGACAGAATACTCTAGTTTCTTTCTTCCTATTTTATAGGAATGATTGACATGAGATTTACCATTTTACCACATGTTTTTAAGTGTACTAACAATAGGTAGTATATTCTATAGCAGATCTGTAAAACTTATTTATCTTGTATAACTGAAAATTTATACCCATTGAATGGTGTTGAAATAACTGGGTAGCCATAGGCAGAAGATTGAAACTGGACCCCTTCCTTACATCATATACAAAAATTAATTTAATATGGACTAAAGACTCAAATGTAAAACCCAAAGCTATAAAAACCCTGGAAGACAATGTAGGCAATAACTCTGTGGACGCAGGAATGGGGAAAGATTTTATGACAAAGAAAACAAAAGCAATTGTAACAAAAGCAAAAATTGACAAAGGGATCTAATTAAACTAAAAAGCTTCTGCACAACAAAAGAAACTATCAAGAGAGTAAACAGACAACCTACAAAATGGGAGAAAATATTTGCAAATTATACAGCTGACAGAGGTCTAGTATCCAGCATTTATAAGGAACTTAAATTTATTTGTTTATTTATATAGAACTTTAAACAATTTATAAGAAGAAAACCATTAAAAAGTGGGCAAAGGACACGAACAGATACTTTTCAAAAGAAGACCTGCATGCAGCCAACAAATATTACAAAAAATCTCCTATATAACTGATTATTAGACAAACACAAATCAAAACCACAGTGAGATACCATCTCGCATCAGGCAGAATGGCCATTATTAAAAAGTCAGAAAATAACAGATGCATATGGGGTTGCAGGAAAAAGGGAATGCTTACACATTGTTGGTAGGAGTATAAGTTAGTTCAGCCATTGTGGAAAGCAGTGTGGTGATTCCTCAAAGAGCTAAAAAGAGAAGTACATTCGACCCAAGAATCTCATTACTGGGATTGTACCCAGTTTATAACCAAAGGAATATAAATCATTCTATCATAAAGACACATGCATGGGTATGTTCACTGCAGCACTATCCACAATAGCAAAGACATGGGATCAGCCTAAATGTCCACCAATGGAAGACTGGGTAAAGAAAATGTGGTACATATATACCATGGAATACTATGCAGGCATTAAAAAGAAGATCATGTCCTTTGCAGGAACATGGATGGAGCTGGAATCCATTATCCTTAGCAAAGTAATGCAGGAACAGAAAACCAAATACCACATATTCTGAGAGCACATGGACCCAAAGAGGGGAAAAACAGACACTGGGACTTTCTTGAGGGTGGAAGGTGGTGGGAGAGAGAGAAGCAGAAAGAAGTAACTATTGAGTACTAGGCTTAGTATCTGGATGATGAAATAATCTGTACATCAAACTCCTGTGATGCAAGTTAACCTATAAAACAAACCTGCACATGTACTTCTAAACGTAAAAGTTAAAAGAATAAAATCTTACTCCCATTGAACAAAAACTCCTCATTTCCGTCTGTCAAAGCAAACACCATTCTACTCTGCATCTGAGTTTGACTATCTTAGACACCACATGTAAGTGGAATTATGCAGTATTTGTCTTTCTATGTCTGGCTTATTTCACTTAGTATAACATATTGAAGATTCATTCTGGAGCCTATAGACCCTAAATTGAGGACAGTTTCTTTATCCATTTATTCATTGATAAATATTTAGGTTGTTTTTATATCTTGACTACTTTGAATAATGTTTTAATGAATACAGGATTACAGATATTTATTCGATATACTGATTTCATATACTTTGAATGTATACTCAAAAGTGGGATTGCTGGATCATAAGGTATTTTTAATTTTTTTAAGCACCTGCGTTCTGTTTTCCGTAGTGGCCCCACAATTTTACATTCTCAACAGTGCCGAAGAGTTTTAAATTTCTCCACATCCTGGCGAACACTTGCTACCTTTTTTTTTTTTAAATAGCCATTCTAACACATGTAAGATGATATCACATTGTGATTCTAAAAACAGCAACAACACCAACAATAGAAATACACATGGAAACTGTCGGAGGTGATGGATAAGTTTAATTACTTTGATTGTGATGATAATATCATGGGTATATGTATATGTCCAAATTCATCAAATTTTACACACTATGTATGGTTTTTTGTTACACCTCACTAAAACTATTTTAAAAATACCCTAATTCCTATGCCCCTTCCATAGGGTAATTCTGAGGTATGTGTTTTATCTTATTTCTAAGGGATGAAGCATAGGATTAAGCTCTAAAGTTGTAACTGGTTTAAATAATCCACTTTTTATTGGCTGCTTTATCTTCCCTGTCTTATTTCTCCCTCCCCTGACAGTGTTCTCAGCTCTTCCCAAATAAACTACGTGCACTTAAATCCTTATCTCAGAGTTATCTTCTGTAAAATCCAAAGGCAAGACTCAGGTCCATGACAATGTCATTTTTCAGTTTATATTATGTTCCTGGTGGTCTCTTCACTCTCATGACTTTAACTGCTTCCTACAGATAAGTTCATGTTTCCAAAATTTTATTTCCAGCTCAGGCCACTCTTTCTAACACTGAGCTTTACAAAACAAGGAGTGTTTGATATCCATCTGAATTTCTCTTAAACATCTCAAAATTAACATGCTATTTTTTTCTGTTCCATAGTTACACTCTCTCTTTAATCTTTCAATAAGTAATATGTTTACCTACCCAGTTATTTATGCAGGAGGCTAAAAGGGGTGCTTTTAACACTTCCCTATCCCTAACCTCCCCATGTAATATTTACCAAGCCCCAGAGATTGTCTCCAATGTATATTTTTAATAGATAACATTGCTCCCTCATGACTGCTGCTCCCTTAACCTAAGCCACAATAGTCTCTTCCACTGGACTATTACAATATCCTCCAACCAGTCTTCTTATCCTCCAACCAGTCTTCTTATCCTCCAGTTTTCAATATCCTCCAACCAGTCTATTTTTTACCTCTTCCAATCCATTATTTACATAGTAGGCAAAGTAATATCTTGAAAATATAAATTAAATCTTGAACTACTTTGCTTGTAAGACTTAAGTGGCTTCATATCTCCTTTTAAATAGAGTTCAAATACTTAGCACGGAATATAGAGCTTGATCCGTATAATCTTGCCACAGCCTAGATCTCCAGTCCCAGAACCTATCAGAAATATGCACTGGAGACAGTCTTTGGGATTTGGTAAAAGATAAGATGTGGAGGCTGGGGATAGGGCAGTATCAAAAGTATTCCTTCCTAGCTTACTTCATAAATAACTGGGTAGATGGAGTCATTTGTTGAAAGATTAGAAGGAGAGTATAAATAAGGAAAATAAAAAATTATCATGTTAATCTTGAGATGTTTACCAGTAATTCAGACAGATATCAAATCGTTGTTTTGTAAGCCTGAAAGTTAGAAGTATTGGCCACCCTGTTGCTGAGTCATGATAAGCCTGACACACTACCTTCTTTAAATGAATTCAATCACCAACTGCATGCTGTATCTCAATACAGATATTCTAATTCCCCAGCACACTTTTAATCACTGTAACTAGTTTTTCCCTCAAATTTCATCACATTATGTAATATATTTACCTTCATGATTAGTTGTTAAATGTCTTTTATCTCTGCTAGAATATAATCTCCATGAAGACAAAGATAATGTCTATTTTGTTCCACATTATCAATGCAAGTAGTTTGTCTTATTTATGGAACAGCTCAATTATTGATTGACTGAATATACCGAAAGAATGGAATGAGCTGTATATAATGAAGAGTTTAACCCATTTACTTTTTCCTGATAAATAGAATCTAAGGAAAGCTGCAACACCTAATCTTTACTGAGTGTCTATTATGCACCAGGCATTGTGCTAGGCATTTTGCATGTTCCTCATTTGATCTTCACAAGTCAGACACCATTACAACCTTTTTAAAGATAAAAGAAATAAGGTTCAGAGGGACTCAGAATGATTGTTACTCATATAAATCCATAAGGTTTATAAATATCAGAGCTGAAATTAGAGCTCATAGTTGTCATCAAATCTGTCTTTTTCCAATAATATTCTAAAAATTTTATTGAACATATCCCATCTTAGTGTTATAACAATGAAAACTGATCTCAGCATTTTAGAATCTATTAAACTTGAACAAATATTGGTAAAGTAAACCACAACTTGCTTTATCAAATATTATTCTCAGAAATTTTACTACTAAATGACAATTTTTCCCATTTTTTAATGGTGAAAATTTCTTGGGATAAGATGTCATTTCTTAAATGTTAAAATACAGAGCAGTTTTAGATTAACACTATCTTACAAGTGGATATTTATAGCACATAGAAAATGTTCCTGTGGCAGGAGAAACAAAATTATCACAGCATACCATAGCACTGGAGTCCACGGGCCCCAAAGGCAGCTGGGTTTCAATTTTAATCTACATTTACCATTTTTGGGGCATTTGGCAAGCCGCTTACTCTTTCTTCAATCCTCTGTAAAGTGTGGGTAACAATAGTATTCATCTCATGAGCGTAATTGTGAGGAATGAATAAGTTAATACATATAGAATGCTTGAAATGGTTATTGGTACATATTAAGTGCCCAATAAATATTAGCATTTATCATCTGCTTTCAAAAACTTGCTAACATTTGTCATCTGCTAATTTATTCAACAATTATTATCACCATATAATAGATTTATTAAAAACAGGTAAGGCCACTCAATCTTATTCTAGATGGGGAAGATAGACACTAAGATAATAAATACATGAACAAATATGACAATTTTGAATGGCAATAGTTGCCATGAATAAAACGAAGCAGGAAGTTATAATTCATAATGTATCAGGGTCAGAAGGTACAATCACAGATTAGATGGACTGGAAAGGCTGACATTTATGTTGAACTCTCAATATCAAGCCATGTCAAAGTCTTTAGGAATCGATTTATGAATAAAACTAAATAATTTTTTAAAGTATTCTTTAATCAGTAAGAGATACATGGAAATATGGCCTCAGGCTGAAACTCAAGTATAATTTTTTTCTTGTACTTTTAAGATGCCCTACTTCTACGTCTGATAAACAGTATCTGCTTTCTCTAAAATTCCAGCAAGATAATCATACTGTCTCAAACAAGATTTGTATTTCTTTCTTTGCAGTTAGGGCTGATGGGGAGCATCAACACCAAAGCATTTAGAAAGAAGCAGAAAAGAGAAAAAAAATAGCCAGGTATTAGGGAGCCTGCCGTGCTCCAGGCAGTTTTTTTAATAGAACTTTAGCACACACATATTATTTAGTCTTAACAAAAGTTCAAGTTGTTAATTACATTATACCCCTTTCTCTAATGTGGCTCAAAAGGATTGCTACATCCTTAAGATCTCATAGCTGGAAGAGCTTGGATTGGAAGGAGGTCTTCCTGATTCCAAAGTCTCAATTCATAGCTTACTAGTAAGCATTCTCACACACTAGGGACTCACCTTTTTTATTACTGATACAACTGCTGTGGTTGGTTGTGGTGGTGATGATGTTGCTATTGTCTTGCAAGTGCTTGCTCTATATTAATCTTAAATTAATTTAAATCAAAATAAACTATGTATGTAGAAATTGATTTGTGTATTTCAGCTTTGTAGAGTAATATACTAATATTGGTATTAACTGTTGTACTTTTTCAATTTTTAGTTTGATCATTATTATATTGGTGTCATTTTCATTTAATGTTAAAAATACACACACACTTTGCTTTAACAAGCAAAAATTATTTGAATTTTTATCATAAAATACAATTTGCTAATCACTCTCATCTGCATATTGTTCTGAATGCCTTTAAGATGAAAAAAAGTAGTTTGTCTGGTTGTCTGTGGTATTTTTAAAAATCAAACAACTCAAATGCTTTGTGTTTATGTTAAATCATCTAGATGACTGGATTTAATGGATGGAAATCTCAAGATGTTATGTCATTTTATAGACACAGCCATTGTACCAATCTCTTGTTGCTCTGTCCCAAGAACAGAAGAAAGACTGAGTGTAAATTTACATGGTATCAGCAGCAAATTCTAATATGATTGCATAGGGAGTATATTTGGATTGCTCTATTATTTATTCCCATACTGAAATCATTCTTATCAGACATAGAAAGTGCTGGTAAGTAACCAAAATGGGTGAAATAAAATTTGCTATAGAAAAATATTCTTAAAACTTCTCTAATTGCCTCCAAAATAAACACAAAGAAATTGGTCTGAGCTATACATTTCCTCATATCACAAAACAGGCACTAAATCAGCTCTTAAAATGTTGCTTTTTACTAAGTTTCTTCAAGTGAGTAATAGAACCATACACACCAAACACTTCAAATAATGTCTGAAAATAAATAAGTAACAAACTTAAATAAGGATGAACAAATGTTTTTAGAACCTGAAAATAGATTACATATGCTGAGATTCCATTAACAACAGAAACCATACTCACTCTGAGGGAGACTGGGGTTTTTTCACAGTGAGCAAAAATGAGTTCTTGTAGAAAAAAGGTCATTCATTTCAAGGAAAGTTTACTTAATTTCAAAGAAAAAAAGAAAGACATCAAGAATACAATTTTATAACACATGTACTAGGAAAATACTTTTGAAAAAAAATAAGAAAAATTTCCCTCCATTTCATGTGTCAGTGAATAACTCATTTTCCCATTCTGATTTGATAACATTTGGGCTGAGTCAAAAGAAAATATAAAGTGTTCATTGAAAGTGTGAAGAGGTCATAAACTTAAACCATAAAATATTGGGAGATTTTACTCTTTAAGTCCTGGTAGCATAGTTTAGGTATGACGTAATTAATCTCGTCTTAAAGAATGAAAACAGTATTTATTTTAAGAAATTCTCATCTGTACAGTGGAGAGTCCCACCATCTTGACTTTCTATTTCCTCAGCTGTTCCTGTCTCCTGATTTAGAGATGTAAAAATAGATGACTAATATATTCTTGTTATAAAATTGAAAGAGGAATCCCTCTCTCCATGTCAAAGGTTAATTCATCTCCCAATGCTATGACTCCTACTCCAGTTTATATAATCAGGAACTTTGCTCTAGCTGATGATTCTTTTTTTTGATTGATCTAAAACATCTTTGTCACCAATGACTTCTAACCTTCTGCTTATAAAGATGCTCACAATTTTTCATGTTAAAAAGTTTTACATCTCTCCAACTAAATACAAAACTTAAATGTCTTGCCATTCTTAAGAAGCCACTTCTGCATATTACCTGTCTTGTTTTTGTTGTTGTTGTTTGTTTGTTTTTTTTTCCTTTCCGTGTTTCTCAAACCTCCCCTTGACTGGGAGCAATCTGATAACATTTCTTCCATGTCACTTAAATTGTTTTGTCAAAGTCATTTACAATTCTATTTGCTGACACCAAAGAACAGGTTTCAGTGAATAACCTGACCCTTTTCCAACTGAAATGAGAGAAGAATTCAAGTTGTTTTCAACAAACAAATCAGCCATCCTTTTTGGAACTGGATGGTAATGGAGATGACATCAATCAATCTTCTTCCGTGTTTTCTCCTATAATGCATTCTGTGTCTGGACAAAAAGTGATTACAGAAAGGGTCTAATGTGATTTGCATTGCTCTTTGACCACTTAAAGTATGCGAGTACTTTGCTGTACTTCATATTCACATCATTATTTGCATCATTAAATACTTACCAAATACTATATGAAATAAACATTTGAAACATGCTAAATAAATAAATAAATCAGAAGAAAATCAAGAAATTAAAGAGTCTGGTAGCAGTGTTTTAAACATGAATGGCTATTAGTCTTAAAATTAATTATATTTTTAATTTGTCCTTCACCTAATTCATATTCTTATAAGATTTTCATTAGAGGTTCATTTAAAAATACTTTAAGAAAAAATAGGGATTAAGAGAAAATTTTCTGAAAGGCTATATAGTACATAAATTGTTTTGATTCTTTAAATAAAAAATGCAATATCAATCTAGCCCCATTGATATGGAAAAATATATCATGTATGTAAAACCGAACCCCTACAAGATATATCAATGATCTATTAATATCATTCAAACAGAGCTAAAATTGGTTTTAAAACTGCTTAATTACACTGTGTGGTGTGTGTGTGTATATATGTATATATGCATATTTCATGCAAATTAAGACATTTAGATAAATTCCACCAATCACAACAGAAGATATTAAGCTCTAAAGCATGCTTCTGTTTTATAGTTTAGGTATGATCTATTTTAAGACAAAACTGCTACATGCTGTTATTTATTTCCAGGTGCAATAAAATCTATTTAATTTTAAGACTGATTAAAGTAGAGAAACCTCATGACAAGGAAAAAAATGGATACTACTCTACCAATCAAACTAGGGTCTGACACAGACTGCCAAACATAGCAGAGTAGATTCAGTAGGGGAGGGAATATGTCAGCAATGATCTTGAGTATTCATATATAGTTTTTTAATGCTGTAAGTCATGAAATTAATTTAAAGTATTAATATTTTGTACCTAAGACATATTAAATTTATAGTGGAATTTTCCCTCTAAAAGAATTAACTTATTAATGTGAGTAAAAATTACCACTCAATGAGATGCTTGTATTTGTTTTATGTATATATTCCAGAGGACATGTATAATCACACCAAGAAAATCAATTTAAGGATAAAGTAGAAAAGTCGTCTCTCACACTTTTATGATAAAATATAATTTACTTCCAACTCCTAAGTGCTTTGATATAAAAAGTGATGTTACTCAATTTAAAAAAATTAATTTGAGATTTTTATTTATTTGTGTGCTCTGTTATTGCTCTGGAGATAAATGATAAGATAATGGGGATTCAACTTAACTTATGTTTTACTTGGTCGAATTTGAAACAAGAGGCTAACATTATTTAAGTTCTCAGATGGCCAAAATGTTAGAAAATTAGAAATATCTTTTTGAAAGTAAATTTTCATCTTTTTCAGATTTGTGACCCTAAAAATGAGTTTATGTAATTGGAAATAATTTTGACTGCCATTTTTAGTACTAAGTATTATTGTATTAAGGTGGTCAAGCTAAAATTTTAAATTTTAGGTATGTAGGCTTTATTGATTAGGCCAAACAGTTTATTTTAAAACTGAAGATCTAGATTAAAATCCAGTATCTTTTGTTTTCCATTAGAAATTTACTCACTTTTCTGAAACTTTGTTTCTTACGTGTCAAATAGTTATATCACCTTTCACATAGAGTTGTTTTCATATTAAAGACAATCTATATAAAATAAGTAGTAGAGTTACATAGTAGAGCTTCAGAAAATGCTAGTTTCCCTTTTACTAATGATTAAGGAAAAAGTCATGAATTTATATGCATCTATTTATAAATCAAAGACAAATCTTATGTGCAACATTATGAAATATTACCAATGGAGGTAACATATTTCCAAACACTGTCAACTGAAAATATCACAGTGATTTGAGCTTTCTGTGATATATTGTTGAACATGGAGGATTTTTTTGAGTCCTGAATATATCATCAAAATCAACAGGAACCTAAAGACCGTCAGGAATTATAATTTTAGTTAGACTAAAAGGTTAAAACAAAAAAGAGCTATTTTTTTATTTTATTTTTTTATTTAGTAGGCTTTTAGTTCTAGATACAGAGAACCTTATTTCTTCCACTTCCAGTTTCCAACTACTGGCACCTTAGTTTTGAGTGAACATCATCTGGCTATGACTACAGCTCCTTAGGTCACCACCTTATCTTCAGTATGACTTTCTCAAATTCATCCTTCTGACAATTGCCAAGGTCTTCCATTAAATGCAAATCTGACCTTTCCACATCCCCACACACGGCTCCTCATTGCTATAAAGTACATTTCCAAGTGCCTTATTATAACACATAATTCCTTCAGTATCACTTTCAACCCCATCTGTTGCCACTGCCTACCTTACATTTTAAGTTCCAGCACATCAAATTGTTAATATTTTTCCTGAACACACTATGAGACTTTTCATCTCTGTTTCTTTGCTTAAGTAGTGAGTTATATCCAGAATCCTCCTCTTGAACACCATTTGGTGTGAATAAATTATATTTATGTATATAAACTAAATTATGCTCTTACCACCTCCATGAAGGATTTTTGATATCTCCCTTACGATAATGGGAATATAGACAACCAAACATAAAGAAATGATTGACAAATTTAACTGCACAAGAACATTAAAAGTAAACACGAAAATCATGAATAAAGTAGTAAGAGACATTAAGTGGGAAAATCATATTTATAGTGTGCATGTGTTGGTACACGACAGACCAAGGATTAGCAGAAAAGATAAAGAGTTTCTCTAAAAAATTTTAAGAAATAGTTGAACTAATATAAAGAAGAAAAACATACATACAAATCATTCAAGAAAAGGAAAACTCAAATAATGCATTTGTACATTAATGAATAACATTTTCAAATATTATCAAGACAAGTAAAAGAAAAATTACAATCCCATTTTTATTTTTACAAATTATCTTTACAAAATGTTAGAAATGATTGATAATATTAAGCATTGGTGAAAAATTGGGAAAATAATCTCTGACGTACTAATTCCTCCAGAAAGTCAAATAAAAGGTAATGAAAGATGTTTGTATAAAGATATTCACTTGAAAGCTTTTCAGTTAAGTCAAAAGTGTTAATAGCCTATATGCTTGTTAATTTTTACATGGTGAAATTATATATGGTGGATGCTTACTTTGGAATAACATTTTAATATGGGAAACAACAAAAATAGGTTATTTTATTTATATACAAAATATGTTAAGCATAAATATCATGTCATGGAACATTACGGATAGTATAATACACTTACATTAAAATATATTTGTAAGATTTTAAATATGAGACAGACAGAAAGTATGAAACAGTTGGTTAAAAACAACTTTTTAGGCCAGGCGCGGTGGCTCACACCTGTAATCCCAGCATTTTGGGAGGCTGAGGGGGGCAGATCACGAGGTCAGGAGTTCCAGACCAGCCTGACCAACATGGTGAAACCTCGTCTCTACTAAAAATACAAAAATTTGTTGGGCATGGTGGCATGCACCTGTAATCCCAGCTACTCAGGAAGAGGAGGCAGAGGCAGGAGAATTGCTTGAACCTGGGAAGTGGAGGTTGCAATGAGCAGAGATCGCACCACTGCACTCCAGCCTGAGTGACAGAGCGAGACTCCGTCTCAAAAACAAACAAAAACCTGTTTTTTTATGAGCTGTTTCTGTTTAATTATGAGTTCCATGACTTACTAAATGTGTGGCTTGGGGCAAGTTACTTAATCTCTTTATGCCACAGTTTCTACGTCTGTAAAATGGATGGAAAAATTTTTTAAAATAGATTAAAAGGATTGAAAGATACACAGAGGCCAGGTGCTGTGGCTCACGCCTGTAATCCCAGAACTTTGGGAGGCTGAGGCGGGCAGATCACGAGGTCAAGAGATCGAGAGCATCCTGGCCAACATGGTAAACCCTTTCTCTACTAAAAATACAAAAATTAGCTGGATGTGTTGGCGCACCCATGTAGTCCCAGCTACTTGGGAAGCTGAGGCAGGAGAATCGCTTGAACCTGGGAGTCGGATGTTGCAGTGGGCAGAGAACATGCCACTGCACTCCAGTCAGGAGACAGAGAGACTCCGTCACAGAAAAAAAAAAAAATACACATAGACTTCACATTAGAGGTTACTCTGAGCAAGGCAGTGGGAATTAGAGAGATCTCACTTGGGAAGTTTTATTTCTTCCTCAATATATTTCCATATTTTAACATATTTTACATTAGCTGTATTATTTTTACAATTGCAAATATAAAAAATAAAATGTGAAGTTGCTCAGATATGTAATATGGACAAGCTTTCCATATCGTCCATGTACAAACAAGCAAATACAATTAATGGAATTGTTACCAAGATTCACGTGAAGCATAACAGCATATGACTGTGTGTTGGTTTATATGGCTATGCCACAGCATACAGTAAGAAAACATTCCTCTCTCACCTCCTACCTAAGATTTAAAAAACGTAAGTTTGAAACTAAGTAAAGCAATGCATACACTGAAGGGAAAAAGCCTTAGGTAGGTATCAGAAGGTATAGGAGCTGCTCAGCTAGGTTGACCAGGCTTGGCAGTAAAATCTCGAATACAGTTGCCAGTTCAAATTAATTTGATCAAGATACTTATGCAGTTCAATATGGTTGTTTTATTCAAAAAAGTTAATTTTAACAATAAATTACAGGTCTGGGTGGGGTGGCTCACGCCTGTAATCCCAACAGTTTGAGAGGCCAAGGTGGGCAGATCACCTGAGGTCAGGAATTCGAGAACAGCCTGGCCAACACAGTGAAACCCTGTCTCTACTAAAAATACAAAAATTAGCCAGGTTTGGTGGTGGGTGCCTGTAATTCCCAGCTACTCAGGAGGCTGAGGCAGGAGAGTCACTTGAACCCCAGAGGCGGAGGTTGCAGTGAGCCAAGATTGTGCCATTGCACTCCAGCCTGGGCAACAAGAGCAAAATTTCATCTCCCAAAAAATAAATAAATAAGAATAAATAAATTACAGAATGAGATTTGTGGATTCAATAGTAAAGAAGAACCATACAGAAACAATTATACATTGATCATAATTACACATATAATATAATATGTGGGTTAATTTCTGATCCTTCCTCATAAATGTTGGTAAAATATTTGCTCATATGTAGTTGATATAAGTAGTTCTATTCCCTTCCCATTTTAACTTCCTGCATTCATCGTAATCTGCTTATTTCTTTCTTTCAAGTTAGTCTGTATCAGAATTATTATCTCTGTTTATCAAGTTTTCCCTAACAATTGTAAAGAATTCTGTCTTTCTGCATTGCACAATGTTAACAGCTGAAATACAATTTACATCTACTGTATTCTATGGAAGTTAATATTCCTAAATTTCATGCTCCCTCTTTAATGAAAGTAGATGATCTAGATAGAAGTAACTTTTCTTCTTCCATGATCAGGAAATTCATATAATTAGAGTGCTTCTCTCACCCGGGGATGACTAATCTCCATCTAAACTATGCTGCACCATAACTCTCTTTATCTTCGTGGTGTCTAGTTTGCCCTCTGATGATAGCTGTTTTATAGTCTACCCTATGATAGCTGTTTTATAGTCTATCTATGATGATAGCTGTTTTATAGTCTATCCTATCTTTGGCAGCGATAGGAACAGGAGACAGGGAAATTCTGGGCAGAAGAGGGTGGGTGCCTGGTGAGGGCCCCACTCTCAAGCCCAGAACCGCAGCCCAAAGTGAGAACATACATTCCTGTTTTCCTGCTCAAATGTTGGCTTTTCCAAAACCGCCCATGGCCTGCCCCACCCCACCATCCTGTGCCCATAAATACCTCAGGCTCTGTGGGCAGAGGGAGGAGAAGAGGAGAAGCAGCTGGATACTGGAGACTATTGTTGGATGTCAGATAGAACCAGCTTAACTTCAGAGTGATAGATTAATTGTGTAGCTTCAGAGAGGAGTCCAGACAGCTGGACTCTGGGGGAAGATTACCTCCTCACTTTGTCCCCTTTCCAGCTTCCCTTCCTGCTGAGAGCCACTGTCATTAGCAATAAAATCCCCCCCATCTGTCATCTCCAATTTGTTTGTGCAACCTCATTCCTCCTGGACCCCAGACGAGAATTCAGGTGTGGATGCAAAAGGCTGTCACACTGACCCTCCACTGAGCTGTGAACACTTAAGCCATCTGTGGATGGCAAAGCTAAAAGAGCACTGACTATAACACTCCTTCTGAGGCTCCAGGGGTCATGGGGTCATGGGCATCCCTTTATGTGCTGCCGTGGGGCTAGCAGTACTTGCCCTGGATCCTGCACCCTCTCACTTGCGTTCTCTCTCCCATGAAGGGTTGAGCACAGCAGGTTGAAGTAAGTAGAGGTTGCCCCTGCCAGTGCCCATCCACTCCAGTTCCAGCGTGCAGAGGGGTCAAGGAAGATATCCTGCTTCAGCAGGAAAAGAACTGCATTCAGGTAGAATACGGCCTCATAAAATCTTCCTACAGTGCAAAAGTCATTGATTTTGCAAGATTGCAAAAGTCATTGATTTTGCAAGATCTCCTAAATTCTAATTGTCGACATTTTTCTAGGTACAGGAACTCAGGGTTTTACTTTTTAACTGCTTCCTACCCATTCTATGTAAATTATATTTATGAACACAAGACCAGCTAGTTTAAAATGAAATGTAATTAGAATTGACTGAAAAATGTTTTGATGCTATAGTAGGAGACCTTTAAAATATAACTGATACTAAAAAGTTCTTATGAAAAGCCCAGATAAGGACTTCAAAATCTTTCAAGAACCCTGAAAATCTTGAAAATCACTGGTTTTTCAAGCTTTTCACTATATTCAATGTTAACACTTAACCATTGGATTACAACAGGCTAAAATAACTTCACAGTAGGCATGTGATGGTTATTAAATAACTGCATAAAAATAAAGGAATGAAATGAACAGATTCTTTTTAGAGATTACTTCATTACTTCTACCCGAGGGTCTTGTCCAACTTCAACTCAATTTACTCTATGTGGGTAGTGAAAATTTTATTACTGCTGTAGCAACTACTAACTCTGAAAATGGCTATTTGCTCCTAGAGAGTAATGCAGTTTTGACTTCCAGGCAGTCTGAAAAAAAAAGGTCTAGAAGTAACTTCGCTCCTTCTATGATCAGAAAAGACACATTCTCAGGCACCCAGGGAAAAATTAAAGTCAACATAATATTTAACAGCCATGGGAGTACCTAATAATCCGCTTTAATTGCCCTCATGAGAAATACAAATTTACCTTTATGTCTTTATTGTGATTCCTCCAATCTATCAAATGACTGAATTTGGCAATTCCCTTCCCTTTGATTGCTCTAATCTATCAAATGATGAAACTATGTGATTCTCATTTCCTGTAAAAGGGTGTTCTGTTTTTCTCTTTTCTTTTTCATAGACTGATTTATAGCCTTTTCTTCTATTGCTCCCTCTAGTACTCTCTTTCCATATTTCTACCAGCTTTTGTGTTAAACAGTTTAACTAAATTGCATGGAGGCTCACCCCCTCATTAACTTTAATCCCTGACTTCCTGCTTTTAAATTAGCAGTGCCCGACCATCAAGAGAGTTTTATGACCATCACCCATTTCTTTCTTTTCAAGATTATATAAATACAGTTACTGTATTCCCAATGAGAACACTATTAGAACTCATTTTCTCTGAGATTAAAACAAAAGCGTTCTGCTTAAATTTCTTTTCTCATACATATGTTTTACATTTGTTTTTATTGATTTCCACATTAAAAGAAGGCTGAATGGAATTACACAATTCTAAATATGCAATTTCAGCCCTTAATATTTTAAAAATGATATCCAATTAATATGTATATCAAGATCTTTAGCTTGCAATGCTAGATACATTATTTTGATTTTGTTTTATAACTATTGTTCCAACACCTTGAAATAATACTAATAGTTGGATATTTCTATATATGTTTAGTATTTTCGCATAAAATAAATTACTACTGCACACATTTAGTTATTATGTGCTTTTTGATTTTGGCACTGACTTACTAATTAAATAACCACTTTTGTTAATTATTCCCACATGTACTCGAACACTGCTTTCTATAAAATTCATTTAATATTTTTATGTATTTATTATAATGCTTTATTATTATCAGTGGTTGAAAGGGAAGGCCATCATAAGGATTATGACTGGGTTGCTGGTCACTGTGGTGGCCAGCAACTCAGTGACCAAAGAAATAATTGGTGAACTCCAGGACATGTGGTGGGGAGGGCATTCATTCATTTCTTCAGCATTACATGTGTGGTGTTATATACTAAACACTGCAATGTTAGGATGAGTAAAGCTCAGCCTCTGCCCATAGAGATCGTCAGAAGCTAGTGGATAAGACAGAATATTCTTCACTAACTATAATTCAAGTAAACTACAATAAAAACTTTGAAAGAAGCATGAAATGCTTTGAGAATAAAGGAGGGAAACAAATGACCACTGGGGATAAAAGGACTCTCCACCAAGAGTTTTTCACCTATTTAAAATCCAGTGTTTAAGCATGCTACAAGACAAACATGTTGCTAGGTGTCATGTGCACAAAAACGTATTAAAAATTCTCCTACTCTCAGGGAGTTTACACTCCAGTGAGTGATATTTAATCTGCACACACTCAAACAAAGAAGTGAAGGAGGCAGAGAAACATACTTCAGGCAGAATAGAATAAAGAGCAAAAAATGAAAGAAACTTGGGATTGAAACAATATTAGAAGCATTCAGAGCTGGGTATGTATATACCTATGCCACTAGAATAAAGACAGAGGGGAGGGGAAGCAATGAGAGTAGAGAAAGAGTGTTGTAATATAGGTGAGGACAGACCACGAAGGAAATTTAATTCCCCTCAAAGGGTTTTCACATTTTTTTGTCTGTTTGTTTGTTTGCTTGTTTGTTTGTGACAGAGTCTCACTCTGTTGCCCAGGCTGGAGTGCAGTGGAGTAATCACGGCTCACTTCAGCCTTGACATCCCTGGGATCAGGTGAGTCTACAACCTCAGCCTCCTGTGTAGCTGGGACTACTGGCATTCACCACCACATCCAGCTAATTTTTTGTATGTTTTTTTAGAGACCAGGTTTCACCATGTTGCCCAGGCTAGTCTTGAACTCCTGGGCTCAAGCAATCCTCCTGCCTCCACCTCCCAAAGTGTGGGATTACAGGCATGAGATGCTGCACCTGGCCAGTTTTTCTTCTTAATTGTACATTCAATGAGTTGCAATAAAAACTTTCTAGTAGAGGTATATACACAAATAACTGAAGCAACAGAGGGGAAGATGGGCTATTAGTGTGGATGGAGAGACCAATGATGGAGACTAATAGACCAGTGGAGAAATGTTATCAAGACTGATGTTTTGGATGTGGAAATGGTAGCTGTATAGAATAAGTTACAGGAAAAAGAAAACAAGATTGTTCAACTTTGAGTAGTAGCATTGATGCCAATACAGATTCCCATGGCTGGATTACAGAAGGCAGTATAGTTTAATAATAACATTTTTAGTGGATTTGAAGATCATATGGCTGAGATACCAAGTGAGCAGCTAGAAATTGAAGTAATACCAAGAAAGATAGATATTCACATAGTATTAATATGTGTTGATAGTTTCAACAATGGGACTGGATGAAACTGGCCAGTGAGAGAGAACAAAGGAGGAAAATGGACAGAAAGACAGAACACTGGGGAACAATTAAAATAAAAGAGTAGGAAGAGAAACAGGAGGCCTTGGAAGGTCCTGCTATAGGGCATTCAGGAACATCAATAAATGTTTCCAGAGGAATGGAGTATTATTAACAACTTATGACAAAACAGTTCAACATATCTGGGGATGACTGATGACCTTTACAGAATCTGACTCAGTAAAATAATAGCAGCAGCATTACTACAGAAGAATAAAAACTGAATGGGAGATAATGAAGTGGAAGCAGCAAGTGAAACACTAAAAGCAAGCATTTTTAGAGTGTTGACAGTATATCAGGCCCTGTTGTAAACACTTTACATACAGTTTCACATTTAATCCACAATAATAACCATACGAGGCAGGTATGATTATTAGTTCCACTTTAGAGATGATAAAGCTAAGCCAGAAAGAAACTAAGTAGTTAATCCAAGAATACAGTACCATGATTAATGGAGCCAGAATTTGAACTTGGGCAGTTACCTCCAAATGTTTCCTCTGAACAAGCACAAATTATTTTTCAGTTTGTATATTCTTTCGCATTGGCTGTGCCTCTTATCTAGGGGTAGAGTCTATTTTTCCATTATCTTTGTTTTTGAGACAGAGTTTCGCTCTTGTTGTCCAAGCTGGAATGCAATGGCATGATCTCGGCTCACTGCAACCTCTGCCTACTGGGTTCAAGTGATTCTCATGCCTGTGCCTCCCGAGTAGCTGGGATTACAGGTGCGCGCCACCATGCCCAGCTAATTTTTTGTATTTTTAGTAGAAACATGGTTTTACTGTGTTAGCCAGGCTGGTCTCGAACTCCTGACTTCAGGCAATGTGCCTGCCTTGGCCTCCCAAAGTGCTGGGATTACAGGTGTGAGCCACTGTGCCCGGCCTATTTTTCCATTATCTTAAATTTATGCTGACCTTGTGATTTACTTTAACCAACAGAATATGCTTGAAATCTGGAGCCTAGGCCTCAAGAGACCTTGCAACTTCCACCTTTACCCTGTTAAAAATACTATCCTGAAATGGCAGGTAAGCATCTAGTCCAGCCTGTTAAAGAATGAGAGGCCACTGAGAAGAGAATTAAAATGTCCCAGCTAAGAACCAGCACTAATTCTCAAAGATGTGATGAAGCTACAATATACCTTCCCACCAAGTCAAAAGTGCAGAGGACACACCAAGACAATGCATAGGACCCTGAGAATTAATATGTAATTGTAGTTTTAAACCACTTAGTTTTGAGGTAGTTTGTTGTGCAACAATAAGTAATTGATATAGAAGTTGGTCCCTAAAACTGCGTTGCTGTGATTACAAAATCTAAAACATATGGCCTTGGTTTTGGGAGTAGGTGGTAAAAAGAGACTACAAAAGTATCAAGGAGAGAGTAAGTGGATTCTGAGTGTCCATTGCTATTGAAGGCTTGAGAAAAGGTGATCTACAGTGTGTAATAGAAGAACAATTTACAACAATGCCACCTGAAACACTTGCAAGATGAGAAATGTACCTAGTAAATTTGTGAATCTGGTCAACGGATTTTGCACATAAGATGTCAAAACTGTAAACTGGCATCTGATAACTTTATATGATAAGGTATGAGAATGCAGAGATAAACTAAAATTCAAGGAGCAAGGAAAATTTTTAGGAGACTCAGTACATACTTTGTGTTGGAAAATAAACCTGTTTCTCGTCTCCATTTTTCTTTATAAAAGAAATATTTCAAAATATTTCTTTATAAAAGAAATATTTCAAAATAAATTTTATGGTGTTAAGATTGATTCAAAAAATTAAGATTGCTACTTAGTAGACCCTCTCAACTGAAAAAAAGAGTTATTATGAGAATCATAAGGGTGTGTCTTAGCTTTTGTTTGTCTATTTTTTGTTTTTGGTACTGCTATACTAGGATATCTGAGATCGATTAATTTGTAAAGAACAGAAATTTATTTCTCGTGGTGCTGGAAAATGGGAAGTCCAAAATCAAGACCCTAGCATCCAGTGAGGGCCTTCTTGCTACATCCTTACATAGCAGAAGAGCAGAAGAGCAAACAAAGCAAATGCTGAGTGAAGCCTCTTTTATAAGGGCCTAAATCTCATTAACAAGAGAGAAGCCCTCAGGCCTAATCACTTCTTTTAGACTTCACATATTAATACTATTGTATTGGCAACACCTGAATTTTGGACAGGCACATTCAAACCGTAGCAAGACATTATACCTTACAACTTTCACACACTGCTCAAGTAGAAAAAGGTCTGCCTCAAAATAGATTATGGATGTAATTTTTGGATGATGGGGGAAATGTCATTGTAAACTAGAAGATTTTCAGATAAAGATACAACAAAAACATTATCCACTTGAGATAAAAGGAACAGTGACAGATCAAAATGAACATAGGCCTCTGGAAAAACTACTCAACTGCAAACATGGACCATTTCTTATTTTTTAAAAAAGGAAGAATGTCTCTAGAGGACTGAACCATGAGCCATAGGTCATGAGCCCAAAGCCTAGAGGGCAGAGTCAAGAACTGAGGAGAAAATGAATCATCCTCAAGTATTGTTTCCTGTTCTAAGAGTAAGGAGAGCTGATGGCACATACCCCAGCTAAATTTCAGAAGAGCTGGAATGCCGTAGACCACTGACTGCTATGATTCCCCATTTTCACCCCACATTTTTTAAACATGGAAATGTCTACTGTAATCATTGTTCTGTTCCTGTTTCCTCATTATGTGTTAGGGGATGGGAAGTAGATATCTTGTCTTTTTATTTCACAGATCTCTCAAGAGAAATAACATCAGAGAACTCACATCTGAGAAGCCTCACCCAGACCTAATGCAGGTTATGAGATTAAAATCCTCGAGTGTGATGCCATGATTTTCTGAGATGTTTGGGATATTTGGAAGGGTGAACACATTTTCCATATAGGGAGTATATAAATAATTGTGATAAGAAGGTAGACTATAGTAGATTAAATAATGCCATAGTTTTTGTTTTGTTTTGTTTTTTGTTTTTTGTTTTTCTGAGTTTCTCCCATCAATAGATGGGGACTGTTTCCCTTCTCCTTGAATCTAGGGTATTTTTTTGAGTTGTTCTGATCCACACAATGTAGTAGAAATGACAAGTTCTGGAGTCTAGGCCACAGAGGTCTTTCAAATTACACCTTTGCTCCTTGGAATGCTACAATTAGACTCCAGTATAGGAAGCCAGTTTAGCCCAGCATAGAAGAGAGGCCGCGTGGAGTAGAACCAAGATGTCCCAACCAACTGCCAGGCATGTGAGTGAAAAACATCTTGGGCCACTCGGCCTATCCAACTCTCTTGTTAAATGCAGACACATGGGTAGGCTAGGAGTAAGCAACAATAGGGATCTTCTAGCCTACCTACAGAATCCTGAGAAGCAGATCAACAGATCATCGTTATCCCACTACGTGATTTTTAATGTACCATTATGTGACCAAACATATAATATATTTTTGCTTACTACTGTACCCTAGCATTTAAAATTTTTGTTGAAGTGTAACTGATACACACAAATTGCATATATTTAATATGCACATTTTGATGAGTTTGGACATATGCATATGCACACGATATTGTCATTACAATCAAGGAATTAAACATATTAATCATCTTAAAATTTTTCCCCATATTCTTGTGTGTGAGTGTGTGGTGGTGGTAAGAACGCAACATGAGATCTATCCTTTTAACAAAGAGGATAGGTGACAGAGTTGAAGTTATTGTAGAGAATAGTTTCTTCAACAAATGGTGTGGGGAAAATTGGATATCCACCTCCAAAAGAACGAAATTGGACCCCTATCTTACCCACATGCACACACAAAAAAATGAAGTGCACAATATTTTATTAACTATAGATACTGTGTTATATAGAAGATCCCTAGAATTAACCCATCCTGTAAAACTGAAACTTTGTACCCATTAAGCAATAATTTCACACTTTCTTTTTCCCCAAACACCTGGCAACCACCACTCTATTCTCTGCTTCTGTGAGTTTGACTATTTTAGATACCTCATATAAGTGTAGTCATGCAGTATTTATCCTTCTGTGACTGGGTTATTTCACTTAGCATAATGCCCTCTAGGTTCATTCACATTTTCACAAGATGTAGAATTTCCTCCATTTTCAAATTGCTAAATAGTATTTCACTGAATGTATATACTGCTTTTTAAAAATCTGTTTATCTGTCAATAGATGTTTGGATGGTTTCCATATTCAGAAGTAAAATCTTCTTTTTTTGCAGAAGACATGATCCTATATAGAAAACCCTAAAGACATCACACCCAAAAAACCCCTCAAAACTATTAGAACTAATATACAAATTCAGCAAAGTCACAAGATAAAAAATCAACATTCAAAAATTACCTGTATTTCTATATACTAACAACGAACTATCAAAAAAGTAGATTAATAAAATAATACAATTTATAATAGCATAAAAATGTAAAATATTTAGAAAGAAACTTAACCAAGGAAATAAGAGACTTCCATACTAAAAACTATAAAACACTAAAATGAAAGCAGATACAAACAAACGAAAAGATATCTCATGTTTCCAGATTGGAAGACTTAATATTGCTTAAATGTTTACCCAAAGTGATGTACAGATTCAATGCAATTCCTACCAAAATTCAAAAGCCATATTTTCCAGAAACAGAAAAAAAAAATCTAAAATTAATGTGAAACAAAAAAGATCCCAAATAGACAAAGTGAGAAAGAGGAACAATGCTGAAGACATCTCCCTTCTTGATTTCAAAGCTAGAGTAATCAAAACAGAGTGATACTGGCATAAAGCCAGACACATAGACCAATGCAACAGAATAAAGTACCCAGAAATAAGCATGGGCATATATGGTCCTCCACAAGTGTGTCCAGAATACACAGTGAGAAAAGGATAGTCACTTCAAAAAACAATGCTGGAAAAATGAGATGTCTACATGCAAAAGAATACAATGGGATCCCCATTTTATATTATACACAAAAATCTACTCAAAATGGTTTGACAACTTAAACATAAGTTCTGACACTGTAAAACTTCTTGAAGAAAAAACGGAAAGAAAAACTCTTAACACTGGTCTTGGCAATGATTTTTAAAAATTTTTTTGACACCACAAGCACAGGATTTTGTTTTTTTGTTAAGCCAAACATAGACTAGTTTACTACACCAGACTAAAAATTTTATGCACAGCAAAGAATATAGTCAACAAAGTGAAATTGCAACCTATAAATGGAAGAAAATACTTGCAAACCAATCTATTTAATAAGATATTAATATCTAAACCATATAAGAATCTCCTACAACTCAATAGAAAAAACAAACAAAGAACCCTCAAATAATCTGTTTAAAAAAACGGGAAAGGAGTTGAATAGGCATAAGGTGTTATACACATTGTCACCAGGGATTTGAAAAAATGCTTAACATTACAAATCATCAGGAAAATGCAGACCAAAATCACAAGGAGATACTACTTCACACTTATAGAATGATTATTTTCAAAAAGCAAAATATAAGTGTTGGTAAGGATGTAGAGAAACTGCAATTCCTACACATTATTGAACAGAATACAGAATTGTGCAGCCACCATGAAAAACATGGTGGTTCCTCTAAAACGAGAGCTACCGCAGGATCCAACAACGTTCCCTACCTTGTAAAGGTGTTTGTGAAAGGTGAGAAGTAGGTTTTGGTTTGAGGGATAGATTGTATAAATGGTTGTGTGTTTGTGTATGTAAACATTTTAGAATGTGAAAGTCTGGGACACATTTGGCATATGGAACAAAATATGAGCAGGACATGAGTAAACGGAGGACATACAAATCTATGAACCTGACATAAAAAATAAGAAATTATGACAAGCAGTTATATGCCAATAAATTTGGGAAATTTTAACATAGATCAACAGATTTCTTGACTGAACTAGAAGTGGTAGAAAACTTGAATAATATAATTATTAATCATATTAAGTAATTTAAAAATATCTCCTCAAAATAAATAAATAAAATAAGCTCATATGGTTTGATAGGACATTTTACATTTAAAAAGTGGTAATTTCAACTTTAACCTCATTCTTTCAAAGAAGGGAAAATGAAGGAACACGCCTTAATTAATTTTATAAGTTAAGTGTTGCCTAAATAATAATGAGAAAAATTTTAACAAGGGAGGCACATAAAGAAAAAAATGGCCAATAATACATTTAGATGGTAAATTCCTAGAAATTAGATTACCAAAATGGTGATATTCAGGTTTATCATAGAAATAAATGCTTGGTTTTTCCTTAAAAATATATAGCATTTAAATACTACATCTTATCAGTTTAAAGGAAAAGAGTAAATATTTTCTCAATAGGTATAAAAAAGCAGAGCACATCCTGCATAAATTTATTATCAGCATTTGTGGGTCATTAGGTGAAAGGGTCAAATATACCATTCCCCAATTGGCTTTTTGGTACCTAGATCCATTTATTTTGGCTAAGGAAGAAAAAACATCACATAGTGGAGGCTGTATCCTTTTGTGTATTAGCCCAACCTCACAAAGTATTGTCTCCCAGCTAGAGCCGTCATAACTGAGTCTTTAATATTTTATTTCACTCTTCTTCTTGGTTAGTTGCTTCTGGGTGATGGAGTATATAATAGGGAAAAATCATTGAATATTATGGCATCAGCCTTCTGCCTTTCTTCTCTCTAAGTATACTGAGCTCCTTAGTCAAAAGAAATACTGTGTAGAATGTTGCAATAATAAATAAAGTTCCTAACTACTAAGGAGTTGAGTATGGCAGAAGTAGGCAGAAAACCCAAATCAGTATCTGCTATACGATACTTACTGAGGAAAAATTCTGTCTAATGTGTTCTCCATGATAAAAGAGATCCAATGTAACTGGCTTATCACCAGGTGACTGAATATTGTTCTTTGCTCTTAGTAGATGAGGTATTCGGCAGTGCCTGCAGTCAGATTAAATAGAGAGGTCGGGGAGAAGCCAGAGAGGGTGGAGGGTGGATTTTGGAAAATTTTTGGAAAATTCATGCAAAATATGTTTTTTTAATCTCTTACTTAACAAGTTCAATGAGCAAACACTGAGGTTAATATAGTAAAAAACAATGGCTGACACAGATAGAATAGGACTTTTTAAAAATAACTGATCATTGAGTGTTTCCTCTTTCACACTGAGTTTTCATATCAGAATCAGAAACTTTTACTTTCTAGGCCTCTTCTGTAATGATTCTTCCACACAATCCTGCACATGCCCAACATTATGGCTTCGTGAATGAGATGACACTGGGTTCAGTATGAGAAGTTCAGGTTCTTAACTCGGAGAGCATGAGTTTTCCTCCCAAACACCATTGGTTCACAGTGCAATTCTCCATCAGTGTTTGACATAGTGTCCACAGAGTACTGCAATCTGACGAGAGGCACATTACACACTCTCGAATTCGATGAATCATAAGCACAAGCGGCAACACTCCTTGCACTACAGCCTGGACCAGCTGGAAGACCTACGTTTTTCTGAATCACGCCCAAAGCTCTCAGTCTTGTGGGTTACTAAGTAAATTGGTAGTAGCAGCAGCATTTCCAGATATACATATATATATATATATATATACACATATATATATATATAAAATCCAAATTTGTCCAGCATGTATTGTTTCTTTTTCCCAGAGTTTAGGAGATCTGAATTGGTCCAGCATGCATTGTTCCTTTTTCTTAGAGTTAAGGAGTCAAAGATGCACTTTGGAGAAAGCATTACAACATTCTCAAGACAACTGAACAGTCAGAAAATGTATTTCAGTGGCAAAAACCTAAAAGTCCTCCAGTTTATTTTCCACTGTCTACCATGCCTGTATCTTTCAAGGTATCTAGTATATCTAGTACTTACCAATCAATAGACTTTATCAGCATAGACAATCAATGGATGGACCAGCATGATTTCCTATAGGAAGCAAGATAATTAAGGTCACACTGAGCTAAATTATGGAGTCAAGCCCAGGAATTGATGAAGCCTTGTGGCAAAACAGTGCTGTTATATGCTGCTAGCTGAAAGTAAGTGACTTCTGATGCTCTTTGTTTATTGGTATTGAGAAAAAAAGTGCATTAATCAGCTTGATAGCTAATTTTCCAGGTGTCAAGAACTATATTTCCCATCTCCATTAAGGAGCAAATGCAATTGGAGACACTTCTTGATTGAGCTCATGATAGGCCACTATCATTCTCTATGATCTATCAGCTTTCTACACAGGCCAGTGTTAAATGGAACTGTGATAGGTATAACTTCCTCGGTGGGTGAAAATTGCATCCTTCAGTTAATCTGGGCAAAAGCTTTGGAACCATTCTTGATTTCTCTCTTTCTCTCACACACATATCCAATTTGCCAAGAAATTCTCTCAGGCTCATAGCCTCCAAACTGCTTTCATACTTTCCTTTATCTTTGTCCCTTAACCATTGATTTTCATTGTAGCAACAGTGAAATTCTTTTAAAATGAAAGGCAGGCCATGTCACTTGTCCACTAAAAATGCTGCAGTGATTTTCCATTTCACTCAGAGAAAAAGCTGAAGTCCTTACCATAGCTCACAAAGCTCTGTGGGTTCTGGGCCACATTTAGTCTCTGACTTCATCTCTTGATCTTTCTCGGTACCCACTCCAGCCATACCAGCCTCCTTGCTATTCCTCAAATAGTCCAGTCACTCTCCTGCAGAAAGTTCTTTATTCTAGTTGTTTCTGCTGCTTGGTATGCTTTTTCCCTGTAAATCCATAAGCCTATTGACTTTTCTCAAATCTTCGCTAAAAATTTCCGGGCTACTCTATTTAATATAGCCAACTCCCATCCTCCCTGTGTGAATCCATCATTCCTGCTGATTGCCTATACTCTGCTCTACATATTTTTACAATTTTCACCTGAGATATACTACATATTTATCTTACTTCTTTTGCTTACCATGTTTATTACTTACTATTTGTCTTCCTCTGCTAGAATGAGATGCCTATGATTTTAGAATCTTTCTTTGTTTTTTGTTCATTGATATATCTAAAAGTGAAGAATGGTTTGTGAAAAAGAAGAAGAGAAATATTTGAACACATGAACAGTGTGTCAGTCCATTTTGTGTTGCAAAAGATGTTTATTTGGCTTGTGGTTCTGCAGGCTGTACAAGCATGGCACCCACATCTGCTCAGCTTCTGGTGAGGTCTTAGGAAGTTTTTAATTACAGTGGAAAGCAAAGGGGGAGCAGACATGGCACATGGTGAGAGAGGGAGCAAGGGAGAAAGGGGGAGGGGGAGGTCCCAGACTATTTTTGACATTCAGATCTCACCATCTCATATTAACTCATTACCATGGGGAGAACTCCAAGCCATTCGTAATGGATCCACCCCCATGACCCAAATGCCTCCCGCTAGACCAACCTACAACATGGGAGGTTATATTTCAGCATAGGATTTGGAGGAGACACACATCCAAACCATAACAAATCTTTAAAACTTGTTAAGTGAAATAAGGCAAATTGCAAAAATGCATATTATGAAATTTAATTTACATAAGTAGACAAAATGAAAACTCTAATATTTTGTTTAGGAGCTCATCCATATATATTAAATATGGGGAAAAAACAAGAAATGACAATCTCATAAGTTAGAATAGTAGTTATTTTTAAGCTTAAGGAGGGAAATTTAATTTAGAAAAGGACCACAAGTTACTTTAAAAATAAAGATGATGTCTGATACTTCTCTGACTACAAGTCAAACTAGTATTTGATTATTCTTTATGTTTTTTCTTTTGTATGCATTAAGCATTTAATAAAATAATATTTTAGTTTTTAATTTTAAAAAGTTGTTAGTATAAAACAAAAAAGAAGAGATAAAGAGGGCATTTTCACCCTTGTGCTGAGTAGATATTCATTCATTGATGCGTGCATTCATTCGTGCATTGAATACACACTCGTATAGAATGTATTATTTATTAGGCACTGTCCTTGGTCCTAGGAATACCAGTGAAAACAATAAGGGGAGACCAACAAAAACATTTTGTCCTCCCAGACTTTAATGTTGATGTGAGAGTCAAGAAAGAAATAAATATATGAATACGCAGGCCATTAGATGTTTGTAAATATAACGAATGTGGTATTTTACAAATAATAAAAAGAAAAGGCCTCTCCGAGCTGAAACCTAAGAACTAGGGGATCGAGGCCATGTAAATATCTTGGAAAAAATAATTTGGGTAGATGGAAAATCTGGTGTGTAATTCCTGACTTTGGAGCATTTGGGAAATAGTAATGTGTCCTACGCAACTCAAAAGCCAAGCAGTCAAAGGGCAAAGTTGTAGAATATGAGGCCAAACTGTATTATACGGGCTTTATATTGTACCCTGCATCAGAAAGAAAGACCTGTGAGGCTTGATCAAAGAAACAGTGTAACTGGAACATTTAAAACAGGAGGTGAATTCGTCCATTGTTACATTGCTATAAAGAACTACCTGAGACCGGGCAATTTATAAAGAAAAGAGGCTTAACTGGCTCACAGTTCCACAGGCTGTGTGGCTGGGGGGGAGGCCTCAGGACATTTACAATCACAGCAGATGGTGAAGAGGAAGGAGGCACGTCTTACATGACTAGAGAAGGAGGAAAAGAGAGAAGGGGAAAGTGTTACACACTTTTATAAACAACCAGATCTTGTGGGAACTCTCTCACTGTGGTGAGAACAGCTAAGGTAAAATCTGTCCGCATGATCCAATGACCTCCCACCAGGCCCCAGTTCCAACACCGGGGATTATAATTTGACATGAGGCTTGGATAGGGACACAGACCCAAACCATATTAGGAGCTATTCTGGTTGTAGAAAGATGAAGGCAGAAGTAGGGAGACTTGTTACGAGACGCGCTATAGTTCAGGCAGGAGACAATAGGAACATGGGCCACAGTATCACACAGTAGGTGGTGAGAAGTGATCCTGGGTATATTTTGAAGGTTTGCCTGATGGGTCGGATGTGGGTTTTAAGAGAAAGAGAGGGGTAAAATATAGCATTAGGGTCCGTAACCTGAGCAATTGAAAGATGGAGCTATTTACTAAGATAGGAAAGACTGTGGACAGAGCAGGATTCAAGTTCAGATTTAAAGATACTAAATTTGAGACATAAAGCAGATTAAGCAATTGGTCACAGAAACCTAGAGTTCAGGAAAGCAGTCTAGAGATATATATTTTGTGAATGATCAGAACACAGATGATTTTTAATGGCATATGACTGAATGGAATAACCTTAGACTTGTGTGTAAATAGAATATTTCCAAGGACTAAGCCTTGACATTCTCCAATATTTGAAGCCAAAGAGTTGAGAAGCCAGCAAAGGAGTCTGAGGATGACTGGCCCGTGAGAATAAACAAGAGAGGCTGATGAATATTCCTGCAGCCGTGCTAAGGAAGTGTTTCATGAAAAAATGAGTGATAGATTGTGGCAAATATGGCCATTATATTAAAAAAAAAATTGTTGCAGGGCACAGTGGCTCACCGCCTGTTATCCTAACACTTTGGAAGGCCAAGGAGGGTGGATCATTTGAGGTCTGGAGTGTGCAGCCAGCCTGGCCAACATGGTGAAACCCCCTCTCTAGTAAAAATGCAAAAATTAGCCAGGCATGTTGGAGGGTGCCTGCAATCCCAGCTACTTGGGAGGCTGAGGGAGAAGAATCACTAGAACCTGGGAGGCAAAGTTTGCAGTTAACCAAGGCTGCACCTTGCACTCCAGCCTGTGTGACAATAGTGAAACCGTCTAAAACAAAAAATTGTCTACCAGAGTAACGTGGAGTAAACCTGAAGGAGAGCTGCTTTTGTAAAACATTGAGAGCAAAATAAATATGAGTAGAAGCATTGGAAATCTTGAGAATAGACACCAGAAAGCTAAACAATTTTCATTTTTATTAAAAGGAAAGACAGTTTCATTTCTCTTGAAGTTAGATGAAAGGTTTATTTTTAATATTTTTGATAGTACTTTTAGGAAAGTTCGTATCTTTACCCGATTTCTGCCTTATTGGGTGGTTCAGATCAACAGTTCATATGAGAATTTGAGTCATTCGACTTTGTTCACTATGAGTAGGATATTTTACAATTCATTTTTCACTCTTTTCCCTCTGTAGAATCAAAATGTTCTTGGCATCCATGAGTCCTGGGAATCCACCAGGGCATCAGGCACCAGTTTTCTTATGGGAAACTTTAGCAATCAGCAGCTACAATCAGCTGCCAGCCATAACAAGAACAATGTTTCAGCTGCAGATCTGAAGCCAGTTGGAGAGAGATCTTGAGCTCATTATTCTTTTATGGATGTTGATGGTGGTGAACCAGACATTGCACTGATAGTCTTTCTTCCAACATTTACAGTTATCATAACTAAACCATTTTAATATCATATAATTGTATTCAATTGTCTTTTTAAAAAGATTAGGGACGCTGCACAAAAAATATCCCACAGTATTTTTAAGACTTCCACATGTGTGAACATAGTAAATGTGGAAGCTGAATTTTTTCCTTGCTTTTATACAGCACTATCAACTTTATCTGTCACTAACTTTCAACTTACATTTCTTAAAAACCCCACTGATTCTTTCCCTGATTGTTTGCTTCTTTTATTGATCTCTCTTTTCCAAAGGCATAGGCAGTACCAAGCACAACAAACAACTTAAGGTCTTTATTTGTCTCTTGAGTCAAACAATTTAAAATCCATCTGATGATATTATCTCTTCAGCTCATAAACTTCATAGTGGGCCTCAAAACACAAGTTTATGTTCTCCAAGTATAATTTTATTCTAATTTCTTTTTCTCTGTTGCTAAACAAGACCATTCTTAGTTGCCCACTATGTTTGTTCTATCAATTTTCGATTAGCCAAAGAGTGGCAGATAAACATTCATTAAATTTAATTACCCATGTCATACATTCCTATAAAATTTTCATAAATATGCATTAAATATAATCTTAGCTTCCTTTTATGTTGTGTGTCACTGTAAAGGTTGTCTGAGGTATTGTTTATTCACATTTAGTTATATCCTCAGGGTTATCATTTGTTATCCTGCAGAGTTTAGTAATGTTCTAATTCTCTGGCTGTTTTCTAACCACATGAAGACTTTATGGTTCTCATTCTGTTTGTGACCCAAAAATACAATATTTTCTCTAAAAATGAAGCTAACACTTTGTCAAATATCCTATTTTATTTCTCTCTTCGCACAAGCTCTGCTGAAGTTTGTTACAAAAAGTTTTTTTTCAGATCTCATGCTCGACTTTAATGGGTATTACGTTTATTTTCATTACTCATGACATAAAGGATTTTCAAAATTTTTGTGAACAAGGCTAGGTAACTTCTTAGACTTGATTCTCCTTTGTACCCCAGTCTGTAGGTCATATATTATATGAGGGATTGGTGATAAAGTGCTGAACAAGATAGACACAGATCCTGCCCTCATAGACCATTAACCAGAGATAATAACCAATAGAACAGGTAGACTGAATAACAGCAAAAGGAGAGGGGCCCATCCAATCCTTAGGCTTGAATGTTTCTTCACCCTTTATTCAGGTACCCCTCAGGATTCCATGGTAGAATGCTATTCAACTGGGATTCCTATTCTCCGCAGTTGGAGAGCCTTATATTAAAGAAAAAAGACATAGACGAGGTACTTTGTGAGCAGCATGTATCTTGAGAACTGAGAGCTTGTGAAACAGCAGTAGAAGCAAGCCAAACATAAATTTGCCAACTTTAGGATTTTTCTCAGTGTTAACATCATTGGGATTAAATTGTTGAAATGCAAGAAGGATACTTCTAATATAATTTTCTTTGCCATACGGTCTCTGTCTTACACCTGTCATCCTAAGATTACTTCAGGTCTTTAGATCAACTTTTGGCTCTGAAATAGGAGCCTGCATTAAAAGGAGCTTAGTCAGAAAGTTGTCTAGTAAAGTCTACTTCTTTTAATTATTATTATTATTTTTTGAAACGGAGTCTTGGTCTTGTCGCCCAGGCTGGAGTGAAGTGGCACGACCTCAGCTCATTGCACCCTCTGCCTCCCAGGTTCAAGTGATTCTCCTGCCTCAGCCTCCTGAGTAGCTGGGATTATAGGCACCTGCCACCAAGCTCGGCTATTTTTTGTATTTTTAGTAGAGACCAGGCTGGTCTCAAACTCCTAACCTCATGATCCGCCCACCTTGGCCTCCCAAAGTGCTGGGATTACAGGCCTGAGACACCGCTCCCAGCCCTTTTAATCTTCTGTGAAGAGCATATGTGAATCTAACCCAACCACTATCCTGAATACCACATTTGTTTGTAGAATTTGTGGAAGGAAACGGATAAAGAAAAATGTGATGTACTACTACTAATTCGTGATTATGCTAGACCAAGAACAGAATGGTATGTAAAAGCCTGCAGAAGCTGAGAAAGGATGCTTCAATAATGAATAATATAAAAAGTACAATTAGATAAGCAATATAAACAGAAAGTGTCTTCAAAAATATTCACAGAAAGCATTCAGTGCACAGCTTCCAGGATTTTCAGAAAAGAAAATGCAAAAATGGGGGCTGGTTTTCAGAGGCAGGATACTTTTCCTAGTACAAAAATAGTGGCTAGGCCTTAGAGGACATGGCTGGGATCCACTCACTAAAATAAGAATTTGGCCAAAGAAAAAGGCAGGCAATAAATGATCTACAAGTTACCAGCAATGAAACTAAACTGATGGTAGACCAACGAGCTAAAGCCCTGGAATGTGTTTAGTATTCCTACCTTATTCACAGTTTAGATTTCCATGATTGGTTATATGGGGCAGACCACAGTCTGAAAATATTAGATGAAAAATTCCAGAAATAAACTATATATTTTAAATTACGCACAGTTTTGAGGAGTATGATGACATTTTGTGCTGTCTTGCTGTGTTGTAGGACATGGATCCTCCTTTTCCAGTGTATCCATGCCCTAGATACTCACTGCTCACTAGTCACTTAATATTAATAGTTGTCGAGGTTATAAGATGGACTATCACTATATCACAGTGCTTGTGTTCAAGTAACCCTTATTTTATCTAATAATGGCTCCATAGTGCAAGAATAGGAATGCTGTCATATTGTTATCATTGTTATATTTTAATGAGTTATTGTTGTTAATTTCTTATGTGCCTAATTTATAAATGAAAGTTTATCATAGGTATGTATATATAAGAAAAAAGCATAGTATACATAGGGTTTGGTACTATCCATGGTTTCAGTCATCCACTGGGGATATTGGAATGTACCTCCTGTGGATAAGGGGCAGCTACTGTATTTTATTTTCCTGTGACATAATGGAATCTATAATAGGGAGATGCTGACGTAATCTTAATTTACAAATTAGGGAATTGGAGAAGATTCAGTCGAGGTAAATAAAACTCAGAGACGACCTTGAGTTTATGCCAGTGAATAATCTTTATAAGAGGCAACACCGTGAGCATTTTGTGTTGTTGTTACAGGGCTGCCAAAGTGACTGTCTTCCAGTAACTGACAAGAACTTTTTTCCCAATTGTGAGTGACCAGAGATTTGTCACAGCACCAGTAGCTTCAATGATTTGAAAAAAGACTTGATTGGAAACACATCCTCAAGTTCAGTTTCAAAACCTTAGAAATTTATATATGCTTTAGTGAATATTAATCTGATTCAAGCAGTCCATTTTCCCATGAATTATAAAGGGCTTGCATAACCCAACACTTATCTGAAATATTTTCTTTTTTCTCTAGTCATATCCCTGATGAGCAGTTTTTTTCTTAGTCCCTCCTGACTTGACATTCTCATTATTCATCTTTGGACACTTGTTTATCCATATTTCCCCAAATCATTTCCTGTTTATAGATTGCACCAAGGTTTAGTCTAGAGTGCCTTGAATATAATGACTGATTATGCTTCCGTTCCTGGAAACAATACTGAGTATACCAGTCACGGTTCTGTAAACTTGTTTACCCTTTAGGGAGGAATATTTGATCTTATCATTTCCTGAAATTTACCTCTTTTTAATTTACAAATGATTACACATAGCTGAGCCTCTACTTCAGGGATTTGATAATGTCTCTACTTAGGAGTAGAGACCTACTCTTTGATTCTGTATCTGTCTTCACATCAATGGAATATTCTATTCTTACTAAAGTAAATCTGACATATTAACAGAAGATTGATATAATGCATTTGGTGAATTCAGTAAAACTGCAACTTGCCTTTTACTGTTAATAATTTCCTTCCATGTTTTAAAAATCTCTTTCCTAAAAAGTAGCTGAACATTTGTCCCATTGTTTATAATTTTTTATATCTTTGAGTACCAAACTCATCATTATGTTAATTGTTAACTTTATGTGCTCATTAAAATGATCTTAAATTGTGTATATTTTATACTTGTTTTTAGCCTCAGTTTTTCTGTTTTCTTATGTTATGACACTATTGTGATTTTTAAAATAATAATCTTTAATAAAAGTAAAAATATTTAATGTTTTAAAATAGTATTTCTATGATTATATTGAGTTTAAAAAATTTTCTTTGACTTTCAGAGAGCTTAGACTTTTTCTTAAGTGTACTAGATGACTACAAGGGGTTTGAGTTCTCAGGAGAATCTTATGATTGAACTGTTAATTACTGTGCATTTAAACTGCCTCAATCAAGAGTCAATATAATCAATTATGTAAAAATCTGTTGTCTTTCAAATAGAATATATGTAAAACCTAGTATTACTTATTTGATATATTTCTAGGTTTTATTTCAATAACTTTCTTTTTTTTTTTTTTTTTGAGATGGAGTCTCACTCTGTCACCCAGGCTGGAGTGCAGTGGTGCGATCTCGGCTGACTGCAACCTCAGCCTCCTGGGTTCACGCCATTCTCCTGCCTCAGCCTCCCGAGTAGCTGGGACTACAGGTGCCCGCCACCACACCTGGCTAATTTATTTTTATTTTTATTTTTGTATTTTTAGTAGAGATGGGATTTCACCGTGTTAGCCAGGATGGTCTCGATCTCCTGACCTTGTGATCTGCCCACCTCGGCCTCCCAAAGTGCTGGGATTACATGTTTCAATAACTTTCAATTCTACATAGAGTCCTGTCAGCTCCAAATACTATCAAGGAAAATGTCTATTTCTTCTAAAACAAAAAGAATTCATTTCTATAATAAATATAATAATAATAGATATGTTGGAGCTGATCATGGCAGTTTGCCAGTGTCAATGTTGTGTTCTTCCTGCTAACTGTGCATTCAGTAACATCATACTGGTGGCCTGGAATTGGCCATGGCGGGAGTATTTACATCACAGAAATCAACAAATGCTGCAAATCGGGGGTTTGGGTTTTGAGAAGCAAAGTGTTAATTATTTACCAGTGACTGCTAATAAAAGCTCAAAATTAAAGTACGTAAAATAAACATGTACAATGAAAATGGCAATACTTCCCCCAAATCTTATCACCTAGGGATTATCTCTAATAGTATTTTAGTGTAATGTAACCTTCCATATAGTGATATAGTAACAATTTGTGTGTTAATACAAAACAAAACAGGCAAATTCCAATAAAACAATTGATTCAGACAAAGGGTATATAATGCAGTGGGCAGAATTCCAGTATGGCCTCCAAGATTTCTGCTCCCTGATTTGCATAACCTCCTCTTCTCAATGTTGGTAGTTACCCACGAATATGCTGGGAAAGCACACTCATAATTTGGCTAATCATAAGTTGGGCTTGAGTCACTCCCAAGAAAGATTATCCTGGTGGGACTAACTTAACTACATGTGCATTTTTAAAGAACGTAAAGTATCAGAGGGGTGCTCTCCTGCTGGCCTAGAAGAAAACAAGAGTCATGTTGTGAACTGCCCATGGAGGCAACCATCATTAGGTGGTGATCACTCTCAGCTTCTAAGCTGAGAGTGATCCCCAGCAAACATCCAGCAAAACAAAACCAAATACAGACATCCATCCTACGATCACAAGTAACTGATTTTTTTAACAACCTGTATAGTCTTGGAAGACGATGCTAAGCTCCAGATGAAGTTGCAGCCCTGGTGAACATCTCGATTTCAGTGTATGGGTCTCTGAACAAAAGCTTCACTGCCAATAGAAACTGTGAGATAATAAATGAGTGCCAATATAGGCTGCAAAATTTGTGGTAATTTGCTATTCAACAATAGAAAACTAGTACAGCTTGGAGGAAACATTCAACAATTTTTAGAGAATGGTGACTGACTGATACAGAATGAAGGAAAAAGAGATCCAACTATAGGGCTTTTAAGAATGAGTCTTCATATTCCTCCCAAGGAAGAGTAAAGGGCTTCATGGTCCAGACCTGGCTATATCACCTGGCTATCCCCTGTAGCATCATATGGAGCTCTGATGGTTGAATGGGAAACAGCACAACCTCTTGAAACTTGGATTTCCATGATTGTGGGAGAAATGGAGTAAGATAGAGACAAACAAAGAGTAGATTTCAGTCTAAAAAGATTTAACTTTTTGTTGGTGGGGTCAGTGCCTTGGACTTCATTTCAGGGGTGTTAGTAAAACCTAGTTGCAAGAGGTGCTACCTAAAAGTCCGTCATAAGGAGCCCTAAGGTTGAGCTTTGAACAGCTGTGTTCCCACAGCTATCATATCTAAAACACCCTGCTGGCCTGGGTTAGGAGCAGATAAAACTAGACTCTATAATATAGAAATCAATATTTTTCTTCTTGTGTCTCTGTGTTTGCAAGAAATAAGGGCAACTCCTGAAGCTGGCTAAAGGCAGATGAAACATCCCCTCTTTAGCCATGAAGGAAGTCTGGAAAATTATTTTATTGTTTAAATTGGCTTTTCCTTGATAATTTGATATAAGAAATATATTTAACCTTAATGTCTTTCAAAGGAGTCAGTATGACATTTATGTTTCCATTGCATTAATTAATTTTTAAGATTTTTATCAAGTATTAAGCACTTTTGTTAAGTCCTTTTAACTGTTTAGGAAGACATAATAAAATGAAACAAAAATAAAATATTTGGTGACATTTTTGTGAACATGATAATTTATCCTCTAAAATTAAAAAAATCAATTTCATGGGGTGAAATTTTATTTCAAATACTTGATGACCATCAACTTAAATAAAGTGGATATTATTGATAATTTTAAGTTGTGAAAAACAAAAATATATATAATTGTATGTTTTATGAATATACTTATAATGTATGGAGAGATAGACAAAAATTAAGATTTAAAAAAATTATCTATGTGGCAGTTAGAGACATATTTGAATAAGTTAACAAAATGAATTTAAAAGAATGAGCAATCCATAACTAACATAATTTGATAATCTAAATTTCTTGGTAATCTGTGAGACTCTAGCAAGTCTACTTGGCGTCATTAAAGTTTATTCATGTAGAATTTGGTACAAATCCCTGTCCCATGACTGTGTCCTGTACGTGCGAGCCAGCCTAGACAACTTTGAAAAAGAGTAGAGGGAGAATTTCTTACATCAATGGGTGATTGAGTCACCAATATCAAGATCTTTACACAAGCCAAAATAGAGGACAATAGTTACTAACTGAGTTTGTAACCCAGAGAAGGGGTTGAAATATTCCTTTTATTAAATTGATGTTCATCAGATTTAAAGGATAACATATCTTTCAATTACATCTAGGATTTTGTTAATTTAAATAAGATAAAGGAAGAGACATGGGTGTAATCTTGATAATTTAAATGGAATAAACACACTAAGAAGCAGAAGTGTGGACTCATCAAGGAACAAGGGAGAATGAAGCAGGGTTTATCAGATGGAGTTGGACATGATTATGTTGATTTGGACCCACGTTGGAAAAAGAAGCTCTGGTGGAATCCTGGTTTCTCATTTCCTCGTAAAAAGTATCAGCAGTAATCTCTAATGAGTAAACAATGATTTGTTGCATTACATTAAAGTTATCAGATCCCCTTACAGTTAATGACCCTAGACAAAGTGTTATTACTTGTAGCTCTACCTGGATGCCAACACACAGAACAATTGTGATTAGCTTAACCAGACTACCCCTTGAAGGAAGTTTGAAAAGGTTCTGTGCAAGCTGTCTGGTGTGGGTGAGGTGGGATGCAATAGCTGGCCTGAAGGCAGCAAAATATCTCATCCTGGAGCAGCAAAAACAGACTCAGAGTTAGGAGTGATCTAATGTCTCTCAGCCTTCCCCTAATGTTGTGACAACGCATAAGGTTTCATTCTCATAAATCAGCTTTGATTTTTCTCTGGTTAAGATTCTAAATTTGGGTTGTCTCCCATGTATAGAATTAGAATAATTTATGAAAATACAATCTGAATCAGTAACAGAAAGCATTTGCAATGGGGAATTTGGTAGAATATATAGCTTAAATAAAATCACAGACAGAAATAAGATTTAAATTTTTCTAAAATAAACATGTCCAGAATGCAATTAGTATGATAGGATGAATCTAAAGGGAGGCTTTTTCGAATAATACATGTCTGCTTGGAAACCAACTATTCTACACTGAAACTCTCTTTAGGGAAATGGCCATGTAAAAGACCCCACAGTGATATGGTAGATTGATTAGTGTTTGCAAATACACATCCACACGCCTTGATCCTACCCCCCCCACCTCAGGAGTACATAACACATTCCTTCAGTATTGGCTTAATTTCTGACATACTTTGCTTGATGAAATATAAGTCAGTTTGACATACATCCATCCCATCTGAGGAGAAGCTTGAAATGTGATCGTAGAGTTTTCTTAATCTCTTGCTAATTCCCACTGCCAAAAGAAGGGTGGGAATGTCCTAAGTGGTCCTTTTAGCTTTGGTGTTAAAATGGAAGAGCACAGCCGACCTGAATGAGTCAGAGCCACAGTAGTTACAGATAACCTACGGTCACCAACACATACTGAGGCAGGGAATAAATATTATTATAAAACGCTGAGAGTTTGGCTTGTTCGTTTAGCAACAAAGCTGACTAATACAAGTGGGCACTTAAACAGTGGTTAAATAAATGAATAAATATGTCTTTTAGAAGTCAAATTTAGTAAAAAGAAAAAGTAAAAGTATGCATTATAAACTGCAGTTCTGTTTTTAAAATAGAAATACTTTCTTCTATTTTGTTAGAATAACTCTTTCTTTACATTACAATTTTTGAATAATGGTTGTTCCATTTTTAATTATGAGCAAGATTTTAATTATAAAGTCCTTAGGATGCTATTCAAATACTGACCAATTTTCCAAAAATATTGTGGTTCACTCATGTAATGAGAAATGTACTATTTACAGAGAAAGAATGTTCAGATATTTCTTCACTACAAAATTAATGAAATAGTAATAAATGCTATGGCAATATTAGCCTTATTTCCAGTATTTATCAACCTACCATGACTTCCAATTAGCTTTGAAACTCAAGTTGAATAAATGTCCTTCAGGAGAGTGATGAGCATATGCAGATTCACATTAAGCACTACCTTTTTCATTAGTTAACAACTTTATTTAAGTTACCTCCAGGCTGATTGTAAACTCCAGCAAGTTTTCAGACTTTAAAATCACACACATACACACACACACAAACTTAAATGCCTACATTTAAAACATGTCATCATTTTTTACATTAAAAATGTTTAAGTAGGAAAATATTAAAGAAATTCAGTCAAAATCTGATATAAATTATTAGAACATGTACAATTCAGGCAATTGGCATTAGTCTGAACAAGACCTGGAATCTTGTTCCAATTTCATTATTTGCATTAATTATACATTGGCAGTTTATTTTTTATGCATGAGAATGGAGAGAGATACCATTCCTACTGTGTATCATAATTGCCATTTCAGAAGTGAAAAGTGTTTCATAGCAAATATTGTGAAATATTGAGAAGGCCACTTTAGCTTTATGCTTATATGATTGTGTTTAATCTCATTTTTCCAAATTCATTGCTAAACTGATATGCAATACTATTATTTCATAAAGTTTGCTTTTCAATTTGTTGAATGAAGACACTATGCATATTGAAATTAGCTTCCCATTTTCAAGAAAGTTTTAAAGCTTGCAATTCATTTTTAAAAAGGTACACGTTTCTAAATGTCATTGTCTTCAGCCGTAAGATGACAACAATTTAAATATGTCATTAAAATGTATCCTACCTGATTTGTAGTGGAAATAAATATTCAAGGAAGTTGTCCATGTAATCCTATTAAAGCAGAGTTTGCAAGGAAATGTTTCGCATGCTCTTGAAACTTTGAAGCTCATGATGGTTGTAAGCCATGCTATAGCTCTGTTGTTAAATTTTCCCAAAGCAGTTAAAGCTAATGGCAGTAACAAATGAAATGCTGTAAATCCAGGAAAGCATCAAGCTTGCTTAATTCCTGAGGCATAAATTTTAATCATTGAAATAGAATTTTTTTTCCTGTTTCCTTAGCTAATCTCACTTTTCTTTGTTTTTCCCCAAGAGGATTTGATATTTTGCTAAGAATGAAATCAATTACAGTACAACTGCAATTTATAAGGGATTTAGTATTAGACAGAAGTCACTAAGATGAGAAAAAGGTGTTTCATGTTTCACCCTGTTTTTTAAGCAAAGGAGTGTCTTTCTGTCTCTCATTTGTTTTGTTTTGTTTTGTTTAGTTTATTTCTTCTATTTTCCATTGAAGAATTTGGCAAATCAAGCACATAGAATTGACATTCAGTTAGGCAATTATTTCTTGAATATCTTTTACTACCTTTTTGAAACTTAGAATACTAATTTATGTAATTTATATGATTCAATTGGAGTTCATATATGAACTATAGAAATTTGTTTTGCCAATGTAACATTGAAATTTCTCCATCAGAATTCTCAAGTATGTTTGTCAAAAACACAGATTCCCAGGCTCTCACCATAGCACACTGAGTCAGAATATTCGTTTATACAGCCCATGTAATTGAATATTTAATATGACCCTCAAATGATTTCTAAGTTTGAGAACCATTACTATAAATGAGGAGATAGCCAAATACATGGAATTACTGGCATTTTTTCACCCTCTCTCCTCTTCACTTGGCTTTTTTTTTTCTTTTCTCAATTTTATTTACTATAACTGTATCTTCAAAGTTGAGCTTCACCTTTCATCAACAGAATTGTAGCACTGCTGGGTAAACCTGAAATAAATTAAATTTGTGCCCTAAGGTATTAAGCCTTATTTTTTGCATTTCATTAAGTTTGTTATGTTTCTTATGTTTTCAAATGGGAAATTCATTTGGTCTTTTTGTAGATTAGCATACATGTATTTGCAGAATATCATATTTTAGTGAGTAGAAAAATTATCTATACTGGACTTTTATAAAGAATCTAAGGCCCTTCCTTTCAAGAGACTGAAGTTAAATTAGTGAAAATTCAGTTGGAATAACTGAAATGATCAATATCTAGGAAGAATAAAGTGTATTTGTCAAAAGATGAATTAATTCCTTTGTAATTTAAAGAAAATTATATTCAAATCAGAGGTGCCTAAAAGAAAAAATTCAAGGCAATAGAATATAAATAATATAATATGTGCTGTAATACCATTCTGTAGTGCATGAATAGGCAAAGTACTCAAGCTACTGTATATTTCAGTCCAGTAATGTATGACTCATTTACATATGCACAACACAATCAAAATTAAACTGGTGTTGATTTAAACACAATCCACATTAAACTAATAGAATGAAATAAGTAATTCCTAAATTTCTACCTAAAAAATCTTATATATTGGAAAATAGTTCAATATAGAGTATAAATTCAAGGAAACTGCTACCTTTGCTAAAAGTGCATTACAATGTATGTTATATTAAACATGGAATGAACACACACACACACACACACACACACAGATTATAATCTAAACATTTTCTTATGAATAATCCCTAGAACTGAATTTTTAATGACCAAGAGAAATAATATGAAGGCAAGATTGTATAGATCTGAGTCAAAATTGACTGCTTAAATATGATCATTATATTTCAATTTTCAATTATAGGCTTTGCCATAATTCCTTTAACTCTCTACTTTATTTAGTCTGCTTTACTATTATTTGTGTAATCTTGAAATTATATAGGTCTTTAAAACTCATATGGCTCAGCCCACCAGCATTTTTTGGAATGCCTTGGATCTGTACAGTCACTGAAACACTGTCATTGGATGTTTATACATGTGTATAGTAACAATGAAATCATTTTTTTCTTTACCACTAATTAGGGATATAGAAACAACATGAAAAACTTGAATTACAGTTTCTCTACTTTTAAAACAAAGGTGTTGAGCCCTTTATTTTCCAAATTTTCTTCCAACTCAAAAATTACCTAATACAAGCCAGGCGTGGTGGCTCACACCTGTAATCCCAGCACTGTGGGAGGCCGAGGCTGGTGGATCACCTGAGGTCAGGAGTTTGAGACCGGCCCAGCCAACATGGTGAAATTCTGTCTCTATTAAAAATAGAAAAATTAATCAGGCATGGTGGCACGCACCTGTAATCTCAGCTACTTGGGAGGCTGAGACAGGAGAATCTCTTGAACCCAGGAGGCGGAGGTTGCAGTGAGCTGAGATCATGCCACTGCACTCCAGCCTGGGCAACACAACAAGATTCCATCTAAAAAAAAAAAAAAATTACGTAATACCATGAGGCAATTTGAACCATGGCTGGTAAAATACTGATTGTCAGAAATTTCTTACTTAAATTAAGAATATAGTTGTTTAATCATGATTCTTATTCTTTCTGGAGGAATACTCAATAGGATCCTTACAGATGTAAGTGAGAAAAATCCATCTCAAGCAAATTTTTGCAAACAAGAAATTTACTGCCTCACAAAATTGACATGGCTTGGAATAGTTTCAAAAATGATGGAATTAAAGTTATGCTTCATGCCACCTCTCTATGTTCCTCTGCAATGCTTTCATTCTGAGAAAGATGTCTCCAAATGTTGACAATGATGCCAGCAACACTTCTAGCAAAAAGCCTATTGGCTTATCAACCCCAACAAAAAGAACCTGCCGCTTTTCCAAGGTTTCCTTAAAAAGTCTAAGGATTGAATCTCATTGGCTTATGTCTATTTTTGATTAATCACTCTGGCTGAGAGATGAGGAGATGGGCTTATAGAGTATACTTATTTACTATGCCTAGATAGAATGTCTGTCTCTCAGCTAGGAATTAAGATAAACCCTAATTAAAACAGAGAAGCAGTATGACTCTTCAAAGCAAAAGTGGAGAGATTCTATTAAAAAAAAAAAAAGAATTAGATGCTGAGAAGGTAAAAACAAAAGAGGTCCAAGTTATTATCTCAAACACTTTATGACAGCTACCTTCTTGTCTCATTGTTCATTTATTAGATTTTCTTCAGCAAGGAGTTCTCAAGCATTTTAGTAACAGGAATTTCTTTATAATCCATTGCTGAGAACCTCAAAGAGCTTTTGTGTATATGAGTTATATGTACTGACATTCACCATATTAAAAATTATTACTGGTACATTTTAACATATTTGATTATTTATTTATATAAAATAACATGAATATCCTGTTACTTGTTAACATAACTAGCCTACTTTTAAATATGGGAAATTATATATTCTAAAAATAAATTCATGAGAAGAATGTCACTGTTTTACATTTTTTACAAATTCTTTCAATGTCTTCAGATGGTTGGATTTTCATTTTTCATATCTTCTCTGCCTTCAATCTACTGTAAATTATTTTGATGAAGATCTTGCTGCACACAAATATGTAGCTGAAAAGGGAAAAGTGTATTTTAATTGTCTTTTCAGGTAATTGTGGATCTTAGTCTTTGATACCACATCCAAATTTGGCTAATAGTTTCATAAAGGTTGCAATGTGAAACCCAAAACTGTATTAATAAACTTTTTTTATTGTCTCATTACAATTCATTGGTCTAACTTGCATTTTGAGTAGATCTTTTACCCATGCATAATGTTAAAATTTTAAAATATCATACATTGTTCATTTGAAAAACATTGGTTCACTTTAGTATGCTGTAGAAATGCTTTATGTGTACTTCCCATTTCATCATACGGAATATGAGAAAGAAATTCACTCAAAGAGTTGATATTTAATACAATTAATATTATTGTGCCATCAATGACATTCTTAAACAAAACTGGCCTTTTCACCATTTCCTGTGAGTGCTAGACTGTAAAGAATACAATGACTGTTAGTACATTTTGTTACCACTGCTTTTATTCAAGCAAAAACATTAGGCACTTTACTCACTGTTACTTTTGTACCACACCGCAAGTGTCAATACACTGAAAAAGGCTAATAATAATATCTTCTATTATGAAAATGCTTTTAATCTTGCAATTCCATGAATGGGTCGTTTTAAACCACACTTTAAAAAACAAACTGCCTAAATCTTTTAAATTTTTTTCTCCACAACACTTATTTTATCATGTCTTCGTAGGTCCATAGATGCATAAAATTTTATCAAGATCTGTGCTAAAATGGGATAATACATTTGAAAGTAAATTTTATACTTTTAAGTGCCTTACAGATATAATAATATGCTATTATCATCCTTGTCATTATTACTATTAATGAGGTGACATATTGAACTAAGAAGAGCTTCAGGTATGGTTTGACTAGTGCAGCCTCAAGACAGGGGACTATTATTCATCTATTAATGTTGTCTAACTTACACTAAATTCTAGCAGCTATTTCACAATACTGATACATATTGAACTTGTGGTTAACAAAAATATGAGGGGTTTTATTCTGCGAAACCAGGCATCTTCTACTGTGTATTTCTATAATTGATTATTTTTTAAATTCAAAATTGTATTTCAATCTGGTAATTGGAAAACTGAGCTGTTTCCTTGTAACTGAAGAAACCTACCATATTTCTAGTCTTTAGAGGACAAGCGGCCTAGACTTGTAAGTTCCATATTCTCCACTGGAAAGCATACACTGCTCTTGAACTTCTAGTCTAATAAAATGAGTTGTTTAAAAAATACATTTAACATTCCCAACATATTTTTCCATGGTTCCTGGGTTCTTATCTCACTGCTCTTTGTCTTTGAGCAGGTTATTTTATAGTTCACTAAGTCACTAACCTTGAAGCAGCTTTCAAAACTTTCTTATATTTTACACACAAAATGCATCAAAAAAATGAGATGGAGTATCTTGTACCTCTCTTTTATTGCTATGTCCTATTTAAGACCTCAACAACCACATAATTCCACAAGTAAAAAAATCAATGAATCCTGGCCCACTCACTTATTCTCTGGCACATCCTGAGCCAAAACTAAACTTTCAACAGAACAGTATCTTCTTGATCACATAATATTTGTGGATTTTGAAGCACATACATATTTACTTTTTATCCACTATTGTGGAACAATGTAGACAAAAACTGTTACTATGACTGTATAATAGGTATACAGAAATAGAAGGAATCCTGGAAAATAACCTAAATAAAATTAGAATAGGGACTATTATATGTAGTTCTACTACTTAAAATAATTTTTAAACAGATAGACCCACATTAAAAATAATTATGAAAATTATGTTTAATGGATGCACAGTGACTTTTTTTCCAAAGAGTACTAAATGGAGGGGGAGTGGAGAGTAACTTTAAATTTGAAAAATCTGAATAGCATTACCTCAGCCAGGTGATAAAAGTCAACATCAATAGTGATAAGTCACGTTGATAGGATGCAGCCCTTCCTATGATATAAGAATGACTTTCACCTCTGTGGTCTTCATCCACAAAACTCATAATCTCAATCTAATCATGAGAAAAAATATTAGACAAATGCCTAGTAAAGGACACTCTACAAAATATTTGACTAGTAGTCCTCAAAACTGTCAAGGTTATCAAAAACAAAGCAAGTCTGAGAAGCTGTCACACTTAACAGAAGCCTAAGGAGACATCATGACTAAATGTCATATGAAATCGTGGCTGGAATTTTGGAATAATAAAAAGACTTTAAGTAAAAACTAGGAAAATATAAATGAAGTATTGACTTTAGTGAATGCATATATATTCACGTCAGTTCCTTAATTTCTATGGTGTCAAATATACTATACCGTGGGAAGATGGTAACAGAAGAGACCAAGTGTACGACACATGGAAGCTCTATTATCTTTTTACACTTTTATAAATCTAAAAATATTTGAAAATAAAAAGTTCATAGTTAACGGTTAAGGAGGAAAGAAGAAACCACTTATTTCAAGTTTAGAAAACCAGAGAAAACTCCCACAGCAAAGTTCATTTTCACAAAACCTCACATGTAGTCTCAGGCAGCATGTGGGGTAAAAACAAGTCCAAAGGTTAAGATGTATAATTGAATTCAGGCTGTTTAGATACAATATGATGAAATTGTGATAGTTCTGAAATGATGGTAGCTGTATCCAAAAGATGTAAGACAATTCAAATATAATAGAAATTATCTCTTGCATTCATTTGTATTAAATTCCATTGGTCATTTATTAGAAAAAGCCAGTGTACATCGTGCTTTCTATGCAAAAGAGCACACCAAATAATTGTAAAATTGCCCCATGGATGGATTGATTGAACTTTTTACAAACAATAGACATTGTTACTTTGTCTTTTTTGTGTCTAATAAACTTATAGTCCTACTGGCAAGATGTAAAAAATAACCAAATTTTTTCTAGTGAGAGATTTCATACTAAATCTTCAAGTGGAATTAATTCTGTTAACACTTTCAGATTTCAAAAATAGTTCAAAGTCTTTTATTATTAGATTTATTTGCAAATACAATGTAAAATGAAAGATTTTCCCTAAGTCAACCTCTGACCCATAGGTTAAGTGTTAACAGAGACATAGAAAATTAAATTTCACTGTAAACTCCTTTGAAACATGTAAAGCTTCAAAGGTATAATTGTTGCTACCTTTAATAGTATTGTTTTATTTCTAATTTATGATTGAGAGAGGAAATTCTTAATGTCAGAAATTACCGATATTGCCTCTAGGTTCTCTCAAGGGTCTGTGAACTAAACTTAATCTATAAATATGTATAAAATGATTATATAAATTATATAATTGTAATTTATATAATTATATAAATATTTATAAAATGATTGTGTGTCTATTTTTTAAGAAATAAGTTATTTAAATTTTGACTTTTAATAAAATTGGGTAATACTTAATTGGTATTTTATTAATGGCTTCCATTAATCTATTGACACTTTCTTGCCTCCAGGAAGCAGAAACACGTGGACCAGGCATCCCTTTGGGGATTTTACTCTTCCAGTATTAATTTATGCAAGAAAAAAGATGAAAACCAATGATTTAGGGCACATTAATATTTGATTTATAACAGTAAATAATAGAGAAACATAAAAACATAAAAGAAGGCAATTGTTTAATCTTTAAGGCAAAATATTTAAACATTATAAGGAAAAATGAAATCCCTCATCAGCCCTAGCATATGGAAGCAAATGTCTTGATTAGTAAACTGCATTACTAATTGCCTTTAACACTAATCTTTGTAGGGTTTGCAGATGTAGCTCTTCTTTCAGTGCTAATCCTTTAAGTAAATAGTCCAATAGATATTAACAGAGGCATTTAAAACCAATGCCAATAAAGAATGAATCCTGGGTGCCAATATTTGTGTATAACAAAATTACATAGATGAAGAGAAGTAATAGCAGCTGCTGTAGCAGATCATCTCCTAAATTTCAGTGGATTAACATAGATGCTTATTTCTCATTCACATAAAGCACAATCATGCTTCCTGGTTGGTATACAGACGTTTCTGTGCAGTCATTTAGGGGCCCAGGCATCTTCCATATTTGGTCTCTACATTCTCCTAAGCTAGAGCTCAGTTATTCCACTCAGCAGTAGGCAGAAAACAGGAATAGATAATCACATGTGAACAATTTATATGGACCAGACCTAAGCATGGCACATATCACTTTCACTCAGATTTCACATGATCATACCTAACTTCAAGGAACACTGAGATAGCTAGTCTGTTTGTATATCCAACAAGAGGGGATGTGGGTATTCTCTTATTTGTCATATGAATAAAGAACCTGTTTTTAAGACCTTAAATGTATCATAATATGGTGGAGTGTTTGATTGCAAAATTGGCCTCAATTATTCCCCTCGCACTATCTATGCCCTTGCAATGCAATGTTGTAGCTATTCCCAGGAAGACGTGGAAAGTGTGTCTCAGCGTTTTAAGTCTTTGGTGAATAGAATGTGGAGGAGGTAACACTGGGACCGTTCTGAGCCTATCTCTCAAGGTGCCTCACATGTTTCTGCCTTTTGGAAACCTGCCCAGCTACCATGAATGGATGCCCTAATTGGCCTGCTTAGATGATGAGAGAGGAGAGCAAGGTGCCCCAACCAATAGACACCACACCCCAAAAGCAGAGCTACGTAACTAACATAGAGAATGGCAGCAGATGCATAAGGCAGCCCAGATAAGACTGGGTAAATCTCCCTGATGAAGGCAGTGTACACTCTTGGCTGACTAGCAAAATCACCAGCTAAATAAATAATTTGGAGATTGCTTGCTGAATAGATATATGTTACATATAAAAACTAAAATAGAAATAATAACTATGCTTAGAAAGTTGTTTTGTCGAAATATTTAGAAACTTGTATAATATTATTTTACAATTACATAAAAATAAATATATGATATTCTTTTTAAATAGGCAAAGTTGATTTTTATTTTCAACCTAATAAATTTACCCTTCACTATCTCGCTAGTTATGGGCAATGAAGCAAGGAAAAAACAAAAATTATGCACTAATAAAGCTCTGTTCTTCAAATTAATGAATATATTATTTCACATTATTCATTATTCTCTGCAACACTCATGAAACGGATGAGAAATATATTGCCTCCTATTAATCTTTTTAGAACAAAAGGCCTTGAAAAGTGAACTGCCATAAAAAAGTCAATTAATTTTTTTAAGTTAAAAAAAAAGAGAGTAAGTTGACAAAAGAAACTAAGTTCCATGGTTCCTAGTTAAGAACGTTAGCATTTCTTGTTATCTTAGGAGTTTGACTTTGCCATTTTTCCCTTAAACACTCACTTGGAAATACCCATTACTGAGTACTTTAAAATAATATTAGCACATTATTGTGATAACCTGTGCCTTCACATTGAAACGATTATAAGAAAATATGCCAGATTCTGACAAGTTTGAGAGCTACATAACTTGTCAATATTCCACTTTGTTTTCACATCTTTCACTCCAGCCCACATTTCAAGACGCACAGACCAACTGAGAAGTGCAACATCTGACTACCAATATAAAATGCATGTGATCCCTCTAGTGTTCATAAATCCCTCTGCAGCACTCATTGAATTCACTAATTAGAGAATTCTTATGTCTTTAGCTTAGAGGAATGAAATTTTACTTCCTTAGCTATGATGTATTTGGCTCAGGGATAGAAGTGGGAATTGGCTGTTTTCACAATGAAATTAGAACCAATAAACAAGAAAAAAATGCTCAACATCACTAATGATCAAGGAAATGTAAATCAAAACCACCATGAGATACCACCTTATTCCTGCAAGAATGGCCATAATCAATACATAAAAAAATAATAGATGTTGGCATGGACGCAATGAAAATGAAAGGCTTCTACATTGCTGGTGGGAATGTAAACTAGTACAACCACTATGGAAAACAGTGTGAAGATTATTTAAAGATCTAAAAGTAGAACCATCATTTGATCCACCATCCCACTATCTGGTATCTACCCAGAGGAAAAGAAGTCACTATACGAAAAAGATACTTGCACATGAATATTTATAGCAGCACAATTTGCAATTGCAAAAATATGGAACCAGCCCAATTGCCCATCGATCAACAAGTGGATAAAGAAATTGTGGTATATATGTATATGGCATATATAGATATATACACACACACACCATACATACAGACACCATATATATACACACACCATATATATATATACATATATACACACACACCATATATATTGTAGTCATTTATACCATATATATATATGGTGTGTGTATATATACATACATATATATATATATATGGTGTGTATATACGTATATGGTGTGTATACCTGGCAGAGATACAACAACAACAACAATACCATATATATATATGGTATAAAGGACTACAATAAAAGGCCAGGACCAGAAGGATTCACAGCTGAATTCTACCAGATGTACAATAAAGAATGTGTACCATTCCTACTGAAATTATTCCAAAAAAATTAAAAAGAAGGGACTCCTCCCCAACTCATTTTATTAGGCCAGCATTATCCTAATACCAAAACCTGGCAGAGATACAATAACAACAACAACAACAAAACTTCAGGCCAATATCCTTGATGAACATTGATGCAAAAATCCTCAATGAAATACTGGCAAACCAAATCAGGCAGCACATCAAAAAGCTTATCCACCATGATCAAGTAGGCATCATTGCTGGGATGCAAGGTGGTTCAACATATGCAAATCAATAAATGTAATACATCACATAATCAGAAATGAAGACAAAAACTACATGATTTTCTCAATAGATGCAGAAAAGGCTTTCAATAAAATTCAACATCCATTCATGTTAAAAACTTTTAATAAACTAAGTATTGAAGGAACATACCTCAAAATGATGAGACATATATGACAAACCCACAGCCAACATCATACTGAATGGGCAAAAGCTGGAAGCATTTCCCTTGAAACCTGACTCAAGAGAAGGATGCCCTCTCTCACCACTCCTGTTTAACATAGTACTGGAAGTTTAATCAGGCAAGAGAAAGAAATAAAGGACATTCAAATAGGAAGAGAGAAAATCAGACTATCCCTATTTGTAGACGACATGATCCTCTGTCTAGAAAACCCCATTGTCTCAGCTCAAAAGCTTCTTAAGTTGATGAGTAACTTCAGCAAAGTATTAGGATACAAAATTAATGTGCAAAAATCGCTAGCATCCCTTATACACTAACAACAATCAAGCCAAGGACCAAATCACAAATGAGCTCCCATTCACAATTGCCACAAAAATAAAAGAATGAAATACTTAGAAATATAAGCTAATTAGGAAGGTAAAAGATCTCTACAAGGAGAATTACAAACCACCACTCAAAGAAATCAGAGATGACACAAACAAATAGAAAGACATTCCATGCTCATGGATAGGAAGAATCAATATCACAAAAATGGCCATAATGCCCAAAGCAATTAATAGATTCAACGCTATTCCCATTAAACTACCACTGACATTCCTAACAGAACTGGAAAAACTTATTTTAAAATTCATATGAAACCAAAAAAGAGATCGAACAGCCAAGGCAATCCTAACCAAAAAGAACAAAGCTGGAGGCATCATGCTACCTGACTTCAAACTATACTACAGGGCTATGGTAACCAAAATAGCATGGTACTGGTACAAAAAGAGACACATAGACAAATGGAACAGAAAAGAGAACCCAGAAATAAGACCACACAGCTACAACAATCTGATCTTTGACAAACTTGATAAAAGCAATGGAGAAAGGATTCCATGTTCAGTAATGGTGCTGGGATAACTGGCTAGCCATATGCAGAAGATTGAAACTGGATGCCTTCCTTACACCATATACAAAAATCAACCCAAGATGGATTAAAGTCTTAAATGTAAAACCCTGGAAGACAACTTAAGCAATATGATTCAGGACATAGGCCCAGGCAAAGATTTCATGATGAAGATGCCAAAAGCAATTGCAACAAAAGCAAAATTGGAAAATGGGATCTAATTAAACTAAAAAGCTCTGCACAGCTAAGGAAACTATCAATAGAGTAAACAGACAACCTACAGAATGGGAGAACATTTTTGCAAACTATGCATCTGACAGAGGTCTAATATCTAGCATCCATAAGGAACTTAAACAAATTTACAAGAAAAAAAAATGGCCCCGTAAATATAAGCAAAGTAAATGAACAGACCCTTTTCAAAAGAAAACCTACATGTGGCCAACAATCATGAAAAAAAGCTCAACATCACTGATCATTAGAGAAATGCAAATCCAAACCACAATGAGATACCATCCAACAGCAATCAGAATAGCTATTATTAAAAAGTCAAAAATAACAGATGTTAGCAAGGTTGTAGAGAAAAATGAATGCTTTTACACTGTTGATGGGAATGTAAATTAGTTCAACCCATGTGGAAGACAGTGTGGCAATTCCTCAAGGACCTAAAGCCAGAATTACCATTTAACCCAGCAACCCCATTACTGGGTATATGCCCAAAGGAATATAAATCATTCTATTATAAAGACACATGCATGTTTATGTTCATTGCAGCACTATTCACAAGAGGAATGACATCTAATCAACCCAAATGCCCATAAACGACAGACTGGATAAAGAAAATGTGGTTCACGTACACCATGGAATACTATGCAGCCATAATAAAGAAGCACATCATGTCCTTTGCATGGACATGGATGAAGCTGGAGGCCATTATCCTTAGCAAACTAACACAAGAACAGAAAACCAAATAGCGTATGTGCATATTAATAAGTGGGAGCTAAATGACGAGAACACATGGACACATAGTGGGGAAGAAAACACCCTGGGGAGTTTTGGAGGGTGGAGTTGGGGAGGAGGGAGATAATCAGGAAAAACAACTAATGGGTACTAGGCTTAATACCTGGGTGATGGAATAATCTGTATAACAACCCCTATGACACAAGTTTACCTACGTAACAAACCTGCACTTGTACCCCTGAAATTAAAAGTTAAAAAAAAAATTAAAGTAGAATTCAAAATTTCAGAAGATAGGCTGTGGCAAATTTCCTATCTTTTTAGTGCTATTCCTCAAATTATCATTTTATTATTTTTAAATTTATACTCATATTCACAGAAACACATCAAAATCATTATAATGAGTTGTATAAATGTAAAGTTTTTCATCAAGCATTTTAAAAATTGTTATATTACTCCTATTATATTACAATAGATACAGAGTAAGATTGAAAAGTAGGTGGTAGCAATAGCAGAAAGTCACAAATCAATATTATCTTCCCCATAATATAAGTTTACACCTATTCAAGAGAAAGTTAAAAATTGAAGACATAGACATCATGACCAATTCATTTATAAACTTGATTGAAATATAAGGACAACATCAAATAAATATACATAATTGCAAATTATAGCAATATGTACATTCAGCAGGTACAGTCACCAGCTTATCATCTGCTTCTCTTCTTCTCTGTTAGACTGCCTTAATATAGGAAAGAAGGTCTATTGAACAAACCAGACTGCATCTAATAAGTCTCCATGGTAGTGTGGCATTCCTGAAAATATAAAACTAAAACACAAAGTACTGCTAAATAATATTGCCTTGGGGACTGGATTGGCAGAAATTCTGCCTCATTAAAGTAACATTAAAAGTTAATTTAAAAGTCCCAACATGCAGTTTTATTCAATACCTAATATAGTGGAAATAAAACCCATTTCTGTGCTGCTACAGTATTAGATACTATGTGGGCTTATGTGACAATGTTGGCTGATTATATCCTGATAAAATAATGGAAATATTAATATCATTCTCTTTTCACAATGGAATATTAAGTTATACACAGTTAAAATAGTCTAATTTTCTATAATATGAATAAATATAATAATGTTCTTGTAATGGCATGTAAATGATGACGAATAGCATTATTCTGTTACAACATGTAAACATAAACATTTAATAATACAGATGAAAGAATCACTAAGGAAAATTCTGACTTACCTATTAAGTAAGAGACTTGAGGAACTTTTGTATTTATGAAAATCATTAGCTTCAATTGCCAAATCAAATTATGTTGGTTGAATATAATGGATTAACCAGTCAGCAAGTATATGAACTGAACTTCTATATCATGTACTATCCATAGACATTACTGTCAATCAATTTATAGCTTTATTAAAAGATAGAAACAAAACATGTTCAGAGTGTTTTTTGAATGCCATGTCATGAATGAAATGGTATGAAATAGGGCCATGAGATTATCCTGCTCTCAAGATGCATATGATCTTATGAATAAAATAAAAAAGAGAGGAAATATTTAATTACAAAAGCAAAAGACGTCAACAATGTGTATTATTAAAATATGAAGTTTCAGCTAAAGTGATTAGGGAAACTTTTTCATTTTGATCAGATCATGAAGAAGGAAAAGGGCATTGTATCAGTAGGAAACTGGCGGGAAACAGACACCACATTCAAATACAGGATTGAGTAGAGGGTCTATTTATAATGGTGTGAGCAGGATTAAGGAAAACCAGTAAGGAATGAGGCAATATTTTGGAAATAAAAACAGAGCGTCATTACTGGTTCCCATAACAAGGGAAGGAAACAGCATGTAACCAGAAAGAGGAAAATTAACATAGTTGTAGGATAGGACTACTTATTAGGAGCTTGCAATACTAGAAAGATAGAGGAAAAAGTACCTTGAGCTTGCCCTCATTTCTGCTGGTAACTTTCATTAGTCAAAACCACTCGAACCTGGAGGACAAGAGCGACCACTATGATTCTAAAAAGGTTAGCCTCTCAAGATGGACAAGGGTGGAGGGTGGATATAGAAGAAAAAATAGAGAATATACACCACAGATATGAATGTCTATTATAGAAGCACATTAATATTGGAGGGCTGCTAACTTAAAATTGTATAAAATACCACATTGAATTTTTTCTTATAAACGCAAGATAAATTTGAGCCAGATTATTCATCAATGATAAACAAAATCATATTGCCAGTACTCTAGAACCCTTTGTGTGCTCCTTTGTGATCACAGCCATAACTGATCCTGATTTTGAGATAATTTCTTTGTTCTTTCCATTTTTTGCTACCTAAACACATATCCTTAAATAAGAGCATTTAGCTTCACTTGTTCTGGAAATGTTCATGATTTAAATCATTCCATCTACATATTTTTAAGTTTGTCATCTTGTACACAACGTTTTGCTCTGAAGATTTATCCATGGTTTCGCACGTAGAAACACTTTGGTCACTTTCACTTTTGTAAATTATTCACTATCCTACAATTTATGTGTCTATTTATACACATTTGGGCTGTTTCTCTGGCTTTTAGCTATATAAAAATGTCACTCTGAGCATTTTTGCACATAGATTTTGATGAATACTTGCGTAAGCTTCTCTGGAATACAAACCTCAGGTCATAGAGTTTGCATAGTTTTGTCTTTGTTAGATAATGCTAACTGTTTTCTAAAGCAATTGGCAATATATACTTCCACCAAGAATGTGTGAAAGTTTCCATAGCTTCATATCCACACCATGTATTATTGTCCAACCTTTAAATTTTTGTCAATTTGATGGATGTGTAGAGTTATCTTTTGATAAACAAAAGCTCTTAGTTGTAATGTAATATAACTTCTCAAGCAATGCGTTATGATTAATTCATCTTATATCTTGTTTGAGAAATCTTTACCCCAAGAGTCATGGAAATGTTATTCCATATTTTTTCTGAAAACCATTTTGGCTTTGTCTTTCACATGGAGGCTTTTAATCTGTCTGAAATTATGTTTTGTGTGTGGTATAAAGTCAGTGTGCAATTTTCTCTTTTTTTTCTACTTTATAAATAACCACTTTTTTTCTCCACTGATATGCAGTGCTACCTCTATTACATATCAGTAATTTATAGAAATATGGCCTTGTAATGAAGATTTTAATATGCTGAACCTTTACAAAAATAGGTATGGGCTGGTATTACTCCCTGGTAGAAATCAGGAAACAGACTGATAAAGTTAACATCTTTCCAGTACCAAATGACTAATAAGAGACAAATTCAGGATTCTAATCCACGTTGTTCTAAATCCAAAATCAAAGCTCTTTCCACCATGACACTCTGAGAGGAGAGAACAAGGATTCTTTTTTCGGATATTATTTGATTGAATTATCTCCTTATAAATTCTGGTTCCTTTCTACATCAACTCTTAGTATATTCATTTGTGTTTCTTTCTCTCATCTGAACTTCTTGGTGTTAATCTCTACTTGTAGTTAACTATAGAATCTGAGAAAAACTCTTTTTTTAAATTCAGAAACTCCAAAAGCGCTCTCACTTTCCCAACCGTTTCATTTTGCTTTTGAGCTGATTCCTCAAAGTCAGTATGACTCTTGATTGTATAATTAGTGAATTTATCTTCAATTGCTGTCCACCATTTTCTTCCATTACCTTTGTTTTCTCTAGCTTTGCTATAATTGCATACATCTTCCCAGTGGGCTACTTACTAATTTCTCAATGCCTAGGGCAATGTACATCACATATTAAGTGCTTGCCCTCCTTGTGCAGTGAATCCAGTTGTTCTAGAGTAACTGTTTCACTCACAGAAAGCTCCTCTGAGGCTAGTCCTAATTCCCTGTTGGTATTTCAGGTATTGATAACATAATGAGAGATATATTTTAGTGGAGATGTTTTTCTGTTTTCCTCCAAAAGTCACAAGGTAAGTGAGTAAGCCTTCTTCCATATTTCAAAGTTAGCACTGGAAACAAGAACTGATTTTGGTCCCATTGTTGAAGAGCCCAGGAAATCTGTAAATTGACATAAGTTGTTACTAATATTGCATCAAGATCTGTGCTTTGAATTCACAGGACAATGGCAAATCGGTAGGGTTTACGTGATATCTTACAAATTAAGTTTTAATCTTATTTTTCATCCAAGAAGTACTTATTTTATATTGTGTTTAGAATAAAGATGTCTAAATTGTATATACTAAAAAAAAAAACCAAAATAATGTGACATAAATTATTGACTGCGCTACAATTTGACACTTCTAAAATAAAGGACAACCAAATACATGTTCGGATAGGAAAGTTGTGGTATGGGTATAAGAATGCATTTCAATTTATAATTTTTCAAATGTCATATTTTCCCTTGAGGTCACAAATATGTTTCATATTGTGGGTGAAACAGTAAGACTGACATGTGCTTAACATTGTCATAATATCAAGAGTTTCATGAGTTGAACTCCCAAAGCCTCTTGTGACTTCATTAGCTACTTTCTGTTCTCCTCTGTCAAAAACTCAAAGAGGTAATTCATGTGAGTGTGTCATTCCAGGCTATATCCATGACATGGAATTATGCTTTCTTTGTGCTTGCAGTAGCGCTTTAGGGTAACATTAGCCTCCCTTTTTCTTTTCTGCTACATTGATGGTGACTTGGGTTTTTTTGTTTGTTTGTTTTGTTTTGACTTGCTTGACTGTCAGGTGGAAATCACAAAAGGAAATGAGGTTAGAAAATAAAAACAGAACCACTTATTCATAGGAGCTCTATTGTCCTGCTGCAAAGTGTAGAGCAAATCCACCTGCTGCAAGAGAACAAAGAGCTGTCACATACACCTTCAGTAATGAAGAGCTCTTCTTTCCTGTTAGATTCACCAAGCAAGCTCTTAAAGTCCATTGTGAGTCTATTACTATTATGATGACAGCTTTAGTAAGTTTAGCCTAAGGGGATATCCATTATTGTGCATAAAAACAGAGACCAGTGTGTGTGTTTCCAAGTTTGAAAAGGTTTTGCAGCTTCAATTTCCTTTTGTTAAGTTCCCACAGTCTGAATCAGAGACACATTAAAAATGTCAATTTCCCTTCATATGTGATGATCAATCATTTTAACCATTTTAACAATTGATACTGACAACAACTGAAACAGCAATTCACATTCATGCATTCATGGCCCAAAAGATCAAATATATTATGCCACAGTCCAAGTGTTCATTGTAATTGTGTGCACATGTATGGGGGTGTGTGTGTGTGTGTGTGTGTATGTAGATAGAAAGCTAGATTACATACATATGACATATATATAATATATTTAGTATATATTGTCTGTCTATATATTTATTACTTGTCAATAAGGCTAAATTACTGGTTTTTACTTGAGAACCCAAAACAAAAAATGTAAATGAGAAATCACACATTTTAAATAAAGGAATATTTCAAGTTTTTTATATCATAGTGACTATGTTGTCCACTGAAGGAAGCCATAGACTGCATTTAAAATGTGTTCCATAGACACTTACATATCAAGGCAAACTAGAATAGAAGAATATGTGCCTAGAAGTGAGATTCCACATAAAATGTTTAAGAACCTGATGTGAAGGCGACCTGGCACAGTAGCTCATGTCTGTAATTTCAGCACTTTGAGAGGCCAAAGCAGGAAGAGTGATTGAATACAGGAGTTTGAGGCTGCAGTGATGTATAATCATGTCACTGCATTCCAGCCTGGGCAATGAGACTCTGTCTCTAAAAAAGAAAAAAAAAACTTGAAGGAAACAGTCTATGTCTAAAGAAAGAGAGAGGTGCACTGAGTGCTAATAGATGACATTAGAAATACTCTTGGGAACCACATTACTGAGGACGTGGTAAACAAGTTATGAATTTTAGTTTTATTTGGAAAGCAATGGTTTGTGAAACGCTATACGGAAGAGGGTGGAATTTCTAGTAAATAAACAAGTCTGGCTAAAGTGATAAGGAAATTGGATAGGAAAGAGATATGACATAGAAAGTGGTTAAGAAACTGTATCAATAGCTCAGCCTTCTTTTCATGGACTTCTAATAAACTAGGCTCACAGGAGGGAAGGTATATTAGTCAGGGTTCTCCAGAGAAACAGAACTAATAGTACATATAAGAGGGGATTTAATGTGGGAACTGATTCCCACAATTATGGCGGCCAAGAAGTCCCACAATATACTGTCTGCAAGGTACGGAACCAGGGAAGCACGTGGTGTAATTCGGTCTTTTCAGTGTTAGTATAAAAGCCTGAGAAACATGGTGGGTTAGGGAGAGGGGTTGCTAAATTTAAGTCCTGAGTTTGAAGACCCAAGAACCAAGAGATCGGATGTTTAAGGACAAGAGCAGATGGATGTCCTAGCTCTAGAAGAGAAAGCAAATTTACCCTTCCTATGTTTTGGTTCTACTTAGGCCCTCAGTGGATTGGATAATGCTATGCAAATTGGTGAGGGCAGATCTTCCTTATTCAATCCCCTAATTCAAATACCAATCTCTTCCAGAAACACCTTTACAGACATGCCCAGAAATATTACTTCACCAGCTATTTGAGGACCTCTTAACCTAGTCAAGCTAACACCTAAAATTAACCATCACAGAAGGTAATCATCAATTCTAAACACAAAAGTAAATTTAAGCAAAGAAGGTGGATCACAAATATGAGAGCTGAAAGCAAATAAGAAAGTGATACACTGAGGTCATGTGACAATGTCAGGTATCTAGAGACCAATTTTGAGCCATTGACAAGATAGAGAATCTGAACCTGAGCCTTTCGTTTTATGTCTGGGAGACAGGGATAAAGTAAAATAATTCCTGGTCCATATCATACTCTTGGATCCTGGTAGAAAATTCTCTGCAGGCCAGCGCAGTGGCTCATGCCTCTAATCCCAGCACTTTTGGAAGCCGAGGTAGGACTATCACCTGAGGTAAGGAGTTTGAGACCAGCCTGGCCAATCTTTCACCATTTACTAGAGATGGTGAAACTCTGTCTCTAGTAAAAATACAAAAATTAACCAGGTGCGGTGGTGCACCCCTATAATCCCAGCTACTCCAGAGGCTGAGGGAGGAGAATCACTTGAACCTAGGAGGTGGAGGCTGCCATGAGCCAAAACCACTGCACTCCAGCCTGGGCAAAAGAATCAGACTGCGTCTCAAAAATAATAATAATAATAATAAAAATAAATAAAGAAAAACTCTCCGGAGTAAACTATTCCCAGTTGGGCCCTCACAATTTTCATATATTAAAATCAAACGTTTCAAGGTTTAAAACTCCTTTTAGCATTTCTTGTTGTGCTGGTTTGGTAGTGGCAAATTCTGTCGCTATTCACTGATGATATGATCTTATACCTAGAAAACCCTAAAGGCTCATCCAAAAACCTCCTAGACCTGATTAATGAAATCAATATACACAAATCAGTAGCACTACTATACATCAACAACAAGCGAGCTGAGAATCAAATAAAAAACTCAATCTCTTTCATAACAGCTGCAAAAAATAAAAAATAAAATGCTTAGGAATATACTTAGCCAAGGAGGTAAAAGTTCTCTCTACAAGGAAAATTGCAAAACACTGCTGAAAGAAATTATAAATGACACAAACAAATGGAAACACATCCCATGCTCATGGATGGAAAGAATCAATATTGTGTAAATGATCATATTACCCAAAACAATGTACAGATTCAATGTAATTCCCATCAAAATACTATCATTATTCTTCACAGAACTAGAAAAAAAATCCTAAAATTCATATTGAACCAAAAAAAAAAGAGCCTTCATTGCCAAAGCAATACTAAGCAAAAAGAACAAATCTGGAAGCATCACATTACCTGACTTCAAATTATACTACAAGGCAATAGTTACCAAAACAGCATGGTACTGGTTTAAAAATAGACACATAGACCAATGGAACAGAATAGAGATCACAGAAATAAAGCAAAATATTTACAGCCAACTGATCTTTGACAAAGTATACAAAAACATAAATTTGGGAAAGGATACCCTATTCAATAACTGGTGCTGGGGAAACTGGCAAGCCACATGTAGTAGAAAGAAACTGGATCCACATCTCTCACTTTATACAAAAATCAATTCGGTGAATCAAACACTTAAATCTAAAACCTGAAACCATAAAAATTCTAGAAGATAACATTAGAAAAACTCTTCTAGACGTGGGAGTAGGCAAAGAATTCATGACTAAGACCCCACAACCAAATGCAACAAAAATAAATTAATTAATATAACCTAATTAAACCGAAAAGCTCCTGTACAACAAAGAAAACAGTTGGCAGAGTAAACAGACAATGCATAGAATGAGAGAAAATATTCACAAACTATGTATTCAACAAGGATTAATATCCAGAATCAACAAGGAACTCAAACAAATCATCAAGAAAAAAGACAAATAATCTCATGAAAAAGTAGGCAAAGGACATGAATAGACAATTCTCAAACAGCCAACAACCATGAAAAAATACTCAACATCACTAATCAGGGAAATACAAATTAAAAGCACAATTAGCTCTACCACCTTACTCCTTCAAGAATGGCCATATTTTTAAAAGTCAAAAACAATAGATGGTGTGGATGTGCTGAAAAGGGAACACTTTTACACTGCTGGTGGCAATGTAAATTAGCCCAACTACCATAGAAAACAGTATGGAGATTCCTTAAAGAACTAAAAGTAGAACTACCATTTGATCCAGCAAGCCCACTACTGGTTATCTACTCAAAGGAAAAGAAGTCATTATATAAAAAAGACACATCCACATGCATGTTTACAGCAGGAGAAACAGCAAATGCAAAGATATGGAACCAAGCTAAGTGCCCATCAACCAACAAGTGAATAAAGAAAATGTGGTATATATACATCATGGAATTCTACTCAGCCAAAAAAAATAATAATAAAGGAACAAAATAATGCCTTTTGCAGCAAATTTGGTGAAGCTGGAGGCCATTATTCTAAGTGAAGTAATTCAGGAATGGAAAACCAAATGTGTATGTTCTCAGTTATAAGTCGGAGCTAAGCTATGAGGATGCAAAGGCATAAGCATTATATAATGGACTTTGAGGACTCAAGTGGGAAGGTTGGGAGATGTGTGAAGGATAAAAGATGATTTATTTGTTACATTGCTCAGATGACAGGTACACTAAAATCTCAGAAATCACCACTAAGGAACTTATCCATGTAACTGAAAACCACCTGTACTCCAAAAGCTATTGAAATAAAAATAAAAACTAAAAACTCAAAAGTAGTGTAAAATTATATACAAATAATTAAGCTATATGGATAAAAACCAGCTGATTTTTTTAAAGCAGAGATGTAGACTCACAAAAACTAAAGTTACTGAATTATGAAATACAAAATATAAAATATTTATGGATAAAATATTTAAGGCATAAAGAATAGAATCACAGAAATAACTTAAAGTATAATAAAAATATATTTAAAAAGAGAGAAAAAAAGAAAAAATGGAAAATAATGAGTAAAACAGCAATTGGCACCACAGCTCTAGAGGAAAATAGCAATAAGAATATAAATCTAAAGACTCTAAACAGAATACTGCAAAGAGAGAGAAGGAATTGGAGACTGGGGAAGAAAAACTGAGGATCAAATAAAAAGGAGTATATGTCTAATTGGAGTCTCAGAAAGAGAAAATGAAGAGAATGTATCAGAGATTATGTTTGAAGAGATAATGTCTGAAAATTTTCCAGAAATGATGAAAACATGAACCCTCATATATAAAATTAGCAGATAAGAAGCAGAATTTTATGAGATAGAGACAGAGATGGAGAAGGAGAGATGGAGAAAAGGAGAAAGGAATAAAAAGAAGGAAAAGAGGAACAGAGGAGATTGAGAGAGAGAGATTGAGATTCATTCACACCTAAACATAGTTCAGTAAAAGCAGGCAGGTTGCATACCAAGACAGATCATTAGATCAATAACAGATGCCTTAATAGAATCAACGGAGCCAGAGGACAGTGGAAAATATCTTCTAAGTGTTTAGAGGAAGGGGAAAAAAAAACTCCCATACTTAGAACTTTGAAAAATCAGGAAAAATAAATTCATTTTTAGCAAAGAAAATTATTTTATCATTACCAAATTCTCACCATGGAAAACTTATGAGAGATGTGTTATGAAAAAATACTACTACTCCAGAAAGTTTAGCTGAATGCAGAAAAGAATAATGAGGTAACAATAATAAAGGTAAACATGTAGATAAATGCAGGTGTTTCATCAAAATACATACCGAGTACCTACTATGTACTAGGCACAGTTCTAAGCAAATAAAATACAATTCTGCATTTTTGGAGCTTCCATTTTAGTGTGGAGAGACAATATAAATAATAAGCATAATAAATATAAATGTCAAATAGTTTGTTTGAAGCAAAACATATCATCCATGAAAATAAAAATAACAACGTCAAATTTATCATGTAAATATGAATGTAAAATACTGCACCAATATATTATATGTCAAGAAAGGATGCAACCAGACTAAAGTTTTACAAGGTCTTTGCCTTTGCCTCAGAGGGTAGAATTAATGTGTAACACGTTGTAAAATTTGTTAAGGATACATGATACAATTCCACAGTTAACTGTGAAAAGATTAATATTAAGTTTCCAAGCCAGCAAAAGAATAAATAGAATAAGAAATTATAAACATGTGAAAACTGAAGCAACGATAGCTAAGATCCAGGTTTAAAAAAATCTGAATATAGGGTAGTAATAGCCAGGATTTAAAAACAATGAACAAATTCTAGAAATATTTAAGTGGAAGAAAAATGGAATAGAGTGATGGACTGTAATACAAACGGTGAAAGAGATGAAAGAGCCAATGAAAAAATCCAGGTTTTTGGTCTGATGTTTGGGGTGGAAAGCAGTACCATTTATTACAATGAAAAAGGGATTTGGAGTTGGTTGCTGGTGATTTTTATTTTGTTTTGGAAATTTCACTTTTACTATCAATGAAATATGCAAATAAATGTTATACATTAAACGTGCAGATAGTGGTTCTGAAACTCATGGAAAGTATAGAGTCTTGAGTTATAAATTTGGCACCTAAATTCATGACATGACATGCATTTCTTAAACCCTCCCAACTGCTGCAAATTTTTCTCTCCAGATTTCTTTTTGTTTATTGTTTATTTTTCTACCTTTTTCTGTTTGTTCTTTCCTTCTTCATTCACCTCCTTTCCTTAATAGCACCCTGGCAGAATACCAGTTGCAGGACTATTATTGGTTCAAATGGAGTTGCAATATTCATCACTGGATTTGGTAGCATTTGTAAAAATGTAAAATGAAGGTATCTTTAGGTCCAGCAATTACACCTTTAAGAAACCATTGTTAAAGATTCATACATATAAGCAAGTATATATATGGAAAATGTTTATGTTAGATTTGTGTATAATAACTAAAGCTAAGAAAATGCTACAATATGGGTAAAAGGTGGTTAAATGCTTTGAGCACTTTTGTGCAGGGGAATATTATGTAGTGTTTTAAAAAACTGAGGAGTAACTTCATGATTTGAGATGTATTAGTCACATGTCTGTCACCAATTTAAGCTTAGAACACACACACACAAAAACAAAATGTTGAAGTTATTGACTGAAAATGTATCTTTAGGCCGGGCGCGGTGGCTCACGCCTGTAACCCCAGCACTTTGGGAGGTCCAGGCGGGCGTATCACGAGGTCAGGAGATCAAGACTATCCTGGCTAACACGGTGAAACCCGTCTCTACTAAAAATACAAAAAAAAAAAAATTGCCGGGCGTGGTGGCACGCGCCTGTAGTCCCAGCTACTCGAGACCCTGAGGGAGGAGAATCGCTTGAATCCGAGAGGCGGAGGTTGCAGTGAGCCGAGATCGTGCTGGCCTACAGCGAGACTCTGTCAAAAAAAAAAAAAAGTATCTATACTTACATGCAGGTTTTTCAGTTTTGGTAATTTACATAGGCTTCTAGTGAATCTGTTCTTTGCTTTTTTAAAAAAGAAATTTATCATAAAATAATATTTTTAAATACAAAGTTGCCAATTTTTAGCATAGAGCAAAATAAATTAATTTAAAATGTATCAACTTAAAATGCTGGAACTCTTTGCATCTAGTTATCTCATGTTTCGTTTTTATCTGGCCTTCAGGGTTTTATCAAACTGCAAGAAAATATGTATTCATGAACATGCTTTAAATGAGCTGTAATTAAAATTACTGAAAACTGTTTACATTTTTGTAAATTTGTTGGCATTTCCATAATTTTATCTTATTTAGTTTACCATCTCTAATAAACTCACCTTCCTTTCCTTCTCAAAATTTATCATTACAATAGAGAAGGAGTATTGTTGTTTTAGCTACTATATTTCTTCATTTAGCATAGCCTAGTGTTAGGATGCAACAAAATGCATTTTTTTGTGAATTAGGAAAAACATTGTTTTTTAAACTTTGCTTGTTATTCTTATATTCTGTATATTTTATGCCCTGAAAATACAAATAAACATGAGCATCACATACATACTATATAGTTTACCTTATTTTATTATAGCTAAATATTATAGGAATAGTAATCGCGGGAGCAAGAGGAAAGACTTCCAGTATTACCCACTTTTTACCACTTGAAATGTACCCCGCCTTTTCTTCTCCATCTTACCTACCATCCCAAAAAGGAGAGATAAAGAAAGGAGTTTACTAAGTCCAAATGTCTTCCTGAATGACAGATAAATTAATGGCTGAAGTTCAGAACAGGGTTCATTAATAGCTGAAGTTCAGCCAGGTTGGCTCAGGCATATGGTAAAAATTAGAAATGCGCTAGAGAAATTCCTACATCCAAATCACCTGGCCTTTCCTGTACTCTGTGCCATCAGCTGGGAATAGAATCTTCCAGTCCATTATCAAAGAAAATGCTTGTAATAGAAAGACCCTTGTGAGAAAAAATACATGCCTTAAACCCAAAGGGCACAGATCATCTGGGAATTCTGAGAGTTGTCATATTGAAGAAGGAAAAGGCCTGTGAATATAAACTTTGTCCTGATCTAGCAAGAGTCAAACGAAAAACACGTGGGTGTGGACTTAGCTTAGGAGAACTGGAATCTTGAGATGGGAAACTTACCTAGCAGAAAAACAAATTCAACTTCTAAGTACCTGATTTTAGCTGGGACTAGAGTGACAGAAAGTGAAAAGCACTAAAGCTAAGAAACTGAAAGTATTAAGCAATTGATTCTTAATCACAGATAAATTTGTCCAGAGAAAACTACGAATTGTGTCTGTTCACTGAATATCTCCCCAATTCCCTGTTCTTTTTCTTAACCTCAATTTTTCAGGTAATAAAACTTAATGGTATTCTAATAGGAACTCTACCATAATTTTTAGAAGGTATCTAAATATCACTTTATGCCAGGATATAAATGATGAGTGTCTAGTGAAAAAGAAAAAAGCCAAAATGATGAGAATGATGATATCCAAAAACTAAATACTGCCTTCAATTCTAACTAAAGATTTTAACATTTTCCTCAGCCTGGATACCTTTCCCTCTATTCTGCTGTCACCTTTTCTTGTATGCCCTTCCTTATTTCCTTGTTGGGATTCATTCTCTCATCTCTTCTCCCACACCTTTTAATACTTTTCACAAAATACAATTGTATAAATCTGTTTCCTTACTCAACTGCAAGCTCGTTGAGGGCAATGACTATGTCTTATTTTTATTTTTTTTTTTATTTTTGCTTCCTAGAGTCTAGAGCATTGCCTGGAATATAGTATTTGTTGAATCATTGAATTAATTAATTAATTACTTATGCTATTATGTTATTTTGCTCACTTTTTTAGTATTCTTTATTAATACTTGGGTTCCATAATTTTGAAAGAAAGCTTAATTAGGCTTTAAAAATTTTTTTCTAATTTGGTACTTTTCTTTGCTGGCTTAAGAAATATGGTTACTTTAATTTTGCACAGCATAGGAGAAAACAATGTAGTTCTCACCAAATTAGTAAGAGGAGTGTGAGATTTGAAGAAAACAGGTACATTTGGGTGATTACCAAAGTGAGATTCCCAAACATATAGTCAGCAATTAGTTGGCCCCAGGACTTTTAAGTAATAAATATCAGGGTGTCTGGAATTCCCTTTGCTCACAAATTTAATTACTATTTATTGAATGTTATTCCCTGAGAGGAAAGGAGATGAAGAAAAATCAAGGAGAATTAGGAGGTTTTCTTTTTTTTTTTTTTCTGAGAATTTACAGAAGGTGTAGAAGAAAAACGTGCAGTCAAGTTGGCAGAAGTTCATGATTGCATAAATGATATCTGCTTCTTTACAATATCAGATTCAGAGCTCAATGTTGGCATGGTGGGTCCACCTCATGATTTTAGATGGTATATGCTACAGACAGTACTTACTAGTTGTGAGTCTATTCCTGAACATAGATTCTCCCTCTCCCTTACCCCAAACTCCTGTTCTTGAATTATCCTGTCCTCAAATTATCTCAGCTCTCAGTGACAGCTGAGAATGAATTTAAGGAATAAGAGTAAATGTAGAGCTAAGCCCTGGGAAAAATGATCATCACACTAGCAAGAGTAGAGACGTTTTTCTGCCCTGGAGGGTAACTTCAATTTGTAGGAATGTTATCTCAAAGGATGCAGGCCTTTATAAAATCAGCCATGTCCAAAATTGTCTTCTGTCACTTTTCTCCAGTCTGCTTTATTTTCTCCCTCTTCCTTACTATGTAAAGTTTCCAGATCGGTATTATTAGTTGTTAAATCTTGCAACCCTGCCACTACCACAACATTGGTATTTATGTAGAGTTCACTTGGCTACGTCCTGTGTAGTAAGCACAGAGTAGGCTATGGTAATACTAACCTAATGATGATGACTTAACCGCTAGGAAAGTTATCCATTTGATAAATATTTACATAGGGTTATTTGATTCATTCATTAATAATTGATTTTTCAAAATAATCCTGACACTTTTGTTTCTATTTTCCTTTAACTTGCTGTCTCCTAGGTCTAAAGCTGATCAGGGCTGGTGATTTTTCACCTTCTATCTTACTTGATTGAAGTAGTTCTTATGCATAATTTGTGCTGCTACTGCTTGATTGCTGTATTTACAACAAGTATACTGTTTTTGTGCTTATATTTAGCTTGAGCCTTGAGGCTGCTGTGACTATAGCTTCAGTTTCTGAAATGTAACCTTCATTATTTTTGGTGAATGTATAATATGCATGATTTTGCATGGGGAATTTTATTGAATTGTGCATTTATTTTTCCTCCTAGTAAGAACAGGGTGTCCTTGATTCTTTGCATGTCGATGCACTTATTTTATGTTATGTTTGCCTCTTTGGTGGTTTCTTTAACTGTGTTAATGCTAGCAAACTTCAGAATAATGTTATGATTCAAAAGTTTTACAATAACATAGGTATGTAATTCCTTTTAAATTTTTGTTTTTCTCCAAGATAGCAATAATGTTTTTCAGAAAACCATTAACAATATTCCTTTAGCAAAGGAGGTTGGGAAAAACTTGGAAAGAATTTAGGGTATATGCTCCTATAACTTCAAAATCTAGGCAGAGCATGATAGCTCACACCTGTAATTCCAGCACTTTGGGATCACCTGAGATCAGGAGTTTGAGACCAGCCTGACCAACATGGAGAAACCCCATCTCTACTAAAACTACAAAATTAGCCGGGCGTGGTGGCACATGCCTGTAATCCCAGCTACTCGGGAAGCTGAGGCAGGAGAATCACTTGAACCCGGGAGGCGGAGGTTGCAGTGAGCCGAGATTGTGCCATTGCACTCCAGCCTGGGCAACAAGAGCGAAACTCCATCTCAAAATAAATAAATAAATAAATATCTACTCCACTTTCTAAAACATTGTCTTAGATCCACTTTTTTACCCATTAAAAATTATTTAGAGTAAAATGTAGGATGCTGCTTATTTGAGCTGCTATTCTTAATATCCACAGTTTCATATTCTCAAAACCACCAGGCAGCATTCATAGAATTTAACAATAATATTATTGACCTTGTAAATTATAGAAGTAGTACATCTGTCAGTGTAGAACAAATAAAAATACAGAAAAAGATAAGGGTAGCAAGATTTTCATTACTCAGAAAGTACTGCTGTCAGCTGCTGTTTTTTTCCAATGTCTTTTTTTATATCTATGTGAGCATATTTGGCACACCCTTATACGTAATACAAAATTGAGACAGTACTATATAGACAAATTTGCATTCTTCCTTTTTCAATTAATATTATTCTGTGGATTTTCAAAATAGATCTGTATTTTCTGAAAATACGATTTCTAATAGGCTTCATAGAGTTATTATTATAGAGATGGCATAGTTCAATAAATATCCTATTGGCAGATATTCAGGTTGTTTCAACTTTTCATATGAAGGAAAATTATATGTACATCTATGTAGACACTTTTTGGGCATCTCTTGTTACATTTGTAAAAATAGAGTTCTGAGTCAAAGGCTTTAAATTATTTAAATTCTTTTGATACGTATTTCTACATTATTTACAAAAAAAAGAAGGTCAAAATTGTACCTTATTTTTATTTATATTTTTACTTTTTCTGAGACACTGTCTTGCTCTGTTCCCCAGGCTGGAGTGCAGTGGTATGAGATCTAGGCTCACTGCAACCTCTGATTCTCCCACCACAGCCTCCCAAGTAGCTGGGACTACACGCGAATGACACCACGACTGGCTAAATTTTGTATTATTAATACAGACGGTGTTTCGCCATGTTGGCCAGGCTGGTCTCCAATTCCTGACCTCAGGTGATCTATACTTTGGCCTCCCAAAGTGTGGGGATCACAGACATGAGCCACTGCACCTGGCCTAAAATTGTATCTTATATTCTTCAAAATTGTATTTTTTGGCTATCTTTTGAAGGTGAGCAAGTTATTGGCTAGTTATATTTCCTTATATTAGAACTGTTGCTTTAGGCTTCTATTTTTTGTAGCAATTATTTTTCTTATTGGATTGTCAGAACTCTTTATATATTAAAGATTTGATTTTTTCATACTTTTTATAAACTGAGCCACTGATTCCTGTGCTAGGTACTGATCAAACAACAAAGAAAAAGTACTCACTTTCACAGAGATTGTTTTAATGGTCAGAAACATAATAAACAGGTAACCAAGTAAAATGTAGTTAGTGATACAGGTATGGAATAGGGAGGGTGATTCTTTAACTAAGGTGCCAAGTAACACTTCACTTTCTCACATTGTCTTTATTTGGGTCCTGCATATTTCTCATCATATTTCTTCTTTTTCACATTTTGTTGATTTTTGTTTATGCTTAAAACATTTGTGAAAATTTAATATAACATAATACTTTTCTATGTAGCTAAAAAGTCTTATTTTGATCATGCACTTATCAGAGACTGCTTGTGACAAACAATTCTGAAGAGTACCATTCTCTCATAGTAGTATATTACAATTTGTGTTTGTTTATGACTTGCCAATAATGTGAAGTTCTAGACTAATTTCAGTAGCAAACAGAAAGGCCACAGAATGTAAAAAAAATTATAGTTCAGTATGTGCCATGTAGTTTTGTTGCAAGAAGAATTAAAGTGTGGAGGTGTTTGGATGTGGCAAATACATCTAAAGAGAATCCTTAAGTGTACCCATTCATGCAGGTACAATTTAAAAGGAGGTCATCTGAGAAGATCTTCTCATCTTTTCTTATGACCACTAGCTTTGACAAATAGTAAAACACCTTAAGGAATAAGGATAAAATAGGGGGCCCACAACAATGGTATGATTGTTTTATTAGTTCATTCTCATCCTGCTGATAAAGACATACCCGAGACTGAGTATATCTTTTCATTTATAAGGAAAAGAGGTTTAATTGACTCACAGTTCAGCATGGCTGGGAGGCCTCAGGAAATTTACAATCATGGCTGAAGGGGAAGAAAACACATCCTTCTTCACATGACAACAGCAAGGAGAAGTGCTGAGCAAAACATGGAAAAGCCCCTTATAAAATCATCAGATCTCCTGAGAAGTCACTCCCTATCATAAGAACAACATGAGGGTAACCTCCCCCATGATTAAATTACCTCCCACCAGGATCCTTCCACAACACGTGGGGATTATGAGAGGTAAAAATCAAGATGACAGTTGGATGGGGACACAGGCAGATCATATTATTCTGTCCCTGGCCCCTCCAAAATCTTATGTCCTCACATTTCAAAATTCAGTCATGCCTTCCCAATGATCCCCCAAAATCTTAACTTTTTCCAGCATTAACTCAAAAGTCCAAGTCCAAAGTCTCATATAAGACAAGGCAAGTTCCTTCCACCCATGAGCCTGTAAAATAAAAAGCAAGTTAGTTACTTCCTGGATACAATGAGGGTACAGGTATTGGGTAAATACACCAGTTCCAAATGGGAGAAATTGGCGAAAACAAAGGGGCTATAGGCCCCATGAGAGTCCTAAATCCAACAGGGCAGTCATTACACCTTAAAGTTCCAAAATGAATTCTTTTGACTCCATGTCTCACATCCTGGGTGCACCGATGCAGGAGTTGGGCTCCAATGGCCTTGGGCATCTCCAGCCCTGTGACTTTTCAGGGTACAGCTCCCCTCCTGGCTGCTTTCACAGCCTGGCATTGAATGTCTGTGGCTTTTCCAGGTGCAGGGTGCAAGCTGTCAGTGGATCTACCATTCTGGGGTTGGGAGGACAGTGGTCCTCTTCTCACAGCTGCACTAGGCAGTGCCCCAATGGGGCTATGTGTGGGGGCTCCAACCCAACATTTCCCTTCTGCACTGCCCTAGCAGAGGTTCTCCATGAGGGCTATGCCCCTGTAGCAAACTTCTGCCTGCATATACAGGCATTTCCATACATCCTTTGAAATCTAGGCAGAAATTTCCAAACCTCAATTTTTGACTTCTGTGTACCCAGAGGCTCAACACCAAGTGGAAGCCACCAAGGTTTAGGGCTTGCATCCTCTGAAACAATGGCCTAAGCTGTACTTTTGCCTTTTGCAGTCACAGCTTGAGCTGAAGCATTTGGGCACTATGTCACAAGGCAGCATAGAGCAAGGGGGCCTTGGGCCCAGCCCAGGAAACCATTTTTCTCCCTAGGCCTCCAAGCCTGTGATGGGGGGGTTGGCTGTGAAATTCTCTGACATGCCCTGGAGACATTTTCCCAATTGTCTTGGTGATTAACATTTGATTCCTTGTTACTTATGCAAATTTCTGCAGCCAGCTTCAATTTCTCCCCAGAAAATGAGGATCACATTTTCTGTCACATCATTGGGCTGCAAATTTTCCAAACTTTTATGCTCTTCTTCCTCTTGAATTCATTGCCATTTAGGAATTTATTCCACAAGATACCCTAAATCATCTCTCTCAAGTTCAAAGTTCCACAGATCTCTAAAACAGGGGCAAAATGCCACCAGTCTCTTTGCATAAAGAGTGACCTTTACTCCAGTTCCCAACAAGTTCCCATCTCCATCTGAAACCACTTCAGTCTGGACTTCATTGTCCATATCACTTCATTGTCCATCTCATGTATTTTTGGTCAAAGCCATTTGACAACTCTCTAGAAAGTTCCAAACTTTCCCACATATTCCTGTCTTCTGACCCCTCCAAGTCTCTAGGAAATTCTAAACTTTCCCACGTATTTCTGTCTCCTTCTGCATCCTCCAAACGGTTTCCACCTCTGCGTGTTACCCAGTTCCAAAGTTGCTTCCACATTTTTGGGTATCTTTACAGCAGTGCCCCACTCTCTGCAGTACCAATTTAGTTCATTCTCATGCTGCTAATAAAGACATACCTGAAACTTGGTAATTTATAGTAGAAAGAGGTTTAGTTGACTCACAGTTCAGCATGGCTGTCGAGGCCTCAGGAAACATACAATCATGGTGGAAAGAGAAGCAATAACATCTTTCCTCATATGACAGCAGTGAGGAGAAGTGCTGAGCAAAACAGGGAAAAGCCCCTTATAAACCATCAAATCTCATGAGAAGTCATTCACTGTCACAAGAACAGCATGAGGGTAACTGCCTCCTTATTAAATTACCTCTCACCAGGTCCTTCCAATGACATGTGGGGATTATGGGAACTACAATTCAAGTGAGATTTGGGTGGGGACACAGCCAGACCATATAATTGGTTAATTTCATGTGTCAACAAGACTGGGCTAAGGGATCCTAGAAAGCTGGGAAAGCATTATTTCTGGATGGATCCATGAGGGTGTTGGTGAAAGAGATTACCATTTAAAATGGTAGAGAAAAAAATGTCTGACCTCATTAGTCAAGCATCATATAATCCACCTGAATAGAATAAATAGGCAGAGAGAGGGTGCATTTCTCTGTCTTTTCTTATCCGTGACTAGAAATTATACCATTAGCTTCCCTGGTCCTTAGACCTTGAGACTCCCCCTTAATTATACCACTGGCTTTCTTGGTTCTCCAGCTTGCAGAGGGTGTGCCTTGGGAGTCCAGTGCCTCCATAATCGTATAAGCCAGTTTCCATAATAAATTTTCTCTTACCTATCTATCTTTCTATTATCTATCTACCCTATTGGTCTGTTTTTCTGGACCATCTTAACTTATACAGATGGTATTTAGCAGTAATTGAGAAGGGGGATATGGGTTATGGGCTCTGAAAGAGAGGAAAAGTAAAAAGATAGAAGTTTACAAAAGGAAGAAAATAGTCACAATACAGTTTGGGTGTGTCCCCACCCAAATCTTATCTTGAATTGTAACTCCCACAATTCCCATATGTTGTGGGAGGAACCTGGTGGGAGATAATTGAATCAGGGGTGTCTTTTTTGTGCTGTTCTTACGATAGTGAATAAGTCTTACAAGATCTGAAGGTTTTAAAAATGGGAGTTTCCCTGCACAAGTTTTTCTCTCTTTGCCTGCTGCCATCCATGTAAGAGGTGACTTGCTCCTCCTCGCCTCCCACCATGATTGTGAGGCCTCCGCACCCATGTGGAACTGTAAGTCCATTAAACCTCTTTTTCTTCCCAGTCTTGGGTATGTCTTTATCAGTGGTGTGAAAATGGACTAATATAGGCTTTTATGTGACCCTCCTTTCCTCTGACCCAGCAAGGACATCTCTATACATAGGTGCTAGAAAGTTATAACCATATAGAAAATGAGTTTATGAAAGACTTTCCATATCACCTTGTAGGACAAAAAGTAGGAAAGGTGTTTGAGGATTCTCAGGCAATCAGACAATGAATTATATTTTCAACACCATGCCAGGCTTTGATTAAGATCTGTAATTAGAAGGCAGAGGTAAAAGTATAATTAATCTTGGTATCTAATTAGATTTTTATAATGATTAGTGTGGTGTTAGTAATTTTGTCACAAATCAATAAAGTTTAAACTTATCTGAAGTTCCACTCTCCTACAGCTATGTGTGGTGGGAGAGTGCAAAGCAAAAGTGTAAACTGAAGGGGCAAATGACAACTATTAACAGGATAAGAGCACCAGGAGTGCTTAAGACAGAATTGGAGGACGAAGTGTGGGTAAAGGAATGTACTCTTCCATTTCTGGGGAAGAAGTATTTGTGAACTACTAAACGCTTAACAAAATGCTAACTCCAAAATGAGCTTTATCAGTCATTTGATCACTAGTTCTTCCAGGAGCAGAGAGAGGAATCCAAGTCATTCAATCTGATAGACCTTCTCAACAGATTCCCAGCTTCATGGGTGTTCTACTCCCTATACACCATTCAGGAAAAAGTGACAGCATATCCCTCCCTTCCAAACCTGTCATTATGGACTTAAAAAAAAGTATATATTTTTTTTTCCAGAGAGATGTCACTCAGCCTTTTCAAAACTAAATTTAGCTAAAGAATTTTTATTTATATGTCTCTTGCTGAAATTTAAAAATGTTATTGTTAATATGAATAGCTACTATAACCTTGTTTTACCATTTGACAATACAAAATAATTAGTTCTGATGAACTATATGTATGTGCTTATATATTTATAGATATTAAACTTCATATTTTATTATATGGGTCCTAACTCTGAAAAGTTTAATGCAGTGCCTAGAACAGTGGAATATATCTTAGGAATTGGATAAATAATATATAATTAACCCATTTAACATTTTGTGGTAACTATAATAATGATGATGATGACAATGACAATGAAGGCAATGATAATGATGGCCTTCTATTCACAAAGCCACCATTTATTGAACTAATAGTGACTGATACCATGCTAAGCGCAACATGAACAATTGTGTTGTGCGGTTTCTCTAACAACCCAATTTGGAAGGCACCATCAATAATATTTAGAGATGTGAAACATGATCAAGGCCTCAAGAGAGCTAGAATATTAATCAGACTGTTTAGAAAAGCCCATGTCCTCAACTATTATACAATATTTCCATAATAAGTTTGGTTTTAAGTCAACAAAGTGTTACACATACTTTGGTACTATTCATTGTTTGTGAGATTCTCTGTGCCTAAGAGTTCACACTTTGTTTCCTTAGACACCAAAAATTTCATGAATATTTATTGCAGGCTCAGGTTCATGCCCTGTGTGCCATCGGGTGTGGGTGGACAGTTTTCAAACTACCTCCTCCAGAGAAACCAAACAACTGAAATTCTGCATTTGGAAAACATATAGTACTAAAACATAGGTTTATGATATTTTATATTTATTTATTTTTATTTCAGGTTTTTAACAAAGACTTTACTTTTTAAGAACAGTTTTAATTTCACAGAAAAATTGAGGGACAGTACAGAGATTTCCCATGTATCTTCTACCTCCACACATACATGGCCTCCCCATTATCAGTATTCCCCTGCAGAGTGGTACATATTCTACAGTTCATGAATCTACACTGACCCATCATTATCAGTGAAATGATTGTTTATAATATCATCATTATCAGTGAAACCATAGTTTACACAGGGTTCAGTCTTGGTGCTGTGCATTCTATGAGTTCGGACAAATGTATAATGACATGTATCTATAATTATAGTAACATACAAATAATTTTGACTGCCTTAAAAATTGTCTATGCTTCCCCTGTTCATCTTCTCCTCACTGTAGCCCGTGGCAACCACTGATCTTTTTATTTTCTCCATAGTTTTGCCTTTTCCTCAATATAATATAGTTGAAATCATCTTGCATATGGCATTTTCAGATGGGCTTTTTTCACTTAGTAATATGCATTTAAATTTCTCCCATGTCTTTCCTTGGCTCAATAGTTCATTTATTTTTATTGTCTGGGTGTACTACAGTTTATTTATCCATTCACCTACTGAAGAACATCTTCGTTACTTCCCAGTCTTTGCAATTATGAATAAAGCTGCTATAAATAACAATTTGCGGGTTTTTGTGTGTGAACCTGAGTTTGCAACTCCTTTGGGCTAATATCAAGGAGTGTGATAACTGGACTATATAGTAAGAGTGTGGTTAATTTCTTAAGAAACTGCTGCACTATCTTCCAGTGTGGTTGTATGATTTTGGATTCCCATGAGCAGTGAAAGAGAGTTCCTGCTGCTCTACATTCTTGCCAGTATTTGGTGTCTGTTTTAAACTCAGCCTTTCTGCTAGGCCTATAGCAGTATCTCATTGTTGATTTTATTTGCATTTCCCTGGTGACATGATGTGAATCATCTTTTCCTCTGCTTATTTATAATGTGTGCACCTTCTTTGAAATTTATTTTTAGTGTCTTATAGTTTTTTAAATAGCTCACTTTAAGAAATCTCTCTTAAAGAATATTCTAGGTCCACAAAACTGAAAGTTTAGGGTAGAGCTTCCACATACAGTTATACCAAAGACCTTGGATAGTCAAAAGGGTCGCACTGCTTACCTGGAGCAGGAGCAACATCAGCATGGAGTAAGAGGACACTCTTTGGTGTTAAGGCATTGTCTGCTCTCCTGATGCCATCTTCCCAGAGACAGATCCTTTTCTAAAGACATTGAATTAAGCTCACAGTGGGCTTGACTGTGGACATCTCAAATGAATTACGTGATAATCACAGAAATTCAGGGAAGCTAGGAGAAAGAGCAGTCACTAATGGTGTGTGGATTCCAGAGTCACATTCTCAGCTCTTGATTTACTTTTCAGAGAAAAGTCTAAGCAAAAAAAAAAAAAAAAAAAAACGCGGGGCGGGGGGGTGGTTTAAAAATATTTGGCACAATTTTTTCTGCAGTTAAGTGCCAACATTCAGAATATACAAAAACTTTTCAGTTGCACAACAACACAATCTCAAGGCAAAATATCAGTTTTATCCGTAAATAAACATACATAGGGTGGATTAAAACCTCTAAAAAATTGAAGGTAAATATTTGTAAAGCGGCTGAGCAAAGTTCTGTATTTAGTGGCAATTAGTGAAAGTAGAATAAATGTCATTTTAAATAAGAACCCTGTTTGGGTCCCATAAGTGTAATCCTGCAGGATGTCTACCTCAGCCATGATGGGGTGGATTTTCCCTCTCTCCTTAAACAATTAGGAAACTAGACAAAAATACATGAAACAATGCTTTTAGACATTGGATAACAGGCAGTATCAGGGTTTTGTTCCTTGGAAAAAAGGGGAGCAAAAAGGTGAGCCCCACAATTTTGTACTCTATGGAAGTAATTAGCAGGCCGCAGTGGAGACAGAGGGTATCCCAACAGAGCCTAATAGTTGTGCTTACTTGAGGAATGAGAAGCTAAGAGTCAGAGAGTCCAAACCTACCAGAATTTGAGAAGTTAAGTATCAGAGAGAAGACAGTTTTGGAGGTCTAAAGAAAGGTTTCCTCAAACCTTTGGCTAAGTAATTATCTGTGCCTTTGTAAGAGGAAACTACCTAAGGCTAGAAAAATAACTTCGGAAAGCAATAGCCAAAAACATCCAGTAGTTCACCTGCGCTGGGGACAGTTTACACCCTCACTACCCAAAGTGAAAAGACCTCATAGCCCACAAAGTATTGGAAAGGGTCCCAGAGGATATCATTTTAGGAGTGAGATTTAATTAATCCCATACTAAAAGATGCTCTAGTTTCTCCCTGACTAAAAAAAAAGCTTAATGCTGTCTTGATAGTACCAAACTGATTCCAAGTAACTTAATTGCCTGCTAGACAAAGCTGAACCCTAGGTAAACAAAATCACAAAATACAGAAAACAACAGTGCAATATTCACAATGTCTAGAATCAAATAAAAATACAAGAGGCAGAAAAATGTGACCTATAAGGAGAAGACAACATAATCAATGAAAACAGGCCCCAAAATGATAGAGATGATCTTAAAACAGCTATTGTAAACATACTCCATATATTCAAGAAGAAAGATAAAATCATTGAGATAATATATGACCCAGATAAGCTCCTATGAAGAAAAACACAGTATCTAAAATGAAAAGAGAGTGAATGGCATACCAGCAAATTAGATTAACAGCAGAAGGGTTTGAAAATACAGTTTAACAACACTGGGCTTGGGGCCACTGATCTGACCCCTGTGCAGTTGAAAATCTACATATAACTTTTGACTCTCCAAAAACTTAACTACTAATGGCCTGCCATTAACTGGAAGCCTTACCAATAACATAAACAATGAACATATATTTTGTATGTTATGTATATTATATACTGTATTTTTACAGTAACAATAAAGTAAGATAGAGATAAGAAAATCACAAGGAAGAAAAAATTGTATTTATAATATTTTAAGTGAAAGTGGATTATCATAAAAGTCTTCATCCCTGTTACTTTCACACTGAGTAGGCTGAGGAGGAGGAAGAGAAGGGTTTGGTCTTGCTGTCTCAGTGGTGGCAGAGTAAGAGAAAATCCACTTATAAGTGAACCTGTGCAGTTCAAACCTGTGTAATTCGAGGGTCAACTCTATACTAATATAAACTATAGAAAATAAAAACCACAGAGAAAATAAAGATTGAAATAAATAAACAAACAGAGCATCAGTGATGTGCAGAATCATACAGAAAAATCTAATATTTTGGAGTTCCAGAAAGAAAAGAGAGAGAGAGACAGAGACAAAAAAAAAAAGTTTGGAAGATTAATGGTCAAAACTTTTCCAAATGTGATGGAAAATATAAATCCACAAAGAAAAGAGGCCCAAGTAAACACTCCATGTAAAAACAGTAAGGCACCTCATAATTAAATTGCCAAAAACAAGTAAAAACATCTTTAAAACAGCCAGAGGAAAAAGACATATTATGTATAGAGAAACACAAATAAAAATTATAGCCAACTTCTTGTCAGAAACTTTGCAAGAAAGAAAAACTATAGCAATGCGTTTATATGTTGTAAAAAGCAAAACAAAACAAAAAATCTTGCCACCCTAGCAACTATACCCAGTACACATACCTTTCTGAAATAAAAACAAATAAAGACTCTTTCTGGAAATCAATAGCTGAAACTATTGCCAACAGACTTGCAATATGAGACGGGTTAAAGCAAGATCTTTAGGAAGAAATAACATGACACCAAATGGAAATTCAGATCTTCCCACAAAAATAAATAGCCATATAGTTGGTTAATATTTCCATGAATATAAAAAAGACATACTTTTCCATTTTTAATCTTTAAAAAATAGTTGAATATTAAAAGCAAAAGGAATAACAATACATGCTATGCTGAGGTGGGGACTAACTGCCAGGGAAAATAGGTTTGGTCTACTTATAAACAATGACAAGCAAATATACATTCTAGATAGAATGCAGAGCAAAGAGCTATAAACCTAAACAAAACAGTTTCAGAGAAGTCAACCATATTAAAGGATGAAGGGACAAGGAGCATCATTAAATCATCACTTTCTACTCTGCATCTACTATCTACTCATTATCATATTGTTCAGTGCGTAAGAAAGTGCCATAAAGACAACATTATTTTGACTCCAAAGCATTTGATATTAATGATGGCTTTATATTTTAATTAAGTCATGACTTGTAAAGTTCACAAAGATGTAAGAATGTGTTTCAGTATTAGTTGCTAAGATGCATATTAAAAAGTGTTACCTCATTTTTCACAAAAATAGACTAAAATTTTACACCTGCTTTAGAATAAAGTATGTACTTTGAATGAAAAGGTAAGATGTCCACAGAGCACATTTTATATTTCAAAAACTAGAAAGGAAGAAAAAATCTTCAATTCATAAGAACAAATTAAAATAACCATTGGATAATTCAAACTGTGATTAATTGAGAGGCTTATATCCTTAGAAGCAAAAGAAACTGCATTAAACTCCTATAGCTATTACCCTGAACCTATAATTAACATCAGCCATTTTTGCTTTCTTTTAGGGATCATCACAGCATGAGAGAAAGGAGGAGTGGAGAAGGAAAGATAGTATTCATTACATTCTACAGAATGTCTAACCATAGAGTAAACGAACAGATGATCGGAATGCCGTTCCGATAAGAACTTTCCCCATTTTTAATTACGTGGTCTTAGAATCCTTGAAAGACAATGTGACAGACTTAGGCATCAAGAGTATTTGGGCAAGCACAAATCCTCTTAATAAAATAAAAATATTTGAAAACAAAAGCAGAAAAACTGTATAATCAGGATTTTAACCCTTGACATTACATTTCTGTCGCATTATGAGAACAACCTTGGAGCTAATCATATAAAAACCTTATAAAGTCTCCCTACCATCAAAGGTATTTACATAAAATAATAACAATATAAAACACCAAAGCTCTAGTTCAAGCAAAACAATATGCAATTCTAACCTTCTTAGCTTAAAAACAAACCTGAATAAAGGTCATATCCAAGGTTTTCAATATACTTTCCACTGCACTATTTCAGAAAAATAAAAATTAGCAGTCAAAGCCCCACTTTGAGGAGATAGTAAAATATTGTATTTTGATATTAATACGGTAAATACATAAACACTTAGCTCCAATTATCTAAATAAATTTAATTATATTTATTAACATTAGTAACCTTCCTAGTACAGATTAAAATTGTTACATTTGCACACAAGGAAAGGTAAGCAGTTTTCTCAGAACTACTCAATAAGCTATAATTGTAGTTACATATTTAGTGTTTATTATATATATGTGTGTGTTTGAAACATATATATGATACACATGTATAAGAATGTGTTTATATTTACTATGTTTATATACCATGTTGTATATATAACGATATTATATGCATATACGTATATATTTATATTTGAGTGTGTGTATATATAGATATGATATCTAGCACTTTAAGAATTGCAATATAATTAATCAAAATTATTGATCAAGGTTTTATCTAGGCTAGAATAGCACAGCGTTGATATGTCATATCTCTCAATTAAGTTCTTATTTAATCAAAATCACAAAAGAAAATACATAGTTATGGCAATAGGGATGTGAAATCTCTAGTGCTATAAAAAACACAAATCTAAGGGGTATAGAATCCTAAGCATGAGATTGGAATGTAGCATTGGGTATTTGAATTAGTGAATACAAAGTCAATAAATAAATATCAATTATATTTCTGTATACTAGAAGGAAACAAATAAAGGGTAAAATTCAGAAAAATACTATTCTCCTCATAATAACAAGAAAAATGATAAAACACTTAAGAATAATTTTAACCAAACCCGTTTAGTACTCTTATGCTGAAAATGATAAAACTTTGCTAAGATAAACTAATGAGTGTTACATACATTGAAAAATATCCAAAAGTTCCTAGATCAGAAGATTCAATATTCTTAAATTGATGACTGTCATCCCAATGATAACTCAAGTATGTTTTAAAATAGAAATTTACAAGCTATTTCTAAAATATATATGAAACTGCAAAGATTCTGTAACAGCCAAAACAATCTTGAAATAAAGGCAAAACAAAACACAAATTGTGAGATAAATGCTACCTGATTTTAAGGGTTACTAAAAAGGCAGTATAAGATTGACATAGGATAAGCAAATAGGTCAAAGAAATAAAGTGTCTATTCCCATATTCAATAGAAAATGAAAAATATTTTCAACAAATAATGCTGAATATATACATACACATATATATGTATGTGTATATATGTGTGTGTTTGTGTGTGTGTATATATATATACACACACATATATATACACACACTATATATATATACACATATATATATAAATTTTGGGATCTACCTCACACCATATAGAATAATTTACTTAAGATGGATTATGCTTTAAAAATAAAATCTAAAAGAGCTTCCAGAAGAAAACATAATGGAAATATCTTTGTGACACAGGGATAGACAAATATTTCTAAGTTGATATACAACAGTAACTTTAAAAGAACAAAAGTAAACATAGACTTTTTAAAAAACAAAGGCATTTTCTCATCAAAAACACTGCCAGGAAAAATAAATAGGTGAGTCACATATTGTGAAAAAAATACTTGCAAAGATATATGTAACAAAGGACTTATATTCAAAATATATAAATAGGCTGGGGGAGGTGGCTCACTTTTTTAATCCCAGCACTTTGGGAGGCTGAGGTGTGCAGATCACTTGAGGTCAGGAGTTCGAGGCCAGCCTGTCCAAAATGGTGAAATCCCGTCTCACTAAAATAAAAAAATAAAATGAATAAGTAAGCTGGGCATGGCGGTGGGCACTGTAATCCCAGCTACTCGGGAGGTTGAGGCAGGAGAATCACTTCAACCTGGGAGGTATAGGTTGCAGTGAGCCAAGATCATGCCACTGCATTCCAGCCTGGGCAACAGAAAGACTGTCTCAAAAAAAAAAAAAAAAAAAAAATATATATATATATATATATATATATATATCTACAAATAGTTTCTAAAACTGAAATAAATGCACACCCACTTCATAAGGAAGACTTACGGGTGGCCTAAGAGCATATGAATCATGGAACATCACTAATCATAAGGGAAATGCAAATTAGGACAACTAGAATCGCTGAAACAAACAAGCAAAAATGATGATATGAAATGTTCATGTATACAGGAACAGGTGCAACCCTCTAAAACATCACAGGTGGGAATGCAAAATATTAAAAACACCTAGGAGAGTGGCTTATCAGTTATTTCTCATATCAAACATATACCTACCTCTAAGACTCAGTAGTTCTACTCAAGAGAAAACAAAATATATGCCCAAGGAGATATATGCCCAAATTATTTGCCCAAGAGAAATAAACGAATATATACATATATATATACACACATATATATATACACACATATATATATATGTGTGTTCCCCAAATGACTCATATGATAGTATTTACAGCAGTTTTATTCAATAGACAACAAATGGAAGCAATCTAAATGTTCATCAGCAGGACAGTGGACTAAGAAATCAGAGTATATTCTCACCGTGGTATACTACTCAACAATTAAAAGGAATAAACTACTGTTACAGGCAATGATATGGTTAGGCTTTGTGTCCCAACCCAAATCTCATCTTGAATTATTATCCCCATAACCCCCATAGTCCCCGTGCGACAAGGGAGAGACCAAGTAGAGGTAATTGGATCATGGGGACAGTTTCCCTTATGCTGTTCTTTTGATAGTAAGTTCCCCTGAGATCTGAATCTGATAGTGTTATAAATGTTTGGTAGCTCCTCCTGCTTTCATTCTCTCCCCTGCCGCCCTGTGAAGAGGTGCGTTCTGCCATGATTGTAACTTTTTTGAGGCCTCCTCAGCCTTGTGAACTGAGAGTCAATTAAACCTCTTTTCTTCGTAAATTACCCATTCTCGGGCATTTATTTAAAGCAGTGGGAGAACAGACTAATACATGCAACAAGGTGGAGGAATCTCAGAGATATTTTGGGCTTGAGAAGCTGAGCACAAGTTAGTACTTAATGTATACTTCCATTTATAGGCATTTCTACAAAAGGCGAAACTAAATTTTAGTGCAAATAATTAGAACCTTAGAGGTGAAGGTTGATTGGGAAGGGACAGAAAATGAGAAAAATGTTCCTTATATAAATAAGAGTGAGTTACCCGGATTTATGTGTTTTTCAAAACTCATAGAATTGGACACTTAAGATTTTTGTGCATTACTATAAATTAATTCATCTCAAAAAATAACTGTAAACAAAATACAATAAGAACAAAAATGAAATTCTAAGGATATAAAAATGCCAACAATTAAACACAAACTTGTATTTATTTAATTACAAAAAGTGAACAGTTCCAAACCTTTCCTCAGTCATCCTAAAACAATTGTTGACTACCATTAACAGTTGGATATGTAACCTTCCAAGACCTTTTTTCAATTTTCTACTTGTACATGTAATAATAATTTACTGAAGGCCAGACTAGGTGGCTAACTCCTGTAATCCCAGCACTTTGGGAGGCCAAGGGGGTGAATCACGAGGTCAGGAGTTCGAGACCAGCCTGGCCAATATGGTGAAACCCTGTCTCTACTAAAAATAAAAAAAAATTGGCGGGGCATGGTGGTGTGTGCCTGTAGTTCCAGCTACTCGGGAAGCTGAGGCAGAAGAATCACTTGAACCCAGGAAGCAGAGGTTGCAGTGAGCTGAGATTACAACACTGCACTCCAGCCTGAGAGACAGAGTGAGATTCCATCTCAAATAATAATAATAATAATAATAATTTACTGAAATAGCATTATTTTCTACATACTTTTTAAAAACTGGTATCCTTTACTCAGCAACAGATCATACTTTAATTTTTGAGATGGCTCATCCTTTTAAATAGCTGAAAACTGCTCCATAATATATACTATAGTTTATTTGGCTATTCTTTCTTTAATAAATGCTTAAGTTGTCTTCAGTATTTCACTTTGCATAAACAATGCACTTTAACAACTTTGCATAGTTCAATTCCTAAAACTGTAACACTAGGTCATAAGTATACATATTTTAAATTGTGATAACCTCTTGCTTATTGCCCAACAACTTTCAAACCCACCAACAGAATGACAGTGTATCGTTTCTCATGAAGTCATTACAATTGGTATAATGAATAAAATTATATACTTGTCAGTGTAAAAAATATAATGGATGAAGACTCTCGGAAGAGATACCTAGAATGGTTGAAATGAGCTCCTGTTTAAACCGTTTCCCAATCTTCTATTAGGTAGAATTTTGGTAAGAGATAAAATAATCACATAACATAGTTCTAACAAAATAATTGCTAGAATGTCAATGCTTAGAGTCCCTTTATAAAAGGTGTGTGGAGAGTCATCCTTAGAAAAATTGTCACAAGTTATCTAAACAATATATTCTAATCACTCTGTGCTTTACACATTTCATAATTCTTCCCAACTCAGTGTGTTTGAGTGAAATTTACACAAACTGCATTTGATATCAGTAATTATCCATTTAAAAAAAAGAATGAAGTCAACTGCTACTCGTTTGAAAATCATTTATATTTATAATATATTTTCCTATATTCCCACATAACTAGCTATTTATTTATTAGGAATGTGTGAATGGTAAATTCTTCATTTGATTTGTTCATTTTAATTATGTATAAATAATTTAGCATGCAGGCTTCCAAACATACAAAGCCAGTCCTCATCTTCTGCATATGCAATTTTCATATAAGCCAAAGCTGTAAACTTTACAATGATACTCTTAAACTTCATTTTTTATTTAAAATATAGTCCTTTTAGTTTATTAGCTAATAAAAGACTATTACAACTTATTATAATCAAGGCATTGTTTACAGTGGCTTCCATATTGTTTCTAACCTACTACATGACACCCATCCCCTCCAGCTTTGTAGACTTTCCAAATATCCCGCAGCACTATAATATGAAGATTTCTCATCCTATCTTTCTAAAACCTCCATAGGTTCTTATTTCTCCTCATTGTCTGTTTCAAGATGTCTGTGCATTTTTCTGTATAATCTTTCTCTTATAGAGACTGTTTTTATAGCTTCAAATATCACGTCCCTGGGTACTATTTTACATATATACTTGTCATGATTTCCCATTCTAAAAATGAAGTAGGTGGATATCCCCCTGCCTACAAGTAATTCCTTTAGAACAGTGGTCCCCATCCTTTTTGGCACCAGGGACTTGTTTCATGGAAGAAAATTTTTCCACAGACCAGGTAGGGAGGATGGTTTGGGGATGATTGAAATGCATTATATTTATTGTGCACATTATTTAAATTATTATTCAAATTATTATTCCATTATTATCTATAAAGAAATAATTATACAACTCACCATAATATAGAATCAGTGGGATCCCTAAGATTGTTTTTCTGCAACTAGATGATCCCATCTGGGGGTGATAGGAGACAGTGATAGATCACCAGGCATTAGATTCTCTTAAGAAGCATGCATCCAAGATCCCTCACATGTACAGTTCATAATAGATTTTGTGTTCCTATGAGAATCTAATGCTGTCATTGATCTGACAGGAAGCAAAGCTCAGGTGGTAATGCAAGCCATGGAGAATAGCTGTAAATACAGATGAAGCTTTGTTACTGGTCTGTGGCTCAGGGTTTGGGGACCCCTGCTTTATAATAGCCTGCTTCAATCACCTCCAAAACACACCCAAATGGAAATACAACGTTTTCTTATACTAACTTCACTTCCTCTTTTTTTTTTTGTTTACAGCACTGCTTCTCATAGTATTTATGACAGCTTTTACAATTTACTTTTATTTTGTTCTTTCTGCTGTAATTTTGCCGTCAGGGAACCGATTTGTCTTAACCTATTTATCATCTCATCTCCAAGTAGACACCTTTACCTGTTTTATCTATACAACATAAACGATATCCCTAGCTGCACTCTCCTTGCCCAAGTCTCATCCTTGTCTACCCTGCTTCAGCTACATATTTTTCATGAAAGTCTTCTTTGACCATGTTACTTCTTACTGAGTCCTTTCCCATCTGAAGTCTGGTCATTCTTTCTACAGTAGATAGGTCCTTCATAACCTACAATTAAGAGTAAAGCATAATCTGGCACCTACAGTCACTAAAGTATGTGTCTACAGTTTCTCATGATCCAGGTTAACCTCAAGTATTTATTTGTTTGTTCATTTATTTATTTATTTTCAGAGCTGTTTAGATTACCTGTCTCTTTAGTGGAAGTCCAGGATACTATGAGCACCTTAGTCATTTTCATTTTTTTTGCGATAAAGAGTTTGATTGATATGAGTGTTGACCCATGCAAGAAAACTGGAGTTATAGCACTTAAATCACTCTCCTTGAAGGCTCAGGGGCAAGATTTTGTATGGATAATTTGGTAGGTAGGTGGCTAGGGGATGAATGCTACTGATTGGCTGGGGATGAAGTCGTAGGGGTGAGGAAAACAGTCCTCATGTGTTGAGCCACCTCTGGGTGAGACCACAGGACCAGCTGAGTAATGAGTCATGAGTCCCAGTGGTGTCAGTCTGAAAAATATCTCAAAAACCAATTTTCAGTTCCATGATAGTGGTGTTACCTGTAGGAACAACTGGGGAAGTCACAAATCTTGTGACTTCTGACCACATGACTCCTGAGCAGTAAAGGTTTATAGAAACTATGCCTACATTTTAGCAGATTTCAGGTCCCTCCCATAATCTTATTTTTGCAGCCTTTTATTAGTCTTAACAGAGGCAGTGTTTAGTCCTTGAGCAAGGAAGGGGTTAGTTTTAGGGAGGAACTATTATTATTTTTGCTTTCTAGTTAAACTATATACTAAATTTCCCCCAAAGTTAGCTTGGCCTACACCCAGGAATACCAAGGACAGCTTGAAGATCAGAAACAGGATGGAGATGACTATGTCACATTTCTCCAACTCTCATAATTTTGCAAAGGTGGTTTCAATCCCTTCTTGGGCTTCAGCACACCTCACTCCTGAGTTGTGAGCCACAGAGATGGGAAAAGGCCAATGACTGCTCTAACTTTTTCCTGTGATAGGAGGCATAGTTGGAATAGGAGTTTCTCACAGAGTAAATGGAGTGAAACTTTTGCAGTTGTCTGTATGTATTCACAGGTGCCTGGCTGGGGTCCTAAGGTGTGCATAACAAAAACATTACTGAATTTATACACAGCTTTAATGCAGCACGTAAGTGAACAAGTACACTATATGATAAATAATGAGCCCTAACATAATGAATGAAAGTCCTAGTTTCAGGAATCCCTGTGGAACTGACCTGAAGCCTTAAGGGATACAGGTGAATGACCTTGAGAACCAATCAGATATGGAATCATCAGCAGAGATTTAAAAACAGCAAATAAGATTGGGCTCTAGTAACAGTTATACTGTAGTTTCTCTTGAAACATAACTTTTTTCCTCTTCATTTTCCCATTTTTATCAAGGAAAAATCATAGTAGAACCAATTTATTTGCAAAATAAGCTCTAATTCCTTTAGATTCTGCCCAATTATTGGCATACAACGCAGTAAAAATAATTATTTGTCATATAAATATTTTTTAATTGGCTTTGCTGGGACTTTTATATTGGAATCTCAGATTAGGCCTTATAAAAGCCTCTATAGTCTAGCCAAGGATTTATTTGTGCCTGTAGATACCTATATGAATTTAAGATCTCTTAGTGAGATCTCAGAATAACTTGGAGTTCCTGGATCCATCAGAAAATGACATTCTTTACTTACCACAGGCCAAGAACCATGTGCAGAACAAGGCACAAGGCCAGTTTCTCCAAAGGGCTTTTACTAGCTCCATAGGTCAACCTCCATTTCTCAAAGCAGCCTAAAAACATGTAATTCCAGTCAAAGCCATGGTAAAATAACCAGTGTCTCCAACTGTGTCCTGTTACAAAAACAACAACAACAACAAAAACTGTATCTTATGGAACTTATGCAAATAACTATATTGCCATAAGTTAAGAATACTCACAAATAGTTTCCAAATTCTGGAGAAATCAGGTAGAGTGAAAGAAATATGCCCCAGATTTTGCTTGTAGGAGAATACTTTACTAAATTGCTAAAAAGCTAGTCTTGGTGCAGTGGCTCACACCTGGAATCCTAGCACTTTGAGAGGCCAAGATAGGTGGGTTGCTTGACTCCAGGAGTTTGAGACCAGCTGAGCAACATGGTGAAACCCTGCCTCTCAAAAACTACAAAAATTAGCCTGGCATGGTGATGTGCACCTGTAGTTTCAGCTACCTGGGAGGCTGAGGTGGGAGGATCGCTTGAACCCAGGAGGTTGAGGCTGTAGTGAGCAGTCATCCCGCCACTGCGTTCCAGCCTGGAAGACAGAATGAGGCTCTGTCTGAGAGTTAAAAAAAAAAAAAAAAAAAAGCTGTTAAGAGCTCAAAAGAAAAGTTTTCTTGACCTTGACTCTGAAAAGCAAAACAATCAGCAACTTTTTGAACTAAAAGTTTTAAAAAGATTATCTCAGTCTTCTATTGGTTCAGTTCATGTGAGTAACTCCTATTCTGCCTGATATTCATGAACACATCAGTGCTCTATGTGAGCCATGAAAGTTTTTCCCTTTATTCTAATGGCACAATCTCCAACATTACTAGAAACCTGCCTTTAAGAGCACCTGTCTTGGTCCTACAGCTGATTATGAAACAGCTTTTTATAAACAATCAAAGTAAAACAATTGTGGAGGACAAGTCTCAGAATAGCCACAGTTAATAACACAATTGACAAGGAAATTTGGTTATTTTTATGGCATAGAACAATTTAACACAACAATCTTAAGTATCACTAATAACATACACTGAGACATATCAGAATTACAGGAATTTCATACAATTTTGGAACAGATACTAATAACACATTTATATAAATACAACTGAAAGAAAGCCAAATACTATTTCACACTTGAAAATACTTCCTATATGATTCTAGCATACCAAAATAAGCCAAATGTCTCTTTTGGACTTCAGAAGACCTAGTATCTCAAAGGGTTAATGAGTTCAAAAGGGCTAAATTTAGAAGCTGAAATTTTGATTTTGGAAGTTTTATCAAATATTAAAGGTTTAAAACACTTGATATAACAAAATAGGACCAGAGGTCATTCATTTTGCTGAAGTGATAATTCAGAAAATTTCAAAAAAGCAAAAACCTTTATGCATTGATAGAGGTGAGACGCAGCTTTCCAAACAAGACCCAATAAAGACAGAATGAAGCAAAATGAATCTGTCTCTCCTCCCTCTTCCCTTTTTGTTTCCTTTTCTTGCAGTTTATTCAAAAGCAACATTTTTCATTATTTCTCAATATTACATGAAAATCTTGTTTAAAAAAGAAAACCAGTTTGGTGTGGTGGCTCATGCCTGTAATCCCAGCACTTTGGGAGGCTGAGGCGGGTGGATCCCCTGAGGTCGGGAGTTCGCGACCAACCTGACCAACGTGGAGAAACCCCATCTCTATTTAAAAATATACATATATATATAAAATTAGCCAGGCATGGTGGTGCATGCCTGTAACCCCAGCTACTTGGGAGGCAAGGCAGAAGAATCGCTTGAAACCACGAGGTGGAGGTTGAGGTGAGCCGAGATCTTGCCATTGCACTCCAACCTGGGCAACAAGAGCAAAACTCTGTCTCAAAAAAAAAAAAAAAAAAGGAAAGAAAAAAAAGAAAACCAAATTTTACTTCAATATATTAATATCATTAGCCTCTCATGCACGTCATCCATGAAAAATTGCCCTCCAGAAATATTTGATGTTATGTTTACCTACCATCTTCCCATGAATGGAGTTAATGCTGCATCACTGCAGAAACTAGCCTGCTTAAATTTAATTCCTGAATGACCATACCAATAGACACTCTTGAGAGGCTGAATATATAAATGGACGATGACCAGACATATATGACAACAGAATTCTGACCCATAAACTCTGTGGAAACTATCAAAGAAAGCTCATGACCTAATCAATGACTGCCAACTTCCTTACTTTTTAACCCTGCTTCTAACTCAGAACCAACCAGAGAAAACCAATATTCTGCCCTAGTCAATCACATAGAATATCCTGCTTTTAGTTAGCTAGTCAGCTCCCATGCCCAGTATTCTCCAACCAGAGCACAGTTAAAACCTTTTCTCTCTCTCTTTTCTCTCTATCTCTTTCTCTCTCTCTCCACTCGAAAGCTTTTCCCTGCCTATCTTGCAATCTTTGCCAAATGCAAGTCACGATGTTTGACTCCCTAGCTATAGCAAGCTCTGAATAAATAGCCTTTGTTTGTTCTCGTTTGGTTGATTTTTATTTCTACACTCTGATATAATTTGTTTTTGACATTCATTCAATCAAAATTGAAATATTTTGCAAGTGACAGCAACTTTATCTCTGTTTACTCATCCAGAGTGTCGTAGTTGGTTCGGGGTGGTCTAACAAATTACCATAGACTGAATCGCGAAAACAACATTTAATTTTCACAGTTTCAGAGGCTGGGAAGCCCAATATCAAGGTGCTAGCAGATCTGTTGTCCAGTGGGAACCTGCCTCCTGATTTGCAGATGGCTGTGTTCTTGTATCCTCACTTGTGAGAGACCTTTGTAGAGAGCAACTGGGGCCTCTTTTACATATGATCTTAGCCAAAAGGCAGAATAGCAATTGTGGCCTCTTTTATGAGGACATTATTCCTATTCATAAAGGTTCCAACTCTCATGACCTAATTACCTCTCAAAGGCCATACCTTCTGTTACAACACATTGAAGTTTAGGATTCAACATATGATTTTTTTTTTTTTTTTTTTTTTTTTTTTTAGGGAATCAAGCATTCAGTCCATAGCAAAGAGAAACTTTGAATCATTGAAGTTATCAGTGTTCATCCATCACCAATGATATGTGCTAGGCCATGTTTTTCATCCTTTGATCAAACTGTTTGTAGAGCAACTTATTATGGATGCAACTGTATTTGTTGGCCATGAGTATTATATATGGAAGAATTACTAAGCATAAATATATCATTTTAGATTAGGAAGGGGAAAATGGACACAGCTGCACAGGTCACTACTAGGAAGTTTAACAATGTCACCTCATTATTGGTTCTTGTTGTTAAAGATTTCCAGAATTTTCCAGGTGCCAAGGCTGGAAACACATGCTTTTTCCTTCTAAAATGTTCAATTCTGAAATCACAGAACCACTATGGGCCTGGGGAAAGCTGCAATCAATACCCTTTTCAATCAGCAATTTCAGTGAACACAATTTAGCAAGGGTACACAAGTAAAGCATTTTCTGATCTGAAAACAATAGGAACACAGAGATAAAATGCTGTATCTATGTCTCCACTGATATCCTAAAAGAGCAATTTAATTTTGCAGCCAGCCATGTGTAATTCGAGCGTGACACATTAACAAATGGATGGCTGGCCCATCTTCTTGGCTTCCTGTCAGGAAATGGCTCTTCTGATGCCTTTGGGCATGTCAGAGGGAACTTTAGCCCATTCAGAGCTGCATCTGAAGGAATTAGGGGACAAAAATGTGGACTGATGAGGACAGCAGCTGTAAGGCAGAAAAAATAATAGTCTCATAGAAAACAATATGCAATGTAGTAACAAATCATGGGGAAATTGACATTTTACTTAGTTCCTCAGAACAATTTTAAATATAGAGTGTTAAAATTATCATTGAGTTTATTGAACTTATTTAACTTCTGCCAGAATTTAAAAATAAGTAAATCAAATGGAATGCCAAACTGTAATTGGATTTTTATTGTATGTATTCTGTATAACATTGAGTTGCTCTGGGAATATTAGAGCTGATGTAATTAACCTGAGCTTCTCTTAAATGCCTTCCGGAGAGAAGCTGCAGAGAGAGTGGAAAGAACATGTCACTAAGATTGCTTAGGATATACATAGCTTCCAAGTTCCTCTCAAAGTAGAAATCTATTTAACCACGATTCCAAGCAGGATATATCTCTTCACACCACAGCAGGGTTGTGACAGCCCCTCCCCTCCTCAACTTGCCCACTTGCAAGAAGCAATAACTCCACGGGGATTTCTTAGGTTGGAAAAGTGAAAACAGAAACAGGGACCCAGACTGCAGCAGAACTTAGTTGTGATCACACTGTTCAAGGGTTATCACTAGTTTCTCAATGATAAAGCATCATTAATTGGTGTTAGAACCATGTGCTTATAATTTATTGTTTACAATGTGCACATTAAGCCAAATCTGCTTTTCTTTATAAGTGGCTAGCCTGTCATTTCTAACAATTTTTTAAGTCATTTCTGGACATTTTTAAAATACCCTTTTGGATATTGTTAAATATGGATACTGAAGTCAGCTGCAATTTACCTGAATGATGATTTGCATGATTCTGCTGACTAGAATAGCTAAAACCAAAAGTCTTTTACAGTTGTATTTTGGAGAAATTTATTTCCATTCACATGTGCTACAAACAGCAACTGGACCATGCATCAAATTATTCTTATTGCCAGCACCCTGTTTTAGTCATCAGTGAATTTAACATATTTGTCAAAATTATGTATAGATGAATTAATTTCTTCACATATAATGTGTGTATATATATATCTGACAAAGGCAGAAGTAGATTCAGATTTAGAATTTTATGGTCATATAAAATGATTATGTATTTGTTACTACTACTTGAAGGCCTCTGGGTGAAGAATACTCTAAGAATCTCAAATAAATTTGTTTTCTAAGAATTAAACTGTCAATTTTAATTGGAAAAGCTAGCCTATACTAAAAGCACCAGTACTTTTAAACTGTTAGATACAGTCGTCTGTGAGTTTCTAATTAAGCAATCAGAATAGAGCCCCCAACACATGACTTAAAAAACAGTTAGAGAAACATGATACAGGGAAGTTTAAAATGCAGATTCCCAGGTTCCTTTACAATTGGTTCTGATTCAGTGGGTCTGGGTGAAGCCAGGAAGCTGAATTATTCACATATTTGGTTATTTGGATGCTAGTACCTAGAACTTCACTTTGAAAAACGCTGATGTAAGCAAATGTAAGTTATATTTAAGTTATAGAAAGTTAATTTGGGTAGGGATCATCATGGCAGGAGGCAGGCAGGACTAGATTGCCTCTTCGGACAGAGCAGTGTGTGGGGGCTCAAATTGTGAATTTTAGCTTCAGATCAACTGCAAGAACAAACCAGCAATCCCAAAAGGACACACAGACCCTCTAAAGGATGCAGACTGCTCCTGCAGGACCCGGGAGACACCAAACAAAACTGAGTTTCCCAACTGTGGAAGTGGGAAAGGGAGACACTCCTCTCCCAAACACACACTCCCACTGGAGAAGCTGAAGGTCTGTTTGCCAGAAAAGTTTCCAACTTTACCTGGAGCTGAGTCAGTTTGGAGACCTGAGCAAAATACAGGGGTAGAGGAAACAGCAGAAAGGCCCTGATAGCTCACTAAGTCCTCTAGCTGGCCATTCCTGCCTGGCACCACAGGGATCCAACAGGAGAGGGGCAGGGGGAAATAACTACAAAGGGAGAAGCAAATCTCTAGCTGAACTTTGCAACAATTTGAACAGGATGAGAAGCCTCCTGGCCAGAACTTGGGGGACAGAGCAAATCCACTGTGTAGACTCCACAGGTTAGGGAAGAACCAAGCCCTTTTCTTTTGTAGCTGGGAGGCAGGTAGCCTAGGCAGGTTTTCAAACTCACGCTCCCTGCCTGGAAACGGACTGGGGGATGTTGGGGGGGCCACAGTGTGAGTGAGACTGGTCCTTTGGTTTGTGTAGGAGTTGGGTGAGGCCTGTGACTCTGGCTCTCCCCCACTTCCCTGACAACCTGCATGACTCAGCAGAGGCAGCCATAATCCTCCTAGGTAGACAACTCCAGTGACCTGGGAATCTCACCCCCATACCCCACAGCAGCCCCAGCAAGACCTGCCCAAGAAGAGTCTGAGCTCAGACATGCCTAGCCCCACCCCCACCTGACGGTCCTTCCCTATCCACCCTGGTAGCGAAGACAAAGGACATATAATCTTGGGAGTTCTAGAGCCCTGCCCACCACCAGTTCCTCCCCATACTACCACAGCTGATGCTGTGTGGAAAGCACCACCTCCTGGCAGGAGATCAACCAGCACAAAAGTAGAGCATTAAACCACCAAAGCTAAAAATCCTCATGGAGTCCATTACATCACCCCCCACCACCTCCACTGGAACAGGCACTTGTATCCACAGCTGAGAGACCCAAAGACGGTTCACATCACAGGACTCTGTGCAGACAACCCCCAGTACCAGCTCAGAACTGGGTAGATTCGCTGGGTGGCTAGACCCAGAGGAGAGACAATACTGCAGTTTGGCTCACAGGACGTTACATCCATAGGAAAAGGGGGATAGTGTTACATCAAGGGAACACCACATGGGACAAAAGAATCTGAACAACAACCTTCAGCCCTAGACCTTCCCTCTGACAGAGCCTACCCAAATGAGAAGGAACAAGAAAACCAAGCTTGGTAATATTACAAAATGAGGCTCTTCAACACTCCCAAAAAATCACACTAGTTCACCAGCAATGAATCCAAACCAAGAAGAAATTGCTGATTTACCTGAAAAAGAATTCAGGAGGTTAGTTATTAAGCTGCTCAGGGAGGGACCAGAGAAAGCTAAAGTCCAATGCAAGGAAATCCAAAAAATGATACAAGAAGTGAAGGGAGAAATATTTGAGGAAATAGATAGCTTAAAGAAAAAAAAACAATAAAAATCTCAGGAAACTTTGGAAATACTTTTAGAAATGCGAAATGCTCTGGAAAGTCTCACAAACAGAATTGAACAGTAGAAGAAAGAAATTCAGAGCTCAAAGACAAAGTCTTCGAATCAACCCAAACCAACAAAGAATAAGAAAATATGAAGAAAGTCTCCAAGAAGTCTTGGATTATGTTAAACAACCAAAGCTAAGAAAATTGCTGTTCCTGAGGAAGAGGAGAATTCTAAAAGCTTGGAAAACATATTTAGGGGAATAATCGAGGAAAACTTCCCCAGCCTCTCTAGAGACCTAAACATCCAAATACAAGAAGCACAAAGAACACCTAGGAAAATCATCACAAACAGATCTCCACCTAAGCACATCATCGTCAGGTTATCTAAAGTTAGGATGAAGGAAAGAATCTTTAGAGCTGTGAGACAGAAGCACCAGGTAACCTATAAAGGAAAACCTATCAGCAGATTTCTCAGCAGAAACCATATGAGCTAGAAAGGATTGGGGCCCTGTCTTCAGCCTCCTTAAACACAACAATTATTAACCAAGAATTTTGTATCCAGTGAAACTAAGCATCATATATGAAGGAAAGATACAGTCTTTTTCAGACAAACAAGTGCTGAGAGAATTCACCTTTACCAAGCCACTACTACGAGAACTGCTAAAAGGAGGTCTAAATCTTGAAATAAATCCTGGAAACACATCAAAACAGAACCTCTTCAAAGCATAAATCACACAAGACCTATACAACAAAAATACACATTAAAAAGCAAAAACAAAAAACAAAGAAAACAAAGTACACAGGCAACAAAGAGCATGATGAATGCAATAGTGCCTCACATTCCAGTGCTTAACATTGAATGTAAATGGCTTAAATGCTCCAATTAAAAGATATAGAACCGCAGAATGGATAAGAACTCACCAACCAACCATCTGCTGCTTTCAGGAGACTCGCCTAACATATAAGGACTCACATAAATGAAGAGGGTTGGAAACAGGCATTTCATGCAAATGGACACTGAAAGCTAGCAGGTATAGCTATTTTTATATCAGACAAAATAAACTTCAAAACAACAGCAGTTAAAAGAGACAAAGAGGGACCTTATATAATGGTAAAACGTCTTGTCTAACAGGATAATATCACAATCCTAAACCTGTATGCCCCTAACACTGGAGGTCCCAAATTCATAAAACAATTATTAATAAACCTAAGAAATGAAACAGACAGCAATACAATAATAGTGGGGGACTTCAATACTCCACTGACAGCACTAGACAGGTCATCAAGACAGAAAGTCAACAAAGAAACAATGGATTTAAATTATCCCCTGGAACAAATGAACTTAACAGACATGTACAGAATATTTCATCCAACAGCTGCAGACTACACATTCTATTCAACAATTCATGGAACTTTCTCCAAGAGAGACCATGTGATAGGCCATAAAATGAGCCTCAATAAATTTAAGAAAATTAAAATTATATCAAGCACTCTCTCAGACCACAGTGGGATAAAAACTAGAAATGGACTCCAAAAATCAGCTCTAAAAAGATTCTTCAAAACCATGCAAACACTTGGAAATTAACCTGCTCTTGAAGGAGCATTGGGTCAAAAACAAAATCAAGAGGGAAATTTAAAAATTCTTCAAAATGAACAACAATAATGACACAACCTATTAAAACCTTTGGGATACAGCAAATGTGGTGCTAAGAGGAAAGTTCATAGCCCTAAACGCCTACATCAAAATGACTGAAAGAGTAAAAATTGACGCTCTAAGGTCGCCCCTCAAGGAGCTAGAGAAACAAGAACAAACGAAACCCAAACCCAGCAGAAGACAGGAAATAACTAACAGCAGAGCAGAAATAAATGAAATTGAAACAAAAAAATTACAAAAGATAAATGAAACAAAAACCTGGTTCTTTGAAAAGATAAATAAAATTGATAGACCATTGGCAAGAGTAGCCAAGAAAAGAAGAGAGAATATCCAAATAACCTCACTAAGAAACAAAACGGGAGATATTACAACTGACACTACTGAAATACAAAAGATTATTCAAGGCTACTAGGAACACCTTTATGCACATAAACTAGAAAACCTAGAAGAGATAGATAAACTCCTGGAAAAATACAACCCTCTTAGCTTAAATCAGGAAGAATTAGATACACTGAAAAGACCAATAACAAGCAACAAGATTGAAATGGTAATTTTAAAAATGCCAATAAAAAATGTCCAGGACAAGACGGATTCACATCAGATTTCTACCAGACCTTCAAAGAATTGGTACCAATCCTTCTGACATTATTCCATAGGATAGAGAAAGAAGGAACCCTCTCTATTTCATTCTATGAAGCCAGTATCACCCTAATATCAAAACCAGGATATGATATAACCAAAAAAGAAAACTACAGATCAATATATTTGATGAACATAGATGCCAAAATACCTAACAGAATACTAGCTAACCAAATCCAACAACATATCAAAAGATAATCTACCATGATCAAGTGGGTTTCATACCAGGGATGCAGGGATGGTTTAACATATACAAGTCAGTAAATGTGATATACCACATAAACAGAATTAGAAACAAAAATCACATGATCATTTCAGTAGATGCAGTAAAAGCACTCAACAAGATCCAGAATTCCTTTATTATTAAAACTCTCAGCAAAATTGACATACAAGGGGCATGCCTTAAAGTAATAAAAATCATCTGTGACAGACCCACAGCCAACATAATACTGAATGGAGAAAAGTTGAAAGCATTACCTCTGAGAACTGGAACAAGACAAGGATGCCCACTCTTACCACACCTCTTCAACATAGTACTGGAAGTCCTAGCCAGAGCAATCACACAAGAGAAAGAAATAAAGGACATCCAGATCGGTAAAGATGAAGTCAAACTGTCACTGTTCACTAACGATATGATTGTTTACCTTGAAAACCCTAAGGACTCCTCCAGAAAGCTCCTAGAACTGATAAAAGAATTCAGCAAAGTTTCTGGATACAAGATTAATTTACACAAATCAGTAGCTCTTCTATACACCAACAACAACCAAGAGAAGAGTCAAATCAAGAACTCAACACCTTTTACAATAGTTACAAAAAAAAAATACTTAGGAGTATACATATTCATAAGAAGTCAAAAGACCTCTACAAGGAACACAACAAAACAATACTAAGAGAAAGCGTAAATGACACGAGAAAATGGTGACAAATTCCTTACTCATGGATGGGTAGAATCGATATTGTGAAAATGACCATACTGCCAAAAGCAATTCACAAATTCAATGAAATCCCCATCAAAATACTATCATCATTCTTCACAGAATTAGAAAAAACAATTCTAAAACTCATATGGAACCGAAAAAGAGCCCTCATAGCCAAAGCAAGACTAAGCAAAAAGAACAAACCTGGAAGCATCACACTACCTGATTTCAAACTATGCTATAAGGCTATAGTCACCAAAACAGCCTGGTACTGGTACTAAATAGGCACATAGACCAATGGAACAGAATAGAGAACCCAGAAATAAACCCAAATACTTACAGCCAACTGATTTTTGACATAGCAAACAAAAACATAAAGTGGGGAGAGGACACCCTTTTCAACAAATGGTGCTGGGATAATTGGCTAGCCACATGTAGGAGAACGAAACTGGATCCTCATCTCACCTTATACAAAAATCAACTGAAGATGGAATAAATAATTAAACCTAAGGCTTGAAACTATAAAAATTCTAGAAGATAACATTGGAAAAAACTTTCTAGACATTGGCTTAGGCAAGGGTTTCATGACCAAGAACCCAAAAGCAAATGTAATAAAAACAAAGATAAACAAATACCACCTGTACTCCAATAACTTATGGAAAAAAAAACTTACAATAAAACTGTGGCCTAAAAAATTACATTAACATATCTACAGAAGTAAAATAAGACATCACGAGAAAATAGCACAAGCCCCTGGTAAATGGAAAAAAGATGCAAAAATTGCTGTGTCCATAGAAGTCTCCAAGGGAGATACAAGAGTTGGCCAAAGCTGCCTTAAATGTTTTTGACTTCATTGTTAAAAAACTTTCCCCATGAAAGGACATTTCTTAAACCCCTAATTGTAATGTTGCCTGCTATCTCTTTATCTGGGATCCTTTACTTACAAAACCACATTTTATTATAAATTGCCTTCATATTAACTGGACTAACTTGCTTTTGAGAAGATGATGTCTATTATTTCTCATTTCAAACAAATACATTGGTATTCTAGGATTGCTTACGATGTACATTGGAATCTATCTTGATCTTATGTATGTTTTGATTACTCAGTGCTTGAGCTCTCCAGGGCACTGAAGACCACCTACCAAGTACCTTAATAAAAATCAAAACTCAATATGTTTTCCTTTAATATTGAACAGACTTTCCATGTGAACATTCCTGGAGATCCACTGGGCTCTTGAACTGCCTTTGTTATTTACTACAGCTTCATTAACATGACCTTAAGGAGCTGCTTTTTCTGGATAAGTACGCTTTCTTTAATTGGCTGTAGAAGATTTTAGAAGATGCTAGAAATTATAAATCATGTTATTTAAGAGTCTCAAGAATTAAAAAAGGAAATAACTCTGTAGAGTAACACACAACTAGATAATTTCACAATATAATACAATTGACACATCTTGTTCTTGCAATGATCCTCAAATTTTAACGTATATATGCATCACTTATGGGTCTTGTTATTTGTGCATTCTCAATCATTAGGGCTTAGGGCCTAAGATTCTGTATTTATAAGATCCCAAATGGCGTTATTACATCATAAACCACACTTCTGAGTACAAGGGTCAAAGTACCTTCCTCTCTATCTGTCCCTATCTTTCTGTCTGTTTCTGTCCCCTCTCTATACCTCCTCTCTGTCTCTGTCTGTCTGTCTATTCATCTATTCCTTCCTCTCTCCCTCCCTTCCTCTCTCTCTCTACATCTATGTAGCAAATGTCATCATTCTCCCATAACCAGAAATTCCATTAAGCACATTGAGGTCGTTTATATCCTTAGGCTAGAAAGCAGGGCCCGGAGAGAGTTAGAAGTCTTTCTCCTGGTTATCTAAGCACTGATTTCTAAGCTTTCTGGTCTTACAGATTCTCTTCCTGTGATAATTAACAGCATATGGAGATATAGCCTTAACCATACACCACTGTGATGATATTAGAATAGAACATAATAAGCTTAGCATCCATATGAGAGAGGAATGAATACACAACTGCAGTGAGAATATTTTCTTTTGCAGACACCAAAAAGATTCAGTATTCTATGTGTTGTTCTCTAAGCTCATTTCTCCTTTTTCGTTCTTCATTTTCAGTAAAATCTTATTTTCTAACCAAAGTATAATTTGATGAGTTTCAACTCCAACGATCATTCACTGTGCATTCAAATACTTACAATATTTATTTGTAGTGAATAAGTACGAATAAGCAGTGTGGTCCACAGTTACCCAAATAAACAAACATTTTAACTAAGTAATTTTGTTTCATGCTTTTGTGTACTCAAGAAATTTTAAGCTGTTTTTAATCATTTATAAGAAATGTGAAAAATGATAATTTCTATGGTTAAGACAGCAAAATTTCCCAATTCATATAAGTAAGCTACATAAGGCGCCCATTCTGGCTTTTGGGTGGGTCAAAAGCCAAGACCACTTCTCTTCTTTTATCACTTCCTAACTTCAAACAGTAGATCAAAGATCATCCCCCAGGAAATGAAAAGAGAGAAACAGAAATAAAATAATTTAAGACATGCTATGCAGTAAATGGGAAAAAAAAAAATGAAAAGTCTGAATCTAGTCAGTTTCACTGTGTTAATTGATTTGCTTCCCCATCAAGAGGTTCTGATATCTTGTACTATACAGTGATGAAGCTTACCCTTGAACCTGGACAAATGTTGAAAAAATCTGGATTAGTAGGTGTTAAAGATAATTAACCTCTAATTGAACGTTCTCAGTTATGTAATGCAAGCCCTGAAAGAGCTTTCAAAAGGGGAAATACTATGAAAACTGCCAGAATATTTCTCTGAAAAAATACCAGCAAAATTTCCTCCCTGGGGCTCCCTGGAACATGATTTCAATGGAAGACACACCAGGTCTGAGGGCATTCAGGTAAGGCAGTCCATCCAAGGGGCTCTTTCACATGAGTATTCATTTTAGTTCTTGTGTAATTGACCTGACAGGTGAGGTGGGGAGCAGGAGAGTCATACTAACTCATTTTTCTGTTGAAAACTCTGTCTGGAATTCTGACCCAGGACCTGGGGCAGAGGTTACTAGGGGTTACCTGGAAGGAAAGATCTCTAAATGCTGCCATGCACTTGGCGGATCTACTATTTTATAATTTTAAAGTAAAGACTTTGAACTTTTGTCAGATATCTTGGAAGAGGGGGCTGCAAAAAAGAAATCATTGTTGTTGTTTTCTTTTAACGCATAAAATGCATCAGCTCATGATTTTTAGTTCATGCTTGTCTCCTGGGACTGTTGCAAAAGAATAGGTGGAGGATATGGAGTTCCTACACTTCATATAAAATAAGCGAGGTCAGATCAAGAGGACTGTGGAAAGGATCAACATTTTCCTTTTGCATTTTTTACGGAAAAATTTAAAACGTACTCTTCCTCATCAGTTAACATATTTTCTTTACAAACTTATGAAGTTTGGGGATTTTAATAGATTCTAGAAAAAAAGAACAAAATGTGCATTTGTTTTGATCAGAGTCAATGAAAGGGGAGAAACAAATAAGTAGAAAAGCAGACTTTATTTTAGAAGATTTGGTTGGAGACTAAAAAGGATTTAGAGTAGAATCAAAGAAAAATGGTATTTTATTTTCTCTTCAAGTTTTTAAAATTAATCCACTACTTTAGATTCTCATCCCATGCTGATTATCTCAGAAGATGTTGGGGATAACTGGACTGAATAAACTAACTTTTCAATGGTTCTCAGTACATAAATATTTTTTAAGTGAGAGAAAAATGCAAAGACTCTCATTAGTGATGATGATGATGACAATAATTATTAATATTATTAAGGGCTCACTACCTGTAAGAAACTTGCAAAATATTTTCTAGGAATATGTAATTTAATTCTTAACAAGAACTATAAAATATCTATTACCCTATTTTATAAATAAGAAAACTGAGACCAGAGAGATTAGAAAGTGATGTTGAGAAGGCCGCTCCGTCAACTCCAAAATTGGTAGTTGATAAAATTATATAATTTTTTACTATTATTCTGTCTTTACTTTTCCTCTTTCCTCACCCGATATACCAAGCATCTTCTGTGTACTCTGTTTATTATTTGCTAAATGCATCTTCACCTTCTCTTTTTCCAATTCTACTGGGGCTTCTTGCAGAGTTATACAGACAACAAAATAGATCTGTTTTCACTGACAACAGTGATTTGTTAATTTCCTTAAATCATAATAATTTATTATACTATTAAATGTATAATTAATATATTGATGTGAACTAGGTAAATAAGAAAATCAATGAGCAAGTAAATGATAGAGTCTAATCCTTTAATTTAATATTACTTCCATGTTAAACCTTACTAATATTTTCAGAATTTTTATATTTTTGGGGATCTGGTAACACATGTATTCTATAAAACCTGTGTTTCTACTGGAATACATACAGGACCCAGATTGTAGATCATCACTAGGTATTCAATTATACTAGACAATCAAATCTTAGTGAGAATTTTGAAGAGGTAAATTAAACATCAGGCAACTAAACAGTCTTTAGCATAGCTTTCAACTCTAAGTTATTTGAATTAGAAAATTCACAGTTTAGGAATCATTATTTTATTATTTCATTTAATTTTTCATTTTTATCAACTAAGAACTTGGTTTCCACAGAGCCTTATGGCATATATCATTTTGAAATTCAAGAAAATGTTTAACAAATATGTCACATCAAGAGATCAAGAGTGATTGGGTTTTTTTTTGTTTTTTTCTCTTTTCTTCTAGGATTCAGTTCACAGCTATTTATTTATCATTTAAATGCATTCAACTGAAAAAGAACATTTTCCTGCTGAATATAGGAACCGTCAAAGATAAATATGGGCTGATGTTTTTCATGCCTGCTAACAGTGGGTCTAGATTTATCTACCTTGAAAGACATGCCATTTGTCAAAGGCTTGTTTAGCATGAAAAATCCTCTATGGCCAGTATTAGTTATGTTCAGTCATTCTTGTTTCATGTGTGTTGGACACTGGGGAAAGGAAGGGAGAGAATCTTCATAAACCAAAGCACGCTAGCCTTTTATTTGAATGACAGCTATAATAAATACTCACACAAATATAATTTTTAAAGACATTTATATATTAATTTGGATTGAATGTCTTTGCTGTGCTTGAGACATCCTAAGTGTGTATGTAGGGGGTATATGTATGTGTGTGTGCACGTGTGTGTACGTGTTCCAATGGAGAAAAAGCATTGGAATATCTCTCTCATTATTTAAATTGCTTGTGAACTTTCATTGCTTTCACTAAACTGTTCCAATTTATGTGACCATTTCCCACTGCCCTGACAAATCTGAGTCTGCATTGTTAGTCTTTTCCTTGATATCCACTGAATTTGTGTTCTTGCTTTGTTTCTCACATGCACAAAAATGCAATTACTATTTATTCATTTTCTTACTGCATACTTGTGTATTTGCTTATTTATTAAATTGTTTATTTATTTAAGGCACGCACTTGATAAAAAGCATTTAAACTGGTAACAAAGGATGCACTAGAGTTTCCCTCCCATCTCAAACCTAGTTTCATTGATGCTCCAGAGAAGATATTCTTGCATATATTGATGTACATATATCTGTATTTGTATGTGCATATTTTCCAGATAAATTTCAATAACTTGAATTGTTAGATTAAAATGTTTGAATGTTTTAGATATTGTTAAATTACTCTCTAAAGACTATTGTTTTTTATTACCATCTAGAGGATACTTATTTTTTAATCAATGATATCTCATTAGGCATTGTAATTTTTGTCAATCATACAAGTAAAATTTACTGTTCATGATTTAAACATAATTGCATTTTGAAATTATGCATAAGATTAAGCTTATTTTCATACGTTTATAAGACATTTTTCCCCATGAACTGCTTATCCTCATTATTTCCTGATTGTTTAATTTGTGTATTGGTCTTTCTCACTACTTATAAAAGATCTTTCTATAATAAAGCCATTTGTCTGTTACATTTCTTTTTCCTAGTTTGCCATTTATGTTTTGAATATATGTATTTATTAATTTTCATATTTCCATGTAAAAACATTTGGTTTCCCTGTGACCAAATTTCTTTTTATTATTGAGCTTCTAGATTTTGGTCCTTAGTTTGAAAGGGCTTCTACAAAATAAGAAACATTTTGAATTTTAATGTTTTTAATATGGTCCTTAATTCTTAAAATTTGGTTTTAAAATCCTTTTAAGTCTAAGAACAATTTAAATGATACAGACTTTTTTTTAATTCCATTCTGTGTGTTTTGTTTATTTCCTATTTCTGTTACTAATTTTATTACTTTGTTTTTTTTTTTTTTTCAGAAAACATAATCTCTAAGGTTGCTGTATTAGACGTTGATTTGGATATTTTGCCGTGACCTAATACGTGGTCATTTTATAATAGTCCAAAGTCACTTGATATACCAAACTCTTATCTGATTTCAATATAAAATATATAATGTCTTTAGTAAAGTATGCCTACGGCTTTGGAAGTTATATTTTTCCTTCTATTAGACTCAGTTGTTTAAATCATTAATTTTGAGTCAAAGTTATTTGTTTTGCAAATTTTTGTCTTCTTGTATGCTTTTGCAGAGATCTATGGAGCTCATAGTTAAGCTCTGTAGATTATAATTGTGTGTGTGTGTGTTTTGACACTGCATTCACTTTTCTTTTAGCTAATGTAGTTAACAGTGCAAATCTGATTGCCATTGACTACTTTTCCATTCCTTTGCCACAGAGATATTCTGTTTCCCGAAAAGGTGTCATATCAAGCAGTTCATCCTTCAACCTCACAGTGTTAGCAACTCTGTCACACAAAGGGGCCAGGGTGCTCCTGAAAACCATCCATACTTGTACACACACTCATTTGCTACTGCAAGCAGTGATGAACAGGGGTAATATTTATTCTATTCAGTAGTCTCAGCTTTGGAAAAGTCTTCACGCAGCAAAATTTTAGAATTTACTGGGTAAATTTACTCTCAGTACCCTCTCTTGACCTGTTCAAATTTCACTGTGTAAGGTGGCTTTGCTTCACAGTTTGTAATTTAGTTGTTATCAGTTTTCCAGTTATTCTGGAGATGAAGTTGTCTGTCTTTAACATTTTTTGTTGTTGTTTCTTATATCAGAGAAGAGGGGAATTACTGGCTTTCTTTCTGCCACAGTTTCTAACTGGAACAAGAATGTTCTTGTTCTTCCTCTGAGCTTGAGGTTTTATTTATGCTTGTATGTAATATATTACATTTATTTCTTTCTAGGCTATTGACTTACATTTTTTAATTTTTCCTGGCTCAGGGCTTCTAAACAAACAGGAATGATGTTTATATGTTTTACTTATAAAATTTAACAATGTGTTCACAGCCCCAACTTTGATTGCATAATGCACGTTGTCCCTTTAGAAAGAAGATTATTCAGAATACAGGACTTCGGCGATTGTGACATCTCAAATAGGAGGTGAATATGTCGAAGCAAAAAAAGATAGGGTGATTTGTTTAGACACAAAGACGTGAGACTCAAGGACCTTGCCTGTTTATTAGGGATCAGCAAAAAAAAAAAAAAAAAAGAAAAGTAACTTGTCTCCATGAGTACCTGTTCTCAGAAAGCAAATGAAGTGAATGTCCTAGAATTCTTAAGTGAGAAATCCCCATATAGTTATAATGTGGAGGTATCTTTATTGACATTACCTATTCTGGCCACTTAATGAGATGAGTATACTCTAGGTATGAAAATTTAGAGCCTAGAAACTTCTACAAGTGAGATTATGGTAAAAAAAAAAAAAAGTTATTTTTGAGTTGCCAAGAAGTGAAGTAAAATTATGATTAATAAAGACTCTCCTGAATTTTACCAAAACCTTATAACTTTCTTGACTACCTTGGGCATACCATTAGTGAGTGACCATGTTCCTGTGTGAGAAACTGATCTTTGCTGCTAGAAAATGATGATAAAAGATTCTGAAGAGCAATTGAAAAGTCCTGTCTCCTCCATAATCATTGAAAATGGAAGCTAAGGCCTTCATCACTGTGTAATTTTTTACAGGTCTGTAGTACCACTGCAGACTCTAAGGAAAAATAAAGCTGAAAAACTGTTTACAGCCTTTCAAAAGGTGCTAATCTAGAAATTCCTAGGGTCTTGATCAACTTTAGGACATGTCAATGTACCTAATCATTCTTGCTTGCTTCACTTCAAGGAAAGAAAATTGTTCCCCAACCAAAAAAAAAAAAATGCGTATTTTTGAGTTGACCAGTCACTTGTCACTTCACTTTGGGACAAAGAAAGGAGGAATATCAGCTTTGTATCCATAAGATTATTTTTGTTGGTCAGGTTTCATTTTTTAATTTGCATATTGGAACTTACCAAACAATATTTGAAAAGGAAGCCCAAAGTATGAACAATAAGAGGAAAATGTGATGTTTCATGTGGACATGAAGGCAGGGCAGAATTCCAAGGACTCAGCTACTGAGATTTTCCTTCTCTGTTTCCATGTTAGCCCTTAGACAATCTCATTGAAATTCTAGCACTCTATCAGAGTGCTATTTTAAGTCTACTGTCTTTTCAGATGAAGCACAGCTTTACTCTTCTTGGTATTAGTGTAGTGTAGTGTGTCAAGTAGATATGTCCACATCCCACATTCAAAAGATATGTCCGCAGCCTAATCCACAGAACCTGTAAATGTGACCTTATTTGGAAGAAAGATCTTTGCAGAAGTAATTAAATTAAGAATATCAAGATGAGATTGTCCCGGATTATCTAGATGGACCTTAAATCCAGTGATAAGTGTCCTTATAAGAGGCACACAGAAGACAGAACTACAGAGAGAAGAGGAGAAGGCCAAGTGAAGACAGAGGCAGAGATCAGAGTTATGTGGCTACAAGTCAAGGATCATCTGGATCCACAAGAAGGTGGAAGAAGCAAGAAAGTATTCTCCTTAAAACCTTTGGAGGGAGGTAATGAAGCCCATTGATGCCTTGATTTCAGACTTGTGGTCTATAGAACTTTGAGAAAATAAACTTCTGTTTTAAGTCACCTAGCTTGAGGTAATTTCTTACAGCAACCACACAAAATTAATCAGGGTGGATACATTTATTACTGTAAAATAATTTACTAGAGGTTACCAGAATAGCATCTTTGCTTATGGCTACAGTGACTAGTGAATACAAGAGTAGAAAAAAGCCCGTCTTTCATCAAATCATGACTAAAGATATTATGTATCAGGGCACTCTTCGAGGGATCCACTGAGAAACAAATATTTTAGGTTCCTACTCTTGTGAAATTTGCATTCTAGGGGATATCACTAAATATCAATTTTTCATAATAGTACATTGAACTTTGAAACAGATTGTTTTAAAATATCTTTTGACAGATATCATTAATATGTAGAAAAGAATCCTTTGTAAGCTAATGCAATAATTCCATGTGACCCTTTTCTTAGTTTTAAATAATTTTAAAGGTCTAATCAACCTAATGTGTGGCTGTATGTTTCTCACAGGACTCCATGCGTGAGAAGTTGCATTATTTATTTCATTATTTCCTAATAAATTGACATGTCTTCAGAAAACATGTGGGAAAAAAAGAATTTTTTTTAAAAAGCAGCTGATAATTAAACACTAGAATAGATGAAAATAAAAATTTATGATGTGACTAAGTGTAAGGGTATGAGGGTATCAGAAAAAATGTTGAATTGAGAGTTTTTCCGGGGGCATTTTAAGTTTTTATTTTCTTTTTGTTCATGCCAAGCAACCTCAGGCAATTGAGACTCAAGAGTTTTTGTGGTATGAACTATTAGGCTATAACTTAGTGAACTAAAACACAGCATATGGCAATTAGTGGTGTGTGGTTTCCTCTAAGCTATTCATTTGGCCAGTGTAACAGGAGCACCTAAATTCCTTCAACTTATCATAATTTGGTACAGTGGAGGGGTCCAAGGCAAAGAAGGGCATTAATGAGAGAAGTGCTCTAAATGCGTCAGTACTCAGATGGTGAAGGAGGAGGATCAAGAGCTAAGAGCAGAGAACCTTGCCACACAATGCAAATTAGACACAGAAAACCAAGAGCCAGGAAACAGCTATGATCCAAGGAAATAAAAGTTCTTGGGCATCAGAGACTCTTCAAAAGTCTTTTGACCCATTAACCTTTACCATTTCACATATTCATTTCACGAAGTATAAAAGGTGTATGTTCTTGCGGAAGGGCTGAGTAGCTGTGGATTGTTCTCCTATATGGGAATTCTAGAAGATTTGTTCTTCCATTTTCTAAGTTGGGTTTTCTGAAAAATATTATAATTGGAAGGCTGAAAGACATCCTTAGGGCATTAGGATGAAATATTGTATGGAATAATTGTCTAAGAGAGATCAGATCCTGCCATACTTAGCTGAAAAGTTCTCTTCCTTTTGTAAAGCATCATAGTATCAAATTTTCCTCTAATGTGTATGCAAATCTTAGAATGGTATGGACCCCCTATTCAGTTATCAACCTAAATCTACAGTGAATCACATTTGCATTTTGCAAATATGATTGTTTCTATAACCAAAACCATAGTAGTTATTTTAAAAAGACTTTAACTGTATTTTTTACTCTTTCTTATTATAAATTCATGAAAATACTACTAATAATGTGATATTATTCATTGAGCCCACGTGCTAGATACTGTGCTAAGTGATTTACATGCTTATTCTTTTTATCTTCAAAGTGATCTTGCTAGGTGGGTATTATTGCTAGGCTACTTGTTTACTATTTTTCCTTAGTTATAGCATAAACCACTTTCTTAAACTGAAATATATATGTTTATAGATCTGTTCATTTTTTCTGCTGTTTTATTTAATAATGGGGAATATGATACCTGTATAGAAAATGATGAAAAAAATAGCTTGAGAAAATACTGTATACATTTATATTGCTTATAACTTGCTGATGACCTTATTTCATAACTTTAATCATTTAAATAAAATTACTTACATATCTCAAATAAAACAAACACAAAAAATCATTTATATTTTGTGGTTCTCACAAAGACTTTGCTTATGTTTCCTATTTTATTCCATTGCTTAGTTTAGGAAGCTGGCTTGCATACTAATGATACTGTGAATGCAATTTTCTGGTGTCTTTTGGTTTTCATCATTCATTATTGATGCAATATTTTTGCTATGTTTTTCTTTCATTCTCAATGTTGATGGTCTACAAAGAGCTGTGCTTTAAAGGTCCATCAGTGTAATTGTACAATTACATTTATCTACTCTGAACTTCCTTAGACAGTCATTAGTCTTCTAAGGGTTAGAGCTTTATGATGTCTGCTTATATTCTTTCTCATTATTTACTGTGTATTTATAACCCATTCTTTTGAATTCAGTTATAAATCACAATATTCTAGTCTAAACAAGAACATGATATATAATCACTAGAGAAGATCAATCCCATTTTTTATAGTATTTTAGTGAAAATTTGTATTGAATTTTTGGGTAAGATGTATTCATTTTTTGAAACAAGAGAAAATAGTCATAAAAAGAGAATAAATAAATGAGTTTTTCATGAAATTGTATAATTAAACATTAATATTTAATAAATATATAATGTATATATATGTATGTATGTGGTATGTATGTGTATATATATATATGTGTATGCATGTTTGTATATATATTTATAAAGTAATCCTATCTCCTATATAAAACAAATACTTTATTTCTTTGAGAAATTGGAATTTCCCTCTCTTTGGTCTGAAATTGTAGAGTCTAGAGGATCAATAAATTAATCACATTTAAATCCTGCTTAATTAGATCCCTAAATAAAGGTATGAAATTGAAAATAAATAAATGCCTATTATGTGCTCAGTAAGGTACTGTGGTGGTTAAATATAAGACATGACCTCAGGCAACAAATTGTCTGGGAAGAAAAGCCTAACAATTAAAGTCTTCTTATCACTAACTCTGAAGAAAAATAAAAGCTAGCTTAATTAAATGTGTCCTATGTGACAAGTTCATTGCTAAACAGCTAGTCCTGTCATCTCATAGAACCCTCTTAATAGAAAAATGTCACAAGGACTCAGGGAACAATAAAGAAACTGCTTGTCAAGAAAAATTTGTATTATACAGGTAAACGGGGCCAGCAGAGGAAGGCCAGGTGGGAGATTTTGACCCAGTGCATGAGAAGGATGCCACTTGGCTCCACATTCAGAAAAATGAACATAGTGCTTTGGAGAATAAGTTGGTTCTTTTGAGATTCTCTGGAATGATAGAGTGAATGCAGTGAAATCATTATAGTCAAAGGGGGAACTCATGGTGGCTTGGTATACAATGGAGGCAATGGAAACAGGGAGAAGGAAACATCAAGTTAAGTCAAGAGTTTGTTTAACTTGATCTCTTATAGGAAAGAAGAATAGGAGAGTGTTCCAAATTATTTCTAAGAAGCATAGTCATTTTAAAAAACATAGATATGCTTCTAATGGTATATGTGTTGTAGTTAGTTGATTATGAGGAGGGGGGAGATAGGAGAAATAAGATAACAAACTATGTTGTGACAATGTAGAGATTATTTTGATGACAGAAGACTCAAATGGAAATCTCCAATGGGTATTTAGATCTGAGGGAGTGAGTGAGTGTATGTATTTGTGTGTGTGTGTGTGTCTATAATGGTAATAGTGGAAGCCAGAAAGATATGAAAAATGGAGAATTTATAAAGAGCAAAGTAGGAACAACTAGAAACACCGAAAGAATGCCCACCCAAGTTTGAAATGGAATAAAAATATGAAAGTAAACAATGGAATCAAATATGCAGCCCAAGAAGATAAAGCAGAATATGTATGCCTTTACTTACTGCCTTTTCTGGTTTTCTGCAGACATTTAAACACACATTGATTCAATTAACATTTGTTCAGAGTGTGTTCTCTAAGCCCTTATATGGTAAGCATTTGTAAGCATTTGTAAACATTCTATTTAGTAAGCAATTAGGTCTTAGGGATTTTAATAGAATGGGAACCAGGTTTGTCTGATGTACAGTTCAAAACAGGCAACTTCATGCTTTGTGAGTGCATCGCTTTACTTTCTCTCTATATTTGTAATATCTGATATTCACAAACTTATTCACGAAACAGTTGTACCAAATTCTGTTTTAGATACAAATAAAAAGCACATTTTTTATCTCTGATGGGAACTTTCTGTAAGTATTGACTGTCAGAATTTGGCCTGAAGTGCATGTCCCATAAGTAAGAAGATAATCTAACTAGAATGTTGGCTCAAAAAGTCGTCTCACACAGACCCAAATAATGTATTTTTTCTGCCCAGAATTATGAGGTGTCATATACTTTCTCTCCGAAACTCTTTGGAAAAAGCCAGACACATTTCTCTGATGACATGTTTCTTGGATAAATGCTCAACTGTTCAGGTTTCTAGCCTAGTTCTTTAAAAAGTAGCTCTACAGAACATTTAAATTCATTTTTACAATTTGATTTTTCTTCAACGAATACTCATCTGCTCCTTTTCTTCTTGATTGAGTGATTATGAGATTCTTTATTTCCTGAAAGTTTAAAACTGTTAATATATATTTATATATGTCATTTATATGACATATGATATGCATACATAATACACATAGATATAGATATCTATGTTGCTTTATTTCCAGTGTTTGCCTTATGAATGATGAGTCGTTGCAATCTACATATGAGATTCTTTTCAGGTCAGCAAACCTTTCTTCTGCTGTATCTCTGAATATTGTTTCTGTGCCATGCCACTTATTCTATTATCTCAATAATGAAAATTATTAGAATATTGAAACTCAATTTCTAAACTGAGTTTCTCTTTTCCAAAGCTATCATCTTTTCACTGAAAATTGTCATTTGTTTCTCCTTTTTATGTGCTGAAAGAGGCTTTCAAAGCCCTCCTCAGCACTGATTTAATGTGTTGTGTTTACTCTTCTCTTTATGGTTTTAATATTTTAAAATGTGTATTATTTCTTTTCTTATACCTTTTTAAATCTCTACTGTCTGATCTTTTAGTTCCCAATAAGCTCTTTGTGTTTTAAATCTCTACCGTCTAACCTTTTAGTTCCCAATAAGCTCTTTGTGTTTTCATCTTTGGACACTTACTTCATTAGTTACATGCTTTCATTCCTTCCTCTCCCACTCCACTACCAAGTACTATTTAAAATCTACTCTTTTTCCTCCCACATCATATTTCTTTTTTTCTTTCTTTCTTCCCTCTTTCTTTCTTTCTTTCTATCTTTCTTTCTTCTTTTTTTTTTTTTTTTCCTGGGATGTCCTTTGAGCCTTCCTCAGAGACGCATTTCCTGGTGCCAATGGGAAGTGTGGTGGGCTGAGGCCAGACCACCTGGATTCAAAGTCTTGGTCTGTCACAGACTACCTCTGTGACTGCAAAAGTTCACTTAACTGTCCTTTACTTCAGTTTCCTCATCTATCAGATGAAAATAATAACAATAACTTTCATAGCTTTGGCATGAGGAAGTAATACATATAAGGCACTTCAAATTGTCACAGACACAATGCACTCGACAAATTTGAACTTCTACTGCTCTCTGTTACTAGTCTGAATGGATGGTTGATGTAGACTTGCATGTTACCAGTTCTGACCATTAGCCTAAGGGACATAAAGAGATAGCTGATATTTGGAAAATCCCAACAGAACCCCATTTCTGCACAACTTCTCTTCTGTGTTTGCTGAAACTGTCATGCAAGAAGCTTGCTTTATTGGATATATTATCTGCTCAATTTTGCTTTAATGCCATTCATGTGACATGGTTCTGTTGGTCTCTGTTGTGTAATGCTTGCACACTGAGCCCTGATGCAATGGGAGAGAGGAAAAGAGGTGAGAAGAAGGTTTCCCAGTGCATTGGAGAGAGTCATAAAGTTCAGGAAAGATGCCTGGCACCTTGTAGAGAGAGGAGGTGTTACAGTAGGCAATCAGTCAAACATGAGCAGGGCAGGAGAGGGCCCCCCACCACCACCACCAGGAATAGCAGGTGACCAACAGGTGATGGTCAGGCAGTTGTTAAGCTGTCATTCTAACATAATAACTGATTACAGCTGGCACTGTAAGGGGGTCTCCCAGTAGACAGAAAGACGGTCTCCCAGTAGACAGAAAAAATCCTTAAACTTGTGATCAGCAGCTTCCCAACAGGATCACAGGAGTTGGGTAAGAGGGCTCAAGTATGTTCACTAAGAGGCAATATGGTAGAGTTTAACTGGTATATGAGCACTCCATTGGTAAGAGAAAAATGCCTCAAGTGAGCATGCACACAACTTCAGTAAACACACTGCTCATCGGGCCCCTCCCAAGTGCTGGCAGGCCGCTGTGCATGCTGAGTGCCAATGTATAAAACTCCAAGTCGAAGGTCAAACCATACACTTGATCACTTAAGTTGCCTGCTTGGCCCTCTTCCAAGTGTGCTTTACTTCCTTTTATTCCTACTCTAAAGCTTTTTAATAAATTTTCACTCCTGCTCTAAAACTTGCATCAATGTCTCACTGTGTCTTATGCCTCTCAGTCAAAGTCTTTCTTCTGAGGAGGCAAGAACTGAGGTTGCCGCAGACCTGTATGGAGTCACCGCTACTAACATACTTTGGTGCTGCGTGACTTGGATGCATTCCCCAGTGGTAACAGAGGCACCCTCTGTACTAGAAAGAAGTAGTACTAAGGTTTTATATCACTAATTTTTCTTTTTGGGATAGAGTGCTCCAAATTTTGCTGATGAGTATTATTTTTTCAAAAGAGACATAAATGTCATGTTCCCTTCTGCCTCAGCATAAGTATTTGCCTGCAGTGCCCAAAAAATTAGTATAGAAAGGAACATAGGTAAGAATGCTCATGAACAAAAATTTTGAGTATGCTACATACCATTTCTTAGAAAAGTTATTTCCTATGCAGAATATGTAAAGCAAGTACTTCAAAATTTTTGATTTGCGCAAAGCCTTGCTAATCTTTTACTAACTTTGCTGAATTAAAATTCCTACATTTTTTCCCTTTAGTCATTTTGCTTTTATTCCAGGAAAAAAAAATGCCTTTTCTCATGAGGTCAGTCCTGTCAAAAGATACACAATATGTATTTCAAATCAATTTCTTTCATTCTGCCTTGACTGCCCCTTCCCCTTCCCATCACTGAAAAAGCCATCATTTCTCTTGCAAACTACTGCAGGAAGAACTAGTCTAGAGTCTCCACTGTACTTATGCCCTCACTGTTACAAGAATATCAGTCACCTGTAAATGTGGGTATTGGGCTTTACCACTTCCCAGCTTATAACCCTTTCTAAATTTATTTTCTAAGATTCTTCCAATGTTCGAACCACACAGGCTCCTTAAAACTCAAGGCCTACATACTTATTTTTTTTTTTTCTTTACAGAAAGGTTCTTGTGATCTCATCTGCCCTTCCCCACGCTTCTCCCTTTGCCTGCTATAATTTGTGACTCTTCATTCAAGACAAGTTTTCAGGTCCTATGTTTTACTAATACTCATGCTTTTTCTTCATAGGCTTATCCCAATTTTTAACATATAATTTTTACATAATTATTGGTTTCTTCATTCTTTTCATCCAAAAAGATATGTAAGCTCCGTGAGAGTAAGGGCCATGTTCAGCTTTGTAAGATTAGTGTCTATAACATCTAATGGTACATGACATGCATTAGGCAAAATTAGGCACCAAAATAGTTGATGAGTAAATACACTTAAATATTCCAGGCTTCTTATTTAACTTAGCTATATAAATAAATTCAGAGTGGTCAGCAATTAGTGGAAACTTTTATGAGTTTCAGGATTCTTTTCCACCTGAACTTGTTTGAATCTGGTTACTTCTAAAGTTCCCTTACAGCTGTGAAGGAGGGAAGGAGAAACAAAAAAGAAAACTGAGGCTTCTGACGTCATAAAAATAATGAGGAATTTTATTCTTTTTCTACCACATATTCTCCTTGTTTTTCTATATTACAAATGCATATACAATTTGATTCATGCTTGATGCTTTTTCAAGGTAAACAAGAATTTAACAACATTCTATTTTTAAACATTACATAACTACTGATTTCTTTTTCCATGTTGACTGAGGCTTTGTTTACTCAACTTCATTTTGTGAGAGCAGCCAATGGTATCACCTCTGTGTATATTCCTTACCCAAGCTTGAAACTATTCCTCCCCAGCTTCTTGATACACATAATAAGTTGGCATCTACCTTACCTACAACAGTTCAAGACAGTACAAGAGTTGGTATCTCTTACCTACAACAACATTGTTACAAGATTTGTCTTTGAACTAAAGCATATAGATAAAATACTAAAAATACAGATCGGTGCTGTTTTGTGTATTGTATTTACAATAAAATACAGATACAATACTAAAAGGCAAATCTTCTACTTGAAATATTTGTTTTACTGGCAGTAGAAAATGAATTCTGATTAGTTAAAATTATGTCCTAAAAAAGTCTTACATTGCTTTAATAACATATATCCAGAGTATAATTATGCTGTTTCATGGGTGAGATTTTCAAAGAGTTTTGGCATTGTGAGCCATCCCTTTGTGCTGTTTCTATCCATATTGTAACCACTGATTTTTGTTGTTTTTTTGTGAAGACATTTATTTGCAAATGACAGAACTTAGAGAGGCACTTCTTTTCTCTAGTCAGATTTATTAAATTATGATACTTAGAAGGTTGGTTTTCTATGAAATATTTAGTTTTAGCTTATTTCTAGAATTGCTGTCAGTCTCAACTGCCCATCCCCCTGCTGGGAGACTAGATTAGCCATCGTCTGCTCTGGTGCTGTTTTTTCCAAAGTCATTCTAGTACAGAGTTACTGCCGAGATGAATATGGCCTTGGGCAAGTCATTTAGCTTTTCTATACTCTCCTATCTTCATTTATAAAATGGGGATTAAATGACCTTTCTCTACCTACCTATCAGAAGTGCTTTAGATAAAATTAGATAATAGACGTGAATGTACGTGGGAAATGAAAGTGTTGTAATAAAACATGATAATCTATTCTGAGGACCCCACATAGAAAAATGTGTGTACAGAGGTTCTTAAATTCGTATTTTTTTGGTGACTAATTGCATTCATGAATCAAGTTGTTATCAAAAAGAAAAAAATGGCTTTGAAAATTCAGGAAATTATTTTATATTTCCATTATAAAAGTGTTTAATATCTAGTGGAGATGGATTTTAAAAGTTATAATCTGTTTTAAGGAGAGATTTTCATAACTTTAAATCTTTATAATAAATAATATTCTGAATCAGAGGCTCCACTAGAAACTATCGGTGACCTTCTGTGACTTATACAGGGACCGACTACAGGTAGAGAAAGCCATAAGGTTTCTATAGGTAGAGAAAGAAAGAAGACAAAAAAAAGGGAGTTCTGATAGATTGCACCTAAAACAAAACTCAGGAAAAAATTTAGATCACTTCTTGAGAAACATCCATTGACACAAGAGAATCACCAGGTTTTCAAACAATAGCAATCCCACATTACAACATGATTTTCTGCTCTTTGTTCTTTTTTTTTTTTTTCTTTTCTCTATGCACTGAGGCAGGAGAAGTTAGAGAAAAACAGATAAATTCAAAGGACATATGTGCTCTTTTGCTAAAGAGATGGTAAATACACAGTTGAAGGTCTCTTTTACTAGATAAAGATCAAAGGTTGAGTGAAAGCCTATAGAAAGAACTTTTAAGACCAAGTTTGCTGGATATACCCAAGTGTACCGATGCATGAAAGAAGCCCATTTGATGACAATTCAGATAAGTTAAATCTGCCATAGCCTGAGAGAAAATTAGGGTTAAATTAAACAATAAATTATATCAATTAAAGATAATAAAATGGAAACACAAGTATTTGTAGATATTTATATACAGCGTAAAACAAAATTCTGGAGAATTTAAATGTCATATTCTTTATTATTTATTTTCAATGATATCCTTAAGGAATTCAGCTTTATTGAACAAGCATGGAGATTTTAAAAAGCATGCTATGATATTTGATTCATCATACCTAAGAAAATTATTATAGTTTTAACTCTAAGGCTGCATAGTGGGTTTAATCTTGTCTGCTGGCTGTGTGCCCTAAATACTGTAGTCATTCCAGTCTTGCATATGGAAGCCCACAAAGGTAGGTGCAATGGACAACCTTGCCAGGAGAGGATGCTTACCTGAATTTCTAAAAAACATATATGCTCCTTTGTCATTCAGAATTCTAACAGAATTCTGAAAACTGTTCTAAGTATTTTCTTTGATTTGCCTAATTGTTATTTATCATTTGCTTTAAAATTTTACTGCCCATTTCATTAGGCCAATTAACAATATCTGAAGTGTAAATAGTTTCTTAGAAATCGTTTTGCTGTTCTCAAAAGTGTTTCCAATTTTGTTTTATTTTTGTTATTCTTATACATTAAATTGCTGTTTTCAATAAATAGCAACAAACAAAAAATAACATAACCATAATATAAAAGCAACAATCTTGTATGATTTATATGTGTGTGATTATCTGTTTTGCACCTTTGAAAGTCAATTTCTAGAGAGCAGAGGTCATAATTTGCATCTTTCTTTGGTGATAATAAATAACGTGCACTGAAGTCTGTCTTTGCAAAGCAAATGAAACAAAAAACAAAGCCATCAAACATTGTGGATTCAATAATAAACATCTTAGAGACACAAAAAGAATTACTTTTTGTGTTTCTAATCACTTGACACAGGAAGAGAATATCTTCTGTATATGCCAATTATTTTCTAATCCCCAAAAGGCTAACATTTGAAAATTTAATAGATGTTATAACTTTCTACAAAGAGTCTATAAATGATACAAATATATAGATGAACATCTTTACAAATCATTCATTTAAAAATGTTTATTTGTTAAATGTAATGACTGTTAATGTTTTCTATCACAGAGATAAGTTATGATTATAGGCCATTTGTGATTGGGGGAATTTCAGAGCATGTTTCTATTCCATTTAGAAAATAGAACAGAAAAGAAGGGATCATGGTGCACACCAAGGATAGAATTGTACAAGGAACAGAAGAAAGTAATTGATGTCAAAGGAAAATATCTTTCTTTTTGTTTAAATTAACTGGAAAAGTGGAAAGATTAATACTTTTAGTCAAATATGACTGAAAATTCTTCATAGGAAAAGTTGTCAAAAATGCCCCCGACATAATTTTTCTATATTGAATTTTCCTGAATTTTTCCTCCTAAACTTCTATTTCTGTTTGCTAAAATTTATTACATTTCTAATAAGAATCATAATATACTTGAATTTTTCTTTCTTTCTTCTTCTTCTAGTTGGACTTCCTGCTAACAACATCACTGATTCTTAGTATGGATAAAAGTTAACAAATTTCAGTCTAACTTTGGGGTTCTTTATGAACATAGATTTGTAACTGAGCCAGCTTATGAACAAAAAAAAGTAGGTAGCAGGTTTGTGAAGCAAATTAACTGGGGGCCAGATTTAGCCTTCTAAACTCATTTCATTTGCACCTCAGCTTGGACTTAAGCCATTAGCACAGCAGGGAAAAAGCAATGGTTATGCACCAGGCCACCAACACTTCCATGCATAAGATTTTGCAGAATGACAGAAATAATGAATGTAATTAAAACAGCATGTAGCCAAGAAAAAATAATTAGTATACAAGTTGGATGGCTCTGGGAGGCCCATGACATGACAAAAACATTTTTAAAGGGTTTAATGATATCCTAAACTAGTTTCGTTTCCACATAAGAGTTTGTATATCATAACATTTGATAAATGAATGTTCTTAATAATCATCTTTGAGCTTTAGATTTAGGTTGTTCTAGTTTTAATAACGTCAGCTTTTATTCTCAGAATTTTTTCACTTACTCTTGGAATGACAGCTATAAATTATTTAATTCTTATTTTCAGCAGGAAGAAGGTATATAAATGCCCAACGTTCATAAACTGATAAAAGTTAATTAAGATTTAATAATTATTAATCAAATTCAAACCCCAAATTTTAAATTATTTATTTGTAATTATATAGGCTGCAATCATTAAAAGCATATTAATCTTTATAGAGAGAGAAAGAAAGAAATCCAAACTTTCTCAATGGAGACTGTTTTGGAAATCAAGTCAAGAACCACTAAGAACTGTGCTAATTTTTAAAAATTATTAAAGTATTGTACATTCTTGAAAGCACAAGTACTTAAAGTTAAAAGAGAAATATATATTCTAGACAATTGTATTTCCAAAAATGTTTTAAAAACTATGTTAAATTAAATATATATTTTTACAATGTAGAATATCTTTTCTTCTCCAAGTAAACCCTTAATACAACCCCAAAACAATTTTTAAATTATTTTTCTTCATACATCTTTCAGTACGTAAACCCAAAATGACTTCTAAGCTTTTTTTTTTTTTTTTGGTAAATTCCTTAGAATTTAAAAACATTGCAATAGAAAACCAAAACAAGTAGGTTATCACTAAGAAAAAAATATGACAGAGTAGATGCAATTTGATTGTTCTTCAAGGATAAATAAATTGTAGAGTGAATGCAAAGCAAAGAAGACTTTGCCAACTGCACAGACATGTAATTAACAAGATTGAAGAAATTTCAAAATTTGAGCCTTTAGATGTCTAAAAGAATAATAATGTTATTGACAGAACTATGAAATGAAAAGTATATTTGTTGAGGAAATGATAAAATTCAGATGTTGAGATTGAAGTAGCCATAAGGAATTCAAGGTGTAAAATATTAATATTTATAGACTGTACAAAAGGAAGATCTTAGAGGTGGCAACAGTTTGGAAAGCCGTTGGCTTAAAGGTGCTAGTTAATGATTTACTAAGGTGGTTGATGCCATATTTCAAATGATATTTTTCACTCAAAATATTTTTAAAAGAGGGAATCATGTATAAAGACAGATTTTAAAATGGTGTATGTAAATATAGATTAAATATATTTGCATTGCATTATATTTTAGATAGAATACTTTTAAACAAATCAGTAACATGCATCATTTTGCCTATAAGAAATGAGCAACTATATATTTACAAATGAAATTTAAAATCTAAATTAGCGACTATATATTTGTAATAATACCAGCCATAGTTGTTAAATTATTTTATATCTTGAGAGAAAGTAAAATACAAATTTTCTCAAGAAAAATCATTGAAGAAAGTGAATCGGATACCACAGAAAGTGAGCCCCAAGGAATACAACATGGACTTGCTTCACCACTTCTTCCCAAATTCTATTTGTAGATGTAGAATGGGGGAAACAAGGTCCTCTATGTTTTAGGACATCAATTGCATATCACTCTAACTTTAAACAATGAAAGCTACAATACACACTGCAGAGTCCCTGCCCTTTACATTTCCACAGTCTAATGAGGGAGATGGTCATACTAAATCATGATTCAAATATTATGAGGAAGCATGTCACACTATATTTAAAAAAAAATACTGTGTCAATAGACTTGGGATCCTTCCTAGCTCATGGGTAAATGTTTTTTTTACCTGGCTCTTTTTTTTTTTTTTTCATTCTGGCAGCCTGAACTTTTGCAATTTATTGTATGTTTGCCTTCTGTTGACATGAGAGAGCCTCTCTTGAAGATAATCTGGCAGCAGAATTTTTTGTGTAATAGTTTTTGTTTAAATTAAATGATAAAATGATCATTTTAGGTTTTTGCTAGTTTTCTCCTATAAATCATTCTCTTAATATGTACTTACACTGCCAAGGATTCCATACTTTAAGTATTTTGGCTATTATTTATTGTAATATTTCTTATTATTTATCCTTGAAATTTAGTCAATATCTGTAAAAGAATGAAAACAGTTGAAGTAAAATAATTAATCTGCATGAGCACAGGTACCAAAGCATCCAAATAACATGATACTATGTCTTGTTGGAACTGATCATTTATCATAAGTAGAGGTTTTAACTGAAACAAATTATCAGTGGCTAATGGTCTATTTGGCAGAGCTCATGGCCAACATTATTTTGGCTGCTCTTGATTAGGAAGTGGACAACAGGACGCCAAGGGATTCTTAACTGATTGTTATTAACAGTTAGTGGAATATGTTTAATAATGAATCAAACTGGACTAGACAGATATTCAGATTAAAAAAATGCTGAAAAGAATTAGAGTTCAAAACATCTCAAATATGGTTCAGCTATGGATCTATATAACTTTCTTTCAATCCTACATTTCAAATGCCTTGGGAGAAAGGAAACTGATTTTTGAAGTGAGAGCTGAAAATATTTTTTTGGGAAAGCAGTAGTTACATTGCAAATATAAAGGCTGTAGTGCTTTGTCGTCTATCAATTGATCAGTTGTATACTTAATACAACTTGGAACAACTTTTTAGAATTCATGGCTTCACTGAAGTAAATATTAAAATGATGGAGCAGCTGAAAAGAAACTTTTGGTCAAATGGATAGTACAGTTAAACGTTATCTCTGAATGTAGACATAGAGATGATATTAAGACATATTTGGCTCTATAATTTGTCTTCTTAACTCTCACCAACAGAACTGTTCATGAACTGAATGCTAATATGCCCAGTTATTTGAGAAAAGAAAGGGCAAGGCAAGGCAGGACAAGACTTGATCAGACAAAAACCATAGCCATCGCCTTTAAACTAGTTTTATAGCTTGGCATGAGACAAATAGTAGAAATCAGGAATATTTAAACATGACGTTTATTGTATTAGTAGTGTTTTGCTGTTAAACAGAATTCCCAAAAACAACAGGGAATAACAGATTAGATACGATTTTCTCAGTTTTGCTAAACACTACTAAAAAGTCATTAAATAATTTCCAATCAGGCTGTGAAAAGAAGTGGTTGGCATTTATGTGATTTCCAACAGGTGAATAACTTTGCTTTAGGAATAAAACATACATTATTCATTGGCCAAAACCCAACACAGTTCTTCAAATGAAAATAAATGAACAATTTTGTTTCAAGTAAAGATATAAAAAGTTCAGGGTGCTCTAATTATAACGACATGGATAATATAGTAAACTAGAATAGTATTTTAGAAATAATGTGTTTAAACTCAAAGAAAATTATAACACATTGTCAACAGAGCACTTATTACCTAATTGATCTCCTTCTTTATGAATGATCCCAGTAGAAAAGAACAGTATCATCAACTAAGCTAATGAACCTTTCTCAAAGCTAAGAGAGAAGTCCAATGGACAAACATATATTAATCTCTTTTCTTTGCTAATCCAATGGCAACTTTTAAAATGCTAGTTTCAATCATTACTTCTTAATTATTGTCTATACTTGAATCTAATAATCTAAATCATTATCTATAATTGAAGATATTCTAAATACTTCCCACTCATCACTTCTATTCAACACAATACTGGAAGTGCTAGCCAGAGGAATCAGGTAAGAGAAAGAAAAAATGGAATTTAAATAGGAATAGAAAAACTCAAACTATCTCTCTTCTTTAATAATGTGATTATATGCTCAGTAAGCCCTAAAGACTGCCAAAAGTCCCCTGGAACTAATAAAAATATTTCAGCAAAGTTTCAGGATACATAATCAATGTTTAAAAATCAGTAGCATTTTTATTCACCAATAATGTTCAAGCTGAGAGTCAAATCAAGAATGCAATCCCATTTACAATAGCTACAAAAAAACTAAAATATGTAAAAATATATCGAAACATGCAGGTAATAGATACCTACAAGAACTATAAAACACTGCTCAAAGAAATCATAGATGACACAAGCAAATAAAATAACATTCTATGCTTATAGATTGGAAGAATCGATATCGTTAAAATAACCATACTGCCAAAAGCAATCTACACATTTAACTCTATTCCTATCAAACTACCAATGTAATATTAATAAAACTAGAAAATCTTCTAAAATCTATATGAAACCAAAAAAGAGCCTGAACAATCATAAAAAACAAAGAAGACCACCAGAGGCATTACATTACCTGACTTCAAACTATAATATAAAGCTACAGTAACCAAAACATGGTACTAGTACAAAGACAGAAACATAGACCAATGAAACAGAATAGAGAACACAGAAATAGAGCCACACACCTATAGTCATCTTATCTTCAACAAAGTCAATAAAAACAAGCAATGGGAAAGGAATTCCTAGTCAGTCAATGGTGCTGGTATAACTGACTGGCCCTATGTAAAAGAATGAAACTAGATCCCTAACTTTTACCATATATGGAAATTAACTCAAGATGGATTAAAGATTTAAATGTAAGACCTCAAACTATAAGAATCCTAGAGGAAAACCTAGGAAAAACCACTGAAGACATTAGCTGTGGGAAAAATTTTGATTAATTACTCAAAAGCAATTGCAACAAAAACAAAAATTGACAATTGGGACCCAATTAAACTAAAGAGCTTCTGCAAAGCAAAAGAAACTACAAAGAGAATAAATAGGCAACTTACAGATGGGAGTAAATATTTGCAAACTGTGCATCCAACAGTGGTCTAATATCTGGAGTTCATAAGGAACTTAAACAATTGAACAAGCAAAAAACAAATAACCCCATTAAAAAGTGGGCAAAAGGGCCAGGTGCAGTGGCTCATACATGTAATCCCCGCACTTTGGGAAGCTGAGGCGGGCGGATCACGAGGTCAGGAGATTGAGACCATCCTGGCTAACATGATGAAACTCCGTCTCTAATAAAAATACAAAAAATTAGCCGTGTGCAGTGGTAGGTGCCTGTAGTACCACGTACTCATGAGGCTGAGGCAGGAGAATGGTATGAACCCAGGAGGCAGAGCTTGCAGTGAGCGAAGATAGCGCCACTGCACTCCAGCCTGGGCAACAGAGCGAGACTCTGTCTCAAAAAAAAAAAAAAAGAAAAGTGGACAAAAGACATGAACAGACACTTCTCAAGGCATACAAGTGGCCAAAAAGTGTATGAAAATATGTCCCATGTTGCTAATCATTAGAGAGGGAGAGTTGGGGCAAGAGCTGAAAAACTACCTATTTGGTACTATGCTCAGTAGCTGGGTGACAGGATCATTTGTACCCCAAACCTCAGCATAACAAAATGTACCCAGGTAACAAACCTCATATGTACCTCCGAGTTTTAAATCAAAGTTAAAAAAATAAATTAATGAAAGGAAATGAAATACTCATCATGAAAAATAAATAAAAGCAACTGTTGTGAAAAAAAATTTAATATAGCAGTATTTTAATATTCATCTTTATTTTATTTTCCATTTTAAATTTCAATGAATATAAGAATTTTTGTATACTGAGTGATATTTCCATATGGAAAAAATGTATACCTAGGAATGTACAATATTTTATAAAATTATACCAACATGATATCAACACACCTTTGCTTTTGAAACCCTCAGGATTGAAACCAGCCAAAACAAAAGATATGTTGAAATACTTTTAGGATCCTCATCTCCATTGAGTAGAATTAAGTACTAGTGGTACCCTAAGATTTATAAAATATATAATACTGAAACCCTTTGATAGATAATTGTTTACCCTACAAAGACATTTTTCTTGTCTGCTTTAATGAAGGAATGGCCCAGCAAATATTAAAAAACAGTTTATTATAATGAATATGAACCTACTTGAATAAATTAGATGTGGAACTTTAAAATCTTCAGTCCACTCAATTTCCTGAGAAATTTTTTCCAACATTTTTAAAGTGCAAAAACTACTGCTGTAGTTTTTCTTATTAATTCCTATATATTACCATATACACAAATTAATTCAAGATGGATTAAAGATTTAAGTGTAAGACCTCAAACTATAAGAATCCTAGATGTAAACCTAGGAAAAACCACACTGGATATTAGCTGTGGGGAAAAATATTATGACTAATTCCTCAAAAGCAATTGCAACAAAAACAAAAATTGACTAGTGGAACCTCATTAAATTCTAGAGCAAAAGTAATTGCGGTTTTTGCCATTAAAACTGCATCCAACAATTTTCAATTAGTTTTGCACAAACCTAATAATTAAGTAATGTAAAAAGTTATAATGATAATGATAAGACTAAAGCTTATATTTTGAATTATTTTATTCTAGAACTGATCCAATGGTAGAAAACATAATAGGCATTACTATCCACTGAAAAATGTTAATGTTCACAGATTCGATTTCTGTGATATATTACCCACACATATTTGCCATCTTGGAAAAGTATAGTAACACCATGAAAAGTTTAGAAACAAAACTAGAATAAACAAAATGGGAAAGATACCTGGGTAAGATGACAGCTTCAGTTATTTTTTTTCTAATTTCCCCAAGGTCTGATCTTGCCTCAGCATTAGAAATGGAGACAGAGTGCCATTCACATGCTAAGAAGTTTAGGACTTTCTGCTAGACATGTAGCAGATGTGATCACATTGAAGAAAACTAATAAAGACTGGAAAATAGTGGTCTTATTGAGAATGCAGCTAAATACTGTGGAAGTTGAGTAGAGGAGTCTGTGGCTGAATCACATAAAAGGAAATGTGAAGTATGTCACAAGTCTTCATGATTACTATTGATGAGTAAAATTTTAACAATATTCCAGACGCAAGGATCCCAAAATGTTAGCACTTTTTGGATAAATACCAGGTCAAAGAGAATTCTACTCATTAAAAAGCAAACAAACAAACAAAAAAATAGTTAACTGAAAAGAAAGAAGCTTGCCAACTGTTAAAGAAATATTTGCTATATAGAAAGCAGAATTCATTTTCAGGGGTAAGTATGTTTTTAGCTTTGAAAATGCGTTACTATTGAACACAATATGTTTCAGAGTACCTACTTTGTGCTTTCGACAAAATGCAAGGAAACGTAGACTGTTGGAGAACAAAGAATTCAAGTACAGAAGTATAAAAGGAAAGGAGAATCAACTAATATGAGAAAAGATTGTAGCTAAACTGATATTAAAACTGATAATAAATTGCACATGGAAACAGTATTGAATATACTCTCTATTATAGATAAAATTGATCTATTCCTTCCTCTCTTTCTGTCTCCGCCTTTCCTTTTTTCCTTCCTTCCTTCCTTCCTTCCTTCTTTCTTTCTTTCTTTCTCTATTTCCTTTCTTTCTTTCTTTTCTTTCTTTTTCTTTCTTTCCCTTTCCTTCCTTCCTTCTCTTTCTTTCTTTCTTTCTCTTTCCTTCTTTCTTTCTTTCTTTCTTTCTTTCTTTCTTTCTCCATCACTCTCCCTTCCTTCCTTCCTTCCTTCCTTCTTTCCTTCCTCCCTCTCTCATTCCTTCCTTCCTTCCTTTTCTTTCTCTTTCTTTTTTGGAAAGTCTGTATATCAAGAGGAGAGCAGCCCTGTGAGTAACTGAAAGAAAGTCTAGATGGATTATTCCCAGTCTCATCCTATCTACTGTAAAATGCTTTTATCTCCTGAAATGTGATAGAATGAATAGTCTATCAAATCAAGCTTTTGCAGAATAGGTTAATATAGAAGACAAACTTAACATAGCTTTTTAGAATACAAATGAATATCAATGATGTGAGTAAACCAGTTAGAGAAAATGGAGCTATGATAAAGGCTATTGCAAGATTAAATTCTATGGCTCTTGAAGGAGAAGATGGAAACAATGGAAAATAAGATATAATCACTACATAAAAGAAAAACATATTATGAGCTAAGGAAATATAAAGAAGATTATAAAGTAAAAAGTATGTATATTAATAAAAGGAGGTCAACACCTAGGCATATCTTGGTGAGTTTAAATTTCAATGACTATAATGATTTCTATATAATGATTGACATTTCCACATAGACAAAATGTATACCTAGGAATGTACAATAGTTTATAAAATTATACGAACATGAAATCAACAAATTTTTGCTTTTAAAATTCTCATGATTGAAACCAGCCAAAACAAAAGATATGCTGAAATACTTTTAGTATCCTCACCTCCACTGAGTAGAATTAAGTACTAGTGATTCCCTAAGATTTATAAAATAAATAATGCTGAAACCCTTTGACAGATAATTGTTTACCCTACAAAGATATTTTTCTTGTCTGCTTTAATGAGGGAGTGACCCAGCAAATCTTAAAAAACAGTTTATTGTAATGAATATGAACCTACATGAATAAATTAGATCTGGAACTTTAAAATCTTCAGTCCATTCCACATTTGAAAGTATATATACTATAGTATACTGAGAAATAAACGAAAATTAAAACTTAAAAAAAGGGTTATAAAAGGGCTAATATTGAAAATATTTTTAACCAGGTTTAAAATTTATTTTTGTTATTATAATATGGCTATATCATCTAATGGATATGTTAATAAATGTTAAAGAGGAAATAAAATAGCAAAATTAATATAATTATATTATTCAGAGTTTAAAAGATACCATATCTGTAGAATATAGGAAGTTATTAAAAACTAGATTTTACTGAGTTTCATAGATTTCATATGGGGAGTCAATAGAAATTGCTTTATTCTTGGCAAGATAATTAAGAAAAAATTTTGAAAAGTTTACATCGAAAGCAACAATTAGTAGAATTATACATTTCTTTCAATTGCCAGAGGACAAAAGAATAAAACAGTACATACAGGGAAAGAAAAAGTGATAGAAATAGAAAAGAAAATGTGAAGAGAAAACACATACTAGGAGTTGTAATCTATTGTAATGATAAAGAAAACATCAATAGTCATCATCTAGGTAAATGTATTTAAACACACCAAATTCTCCTCTGTTCTCTACCCTGTGTGCCTTTGCTCCCAACCCCTACCCCCTCTCCAACACAAAAAAAAAACATGTAAAAAATTATTTCTATCAACACCTGAAAAAGCAGCGTATATCCTATTGGTGGCTGATTTTTATGGAACTCTAAAGATGCGTGTAGTGGGTGAAGCCAGAAATGTTATTCTTTTTTGTCTTTCTGCTTTTCTCTACTTTTCTGCTTTTCCCTCCCCTCCAGTCCCCTCCCCTCCCCTCCAGTCCCCTCCCCTCCCCTCCAGTCCTCTCCACTCCCCTCCCCTTCACTCTCCTCCCCTCCCCTCCACTCCATCCCTCCTTCTTTCCCTCTCTCCCTCCCTCTCTCTTTCCCTCTTCCTTTCCTTTCCTTCCCTCTTCCTTTCCTTTCCTTTCATTTTCTTGCCTTGCCTTGCCTTTCTCCTTCCTTCTTTCCTTCCTTCCTTCCTTCCTTCCCTCCTTCCTTCCTTCCTTCTTTCCTTCCCTTTCGTTTCTTCTTTTGAAAGTCTGTATTTCAAGAGGAGAGCACATCTGTGAGTAAATGAAGCAAAGTCTGGATGGATTCTTCCCAAGCTAACCCTATCTACTTTATAATGCTTTTTGCTGCTGAAATGTGATAAAATAGTCTACCGAACCCAGCTTTTGCAGAATAAGTTCTAATCTTGGTTGTGCATATCTTTTTTATTTTAAAAAAAGCTACCAAGGTAACTGCTTAATTCTTTGGGGAAAAACATAGATTTTCATTCCAGAGCTTAGAATATAATGAATGAAAATACTAAATATTAGTCACCTGCAAATGATATTAAATAGATATTTTTGAATGAGTAAAAAAAAAAGGTCATTATGTAAGTAATCTATAATTAGATATGATTTTAAAGTGTTAGTAACAAAATAATAAAATGTAGAAAATACTATATTTGTATATACAAAATATTGTAATACATATAATGGCTTGAAGCTAAGAGAAGAGTGTTTGATGAAGAGTGTTGACTACAAACTTAATATTTTATAGACATAAAATGCCTGTGAGTGTTAGAAAGTATCTTCAGAATTATCTATCTGAAATTTGTATCATATTTTTGCTTTATGGAGTTATGTAAAATGTCTTATCCCTTAGCCATTGAAATATATCATGATTTTCCTATACCCATTGTCTTCTATTTTCAAAACTGGTATTTTTTCTGTTATCTCACCCATTACTGAAATTTCTATATTCCAAGCTACTCTTCTCTGAAATCAGTGCTTTGTTTGAGTAAGCAAGAATCTCTATTCTTCACAGGTAAAAGTCCCACACTCAGGCCTGGTATTTAAAGTAATGTGTAACCTCACATATCCTATCCAACTGCAATACCTAATTCTGACACTAAGAGAATCCTTTTCTGCAGTCCAATTATGGACTATGATCACCACAACTTTGTGTATGTCTTCTTATACCTTGTTATTTATGTCAATCCTCTGACCTGAATATCCTTCCCATTTTATATATGGAAAGCATATGGGGCAGCCTGCTTCTGCACAAGTGTGCCCCCCCACCATTGTCACCCACAACACACACACAAACACACATGGCACACCATCCCACACATGCATATACTTCTTTACCTCTCAAAATATGCAAAAATGAAGCTATTTTTTCACCCCTGAGAAGTCTTACAAGACATGTTATGTCCACAATGATTTATTTCTTTTCTGAGAATTTATTCCTGTGCAAGGCATGTAACAAAGAATTATGCATTATTTTATGATCTTTTTGAACATTTGCTTTCAAACATTATTCTCTATGCATGCAGATTTTTACTGTCTATATTTTATTTCCCCAAATAGAGTATAAGCTCTTTGAGCACAGGATAAATTAGATTTTACTTTAGTTTTTTTTCTATCCTCTACATTTTGCACAAATAATGTAGTACTGAAAACATATTTGTTGATTTATTTACTTTATCCAGATCTCAAAATAACATATTACCAGTTGGAATTGAGAAAAAAAAAACTTTCAATATCCCTTTAGAATTTATAAGGAGCAGGCATTACATTTAGATGAAACTTGAATTATTCAACTTAAAGTTACTAAACTGTGAAATGCTCATAGAAAAGCCAAAGGTGTAAGTGCAGCCATGTATAATGTCACTGTAGGTTAATGATAGAATAGATCTTTTCCACATTTTCAGTGAAAGCATTTGTGAAAAGATGTATTGCTCCAAGTTGGAAATCTATATTCTGCGACAGCTGCTGACTAGTAATGAGATCTAATGAGCTGTCTCTTTATTGGAAAAAATAACATTTGCAATAACAGCCCCTTTGCAAATTGTAAAAGAGTATGGGAGTACAGATATAACCCCCAAGTTGATAGGGGTGTATTCATGTCAATGTCATTTCAATTCAAATCTGAGTTTCTGTTCTCATTTAAAGTAAGGTACACTCCAATGTGAAAATCAAATCCTTTTCTCCCCAAATAGCCTCTGGCTAAATTCATGTAATATTAACAGAACATTGATGCCAATATTATCATAATAAACTTAAGACAATTAAGTTTAAACAATGATAAGCTTTTCAGATATCATTTCCAAGTTTAACAGAAAGCTATTGTTCTTTCTCATTGTTGTGTTCGGCTAATACTCAGGGTCCATTATTGGAAATGGATATACTGATATGTGAATAGCCATCCCCTTTGCTCACTCCACAAGTCCTCAACATACACATAAAAAAGCCAACTTTGCTAAGTAATATAGTACTATCTTTGAAAACTGATGGGTGGTTTGCATTATCTTAGAATGCCTCAAGGCTCAAGTTAAAATCATTTGAAAGTAGCAGTGGCAGCAAAAATATAATTCATTTTGGAAATATAGAAAATACAATATTTCACATAATAAAAACAGGTACTACCAAAAGTTGTCAATAAAATGCAATTTCTTTTTTAAAAAAGTAATTTTACCCTTGACTCACATTTTAATCATAGGAGTCTGTATGCACAAAATGCATCCAGTTCTGAAAGTAATAATTTTTATGGCTTTTAAAATGCCCTAGCATTCCTTATAGAGGGATAGTGATTTTCTGCATCCAATCTATCTTTTCCTTTTCTCTCCCATTACAAGAGGAAGAACTACATTATTCTTGAGGTTAATCCCTTCAGTTCTCCAATTCTCAACAACTCAACTTTTGTCTGGATTCCTTCTGTACATTTTGCCCCCTCTATCTCCTCCTATATTTTCACAATGGCCATGTCTTCTAGCTCTCGAATCAGCTTTAACTATACCTATATAACTCCCATGTTAAAAGCAAGGAAAGACAAACAGAAAATCTCTCAATTTCACCTCTTTAACTCCTACTCTATCCTTCCAAATCACAGATGAAGCATTTGAAAATAAAATTTCTATAATTCCTGTTTCCACCTTTGTACCTCCCATTGACTTTTCAGTCTACTCCTTGATAAGCTATAATTCCTTTTCTAAGGAATCCATTTTCTAAGAAATCAACCTCTCAGTTCATTTTTTGGAATAAATTTTATTGTTTTTACTTGAGGTATATATAGCATAATGGAATATATGTAGACAGTAAAAAAGGTTATTATGGTGGGGAAATTAACATATCCATCATCTCACATCGTTACCCAGTTTTTTTGGTTGTTGTTTTGTGACAAGAGTAGCTAAAATCTACTCATTTGGCATGAATTTGAAATGCAATACGATTTTATTACCTACAGTCCTTATGCTGTGCATTAGATCTCTAGACTTGTTCACCCCACGTATGTCTCAATTCATTTTGAATATACACCTATTGGAATGCCTCAGCAATATTTGACACTGTTGCTCACTTTCTGACTTGGCTTCCTTATTAGCATACTCTCCTAATTGTCTGTCTTCTTCAATTTTTTATCTTCTTCAGCCATATTTTCAGAGTCCTTCTGGTCCTATCACCTAAATGTTGTTGCTTCGTATGATTCTGTCCTGGGCACTGTTTTCTTTTCATTCTTCATATTCTTCCCAGAATGACCTCATGAATTTCCAGCAATTACCATTTAGATACTGATGGGTTCCTATCTTTTTGCCCAGATCATATGTGTCTCTAATGTATCAGAATCATCCAAAGCCCATTGGGCATATATGTACCTCCATACTGAATGTATTCAGCTCTACTTTGTATATAAACTCCTTTTCCACCTGCAGTGTCTTCCAGATTTTTCTACATGAATGCATGACTGATAGGGTTTGGCTCTGTGTCCCCACCCAAATCTCACCTTGAATTGTAATAATCCCCAGTTGTCAAGGGCAGGACCTGGTGGAGGTAACTGGATCATGGGAGTGGTTTTCCCCAAGCTATTCTCATGGTAATGAGTGAGTCTCAGGAATCTGATGGTTTTATGAACATCTGGCATTTCCCCTGCTTACACTCACTCAATCTGTCCTGCCACCTTCTGAAGAATATGCCTGCTTTTCCTTTGCTTCTGTGATGATTGTAAGTATCCTGAGGTCTCCCCAGCAATGTGGAACTATGTGTCAATTAAACCTCTTTCTTTTATAAATTACCCAGTCTTGGGTATTTCTTCATAGCAGTGTGAGAATGGACTAATATAGTCCAGAAGACATTGACCATTCCCTCACCTCAATACTCTCTCACATTACATCTAATGCAATTGCTAAATTCTTCCAATTTAACTTCACAGATATTTCTCACATTTGTTAGCTCTCTTGTCCCATTCCACTAGCTTAATTCAGCTGATTATTAAATTTTATCTTAGCCAGGCCTGTGGATCAGCCTGATAACTATGTCTCTCTCTGGTCAGTGACTACATGGAAGCAAAGTGATCTAGCCAAACACAAAACTGATCGTATCACTTACCTCCTTAAAGTTATTCCATAACTTCATGTGACTTTCGGGCTAACTTTCAGATCTTTAGCTTAGCTTCATTCACTTCAGCCTTCTCTCTAGATCACTCATTTAGTGCCTGGAAGATACCTTTGAGCCTATGAACATCCTTTTCACAGGTTACCTGGTAACATTCACCTAGAAAAATTAAAGAAAGATAATTTTTTCAAATGCAAACATGTATAGAATGCCCCTCATGTACCAGACTATGGACTCCACATGTGTTATCGCATTTAATCATGATATCTGTGAAAGAAGTTACTATTTTATCCATCTTACCAACAATAAAACTAAGGCTTAAAGTGAATAAATAACTCTCCTGAAAATGCCTGGCTGGTTTTGAACAAGAATCTGAACACAGTTCTTGCCTGACTCGAAAATTAGAACAACGTCACCTCTTTGAAAACTTTTATTTGACTTTAAAATCACTATCATGTGCTTTATCTATATTTTTCCAGAGCAGCCAATACTTTCATTAACATAGCACTAATCACTCCACACTGTAGTTACCTATTAAATTATTTGTATGTATCATCATAAATTAAATTATATGATGCTTCAAAATCTGTATTGTCTGATTTATCTACGATTGTACTTCCATAAAACAGTCTTGGAAAAGCACAGTTAATTCATACCCAAGCTCTGAGATATCCAGAATAGCACCAATTCTTGCAGGTAGCCCTGCATGTTTTCTGCAAAAATTCTCCACTTGATTTTTTAAGGTAAGGGCATATTTGTAATAGATAATTAATCACTTTTGTCACAGAGCACTATGTTGGGTATTCGATCTTGTCAAGAATATTTTTTCTCTCTGTTCTACTAAAAACAGCATCCTTCCTCATCTGTGGAATGGCCTCTCCTTCACTATATGTGATTCTTGTGTAGCTGCCCATCAAAATACTAAACCTCTCTGACCACAGGCGCAAGTGAGTGTGACCAAAATCTAGCCAATCATTGTATTCATTATCCTGACTACCTATTTTGGCACTAGGTATGCATATAACCTATTCCAGTCTAATACAAATTTAATAGCTAGATAATGAAATAGAAAAGCTGTCTGCATCATTCAGAGCTCTAATAGAAACACTGTAACTTTCTTAAGGAGAAAATAAATATTTTAAAGTATCTCGCCTAGGGACAGAGAGTCAGACTTAGAAGATACAGAGCCAAGAACAATGTTCAAACCATGCTATAGCATTGCTCTCGCAGAGACCTCACTGCATCCCCCTTTTCAGTTTCCTAGTAAAGGCCTGGAAAATAGTTGGCATTAAGCAGGAAATCACTGAGTGCCCATGACACTGTATAATAAATATCAGAATCTGCCACAGAAAGCCAGAATGTATGACTCCCAATATTACTGGAAATTGATTCTGTCTAGGGCCTCTTCCTTCAAATCACTTTCTCCTGAAACAAGATTTTTATAGGGGTATATGTGTTTGATAGATAAGCTTTAAGAAAAGGTGGGAAAGTGAGTCTTCGACTTTTATCTAAGAGAGGTAGGACTAATACCATGGGAAATTCCCAAGAAAAAAGCAAACTGAATGATGCTATGGGACAACTAAGCATGACAACCACTAAACTCTTTCTCATACAGGCTCACTTAACTTCGGGGTTATAGAAACATGTACATATCTTCAATCCTGCTCTCCTTTTCTAACACTCAGAGGAAGCCAATATACAGTGGGGGATACTGGGTCAATACACAGAAAAAAAGAACCCGAAAGAGAGCTAATGCCATCATTTAAGTTCCTGGAGTTCTTAGGCGACATTATTCATTGATTACACACACACACACACACACACACATGCACACTTCTTACATTAATTTGGATTGTATATCTGTCTCTTGCAGACATAAATGTCCCAAGTAATGAAGATATTAGCGCTGGTTAATTTTCTGTGTCATCTTGGCTGGGCCATGGTGCCCAGATACATGGTCACACACTATTCTGGATGTTTCTGTGAAGTTGGGTTTTGATTAGATTAATATTTAAGTCGGTGGACTTTGAATAAATCATATTGCCTTCCATAATGTGGGTGGGCATCATCCAGTCAGTTGAAGGCCTGCATAGAACAAAAAGGCTGACCCTTCCCTGAGTAAGAGAGAATTCTTACTGCCTGACAGCCTTCAAACTGGAACATTGGCTTTTTCCTGCTTTTGGACTCAAAACTGAAACATTAGCTCTTGCTGGGTCTCAATCCTGTTGGCTTCTGGACTGGAACTACACCACAAGCTCTCCTAATTCTCAGCTCTTCCAAATCAGACTAGAACTACACCATCAACTCTCCTGATTCGCAGCCCTTCACAATCAGACTGGAACTACACCATGAGTTAGTCTCAGTCTCTAGCTTGCTGACTCACCCTCCAGAATCTGGGACATGCCAGTCTCTTATTACTTATAACAAATTTATATATATGTGTGTGTGTATGTGTGCCTACATGTTGTGTATGTATATGTACATACATACATATTTGTATACATATATATCCTATTGGTTCTGTCTCTCTGAAGAACCCTGACCAATACATATATACGAACATCTTCTTGGTTCTGTTTCTCTAGAGAACCCTGAGTAATAGAATACTCTACCAAGAAAATTGTTAAAAGAAAAGATGAGAATATTCAAAGCAGAAAAACACTTCATATTTTAATAGGAAAGTAATAACCCCTGCATGGAGAACATGGACACCATATCCTTCTTCCTCATCATACAGCAGCAATTTCAAGGTTAGACGGTTACATATACTCATGGGGAAAGGCCCTGTTTCAGAGTCAGGTGGTTACATATACTCATGGGAGTGGGGAGAAGAAGTCTGTATATAGGCCTTGTTATCTTATGTTTCTAACAGACTCATGGCTATAAACAATTAATAAGTTCCATTCCTAGAGTTGTATCCCAAGACCAAAGCCAAATACCATAAAATACACCCATTTTAACCTCCTGATCAAGTATCTTTGGATTTTTTTTATGAACTATCAAACATTAAAGTCTAGTTGAATTGTGATTATACAACTAATGGAAATGGTTCTGGTAATAAATTGATAATTACTGTAAATTCTGAATGCCTCTACATCATAATTTTTCCACTTATCACACAGTTATAAATTAGATAAGAGTTTCTTGCACTTGGGGCTGTGACCTGATTATATGGCATATAAAGTGAGGCTAATGAAAAGCTTAGAGTAAACTGCATGTGAATAGAAGTAACTATTACAAAATGTAATCTACTATTTGTCATCTTAAACAGCACCTATTAAGACCATTGCCAAAGTTTATGTTAATTTTTGCTCTTAGTTATTCTTCACGTTTTTTTTCCTCCCATTCAACATATATTTTTTGGCTCATAGTTGGCCATCTTTTCCCTGCATCCTCACATGGCAGAAGACTCAAGGGAGTTCTTTGAGGTCTCTTTTTAGAACCCTAATCCCATTCATGAGGGCTTCTCTCTCACGACTTGATCACGTCCTAATGGCCCCACCTCCTAATATCATCATGAAAAGATGGCCAACTATGACCACTAAGTGCTTATTGCTTTTTCTGAAAGTCATTTCAATCTCATAGGAAGATTCTGAACTAACCATTTTAACTAGAGCATCCAGCAAAATCCATCCAATGTAACACAAATTACTTAACTACTTTCAGAGTTAAATCCCATTTTGTAATAACAATTTGTTGAGACCTTTAAAATAAATCGAAAATATAAAGCCTAATGATCTGCCTTAGTTTGGTGGTTCATGTTTCTTACAGATATAAATTAAGAGTTATTTAGAGTAAACAGTCAATGGACGAGCTTCAAGAGATACATGATCATATTAAATTTATATTCAATTTTATGGTGTAAGCTTATGAGGAGCATTGGCAACTCATCAGATTACCAAAGTGTTCATGAGTTCGAAAGGTTAATATTTAAATAAAACACATTTATGCCATGAGATTTGATTGATTTTCTTCCCATTTACCACCACACTAATGAATAAATGATTGAAGGGAATCTTGATTAATCTGGGCATATTCATGTAATAGAAATATTAGAAATCATAATACCTAAAAATCGAGATCACATTTTGTTGTAGAAATACTCTTTGAAATAGGTGTATTATTTTCCCCAGTTTTCAAAGGGAAAATGTGAGGATTAGAAAGATTAAGTGACTACTCTGCAGCCATACAGTTTATGAGTGACAGAACTATAATTTGGACTCAGTCTGCCTGATTTAGAGCCTGGGTGCACCCTTGGACAAAATGTTCTGTTGCCTATCCTCTTGACCTTGAAGGTGACTCAGGATGTTTTTTAGACTGAAGCACCAAGATCCACTCTTAGGAGATGCTATAGACTGAATGTTTGTGTCCTCCCAAAATTTGTATGTTGAAATCCTAACCCTCAAAGTGATGATATTAGGAGATGAGGCCATTAGGAGGTGATCATGTCATGAGAGAGGAGCCCTCATGAGTGGGATTAGTGTTCTAAAAAAAGAGACCTCAAAGAATTCCCTTGCCTCTTTTGCCATATGAGGATGCAGGGAAAAGATGGCCAACTATGAGCCAGAAAGCGAGCCCTCATCAGACATTCAATTGTCCAAGTACCTTGATCTTAAAGCTCCCTGACTCTGGAACTGCGATAAATGAACTGTCGTTTATGTTAAGTCATCCAGTCTGTGATATTCTGTTAGAGCACCCCAAACATACTGAGAAGGAGCAAAAGATTTTGAAAGGCAATGGTGCCCCTTACCTCCCAATTAACAGGAGAGAGTAAAATATTAGATAGCTGAGATTAAGATGGTTTACTGATGAGTTTCCCAATCATCAAACTGAGGAATTCAAGACATCAATAATAATGAAATAACTAGTCAGAACAGGACAAAAATGGTCTTTTCCACTCTGCTCTATGAATGGCACAACAGGTGCTTCCTAACACAAAGTGGTAAACGCTGCTAACTCTTAGGTACCACATGGAAAATCAAAAACTAAGAAAATTATTGGGCAATCCTGAATGTGTGACTCAATAGGTACCACATAGAAAATCAAAAACTAAGAAAATTATTGGGCAATCCTGAGTGTGTGACTCAAGAAATCAATAGAAAGAAGAAACACACTACAAAAAACTATTCTCTGTCTCCTTGATGAAAAAAGAGAAAATATATCACTAGTTGGACTTCACAAATATATTAGTGAGAGAGCACGTATATCTGGGTAGAGGCTGGTGATGGTGAATGAAGAGACTGGAGATGATATGGAGCTATGGTAGACTTCAGTGGTGAAGGGAACACTTTTTTATAATTTCTTTTTTGAGAAGAATTAATATTTTAGTTTTCAATATGAGATAGTAAAAGCAGAATCAGCTCCTGATTAGAGAAATAAGCTCCATAAAAACAAAGCAACTCGAGATTACAGGTGCTTGGTGCATCCAGCCCAGGGTTGTCATTTCTGCCTTGTCCTGAGTGCTGTTTGGAATTGAAAGGGTGAAATGAAATAATGTACTTCTTTCTCTTGAATAAAGATTCAGAATATCACCTTCGTGAATTCTATCTTTACTTTCTTCGCCAAGTATATCCCTGGGAGAAACGATTAAGAAACAAGCAAGCAAACAAACAACAAAATATGGGTATGGAGAGATTTTCAGGACTAGGTCATTCATAAGTTTCAAACTTAGTGTAATTCCCAGCATAGAGACTAACCAAAGGGAAAGAACTACTTTTGGAAAGCTCAGTAGACACTCTTTTTAGGGTCTAATAAGAAATCAGTGTTAAGCTTCAACAAATGAATTCTGGAAGAACATAAACATTTAGTGTTAGCCTATGATATTTCTACAGATTGGAGCATTAAAGCTCCAATTCAATTCTATAGATTGGGACATTATCGAAACATGAAAATAACATAGAAAATTCTTTATTGCCAAAGTTTATTATGTTTTTAATAAAAAATGCAGATTATGAAATTTTGGTTAATGAATTTTTAAATTACAGTTATCACTGATGATTCTATACACTTCTTAGGTAGGGATCATTAAGTTGTATGGGATAGAATCCAACTCTTTCTAGCTTAAGTAAAGGTATTTTTCTTCTAATGTCAAATTAGGATATTCCCATAGGAACTAAAAGCCAGTGGTAAGGAATACAGTAGATTTAACAGGTAACTGCTCTTTGTATCTCTTATATTAAATAGTCTCTCATATTTGCTTCCTCTTCACAGTGCCTCATGTATCTTCATCAATTTTCCAAGAGTTTCTCTATTTAATGAACTGTCTGGGCAGTTTGCATGTGGCACTGAGACCAATAGAATTGAGAGGCATGCTCAGTATTCCCTTTTTTTTTGGCTAGGATATATAGACATAATAGAGATAGGTTAAGTATGAATCCCTTCCTCAATAATTTACTAAAATAATAATATCAGAGAATAAATAAATGATTATAGAATAATATGATTATGTGTTACAAGTTTTCAAAAATTCCTGTTAAATCCAGACAAAAGGATGACCTTATTCATCTTAAGGTGTTGTGCTTTAGAAAAGCTGAGAGAAAAGTTTGTGCAGAAAAGTGACATAATCAAGACCTGTCTAATATGTGTCTTCCACTTTCTAATCTCAAAGTTTAGAGTGAAAAGCAGGAGAAATATTTATGAGCAAAACTTTAATTGATTCTATTTTGTACTTCTATCAGTCCTGTGACCCTCCATCTGCAGACAAAAGTCTTAGGGAGAGAAAGAAGGAAAAAGAAAGATAGGAAACTTTTGGGTACTTCATTTAGACTATTAGGAATTCTTCATTAATTTGCTTAATTAACAATTATTTAATTCTTATTATATGTGAACATATTCTTTTGTTTATTGAGAATAACTGCTTATAGAAAAAAAAACCCTTCCCTCTCTCATACTCCCTTTCATGGAGCTTCATTTTAGTAAGAGAAAGACAATACAAAATGAATGTTAATATATGGCATGATAAAATATAATTATGTTTATAAAGCAAAATATAGCAAAAAAGGGCATAGTGAATGCTGATAAGTGTTTGAGGATCATTGGTAGTTTTCAATATGTTGTTTTATATATGTGACAGTGGAGCAGAAGCTTGAAGGAAAGGACTGAGAATGAGGATTTCTAGAGGAAGGACATTTTAGAGAAAGAGAACAGCTTGTGCAAAGGCTGTGAATGGGAAAAGTTCTCCTTTGTTCCAAGAGCAGTGAGGTGTTGAATGTGACTGAGACAGAGTGACTGGGCATGTAATAGGAAATTAAATCAAGGATATAAGGTCCAAGGTCAAACTGGGTCTGAAGCGCATAGCAAGAGAAAGAGGCATTGTAGGTACTTTGGGTTTTATTCTGAGTAGAAAGTGAATAGTATAACTCTTCAATGTCTAAATGTCTAAAACTAAATTCTAATGTAAGTTGCTTAGCTCAACAAGCAATTCAAACTCTTTAATCATCTCCATGGAAAGCTTTTATTTTGGATTGATTGGTTACAAATCCTGCAACAAGAAGCAATCTCCAGAGTAAGGCATTCTCATTGAAATCAGTAAGAAACACTTTTAATTTTACTACCTGGAGCTATTATACTGAATATTTAAAGGGCAGATTAAAACTCAAGGAATCAGGAATCAGTAATTAATTGGGTTATAGAAACATCAACACCAAGGTCATTAGTTCAAATCGAAGTTGTGGAGACATAATTGTTAACATCTGAAAGCACTTCAGTGGAAATTATGAAATAGAGATCTGTCTCAATCTCTTTTCCTTGTCAAGAAGCATTCACATGCACAAAGCAAGAATGACCCTGCTTTTGATATTCAATGGCATGGCTTCAGGAAGCCTGTTTGTAGATGCTAAGGTTAAATGAATCTAGAAACTGGCCTATTGGGTTGGAGTAAAATATTTTAGCACAATGCATAATCAAACATTTTCTAAAATGGCATTGGAATGTGTGTTCCCTAGTTGATTCTAACCCTTATTATGCAAAATGCACTGAAAAATGTAACGCAGAACATAATGATTTGATTATGTAACAAAGCTAGTTAAATGTTTTCATTAGCTGCACAATATTTTTGCACAATAAAGATAATTGAGTGCTGAAAATGTACTAATTCATTTAATCCCATGAAGCAAAAAATAATAGTGAGGGAAATAACAATATTGTGAGGGACTCTAAGTAGTAAAAAATAAGGAAAAATTCAGCTAATAGGCATAGTGTAAATTTAAAGAACAATATGGAAAAAATTAACACTTTTACTCATTGAATTATTTAAAGTTAATAAAGTGATTAGACTTTGCCTTCTTAAGAAGTTCAGACAATTTCACCAACTGGTTGAGCAACAGGAAACATTATTCTTTGCCCAATGGAGAAGAACTACACAAGTTATATGTGAGCACACATATAAAGGCTATGTCAGCCCTATGTAAAGAAAAGGGATAGAATAGTGGATTGCCTGAGGTAAAAACTGCATGTAAACAACATAATTCGATAAACTACCACATGGCCTTTTGTCAAGATAGAGTTAGTATATTGTCCAACTTCATAAAAAGAAATAAAGATATTAAAAATCTTAAGAATATCACATAAAAATGTATTTTTCTTTTTGTTAGTAAGTATTAAAGTGTAAACATTTGGGCAGCATTATCTTATAATAGTACTTCTGTTGAATAAAATATTTACATATTCCTCATACTACTGCAAAAACCATATGTTTTATGCTGCTAGCTTTGTTAGTATTCCACCGTGTATTAGTCTGTTTTCACACTGCTGATAAAGACATACCTGACACTGGGCAATTTACAAAATAAAGAGGTTTAATTGGACTCACAGTTCCACATGACTGGGGAGGCCTCACAATCATGGCAGAAGGCAAGGAGGAGCAAGTCACATCTTACATGGATGGTGGCAGGTAAAAAGAGCTTGTACAGAGGAACTCCCATTTTTAAAACCATCAGGTCTCATAAGACTCAATCACTAACACGAGATTAGTGCAGGAAACACACCCCCTCATGATTCAATCACTTCCCACTGGGTCCCTCTCACAATACATAGGATTTCAAGATGAGATTTAGGTGGGGACACAGCCGAACCATGTCACACGGTATCATACAGTGTGGCAAAATCCTAGTGAAAAGGAAGATTTCTTATTTTTAATATTTTCCCCAGATATATCTGAATACTTATTTTCATCAAAATTCAAATTAAAAGGTCAAAGAGATATTTTAAGGGGAATTCACAAGATAATTCTGAAATTAATCTTGAGGAAGCAATACCTGGACCATTACTAGGTCTGTTTTTATTGACTGATTTTGTTCTTCATGATAGGTAACATTTTCTTGCTTCATATATCTCTTTATTTTGATCGCATGCTTAATGTTGTATGTAGAAGAATAGTAGCAAGTAAATTAATTTTTGTCCTGAAAAGGGCATGCTCTTTCATCTGGAAGCTGCTAGCCATCAATTCATTCTAACCTGTAGCTTAGCTGGTTTTGATGTTCCTTTGGTTATATTCAGTTTATCATTGACTTTAAAGATTTGAATATGCGATCAAGACCTTCCATTGTCTTGGTATTAGAACACCAGAAAGACTCAGCAACTTTGTGATTGACACTGCAGCCACCAATTTCCAAACTGCTTATGATGTCATTCTTGATTTATATATGTCCTAGCTTTCCAGGTTTTTTGTTTGGTGTTTCAATTTGCTGGGGATTTCTCTTTGTTCTCCAGTCTTGTCCCTCGCTTTCTGTCCCATAGGAGTTATTTCTTATCTTGCTTTTTTTGCAGACAGTCTTGCAAGACTTTTGCAATGTGTACAGTGAAGGTAGAGAGCAGTTATGGAGGGTTGATCTCAGGACCCCAGTCCTTCTCTTAATGGGTAATGGCAGCTGCTGCCTATTTCTCAGTTCCGTTCTATCATCTGACTTTGTTCTATCAACTGACCTTGTATGATGTACCTCTGGGGTCATCTCTCCCATCTCTTACCCCCGCTCCAAATCCATCATGTGAATGTTCAGTGATGACCTATGAGAAAGCTAGTGGGTAGGTGAAGAATCTCTTTGTGATTGGGACTGCTTAGTTTTCTAAAGTATTTTACCAGTCAAGTCATGGCCAAAAAATTTGTTAAAAATTTAGCCACTCTCCTTTTACCTCTACCAATATTTGCTTTCTCATCCTCTTGCTTCTCTATCAGAAATAAAAACCACTGTAAGTCTCTTTTCTCCCAAGAGGGCTTGTCATTTTCTATATTGTAATTTGTTTTAATTTCTTTTTGTTCTCAAATTTCTAATGGCTTTAAAACAAAAACAAAAATAAATTTTACTTTTATAAATTATCCCTCTTTCCTGTTGCCGAAGTAGTAATGACATTACTACTTTATACACTTCATTTCTGTTATTCATTAAGATGCTACCTTGTGCAATGGTAATTATAAAATTTAACTAAAATAACACATATGAAATTTACATTATAATTCAAAATGTTACACAAATACCGTACTACTACTTAAAATGTTACTTTCTTCATCTTTAGCAGAGCAGGAAGCAGAAATTCTGTAATTATTTTGATAAAAGAAGATAACCAACAATATAGGATTACAGAAATTATGATATCATAAATTGTTCAGGCTCCTATAAAAAATTACCATCGACTGGTGGCTTACAAATAACAGAAATTTATTTGTCACAGTTCTGGAGACCAGGAAATCCTAGATCAAGGCAACCACAGATTTGGTATCTGGTGACAGCGCACTTCCTGGTTCATAGGTGACCATCTTTTCACTTTAACCTCACATGGTGGAAATGGGCAAGAGATCTCTCTGGGTTCTCATTCATACTAATCTCATTCTTGGGGGTTCCACCCTCACAATATAATCACCTCTCAAAAACACAATTATATTTTGGTTTAATTATGCTTCAACAGATGAATTTTAGAAGAATGCAAATGTCCAGCCTATAGCATATGATATTTCTATAGATTAGAGCATTATTTGAACATGAAAATAATAGATTATTTATTGCCATACAAGTTTTATATTATTTTTCTAATGACAAATGCAAGTTATGAAATTTTAAAATAAATTTTAAAATTATGGGTATCTCTGGTGGGATATTCACTTCTTAGTTAGGGATCATTTAGTTGCATAGGATAGAATCTCTCTCTTTCTAGCCTAAGTAAAGGTATTTTTCTTTTACTGTCCCATTAGAGTATGCTAACAGAAATGAATAGCCAATGGCAGGAAATACGGTAGATTTCAGAGGTAACTGCTCTTTGTATTTCTCTTAGATTAAATAGTCTCTCATATTTGCTTCTCTCTGCATAGAAGTGGCCTATTGTAACTACAAGAATTCTCTGAGTCCCACTTGCAAATATGTAGGAGGGTTTATATGGAAGGTTCAACTTCACTTTCAACCAAGTGTAACAGCAGGACAAGTCATGATGTACTAACACAGAGGTTGGGAACCTTTATTTTAGAGTGTTATTGTTTTTGTTGCTATTTTAGACTTACTATTTTTCTCCCCATATTAGGATGCAATTCTCTTGAGATCAGGAACCTAACTGGCTTACTCTGTTACATTCCCAGTATAGAAGGAACTGCCCTACTCATGTTTTACTCATGTTTTATGTTTAATTAAACTTTTACTATAACAATCTCAAGCCTTTTGTCTGTCATGGAAATGTTATTTTTTATACACTTCATTTCTGTTTTTCATTAAGATGCTACCTTGTGCAATGGTAATTATAAAATTTAACTAAAATAACACTTATGAAATTTACATTATAATTCAAAATGTTACACAAATAATGTACTACTACCTAAAATTATATTAAATATGCATAGTAGTTAGACCTGCTGAACCGCAACAATTAAAAGTGGAATTGGTATTTTTAAAATAATGTGACTGCATAAATATGAGAACAGATTTGAAATAAATGGTTACTAATTCACTGATAATGTATCAGAATAAATAATCAACACAATGTAGAGTACAAGTGAAAGAGTTTATGAAATTACTGGTGATGCAGATGTTCTGGGGTGAGTGTTTATTGTTGAATATGTTTCGTTAGGCAAACATAATGGAAAGAGTAGAGAACAACTGAAATTTTGTTAGAGAGTGTGTGATGGTTGTTTTTATGTGTTGACTTGTCTGAGCCAACGGATCCCCAAATACCTGTTTAATCATTATTTCTGGATGTGTCAGTGAGGTTGTTTCCAGAAGAGGTTTAACCCAGTGAAGCAGATGGTCCTCTTCAGTGTGGGTAGGCCATCCCATTCATTAAGGGCTTGAATAAAACAGAAAGGTTGAGGAAGGGAGAATTCTCTCTCTCTGCCTAAATGTTTCAGCTGGATAATCAGTCTTCTCCTGTCCTAAGATTAGAACTTTCACTTTTGGCCCTCCAGTTCTGAGGCCTTTGGATTTAAGCTAGAATTCACATAATTGGCTCTCCTGGTTCTCAGGCCTCTGGATTCAGACCGAATATGTGCCACTGGCTTTCCTGAGTCTCCAGCTAATTGAAAGCAGATTTTGGGACTTCTCAGCCTCCACAAGTGCATGAGCCAATTTCTTATAGTAAATCTTTTTATATAGAGAGTACATATACGTAAATGTATATGATATATGGCATATATCTCCTAAGTATCCTATTGGTTCTATTTCTCTGGAGAACCCTGTGCCACTAGCAAGTTCTGCCTTCTCCTTTTCTTTCCTTATTTTATTTGTTCTTTCCTTCTATCCTTCCTTCCTTCCTTCATTCATTCTTTTCCTTCACAAAATTATATTGGGTGCCTACTAAATACTGGGCTGGGCACCCTTTTTCAGAGCTATGGAGATAGGAATGAATGAAACAAATCTCATTCCCTCATAAAGCTTGCGTTTTATAAGAGAGACAGACAATGAACAAATATGTGAGTATGCATATATATTTACATACGTTCTCTATATATTTACATATAGGCATAGCTAGGTGGTGATAGGTGCAATGAAGAGTTAATGACAGGGAGTAATAGTAGCTGCTGTTTTAGATACACTGTTTTCTAATCAAAGGCTACCTCGTACTTGAATGAAGAGAGAGAAAGAACCATACAGATGTGAGAAAAGTGGACCAGGCAAAATATGCATCAGGTGCTTACACTTGGAGATGAGAGCTTATTCATCATCTTCATCTAAGTTCAAGGACTCAGAAAATCTAGAATGGAGTGAAGAGGGGAGTGCACGGTAAAAGATAAATTGGAAATGGTAACTGGGAGTCAGATGATGTGTCACAGACCATAAAAAGGACTTGGAATTTTATTCTAATAAGGGAAGTTACTGGAGAGTTTAGAGCAGGAAAAAAAAATGGTCCTACCATAAATCTTAAAAGGATTACACGGGCTGCTGTGTGAAAAATAACTACGGAGGAACAATAGGGCGTGCTATTGTTCAGAAGGTTGTTCAGGTTAAGGATAATTTTTAACGTTGATTTTTGAGAGTGTTGGGGACTTATATCTTCTGTTGTTGCTTTACATGTCATTAGAGTATTATACATAGGATGAGTTTTTAAGACTTCTACCATCAGTCAACAAAAATGCATTTCTTTTACTTATGACACTAAGGTATCAGATAAAAAGATAGGAGAAAAATAAAAATATTGTGTTTTTTTAATTCTCTATGTAGTCGAATGCATTATTAGACTGCACCATCTTCAATCTTATGAAAGCACATAACATTAATAACAAACAGTTTAATGTCAAATTATAATTTTAAAGCACAATTTAAAATAGCAAAAATATAAAATATAATAAATATAAAATCATTTATATAATTTATATATATAATTATGATTATATATTATGATTATATAAAATCACATAATCAAATGAATATAAATGTACAAGAAAATATTAGTTTGCTATTTTTGGTTTTTAAAATAATTTGTCAGAAACTGTTACCAAAAGAGATCTACAAATACATCTATGAGATATCTTTTTTAAAGTATCTTTAATGATAACATAAAGCGAAGAGAATTCCAAGGGCTAGATTGGAAAATATGGGGATGTATCCGGAGCTGTTGATGAACTTAAGGGCAAGGAGTCTTTTCGTTTCAAATCAAATGTGATATAATGATTACCATTTCTGGATTTTCTACTTTCTGCCAGCCACTGATCTAAACACATTGTATGCATAAATTCTTTTAATATTCTGCCAATTCACTGCTAAGGAGAATAAATTATGGGCAACCAGCACTGACAAATAAGGTCATTTGTTGCATATCTATTTTAGGTAAGTAGCCAATTCTTAATTGGAAGGATGAAAATATGATTTCACCAGTTTAGTTTTGAGATCATGAGGAAATAATAGAATCTCATGTCTTCCTATTATCCTGGAGAGAAAGACCTGGAAAATATTTAGCTACAATGGTAAAGAAGGAACTAACACACTACAGCTTTATATTTCATTGTTATTTCCTGCAGCTGCCTTGCAGGAAATGTGTGTATCATCTAATTGGGAAGGTGTCCACCAGCAATTACATCAGATGGAATCCATGGGATCCAGCAATTATAGCAGATTGGATTAAGAGCAATTGGAAGTTCAATAAGTACTTCTTAATGATGATGATGATGATGACCATGTTAAGAATATTGGTGTGACACTTGTGGTGAATAAAAGATTGATTCCACTCTTTTTAAAATACATTTGTAATATGCCTACTTGAATTCCAATTTCGCAGTGAGAAAGCATATTTTTCAAGGTCTCTTATATTACAATATGCCAGGTATTGATAAGTGAACTAAACAATTTATAGTAGCATGATTTAATTAGATGTCATACAAAGGGCAGTTAACAGTAATCATAATTTTCTTCTATGTAATACATTTCTACAACCTAAAATTAAATTATAAACATTAAAAACTTCACATCTGTCTTAGAACACTTTGTGCTGCTATAACAGAATATCACAGACTGGGTAATTCATAAACAACAGAATTTTATTTGGCTTATAGTTCTGGAGGGTGGGAAGTGGGAAATCAAGAGGCCATGTTTGGTGAGGACTTTCTTCCTGTGTCTTCCCATGGTAGAAGGGAAAAAAGATTACCTAATCACCTCCAAAGCCCATATCTCCTAATACCATGCTCCTGGGGGTGAGAATTTCAACAATATATAAATTTTAGGGGGGCATAAATAGACCATACTGGTACTCTTTGTGAAACTTCTTTTTGTGCAATTAATAACAATTTATTTATTTCCTAATTCTGCCTTCAAAATTATTATTGCTATATAAGATAACTTTGTAATTATAATATTATGGAGAGGAGGATTCTAGCACTGATGGCCATCCTTTAAGTTCATTTCTGTAATATCTCATAGGAGTTGCTGGCCCTGCATATGCATGTAGTCTTCCCTAACATTCCTACTGTAAACATAACCTTTATGGTTTATAACATTTATTTTGCTTTAATAACTGAAGCAAATCCTAGGGATAGAGGTCTCATACATTATCACTTTGATTAAATCTCTACTCCTGATCGTGGTAACAGGGCATTTACTGCAGTCTGTCTTAGGGCATCTATATACAACTCCTTCCTTTTGTACCATCATGACACCTGTTAGTTTTGGCATGGATTTGAAGAGTGTAAACTTTTCAACAATAAATCCATACTCTGAACCAATATTTTCTTCTTGTATTTTGGTAAGTAGCACATTTGTATAACTGATTTTTTTCATCCAATGAGAGAGAAACAAGTGGAAAAGGAGTGAAGCAAGACTAGAGAATGTCTATGTACTTTGAAAAGGCACATTCCAATTGTAAAATTTCCATGCATATAACATGATAACATAAGAAAGTAATTGTTCCATAATACAATCTATAGAAAGTAAAGCTCAACTAAATCTTCTGGCTTGATAGGAATAAGAATTAAGAAAACTTCAACATTTTATGGTTTAGTATTTCTCAGAAGGGAGAACTACATCAGCATTTGGAACTTGGCCCAAGTTTTTGTTATTATCAGAAAGATGTAATAGATTACAGATTACCAATGGAATTAGTCCTGGGCTGTGGCAGATAAGATTGACTAATGCCTGGTATATGACCATTTTAAAAAGTCACTACATTTATTTATGCTTCCAATTTATAGATCATATACACTCATTTGGGAGCACCTCAGATAATGTTTTTCTCCCCTGATTTTACCACCTCTGAATACATTTCCCATCCAACTACTGCAAAGCATCTAGTTTTGGGAAATGCACTGCCTATCAAGGCAGCCCATTCCATATTTGAAATTGCTGCAACTCTTTTCTCTATGGAGCTAAATTTGCTTCCCTGCAACTCCTCCCACTAGTCCCAGATCTACCCTTTGAATCTGAAAAAAATTATCTAATTCTTGTTTTCTGTGACAACCCTTGACACAGCTGAAAACAGCTATCATGTCTCCCTAGTATTTTATTTTCCAGGCTATTTGCCCATCACCAAAATAAGATTAACTATCCCTGACCTGCCTCATCTCAGAATGGTGATGAGAATGAGGTGAGATAATAGATGTGAAAGTGTGTCAAGAATACAAACAAAAATACATGAAACTTATTGTTGTTGTATTTTAAAACTAATAGATACGAAATTCTAATTTTTCAGTGAAAACATCTTTCACCATAGTATTTAAAATTTCATTTGTTTATATTTCTGCATTCTTAAGATTGAACTAAATTAGTGGTTGGTTAAAAGATTCAAGAGATTTTAAGAAATCAGAATATGTAGTAATTAGGGCAGCTGAAGAATGTCAGGGCAATCTCCAGGAAGGATAGAATATGTGCTGAGGAGAAGTTTCAAACTTCTCAAACCTAAAGACTTCAAGAAACAGAGCTGAGGGGCCCTCACTGTTGTTGTTTTTGTTGTTGTTGTTGTTTGTTTTTGTTTGTTTGTTTGTTTGTTTTGAGCATAGTTTCACTCTTGTTGCCTAGGCTGGAGTGCAACGGCACAATCTTGGCTCATCGCAACCTCTGCCTCCCGAGTTCAAGTGATTCTCCTGCCTCAGCCTCCCAAGCAGCTGGGAATACAGGCATGTGCCACCATGCCTGACTAATTTTGCATTTTTAGTAGATATGGGGTTTCTCCATGTTGGTCAGGCTGGTCTCGAACTCCCAACTTCAGATGTTCCACCTGCCTCAGCCTCCCAAAGTGTTGGGATTACAGGTATGAGCCATCACGCCCAGCCAGCCTCACTGTTTAAGACAGAATTCCTCTCAATATGAAAACTCTAACCATTGACCCATTCACCCTGATACAGATCCTACAGATCCCTCAGGTCCTATCACTCTTGGGCTTAAAGCTACCTCTGGTAGCTCTATAGTGATTCAGACCTTACAGCATCAGGTTATGGTAAGACTTCATAAATTAAAATACAACAAAGTGTATAGAACAGTCCCTATCTGATAGCTCAATAAGTTCCAGCTGTGATGATGATGATGAACTACTCAGAACTGAGGCTAGAAGGAGTATCTTCAACTATATACTTTTATAAATTTGTACACAAAGTTATGAATTGTGGCTACATATATGAGCCAATGGGCACAAAGTTGGCTTTCCCATTTCTCCTCCTATCCTCAGTGTCATGGAGAGAGATCTGAAATATTATGTACTGTAATTGGCTTAGTCATTGGAAAATGACGGTCAATAATGAACTTAAAAGACTGAGTTGTAAATAATATTGACCACATGTTACCCTCTTACTACTCAATCTGAGAAGGCCCATTCTTCCTATACCTCCCCAGAAAGTAGGAAAATCACTGTTGAAATTGCTCCACTCACAGCCAAATATCAAGAATCAGTCATGTCACAGTCGAAAGAACATTCCAGTTAGTGATGCCAATGAATTGAAAAAGGAGAGAAAAAATATCAGGATGCAACTATCAGATTATTATACTCACTAATGCTATTCAAAGTCTGAGGGAAAGACAAGTGTTCTATGTGTACAAATTGTCTTAACTGCACAGGCTCAAGTTAGCATTTTGATTAGTAATTCATTTTGTTTCCTCTTGACTTCACCTTTTGCTGTCTAAATCCCTTCCAAACTTCTATCCAAAGTAGAAGAAGCATACCAGGTCACCGGAAGCTGTCTCTCTAATTACTGTTATTTTCCTGTGGCTTTCTCATTCCAGTGCAATCAGAAGGAATAAGGGACCCTCTTTTCGGGCCACACTAGAGTGGCCCTAGCTCTTTCTGACAAAATGACTAGCTACTTAGCTCAGTTGCCCTGCATGATTGGTTCACATCTCCTTGATAGTCACCCACAAATGACCACATGATTTGCATTCCTTCATTTTCATTCTGTCTTGTTTTTCACAGGATCTTGCTGGCTGATAAAATTCCTTCTGAATTTTCAGTTTAAATCATTATATTTTACCTATTTTTTTCGGTGCTTTCCTGATTCCCTCACTGATCTCATTTTCTAATCAATGCTATCCACTCAAAATATAACAGACTCTGAAAAGTGCATTCTTGAATTTTTATGGCTTAGTTTTATGTTCTCTTTTTCTAATATGAAACATCTCTTTTTCTCATTGTTCTAAATTTCTGGTTTCCATATGATGCAGAGTTCACTATGATGTTGCTTTATTATATGATCCAGAATTCATCTGCACTCTATACTTAGGCTCACTGAGTTTGTTAGCTCAGAAACTCCAGAAGCTGGAAGTCTCCCTCCAGGGGCTTGGAGATAACAGAATCTTTTTGCCCGTTTATCCTAGAGGTCAGACCAAAGAGCTCTCACTGGGCCTCCACAGGCTACAGTCATCTTTTACCCTTAAAATTATCCTATTTTATTTTTCCATGGTTGTGACCGAGATGTTGGCCAAGGAATACCCATTTTTTTTTTCTGAATACTCCTTCTGTATCTCAAATATATAATCTATATTTAGTGGATTTCTGCATCCTCTTTTCATTGATGGTCTATGTGGGCAAGAAATGTCATCAGCAGATAAAATACCAATAAATGGTAAATAGTTAGATCCTCTATCAAACAGGAAAGCATGAATTTAATGAGTTATATTTTAAGGATCTCAAATTACATATATATATTCTTATATAAATTATTATGCCTGTAAGATCTATTGACTTAAATCAGATATAGATTTGACATACCACTGTCAGGCTTTCAAAGATTATGTGAATTCGGATGAATAAGAATATACAGATTTCCATGAATATACCTAATAAAACTGGTATCTTACAAAAAGTTATTCTAAAAATCAAAACTGATAGAAAATTTTTAAACAAACCTCAAAATAATGTTAGGGCCAAAGAAGGAATCAAAATTGCATTTACAAGATTTTTATAACATGATGAAAACAAGAAACTAGTATATTAAAACCTATGGAATGCTTTAAGGAAAACACTCAGGAAAATATTCTTAACATGAAACATAGATTTCTAAGCACCAAGCCATTTTAAAAACTTAGAAAATGATAACAAATATAAGGTCATTATTAATAGAGACATGAAAAAGGATTAATTGAAAAATAGAGAAATGGTAAAATTGATTAACAAATTCAAAAGCGGTTTTCTTGAAAACACAATAAAATAAATAATAGATTAATGAATTAAAAATTAAGATAATTCATGAGTTAGCAAGCAGGTAAAATGGCAGTTAGAGAGAAAATGATTTTAAGAGGCTACTTTGTAAACCACTTTACAAATATACATGACGTGGACAGCAGATTGATTTGTTCTGGAGGAATATTATATAATGCTTAAGAAGTCAACAAAGAGTTTTAACCTTGTGTCCATTACTCACTAGCTGGGTAAACTTGGGAAATGTATTTATTTTACCTGTACTTCAGTTACGTCATGTGTAAAATGAGGTGATATATTTTATCTGGATTTACCTCATCACATTGTTCTAAGGACTTAATTAAATACACGTAGACTGACATAACTATGCAAATTCCTGGCACCTACCTTGTGATTAGTAAAAGTTAGTGTGTTAGTCTGTTTCACGTTGCTAATAAAGACGTACCTGTTAATTTATAAAGGAAAGAGGTTTAATTGACTCACAGTTCAGCATGGCTGGGGAGGCCTCAGCAAACTTACAATTGTGGTGGAAGGGGAAGCAAATATGTCCTTCGTCAAATGGCAACAGAAAGAAGTGCAGAGCAAAGGGGTAAAAAGCTCCTTTGAAACCATCAGATCTTGTGAGAACTCACTATCATGAGAACAAGAAAGCATGGGAGTACCCACCCCCATGATTAAATTACTTCCCACTGGGTCCTTCCCATGACACTTGGGGATCATGGGAACTACAAGCCAAGATGAGATTTGGGTGAGGACACAGCCAAACCATATCAGTTAGGCATTAGCAGTAGTGGCAATAGTCAGGTTTTATAGATTTAATACTTCAGCAGCCACTGAATTGGATGTTCTTAATATATAACTTTATTTTTAGAATTTCTTTAATATTAACTCTTAGAATTCAGAACAGCAATCGGAGGACAAATTTATGAAGATTTTTTTAAGTAAATAAAACCTAAATCAATGATCAGTCAATTATGTTCAAGGTACATAACTCGGTCCCCTTTTGAAGCCCTACAGGCTCCATTTCAAAGACTCATCATCAAGCTTTAGTTTGTCTTCCCACTTGGTTGGCTATCATATCATGGATATCATATCATGGAGAATTTATATAAACAGCTGGACACTGGTGGATGAGAGAACTCATCTACTTTCTTGAACTTATCTGTATCTAGACCCCATGATGTCACTCTCACCAACTGTTTTGACCTTGTCATTTATTTCCATGGCACATAAAATATTTACATCTCTGGCAGGTACACTTCTATTTTCTGTTTAACAATCTGGCATTGATGATTCCCCAAAGAGGGTATTCTGGCCATCCTGCTCACCTGAACATTTAGAGGTGCCATGCTCCCATTTCAACTTAGCTACAAACTTTTGAAAATCTAGACCACAGACGAGAACTACACCTTCATTTCCTAACTAATTCAAGGCAGAATTCAAGAGAACACAGGTTAACCCCTGCCAGCTCTCCCCCTTCAGATTTTACTAATTGAAAGACAATTTCTTAATACCCCTCCTTTTCCGTGTCCTTCATTTGGTATCTTTATTTTCAGGCTAGAGAGGCTCCACTAATGTTGTGTGAGAGAGCAAAGTGGTGGCAGTGAATATGCAGATTATGTTTTATTTCAAATCTATGAGCTGTCAATTCAAATTAAACTTAAATTACTTATCATTATTATATTTTTAATTGATACATTAATTGTACCTATTTTGGGGGTACAAAGTGATATTTTCATTCATGTATATGATATGTAATGATGAAATCTAGGCAATTAGCATGTAAATCACCTCAAGTACTTTTTTTTCATGCTGGGAACATTCAAAATCCTCATTTATTGTATATTTTCAAATATACAATAAATTATTAGCTATAGTCAATCTACAGTGCTATATAACAATAGAATATATTCCTCCTATCTAGCTGTAATTTTATTTTCATCTACCAACATTTTCCTATCCTTTTCCAATCCCCAGCCTCTAGTAAGCTTTATTCTTCTCTTTACTTCTGCGAGATCACCTTTGTTGTCTTCCACATGACTGAGAACATGCAATGTTTATCTTTCTGTTCCTGGCACATTTCATTTAACGTAAGGTCCTCTGGGCTCATCCACGTTGCCATGGATCAGAGGGTGGTGTTTCTTTATGTCTAGAGGAGAAAGAGCCTGTCCTGAAGGGACAGGAAGTTTAGTGTGAGTGGCAAGTAGTCCGGAGATGACAGAGTGAAAGTAATGAAATCAGAAAAGTGGGCAGGAGCCAGAATATTTAGTCTTAGATAGCGTAAAAAGTAATTTGGATTTTATTCTGATTGCAATGGTAAACAATAAAAAAGTCTTAAGCTTGGGGAAGGCACAGTCTGATTTATGCTAATAAAAAATGTGGACTCTAAAGGCAAGAGAAAAGAAAGAGATACCTCTTAGGAGAATGCTGAACAAATTCAGGTGAGAAATGGGATGATGGTTGAGTCTAATGTTATTATAGTAGAAGAGTTGGTGAATTAGATGTGGAATGGACAGAAAATGGGAAGAATCAAGGATAAGTTCTATGTGATACACCTGAGAAACTAAGTAATTCGTAGAGCCATTTAATGAAGTGAGGCATTTATCCTGCTTCAGGCTTTGACATACGTGGAGTAAGGGAGAAAACATCGTTTTCATTTGAGAATGATATTTTCAGGGAGGTGAAGGTAACCTTCAGAGATGACAGTGAAGATTCAGGGAAGTTGCTTATCATAGAATATTCATTGCCTCTGGTGGGGGCAGGATTTGACTGAAGAAGGGCATGAGGGAGCTTTCTATGGTAATGGAAATGTTCTACAACTTGGTACACAACAGCTATATGCATTTGTCAAAACTCATGGAACTATAAACTTAAGATCTGTGCATTTCAGCATGTGTAAATTATACCTCAAAACTAGAAACTTATGAATTAGAAAAACAAAAGTGGTGTTGTTTGCATATAGAGAATACGGTGAGAATAAAAAGCAATTCAACCAAGGCAGCTGTCCACTGAGATAAGAGTGAAAAGCAGCTTTAATTCTCTGAGTAAACGGTTTCTACTTAGCATGTTGTAGACAGAAATTTGACAACTTTGACTATAAAGAATCCATCACAACCACTTCAAAAGGCAAGTTATAAAGAACTCCCCTGTGACAATGATAACTTGTCAGTAAAATTTTCAACTTGTCAGTAAAATTTCCTCATATGATCAAGTATACGAAGGCTCATGACACTACCTGACCCTAAAGTTTCTCGATGGGAGGGTAGGGATACAATTATTCATGGGTTTCTTGTGTTCCTGTTTGTCCAGGCCTTCTGAGTAATGGGCATGTTTGAATAGCAAACATATTTTTGGAAGCTATAGAAAGTGTGTCTCCCTAAAAAGAGACATTTCAGGATAGTGAAGTGTGACGGTTTATTTTTATGTATCTACTGAAATCTCTTTCCCCTCCCTGGAAACATTTTTCTTACTTTCCAGGTTAATGAGTAATTTCTCTCTTTCTAGAGAGGAGGGTGAGCAGATTGCTAAAAGCCCATAAAAGCTTCAATTTTCGTAATTTGGGGTTTCCTCTCCTGGAATGAAACCCCGCTGCATGCCGAGGTAAACATCTTGTACTCATAATGTTGCCCTGAGGGGGACTAGGGTGTAGAAATAAGATGCTAAGATATTACTCTGACTACTGCTTTTGCTGTGAGTAAAAAACCATCTGTGTCTCTGGCCTAGGGTTTTGTGTTCTTCTATCAGTACATGCATATTAAGAAAACAAAAAGCTAACTTGCTAGCTTGCAAGTGGGGTTTTGTCAGATCCTCCACAATCTCAGAACTAACATGGAGATTTTACTGTAATCATGTTAAAGTTTCCAATGGTGTATATTGGATTCCTATGTCAAGACTTTACTTCTAAGTCAGAGGGCCAACACAGTCCAGAAAAATTTGGAGGATATTTCCAGTCAACCTAAGTGGGACCTATTAAAATTTAGAGTTATCTACTCTGGGGAGAGAAATATACAACTCTACAGCAGTCTTTACAATGTCCCCAAACTCCAAATATACCTGTTAGTAACCTGCGTTACTGTCTAAGCCTAGTTATTTTTCATCAGTCGTCATTGTGACTTTGCTTTCAAAGATCAGACACAAGTAGGATACAATATCTAATTGTATTTTCCCATAGGAGAAAGAGTTTGCATTTAACTTTGTATTTAAACTGAGGAAGCTGATTTATACTCTAGTCTCTTAAAACCTTTTTCGGATTTTAAACATATACATTCTTGATGCTTTGGCAGGGACCAAGTTTTTACTTTTTCTGAAAGTGGAATATACAGATAATTTAACAATGGGCTTCTACCCAGACGTACCATCACTATCTTCTTTCAAGTAAAGCAAAAAAAAAAAAAAAAAAATTGAGCATTTCTTCATAGCAATTTGCAAAAAGATCAGAAGATCTGAAGCCTGCTATCTTGCAATTCTTCTACTGATACTACATCGTCCCAGGACTGTGAGGTCTCTTTTCACAGATGTTCTTCTTGCCTGGCAGTCTTGACTTCAAGGCCCAGCCCTCTTTGAAAGGAACTCCTTTACTAGGTGTACCACCCCTCCTATCATGTACCAAAAAGCATTAAATTAGTCCCTCACTCTCATTCTTAGCCAGAGAAGCATATAATTCCAGTACATGGTACCATATTGTCCATTTCTGGAACTTAACTCCTCTAGTCTAGGATTCCACAGGCTAAATACAACATGTTAGTTTCATGAATCTGCCTGCAGCAAAAACTTCTCTGTAGTTTCAGGGGAATAGGTAGATCATAGAGAAATACTTGAAAAATTCTGTGAATGTAAGTATATTTTGAAATGTAGGTAAAATTGACTGTAGTTCTGACAATAATATAACAACATTTATGTTTATATTATTAACAATTGAATAGCATCCATGGGGTAAAATATTCAATGCATTATTTAGGCCATTACTGTTTTTGTGTGATAGACAACTCTAACAAAGTAACTGTTTTAATGCCAACCTGAGAGACAGAATCAGATAGAGTTTCTACTACACCTTAGTGGGTTATTTTTTCTTAGGTACTATACACATGCTAAGCAAGATATATAACTTTGAATTAGATTTTGATCAATGACCTCATGCTAACTTTCGTTGTTTGTTTTGCTAGTGGGAAACTAGTAAGTGAAGTTTCAGATCTCTTATGCATTTTGAGGGTATTTAAAAAAACAATAAGATAATTGTTACAGAAAGAATAGCTTCATATCTTGTTTCTTAATGTCAATGCTCCATATGCCTAGGATTATTAGATATCTCCTAGAAAACTCTGATCTTTTGTGAAAGAAGAGCACAATTTATTTCTAAGAACAAAATCATTGAATATCTTTCTTTTCAGAAGAGTAAAATAATCTTAAATTGCCTTAAATTTTAGGCGATATTATCTGGACCAGAACACAAAGATAAAGAATGTCATCATGTCCTTTATATCATTCATTAACACATAGTTTGATATCAATTAAATAAAAGATTCATAATAAAGAATAAGATAATAAAATAGAAATATCATTTTATTTGTCTTGTTATGTTTATATACGTGCCTTAAATGTCTAGAAACATTCAACCTGTCTTCCGTAATAAAGGTCAATGAGATATTCAATTACTTCTAAGCTATCAAGATTGCCTAATGAAATAAGGGGATTATTTTGCTCTTTTTTTTAACAACTCACTAGAGTGTCTGCAAGTTGGTAAATTGTTCCAAATTTACGAAAGTTGAATATTTTATCAGTACTGCGGAGAACCTAATTACCATGTTTATTAATATGCCTGTAAAAAAATTAATTCATACTGTTCCAATCCCCCAAGGGAGCCAGGGCATAACTTTCCTTGTCAATAGGACTGTGGATTCCTTTCCTCTCAGTGGCAGGATAGCGGGAAAGGGCCCCTCCCTTCCAGTAATCGGCCTTGGTGTGACAGCCATGGTGTGGAAACAGACACCAGAGACGAAGCGGAAAAAGCTAAGCGGGCTGAATATACTGACATGCTAGCTCCTAAAAGATGCTTCTCTGTATGGCTGAATGCATGACATCCTTTTGAAGTTTCATTAGGACTCTAGGAACCAACCTTCATGCTTCAATGTTCTGTTGACCCATTTCTTCTGAAGAGTCACAAAGTTCAAGGCAGAATAGAACAGGTTCTCAGTATTTCTTTCATAGCCTCTTTTTTTTAAATGAAGCATATAGTAGTTCTTGGATTTTTCTCTACTCACACACATATTTCCCTGATGCCTTCATTTCATAATAAGGGTAGCACTTGGGAAGATGTATGTGGTACAGGATTGTCTTCTGACATTTCTCTTCTTTCCTAAACCTCACTTGCTCCTATAAGGTGTACTCTGCAAACTCAGCAGTCTATGTGTGATGATGCAAAGCAAATGCCCTGCTGGTAGCTGCCTGAGGGTGCAGGTTCAGATGGGAAGATACCCTTCTCCTTCAAGTATTATAAAAATTAATTTTGTAAAATGTTTTGATTAGCTTGTAAACTGAAACCAAACCAAACCAAATATCTATATATACATATATAATATCTATATATATATGTGGGCTAAATAGAGCCCACAGGGCTATCAACTTATGATCTCTGCTAGAGAAAGGGACAAAGGCACACAAAAGATGATACTGCCTGGTTTATGTCTATAACATAAATGAATCTAGAGTCATCTATTTTGTAATGTATACTAAGAGGTATAAAGATTTCACTTATGTTGGGGATATGTTTAGAATCATATTCCTTTATTTCTCTAAATGTAATTTGACTTCCTATTTCTCCATTAGTCAAACTCTTAGTTCATCATCCCACTCTTAAGAGTTTGTTTACTTCTTTGCAAACTGATCAGGAAATCACAGAATTAATAATATTTTTTAAAGAACTTGACCTAATTTCCATTGCCAAGTGCAAAAAAAAAAAAAAAAAAAGTGGCATCTCCTCTCTGCCACTGCTATCAGTACTATTGATCCTCACTGCCATAAGATGCCTGCCAGAAGTAGGATCCAGAACATCCACTCTGAGTTGACCCCTCTAAAACCTACTTTGGCCCCAGCATCAGTAGTGCAACTTATGATCCCCTGTGCTGTTTTTTCTTCTGGCTTAGTTTCCACACTATTTGGGAGGAATCTTGGTTGATAAACTTGCTCTGCCCACCTGATTCATAGTAAACTCAATCAACATTGTCATATTAAGTGGAGAGATCTAATGCTGCTCCTCCCCCTGCCTTCTTTCTTCAAATTTTCATCCTTCTATTTGAAGTACGGGGCAGATTAATTCGTCTATTGCTTAAGGAGACATTAAACCAGAAAGTGAAATGTCCATTTCCCTTTTTCCTGCCCCTTCAGTCTATAAGAATGATTCCCTCAAAAGACTCTTCAAATGGCTCTGAGTGAAAAGAAACATGCCTCTATCCTTCCTTATTCAGGGAGCAAAGGGAAAAGTCACAGCATTCTCAAACAGACTGACAGTTTCCAATTCTATAGATCCCTTCCTCCCAATTCCAATTGTTTGCTTATAGCTTATATAGTCTGGTTTAGAAGTAAATAAACTTCTTCAGTGATGTTTACAGGGGACAAGTGTTTTTTTTTTTTTCCCAATCCTTAACCAACCCGAAAGGGAGTTTTCTAATTACTATTTGCTGTTATTCTCTACTTGCTGTCTTTTTTTTTTTTTAATAAGCTAAGTTTTGAACAGCAGTTCCTTCCAAGTTCTGGGATATTAGGAAAATTTTTGCTCAAATTTGCACATTTGTATGAAGTAGGAAAAATCCCAAAGACAAAAAGGCTATGAGATTTTGGGGAAATTCCAGAAATAATCTGAACACAGAGGGCTCATGAAGTACCCTTATGCTAGCATGACATGCAAAAAACATGGACAGCACACCAAGGTAGGAAGAGCAAAAACACTTTTATCCTGTGTAAATGATTCTTGGAGGAGAGAAATAAAGAAGAACGAGGAGGAGCAGGAAAAAAGGGCAAGAAGAGAAAGAACAAAAAAGGAAGAGGAAGAAGAGGGAAAAAGTTCTTCTGACTTGCAGGTTGGAAGACAGGAGAAGACAGCCAGGTGTTCTGACATTAAGCAGCAGAGCAAGAGTTCAGGTTCCCAGACGAGAAATAAACTATCACCTCTGGTGGGCTGAGGACGTGACTTCTCTGCTCTTTGGGGTAGGACTCATAACTGCCTAGGTTTCCTTAGGTATCAACAGACATCTGCTGATGAAAGCATGCTGTAGGAGAGACATGACTGTCAGCACGTTCTGCTCCCTCACACCCTCTCTCTTCCCCTTTGCCATCGTCCTTGAGGCACAGGTTTAAGAAAGAGGACAGCAATGATTAGCCCTTGGGAACTCAGTAGGTCTTGAATGTGACAGCTCTTCTCTGTTCTCACTTCTGAGACTGTCTAGGACCCTGCATAAGCAATCTGGAAGGCAACTGAAGTGCTGGCAGCAGCAGTGATGGTGGTGGTGAGGGGTCGGTGTGGGATGCTTAAAGGAGGGAGATTTGAAATGAATAGCATGTGAGAGCCTACTATTGAATTCTACTCACAAAATACACAAGATTTGTAAGGAAAAATTAGCTGAAACTATTTTACCAAGGGACTAGAGCATGTGGAAGCTCAAATAGCAGCAGCGTCAATGTCTGGGGTAAATACCTGGGGTTCGTCATCTCACGCCAAGAAAATTTAGGACATTGGACACACACAGGGAGTTTAGGAGTGGAGGCTTAATAGGCAGAAGAAAAATAAAGGAGAATAGCTCACTCTCTCTCTAGTGAGAGAGAGGGGCTTCCAAAAGCAAAAGACCAGCTGGCAGGGAGTTTGCTGGATTTTATAGGCGGGCTTGAGGAGGTGGTGTCTGATTTAGGTAGGGCCCAGAGATTGGTTCAATGAGCTGTGACATTTACATAGCACGCACTAGAGAAGGCTGGCCACCCCAACCTAATCTTGTTATGCAGATGGGCTTTCTACTTGACCTGCACCATCTTGTCTGCTCCTTACTCTACACCTGGCTGTCAAAGAGGAGGGAAGGTGGAGCCGCCATTTTGAACATGCCTAGTCCCAGGTTGCTTTGTCCTGCTGGCATTCACCCGTGCAAGCTTTCAGCCTGCTTGTGTGTGTCTGCAGATCGATTCTACAGGCTGCTCCTTGTTAGAAAATGATTTGGGGGTTGCTTTTCATTAAAAAGAAAACCTTACCAAAGACTCCCGTACCCTCACTATCTGCTTAAGTATTTTCTTCTTAACTCCTATGTCATTTCTGCATCTGTTTGGGCCTCATACATTAAAGTTCCGATTGTGCAAACAGTTTCCGATTTGCGACTGTAGTTCATATCTCATGCAGTGAGAATCCTGTGAGAAAAATCTCTCTTCTTTTCTCTCTAGCATATTCACAGACATATTCCCTTTAACCTTGACCCAATCACAATGCCCCTGGATGGAGGAGTCCTGAATTTAAGTAGAGCGAAGTTTTTAGTTATTCCTCGTCATAAAGCCATAAGAAAACAGGAAAGATCGTTCCTCTTTCTCCTCCTCCTCCCCCTCTTCCTCCTCCTCCTCCTCCTCCTTCTCCTCCTTCTTCACCTTTTTTTTTTGTTTTGCATTCTGATTTGTTGCACATTTGTCTTAGTTAAGTATTAAGATCCTGTTCAGTTTTCCGAGTTCTTGTTCTTTTCACTAGCACCAGATTTCTACCTTGAAGAGACATTGCAGAAATGGTGGAGCAGATCAGTTAGGAGCAAACCGACAGCAGAAGGCCTGTGTGGTATAGGACATGGACAGGGGATACAGCACTGGTTTGAGGTGGAAAGGAGGACTCAGAGAAAGATTGAGGTGTCACTGGCTGTAAAGGCCACTGAGCCATACCTGAGTGATCTCTGAGGTTCAATCGTAGGTAAAGTTGCACAATTCAAAGTAAATATAGTGAATCACGGCTGAGGCAGTCATAGAGCAGCAATGATCCCAGCAGAGTGGGAAATATAACCATCCCAGGGGACTGCAGCAAGGAGAACGTCAAAGGGTGCCAAGGCTGTAGGCAAGGCTGACTCAAAAGGTTTGCCCGTGTTGTTAACAGCTGTGAACTTGTTGATAAAAGATCAGCAAATACACAGGGAGAAGGGAATTTACTGATATTGTATAACAACCTCTGAATTAATGTTACTTTCTATTATAAAGAAAAAATGTTTTATTTGAAATTAAAATTTCCTTTCAGGGGGCCTTACAAAGGAACGTAGTTGAAGGCCATTTTATTTTAGCTAAGAACCTACATAGCTCTTGGATATGCAAAATAAGGCCTTGGAGCTGAGCTTGGGAATAGCAAACAGAAGGAGCTGAACGCTCTGCTTAGTGGAGTGAGAGGAATTCGAGTTCCTGGCAGCAAAACCAGGGTGAAGAGGGGAGGAGGAACAAACAGAGACTAGCCTACAAGGCCTGAGTGCCTTGGGAGCAGAGAGAGGCAGAATGGGGGTGGGGGCAAGAGATTGGGGATGGAAAAATGACCCACGTGGCTCAGCAAATTTAGCAGAAGCTGGAACTAGAGCCATATACAAAAAGCTTTGGATTTTCCCTATGTTGTCTAACAACCTTAGAGTGACCTAACCTCCATCTTGTAGTCAGGAGGCTTCCAGATAATTAAGCATGTCAAAATAATTAAGTGACCAGAATGTCTTTCCCAGATTTCAGGTATTTTCAGGAATGCTGAGTGGCAGGAAGAAAATATATGATTATCTCAAAATAAGGTAGGAAACAAATTATATGAAAGCTTTAAGCAAGAACAAACTAATCAAGGTATTTATCTGGATATTCCTTTAAACTGTGAATCCTCTGAGAGATTGCATTTTATTCAGTTTCATTATTTCAGTGACTGTTACAGTGCACATAATAGATGTTCAATAAATGCTTGTTACATAAAGAAATTAATAAAAGGAGGGAGAAAGAAAAGCAGGAAACGGAGCAAATCTCAGATTGTCATTGGTTAGGAGTAACCTAAGAACACAGAGAATATGCTTAATGAAACTCAGTGTCTTTGCCATGGCCCTTTCATCTGGAACGTGGTCTTTTCCAACATTCGCTCACACACACAGTCTCACAACCACACAGCCTGGTTCCCTTACTGCTACAAGCTCATCTGCCATTAACACTTTATTTAAAAGTGTGACTCTCCCCTAAACTCAATTTGGCTTTTCCTATATCATTTCCTATTTTATTTTGCTGCATGGCCTGCATACCGTCTAGTCCATTATATATTTTATGCAGATTTATTTTCGTCACCACGCTTTGATATGTAAGCTCCAGGATGTAAGGAACTCCTATCTGTTTTGCTCAGGGATATACCCCCAGCAACGAAAGAGGGCCTGGTCCATAGTAGGTACTTTTGTAGGAATGTATGTATGAATGAATGAATGAATGAATGGATGAGTGAATGAATGAATGAAGGTAGGTTTATATAGGAATCATGAAACCTGTCATTTGAGAAACAGAAATAATTTTTTCCAGCTGAACTGAAAGAAGCATGCACACTGAAGAAGTTTTAAAAAAAGAAAAACCCATTACCAGATATGAATTAAAGCCTGTCTGCTTTTATGTATTCAAAACCCCAACCAACACAGAACAGTAGTCAGAAGCTGGACCTAATTTCAAGGAAGGAAATTAGAAGCTTATTTTCTGTCTTTGCTTTGCTTTTGAGTGTGTCTTCTGATACAAGCCAAATGCTGTCAGTCAGCCTGTTACAGCATGTGCTCTCATGTACTGCCACACTTTTCATTGCTGTCCCCCTAAGTTAAACTGCTCTGTTCTGCTGCCTTGCTGTCTAGGGCTTGAGATAAAAATGTTCAGTTGCTGCTGCCATGCTGCCTGTCTCCTGTGTTTAAATGTGTCCGTATCACGGTGTTTGCATCTGACTACACCTTGGCAGCTTCCAAATAAGACTTAGAGAAACCAAGCCACTGCTGGGATGATGACTAATCATTTTGCAGAACAGCGTGAGTCAAACAAAGGTATAGCTCATATGGTTCTCAGTTTTCCTTCTGAGACATACCACCGCAGAACAGAGAGAGGACTGATTACGAGCAAGTACCATCACGGACACAGCTGTAACTGGTCAACAGATGCAGCCTTATTATAATATGCATTCCACAAGCATATGGAATTGGGTGAAATTAAACTAAAAAATAAAGAGATTGAGCCCTTCGTCAAATAAGAGGTGTGTAGAAGCCAAAAAAACCTCCCTGTTCTTTGTTTTCTATCTTTCCAAACTGTAGCAGATGTTGTCAATTCTATAAAATTAGAAAAAAAATGCGAATGTCCACTAAATTCTGAGTGGGGATTAATGCAAAACTGCAGAAACATTGAAATTCAAAATACCCAGCAAGTTATGTTTATTAATATCATCCACATATGCCTGTTTTTGGTCTTTAGGGTGCTCTTTGATGTAACGCCAAGTGGATCTACAAAGGATGTGGAGCAATATGTGTGATCCGTTTATTCATTGAAAAGGAAAGGGCAGCACGAGGTAAATATTGGTTGCCATTAGCTTGTAAGCTTTATCCCAGGAAAAGTTTAGGGCAGCATGAATTATCATCGAATGTGCCCTTTTTTGGATTATCTATTGCTACCATTTATCTAAAACACCCTCCAACCAGTATGGTTACCTTTTTCTTTGTAATATTTTAAAATTCAATTGCATTTAGGATATTTTCTTATCTTTTCTACCATATCTTTTTCTGTATGCCTTCCTAAAGTTTATAAAGTTAGAGGACAAAAATAAAAAGTTGTCATAAGGGGCCATTTTTCAATATTTGTTGTGAGTGGAATTATTTATAATATAGAAACCATCGTATCTTAAAACAAACATTTAGGGCATGTATCTTGGCTAGAATATTTGAATAATGTTCTGTACTAGACAATGTTCAATAAATATTATCACTCAGAAAATAAAAGCAGCAAAAATTTGGTGGTAAAGTTTTAATGTTTAAATTTAGAAGAAAATATTGAAGGCCAGAAATCATCTAATATCTGCTTCCCTATCAATGAGAACCAATGTAAACTAAATATTGCAATCTTGTTATAAAAATGTGGTTTGCTTTACTGACTATTGAGGGAACACATTATGGCAAGCAATCTTAATTTAAAAAGTCAAAATTTGGAAACAGCAGTAATGCCAATTTCACATTGCATTTGAAGGATAAATGTCAAACCCTGTCGATGAATTTGTGCTTAGAAAAAATATTTTTGCAGGTTTTCTTTTCTAAAAGATCTACCCTTATCATTTAAAAATAGGAGTCCAGTCTTATCTTTCAGTCCTGCCTTTCCAGTGCCCTCTACTGGACACTATAGTTGATAAATATGTGTATCTACTCCTCCAGGTTCGCCTCTGATTTTATTTCTAAATCATAGAATAAAGGGGAGGGCTGAAAGAAATTTGAGAATTCCATCCCTGCTTTCTACTAGGGTCGTAACCAAGCCACCTGACAGATATGAAATCTCTTCTGTTTTTCAAGATTGTTAAAAAAGAAAAGTGACTCAAACCTATTTTGCTTGGTATTTTCACCCAACTGGCCTATACCTTAGCTGCCTTAGCGAGTGTTTAGGATGACTTAAATTACTGCACCTGCCACAGGTGTCTTCTGGGTGCTGTAATATATAACACTGCCTTTTATTCTTTAAACACAAAAGATGTGGCTTTCATTCTCAGCTGATGGAAGTGATCAGTGCAACATAAAAATTGCAAGTGAGTTTATCTCTGTTTCTTTGCTAGCCATAGTAATGGGTGCATATGCACAATAGAGGTGACATTATTTCTATCTGTTTTAAATATTTTTTCTTAGTAAATGTCTATAAAAGAATACATTCACAAGCAAGTAACCATGGAGGCCTTCTAAAAATTTTATTTTGCTGCATTTTAGTGAAAAGGACAAAATATCCTTTATTATTATACTGGAATTCAGTATAAGATATCCATTAATAATTAGCATTTTTGCATAATACAGGCTTTGTTAGTTTTGGTGTGTGCAATTAATCTGAAAAATATTTTTAAGCAAGATTTAAAACAAAATAATGCAAAAGCCCTGGATAAAGAGACTCTACTAGCTTTTCCTGTTATTTTTTCTGCTTTGGTTATCAATTTTCTAATTGAAAAATTATAGAGGATGACATTTAGTACATTTAAGAGCTATTTTGACTGAGTTTTTACTCCCTGAATGTTAAACACATATGAATATTTACAACATATCATAGGACGGCACACCTATTCTTTCCTTCCTGTTTTGGAAATTTGCTTAGGCTGCTCAGCTGTCCCTTCTCTATGGCCACATAATAGAAACATCATTACCTCCAGCAACCTTCCAGTGGGTTAGTAGCATAACATTCCTGATGGATAGAACATGTTTCTGTTTTTTGAAGTTACTCGAATATTTCTAACAGTTGCAGCTAATCAACTGCTGCATTGATTAATAAAAAAGTGCCCCAGCAGTCATTATAAAATATCAATACACAGTAGCTAAAATAGTCTTAAAGAGGCCAATAAGGATTATTCCATATTTCAGTTGTCATATTTTGATTGAAAGTATGTAGAATGTTTATATATATTATAAATACTATTGTTCTGTGTAACTATTTTTGACAAATATTCTATTGCAAATGAAAATAACCCAGAGGAAAAGTACAAGGACTTTAATTTTAACTTAAAAAAAAAAAATCAAACCTTCTTCAAAGCTAACAGAAGACCGACATGCTGATCATATCTTTCAGAATCTCTTGAAGTGTAAATTTAGTCAGAGTGCCAAACATAGAAAGTTTATCTCAACCAAATCTTCAAATGGACAAAACATTCTCTTGGACTCAGCGAGGACTGAGCCAGCTGCCAGTTGATATGTGGGCAGAGAGAAGTTGAGTGCCTGATTCTGGGGGCATTCAGCTTCTATGCTTCAAGGTAGCATAGTCTCAACATCAGATTCTGCATTAGAGCTTTGAATATATGTTAGGAGAAAAAAAAAACCTGTTCAATTTCCAAAATTATTCTAGCTTGCAATATTTTTGACCATCTAGTTATGTTCATACATTTTGTGATAATATATGGGAATACGTATTAAGCTGGAACCTTTGTCATCCAACTACTGGGTCCAGAATTGTAATTTTTAACATTTTTGTTGCATTAGGCTACCAACCACTGTTTACTAACTGCATGTGGAACTAAAAATTGCTGATGAAAGCTTTGTAATATAATGGAAAAGTGTTGGATTGGAAATCAAGAGAGCTATTTTTTTTCTATTGCTTTCACTACATGTTACAGTGGCCTTGGAGCAAGGTGTCTTGTTTTACTTTTTAAATAAGACTTTTTACAAATACTGACTTCTGCAGGTTGGAGTGGCTCATGCCTGTAATCCTAGCACTTTGGGAGGCTGAGGTGGGCAGATCACTTGAAGCCCAGAGTTTGAGACCAGCCTGGCCAACACGGTGAAACCCTGTCTTTACTAAAGATACAAAAATTAGCTGGGTGTGGTGGAGGGCACCTGTGATCCCAGCTACTTGGGAGGCTGTGGCAGAAGAATTGCTTGAATCCGGGAGGTGAAGTTTGCAGTGAGCCCAGATCGCACCATTGCACTCCAGCCTAAGCAAAACAAACAAACAAACAAACAAACAAACAAAACAAAACAAAACAAAAAAACCTGACTTTTTTCATCTATCATAAGTATTAGTTGAACTAAGAAGATTAGGTCTTCTGCAGCTATAAATTTTCATAAGCCGGACTTGTATACCAAAACACTTTATCAACATCTCTGCTTAGAAATCCTAACAGATTTCAATGATAACATGCTAACATGTTCAAAAACAAAGTTCTGACTTTCCTCTACACTCTTCTCAGTCTTCTTAATTTCAGAAAATAGTAATTATTTAGGTTCCAAATCCTGAAGTCTTTTTAAGTTTCCTTTATTCTTTGTACCCCACACCCAATTTATCAGCAAAATCTGTTGGCTCAACCTTCAAAATGATGCTAATAGTGGCCACTTCTCTTTGTCTCCAGTATTTATGCTCTGGTCCATCCATCATCTTTAGACTTTACTATTTCCATAGTATACTGGTATGGTTGAATTGCATTCTTCCAAAAAGATATATGGAAGCCCCAATCCCTAGTGTCTCAGAATGTGACCTTTTTTAGAAATTTTGTCTTTGCGGTCAAATTAGGATGAGGTCATTTGGGTAGGCTCTAATCCAGTATGACTGGTGTCCTTATAAAAATGGAAACTTTGGATGCAGAGACAGATGAGCACACAGAGAGAATGCCATGAGAAGATGAAAATGGAAATCAGAGTGATGCATCTATGCCTAAGATTGTCTGCAAACCACCAGAAAGCTAGGAGAGAGGCATAGAACAGAGTCTCCCTCAGAGCCGTCAGAGGGAACCGACTCTGCCAACACCTTGGTCTCAGACATCTAGCCTCCAGGAGTTTGCAACAACAAATTTCTCTTGTTAAAGCCACTCAGACTGCGGTAAGTTGAAGAAAACTAGTGCATATGTTAAGTGGTCTTTCTGCTCTCCACTCCTCCACTATGTCCTATTCCCCACACAGCAGTTAGAAACATGTATATATATAATAAAGGACTGCATTCTCTCCTCTTTATTCTCCCAGTGGGAAAGAAGAACTGTCATTAATGTCAAGTGGCAGTTGAAGCAACACCAAGAGCTGGCTTCACATTTAGGAAAGAATGCTGTGCCTTCTCATCCTTGTCGTGGTTTCTGGTGCTCTACACATTCAGAGAAACTTCTCTTGTAACAAACTATAGAAATGATTCCTGAAAGTATACGCTTTAGAAACAAGTATTTTTTAAAGTACCAGTAAAATTGTATTGCCTCTTTGTTAAAAATCCTCCCATAGTTCCCCATGTGCACCTGATCTACAATTCTATTCTTTCTACGATTTCTTCTATGACCTGGCCCCTAAAATCAGTCTGCTCCAACCAGAGTCCCTGGCATATAATAAGTGCCTAATTAGTATTTGTGAACTGATAGAATAATTAAATTTTAAATCAGCAAAACTATTTTTGAAGTTTTTTTTAAAAGATTAATAATGGAGAGAATAAGACCAAGTGCATAAGTGTTGATTAAACCAGAATGACCTTGCAAAATTTCATTCATTCATTCAACACACCTCGTTAATACATGCTGTTCGCCAAGTGCTATTCTAGGCACTTGACTTTCAAATGTGGAGAGGCCATAGCTCCTACACATCTGGCATAGGTGAAGGAGCAACTACAATACATGAAGGTAAATCTTACCATAGAGGTGAGAACAAAGTTCTGTGGTACCACAAATGAGGGAGCAATTACTTCTGTCCAAAGCAGTTATGGGAGGTTTCATAAAAAAGGAGACAGTTAAGCCAGGCAATCTTAGAAGTTTGGTGGTGGTGGTAGGAGTGTTAATGGATAGGTGACATATAGGAAGGTGAACATTTCAAGGTGCTGACAGCATGTGCAAACACATGGCAGAATCATGCATCTAGAAAAGGTGCCATTTGTTAGGCAAAGCTGTGTGTCCCTGGCTGACTATTTCACTGCTCAGCAGCCAACCAGCTGCAGAATCCTATAGAAACACTGGAATCTCTGATCTTAAAAATAGGAAATCATAGGCGCCTTCTGCATTTAAGAAAATCCCAGACTCTCTTTATTTAAATGTTCCACAAGCCAATAAAACAAGAAGCCAACAAGTGGGAGTGGACTCTAACTCTGTCTTCAATTTAGCAGCAGAGCTGTATATCCAGCTGGATCCTGCTGCTAGATGATTCTATGTGACTGAATCCTAGCCCCCTCTCCCAGCAGGAGACAACCAGGAATGGAGTCTTGCCTCATCATGAGAGATCTGATATATTTTCATATTTCAGTGTTTTTTTCTTCTATTTGTGTAACCCTAAATGTTTTACAACATTCATATTTTGTTGCCCCATTTCTTATGCTGCAAGCACATGAGGCAGACATGCAAAGAGAACCCATGTCTTTTGATGGTCTGATTACTAGCCATTGTGAGGTTCAGGGTTTTAAAATATCAATTTCTTGTTGATATTTCATGTAATGCTAACTGTCAAAACTGCTCTGTCTAGCCCAGCAAAATTGGCTTTAATATGCTAAAGAAATTAGGGAATTGTATTGCTTCTGGGTTCTAATCCTAGCTCTATAATTAATCATTGTATGTCATAAACCAAGGCATTTAACCTTTCTGTTAGTACCCACATCTATCTGACAAGCAGCTTGGACTGTAACAGTTGCTAAGATTCATTATTCCCTGATCCTAGGAAGAAAAAAAAAAAAGTGAATTGGAAACGCTTACAATCACCATCAGTAGTTAACTTGAAAGACATTGAGATTTCTTTTTTGTTTGTTTTGTTAGTTTGTTTTCAATATTGACTTTTCAGATGTATGAATCCTCATGCTTCCTTGATCCATGTGTCTATAACTTAGCAACCAACCAGAATGCTGAATTTAAAGAATTTATTATTTTTCATATAGAGTTAATGGTGTGTGTGTGTGTGTGTGTGTGTGTGTGTGTGTGTTGTATTTATCCACCTAATCTTCTTAGGCAGGGGTTATTTAAATTCCTAGAGGCTGTTTTACAAAAACTCAGAGCAGGTTTGCTCTTTCATCATAACTACTACGAGCTATGTGGTGTGAGCATGACTTAAGTGGGTGGTTGGTTTTCATTTCACAATCATTGCTACATTTATTTGCTTTTATAGATCTTAGAATGTATTAATAAAAAATCTGTTGTGGATGAAGCACCATTTTTTTTCTGTGCCTGAAATGATACGTAATATTGACTAAACAACCCACTTTTATTTCCTTGATGGAATGTTGTGCCTGCGGATCCCATTTTGATCCCAAAAAGTCTTACATCACAAATGCTGGAGCAAATGTTAGTTCGCTCATAATATACTACTGCTTCACTTCCCTGTGGTACATATAGCTACATTCAAGGTTTAGCATAACTTAGGAAATATTTCTACGGGAAGTATGCACAACAGATCTTCCTAGCAAAATAGAAGCTATTTTAAAAGAGAGATGTTAAATAGATCAGGAAAAAGTGGGGTAAAAGAATATGTGTAGAAAGTCAATTTTTTTTAAAAAAAGACATTTTTATTAATTTTTTTGGTGTTACCATCTGTCATAATGTATAGAGTAGTGATATACAATTTATATTTTAGGATATAAGAAGTAATTTCTTTAAAAAATCAGTGAGTAAAGATTTTAAATGATACTTTTAAAAATCTTGCCTAATTACTAAGCTCACGGTGATATCAAAGAAAAGTATTTGTTCAGTATATTAAGAAATTAAACTTTAAATAAGCTAATTTGATGATATTTCTGTGTATGTTGTACTTACCTTCACATGATCTGGTAGTTTACATTAAAGCCAGTTTACATGATTTTAGGCCATTTATCTGCTTTATTTCCCTTTAAAAAAATCTATACAACTCCATCCTATTCCTCATAATATTAATTTCCCTGGTTTCTGTTCATGTTTCAAACATATTTCCAAAAGAATATGATTCAGTTAAGTATTTAAAGGAAATATATCATCACATTGAGCCAGGTATTATAGCTATATGTGAAGGGATTAAGCAGCTTAAAATACGTTGTCACGGATCCTGGATTCTCCCCTCCTTCTTGACAACCAAGGTCATGTTTTCCTGGCTGCAACTGTGGGGAATGTTTTTAAGCAGTTTTGCAGACCCAGTCCTGCACACCTCAATTAATGTATCCTTGTGGGGTAGGGGAAGAGGACCACTTTTGTAATGATGTGTATCTTACAACACACTAAATTTTTATAAATCATGCAAAACAGAGCTGCATTTATATGCAGCTGCTGATGACAAAAATACCTCTGAGAGCAGGTTATTTTTATTTCCACTTGGTTGAAAATAAGCAGAAACAAATCTTCGCACAATTAGGATGACAGGACATGTTCTGCTCTTCATCTCAAGTTCCTCTTCTGCTGCCACACCCACCTGATGGCTATGGTCTGCCATCTCCTGCTTCAGGGATCTGCGCCCTCCTGTTTCCTATTCCTATTTCACAAAGTACTGACATCCATTGGGGCACTTTTGCATTAATTGACTTATTGCCCTTTATGTGAAAGAATTTCAAGTATTCTTCTAGGCCAGCCTTAGCATCTTCAGCCTTCCATTCCTAATTATGAAATAAATGTTATACATTCATGAGCAGGTAGCTCACTGAGTTGTTCAGATACCTGAAATCACAAAATACAGTCAGTTCTGCTACAATGCTTGCTTTGAGAACATGAATTTGTTTCAGTGTAATTGAGATATTTGGGAAAAATTTAAGCATAATGCAAATTTCACATTTGCTTCTGTGGGAATTCCTCTGCCAGAAACACTAGGAGAACTCAAAAAACTGCACCCAGCTGAACCCATCTGCATAAGAATATGCAAAATTCAGATGTCACCCATCTCAAACATCCACCAGCTACCTCAGTTCACTATGTGCGCTGTGAGCCACACCTGGCGTTACAAATTTCATCTGATTTCTGAGAATCCACCTTCTACCATCTCACAGTAACTTAAAAGTTGCTATTCTTATATTGCTTAATTTTGAAATAAGAAAACTTCAGGTCTTTCTTAAAATTGTATTTTATTGTAGAATTTATGTATTAATAAACCATTTAATATATATAAAACTGTGCTACCATATTTATTGTTTTTAACTTTTTAATGTATGACTGATGAAGTTTTGTGTTGCGTGTCTGGTTTTTGCTGCACAGTTTTGCATAGCATGATAACTTTCAGGAGTGTATATGCAGCATTACAACAAAACTGACAGTATGAAACTGCCTCCACTGCCAAGATTGCTGTAGCGCGGATATCTAACAATACCTTCTTTGGGCCTATTTTGAGAACTTCTTATCCTTGACTCTTCTTCACGTCAACTCTCAGTCACCACTCAAAGACCAGTTTTCTTTTATAAACCTGAGAAGAGTTATGAAATATCTGAGCATTGCATTATTCTAGAGGGTTTGGCTTTTATTAGAAAGGCAAGAGGTACTCTTGAAGAATTTTAAGCTGGAGAATGGCCGAGATAATAACAGGAATCAAACCCATGCTGGAGAGGACTTTGCATAAAAGTTTCTATCAGGACGCTCTGATTGTGACTCAAAAGCCTGTGAGCTCCTAGAGGATAAAAATTGTCCAATCATCTCAGAAGCCTCTATGCTGGGCATCCTGCCTGACCTGGAATGGCTCAAAGTGTCTACTGAACTGAATTCCAACAGTACAAATGAGGATTAGTCCTCAAAATGGTTACCAAGAGGCACTGAAAAGTCTTAATAATGATGCAGATAATCAAGTTCTCCACTTAGACAAGGAATTCTTCCCTTAGATTTTAGAAAACAATTGTTTAATAGTGAGAATTAAAACAAAAATGATTTTTCATTTATCTTAACTAAATCTTATGCTTTTTGAGCTCCTGCTTTTTGCTTAATAATATTTGGGCACAGTGCCTTTCCCATCAGGACACGATTAATAATCATTCAATTCATCAAAAAACCAGTTAATCAGAACTCTCATTTCCTCATAAGTATTGTATTTAAGTGTCTGTTGTGTATAATTTAATGTTTCACACAGTTTGGCTACTTTAATTTCTTAAAAGACTTTTGGAATTTTTACAGGATCCTCTAGAGATGAAAATATGAAAAATCTTTCACTCTTTTGCAATGCTATTGCATTCTTATGCAATAATAATGCAATATCATTGCCTTCTCATGTAATATTTATACAGTTAAAGCTAAAAAAGATAATGAACATCAGAAGTAAAACAATAGTGACTGTGAAATCATGAGTATGGCTTACTCTAAATGTGATCTCTGCTGAGTGACTCTGACGTCCTTTCAATTAAGTGCATATTACAGCTCCCCAGGTGGGTAGCCATCTGCTCCTCATGGAAGGTAATGCCACCCAAGCTTTTGGCTCTCTTCCCTGCCAATTAGTCCCCTATATGCATTTTATATCAATGTTGCAGAGCCTTAGATAGGTGTGAAACTTTGAAGCTTCTATACTTTTGATGAAATCTGATTTAAGCATACACTGTCAAAGGAATGAAAAGAATAAATATCAATATGGCAATGGAATTTCTATAAACACTACACAATTTTGTTCCTCAAGTGATTATCTGAATTTAAAATGATATCGTTCCAGGCTTAAAATAGATAAGTCGCTTAATAATAGATTTGTTTTTAGTAATAATGTCACTCCCTACTTCTCATTGGAATTCAAATATGATAGTTTTTCCTTACATGATTTAAATACATGTAACTGGCCACAATCCTGTTGTGCACATTGACCTCTTTGCATGTTCTACATGTTTTCCAGTTATTTTAACTGTGTTGTTTTTGACCCCAAGCAATTTTTATTACCTTATAGCACTATTCTGTGTGGAAAAAAATAAAATCAAACTGGAGTTATTTAGGCCAAATGATACAGTGGGTTTCTAGGAAGCCTGAGGCAGACTGTCCATTTTGAATTTAGAAGAAGCCACTGGAGAGTGACAGTTCAAGAAAAAACACAAACACACGAAAACCTCTGTTGTGAAATATTTGGCTTCGGAAACAGAATTTGGGAAAGCTCAGATTAACGCATTGACATACTATTATGCAAACCTAAATAGAGATCCTAGGAATAGGCTGCCACCTACTATATTAACTCTAGTTCCTACCTGAAAGTTCAGTTATTTCATTGAATAGATAACCTAAATTAAAGGTGCAATCCTATTAAATAATCATCTAACCCCTTAGTAAATGAGGACTGAAGTGGTAAGCTGTATTTATACTGTGAAAGTTAAGCAAAGTCCCTTATTAGTAACTGTTTTTATTTTAATTTCTCATAACAGTTATTTTGGGTTACATTTATAAGTATAGACTAAGCTGGTGTCACAGAGACCCAAAATAGTAGTGGTTCAAGTAAAACAATAAAATGTTATAACTCTTGCATGTGAAAATCCACAGGTAGAGAAGAGGTCCAGGACAAATAGGCAGTTCTAATCCATGAAATCATCCAAGCATCAGATTCATTTCCCTCCACCGTTCCAGAGTAGGTTTTCCTTGTCTGTATGGTTGAAGTTGGCCATTATTACAAAATCTCTGTGTTTCTATCATTGAGGAGAAAGTGAGAAGATGGAGCACAATTTCCTTTTTAAGCTATGTGATCCAGGAATCACATACACAAATTTCCCATGCCTCCTTGGAAGAAAGTTTGAGAAATATAATCTCTAGCTGGACAGATGTTTGTTCAACTAAACTCAAGCATTCTATTATTCAAAGGAAGAAAGGGAGAATGGATATCAATGAAATCTTGCTCCACCTACTAACTAGCTGTTTACTTATTTATTTTTTTACTAATTTAATAATAAAATTCTTTCCAGAGGTATAATAGAGAAGCTTTTTGAATAAATTGTACCAGGTTTCTTCCACTTAAAGTCATTCCATGGTGCACTGTATTGCATCAGTACAAACTCCTAACATCACTTACAAGGCCCTGTAGGCTCTGGCTCTTGACTCTGACTCCAACAACAATTTAAACATGCTTCTCGTGGCTTCCTATTTTCCAACTACATAGATCTACTTTCTGTTTTGTGGACATCCCAGCTATTTCCATCTCTCCATTTTTGCTCTTGTTATCCCTTCTTTTATAAATGTTCTTCCCAGAATTCTATGTATAATTAATTGGTTCCTTGTTTCCCTTCAGTGCAGCTCACGTATCACTTCTTAAGATGTCCTTTCACTATTCTATCTGGCTTTCCCAAATTTCTTTGCCATTTTTTAATCTACTTCATAGAATTTATACTTTCAATTATTTTGTTAATTTATTTTTAATTCATTTACTGCGTGATTTCCCCTCTGGAATATAAGCTCTGAGAAGGCACAGACCTCATTTGTTTTGTTATCTCAGATAAACTGATTCCTGGAATGTGGTTACTAGAACATAGTAGATGCTCAAGAAATATTTTGGGAATGAGAAAATGAATATATAATTATAAATATGTAATGTGCATATATATAATGTTTGCAGTATCTTTTGGAACACTGTATTGTCAAATTAGTGTTTGTCATTGTCTTAACACTGTATAAAGGATTGAAAAGGTAATGTAAAGAGTTGATGTACAGTTCATCACTTTCTTCATCTGAGATATAGGCAGCCTCCTAACCATAGTATTATGGATAAGTAGAGTATGGCATTCTGTTTTCTGTTAAGCTTGTGTTACCAATGTATTTTCATTTGCTTTATATCATAGCCATAGAACTGTATTTACTAAATCCTGAAAAAGCATTCTGAAATAGAACCAAATATTTGTTGACCTGCAAACAAAAGACAAATATTATATTGATCAGAATTAAATAGTTACTCTGGACTCATACTAAATAACATTCACATGATAAAAGCAACAAAACAGTTTAGAAGAGAATTGTAACAACAAAAGTTCTCAAAATCACAGAAGTAAAATAAGTAACATGTTTTCAATATATATTTACGTATATAGTTGTAGTTTATAATACAATTTTATAAAAGGGACTATATTACATTTTGTTCCTCTTCCCATAAATAGCCATGTGAAATGATGTAATACAGTGAAACTGAACATTTATTTCCTCTGTTGCTTCTCTCTTAAAATAATATAGTTGATTTGAGTTCTTTGTACAGTTCACCCTGAAGAAAGGGATAATCATATGGTGACACAAATGGTCCCTAGGACTTCTCAGAACCAGTAGACTAAACCACAGAAAAAGTAGCAGACATTTTTCTAACATGTATACAGTTCATCCATTTGATTTGAAAAGTGATAAGCTTCAGAAGATTTCCTATGATTCATTTCTCAGTTGGCCACATCATGGTACAATTGCACAATCAACATTAAATAGAACTTTCTGGAACCATCTCCAGTGCAGTATATTTTGTATTAAATAGGTTTACAAGTAAAAGCCCTGGGAAAAATAAAGAAAGGAATCTTTGTGAATCCTGCAATAATCACAGTGATTCCCCTGAGGCGCAATGGTGATTATATTAAAAACAAGAATTATATATTGTCGCTATGTTAATATTAAGCCAATTTCATAAAAATAACAAAATATTCTTTCTTATATGCTAAGAGAAATGGGCAAAAAAATCTTACTTTATAACTATCTCAAAGTAGATTCAAATAAGAAAATGCTTTCAACATTTAACTTACTTTCTTCTATTATAATGTGCACCTGAATTCATATGAAGCATTCAAAAATTGTTATACCTGTCATTGTCATTAGAGAGATCTCTTTACATATTAAGTGAGTAAATATTGGCTGTGTGGAAGAGTCTATTGACTCAGAGTGCCTACCATATCCACAGCCATTTTCTGACAAAAGCAACCACGAGCTATTCTTTGAGCATAAATTACTGTGCTTTTTGTTCTGTCCCCTGAGAAAGAAAAGAAACTTTTTATGTGAGGAATGCAGCCCCCTTTAAATTATCAGGCCCAGAGAGGCATAGGAACGAGATAGGAGTCACATCCTACTAACCCCCTTGAGCTGAGTAATAATCCTCTTGAAGCCACCTGCCACAATACTCATAAATTAACCTAATGATGTCATATGCTGGGCACCATAACTTACATGCTGTGGTTCAACAATGTCTAGCCAATTATTAATCAGTGTTATAGATCTTTAAGCCAATGAGAATTCCTGAAAAACAACTTTTGTAATCCCCCCTCTCCTGATCTGTCCTTTTTTCTTTAAAAGCTCAAGTCTCTCTTTTGTTCTCCAGAGCACTTCTCAAGGTAACTTGGAAGTGTTCCCCAAGCAGCTGTCCTAACGTTACTTGGCTTAAGTAAACTCTTTAAAATCATATTTTGTGCCTCAGCTGCTTCTTTCAGATTTTTACCCCTAAAACCTTGGCTGTAGCTGATTGGCTGTGATCATATATTTTTCCTCACTGAGAGCTTTAGTTGTGAAAACACAAAACCACACAAAGGGAAGTTAATATAAAAAAAAATTGTAGCAGACAAATTGAAGCTGAGGAATTGAGGAAGAGTGAGATTCAGTGTGAAAAGAAATGAGGTGGAGAATCAAGATGTGGATTATTATAGAAGCAGCTAGTGTGCGTGGCTCTCATGGAGAGGAAATGAAATAGTAAACATTGACCCTGCCAGCCGACCATCTAAGAAACCATTTCATTTCGAGACCCATCAAGGGAGTGAGGGGACACAGACAACAGGGAAATGAAAAGTTGGGCTGCAACCCATGGGGATTGGCCAGCCCCACATAGGGAAATGCTAAGTGAGAGCCCCCAGGGGATCCACACTTCTCAAAGGGACCTGTGCATGCCTGGGAACAGGAGACTCTCTCTAGCTCCGGGGGCCTCTAGACGGACGTAGAGAGCAGTTTTAGTTTTTGCGGAGGCAAACACTCAAGACCACAGGGACCTGCAGGGGCCTGGGACACTGTGCAGCCAGGCACCAGCTGCCATAGCCCCAATAGAGGCCACAGTCATGATGTCCAGGAGCAGTAAGATTGCTCCAGTCTGCCTCACCAGCTTGAGCCAGATTCCAGCACAATGGTCTCACTTCTGCCAGTGCCGGTCCTTGTTCCCCCAGGAAGCACCAGAATGGCAAAGCCAGGCAACTCCACCCATCCTCCACCTCACGTGACCCAGCGGATTACACCTGCTGGGGCTTTCAGCACAGCGGACCTGATTCCGCCGGAAGTTTGTGGGCAGGAGTGTCGCTAGATTAGGTGACTCCATCCACCTCTGCTGCTCCTAGCCTGTTACAACACACTGGCTTGCGTGGCCCCAAAGCAAGGGGTGAGCCCTCACTCTCAGAACACTGAGAGGGGTGAGGTGCCCACGTTCATGGGCCTGCAAGGGAGCCAAGCATTCCTCCCTTTGCAGGGCCAGGCCAGAAGGGTACAAATGTCTGCCAGCTGTGGCCCCTGACTGAGGGAGCCCTGCACACCAGAACAACCAACAAAAGAAACATGGATGTAGAGCCAGTGATCAGAGGGGGTTCTTCCAATGCTCAAGAGTGGACCAAGTGAAGGGGTTCTTTCTCCCCACGCCACAGAACATGACTGTGAACTTGCCAAAATACAACAGAACCATGCGACTAACAGCCTATCTGCAGGCCAATAATCTCAAACACCACCAACGGGATCACAGTCCAAAATACAACACCAAAATATTTTACCAATATACAGCACCTGTGAAAACTAAGGCAAAATTCCAGCCACAAATAAAGATTCCGCAGAGTGTTGGCCCACTGAAAACACCCAGAAAAGAATCCAATTGACTATATTCAACTCACGTCACAGTTAAAGGAATACCAGCTCTCATGTATGGGAAAGAATCAGTGCAAGAACTCTGGCAATTCAAAAAGCCAGTGTGTCTTCTTATCTCCAAACAACACACTAATTCCCCAGAAATAGTTCTTAACCAGATTGAGATGACTGAAATAATAGACATAGACTTCAGAGTCTAGAGGGCAAGGAAGCTCATTGAGATCCAGGAGAAAGTTGAAACGCAAACCAAGAAATCCAAAACAAACAAACAAGCAAACAAACAAACAAAAACAGTAAAGTGATCCAGGACCTGAAAGATGAAATCGCCATTTTTGAGAAAGAACCAAACTGAATTTCTGGAACTGAAGAATTTACTTCAAGAATTTCATAATGCAATTAAAAGCATTAACAGCAGGATAGATCAAGCTAAGGCAAAAAAAATCTCAAACCTCGAATACCAGTTCTTTAAACCAGCTCAGTAAGATAAAAATAAAAAATAATTTTTAAAAATAAGCAAAACCTTCGAGAAATGTGGGATTGTGTAAAGAGATGAAATATGCAAATTATTGGCATTCCTGAAAGAAAGAGAGAGAACGAGCAACTTGGAAAAATATAGTTGAGGATATAGTCCATGAAACTTTCCCCAATTTTGTTAGACAGGAGGACATACAAAATCAAGAGATACAGAGAACCCCTGTGAGATCTACATAATGTGTCCATCCCCAAGGCATAGTCGTCATATTTGCCAAGGTGAACACAGAGGAAAAAATCTTAAAGGCAGCTAGAAACAAAGGTAAGATTACCTACAAATGAAACCCCATCAGGCTAGCGGCAGACCTCTCAGCAGTAACCTTGAGAGTCAGAAGAGATTGGGGAGCTATTTCCAGCATTTCTTTTTTTTTTTTTTTTTTTTTTTTCTTTGAGACGGAGTCTCGTTCTGTCGTCCAGGTTGGAGTGCAGTGGTGCGATCTCTGCTCACTGGAACTTCCGCCTCCCGGGTTGAAGCAATTCTCCTGCCTTAGCCTCTTGAGTAGCTGAGACTACAGGCACGTGCCACCTCACCTGGCTAATTTTTTGTACTTTTAGTAGAGACGGGGTTTCACAGTGTTAGCCAGGATGGTCTCGGTCTCCTGACCTCGTGATCCGCCCACCTCTGCCTCCCAAAGTGCTGGGATTACAGGTGTGAGCCACTGCACCCTGCCTATTTTCAGCATTTTTAAAGAAAAGAAATTCCAACCGAGAATCTCGTATCCCACCAAACTAAGCTTCATAAGCAAATGAGAAGTAAAATATTTCTCCAATAAGCAAGCACTAAAGGAATTCACTGACACCAGATCAGCCTTACAAGAGGTCCTTAAGGGAGTGCTAAGCATGGAAACGAAAGATCGAAACCTGCAACAACAGAAACACACTCAAACGTATAGTCTTCAGACAATATAAAGCAATTACACAATTAAGTTTACAAAACAAACAACCAACAACACAAAGAGGATCAAAATCTCATATATCAATACTAACCCTGAATGTAACTGGTCTAACCACTTCACTTAAAAGGCATAAAATGGTAAGCCAAAAAACAAAACAAAACAAAACAAAACAAAAAAAACACACATCTGTCTGCTGACTTCAAAAGGCATATCTCACATGTGAATATCTCACATGTAAAGACACTCGCAGGCTCAAAGTAAAGAGATGAAGAATAATCTGTCATATGAATGGGAAATGGAGAAGAGCAGGAGTCATTATTCTTATATCAGGTAAAACAGACTTTAAACCAACAACAATCGGGAAGGACAAAGAAGGGCATTATATAACGATAAAGGGTTGAATTCAACAAGATTTAACTATCCTAAATATATACACACTCAACACTAGAACACCCAGATTCATAAAGCAAGTTCTTCTTGACTATACAAAGACTTAGACAGACACACGTTAATAGTAGGGGATGTCAACACCCCAATGACAGCATTAGATTATTGAGGCAGAAAATTAACAAAGAAATTCTGGACTTAAACTCAAAACTTGATTAATTTGACCTGATAGATATCTACAGAATCCTCCACCCAACAGCCACAGACTATATTAAGTTGATGCAAAAGCAACTGTGGTTTTTCCCATTACTTTCAATGGCAGAAGCTGCAATTACCTTTGCACCAACCTAATATAGTCTTCTCATCTGCAAATGAAATGTATTCTAAGAGCAACCACATGCTTGGCTATAAAACAAGTCTCAGTGAATTCAAAATAAGAGAAAAAGCAAAACATTATTTGAAAATAGCAATACAAATTAACAAAATCTTTGAGATACAATTAAAACTGTTAAGTGGAAAGTTTATAAGAAGTAAATGCCTTCATCAAGAGGTTAGAAAGATCTCAAATTAAGGATCTAACATTTCATCTAGAGGAACTAGAAAAAAAAAAGGAGCGGCCCAACCCCAAATCTATAGAAGGAAAGAAATAACTAAAATCAAAGAACTGAACAAAATCAAGACCCAACAGTTCATACAATGAAACCAAGATTTGGTTCTTCAAAAAATTAACAACATTGATAGATCACTAGCTAGATTAACAAAGAAAAATAAAAGAAAACATTCAAATAAGCACAATCAGAAATAACAAACATGACATCACAGCCATTCCCACAGAAATACAAAAGAAACTCAGAGACTGGTATTAACACCTCTACTTACACAAATTAGAAACTCTAGAGGAAATCAGTGTATTCCTGGAAACAAAGGACTTCTTAAGATTGAGCCAGGAGAAAAGTGAAAACCTGAACAGACCAATAACAAGTTCAGAAATTAAATCAGTAATTAAAAAAATAAAACACTACCAACCAAAGGCAACCCTGGTCCATATGAATTCACAGCTGAATTTCACCATATGTACAAAGAAAAACTAATACGAATACTATTGAAACTATTCCAAAAAATAAGGGAGTAGGGGCTCCTCCCTAAATTACTCTATGAAGCCAACATCACCCTGGTATCAAAATCTGGCAAAAACACAATGAAAAAAGGAAACTTCAAGCCAATATCCCTGATAAACATAGATACAAAAATCCTTAACCAAATATTAGCAAACCAAATTCAGCAGCACATCAAAAAGTTAATTCACCACAATCAAGCAGGCTTTAATCCTGGGGTGTAGGACTGCTTCAACATGCCCAAATTAATAAATGGGATTCCCCACATAAACAGATTCAAAAAAAGACCATATGGTCATCACAATAGATGTAGAAAAAAACACCTTTGATATAATGCGATATGCTTTCATGACAAAAACTCTCAACAGACTAGCTATCAAAGAGGGGTATACTTCAAAATAACAATAGCCATCTATGGAAAACGTATAGATGAATGAGCAAAAGCTGGAACATTCCCCTTGAGAACTGGAACAAGATAAGGATGCCCACTTTCGTCACTTGTATTCAACATAGTACTGGAAGTGCTAGCCAGAGAAAACAGGCAAGAGAATGAAATAAAAGACATTCAAATATAAAAAGAATTCAAGCTCACTGATGATATGATTCTACACCTAGAAAATCTAAAAAGACTCTGCCAAAAGGCCCCTGGAACTGATAAACTATTTCACTAAAGTTTCAAGATACAAAATCAATATACAAAAATCAGTAGCATTTTTATACACCAATAGTGTTCAAGCTTAGAGCCGAATCAAGAGTGCAATCCCATTTACAATAGCCACAAAAATAATAAAATACCTACGAATATATATAACCAAGAAGGGGAAATATCTCTACATGGAGAACTACAAAATACTCCTTAAAGAAATCATAAATGACACAAACAAATGGAAAAGACTTCCATGCTTACAGATGGAAAAAATCCATATTATTAAAATGGCCATACTGCCTAAAGCAATCTACATATTCAACTTTATTCCTATCAAACTGCCAGTGTCATTTTTCACAGAACTAGAGAAAACTATCCTAAAATTTATATGGAACCAGAAAACAGCCCAAGCCAAAGCAATTCCAAGCAAAAAGAACAAAACAGGAGGCACTGCATTACCAAACTTCAAACTATACTATAAGTCTACAGTAATCAAAACAGCATGGTACTAGTACAAAAATAGACACATAGACCAACGGAATAGAATAGAGAGCCCAGAAATAAACTCACATACCTACAGCCATCTGATCTTCAACAAAATCAATGACAATAAGCATTGGCAAAAGGACCCCCTATTCAATAAATGGTGGTGTGACAGCTGGCTAGACATATGTAGGAGAATGAAACTGAAGCCTTGCTTTTCACCATACATGGAAATTAACTCAAGATGAATTAAAGGTAAAATGTAAGACTTCAAACAATAAAATTTTTGGAAGAAAACCTAGGAAACAACCCTCTGTACATCAGCTTTGGCAAATAATTTGTTGCTAAGTCCCCAGAAGCAACCTCAACAAAAACAAATATTGATAAGTGGGATTTAATTAAACTATAGAGCTTCTGTATAGCATAAGAAATTACCAACAGAGTAAACAGACAACCTAAAAAATGGAGGAGAATATTTGCAAACTATGCATCTGACAGAGGTCTAATATTCAAAATCCACAAAGAGCTTTTATTTGTCCATTTTCACACTGTTATAAAGAAATACCTGAAACTGGATAATTTATAAAGGAAAGAGATTTAATTGATTCACAGTTCCCCATAGCTACGGAAGCCTCAGGAAACTTACAGTAATGGCAGAAGCAGAAGCAGGCACTTTCTTCACAAGATGGCAGGAGAGAAATTGTGTGAAGGAGGAACTGTCAAACACTTATACAACCATCAGATCTCATGAGAACTCACTATCACAAGAACAGCATGGGGGAAACAACTCTCCTGATCCAATCACTTTCCTCCCTTGACACGTGGGGATTACAATTCTAGATGAGATTTGAGTGGGGACACAGAGCCAAACCATATCAGAGCTTAAATCAACAAGCAAAAGCAAACAATCCAATTTAAAAATGGGCAAAGTACATAAACAAACTCTTCTCAAAAGAAGATGGATACATGGCCAACAATCATATGAAGACATGCTCAACATCTCTAACCATCAGAGAAATCACATGAGCCAGAATGGTGATCATTAAAAAGTCAGAAAATAACAGATACTGGCAAGGCTGGGGAGAAAAAGGAATGCTTATACACTGTTGGCGTGTACAAGCACACAACTAGTTTGCAACTCGAATGCAAACTAGCCACTATTGAAAGCAGTTTGGAGATTTACTAAAGAACTTAAAACAGAACTACCATTCAACCAAGCAATTCCATTACAGGCTATATAGCCAAAAGAAAACAAGTCATTCTACCAAAAAGACACAGGCACTCGTATATACATTGATGTACTATTCACAATAGAAAAGACATGGAATTAATCTATGTGACCATCAATGGTGGAATGGATAAAGAAACTGTAGTACATATACACCATGAAATACTATGCAGTCATGAAAAAATGCAGCTGTGTCCTTTACAGCAACATTGATGGAGCTGGAGGCCATTATCCTTAGCAAATTAATGTAGGAACAGAAAACCAAATACCACATGTTTTCACTTATAAGTGGAATATACATGGACATAAAGATGGGAACAATACACACTGGGTACTACTAGATGGAGAAGGGGCAAGAGGGGCATGGGCTGAAAAACCACCTGTTGGGGACTGTGCTTACTATGTGCATGACAGGATCAATTGTACCTCAAACCTCAGCTCTACACAATATACTCATGTAACAAACCTGCACATACACCCTTTAATCTGTAATAAAAGTGGAAATTATTTAAAAATAATGTTGAAGATAAAAGGTTTAAAAAATGATAAGGAGAACGAGAGGCATGATGAAGTTACTAGGGTAGTGGTTATCAAACTTTACTGCACCTTAGAATCACTTAGGGGAATCTTAAAAATCTCAATGCCCAGGATGAATCCTAGATCCATTATATCAGAATGTCTGGGGTGCGACTGAGCCACTTGTATTTTTAAATCTCCCCAGGAGATTCCAATGTAAGGCCAATACTGAGAATCACATGATAGTGCAATAGGTGAACAATACTGAGAGCGTGTAAAACTGGCCAGACTATCACTAAAAGAACAATTGTACTTGAATATAGTTGAGATATGGTTGTTTTCTCTGTGAAGCCTGACAATGCAACTCTTGAGCTGGTTTCTTGTGCTTCCTCAGTCAGTCAGGGATCCTTATAATAATAAAGTAACAATAAATTCTGAGGGAACTTGAGCTTGCATACAATCTTCCCAAACTGCAAGGACTTAAATAATTCCTTTTCATCCATATCCAATTACCATATCATTAAATTAAATAATTAAAGGCCAAATAAGAGAAACAGGAGTCCTTTACCACTATGGAATCCATTGCAACTTTTCCAAAAGTAAAGTGATGGCAGAAAAGATTGAGAAAATACTGTTCTTAAAAGTGTTGATAGGTGCTTGCATAGAAATGAAACAAGATTTAAGTGCTAAATAAAACCATGCAAGGTATACTTTCCAGTAAAAAAACTCACATGTGCATTTCCAAAATAAAGTAAGAAGCATATGTGACACAGAAGGAGTCTTATGACTCAGAACTTAAACAAAGATGTGAGAAACTGAAAATATTAAAAATTATTCTAAATCTTAATAAATACACTACTATACTGAGTTTACATTGAGGAATTACATGATGCCTGGTGTGGTTAAAAAAAGAATCTCCCTTCTAGTATTTGAATACCAGATGTAAATTTGTGTGCACCTAAATCCATTCATTCTGCTACATGCAGATGGAAGTCATACTTTTGTATTATAATTAAATATAGAGTGTGTAACTATTCTTTGTGTGCTCAACATTAATGGAAAGAGTATGACTTAAGTGCATATTTATTTTTGTAATAAATGTAGGCCTTAGGACTGGAGTTGTATGTTGACATCATAAATGAAAATTTTTAAAGTTTTATTAATGTTTTTTCAACCTGTTTCTTAGTTTCCCAAGATATTATGCTGCCACTTGAATAAACCAGTCAAATTTTCAACTTACTTAAAGTGACATATATTAAGGGCCTATCAACATTGAGAAAAAATTATATTTATTGCTCAAAATATACCAATAGTGACTGCTGAAATTCAAAGCAGAAATTTTAACACAAATGCATTTGTTTAGGTTTTGCTTTTAACCGCATTATAGCTTTGTACCATTTTTATATTTGTTTTTTTCTTCACTCTTAATATTGTGAGAAAAGGATGAAGTATTCCAGATATGTTTAAAATGTTAGTGACACACATTATGTTCTCCTACTGATTTTGGTCTTAGTTTTTAGATTAGCTATAAAACAGCATAAATAAAAGTGCTTAAAAAAACAAAGCTGTGGTTGTTTGTTTTTTTCTTGTAAATTTATTTGAGTTCATTGTAGATTCTGGATATTAGCCCTTTGTCAGATGAGTAGATTGCAAAAATGTTCTCCTATTCTATAGGTTGCCTGTTCACTCTGATGGTATTTTCTTTTGCTGTGCAGAAGCTCTTTAGTTTAATTAGATCCCATTTGTCAATGCCATTGCTTTTGGTGTTTTAGACATGAAGTCCTTTCCCATGCCTATGTCCTAAATGGTATTGCCTAGGTTTTCTTCTAGGGTTTTATGGTTTTAGGTCTAACATTTAAGTATTCAATCCATCTTGAATTAATTTTTCTATAAGGTGTAAGGAAGGGATCCAGTTTCAGCTTTCTACTTATGGCTAGCCAGTTTTCCCAGCACCATTTATTAAATAGGGAATCCTTTCCCCATTGCTTGTTTTTCTCAGGTTTGTCAAAGATCAGATAGTTGTAGATATGCAGCATTATTTCTGAGGGCTCTGTTGTGTTCCATTGGTCTATATCTCTGTTTTGGTACCAGTACCATGCTGTTTTCGTTACTGCAGGCTTGTAGTATAGTTTGAAGTCAGGTAGCATGATGCCTCCAGCTTTGTTCTTTTGGCTTAGGATTGACTTGGCAATGCAGGCTCTTTTTTGGTTCCATATGAACTTTAAAGTAGTTTTTTCCAATTCTGTGAAGAAAGTCATTGGTAGCTTGATGGGGATGGCATTGAAGGATACGAACAGACACTTCTCAAAAGAAGACATTTATGCAGCCAAAAGACACATGAAAAAATGCTCATCATCATTGGCCATCAGAAAAATGCAAATCAAAACCACAGTAAGATACCATCTCACACCAGTTAGAATGGCAATCATTAAAAAGTCAGGAAACAACAGGTGCTGGAGAGGATGTGGAGAAATAGGAACACTTTTACACTGTTGGTGGGACTGTAAACTAGTTCAACCATTGTGGAAGTCAGTGTGGCGATTCCTCAGGGATCTAGAACTAGAAATACCATTTGACCCAGTCATCCTATTATGGAGTATATACCCAAAGGACTATAAAACATGCTACTATAAAGACATATGCACATGTATGTTTATTGCGGCACTATTCACAATAGCAAAGACTTGGAACCAACCTAAATGTCCAACAATGATAGACTGGATTAAGAAAATGTGACACATATACACCATGGAATACTATGCAGCCATAAAAAATGATGAGTTCATGTCCTTTGTAGGGACATGGATGAAGCTGGAAACCATCATTCTCAGCAAACTATTGCAAGGACAAAAAACCAAACACCGCATGTTCTCACTCATAGATGGGAATTGAACAATAAGAACACATGGACACAGGAAGGGGAACATCACACACCGGGGCCTGTTGTGGAGTGGGGGGAGGGGGGAGGGATAGCATTAGGAGATATACCTAATGTTAAATGAAGAGTTAATGGGTGCAGCACACCAACATGACACATGTATACATATGTAACAAACCTACACATTGTGCACATGTACCCTAAAAAAGTATAATAAAAAAAATAAAAAACAAAGAAACAAAAAAAACAAAGCTATGTAGTGGTAGTGTGATCACTAACAATGTTGGCAGTGGTAATTTTTTTAACTTTATTGCATCTTACTGCAAATATATATGCCCTATAATTTTCTTTCTGGACTGCTTTTCAGAGTATATTTGATATGTGGCTAAAATTTTATTCTACTTCTTTAAAATAAAACATTTTTAAGTAGCAAGAACTCCAGCTCTTTGGATCATAATAATATTTCACATACCTAACCACCAAAAAACAGTAAGTAAATAATTAAAACAGCCAGGACATAGAGAAAACCCAAAGTAGAATAAAAACACTAACAAATAAATCAAACTGAATTAAGAAAATGAATAACATAACTACACTGAAGGGGATGGATGAAGACTAGAGATAACCTAAGTAACTGGAAAACAATATCCTGACTGGATGTTGTAAGGCTAGGGAATAAAAGAACTCTACATATGTGATGTACTATGGTTGGTGAATGTGCTTTGTGTGGGGTTATTGGTTAGCAACTTTGAAACTACTTTTCACGTATGCTAGCACTGAAGCCACTAAATATATTATAGATAACAATTTAAGCAATTAAATATGTAGTAGATAATAAAAGCCAGGTTTCTCATTGTTAGTGAAATAACTTAAAAATAAGTAGGAAGACTAAAATTGACCCAGAATCAACTTTGTTGTGCTAGATTCAGTATAAACTCATGGCAGAAATACAGATATGTTTCTATATATATGTGCTTAGGTTTAATTTACATATATATATTTCCTAGCCCTGTCCACTGAAAGACACCGTAAAGCAATGTTGCCCTAATAGCAATGAGAATGCCTAGAGTATAAATTTAAGATCATTCTTCAATAAAAGAAACAGGGCTTTTTAGAGAAATGGTTGATTTCATGGTTGGGGCAGGGAAAATACAACATTGTCCTGGAATATCTTGTGGGATCAGAATATGAACATGCTTGGCTTAAGAAAAGATGGGAGCCTATTGAAAGAAGACATGAGCCAACAGGAAAGAGCTCTTATTGGCCAAAGACAAAACTATTTGAGCAAGAAATAATGGTAATATTGGATTGTAACTTCAAAAATACATGTCCACAAGTCAATAATGTTGTAAATAACCACAACAAAGGGATGTATAGTATATTTACAGTGGAGAAATCCAGCAGATACCACCTTAACTATGTTCTGAAAGTCACTGTCACCAACAATAAGATATACTGGTACCATTAACAATATCAAATAATGTATTAATAAAAAAAGCACAGGCCAGGCGCGGTGGCTCACCCCCATAATCCCAGCAGTTTGGGAGGCCAAGGTGGGTGGATCACGAGGTCAGGAGATCGAGACCATCCTGGCTAACAAGTGAATCCCAGTCTCTACTAAAAATACAAAAATTAGCCGGACATGGTGGCAGGCACCTACCCCGGCTACTCAAGAGGCTGAGGCAGGAGAATGGCTTGAACCCAGGAGGCAGAGCTTGCAGTGAGCCGAGATTGCGCCACTGCACTCCAGCCTGAGCAACAGAGCCAGACTCCGTCTAAAAAAAAAAAAAAAAAGCACAGCATAGTTTCTATGGTAATCTTTACATAACCTCAAATCATTCATAATAGAATATCAAACGAACCCAAATTAGGAGATATTCATCAAAATGGCTGATCCAAGCCCTTTAAAAATGTCAGACTCACCAAAAAAAAAAAAAAAAAAAAAGATAGACTGAGAGTCAGTTATACATTTCAAAAGACTAAAGAGAAATAACAATTCAATACAATGTGGGATCCCAAGACAGGATCCTGAAACAAAGAGGACATTAATGGGTAAAAGGGAATTGGAATTAAGCTTAAGTTTAATAGAGTTTAGCAAATGTTATTTAAGATGTTAACATTTGCAAAAATTAAGTGAGATTATACGGGCACTTTCTCTACTAATTTGCAACTTTTCTATAAGTCTAAAATTACTTCAAATTTAAAAGTTAAATAAAGAGACTAAAGGCCAAGATATTCCCTTATAATGTGTTGTACATTTCCATCATATTTAATGGTGAATTTAATATGTATTACAGAATAATTTTAATTTAATGAATTATTTTAATAATAGTGGAAATTATAAGCTATTAGAAAACAATAAATGTAAATTATTCCATGTGAAATAGCTAAGTAAATTCCAGATGGATTAAATAGTTTAATGCTAATAAAAATTATATTAAACATTTATTCAAAAAGCAGCTGTAAGAGAACGACTTTCTAAGTGTGAAGGTAGAAGGAATATAAAAAAAAAAAAAATCAAAGCTCTCCTGGGCATATTTGTTTACATAATTAAAAAGCAACTGTTGAACTATGTATAGTAGTATCTCATTTTGTTTTTTTAAAAAAATTGTTTAATGCATTTAAGAAAAAGTACTGGAAGGTTCTCATGAGACAAGTAGCAATGTGTCAATAAGGCCTGCCTCAGTTTCTATTCGCTGGATGTTTTAACCAGGAAAATATATGCATAGAAGTGAAAAAGAGTAGCATCATATATTTAATAATACAAATAATTTAAATGTTGAAAATACATGTATAGAAGTGAAAAAGAGTAGCATCAATAGATTTAATACGACAAATATTTTAAATGTTAAACTCAAGTTCAGCAAGTTGGTTACTTAAATTTTAGTGCTGATTTACCAATGACGCAGTCATAAGACTACAAGCTCTGTTTTTATCTGAAATTTGGTATCATACAAATTACTTTCCTGAGTGATTTAAAACCACCTTTTGAATGTTGTTTTGTTCGTAGCACACCTTGACTCTTTAGCATTTTGAAGATATGCGATCGTGCCTTAAGCAAAACTTGCTCTTGATTCTTTGATAAATTGATTCGGGCCGGGGTCGGTGAGGTGACTCACGCCTGTAATCCCAGCACTTTGGGAGGCCAAGGCGGGTGGATCATAAGGTCAGAAGATTAAGACTATCCTGGCTAACAAAGTGAAACCCCAGCTCTACTAAAAATACAAAAAATTAGCCGGGCATGCTGGCACATCCCTGTAATCCCAGCTACTCAGGAGGCTGAGGCAGGAGAATCGCTTGAAGCTGGGAGGCGGAGGTTTGCAGTAAGCCCAGATCACACCACCACTCCACTCTAGCCTGGGTGACAGAGCAAGACACTGTCTCAAAAAAAAAAAAAAAAATATATATATATATATATAAAAATTTAATTAAAAAAGATAAATTGATTTATCAGGTTAAATCTTTTTTTTTTTTTAAATTGAAAAGGCTTGTCTTGCTTGTTCTGTTTTCCATTAAACTAATCAGTCTATCTGTCATCCCAGAAATCAATTTTGTTACGTTATCTTGGTTTCCATTGACTCAGGGCTGAGTGAGCACGCTGAGAGGTAAGTAGAATTATTCTTCTTACCGAAAAGGATTTTATTTTTGCTTTGAAAACTCGCCAGTGGAGCCATGGGGATGTTTTCTACAAAATCCAAAGCAATAACCCAAGATAAATGTAAATTGAAAACTGTGAAAAAATATTGGCAAGAAATTTGAATTTAAAAGTTAAATATCTTTGAGGTTCAAAGCGTTCAACTAAATTTTTATGAAACCTATCACAGCATCAATGGATAAAGACACCATGAGTATATACCCACAGTCTATAAGAAAGAAAATTTTAAAATTCAGGTTCACTTGAAATGAAAGAAATTTTAAATTAAAGTAATAAAATGGCCAAAATATGAATGATAAAGTTAAATAAAATACTCAATGCTGCTGTGAAGTATGTACTGGTACAGTCATGCATCACTAACATTGTAGTATGTTCTGAGAAATGCATTGTTAGGCAGTTTTGTCATTGTATGAACATTACAGAGTATACTTACACAAATTTAGATGGGCTAGCCTAGGCTCTACTGTATGGCATATTGCTCCTAAGCTACAAACTTGTACAGAATGTTACTGTATGGAATATTGTAGGCAATTGTAATACAATAGTATTTGTGCATTTTTTTTTATATTATACTTTAAGTTCTGAGGCACGTGTGCAGAATGTGCAGTTCTGTTACACAGGTATACACGGGCCATGGTGGTTTGCTGCACCCATCAACCTGTCACCTACAGTAGGCATTTATCCTAATGCTATCCATCCCCTAGCTCCTTACTCCCTGAAAGGCCCCGGTCTGTGATGTTCCCCTCCCTGTGTCCATGTGTTCTCAATTGTTCAACTTCCACTTATGAGTGAGAACATGCAGTGTTTGTTTTCCTGTTCTTGTGTTAGTTTGCTGAGAATGATGTTTTCTAGCTCATCCACGTCCCTGCAAAGGACATGAACTCATCCTTTTTTATGGCTGCATAGTATTCCATGGTGTAAATGTGCCACAATTTATTTATGCAGTCTATCATTGATGGGCATTTGGGTTGGTTCCAAGTCTTTGCTATTGTGAATAGTGCTGCAATAAACATACGTGTGCATGTGATTTTGTAGTAGAATGATTTATAATGCTTGGGGTATATACCCAGTATATTACTGGGTAATGGAATTGCTGGGTCAAATGGTATTTCTAGTTTTAGATCCTTGGGGAATTGCCACACTGTCTTCCACAAAGGTTGAACTAATTTACACTCCCACCAACAGTGTTTGTGTATTTTAACTTATCTAAACTATATTTCTAAACATATAAAATGTACCATAGAAAATACAATATAAAAAACTAAAAATGGTACATCCATATAGGGTACTTACCATAAATGGAGCCTGCAGGACCAGAAGATGCTTTGCATAAGTCAATTAATCCGATATCACGCTGCTAATAAGGGTAATTTATAAAGGAAAGAGGTTTAATTGACTCACAATTCACCATGCATGGGTAGGCCTCAGGAAACTTACAATCATGGCAGAAGGGGAGGCAAGCACATCCTTCTTCACACGGGGGCAGCAAGGAGAAATGCTGAACAAAGGGAGGAAAAGCCCCCTATAAAACCATCAGGTCTCCTGAGAACTCACTATCATGAGAACAGCATGAGGGTAATCACCTCTGTGATTAAATAACCTCCCACTGTGACCCTCCCACAACATGTGGGGATTATGGGAACTACAGTTTAAGATGAGATTTGGGTAGGGACACAGCCAAATCATATCAGTCAGTGAGTGAGCAGCGAGTGAATGTAAAGGCCTAGGAAAGTACTGTTCACTACTGTCGACTGCATAAACACTGCACACTTATGCTACACTAAATTTAATTTTAAAACATTTTATCTTCAATAATAAATTAACCTTAGCTTAATGTAATTTTTTTACTTTATAAACTTTTAATATTTTAAAAACATTTTGGCTCCTTTGTAGTAGCACTTAGCTTAAAACATAAAAACACTTTGTACAGCTATGCAAAATTCCTCTCTTTACATCATTATTTCTATTTTTAATTACTTTTACATTTTCTTTTTCTTTGAAAACTTTTTTGTTAAAACCAAGACACAAACACACACATTAGCCTAGGCCTACACAGGGTCAGGATCATCCATATCACTGTCTTCCACCTCTACATCTTGTCCCACTGGAAGGTCTTCAGGGGTAATGACATGCATAGAACTGTCATCTCCTTTGATAACAATGCCTTCTTCTGGAATACCCCATGAAGGACCTGTCTGTGGGTGTTTTAGAGTTAACTTTTTATTTTAATAAGTAGAATAAAAGCAGTATAAAATAAAGAGGAAAAGTCAAAGTGGTTGGTTTACACTGGCGTCATCACAAACACATAAGTAATAAGTAATGTGTTTGTGTGCACTATGCCATTACAATGCCTATGATGTCACTAGGCCATAGGAATTTTTCAGCTAATTATAATCTCATGGAATCACCATTGTATATATGATGGGTTGTTAATTGAAATGCCACTATGCAGTGCATGACTGTACATTTTTATAGTATTGTGAATTTGTGTAACATTTCTGGAAAAAAATCAGACCGTTAAGTATTATGCATTAGCAATTTCAAAAATACACATTTTCTTTTATCGAGGATCTCATTATCTCATTTCTATAAATGTAGTTAAATAGTCATAATTATTACATATTTTAAATAAAAATAATCATTACAGTAATGTTAAGCATGATGAAAAATTTGAAAACAACTTGAGAGTTAAGTATATTATATTTTAACCTCATAATAGAATATTTTGAAATTATTGAAATCTGTTCTTATGAAGATTTGAAATAAATGAAAAATATTTACACCATTGACTCAAATTTCATCTGAAAAATTGAATAATCTTAACACAACTATTTTAAAGCATTTGTCCTGAAAATAATTGGAAGACAATGTACTAAAATGTTATTACTAAGATTTTGGAGATAATATAATATATTCCTCTTTTCCACAAAATTCTTCAAAGTACATTTGTTACGGTTATTTCAGATAAAATAAAATAAACTTTTAAAATATTTTAATATAAGTAAAAAATCCTCATAAACATGTTCTCAAGACTTAGTTAACAATTTGTGGATTCAACCCAATGACCTTTCCAAAAAAAGAGCCATCAAAGGTATTATAAAATTATATACTATTAAGTATTGTTTTATTTACAGTCCTTAACATTTACATTCATAATCACATCAAAATGGAATAGAGAAGACCAATAAAAATGTGAGTTTGGAAAAATCACCCTGTAGTATATCTATATCAAGGTTTAAAAAGAACACCACCTAATTATGCAGGAAAAAACAGAACTATTTACAGAAGAAATAAAAATATTTATGCAAAATTTATTATCATAGTTGCAATCTTTATTTATTTATTTATTTATTAATAGAGTCTCACTCTGTCGCCCAGGCTGTAGTGCAGTGGCATGATCTCGGCTCACTGCAACCTCCACCTCCTGGGTTTGAGCGATACTCCTGTCTCAGCCTCCCGAGTAGCTGAGATTACAGGCACACATCACCATGCCTGACTAATTTTTGTATGTTTTTTCAGTAGAAACGGGGTTTTGCCATGTTGGTCAGGCTGGCCTCAAAATCCTGACCTCAGTTGATCCACCCGCCTTGGCTTCCCAAAGTGCCGGGATTACAGGCGTGAGCCTCTAAGCCTGGCCCATAGTTGCAATCTTAATCTGATGTTTCTGCTCCCCTGTACAGACAGAAGTTTTATTTGTTGAACTTTAATATCTTCATAAAAAGAAAAATAATTAATGTATTTACATATTTATATTAACTATGTGAAAAACAATATGACTATGATCTTCATTGTATAATAGGGATTATCACTATTTGAAAAGCCTATTTTTAAAGTCAAAATATATTGCCCGGAGTTTAATAATTCCTGAGAAAAGTACTTTTGCCTCCATTTAATAAATAAACTAGTTATGAGGCAGTCTATATGGCCTTTTCTAGTTATGCCAAAAAATGAATTTTCATGAAAATGACTAGATCCAACTCCAAGATTATAAATCTTAGATTAAGAAAGAAGAAAGACTAGATATCCTTCAACATGTTCTTATTTTTCACCCTGATGAAGTAGCTAAAGATCATTACTTTAGAGGATAAAAATTAATCTTTACATTTTGCCTGGAAAGAACCTCTAAGATTACTAAAGGCAGGGTTGTCTATATGGCTTGACAGAAGTGCCTTTTATGGGCTCATGGAAAAGTGTATTAACTGGAAGTCTCCTTCCTACTTAGTTTCTAGCTATTTTAGTAAAAACCTTGAACTCTGCTCAAGAGAGCCATTCAGCTTACTCTAAAAAAACGACACCAAGTAATCAGGCACTTATTAATATTGGACTAGGACAGATCAATGAGTAAGAAGTTTTTGTCTTTGAAGTTCCAGGTGAAAGTCTTATTCTCTTCATTACAGCATGAACTTCTGAATCTTGTAGGCTATGTGTTTCCAGGCATTCTGCCATTTATCATTTCCTTCCTGACGGGATCTTGATATCTAACAATGTAATTATGTTAGGATAGCATCTCCCCTCTAACACTAACTAGGAAATTTCTCTTCCTTAAGTACCAGAAATGATAAATAATTTTAGACTGAACTATGTGCAGTTCTCTTTTTGGAAACTTGTTCCTAAAATGCCTTATAAATTAGTTGTTATGAGAGAGAGAAAAAAATAATAAAAGCACAGTCAAACAATTCCCATATGTAAATAGCATGTTACATACTTTCAAATTCTACTTAATGTGCTAAGATAAATAATACATTACTCTCCCATAAACATTCACTGGGTGTTTTATTCTAATTTATTGAGGGAGAAAAAATTATAGCTTTGCATTTTATTGACTGTCACCTTTTTGGAAAATTTTACTTCTAGGAAACATTTTCATTTGTGACTTTAAAATTAGTGTGTGTTGATGAAATCACCAAGTCATAGTTCAATTATGGTGGGATAGTTTCACTTATTCATTCAAACTGGGAAACTTATGCTTTCAGATCTTGGCAAGGTTAGCTTAGTTTAGGGTACCCCAGAGACTAGCTTGGATTTCTCAACTGGGTCAAAAATGATTAAGATATTATCATATTTTGTGAATTCTTAATATGTGTTGAAATAATTAATTTGGTGCTTGGCATTAATTAAGCAATATATATGTATTAAATTTAGATTTATGGTATAACGCAGTATGGGAACAAAAACACAAACATTTGCAATACACAGAGGCGAATACACCACAAATACACAAACACAAAAACACATGGACATATCCATAATCAGTAGTATTTGAGTCTTTATATGAACAAGAATTAAATAAAAACTAAAAGTCTCAGGAAGGTGTGTTGGTCTGCTCAGGTCACTGTATAAAGCACCAGAGATTGCATGGCTTAAACAACAGAAATTTATTTTCTCAGAGTATTAGAGGCTAGAAGTCCAGGATCTAGGGATCAGCAGGTATGATTTCTCCTGAGGCTTTTCTGCTTGGCTTGCAGATGACCGCCATCTTGCTGGATCTGCACTTGCCCTTTCCTCTGTGCGCTTACACCTCGTGTCTCCTTATGTGTCCAGTGTCCTCTTCTTATGAGACTATCATTCAGATTGGTTTAAGGCTGACCCCCCACCAATGGCCTTATTTTAGCCTAGTCACCTCTTTTTTTTTTTTTTTTTAAGACAGAATCTCACTCTGTCACCAGGCTGGAGGGCAGTGACACAATCTCAGCTCATTGCAACCTCCACTTCCGGCTTCATTCTCCTGCCTCAGCCTCTGGAGTAGCTGGGACTACAGGTGCCTGCCACAATGGCGAGCTAATTTTTGTATTTTTAGTAGAGATGGGGTTTCACCATGTTGGCCAGGATGGTCTTGATCTCTTGCCCTCTTGATCCGCCCACCTGGGCCTCCCAAAGTGTTGGGATTACAGGTGTGAGCCACGGCTCCCATCTGCGTAGTCACCTCTTTAAAGTCCTATCTTCAAATAGTCACATTCCGAGGTACAGAGGGTTAGGGCTTCAATATATGAATTGCTATTTATTTTATGTTTCTCTCAATTTAAGATACTGTATTGCTAAATCACAATTTTCTTAAAAATGTTTAAAACATAAAATAAAAATTAGACTTGTCTTTTTAAAAGTTTCATGGAGTTGCACTTTTCAGTTGATGTCATAGTTTCTATAAGCTTCCACAATATAAAATAAAATATTTCTTCCATATCTGATAGCATTAGCAAAAATGCATTCCAGCATTTTTTTAATTACTGACTAAATGTACAACTAAATCCAAAAGTGGCCTTTTCTGTGTTTTAGCAGTTTACTTGAGTAGGAACTGTTCAAAAGGATGAAAAATACTTAAATCATTAATATTTTATTGTATATATTACTAAGATTTTGATTTTCTTAACAATTTAATAATTCCTTCCAATAAAAACTTATACTTTATTCATGGAAAAGCACATGTAGCTAATGATGTAAGTTGGATTTATTTTGTGTCTTTTATTACTTCTTTAATAATTAACCATTCTTTTAAGTTAAAGATTTGAGATTACTATGTTTTAAATTATGATGTCACTAGTATCATGCAGGCCAATATGTAAGAGAGTATTTAGACAATATCAGATATTTTGTTATCCTCATATGGGTGAGGAAAGTAGAATCTGTGTGAAAGGACGGAAACATTTTCCACCCACTTGTCCCTCTTCCTATCCTCCATTGGACAACCATTGCATGTGGTATTTGTTGGGCAGTTCCAGCATGCAATCTATTAAGTCAGTGAGTGGAGGTGGATGGAGTCAGGTCATGGGGTAAGAGGAGCAAACACGTAGAGATAAGGGTAAATTGGAAAAGAAGGAAGCATATTAGATATATCAGCCCGATGGGGCATGCTTAACTATTCAGAGGACAAAAGATCATTGTATGTCAGTGGGTCGAAAGGAGGAAGACTGTACAGTTAGGAAAGGAGGTAATAAGCATACTAGAATGCTTCAGATAAGATGTCATGCAGATCAATCAGCATGGCAAACTTGCATGTGTTGCTGGCTGCATCTCCAAAAATCAACCCTGGGGAAACTACAGAAGAAGAAAACATACTGGGATAAATCATATAGAACCTTGAGAAACTGCCAAGATCAGAAGCTGTCTTGGACTAAGATGATGGGTGGCAGTCTGGGGCAGGGGTGGCCAGAAGGAAGTGGCAGAACAGGTTGAGGTTATAAATTCCACTTTCTCCTCTTCACAACATCACCTGGGCAAAATTGTTTCCTCTTTTTTATCCATATAAATCAACAGCAACAATTGAGACCACTGTGGGCAGGAAGTGGTTGTAATAATTTCAGGACCGTATGAAAGCCAGACTGGATTGAGAAACAGATGATGAGAGTGGTGGTTTATTCATGTCTCGCCATCCAAACCTCCAGGGCTGGTGGATTACGTCTTGCTTTAGTGTTTCTTCTCAAAATATTACAGGAAAATCCTGAACATAGTATTTGCTTGGTGCCAGCAAATGGGCTTGTCTAAAATTTTGGTGCCTGACTTTTCTGCTCTAGGGCTGATTCCTCCTCCTCTTAAACTCCTGACAAGTAACAGAGAAGAAAATTTCACCAGTCTCCAGTGCCCATCACTACACAAGATAGCCGTTAACCCAGGGAAAATGAAAGCACTGGACAATTAATTACACACACAAGTACTTCCAACATAAATGAAAAAACAGAATAACATATATCAAAGACAAAAGGAGAATCCTATTGGACTCAATAACAACAGCAGCAACTCAAAGCTAAAATTCAATAATATGTTGCCTATAGGAGACACACTCCTTTCTTTAAAAAGACAAAGAAAGTGAAAATAAGTAGATGGAAAAACATATACCAGGGGAAAGAAAGCTGCGGTATAAATTTAATGTCTGAAAGAAAGTACTCAAGAAAAAAGTAGATGAGACAAAGATAAGTGTTCTATACCAGTATGATTAAGTAAGTCAAAGTAACTATCACAAAACCCATATATTGAAAACTTTAGTCTCTAAATTTATAAAGTTGTAACTGACACTGCGATGGATTGACTCACTATATAAAGAGAAGTAAAAGCAGTTTTGTTACCAAAACCGTATGGTGAGTTGGACATCTAAATGGAAAAGGTAAAACTATAAACTTGATAGAAAATTAAGGGATTCTTTTTAACAAACTCTCATAACAAATTATAAGGCATTAAATTTATATAATCAGCAACATCAAAATTAGGGATTTCTGTTCAGTGAATTACACCAGAGCCAAAGTGATCAGATGACAATGTCCTGTATAAATCTGTTTACAATGCCTAAAATTGACAACCAATTAACATCTACCAAATACATCTACCATCAAAGAACCAAGAAGAAGACATGTAGCTTGGACAACATAGTGAGACCTTGTCTCTAAAAATAAAATTAGCTGGCCATGGTGGTAAAAGCCTGTCATCCCAGCTAGTTGGGAGGCTGAGGCTGGAGATCTCTTGAACCCAAGGAGTTCAAGGCTGTGGAGAGCTATGATTGTGCCATTGAACTGCAGCCAGGGCAAACGAGCAAGGCTCTGTCTCCAAAATAATACAAGATATGCACCCACCCGAAAAATAGCATTTTTAAGAGCAATTAAAAGAAAATAAAGCCCAGATATTAAACAAACATACAAAGAGAAATTTAAATTCATTACTAATCAGGAAACTGCAAGTAAAATGAGATGTTACTGTAAATCTATCAAATTGACAAATGTTAGAACACTGCGTAATATCAAGTGTTGCTAGAATGAAGAGATATGGGTGCACTCATGCATTGTAAGAGGGTCTGTAAATTAATGATGCCATTTTGGACAGCAATCTGGCAGTACTTAATCAAACAGTATATGCATACCTTAAGACTCATAAATTTCACTCCTGCAAATAACTCCTAGAGAAATCATCACACAATTCTACAAGAAAGTACATTAAAGAATTTTATCAGTGATTTTCTTGTGATGGATGAAGTTTGGGTAATCTAGGTGTTCATAATCTAGGGTGATTGTATATACATATGGCAATATGATAGAGTGATAAAGACATTGTGCTAAGCAAAAAAAGGTAAGAATCAGGAGAAGATGTATAATATGATACAATTTACATAAATTAGAAATTCATGTAGGAAAATTCCAATAAAAATTTTGCAAGAATGTATACTTAGGCGACACACTAGAGTGGAGGCAGGATGAAGATGAAGCGTAGCAGTAATCTGAGTATGAAGAGAGTTCTAGAAGGAAGTATAAAACAGAGATGCAGTTGGTCAGATTAATAATACAAAAAAAGAGACATCAGGAAAAAAGGGCATTTGATTAAAATGAATGATTACCTTCACCATCATCTGCAACTGAGACTAAAACAAATAAACAAATAGAAATTTAAAGCATGTTAAGAAAAAAAACAAGAAGAGAATGTAAAATTGAAGTATGCAGAGACATTTTGACTCTTAATAAACTTGCAGTATCTGCTTCAGTAAAAATATCTTATTCACACAATTGAAAACAATAACAACAGTGTATGTTATGATGATAAAGACATTCTAGGCATTGTTTTATTCTTCTTCAAATACAGTTTCTCATCATTATGTAAATATGATTACGGAATGTTTTTTCATTTTTATTATTTTAATAATTATTATTTTTTAAAATGAACTTTGGGTTTTTTTCTAATTCAAGGTTACTTTATATTGATATATTTATAAAGCAAATTTAAGGATGGTCTCCAGAAATAACTAAAACTAGGAAAGTTAGCATCATTAAAATTTTCATCTCATCTCATTAGAATAATTTGAATTCAAGAGGTTTTCAATGAAGTGTTCAATTATATAAAGGCCTGTGACTTTTTTGGTTTTTAATCTTTTTTAAAATCTATCTATCAGCAAATATAACATTGTAATTAATTCCAAGAACATTTTAATTTACAGACTCAAATTCTATATCTTGCATCCCAATTTAAAAATCTAATATACCAATTTATATTAATGAAGATTCTTGGGACTAAAATGTAACCTCATGCTTGTTATATATAAAAGCATTGACATTTCAGTCTCTGTGTTCATCTGATTCTCAAAATGGGTTCCGAAAAACAAATTATTCAATTTCCATTGTCATTAGACATCATTTTCTTGCTGCTTATTTTGAATAATCTTCTAGTCTTTTACCAGTTCTGTACCAAATAGATGCAGAAAAGAATGTTACATATTAATAAAATTATTAAACATTTTTACAGGTAGTATTTGCTTCTAGAAAGGATTAAATGATGAAACAATGGCAATCCAACTATCCTTTCCTCCTACCTGGCTATGAATATTTCATTCAGAAAAAGGTCTATAGGTTTAGTTTAAAGGGCATTTAGTAACTTGAATGAGTGATTTTTTTTCAGCTACTTAGAGTGTCAGTTGGCTGCCAATGAGATGACCATCTGAAATACTGACAGCATCATAGAGGGTTGTGGACCTAGAGACGATGAATATCTCTATTCCTTCTTAACTTCTTGACCACTTTCTCTTCTCTGCTGTCTGTTCTTCTCTTTACCTTTGTCAATTGTTCTGTGATCCCATCTATTTAAGTCTGATTGTTCCTAGGCTTTATTGGCCTATTTATCTGTCTTTTCCTCGTGGCTTTTTTTTTTTACTTTCTTCCTTTTTTTCTCAATTTTCTTGACTTTATGATCATGCTGATTATTGTGTATATGTAAGTCAGATACGTAAACTTGTATGCGCTGCCTTCTTTCTTAAGCTTTCAAGTCACACTAAAATAATTTATGTGTTGATTAATGCATTTCAGGGGAAGAAAAGAAATTTACTTCTAATATACAGGCCACTGTAGACTGCACTAAATCATCCATTTTTATTGCTAACAAAACAGCTCCTTAAGCAGTTCCCTTCTTTCCAACCAAATTAGTTAGATATTTTAATCTTAACAGTGTCAGTCCCACAAAAGATGTAGAGAATTGCAGACTCAGGCAATGAGTTTCACTTTTTTTTTTCCACTGCATTCTTGAGAAAATATATTGAATCTATCTTTTCTTCAAAATTCATTCAACAAATTGGAATTCATTCAAAAAACTTAGTGGCATTGCTAATGACTAAGTGTACAATTGTCTCGTATTGATTCAAGTTGAAGATCTGAGAAAAGGCAGAATTAATAAGGTAAATACAATAATCAATATAATATTAAAATATTCTGGAGAAACAAATAACAGATTTAGGACAGTATTCAACAAAAAAATATGATGGTTCCCTGAGGAAGTGATCTTGACCTGAGATTACATATGTGAACATAGAAGGGTCAGATATATCTACTCATTCCTACCAAAATCTTCTTCATAGAGCAATAAGAGGAATATATTTAGGATTCACATGCTGTGTTCATTGACCCTAACTCCTCTAACTTAAAAATATTTGGTGCTCAATCCATGGCTTTACCTGAAAAGCTCTTTGTTGACTACATAAATTCTCACTGCAAGATCTTTCCATATGTTCCTCACAGTGCCTGGAAACCTCTTCCCATATCTTTCTCCCTGAGCCATTAAGTCATTTAGAACATCCTACATGGAAACGTGGGAGGCTGTATTAGTCTGTTTTCACACTGCTGATAAAGATATACTCGAGACTGGGCAATTTACAAAAGAAAGAGGTTTAATGTACTCACAGTACCATCTGGCTGGGGAGGACTCACAATCATGGCGGAAGGTGAAAGGCACATCTCACATGGCAACAAATAAGAGAAGAGGACTTGTGCAGGGAAACTCCCTTTTTAAAATTCAACGTATTTTACAACATCTACAATCATTTTCCCATAGTAGAGATTTACGGTAAAGGAAGATCTCACAATAAATCTGTCTCTGCCAAACTATCTGATCTCATGAGACTTATTCACTATCATGAGAATAGCACGGGAAGTACCTGCTACCACAATTCAATTATCTCCCACCAGGTCCCTGCACAGCCTGTGGGAATTATGGGAGCTACAATTCAAGATGAGATTTGGGTGGGGACACAGCCAAACCATATCAGAGGCATACTGGTTTCTAACAAATGTTTTGAGTCTTTTTTGAAGTGAGAAAATACTTCCCAGTTAGATGCTTATTCCCAGTAATCCATGAAAAACAGTATGTCCCTAAATTGTTTACATATGTAATTATTTACTTTACCAATATCTACAATTTCTTATGCTGGATATAAAATTGTGTCTTCCTCAAAAGCACTTTCTTATCTCCTAGAGATGATCATAAGACTCGGTTTTCATAAAATTTATATCCATAAAACATGTTATGAGAGGAGAAATCACATTTTCTACCTGATGGTGCTTGTTTTGCTCAGATATATAATACCAAAGTTCTCTAACCTGATTCTGTATAAATGTATTCTATATTTGCTTGAAGTTAAGTATGGGGTAAAATTGCTTATGTTAATTATTCTATTTGTGATTTTGTCCAACAACCTTTTGCCTGTTTCATTCGCCAAATGTCATACTGCTACACAGTCCTATGAAGACAAATGAGTTAAAATACAGAAAAGTAGTTTTCAACCATTAAAAAGTTCTAAAACCATAAAAAGAATATTTTAGTAGTATTTCTATCCTCAATAAAGAATTGGTGTTATTCTTCTGAGACACAGAAGCAACATTTGTGTTTTCTCAGTTTTGAGAAATTTACACAAGCAAGCCAAGCTTCCATGGCGTGAATATGAATTATTTTTATTTATATTATTTGCTTGCCAAAAGTATGAATAGGCATTTATAAAAGCAAAAAGCTGTCTTATTCTTATTTGCTTTTCTTTTTGCAAATTCACCATGTTCTGTGCACTATGAAAAATTATATTTTTGCTGTCTTACATTTGATAAAATCTTCCAAGAATTTAGAAAATTAAGAAATGGTTCTATATGTAAATAGAAGAAATGGCTTGCTTCCAAACATCTTCCCATAGGGCTGAATAGCAATTTAATTTTGAAAATATTTGAAAAAGTCCTTTCATTTAAGCCACACTTTTTTAGATATTCCCTTCATTGAATGACTTTGAAGCACCACAGACAAAAAGAGACCTAGTGGATAATACGATTTCTCAAATGTGTGCATTGTGGGGCCTCATATGAGGTGAACGATATGTAAGAATGTGTGTATAAGTGTGTGTGTTTGTATACACACATATAATTTTTCATGAGACTGGTTTCTACTAGGTACCTTCTACATAAACTTTACCATTTTCAAACTGTTAAAATAATTAAGTTGACTTAAATAATCATGATTATTAATAGTATGATCAATAAATAATACAAACAATAGGAATATGAAACTAACTCAGAAATTCCAGTAGGTCTAAATATGGGCACTTAACATGCTTACTTACTCTTAGTCTTTTTTTTATATACTTTAGGTTCAAGGGTACATGTGCACCACATGCAGGTTTGTTACATAGGTATACATGTGCCATGTTGGTTTGCTGCACCCATTAACTCATCATTTACATTAGGTTTTTCTCCTGATGTTATTCCTCCCCCTGACTCCAACCCCATGACAGGCCCCAGGGTGTGATATTCACCGCCCTGTGTCCAACTGTTTGCATTGTTCAATTCCCACCTATGAGTGAGAACATGCGGTGTTTGGTTTTCTGTCCTTGTGATAGTTCACTCAGAATGATGGTTTCCAGCTGCATCCAGGTCCCTGCAAAGGACATGAACTCATCCTTTTTCATGGCTGCATAGTATTCCATGGTGTATATGTGCCACATCTTCTTAATCCAGTCTAACATTGATGGACATTTGGGTTGGTTCCAAGTTTCTGCTATTGTGAATAGTGCCACAATTAACATACGTATGCATGTGTCTTTGTAGTAGCATGATTTATAATCACTTGGATATATAGCCAGTGATGGGATCACTGGGTCAAATGGTATTTCTAGTTCTAGATCCTTGAGGAATCGCCACACAGTCTTCCACAATGGTTGAATTAGTTTAAACTCCCACCAACAGTGTAAAACTGTTCCAATTTCTCCACATCCTCTCCAGCATCTGTTGTTTCTGGACTTTGTAATGATCACCATTCTAACTGGTGTGGGATGGTATCTCATTGTGGTTTTGATTTGCATTTCTGATGACCAGTGATCATGAGCATTTTTTCGTATGTCTGTTGGCTGCATAAATGTTTTCTTTTAAGAAGTGTCTCTTCATATCCTTTACGCACTTTTTGATGTAGCTGTTCGTTTTTTTTCTTGTAAATTTGTGTAAGTTCTTTGTAGATTCTAAATACTAGCCCTTTGTCAGATGGGTAGATTGCAAAAATTTTCTCCCATTCTGTAGGTTGCCTGTTCACTCTGATGCTAGTTTCTTTTGCTGTGCAGAAGCTCTTTAGTGTAAATAGATCCCATTTGTCTATTTTGGCTTTTGTTGCCATTGTTTTTGGTGTTTTAGTCATGAAGTTTTTGCCCATGCCTATGTCCTGAATGGTATTGCCTAGGTTTTCTTCTAGGGCTTTTATGGTTTTAGGTCTAACATTTAAGTCTTTATCCATCTTGAATTAATTTTTGTATAAGGTGTAAGGAAGGGATCCAGTTTCAGCTTTCTACATATGGCTAGCCAGTTTCCCAGCACCATTTGTTAAATAGGGGATCCTTTCCCTATTTCTTGTTTTTGTCAGGTTTGTCAAAGATCAGATGGTTGTAGATGTGTGGTGTTATTTCTGAGGCCTCTGTTTTTTTCCCTTGTTCTATGTATCTGTTTTGGTACCAGTACCATGCTGTTTTGGTTACTGTAGCCTTTTAGTATAGTTTGAAGTCAGGTAGCGTGATGCCTCCAGCTTTGTTCTTTTGGCTTAGGATTGACTTCACAATGCAGGCTCTTTTTTGGTTCCATATGAACTTTAAAGTAGTTTTTTCCAATTCTGTGAAGAAAGTCATTGGTAGCTTATTGGGGATGGCATTGAATCTATAAGTTACCTTGGGCAGTATTGCCATTTTCACAATCTTGATTCTTCCTATCCATGAGCATGGAATGTTCTTCCATTTGTCTGTGTCCTCTTTTATTTCATTGAGCAATGGTTTGTAGTTCTCTTTGAAGAGGTCCTTCGCATCCCTTATAAGTTGGAATTCTAGGTATTTTATTCTTTTTGTAGCAATTGTGAATGAGAGTTCACTCATGATTTGGCTCTCTGTCTGTTATTGGTGTATAGGAATGCTTGTGATTTTTGTACATTGATTTTGTATCCTGAGACTTTGCTGAAGCTGCTTATCAGCTTCAGAATTTGGACTGAGACAATGGGGTTTTCTAAATATACAATCATGTCTTCTGCAAACAGGGACAATTTGACTTCCTCTTTTCCTAATCAAATGCCCTTTATTTCTTTCTCCTGCCTGATTGCCCTGGACAGAACTTCCAACACTATGTTGAATAGGAGTAGTGAGAGATGGCATCCCTGTCTTGTGCCAGTTTTCAAAGGGAATGCTTCCAGTTTTTGCCCATTAAGCATGATATTGGCTGTGGGTTTGTCATAAATAGCTCTTATTATTTTCAGATATGTTCCATCAATACCTAGTTTATTCAGAGTTTTTAGCATGAAGGGCTGTTGAATTTTGTCAAAGGCCTTTTGTGCATCTGTTGAGATAATCATGTGGTTTTTGTCATTGGTTCTGTTTATGTGATGGATTATGTTTATTGATTTTCATATGTTGAACCAGCCTTGCATCCCAGGGATGAAGCCTACTTTACCGTGGTGGATAAGCTTTTTGCTGTGCTGCTGGATTCGGTTTTATTGAGGATTTTTGCATCAAAGTTCATCAGGGATATTGGTCTAAAATTCTTTTTTTGTTGTTGTGTCTCTGCCTGCCGTTGGTATCAGGAAGATGCTGGCCTCATATAATGAGTGAGGAAGGATTTCTTCTTTTTCTATTGCTTGGAATAGTTTCAGAAGGAATGGTACCAGCTCCTCTTTGTACTTCTGGTAGAATTCGGCTATGAATCCATCTGGTCCTGGGCTTTTTTGGTTGGTAGGCTATTAATTATTGCCTCAACTTCAGAGCCTGTTATTGATTGGTGTCTTCAGAGATTCAACTTCTTCCTGGTTTAGTCTTGGGAGGGTGTATTTGTCCAGGAATTTATCCATCTCTTCTAGATTTTCTAGTTTATTTGCATAGAGGTGTTTATAGTATTTTCTGATGGTAGTTTGAATTTCCATGGGATCAGTGGTGATATCCCCTTTATCATTTTTTATTGCATCTATTTGATTCTTCCCTCTTTTCTTCTTTATTAGTCTTGCTAGTGGTCTATCAATTTTGTTGATCTTTTCAAAAAACCAGCTCCTGGATTCATTGATTTTTTGAGGGTTTTTTTTTTTTGTGTCTCTATCTCCTTCAGTTCTGCTCTGATCTTAATTATTTCTTGCCTTCTGCTAGCTTTTAAATTTGTTTGCTCTTGTTCTACAGTTTTTTTTAATTGTGATATTGGGGTGTTGATTTTAGATCTTTCCTCCTTTCTCCTGTGGGCATTTAGTGCTATAAATTTCCCTATACACACTGATTTAAATGTGTCCCAGAGATTCTGGTACCTTGTGTCTTTGTTCTCATTGGTTTCAAAGAACATCTTTATTTCTGCCTTCATTTCGTTATTTACCCAGTAGTCATTCAGGAGCAGGTTGTTCAGTATCCATGTAGTTGTGCAGTTTTGAGTGAGTTTGTTAATCCTGAGTTCTAATTTGAATGCATTGTGGTCTGAGAGACAGTTTGTTGTGATTTCTGTTCTTTTACATTTGCTGAGGAGTGCTTTACTTCCAACTATGTGGTCAATTTTGGAATAAGTCTGACGTGGTGCTGAGAAGAATGTAAATTCTGTTGATTTGGGGTAAAGAGTTCTGTAGATGTCTATTAGGTTTGCTTAGTGCAGAGCTGAGTTCAAGTCCTGGATATCCTTGTTAACCTTCTGTCTTGTTGATCTGTCTAATATTGACAGTGGGGTGTTAAAGTCTCCCATTATTATTGTGTGGGAGTCTAAGTTTCTGTGTAGGTCTCTAAGGACTTGCTTTATGAATCTGGGTGCTCCTGTATTGGGTGCATATGTATTTAGGATAGTTAGCTCTTCTTGTTGAATTGATACCCTTACTATTATGTATTGGCGTTCTTTGTCTCTTTTGATCATTGTTGGCTTAAAGTCTGTTTTATCAGAGACTAGGATTGCAACCCTGCTTTTTTTTTGCTTTCCATTTTCTTGGTAGATCTTCCTCCAGCCATTTATTTTGAGCTTATGTGTGTCTCTGCATGTGAGATGGGTCTCCTGAATACAGCACACTGTGGGTCTTGACTCTTTATCCTATTTGCCAGTCTGTGTCTTTTAATTGGGGCATTTAGCCCATTTATATTTAAGGTTAATATTGTTATGTATGAATTTGATCCTGTCATTATGTTAGCTGGTTATTTTGTCCGCTGGTTGATGCAGTTTCTTCCTAGCATTGATGACCTTTACAATTTGGCATGTTTTTGCAGTGGCTCATACTGGTTGTTCCTTTCCATGTTTAGTGCTTCCTTCAGGAGCTCTTGTAGGGCAGGCCTGGTGGTGACAAATTTTCTTAGCGTTTGCTTGTCTGTAAAGAATTTTATTTCTCTTTCACTCGTGAAGCTTAGTTTGGCTGGATATGAAATTCTGGATTGAAAATTCTTTTCTTTAAGAATGTTGAATATTGGCCCCCACTCTCTTCTGGCTTGTAGAGTTTCTGCTGAGAGATCTGCTGTTAGTCTTAAGGGCTTCCCTTTGCGGGTAACCCGACCTTTCTCTCTGGCTGCCCTTAACATTTTTTCCTTCATTTCAATCTTGGTAAATCTGATAATTATGTGTCTTGGGGTTGCTCTTCTCCAGGAGTATCTTTGTGGCATTCTCTGTATTTCCTGAATTTGAATGTTGGCTTACCTTGCTAGGTTGGGGATGTTCTGCTGGATAATATCCAACTTGGTTCCATTCTCTCCATCACTTTCAGGTGCACCAATCAAAAGTAGTTTTGGTCTTTTCACATAGCCCCATATTTCTTGAAGTCTTTGTTCTTTTTACTCTTTTTTCTCTAAACTTCTCTTCTCACTTTATTTCATTAATTTGATCTTCAATCACTGATACCCTTTCTTCCACTTGATTGAATCGGCTGTTGAAGCTTGTGCACGTGTTATGAAGTTCTTGTGCCACAATTTTCAGCTACATCCGGTCATTTATGGTCTTCTCTACACTGTTTATTATAGTTAGCCATTCATCTAATCTTTTTTCAATGTTTTTAGCTTCCTTGTGATGGGTTCGAACATTCTCCTTCAGCTTGGAGAAGTTTCTTATTACTGACCTTCTGAAGCCTACTTTTGTCAGCTCGTGAAAATCATTCTCCATCCAGCTTTGTTCCCTTGCTGGTGAGGAGCTGCAATCCTGTGGAGAAGAGGCTCTCTGGTTTTTAGAATTTTTAGCTTTTCTGCTCTGGTTTCTCCCCACCTTTGTGGTTTTATCCACCTTTGGTCTTTGATGTTGGTGACCTACAGATGGGGTTTTGGTGTGGATATCCTGTTTGTTGATGTTGATGCTATTCCTTTCTGCTTATTAGTTTTCCTTATAACAGTCAGGTCCTTCACTGCAGGTCTGTTGAAGTTTGCTGGAGGTCCACTCCAGACGCTGTTTGCCTGGGTATCACCAGCAGAGGCTGCAGAACAGCAAATATTGCAGAACAGCAAATATTGCTGCCTGATCCTTCCTCTGGATGCTTCATCCCAGAGGGGCACCCACTTGTATGAAGTGTCAGTTGACCCCTACTGGGAAGTGTCTCCCAGTTAGGCTACACATGGGTCAGAGACCCACTTGAGGAGGCAGTCTGTCCGTTCTCTGAGCTCAAACACCATGCTGGGAGAACCACTGCTCTCTTCAGAGCTGTCAGACAGGGATATTCAAGTCTGCAGAAGTTTCTGCTGCCTTTTATTCAGCTATGCCTTGCCCCCAGAGGTGGAGACTACAGAGGCAGCCAGCCTCGCTGAGCTGTGGAGAGATCCATCCAGTTCAAGCTTCCTGGGCTGTTTTGTTCACCTACTCAAGCCTCAGTAATGTCAAATGCCCCTCCCCCTGCCAGGCTGCTGCCTCGCAGGTTGATCTCAGACTGCTGTGCCAGCAGTAAGCAAGGCTCCATGGGCTTGGGATCTGCCAAGCCAGGCATGGGATATAATCTCCTGGTGTGCCATTTGCTAAGACTGTTGGAAAAGCACAGTATTTGGGTGAGAGTGTCCTGGTTTTCCAGGTGCCGTCTCTCACAGCTTCCCTTGGCTAGGAAAGGGAAATCCCCTGACCCCTTGCACTTCCAGGGTGAGGCGATGCCCCACCTTGCTTTGGCTCACCCTCCATGGGCTGCACCCTCTGTCCAACCAGTCCCAATGAGATGAACCAGGTACCTCAGTTGGAAATGCAGAAATCACCTATCTTCTGCATGGATCACGCTGGGAGCTGCAGACCAGAGCTGTTCCTATTTGGCCATCTTGGAACAGAGCCCCACTCTTAGTCTTATTCTCTACCTTACTCCAGGTAAAAGCAAAATTTTTACTAGAAATTCCTGTTTGTTGTCTTTTTTCTATAGACCCAATAAAACATTAATTGGACTTCAAAATGAAGTAGCACTTCCAAATGCAAAACCTGAAATAATCTAAATTTCTCCCTTTTGGGAACTGATTACATTAATTACTATATTTTTATATAATTGCATATTAGGGCAATAATTTTAAAAGCAGTTACAAACCTTTAGGTAAAATATAGTCCTATTTCTAAACAGTGTAATAAGGATGCATATTTGTATGGAAAATTTCCAAGAGCATTTATATCAAATGTCAGTGGTGTATATTAACATAAATAAATATTGGGCTGTGGGTGATTTTTTAATTTCTATATGATAAATATCCATTTTATATATGAGAATAACATCTTGATATTTCAGATAAACATGCTTACTAATTTGGATTTCGTGATGGTTTTAGCAGCTATAATGCACATATATATTGTGCTAACCAGCTTGAGGTCTTCAGGAATATACCAGAAAATGATTTATTGCATTAGATAACTAGAGATGCATTCTAATCAGAAATCTGTGAACATATTCTTTTGGATCAAGAGCAATCTGGGTTCATTCACGTGGCCTCAAGAAGTATAACAGCCAGCATCCCATCTCCTTTCTAAGTCTCTGAAGTCATGCTTAATACAAAGAAATAATATCATTAGTGCCTACAAGAGTAAAGTAGTATTCAGTTTCGTAAGACTTAAGCATTTTCAGGCAAATAAAAAAATAGTGTTTTTCACCTACTTCTGTATCAGTACTTTAAAATTGATGTGGAAAAGCTGGACCTCTTGAGAGAAATGATAGCAATAAGTAGATTTTCAAACCTGCCATAGGAGGTAGAGTTGAGGTAAATTGTGATATGTAGCATGGGGAAGCATGGATTTGGGAGATAAATGAAATCCTGAGATGCCAGAAAACGTGTCAGAGAAAGACACATTGCGTGAAGTCTGATTGTTCAGATGTTACCAAATGGGAGAGAATTATGGATGACTGGCTAAAACAAAGGCAGATCTTTTAAAATAGTTAGAACAATCTAAAAATTAACTGGATGACCATTAATGATCATACAATCCACATAACAATTTAATTTAAACTGAACCTGGGTGATGGGTTACTAGAAATATTTATAAAATATTGATGAGTCAGGGGCAGATTTGACAGGATGGACTCTGAATTCTGTTTTAATTCTAAAGTGTGATAATTCCAAGGTAAACCAGTGCTATTGTTTGAATGTGTCCCCGCCAAAGTTCAGGTGTTACCAATGTAATAGTATTGAGAGTTGGAACATTTAGAGGTGATTAGGCCATGAGAATTCTTTTCTCATGTATGGAATTAAGGTCTTTATAGAAGAGGTTTCATGCAGAGTTCTGTTGGCTTGCCCTTTTGTCTTCTGCCATGTGAGGATACAAAGTTCCTCCCCTTGAAAGAATGCATCATGAAAGTTCCATCTTTTCAGCCCTCACCAGACAACCAAACCTGCTGGTTCCTTGATCTTGAACTTTCCATCTTTGCAAACTGTAGGAAAATAAATTTCCACTTTTTATGAATCACCCTGTCTTGTGTATTTTGTTATGGAGCACAAACAGACTATGTGAGCCAGGGAGCCAAATAAAAAGCATTGGTCCATTTGTAAACATGTGTATATTCACGGAAATGTGTGTTTATGTGTATCTAGTGGAAGATTTTGAAGGTGGTGGGAGAGATGACAGCAGAAGTGAAAAAAAGAAGATTATGTCACAAACCATATCAATACAATGGTCACAAATCACCTGACTGCTGTCAAAAGTTTAAGCAATATAATGAATAGGCTCATACTACATTAACATAGATGAGAACAAATGTTTTCCTGCAAATTAGTTTCTACTTAGATCTTTTATATCTTAATCTATTAGATCCTTTATACCTGTATAGCCTTATTCAAGTCTCTCTCCTCCCAAACTCAAGTCAAGATTCTGGAATGCTCACTCATATCAAGCCATTCAGGGCTGGCTTTCTGCCACTGCCTAGAAACACTAACATGAGTAGGTTTCCCAGCCCAGGCAGCTTGGCTCAGTCAGCTCCAGACTCTTCCACTTGTGGGCTGTGCTCAGGAAAATAGGAAGCTTCTCACAGGGCACACCTGCATCACCCTGTGTCCTACTGGGTTCTGGCTAATCTGTTGCGATACTAAAAAAGGCTGGGCTTCATGCCCACTGCTCCTGAGATGTTCAGATATCTCTGGAGGCTTTCTGCACCCACAGCAGCACTGTGGGGAAGCAGGGCACAGATGCAATCCTAATGCAATCCTGAGGGAGTGTCTTTCTAGTTAGAAGAAAACTCTTCCTTTCTTCCACTTTTGGTTAATATTTTTTTTTCTATATCCTGTAATGATCTTCCCCATGCTTTTGAATGAGATATTTTGTCTACCGGTACTAATGAATCTTCTTTTCTCCCTGGGACTTAATCTTTTTTTATAATAAAGCTAGGAAGTCTTATAGGAGTTTCAGCGTTTTAGCCTGGTACCTCCATTTCTTGAGGCAATAAAAACAAGCTGACCACTTGCTTAAATAGAGGCAAGAGAATGGGAAAGACGCAAGGATTACTAAAAAGACTAATATCCCAAAATATTACCTTTTTTTGTTAATGAAACTCCCATAATGACATAGACACATTTTTAGGTAGAAGACAGCAGTGAATTAGGATTCTGGAACAAGGAGCTTAATAAAGCCCCAGAAATCAATTTCTTAAATGAAAATTTTAAGAACGCGATTAACAGTTGATTGTACAAATGATAGAAGAATAGGTTTTACAGCTGGCATTGGTTACATAATGCCAGGGTAGTGGAACTAAAATGATAATGAGTGTGCTACGAGATGACAAGTTGAGTCATCTTCACTATGCTCTCCAGAAAAGCTATAGCCTAAGCAAAATGTCTTTACCCTTAGGTCATTCTCCATTTTACTCCCTGCTTTCTAAATCACATATGGACAAGCCTCCCTGTCGCTGGAAGTATCTTCATCAACTTACCTTCAATATGGCTGGTTGTAAATTCTTCCAGCACATATCAGCAACAGAAGGATATGTCAGAACTTTTTTCACACAGCAGATACTGATGAGCCATGATCAGCAGGAAGCTACTGATAACCATTTTGAAAACTGCCATTGCCTTCAATAATAATTCTGTCATCATAATAGCTACAAATCCCCTACAAGTATGCAGTTATCATGGCTGGGGGGATTCTGGAAATGTAAATTGGGCCCTTTACCTTAACGGGGCATGGGGTATAGTTGTCGTGGCAGAAATCCATAACCCTCTGTCAAATTTATAATCCTCTTCTTCTAAAGTAATAGACTTCTCTTCTATGTTAAATAAATGACAATCTGATTTTAAGTGATAGATATAGATTACATTTCTTACTCTCCTTTGCAGCAAAGCAAATTTATATAACATTCTGAGAACAGAATATAACTACAAATGATATATACAGATTCTGGTAAGAGTACTTAAATATAAAAGGCTTATTTATATTTCCTGATTTTTTTCCTTCCTTGTTCGTTAGAATGCAGATGTAATGGATGGAACTGAAGCACTTATTTTGGTCCGTGAGGTTAAAGCTGGCTTTAAGGATGATAGAACACTTAGAAAAAAAGGAAACTATGTCACTAATATTGTGGGAGCCATCATTTCAGTCAGAGTCTCTATTTGGATTTTTATTTAAGAAATAGACTTGTATTTTTTTAAACCACTCTAATTAGCTTTTTTAACTTTTATAGTCAAATATAATCTTAACAAATACAGTAATCTATGAAGAATCCAAACTCTCATAGAACTTTACCCTCAATAATACCTCTGAAAATAATCTACAAGATAAAATATTTGTGGAGCTAAAATACATTAATGTCAACTTAGAAGGTATGTTGTTGCCATAGAATGATTTATACAGTATCATCCAGTAAGCATTTCTATCAGAAAATAATTGTGTCTTGTTTAAATAATTTTAATAATTTAAATTCAAACTATATAGCTTAAGAAAAAATACACTTCAACTAGTTCTCCAAGGTATTCAAAACCACTTCAGAGAAAACAATGACACTCTTAAATATTTTCCAAAATATATTTTATTTGCTAAGGAAATTCCATGATTATAGAAGCAAATATTTTCTAATAGCAAATTGTATTATTTAAGCTTAGTATTTTAGAATTTGAGAGACTCTCCTTTAGAGTTTAGACCTCTTTAGCTATTACACATGAGAAAATGCTCAGGCAGTGAAAACATTAAACTCATTTTTCAATCTTACTCATACATGCAAGGTGGCAAATAGTGAATCTTACAGTGTGAACAACCCAGCTGTACAATTGTGCTGACTTTTTCCTAAATAAAATATTTTTATGCTTCTAAGTATTCACAAAAATTTATTCTCTGATTAAGAGGATGCAATATCAATGTGATACTATATTCCAGAGTTCATTGTGCAACTAGCTTCAGTTTTTGCTATAGAAGTGCTTACTGACTTACCCTTAGCTTAAGCCATGTTCATTATTTATTTATTTATTTTTTCTGGGAACATAAAGCCTGTTTTTCCACGTTTCATTCTTTTGCTCTTACAGCTGTTTATCAATTAATAGAGAAAGGTTCCATTATAAACCACATCCTGGAAAGAATAAATTAGGTAAATTTGAATGACACAGGATGTTGTTAAGGATTTAACAGTACTGCTAACATTGCTGGGTTTCACAATTATGGGCCTATAATGTTTTCCTTCTGTCTTCCTTGTTTGATGAAATGCTGGCATAATTTCAAAAGAAGTGTGTGTGTGTGTAGGGGGTATGTGTATATGTTTGTGTAAAGTACACCTACAAACCTAGTGAAGGGAGAAATGTAGCTTCTTTCAGACTCATCACAGAACGCAGAGCAAGAGTATTTATGCCTCTAACAAATCCTACATGATTCTCATTTAGTACCTCAAAATGTATAACGTCCATGCAGCTTGATTCCTGGGGTGCAAACATTTTGTGTTTTAAAATAATTGTTTGACTTTATTTGGATGACATTGGCCCTCATGTAAAAGAATAAGTTTCATCTGCTTGATTTAATATGGAGTGATACAGGGCTGGAAAGGAATTTCTTAGAAATAATGTATAATAACAAAGACACCGTGACAGATAAGGAGAAGTTAGTCCTTGGAAAGGAGCCAATTTTAGAAGTTTGTGGAAAATACAGCATAACACTAAAGAGAGGTGTAGTTGCACTTAAAGCAGCAAAGTAATGATCTCCTACTTATTTAAAGATATTCAATGCATATTTTGAACTTAGGTCTTAATTTATTCGTCATTTCTTTTATTCCTGCTTTTGAATTTAAAGACATAATTTTGAGCAATAGAAGGACTTGCTTTAGGGCAACTTTTAGTTTCAGTAATCACCATTAGTTTTCTCATTGTGTAATCCTGGGCTAATGTTAATTTCGAGCAAAGAAGGAAGAGTGGTTTGTTCCACACTAAAATGCGTTTCGTATTTAGTTCAGTTAAACTGGCTTTCTAAACCCTCAAGGTTTATTGTGTTTTATTTTGAAGGAAGGGGTCGATTAACTTGCTAAGAACTTTTCACAGAAACTTATTGCTAACCTTAATAATAGTCACTGAAGTTGGCAATAAAAAGAGAGGATGAAGGTGAGCAAAACTGCTTTGTCAGCATAGTAGTTTCATGGCTGATATTGTTAAAATACTATGTAAAATGACCAAAATATAATTTCTGGGCCATACATTAAGAAAAAAATCTTTAAAAATTTTTAAACCATAATTTCTGTGTGACTTACTGCATTACAGATGTGCAAGTTTCAATTTTTCTTCCCTGCTCATGTTAATTCCACAAATTGGATGATGCTTACAAACTTGAATTATACTTTTGTATATATTTTATAGTACATATATAACAGTATTGGATTTGAATTCTAGGAACTAAGTGATAATGGATTAATCTCTAAAGAGAAAACATTACAGATATTTTCATTTTCAAACCATTAGACCTAATGGGAGAGTTCACCTCTATTTATGCTTTAAAAGTATGTTCATTTTTTATTAATCTTCACAAAGAATTAATAAGAAAAGCTGATACAATAAAATTATTTAATCAATGGGGGAAATAGTCAACTTTCTTATTATGGAAAGAACATTTAACATGAGATCTACTTGCAACGAAATGTAGGCGTAAAATAGAATATTGCTAACCATAGGCACAATGCTGTACGGTAGATCTCTAGGACTTATTCATCTTTCATAACTGAAACTTTATACCCATTGAATAGTAACTTCCTGTATTCCCCTTTCCTTAGCCTCTGGCAACCTCCATTCTACTCTCTGCTTTTATAAGTTTTACTAATTCATTAATACTTAATATCACACAGTATTTGTCTTTCTATGAATGGCTTACATCACTTAGCATAATGTCTTCTAAGTCCATGCATATTGTCCCATCTGGTGGAATTTCCTTCTTTTTTAAGGCTGAACACTATCCATTTGTATCTATATACCACATTCTCCTATTTATTCCTTTAATGTACATTTAGTTGTTTCCACAGCTTGGTATTATGAATAATGTTGCAATGCACATATGTGGGATATGTGGGAATGCACATATCACTTTGAGATCCAAATTTCAATTATTTTGTATAAATGCCTGAAAGTGGAATTGCTGGATTATATTGCAGTTCTATTTTTAATTTTTTGAGGAATCTTCATACTGTTTTCTGTAGCAGCTGTACCATTTAACATTCTTATCAGAGGTGTTCAGGCATTCCAGTTTTTCTATATCCTAGCTAACTCTTGTTATCTTTTGTTTATTTAATTATAGAAGGAGAAGTTCACTGGCAAACCAGCGAGCAGGACCACAAAAGACCCTAGGTCTGGCAGCATCTTGATTTTGTACTTCTGATCCTCCAGAACTATGATAAATAAATGTTTGTTGTCTTAGTCACTCAGTCTTTGATAATTTGTTATGGCACCCCAAACTCACTAAGACAATTAGTGATGTTCTGAGCATCTTTTCATATGCCTGTTGGCCATTTGTATGTCTTCTTTGACAAAATGGCAAAATGTGTATTCAAAGCCTTTCTCCACTTATTAACAGGGTTATATATGGTTTTTTTTTGGTATTGATTTGTAAGTTTTCTTTACATATTTTGAATATTAATCGTTTATCAGATGTATGATTTGCAAGTATTTACTCCCATTCTGTAGGTTGTCTTTTCTGTAGGAAATATTAGACTGTTTTTAATATAGAAAAATACATTTAATATGAGATCTACTTTCAAAATTTAAGTGTGTAATAGAATAGTGTTAACTATGGGCACAATGCTGTACAGCGCAGACCTCTAGAGCTTATTCATCTTGAGTGACTTTGGTTCCATTTGGGGCCAAGTACATTATTTGCCTGAATTAAATCTTAAATCATGCACTACATACATGTAAAAAAATTCCTAAGTCTAGACAGATGTTTATTAAAAATATTTAATTTGTCAATACAGTGCATCATTATTTAATGAAAGAAAGAAATATTGCAGTGCTATTCACTTATTTTACAAAAATCAATCTGGAAAAGATGATTTAGTAATGATCATTCTTCCTTTGCAAAACAAAGTTGACTAATTCATAATGGAAAAGTTGGCTAGAATTCAAGGACTTACAGGAGAAATTCATATGACTCAGTCTGCTTTTGAGTAAACCAAAAGATACAAAAAAGATTTGACTATCTTTTGAAATACCCTGAATTCAAGTTTCTTTTTTTCCCGGATTTGGTTCAAGAGGGATTATTCTGTTAGGAATGAGAGAAGGAGCCTGGGAAAAAACTTATAGAAAGGCAGAACCTTTTTTGTTACCCATTAATGCTTTTTTAGAGTTGTTCATTTTTTCTGTTCTATTGGTATCATATAATATTTGTTTCACAATAAATTATGATCCATAGTACTATCAATCGAGTCAGTTCTATTATACTGTTTGGCAGAAACCCAAAACAGGCAAACATAAATTTTTGGTTTCCATTAAAACTTTGAGAATATTTAAAGCTTCTTTAGCGACAACAGGAAAGACCTGCTTCTACACTTAAAATATATTTCAGTGACATCTAAATAAATGGTTTTTCATCTTATACTGTAATTCTTTTAGAGATAAAATCAAAGAAAGGTGCAAGATAAGCAGCCAGAATTCAAGTGGTCATCTGGGAATATCAATACCATTCAAACTATTCAAACACAATAGCCCAGACAGACACGCTTACCTCTACCACTCCAACACTTGACAGATCAAACCATGTGGGAATTTAATTTTAGGATCTTCGGTTTCACCATGATGCAAGTCTTGCTGAGACCTGCCAGGCAGGCATTGCTGAACTTTAGCTCTCATTTTAAATCCAACTTTATGCTTTAATTTCTTCTGTGACTCAGAAATCATTTTTTCTATTTATTTTTCTATCACATGTTTTTCCCCCGACATCTTACAAAATTTTCAAATCCTCCATGAATCTTTTATTTTGTTTCAGGTAAGTATATTTGCTTCAGTTATCATCTGGTCATCCCCCAAAGGCACTAGAGAGTAATGAGAACCAATAATTGTGTAATATTTATGTGATTTAAAAGTTTAATTTAACCTTAGTTCCAATTCTGGTGCTAATCTAACAGAATTTAAAGCACCTATAGTTGCCTCCCTAAATGTAAGAGAAAGAAGGAGGGAAAATCCCTTAAATCTAATCCCAGCAAATTTCCCTCTTTCATTAAATATTCTGGGAACCTCATAAAGATTTGTAGAAAGCATTTTAGTATTTTGGGCCATTAATATCGATAGTCAAACTTTGTGATATTACAGGGCAAAGGAAAGATAAATAGAAAAAAAGAATACAAGTCCTCATTAGTATAAAATGATAGAGAATGGATAATTTCATTGTCTAAATGAACCTCCCTTTCTAAATTAAAGAAATATTATTATATTTAAAAAACAACAGTTTTGCTAGACAAAGATTATCATAGTCATATTAATTACAATGTTAAATTCACAATGAAATTTTATTTTAAAACTTAATTTGTCAGTTAAGGAGCAAAAGCAAGAGAATAAGTGTTATTACTTTATTTATGTTTTTCTTCTAGAAATGCCTCATCTATAAATATTACTAAGAAACTCTTAGTATATGTCAATGTTCTAAATAATACTTGATATTAAAAATTGATTACTATAGAATGCACTTATTTTATTCTTATGAGATTAAATTTTATGGCACTACATTCCCTTAGTTTCCTCAAAAGTTTTATAGAATGGAAGCAAAAGTGTTTTTGAGAAATCTAGGACATGTACTTCTATAAAATTATAATTTTTATTCTGTGCACATAGAAATCTTGATAACTGATATAATGATTTCATTATTTATAATGAATCTTATTATTCATTATAATCTTGACAATTTATACCACCTTTGCACATTATGAGAATTTTAAAAACTCTTCAAAAATAAAATATGAAAAACATACATCTAGTAAAATCGTTTTTATTAAAAGTGTTTATTTTTTTCTCTAGTAATATGGTATGCAACACTAAATATTATTTAACTAATATCTTCTGAATGTTATAGGTAGTCAGAAGTTTTTCACTGCTTATATATATGCATTTTATAGCTGAGGGTGGGTGAGTGGGGTGTAAGGTAAAAAAAATAGAGGAAGTTAGGGATAGCATCTTAGTTGAATAATAGAAAACATAATCATTTTAATAGTAAGAAAAAAGTAATTTTTAAATGAAATTAAAACCATTCATAAACACTTCAGTAGCTAGAGAAAATGTTTACACATTTGCTTTTTATATTTACATTTTTTTACACAATATATTTACACAAATATACTTACACATTTGCTTTTTATCTAAAGGTATGAACCATTCTGTAGAATGCAAGAGAAGCAGGAGGATGGAAAATTACAGATAAAGACTGTCTTGTCAGAAAATTCATCTTTTTTTCTAAAAAATATGGTGACAGCTTTCCTCCTACTTCCCTGACATTAAAATAATTTGTAGATAATGAATAATAGTATAAAACTATAAATAGCCATGAAAATAGACATAATATATTCCAAGAATTCTAACTATATTATTGTACTGTGAACTTTTTACTGTTCAATTTGCACACTATGTTTCTCTAAATCTGTGAATGCCAACAATATGCTTGCTTGTGATTTTGAAACTGCACTACAGTCATTGCTTTACAATATCTCAGAAGACAATAATAGACTACACTTTGCTTTTCTTTTATGATCATGTACTTTTAAAAGATGTATAATATTTACTCATACAATAATATTTTTATCATGTCAAAATAGTTATTTTCCCTATTTTAAAGAGCTGTATTATGTTTCTCCTTTAATAAATTCTTTTCTCATTTTTTTCTGTTTTCTTTCTTGATCCAAGCAATAGTAACATATCCCACTTAGCTTCCTTAGAAAATGTAACTATATATTAAAAACACTCCTTTAGATTTTTGTCAAGATTCTTATCATTGTGAGTATAATTTTAAGTCAGTGGTAAAATATTAAATTTAGAAACATACTTAAGATTACCTAGGCCCAAAATTTTTCTTTACAAATCACAAAATTAAAGCACAGCAAAGTTAAATAATTCACCTATGATTATAGGAAAAGTTAAGGAAGACACCAAGTCACCCAAATGCTTTCAGAAAATCTCAATCTTCTTAAAAAACTTACTTTGCGCACATTCATATTTAGCAGACTTTTGGATTAAATACTCTAAGATGTCTTCTCTATTCTCTCTCTCGCAACTAAGTCCTTGGTAAAACCAAAATAATATTTGAATATATTGGTGGCTCATAAGAAATCTTTACGAAGTTGTGATTTGGGGAGCACAGTGAGCTAAATACTGAAGTCTGGAATAGCTAAATTTGATAAGGAAATATAAGGGTAGCCATATCTGTAATATTACATGTCTAACTGTAACATTAAACAAAAGTAAAAAGAAATGAGTAAAATTAATTTTAATAATACATTTTATGAAATCCAGTATATCCCAAATATTATTTCAACTGTATGAGAGACATTATTATATCCCTTAACTTTTCATACTCTTATTTATAACATAATCATTTTATCTTTCTGTGCTGTACCTTGAATAACTTTTTTCTGAACTATTTTTGGTTTTAAAATTCTCCCTGCAGCTGACTCTAATATCATTAGATATTTAACTTACCCACTAAATTTTTACTTTTTATTTAGTTTTTGTTAAACTTTCATTTTCAAAAGTTCTTTTTGGTTCTTTTTTATATATGCTTTGTTTCCACTGCTCTAAAGACATTTTTAAACTTGTTGTTTTTAAAGAAAATATTTTAGAACTGTGTGTGTGCATGTTTTATAATTCGTCTGACTTCTTTATGGGTGTGTTTCTGTTGCAGATACTTTGCTTTTTATTGCTTCTGGTACCTTGTCTTTCCATGGTGTTTGGTTATTTTTTTATTTGATTGCCTTTTCAATGTTCTTAACAAATTATTTGAGGTTGTAAAGAAGATAACTTTCTGCAGAGAAGATCTGTGATTACTTCTTCTAAGTGTGAGGTGCCACTAACTGTCTAGGGCTATTTCACTTCAAGATCTGAGATTAGCGCTCCAAATTTACACTCTGGCTGCCTTATGGTGTAACTTCTCAAGATGTGTTTTCGTTTTACTTGCTGCTTTGCTTAGCACTGAGGGAACCGTTGTTGTTGTTGTCCTATAGTATGCTGTTGGGAAGGAGGTTTATTTATTTATTTATTTATTGTCTTCCTCTCGTAATGATGGTTTAACACTTTGGGGACTTGGCTTAATGTGGGCAGTGTCTACTATATTAGCTCCTTCCTTAGGCAGGCTCGTAGGTTTAACTTTTGTCTCTCGCTTCAGAACTTTAAAGATCAAACTCAACATTTAAGATTGTCTTTTGGATAATCAACTTTGTTATGTATAAAAGGCTTCAAGAATCAATTTCTTCTCTGATCATCAGCTTTCTCTTAATTTTTAATAAGTAATTTCAATTTTTTTACTATCTTGTCAGTTAATTCTCTTAAGAATAATTGGAAATATATGTTTTTTGTCTAGTATTTGGAGTTGGCTTGGTGGGAACAATGCTCAGAATTGCCTATCTTATTATATTCCTGAAAATGGAAGTTCAGTGGAAATTCTTAGGTCTGTGGGTATGAGAAAAATCATTCTAATATTTTGAAAATAGTTGGACATTATTGTATAATTTCAAGCAAACAATTTCAAGCCTAAACAATTTCACAGGGGGATTTGTACAGGAATGTTTACAGTTACCTTATTTGTCCAAAGTCTAGTGGCACATTAACACCATATTGCAGGGGCTCTGTACTGAAAAATAATACTTAGGTTTTACAATAGTCATACCATGGAATATTAGACAACAATGAAAATGGACAAATTACTAATGCATTAAACAGAGTATGTAAATCTTTGAAACATAATATTTCTCATTGAAGTAATTCTAAAAAGTCTAAAATAGGATATGATTTTTAAAGCTCTTAAGCAAGGAAACAAAAGATTATATGGTTCATTGATACTAAATGGTAAAACATTAAGAATAACAGCATTAAAATTTAGGATATTTGTTACTTTTCAAAAGAAAAAACATGAATGGAATATTGGAAAAACACACCAGTAGCTTCAAATATTGGTAATGAATATACTAGTTCTGAGTTTACATAGTGGTTTCAATGTATTTATTTTATTTTTATATTTTATAACTGTCATATATTTATTACATATATAACTTACATTTATAACTTAAGCTCACACAAATACATATATAATTTTGTAGATATCCATAATTGTTTGATTCCCATCAAAAACTATTAACCCTAAACTATAGGGCTTTAGTGCCCTTCTGTGGCACCAAATAATTGAGCATGTGATGTAGTGACTTGACAATCCTGGTTTTACATAACTCTAATTGAATCTTACTTCTCAAAACCTAAGGATGCAGCTATGTGACTACACTGTTTTGGACTAGAGTTCCAATCTATTCTCTAATCAGTTTGGATATTACCCCCTGCCGCATTCAGATGTCTGAATTCAAAATATATTCCATATTAGTCTGGTTATTTTTGGCTGATTATTTCAAGTATGGTTACACAGAGAAAGGGGAAATGAGATTTGATAACAATCTTTAAAACTGTAGCTCATTATATCAATTTATTCCCTGTAATTCAAGAAAATCACTTTGGTAGGCTATATTATCATGTCAGTTAGCTCAAATGAACATGTTCATGAAACAGTCTTTTGGATTCTGCTTACATTCTTGCTACATAAATATGGCTGTTGAAATTTATAAGCTGTTGAACTTTGTTAATATAAGCTGGTTGTTTTTCTAACATGATGAACAATTTACTAGAAAATCTCCACGCAACAAAGTGCAAAATTTACAGATTTTGCCTACAATAAGGGCAACAGCAGCAGCAGCAGCACAGACCAAAATTGTACCTCCAATTACCCTAATCTGCTTTAAGCTAAATATTAAAGAAAGGCATAGAGCCAGAATTTTATTTTATTTTTATTATTTATTTATTTATTTATTTTTTGCCTCTTGACTCTCTAAGGAACTTATTTTAAATGTTTCAAAAATAAAAAAGGAGAATCCACATCAAGGAAGAAAAAAATCTGTTTTATTATCTTGTTCATATTGATTCTATGTTATCCTGTCTGTAAAGAATCACTGAAATATTTACAAAATATTCCTCTCTTAAAAGGAATATGACAATGAATTTTTTTTTTTTTAGGATTTTCCTTAAGACGCATGACAGAAAAGGCACACATTGTTCAGACTGCACATAAAGTGGTTTCTAAAATGTATTTGTTTGTCCGTAGGAAATAATCACTGATCTCGGTACTTTGCTTTTTCAACATATAGACACATCCTCAGTTCCACAATAAATTTGTAAAATTTTATAGACATATATTTACATTTTTCCATCTATATTTTTATTTGAGAAGCAGCATATGTTATGTTTGCCTAAATGAGTTAAATTATATTTGAGATAAGCAGGGAAAACAGAAACAAAATCGAAAGAAAGAAAAGGCAATGTGAAGCATTGGTATGTCATGTTGTTTTTGTCAAACTAAAACCTCACTTAATACTACAGGAAGTGTTGACTGTTTTGCAGGCGGTCCCATTACCTTTGGTAGACAATTCTCTTTCGAGAGTGAACAAGTCTCCTAAAATAGACCCCCTAAATTGAATTGGTATGGGATACCTAAATATCTTGGTTGCCTTTGAAAACAGGTCTCCAGGGTAGCAGCAATGTTGCTGTATCACCAATTGAAAAATTCCAATTTACTTTCCTCTTTAGATCTGCTCACAGAATGAATGAGTTCACATCAAATTGTTATGATCAAGAAAGATATTGCTTGTAATAGTCTTTTCTGGTTTTAAAATGACTTTGCCAGGGTTGAGAAGTAATATAAACATCAATAATAAAAGAAATTGGAGGGGCTGAAATGATTCAAAATAAATCGTATATGACTTTGGTTAGAACTGATGAAATAAATTAACAAACAAAAGGTAGTAAATAAAAATAAAGAACTACATGTGTGGACACAGTAATATAAACTTTCGGGTATATGCCTAGCTTTTCAAAGTTCTGTCTGTTAGGTATATTTCCTTGTTGGAGGCATCTTTAAAAAAAACATGAAATGATTTTATGTGATTAGTAAAATTTCACTGTATTCTGTGGAAATCACACAGAGTCTGGAATATTCAGCAGGCTTATTTCTTTAAAAATTGCAGACATTTTTTATGATAATTTAAATATCCAAATTTTGCAACAAGCCTTTCTAATTAAAAGGATAAAGCCTAACTCATCTAGTTAAAAATGTTAGGCTGGGTGAGGTGGCTCATGCCTCTAATCCCAGCACTTTGGGAGGCCGAGGCAGGAGGATTGCTTGAGCCCAAGAGTTTGAGACCAGCCTGAGCAATATGGCAAGACCCCGTCTCTACAAAAAATAAAAATAAAATAAAAAATTACCCAGGCATGGTGGCACATGCATGTAGCCCCAACTACTTGGAGGTTCAGAGGGGAGGATCACTTAAGCCCAGGAGGTTGAAGCTGCAAGTGAGCCGTGATCTCCCCACTGCGCTGTCATCTGGTCCACAGAGCAAGACCCTGTCTCATGAAAATAAATAAATAAATAAAATGTTGATAGAGATACATTCATTTAGGGACTCTGTCCTTCTTGAGCATTTTCTCTAGCATAATTAAACAAAAAATACATGGCGTATTTTTTAGGTTTGACCAAGACAGTCTTAGTGTTTCCCTCAACTTGATTCTATTGACTAAGGCTTCTTTTCTGACTATAGAATCCTACTCTCCATTTTCTTCAATCATTTACTTTAGAAAACTTACATTTGTAATTTTTTTTCCCTTTTTCTTTGAGATGTAAATTTTCTGCAATCCAGAGATGTCTTCTTAAAGGGCCCTGGAGCCGTCGCTCTGAAATACAACCATCGAGAAAGTTGGTGCCCTTATCTCCTAGTCTGTGTGGAGAATATGTGTCTAACTTTTTCTGTAAGCACCAATTATCAAGCACAGATAGCCTAATCACATTGACCAACCAGCCCACTAAAGTCTTTCATTATGTTTCCACTAGCTTTCCTCAGTGTTTAAAAATCCTCTGTTTCTTGTTTCAGTGAAGCTGAGTTCAGTGTTTCTCCTTTATTGTAATAATTTTGACACTATTTCAAGAGTCTTGAATGAAGCCTTGCTTGCCATTTTTAAAACCACTTGGTGCAAATTTTTCTTTAGTGTTCATGGACATTAAATGAAAGCATTCACATCAAAAATTTTTTTTCTTAAAGAATGCAGATTGGAAAATATTATACTCTTAGGTTATGTATGTGTTTTTTTCATTGTAACAATATTATTTTTATAGCAGGTTATAAAATGCTTCCATGTTGTAAAATGCTTCCATGTTTACATGGAATGCCTCCAAAGGCATTATTTAATTTAATTTTCACAACACCTCAGTGAGGTTGGCAACAACAGTATCAATGGGTTTACTTTGAGATATTTGAGACTTGGATTAATTGTCTTGCCCAAGATTACAACAAAAGAGAACACCATAGAGCCATACTAGAAGTGAACCTTCTAGGTTCCCTATTGTTCTTATATCCACATTCTCCAGGTCTCATATCCACATTCTCCAGGTCTCATAACATAGTTCCCTATAATACATATTTTGCTAATTGTTGTTACGCAAAGTCATAATTTTAAGAACATGGCAAATTATAATTTAACTAAAGCCCATTGACTTCAATTACTTTGTTGTATCAATTATTTTAAAATATTATATTCTGTTATTCACATGTAGATTTAACTGTATGTTATTCCATTTTGAACAAAGATTAAACAGTAAAGTTTGTTTGCTTCTAACACAGGTCTAGAGACTGACAATTTTTAAAAACAGCAGGCACTCAATATTTGTTGGGTAGATACATTAATGAAGTTGAATTTTTGAGGAAATCATATTTGTATTTTTGTAACGTTTAGGACAAGGTTCATACACTACTGATAACCAGTAGCCAATAAATATTGGTTGAGGAGAAAAATAATAGTAATCGTTCAGTTTTATGTTAAAAAAAGTTGGAAGAAAATGTTCTGTAAGAGAATATATGTCCTTGTTATTACTGTTGTTTTATTGTCAGTTTGTTAGCCCTGTGTGAAAATCATTATAAAACAGTTTGGCAAGAATGTTTTCTGAGATGCTTTAGTCAGAGAGGGCAATTGACTTCATTACACTAGAGATATTGTGACATTCACATTTATGTCAAAAGGGAACCTGAGAGGGGTTAATACATACAGAACATTTTCTCACTTAATCTTTTAGAAAATGTTTTCTGGCCAGGCACGGTGGCTCAAGCCTGTAATCCCAGCACTTTGGGAGGTTGAGGTGAGCGGATCTCGAGGTCAGAGTTTGAGACCAGCCTGGCCAACGTGGTGAAACCGTATCTCTACTAAAAATCCAAAAAATAGCTGGGCATGATGGCAGACACGTGTAATCCCAGCTGCTTGGGAGGCTGAGGCAGGAAAATTGTTTGAACCCAGGAAGCGGTGGTTGCAGTGAGCTGAGATCGCCCCATTGTACTCCAGGCTTGGTGACAGGGCGAGACTCTGTCTCAAAACAACAACAAAAAAAGTATTTGTACATTTGAGAGGGCTAAGAGAAATGAGGATTATCCATCTAATTCATGGAAATGCTGAGATATCAACACAAGTCTCATCTTGCTCTTCCTATATACATATGTACATGAGTTTAAATCCTATACTCATTTGATACGTTGAGACAAAAAATAATTTCACACAAAACAGCACTCAGAGAATAGAGGCAGGTTGTAGACTTTAAAGTATTTAAAGTAGGAGATATTTGTTCAATATAAGTATAGAATATACATATACATTTCATGGTGAATGTTTATTATTTTTTCTGTAATATATATTTAGTAATTCCTCAAACATTATTTTATTCATAGAGTACAGATTTTATAAACTTCAGTTTGAGTGAATCCTTACAAAATAAAAGTAAAAAAAGTAAAATCTTTTTAAAAATGTGTAAAAACATGTAGACCAAAAGGCCATTTGGTTAGCAGTCTCAATCAGTCTGTCACATCTTCCCACTAAAATTTTCATTTAAAAAAGAACTTATAACATTATCAATTATTAAAAATATTAAACTTTGTGGTGGGTATAAGTGACTGTTTTCATGCTAAGATTTTAAGAATACTCCAATCGTATGTTTAGTGCTTGTGTACACCCAGAGCCAATAAGAAGAATGTAAGATTACTAGTGAAACTCTCAAAAACAAACTTCTCCAGTTTGGAAAGAAATTTCTCCCTGACTGGCTTTACTTTCTCTTTCATTCTTGTAATGGCCTTGACATTGGTGAAGGGCTTTAGTTTGTTATCATTGTGGGAGACAGGATAAAATGGAAGGGAGTTGAGAAGGAAGAATTATAAAATCAAAATTAGAAAAAATTTCTAATATCCTATAAGTAAGACTGGATTCCTTCTTCTTGTTCTTGATCACAAAACCTTAAAGGAAGGGAATGCCTTGTTAGTGGTAACATTCTCCTTTGGTAATAAATAAATATAAAATATCATATCAATCACTTGTAAACATTCACACACACACACAAAGGAACATCCTTCTGATTTTTCACAGGAATAGCATACTGCAATAGTTATTTACCATAAACAATAAAAAATACAGAAAATATATCAATACAATATAAAATCATGCAGCTTTAGAAAATTAGGAGTGGAAAGTCTTACATAGAGAATATTATATGATAAAAAGAAAACAGATGAAAATATAAAGAACAGCAGAGATGAAAAAAGACCTGGGTTAGACATTGAAACTGAAACTAAAATAGGAATAGCAGAATTTAAATCCACAATTGAGGTGATAAAGAAAAGCATTAATTGTTTAGGAAAATTGATCTAATAATCTGGAGAAGAATGTTTTTAAAAAATCCATTAGAGTCTGAGAAAATGAAAAAGAGATGATCAATGAAGATTAACATGACTGATGTGAATGGAGAACAGATTGTGGAAGTTTCACTTGCAGAAAGATGGCATCCTTAACAAACAGTGCAATTAAGTATATGAAAAAGGCGATAGACTGAATATGAATAATAAAACAGTGATTTCAGTTTGGTAATAATGATAAGTGTGTATCCTAGGATTGCCTTATAAGGTTAAGATAATAAGAAGACTATTGATTTAGATAGATATAGATATAGATATAGATATAGATATAGATATAGATGTAAGGAACTATACTACCAGGCAAACTCTTTTCTCTAGTGGGTGAGAGATTTTATTTTTAATTTTCCTATTTGTTATATGTAGGTAATTATTATTAAAGAAACACTAAATAAAATATTTATAGCATGAAAAGCCATGCATTATACTACACAGAGTGGGTAAAATTCAGTGAGAATAATCTGTTGACATTGCTGCTTTAATAAAATTCATGTGTCTAGTTGTGTCACATGTTACTAGTTTACTATATCTGTATTTTTATATTCTAAACAGACAGGCTACATCATAGCAGTACTACAGGAATAGTTGAACATGGCCATTTAGTCTCATCCATATGAACATTCTGTGGCTATTTCCCAGTGGAAACCTTTATACCCTACAAAGAATAAAGGAAAAATGAATAAAGGAAGCTAAGATTATTTATCATCTGTCTGTCTATCTATCTATCTATCTATCTATCTATCTATCTATCTATCTATCTACACACACACAAATGCCCACTGATAATCACAGACATTTAAAATCATTGGTTATTCGTACTGTTAGGTCAATTGCTTTTATGACATAATTACCTAATTGAGCTCAAGCTAAGTGATTTTGAGACTGGGGAAGGAGAATGAGAAGGCAATGAAAACATAAAGAAAAATCTATGTCAGAATGATGGAACGTCTATATTCTCAGAGTTTTTTTTACCTGGATGTCCACTGACTATTTTGTTGTTGAGAATATGTACACTTGAGATGACTTGTATCATTTTAGGTGCTTGAATAACACAAGCTCTCTAAGGCAGCCACATAATTCACCATACATTGACTTGAATTGATCTTAAAATATCCATCAGAAAGTTTAAGTGGCATTTCTGGGCCATGTTATAGACCTTTTTACTTATTGCCTATATGTAAATTTCTTGTTTTGAAAGACAGTAGCATTTTATATGGTTTTTGCCATCTGAATGATAAGTGCAATTTTGTACAATAAAAAGAATTGCTTTGAGGCAGTTGAGATTTAATTAAATTCACTGAGCTTTGTGATGAAAAAAAAAAACCACTACTCCAAAACGAGAATGCACACAACACATTTTTTGAACCAGTATTTGACTCCTCTCATACTTCACTATAAGCTGTGACAGATTATTTGAAAAAAAATTTACATGCAAAGTGAATTGATTTTCACAACAGTTTGGAACTCATACTTTGCATCAGTATTGTAGATTGTTCAGAGACATATGGACTTCAATATTTAAAATTAAAATGTTTTAAATAATTCTCAATGTAGCACTTCTGTGTTGTACCCTCCTAGTTTACTGTTAATAGCTATATCAACTAAATAAGTAAATACTCAAACATATGCTGCTAATTTGAGATGTATATGACTTATCTTTTCACTTGGCTGTAAAATCTTAAAGGCTTAAGACAATACCTTATATATCTTCCTTTATCTTACTTGATGCTTATCATAGTATGATCCCTTGGCAAAGGCTTTCTGATTAATTGACTGATTGCTGTCAAGTTTTTGCTAATTATTCATCAAATTTCAACAGCTTCTTTCTTCAAAAAGATCAAAGATTTCTACAGAAAGCTGCATATTTATAGCATTTAACACAGCAAAGTTGAAAATAGTAAATCCAGAGAACATGTAGAAAAAAAAATCAGAAGAACAAAGAAGGGTAAATGATAAAATCAATTTAATACATCCTTATTGGTCACTTAATTTTGTGCATTAAACTGTATTACCAAGTCATTAGGCCATCAAAAGTGATTTTATTTATGGGATATAAAGGGAGTAAAGGTCTTGCCTATTGCCTAGGCCTCCTGAATTTTCTGTCTGGACTGGCATAAGTATGATTCATTTTCAGCTTTAACTTTTGTCTCAGTTTGTAACATTGTCTCAGTCCATTTTCATACTGCTGATAAAGCCATATCCAAGACTGGGCATTTTGCAAAAGAAAGAGGTTTAATTGGACTTAAAGTTCCACATGGCTGGGGAGGCCTCATAATTATGGCAGAAGGTAAAGAGGAACATGTGACATCTTACATGGATGGTGGCAGGCAAAAAGAGCTTGTACAGGGAAACTCCCGTTTTTAAAACCATCAAATCACATACATAAGACTCATTCCCTACCAATAAGAACAGCATGGGAAAGACCTGCCCCCATAATTCAATCAACTCCCACAAGGTTCCTGCCATGACATGTGAGAATTGTGCGGGTTACAATTCAAAATTATATTTGGGTGGGGACACAGCCAAACCACATCATTCTGCCCCCAGCCCCTCCCATTTTTCCCTTCCTGACTGCCCTAGCAGAGGTTCTTCATGAGGGCTGTGCTCCTGTAGCCAACTTCTGTTTGGGCATCCAAGAGTTTCCAAATATCTTCTGAAATCTGGGAGGAGGTTCCCAAACCTCAATTCTTGACTTCTTTGCGCTCACAGGCTCAACACCATGTGGAATCTGTCAAGGCTTGGGGCTTTCAGCCTCTGAAGCCATGGCCCAAGCTCTACTACGTTGGCTCCTTTCAGCCACAGCTGGAGTGGCTGGGTCATAGTGCACCAAGTTCCTTAATTGCACACATCAGAAGGACCTTGGGCACAGCACAGGAGACCATTTTTTCCTCCTAAACCTCCAGGCCTTTGATGGGAGGGGCTGTGAAGACCTCTGGCATGCCCTGGAGACATTTCCCCTATTGTCTTGGGGATTAACATTTGGCTCCTCATTACTTATGCAAATTTCTGCAGCCAGCTTAAATTTCTCCTCATAAAATGGGACTTCCTGTCTTTCTTTCTTTCTTTCTTTTTTTTTTTTTTTGAGGTGAAGTCTCCCACTGTCACCCAGGTTGGAGTGCAGTGGCATCATCTTGGCTCACTGCAACCTATGCCTCCCAGGTTCAAGCAATTCTTCTGCCTTAGCCTCCTGAGTAGTTGAGATTACAGGCATGTGCTACCACTCCCAGCTAATTTTTGTATTTTTAGTAGAGGCAGGGTTTCACCATGTTGGTCAGGCTGGTCTCAAACTCCTGACCTCGTGATCCACCTGTCTCAGCTTCCCAAAGTGCTGGGATTACAAGCCTTTTCTTTTCTATGGCATTATAATTCTCCAAATGTTCTGTTCTTTTATGCTCTGCTTCCTTTATACAACTGAATGCCTTTAACAGAACCCACATCACCTCTCGAATGCTCTGCTGCTTAGAGATTTCTTCCACCAGATACCCTAAATCACGTCTCTTAAGTTCAAAGTTCCACAAATCTCTAGGGCAGGGGCAAAATGCCACCAGTCTCTTTGCTAAAACATAAGAAGAGTCATCTTTGTTCAGTTCCCAACAAGTTCCTCATTTCCATCTGAGACCACCTCACCCTGGACTATATTGTCCATACCACTACCAGTATTTTAGGCAAAGCCATTCAACAAGTCTCTAGGAAGTTCTGAACTTTCCCACATTTTCCTGTCATCTTCTGAGCTCTCCAAACTGTTCAACCTCTGCCCTCTGCCTGTTTCCCAGTTCCAAAGTCACTGCCACATTTTTGGGTATCTTTTCTGCAGCTCCCATTCGTGGTACCAACTTACTGTATTAGTCCATTTTCATGCTGCTGATAAAGACAACCCAAGGCTGGGCAATGTACAAAAGAAAGAGGTTTAAATGGACTTAAAGTTCCACATGGCTAGGGAGGCCTCATACTCATGGCAAAAGGCAAGAAGGAACATGTCACGTCTTACATGGATGGTGGCAGGCAAAAAGCTTGTGCGGAGAAACTCCCATTTTTAAAACCATCAAATCTCATGAGACTCATTCACTATCACAAGAACAGTGCAAGAAAGACCTGCCCTCATAATTCAATCACCTCCCACCAGGTTCCTCCCACAATACATGTGAATGGTAGGAGTTACAATTTAAAATAAGATTTGGGTGGGGACACAGCCAAACCATATCACCATGCAGTGGGTCACAGACAAACACTATGGTTCCATATGATGCAGATTTATAGTTGAATATGTTGGCAGGAAAATCTTACAAGCATGGAATTGGTGGAATACAGAATACCTTGAATTCTCATTATCCCACATTGCAAGCCAGGCATAGATTGTCTGTATGTTAAAGTTTCAGTAAACAAGATCTACTATCATAATACTCTACAAATGTGGACAGAGTGGGAGAGAAGGGAGGAGAGGCAAGATAATGTCTACATGACTATTTAATAATAAGAATTCCCTGTTCAGAGAAGTATTCCTGTAGCATCAGTCTGTCCTAGGTAGCTAACTCAGATATACTGAGACAACTTTCTGCGAGGTTATTAGCACAAAAGGTGTGGATAGAAAGTGAATGTCCAGAATCATCCAGAAACAGATAAGAGAGCCAAGAAGTGAATATTAAATCACCAAGCTAAACTTTCTAGAGTAATGGAGTACTAAAGCAGCCATGACGTTACATTTCTGTAAATCTCTATTCAGATTGTTTTGACAGCACACAATATTGATCATATGGATATTGAGGGGCATGTGATTTAGCATCAGAGCCCAACTATCAGCCTCTCTGCTCTTGAGTCTAAGGGTATATATATTATAGTCAGTGCAACAGAGAAACCACTCTTGATTATATTCCTTCATAGCTTCATAGTAGTACATCTCCCTGTGAAGAGAAAAGACTGATGCTATGGTTGGAATGTGTCCTCCAAAGATAACATGTTAAAAATTTGATACCCAAGGCAGAGGTGTTGGGAGGTGGGACCTTTAAGAGGTATTAATGTCATGTGTGTCCCATTCTCATGAATGAATTAATGCTGTTGTCATGGTTGTTGTTTCCTTACATAATGATAAGTTCAGCCTCCACTTGAACTTTCTTTTGCCCTCTCTTCCCCTTCTACCTTCTTCCATGGGATGAAGCAGCATGAAGCCCCTCTCAAGATGCCAGCCCCATAATCTTAGACTTCTTAGCCTTTAGAGCTTTTCAAAACAAATTTCTGTGATTTATAAATTACTCAGTCTCAGGTATTCTTTTAGAGCAGCACAAAATCAATTATGACAAATAAAAATATTATTTCCTATTGAAAATAAAAGACTTGTTTGTAACTGTGAACATAATTAAGAGATTTCCAGGTTGCTTCATATATTTTTTAATTCTTTGTAGAAAAATGAGTAATTATGTTTTCTAAAATAAATATTATTAGATAATTTCAAAACCCTTTTTTACTTCCACTTCTATTCCATGTTTTCTTTGAGGACAATGTTTTATTATTATTATTGTATTCCATGTGACAGTGATTATTTAGAAGTTGGGCAAGAGTCCTCAAGTAGAAAAACATATCAGGGAAAGTTTAGTACTAAGGATTCTCTTCTGTCTTATAGTGAGCTATCTAGCTGATCCATTTGTTCTTATATTGGATTATTCTCGTACAAAAGAAAAACATCAGAAGGGTGAATTGTAAAAGCTTCTTACCAGGCCTCTCATTCTCCTTCATTGCAAGGCAAGGAGACAATTTAAGCAGAGTTGGATAAAGACATCTTGGAGTAAATAGCTTAGTAAACATGTGCACAGTAACCTCTTTTATAGCTTATTTTCTCCTATGGTCTGCTCATAGTGATTTAAGGAGCAAGAGTCAAAAGTAAAGATGTTGTAGTTGTTTCTATACCTAGATTAGTAAAAGTTTGGATTTGCATTTTAAAGTAAAATCTCTAGGGACCAGTTTACACACCTTTGTTCAAGTTAAATCCCTCCTCCTAAGGTGTGGAATCATTGAAGTCCTTAGGTGTGTTATTCAATTGATGTGGTTATTTGTTTGTTTGTTCCAGAATGCCTTTTTTTGTTCCCATCCCACTCTCACTAACACAATGTCATACCCACTAGAACTGTTTCAAAGCCATTTCAAGTATATTCATAGAGAACGTAACATAATTGTAGATTGTTCACATGATTAAACATGAAATAAAAATAATTAGCAAAGGTATTAGGGTTGCTGGAAATCTAAGAGAAAGAAAAGATGAGAGAAACTCTTTTATTCTTGCTTTCCTCAAGTCTAAAATTAAGAAATTGACACATTCTTTTATTAGATTTCTAGCAGTTCCATATTATACTACATAAGATGCATTTTTATGGGACATATTGATAAGAATCAATTGCTGTGCTGCTTGGAAATTAGAAACTTTCAATTTGCATTTGGGAACTGCAAGTGAAAAACAGCAAAATGTTTGAACACTGAGGTCTAGTCCAGTAGCCATTCCCATATCTATAAAAACAAGTATTGGAGGAAAAATGACAATAAAATAATCATCAAACAATGTTCAAGAAGTATGCCATGAAGTAAAAAAATCTTCCTTTTGCTGTGAAAAACTGTTATATTTGTAAAATGGCAGATATTTAAAAATATAGTGTTTTTGTACTTGTATACAAAATAATTTCAAGTTTATATGTATAAACTTTTAAAGTTTTTGATGATTTGCATATTATAAATTTAAATATTCAGATTTACAAGCTTAATCTCAGATTGAAATGCAATAAAACTTATGTGCTTATAATAATTATAATAATGATATATTTTTATTTTTAGAAAAATATGTGCTCATGGTAACAAATTGAAAGCATGTAGAAAAATAGAAACATATAATAAAATCATGTAAAAATTATTGTAATCACTTTGACATATTTTTATCAGTTTCTAAATTTGTGCATTTGAAGTTATAAATGTTTCTACATATTATATTAAGATTAAATAGATGATACAGAATTGCATTCTTATTTTTAACTGAAGTGTAAATCATAAGCATTATCCCATGCTATTAAATAGTGCTTAAGAATCTACATTTACTCATACTACTTGTTTTATCTATAGCTCCACTAAAATACATCGAATTATTATCCGAACATTAGACATTTAAGTTGCTTATAGATTTTTGCTATTACAATTACATCATGATTTTCATCTTTTTACTAAAATGTTTGTCTAATGTTTTTTTTTTTTCTTTTGTCTAAGGCTCTAGAAGAGAAATTACTGTATTAAAGGTTATGAACTTTTTACAGACCTCAGTATGTACTGACAAATTGCTTTCCAAAAAGGTTGTACCAATTTACACTCTCACCAGTAGAGTAAATAGATGAGTCTTAGAGTGCACTCATTCTAAATATGACTCTTAAAATGTTTGTAGATTTGGTAGTAAACCATACTAACTGTTAGTGATTTCAATCTGAACATTTGTGAATAAACGAGAGATTGAAATATTTTCCATGGTTTTTATATATAATTTGTATTTTTTCTCTGAAATAAGTTCATGTCATTTTTATAGTGCTTAAGTAATTATTTTAACTTGCATTAACAGTGTTCAATTACGATTATTTTAGTTTATATTTTTAAAAATACTACATAATTGTATTCTTTACCTTACAATATGATTTTTGATAAATTTAATCATTTACAGCGATTGTTTGATTCTTTACTTTCGTCTCCATTCCTCAACATAGCTTTTATATTAGAAAATGTCTTCTGAATTGATAATCATATAAATATTTACCCTCAATTTTTTATTCACTTGTAGGTCCCCTATTATAAAATATGTTGATAAAATCTATCATTATTCAGCAATATAAAACACCAAATTTAAAGTACTTTATAGTCATACTCAGTTATTTATTATCTAACATGTAGCACTTTGTAAGGTCTAACAGTTCATTTAACTTTCTAAGGAAATTTGTACCTATTGTAATTCAGTGTTTGAGATCTGTCAGAATTTCTTTAACCTGTCAGAGATTTTGATATGCTATAATAATATTGATACATTTTAAAAGAAAATATAACACCATATTCCCAGAATCAAAGACTTTCATATAAAAAAGTAGAAAAGAGTCATCACATTAAGATTGTATTTGATTCTGTGGTTTTTCATTGCTGTACAAATTGGTTGCTCTGCCATGACATTCGTTACAAATTTCTGTAAGGTTATTTTGATCATTTGGGATTTGTATGACTTCCTGATATTTAGCAAAATGATTTTAGAATTGTACAGGTGATTATCATTGAAATGATTATCCAACTGATACCAACGACTGGCCATTACTTTGTAGCTCATAAAAACTTGAACATCCATTCTCTCCACAATTTGATCCATACAACAACAGCTCTGTGAAGGTGGCAGCTTACAACTACTCAGTTAAATGAATTTCTTATTTTCTGATAAGAAAAATAAGATTCAAGATGGTGAATACCTTTCTTAAAATCATAAAGTTGACAGAGATGGACTTAAAAATGATTCTTGTCAGCCCAGATTCCATGTTCTCTGTTAAAATAATGTCTTAGCTTTCAATCATCAAACTTTCTTGTGTCAACAAAGAAACATTTGGATGTAACTTTAGTTATCATAGAATAAATTGGAATTTAGATATTAGAGTGCTAACTGCTTTGGAGGTACAGCAGATAGAGTAAATTGCATATAAATTTTTAAGTTTGTTTATGCCAAATTATTAATGTAGTTTCCTTAGATAAAACATTTTTAAAAAATAAATTTATGTGTAAAGACAGGCAAACAGATTAAATTACTAATAATTTGGAGAGTGCTTGTGCTCAGAGCAAGGTACCCAAAAGTATGGTGCTGTGGCATGCTGAGTACCTTGAACTGAGTGCCTCAGAAGTGAGATCTTTCTACACTTCTCCTGCCCTCCTGCTTCTTTTTCTTCTCCAGGCAGGCCATACAAACTAGAACTCCTCTTCGCAAGGTGGGTCATAAAAACCAGAACCTTTTTTCCAAAGCCAGCCATAAAAACCTAAAAATACTTGTCTAACCTCCTCCCACCCTTCTGTGTAAGAGCTAGTTGTAATGAAATTCTCTGACCTAACTTGTCTAATGGTAGGTCATAAGACCCTCATTCCAGAAGGGGTCCTGCCCTACACCTCATAGGAAGAAATGCCACACAGACAGGTTAAGAAGAATGTGAACAAATAGGCCTTGCTGGGTTCCTCCACTCAAGTCTGTTTAATCAAAGAATACAATCGGCATTTCCCACCCCCACCTGCCACCACCCCGCAGTGCCTTTGGCTCTTCCTATCTCAAGGTTCCTGTGTCACATAAAACTCTGAATAAATAGATCTGTTATGCTTTCCTCCTGTTAATCTGTCTTTGTCAACTTTTATTTCAGATCTAGACAGCAACTGTAGGAGAGTAGAGGAAACTTTTCCCCCTAACAGGAGGAAATCTATGTATAAATACTCTTAAACTTGCTGATTCAAGTTATAGCAAATTCCTCCTTATAATGTTAAATTACATAATGTATATGAAGTTCTTATCACACAGTGAGAGATAGGTTAAGTGTTGTGATGTTTTTGTTGATGATGATGATAATTCCACAGTTTGTGAAACACAGGGGTTTCACTTGTTGAACCAGGGCACATAGATGTTTGTGTTGTGGTTTCTCCTGTGTTTATTTATATTTCACTCAGAGAAAGTGTTCTTAGTGACTCGCAGACAAATTAACTCAGTGTTGTTGAATAAAGACTTTCTCTGTGAATGAAACCCAGAAGTAGTTATTACCTAGGACAATTCTGTGTCATTCAAAACAAGCTAAGATGGGGAAGCCACGAGATAGCAATAGGAATTGGCTTCTAAAAAGTGCTAGTAAGATGGTCTGAATAATTTATTGGGGCCTACTGGGAAACTGTCAATTTAATTAACACTTAAATATTACACAAACCCAGAAAAGTGAGGTTGGGTCCTTAACTGGATAATGTCCATTTATTAATATTTCTTTTTTCTTTGTAAATACTAACTAATCTGTAAAAAGACACTTTCTTTGTAAACTTCGATGGCTGTATTTAGCATCTTTTGATGATACGTGACAAAAACGATTTTTATAACAATGGTGGAAAAATAATGATTTTTCTATCTTCAGTATTTCCTTCACATTTATCTGTTGACATTCTACTGGAATGAAGAGCCCTCCTTACCTCCTTTCTTATCTAGGTGTGTTTCCGTGGATTGATCTATATCTATCTATCTCTAATTATCTATCTCTCTACCCATCATTTTTCTATTATCAGTGATAACTTAAGAATTCCTATTTTATTCAATGGATTATTTTCCATTTTGTACTTATTTATGCTTATGTTCATATTATCACAACTTTTCAACAAACCTGGCGATTTAGTAGCGCCTTCCAAATGGCTCTTTTTTTTGTTATTATTATTACTATTATTATTATTTTGAGCACTTTTTTACATTCTACAACATTTTTAAGGCTTGCCTTCCAGCCCTGAAATAAATCCAGTCAATTCTCCAAGTCCTGGTTCCTTTCAGTGGGGAATCATATTTACAAATCAAGATGAAATATGTGTTTATTGTTGGTAGGATATCGTTGCTGCTAGGCCTATTTGACTCACAGCACTAAGATTTCTGTGCATGTGTATGTGTGTGTGCATATTGAGTATGCATACTGAGTGCATACTTATACCTTCAGTTTCAATCCACCTCCTGCATGACTTTTATAGTCTGCATTTCTATGTTCCCTCGTTCATAATGAGAACCGAGGCTTTAAACACAAGCTCACTTGCTCATTTACTCAATCTGACAATATACATAAAATAGATTCAGAAGTGCTAGACCCACCTCACTATGCAAACACAAACTACAGGAAAAAGTTCAAGATTTGAAGGTGGTTTTATTATCCCCTTGGACTGAGATTATTACAGTTAAAAATCTGTGTTCAGGAGTTACATGCATTCATTTGATTTACCTATTTGTATGAGTTGGTTTGGTTTTGCTTTTCCTTCCTTTAGTTTGGTTGTGTTATTCATATGAAATACATGGGATTAATTTTTCCTGTTTGTGCTCAGATTTTTAAATTTCATACTGATTTGTTTTTATTTCTTGAATATATAAACTATTAACATGCATAGGAATACTGTGTATCAAAACAAAACTCATTTGACATTGCATCTGCTTATGGTTAGAATAAGGTCCTCCTTAAATCACACTACTGGAAATATTTAAAGCTGGAGTCATATATTCTGTTCTCCGATCTTTGCCTTTCACTGGTCCGTTAGAGTGGGAGAATAAACTTGTTTCCTTTCTCGTGTGAAGTATTCTGTTGCCGTTGTGTTCCTTGAATACTGTGCTGAAAAGGCTTGTGTGAACAAAGTCTGGATTTTGTAGAGATTCTACTACAACATGAGTATTGATGTCTGCCATAGACATGTGACCAGGACCTGGAAGCTTGTGTTTTTTCGTTTATTTATCAGAGGAAATCCTTACAAACTCTGTTTTTTGTTGTTTTGTTTTGTTTTTTAAAACGAGGGGTAGTTTATAATGCTTCCTTATGAACTCTGAAGACTGTTCCGAAAATCGAATCATATGGCATTTGTAAGTCTTTTGTAAATTATAAATAATCTTAATATATCTCATTCTTGAGTTTGGAACATTATAGACACATGGGTATATAAGTACTTTCTATTTTATTTTTTAAAAGACTCCGTTTGTACCTTATTTTTGGCATCTCTGCATGGTGGGAGTTAAAGTCCTACTTCAGAGATTATGGTCTGTAATTTTAGAATATCTAAGAACAGCAGGATAAAAATTGACCACCAGCTAGCTCATACTGGCCCCTCCAATGAGCCTATGGGATACCAGTGGGTCATGACTGCAAAGCTTCCAAAAGCTTCCAAAGCTCTGCCATGTTCCCTTTAAAGATTACCTCAACTGGAATCCTAAGAGCATCTGATCACAGCAGGAGGAAAACTTCAACTCACTGCCTTTTACATTTCGTCAGCCTGACTCATGAACTTCCCAGCCAAACAGGGAACCAGTGATGGAGTCTATATATCTGCTTATATATCCTGGCTTTCCTAGCATATCATACAAATAAACACGTTTCTCGGAAGTTTTCTAGTTCAGAGTGGTATAATACTTGCCACCACACCTTGATCCTCAAATGGGAAATCCCTCCAACTCAGCTGGCTATGGTTGGTACTTCTGAATCAGTGAAACAGGAGCAGGACTGAGCACTTCTCCTGGCCAGGTTCTAAAGCTGGCAATAAATTTGATTGTGCAACAGCCACAAGAGAGTCAAATACTGTTTTTCTTCTGCCATAAGGACTGATTTTTAAAACCATTTTGGAAACCCCATGACTCACAGGTCACTCCTACTATATTATGAAGAATAAAATGCCAAGGCAGAATTACCATCCTGCACAACAGAATATTGGATTTATGCATCTAAGACTCATCAGGAAATAGAGGAACTACAAGAGTAGCTCATCTGTATAGTAAATATTTTATTTTATTTTTCTGTTTTCATCTATTTGTTGACTAGGCCAAATGGAAAATACATTATAAAATAAACAAACGAAACACAAAGTCACCTCCTTTGAATATTTATCTCCCTCTTTCCTGGCATCAGATTGTTTATTCATTTATATTTGTATTTATTATTCATCAAAGCACTTTGATATTTTAAGCTTCATGTCAAGAGATGGAATGCAAATAGTTACTTCTGAAAAAGGAACCAACCCCAGAACTTTAAACTATTTTTAAAACTCTAAAGGTAATTTTAGCTTCACTAAAAATAAGTGATAATTTGAATCACTTGTTGTGATACATTCACAGTCTTAAGTTAAGGTACATGGGTATATTTCACAATATTATTTAATTCATTTAAGTAGGGTTTTAAAAAACCATTGTTAAACAGATGTTTCCAAATCCGCTGATTGTTTAATTGAATTTTATATTTTGGAAACATTTTTAAAGCTTGAAGTATTATGAAATCTAAAAGTGTTACATTAATTTCAAGCTGTATTGTAGAACCATATTATTCTTCTCAAATTAAATAGGTGGGTAGATAGATGTAATTTTTCTTCAATTAGTGGATTAATTAAAACTTTCATTATTGCTTTTTATTGAATATCTACTAAAATATACTGATCTGCAAGATCAGATCTTACTATTTATGGACTAAGGATAGCCTCAAACAAGAAAATTACAATAGTCGACTAAATGCTTATAAAGTCTTTGTTTAAAAGCACACATTTTCAGTGTAAATTTGGGAGAGGTAGATTTACTGTGTGATCTTCCTTTACGATAAATCTCTATTATCAGAAAATGATTGTAGATGTTGTAAAATACATTGAATTTAAAAAGGTGAGATAGAGAAAAATAAAATTGAGGAAAATAATAATGGTGAGGCTATACTAATGTACCACACTGATGAACTAGACAAGGCATAGAATATGAAAATGATCATGGAATGATTTCTTGATATTTCAACTACATAGAAAAATTAAGAATATATCCTGAATGGTAATGCCTAGGTTTTCTTCTAGGGTTTTTATGGTTTTAGGTCTAACATTTAAGTCTTTAATCCATCTTGAAGTGATTTTTGTATAAGGTGTAAGGAAGGGATCCAGTTTCAGCTTTCTACATATGGCTAGCCAGTTTTCCCAGCACCATTTATTAAACAGGGAATCCTTTCCCCATTTCTTGTTTTTCTCAGGTTTGTCAAAGATCAGATAGTTGTAGATATGTGGCATTATTTCTGACGGCTCTGTTCTGTTCCATTGATCTATATCTCTGTTTTGGTACCAGTACCAAGCTGTTTTGGTTACTGTAGCCTTGTAGTATAGTTTGAAGTCAAGTAGTGTGATGCCTCCAGCTTTGTTCTTTTGGCTTAGGATTGACTTGGCGGTGCGGGCTCTTTTTTGATTCCATATGAACTTTAAAGTAGTTTTTTCCAATTCTGTGAAGAAAGTCATTGGTAACTTGATGGGGATGGCATTGAATCAGGACATAGGCATGGGCAAGGATTTCATGTCTAAAACACCAAAAGCAATGGCAACAAAAGCCAAAATTGACAAATGGGATCTAATTAAACTAAAGAGCTTCTGCACAGCAAAGGAAACTACCATCAGAGTGAACAGGCAACCTACAAAATGGGAGAAAATTTTCGCAACCTACTCATCTGACAAAGGGCTAATATCCAGAATCTACAATGAACTCCAACAAATTTACAAGAAAAAAACAAACAACCCCATCAAAAAGTGGGCGAAGGACATGAACAGACACTTCTCAAAAGAAGACATTTATGCAGCCAAAAAACACATGAAAAAATGCTTACCATCACTGGCCATCAGAGAAATGCAAATCAAAACCACAATGAGATACCATCTCACACCAGTTAGAATGGCAATCATTAAAAAGTCAGGAAACAACAGGTGCTGGAGAGGATGTGGAGAAATAGGAACACTTTTACACTGTTGGTGGGACTGTAAACTAGTTCAACCCTTGTGGAAGTCGGTGTGGCGATTCCTCAGGGATCTAGAACTAGAAATTCCATTTGACCCAGCCATCCCATTACTGGGTATATACCCAAAGGACTATAAATCATGCTGCTATAAAGACACATGCACACGTATGTTTATTGCAGCATTATTCACAATAGCAAAGACTTGGAACCAACCCAAATGTCCAACAATGATAGACTGGATTAAGAAAATGTGGCACATATACACCATGGAATACTATGCAGCCATAAAAAATGATGAGTTCATGTCCTTTGTAGGGACATGGATGAAATTGGAAATCATCATTCTCAGTAAACTATCTCAAGAACAAAAAACCAAACACCGCATATTCTCACTCATAGGTGGGAATTGAACAATGAGAACACATGGACACAGGAAGGGGAACATCACACTTCGGGGACTGTTGTGGGGTGGGGGGAGGGGAGAGGGATAGCATTGGGAGATATACCTAATGCTAGATGACGAGTTAGTGGGTGCAGCGCACCAGCATGGCACATGTATACATATGTAACTTACCTGCACGTTGTGCACATGTACCATAGAGCCTAAAGTATAATAATAATAATAATAATAATAAAAAGAAAAAAAAAGAAAAATTAAGAATATAAACCTCTTCTGTGGAGGGCAAATTTTTAGGATCTTTTAAAAACAGCAATATATTACAATCAGTTGTATCTATAGGAGGGTTGTCAAATGTAGCAGCTTTTGCTCAAATCAAATCAAGGCAATGTTAATGTTGGTTAAAAATAATTTCATTCTATGTTTAAAAATACCTTGTAGCTCAATCTTGATTGTACATTTTAGGTCCATCATTGTATATTATGACTCATTTTTGTCCTAAGAAGATAAATTTACCTGCTGAAAGTATTGCATTTTCCACAACTGATGTAATATACATGCATACACCTTACATTTTAGATTATTCATTTTTGCATTCTAAACTATAAGAACAAAATACCAACTGTAAAGGCATAAAAGTCATTATTTAGTAGCCATCATTAATTTTATTTTGTTAGGAGACCTAGCCACATTATGGCTATTATTATTTACTCAGAGAAACTAAATTTTACTCAATCTCAGTTACAAATCTTTGATATATTTAAATGTACTCTATGTATACTCTTTTATTTTAAAAATTGAATTGGTTTATTTTTCCTTTTTCAATATAATGAGCAATCCATCCATATCAAATGGACATTAGTTACATTCAGCTGAAAAATGATTTTGAAAGAAATCATATTAAGCAGTCAAATAAAATAAATTATAATAAAAAATACCTTTGGTTACTAATTTCTATTGAGTTCCTACTCTCTGTGCTAAGATGATACGGTATAGTTTTCACAGCAGGACTGCATGGGTCACTGCAGTTGCTGGTGGATTTTTAAACAATGGAGCTATAACCTTTTGAAGGTAGGGATTCATCAAGGAAATGCTGACACAACCATAACTGATGCCGTGGGAATCGCATTACTGGACTATGCATGCTGTAGTAGGTGCAGCTAGAAGTAGCCCTACTTGTGTTTTGCAAACTTTGACCAAAGAGAAGTCTTTGACACTTCAGCAAGGAATGGAAGTGTCTTGCATGTTTTTATTTGTATGGTGTGAAAAGGAATGTGTTGCTGTATTCATTACCAGGTCAGCTTCTTGGGGTTGGCTAATCACTGGTCCTAATACAAATCCATGATCCCAGCTTTTCCAGATATTTGTATGGCAGGCAGCTACACAGCAGCAACTTCTGTAATCCGTTCTCCTGCAGTTAGAGCTACTAGAAAAGCTTAATAATATCCCAGAGGCAAAGATGAAACAGTATTTCCACAGCCACTGTTTGCTGTAGAGAGCTTTTGAAGTCAAGCTTAAGATGTCTTTATTTCCCTACCAGAAAGAAATTTTTTTTGCCCTCTTTTACTCTAGTGTTGTCATGATCATGGTTTTCTGCTTGAGAAATATTCCAAGAAGCTGTAGCTCTCCCATAAAGCATTAGGGAAGGAGAACTGCTTTTCATCAGGGGCTGTTGGAATCTGTAACTACAGTTTGTCACTGCCGAAACCCACGGCTATGCTGGTAGTGATCTCAATTTAAAACTCACGGTTTCTTTCTTATCAGGTTTAGGGCAGCCATGATTTTTACTGTCAGCTTATTGGGGACTGCCCTAGCTTTTAACTTTAGTGGTTAATTAAATTCTAAATTGGATGTAGTGTAGAGCTCCCAATTCAACCTTTGTTCTATGCCATCTAGAAAACAAAAGAGGTAGCCCCATATTGAACTGAAAGTTAAATTAATTGCAGTGGTAGGTAGCAAGGTGAAATTTAGATACAATTTATTAAAGATCGGGAACAGGATATTACATGTTGATTTGGAGAGTTATCATTTCAGACAAACCCTCACCAGAGGATCACAGTGAAAAGTTGTAAGGAAATGTAAAGGGTAAAATACCCTTTTAATTATTTATTTGATTAGGTAGCACAATCATCAAGTGCAATGGGATCCAATCAGTTTTGGAGAAGAATGTAGCAACAAATTCTTATCAAAAAAATAGATGGAAGCAAGCTAAACATAAAACAAATAACAACATAAAAGCAACACAGTCAAGGGGATTTGATGCTTCTTCATAAAACTGAGTTCTGTGACTATCTTCATATATAAGAAAAACATGTGTACTCTTGGCAGGTAAGTGTGTGAATTTTTAAAAACTTTATTTTACAGACTTAAAATGTATTGCAATTATATTTTGAAGTTAATGCAAAAGAAATTTCAGAAAGAAATGTCAAACTCCACATATACATTTTTAACTGAAAAAATTGACATTTGAAGAGCTCTTGTTTTGTTTTTGAGTACATAAATCTCAATATCACCAATAGACATTGTAAAATAATGAGAATTATTTCATGAGGAAACAAATGCTATCAGATGAATTTTCCTTCCATATTAAAATTAAAAATTATGAAAAGCTTAAAAATTAGTAATTACTTTAATTAAGTAGTTAATTATTCTCTTAATTTAGGAAGGTTTTTGCTTAATCTGACAATCTCATCAATTAATAAAAGCGATTAAGAAAATTTTTGAATTTTGAACTATGTTTTTTAATGCCCCCCTTACTTTCAGAAAGGATTGGAGAAGCTGAGATACTTACCATATTACTAACACATAGGTATATAATTTGTTTCACAGTGGTAGTCCAAATAGTTCAATATCAAAGTTGGGAAACATGACTAATGGGGTTAGTTCTGGGATGAGTGCTATTTAGTAATTCCATCAATCATCTCAAAATATGCTCATTTACTTAGTTAATAACATCAGATTGGGAAGGGTTATTTAGCACCTTGAAGGACAGAATTGAAGTACAGTGTGACCTTGAGAATTACCAAGTTTCACAAGTTATCAGAATCAAATTATAAAATCTTATGAAAAATGCATATTAATGTTGTTCTACAGGCCTAAATACCCGAATGACATATATTGAGGCAGGACTTTTTGCTCCTTAGTTCAGCTAAAGTCAAGGTTGTTGTCACAGTACCAGGAAAAATTAGGCACATAGACACATTGAAAGGTGAGGAGAATGGAATTTATTAAACGAAAGCTCTCAGTGAAAAAAGGGGTCCTGCCCACAGGCTCCCACCTCACAGATTGAATACCAGGCTGCCACACAGGAGCTGAAGAGGCCAGGCTCCTTCCCCCTGCATAAGGTGTGAATTCCCAGTGGCTCCACCCCATTCTCCCAGTGCACAGGTGGGCCCCCTGTCCAGCCATGCCCAGGCAAGGCCCTGGGTAGGATCTCTTATCTTCCTCCTGCATCTATCAATATGAAACATGTCGATTTATTAATTTTAGTAAAAAAGAATGTCTCTGTCTCAGTGGGGAATAAAATGAATTGCAAATCACTCTCTTCCTGAGAAACAATACTGCATGTTGGTTAAGAGCATGACCACTGAAATTTTCTAGTCTGGGTTCAAATCCTGATTCTATCTCTCACTAATATGTCTGTTTATTGTCACACTACTTAATATCTCTTGGGTTCAGCTTTCTCATCTGCTAACCGGTGAAAATTGTAGTACTATATTCATTAGTTATTCATAATTGTAGTACTATATTCATAATTGTACTACTATATTCATTATTTTGTAAGAATTAAACAAGGGACTCAAATCAGTGCCTAGAATGAAAAGAGCTACACAAACACAAATGTCTGTGATGTGTCTGTGTTAAAGGTCACTGAACAAGGAATGAACAGAACAATTTGGAACTATTAGTCATCTGGAATGACATTCTAAGAAAGGTGAGTTTAGATCTAGTTTCTGAAGATGGCGAGGTTCATGATTGGCATATAAAGAAAGATACTTGTTTCAGACAAGCACAATTATATTCTTCCAGAACCTTAAAAGTACTTAAATCAATATAGGGTACTTTTCATATCCTCTCTTGGCAGCTAGAAAACATCTGTGACTTTAGAAATTGAGTGAGTTTCATTCCAAATGGAGAGCCATGGAAAGTCTTATAAGAATACAATATGATAAAATATTGAGAATTACTGGCATGGTCTAATGGGTGAAAATTTGTACTTTGTGATTCTTATATAATAGGTGCTAAGAATAACTGAGTATTTCTTTATTAACTGCAAACACGAATCAATGGCATTCAATTCTGAAAAATGTCACTTTATTGAAAATGACATTTTCAATTTAAAAAGTAGCAAAATATAGCTACAAACAAAACAAAACATAGCAAAACAAAATATAGCAGTATTTTGGAATAAATAATTCCCACAAATTATTGAAAATGAAATGTGGCAAAATAAACAAAATAGCAAAATGTGATAACAAAATGTAGCAAATGATTTAGAATAAATAATTACCAGATTTAATTTCAGGCCCTCCTGAAATTTATAAATGTCATTCTTTCAGGTCAGTGATTCTCTCTAGATATGAGTGAAAGTATCAGAATCATCTGGTAATACTACCCAGTAATACTACCAGGAGGATGATGCTTCTGTCACTGTGAGAATTATCAACAAGTGAGTCACAGTTATGCATGAGAAATGATGTCAGGTAGTGCTGGCCATGAAAACTTCATGATCCTTTATTGTTATGTTAGATTCTACCACATATGTCCTTCTTATATTTGAGTATAATTAGGCTGACAGTTTAATTTATTCATCCTTAGTTCCTTCATCTTTACTACAGGAATATTACAAATTATTAAACTATAGTAGGAAAGATTAATTTAAATGTTTTTCAATACTTTGCCAATATGAGTGCTACATGTGTGCAAAATTATAAGACATCACTATATGCTGAAGATAGCCACACCCAAGTTCATAATGATTTAGCATACATAAAATACTGCCCCAGTTTGAACTTCAGTTAATTAGGTCAAGATAATTTGCCAATCTTTCTAATATCTTTACCTGAGCACTAACGAGCAGTAATGATAGGCATCTCTGTAGTGCCTAGAGATAGATGCTGAACAGAGCTGACTCAAGTGGTTTACTGAAATTGGTCATGCCCTACAAGCCTACAGATTTGTGGCCATTACTCACTCGTTCCCCAATGCCAGTTTTCACACGAATGTCCCCTCAGCTGTTCCCAGCTGCTTACTTTTAGTTTTGTACAAACGTAGCCCAAGCCTTTCTAAATCCATCATTAAAGTTGTCATCAGAACCATTGAAACTGACCATAACAAGATCCAGAGATTTTTCAAAGAACTGATCCTATTCATGTTTATTTGGGGCATTATCTTCCACCGTTAAAAATCATCTCTTGTTTTCTTTAATAAACTTCTGTTTTTTCAGCTGAATATATAGAAAAGTGTGTCATTTTTCATAAATGTTTCTTCTGTGTGCTTTTATTTATTTTCAGAAATACTAAGAATACAGTGTACTTCAGGATTTAATCTATAGCCTGCTGCTAAACTATTTATGTAAAAATAATAGCTAGCACATTAAGAAAAATGATATTAAAACTAAACCCCCTGCAAACACCTGAGAGAAATATCAAACTCTGCAAATGTTTCTTAAAGTTAAAATGGAAATACTTGATCAAATTTAAGGAGGCATTTCTTTAACCTTGGTCAAGAATTTCCTTCAATAGGGATGGGGGAAGGGATTTAGTCATGAGATTAAGGATTTAAAATTTTAATTTCAGTTGGCCACTTGAGTACCTGAAATAACCGAATAGGGTCAGGGTGGTATTCCACTGATTTCATTAGGAAAAAATTATTTTTCTAATCATCTTCACTTCTGTTCAGTGCCTACTTTCTGATAATTACAATCTCAGGGGTGGTGGTGAGGACAGTGAATTTAATTTCAAAATATTAAAGGTAAAATTTATGGTCCCTACAATAATAAATATTAAATAAACTCTCACTTACAATTTTTAGAATTGAGAGGAGAAAAGCAACTTAGCCTCAAAGGACTCCTACTTTGATAATTAGTATTTTTTTTCAAATTTCTCTTTCTATCTGCCCTTTTCTTCCCAACATGTGAGACTGTGACTTATTCAATTGCATTCATCACTCCTTCAAAAAAATCAACAAATATTTATCTGCCAGGCCCCAGGTTCTGAAAAAGACACTGAAGGTAATATTGTGAAGTAGACAATGATACTTACTCTCATACTGAGACTAGGTAAACTAAAAAAGCAAACAGAAAAATGACATGTAATGTCCTCATTAGAATTTCATGGCAGTAGGAAAAAAGGACACAAACCAATCTTACGTTTGAGGAAGTGATGGCTTTCCAATAGACAGACCTCACCCTGTGTTTAGGCAATGGACACAGACATGGGAAAATAAAACAAAACAATAACACACAAACACTTTGACTCAATTTTATAGTACTTGATTAGGCAGTGTTAGTGGTGTAGATGTACAAAAAAATTAGTTAAATTTATTTCTCTTGTTTTATGGCTTAGTATATATTTCACTTTGAATTGCATGTAGCATTCACACCTAAGCTGTGACCTGGGAAACATGAGGAGCTCAGGAATTTGGTGAAAAGCCCTATCCCTGGCATGTGGAATAGATTTGACAAATGATATGAAAGGAAACACAGCCTGTTCTAGAAATTGATAATGATTCTCTTACAAGAACATGAGTTTCTTTAATCGGAAAATCTTGCCTTAGTCATGTCTGTTAATACCAACACCTAGAACAGTGCTTATCAAATTTTAATATAAAATCACCTGTAGTATTTTGTTAAAATACTCAGAATTTTTCAGAAGGTCAGAGATGAGCCTGTGATTCTACATACCTGACACGTTCCCAGCTGATGTTGATGCTGCTGATTTGGGGACCACACTTAGAAACTCAAGGAACTAGTATCTTGCCTAGTCAAATTGTATAGCTTGCAATCTTATATAGACTTACATAGTAATAATTTAAATAAAATGAGATTATTTAAATTAATGTATATGTCATAAACTAAGGAAGCATAGATGAAGACAGGAAACTAGTTATCCTGGAAGACTTCTGAAAAATGGCATTTGAGAAGAATCTTAACATTTATTTTGAATTTCAATGGATGGGCCAAGATTTTTACAAAGCTTTCCTGTGGATCTTTAGCTCTGGGGAGTTTAGGGGACATGCAACAAATATGACAGCAATTAGAATAGTGGATTGAAGACTTTTTGAGTAATACTTTGCTAAAGCGTGCAAACTGCAATCATTCCTAAATTGACAAATTTAAATTCATGGGCAGAAAAACTTACTACATGTTGACAAAGTTTCAGTTAGTCTAAGCTGGCAAACCTAATCTTTATTTTCTGAGTATTTTATCAGTTCTTTCCAGCATTGTCTTCACTAAACAGAGATCATTGGAAAAGAAATTTCAGAAATTTCAGTTGTAATAATTTGTGTGATGCTTAATATTGTGTGCTAGCTTGGTGAGACCAGGAACCTAGATATTGGTCAAACACCAGTTTGCATGTTGCTGGGAGGGTGATTTTTAAGTGAGATCAACATGAAAGTCAATAGACTTTGAGTAAAGCAGATTGTCCTCCATAATGTGGGTGGAACTTGTCTCATCAGTTGAGACCTTAAGAGAAAACAGACTGAAGTTCCCTAAAGAAGATAAAATCCTGCCTCCAGACTATCTTCAGGTTTGAACTACAACATCAACTTCCCTGGGTCCATATTGGACCCTGCTGATTTTTGGACTTGCCAAGCCTCCATAGTGAGTAGACACACTCACACTCAAGCACATACGCAAATCCTATTGGTTCTGTTTCTCTGGAAAACCTTGACTAATATATTTTGCTTCCTCTAATTCTAAAAACCTATTATATACATAGGACTGTCAGTGTTTATAAAAATAAAAATTTTAAAACTACATATCAAGATAGTTTTTGAACACTTCTTAGGTAATGATTTCATGCTGTTTAGTTCCTCAGAGGTATTCAGGAAAAGAGTTGGGCTATCTTTAACTATACGTGTCACAATTAATGGATCAAACTACTACTTACAGAAAAAAAAAAAACCTGTTACATGCATGAATAAATGAATGAGATACATTGCCTCAGTTCAGTTAATTAAAAAAACATATTTGATGAGTACATATCTATGCCAGACTTTGTGCTAGGAACGGGATAGAAGATGACTGAGACAGAATCTCTGCTATAAAGGAGAAGACACATTCAATATTATGTAGTAAGTGCAATGATAGGTTAATATGGGGTACTCATGAGGCTATAGTCAGCATCCAGCAGGGATGAGTAAATAAACACTACTCTACAAATAGCATCCGTTTGGAACATAGCCTGTTTGTGGTGTAGAGTGCCCTGTGGTTATTTTGGGAAAATAAGCCATTAACCATGAACAATACTACCATACAACCTAAATTGAGTGTTCTTAAGGATTTTGTCATGGGGACCAAAATAACTGGAACAATTGGAAAACATAGCGCTCTTGTGGAGTCTATCCTCAGCCTGACTTGCTTTGATAGTGTTATTAAGTCATAAGTTGAGGGGTTAGAGTCCTGGAAGAAGCAGCAAGGGAACACAGCAGAAATATGCCTACCTTTTCTGTGATTCTCTCTGCCTGCTGCTCTGATTGACCCGACCACATTTGGGTGGATCCACATCACAAGCCTGTCAGCAGAGCCCTGCTGTCAGCAAGTCATGAAGGCCTCAGTCCCTTCACCTCATCGGTGCCCTCAAACTGAGACAGTAGAGATTTGCTGCCACTCACCTATTAGCCTGCTCTTTGCAATTGCCCAAAGTATTTCTTGGGTCACTCATTTTAGACTGGGAGTTTGGCTTGGGAATAGTTGAACAGCTCCAGGCAATGATTATACTGCAGTGTGGTGACTTTGGGTTAACGTGTACTTTTAGGCCTTTTTCTAGGAACAGAAGGGAATAACCACATTACTTGTCATCCTAGACATTCAGCCACTGGTCTGGAAAGGTGGAATTTCCAGGCTTCCTTTGCTGGAAAGCCAAAGAACCATAATTATTTGGAAACAATTCAATGGTCCGCCTGATGTGCAATAAGCATTCATGAAATGTCAACATGATGATGTTGATGAGAAGTATTGGGCGATGAAGACAATTGCAGCTAAAAGAGGAAATCATTGCTCTCTCTTGTTGTTTTTAGTGGACTTTTGTGTTTCATGTTATTTTTCTCATTTCTCAGATAAGGCAAATGAAATGAAGTGGGGAGGGATGAAATTAAAATATGCAAATTTGTCTGGGTTAACTAAATGTCAGGTAACTGTCAAAAGAAATGCAAGGAGTGTGTTTGCTGGAAGCCACTTTTTACGGTGTATTTTCTTTACTTTAACTGAGCACTACCTATGGCATGTAGCCATTCATAGGCAAATGCACATGGATAGTTTTCCAGAGGTCTAGAGTGGAATACAGCTGCTTCAGCAAATTTGGTGAGAAAAGAAAGAGACCCACCCACAAAGACACACTCGTGCATGCACGTGTGTGTGTGTGTGCACATGCACACACACACACGTCTACTGTTCACGTCTATTAACAGTTCGTTGAGCTTGAAAGGGAGGGTTGGAATTATTAAAGCTCTTTGTTTCAAGCAATTTAGTATAGGTAAGAATGGTAAAGGGGGGCAATGAAGGGGCTGAACATCCAAAGATATATTTTATTTCCAAATTTAGAACTAACTGCAGAAGCCAGAAGAGTAGCGTCTGTGTGCCACTGACTATTCATTAGATTGCTGGCAGCAACATTATCATTTTAGCAGATGATACAACAACTTCACTAAATTGTGGTGTTTCTTGCATCTGTGTGAGCGTGCCTTTGACGCTGAATAAAAAATCCTACAGTGCAGCTTCCAATAATTTTATTCTCATTGTTACCACTTAAAAATTCTCACTGATTGAGATGTTACATATCATTTTGAGTGGTGTTAACTTAATTATTTCTTATCTGTTGAGGATTTAAACATGCTGGTGTAGCTGGCATTAATTATTTAATAAAGAAGAAAATGATCTGTAGAGTAGAGATGTACTGTAGATGAAGCCGTTTTTTAAAAAAATCTTGCCCTTAACTTCATCTCTCTTTTTTTTCAGACTTCAAAAAGGTTCATGGTACCTGCAAATTAATTTTAGATAAAATAGGGAAATTTTAAGTACAGGAGCTGAAAACTTAATAGTCTGTTTTATTAATGAAGGGTTTGCTTATCAGTGCCTTTAATTTCTTGAAACACTTCCTTCTCAAGCGTGGCAGGAAATATTGAAATGTCAGACCCCCATGGGAGCCACCAAAATATTCATGAGTGCCTTAGAGAATTTTATCTATGTACAAAGAGAAAAAATATATGCCTAGATATAGATCAGGATAAACTTCATTTTTTTCCTACATGAAATGCCTTACAAAAGAAGATGTATTTTTTTATATAATCAAAATTTAGTTCTCATAAACTGCAAAATTCTAGCCATTCATTAAAACACAAAATGATTACAAGTGATAATAGTTAAATAATGTTTAAATGATTTAAAAAATTATAAAGAGTAATGCACATGCCTAAATAATGTGGAAAGAGAGGAATCCCATCCACCACAAAAAAGAACTCAAATCCATCTTGCTTTCTAATTAGGAACAACCCTCAGATTTCTTCTTACTTTTGGCATCTCTCCTTTACATTAAATTTGACTGCTGCAATTACCTTAAATCATTCTACCTAAAATATATTATCAGCTTCGAATATTCCCTCAGTAGAAAAGATATATAATTTTCACTTGGGTAGCTCTCCTATTTTCAGCTGATTATAAAACCATCCTCATTTTCAATTTAGATCTTTATTTTCTTCCTCTCCATAGAATGTGTGCTTTCTAAATCCAGATTTATTTTCCAGGGTAAATTTCATTTTGAGACATGATTTATTAGAGGCAAAATAATAAATTTAGTTTTGAGTATTATGTTGCTCAGGGAGCAGGGGTGCACAGGGCTGTAATGTTGAAAAATAGATGAAAGGAAAAGACTAAGGAAAGTCCGAAAGAGAGAGAGAGAGAAAAAAAAAAGCTGATTTATGGTGAAACAAATTTTCTATTAAAATTATTTAATAAAGCTTTTTGAGATGGCCAAAAGTTGAAGCTATTGAGAAACACTATATTTATTTATAACTGTCAATCAGTTTTTAGAATGGATTTTAAGGAATCAGTAACAATTTTAAAATTCCTTCATAAATGATAACTTTTTTTATCAATTATATAAGTTCAGATTCTCCTTTTCTGTGTATGGTTTCGGTGAAGGGCACTCTCTGAAATCAATTGAAATGATTATAGTTGGAGTTGCCATTTTATAACCTTAAAATATAATTGATATGACTATGTTTTAATTGCTCTAATACTTAAGAACTTATTATAGTTTCAGTATTTATTATAGTAAGTTATCAAAATAATTTATGAGTCACATTTGAATGCAAATAGACAAACTCTTCTACACTGGAAAAAGCTTAAAATGTACCTTATGTAAACTGAAGCTGGTCACAGAATATACAGCAAAGTATATTAAAGAGCTGATTTGGATAATTTTGGCAGAAGATGATCATTTATATAACTCCATAAGTAATTTGTTTATAATGTGCAGCCAGAGATGGGAAGAAAAGGAAAAGTAAGGTCTTTAGTCAAATAGCAGTGGATTTTTAAATCTATAGGCCTGACTTTAGGATTGATAACCAGTTCTTCCCATCCAAACATTTATACTGTCTTTAGAACATTATTTAAGGAATTTTTTAAAACCACTGGTAGAGATAATTTCTTATTCTTTGTTCTTATTAAGATTATTATAGTCCCCTTTTATCTTCAAAACATTTTTTTCAATTGTATATCATTCAGATAAGTAGAATAATTCCACATTTTCACTAATCATTGAGAAATGTAGAAACATCTACCTATGGGGCTATTCATGTAATGCTAGAAGGATGTCAATCAATAACTTTTTGAGGAACAATTTGATAATGAGTAACAAAAAAACAGAAAATTCACAAACTCATTAATTTGAATTCTCTTTATGTAATGGATGCTAAGGAAACAATAAATAATATGCACACAAATGTATATATAAAGATTTTCTAGTACTCTTCAGTTTACAATGCAGAAAGCAAACTGAAAACATCAAATGTCTCCCTAAAAAACCCCCTCATGGGAATGGAATAAATAAACAATTGTTCCCAGAATTCTAGTACACTGAACTACTTTGCACCAGTTAAAATGTTGTTAGAAGAATATTCAATACATGAAAAGAGTAAATGAAATACAGTTAATGTGGAAAAAAGAGTTGCTCTGATCTCATTTCTTTTACAAAATGAATTCCATGTATTTTTAGGGAGAATAGAGTCCCAAAATGTATATTACACAATTTTAAAATGTAAAAAATGTTCAAACATTTTGCCAGTTGAAAGTTTTAAAATACTAGACAATAAAAATCATGTTTTTCAATCCAAATAACATGTATAGTGAACCTTTTAAAAGGCTTCATATTTCCTGTTTCTAAAGTCTTGACCCTCATGAGAAGACAGTTTTGGAAGCAGCAAGACCTGTTCAAGAATCCTGAGCTGTTCCCGGGAGACTCCTGTGCCGTGCACCGTGTGCACCACTCAATTATTTCCTCCCCATCTTCGTCTTCTGTTTTCTTATTCCTACTTCTCTCCTCCTTTCCCTCTCTTCTCTCAAACTCAATCCTGCTCATCCTACCAGCTCTTCTCCTCATTCTACTTGCTCCTTTTTCTCCTCCTTGCCTCTACTTTTTGCAGCTACTTTCCTCTTATACTCTTTTTTCCTCCTATAGTATTTTTTCTCTTTATTCTTTTTCTCATCCTCCTTTGATGAACTTTTGCTGACTGGAGAGTCTGAGGACTGACTATAGGTATATCTTATCTAGAGCATGTGCTGTCTTTTACTTTGTTGCCTTTCTAATAATAACAACCATAATGGGATTTTAAGAACAAAACACTCTCTGATTTAGAATCTAATAGATAACTTCTCAGAGCTAAAGACAGGAAGGCTCTTAAGAGTATCAGAGTATCATGAAGCCTGCCATAGCAATGACAATAACCTTAACACATGCTTACAAAAGCTTGTGCTATAATTCTTTTTTATGCTAATGAAGCTGAATCATTTATGAGTTAATTATATATTGTATAGTGTAGTAATAAAGATGCTGCTCTTGTATGTTAAAATGTGGCCTTTTATAAGACAATGCTGGTTAAAGGCAGTATTTAAAATGACAAAAATATCCTGTATATTATTAAAAAATGTATCTAAAACTATGTGAACAATGAAAAGTTTAGGTATTTCTTCTCAACATTACACATACCTAATTTAACAGCTCTTTTACATTTATAAGTCTTTATGAAAATCTGGTATAACCTTCTGAGGACTACATTCTCTTTTATGTCCCCAGCCCCACATCTACTCAAGAGCTTGCTTGGATGCCAACAGGAGAATATAAAGTAATCACAAGGCCCACCCTGAACAAGTGACTAAAGAAGAATAAAAATCCTGCTGGATGAAAGATCCAAAGACCTACAAAGTAAGATATTTAAGCAAAGCATTGCAGGCCAAATGGCACTCCCTGTTCATGTGAAAATGTTAACATTCAAAGCATGCAGCCATAATTATTCAGTACCTGTAAGGTCTGTTAATGCTGAAAATAGCTGATAGTTTTCACCCACTACCCAGCCATTTTCCTAGCAAGGCATAGGGAAACAAATTAAGATTCATTCGAAACCAGGAAAAGTTATGATTTCAGTGTTTTGAGGGGCTTTTCAGATGATGGGTGATGTTAAGAAAACCAAATAACAAGGGGAAAATGTTTGAAGCCATGAAGCAGCATGCACTCTGAATCTTTGTGGGAAAGGCCACCCGTGACCTTCAGAAGGGTATGTGCACTTGGCAGGATATGTTATCTGAGTTTGCTTTCTCATTACCTCTTTTGAGTCTTTGGAATGGATTATCTCTGGTCTCTATTTGATCTCAAAGCTTATGATCTTCCACACTTTTGTGAAAGCTGTCCCCCTCCTCTCCAGAAATACACACAAACACACACAAGCACACACACACACACACTCCAACGTGTTTTATCTCTGCCGTTACTGTGAATGTTGGAAAAAATGCTGCATATGTAACTAGTTCATTGAACAATCTAAACTTAAAATGATTTTAGTTTTTTAAAATTCTTTGGTCACTTTTAAGTATAACAATTCCATCTAGGATAAAAATTCAGTTGCACTTCCAATGTATTGCTCTTCTCCTCCCCTTCCCTCAGTGATGGACCCAGAGGGATTTGGGCCTGCTCTTCTGCTTCTCCTCTCCTCCCTCTAATGGGGCATCCCATCTTTTTCCTTTTGCGAGTGAAGACTCAGGAATTGGAAAGACAAAATGTCTTGCTGCTGCAAGACTTCCTCCTTAACTGTCACTGCTTTTCTGGTCAAGAATGATCACCCAAGGCCAGGTGCAGTGGCTCATGCCTGTAATCCCAGCACTGTGGGAGGCCAAGGTGGGCAGAACAAGAGGTCGGGAGATCAAGGACATCCTGGCCAACATGGTGAAACCCTATCTCTACTAAAAATACAAAAATAAGCTGGGCATGGCAGCACACACCTGTAGTCCCAGCTATTCAGGAGGAGGCTGAGGCAGGAGAATTGCTTGAACCCAGGAGACGGAGGCTGCAGTGAGCTGATATCGCACTACTGCACTCCAGCCTGGGCAACAGAGCGAGACTCCATCTCAAAAAAAAAAAAAAGAAAAAAAAAAAGAATGATCACCCAGTGATTTCCACACCACCACCAACTAGATCACCAGCATCCTAATGCTGGCTCTTAAGCAGATTCATACTTGAGTCTTGCTGGTATCCCTGCAGGTTCCCTCCATGTATAAGCCATTGAAGAGAGAAGGGAGTTTATTGTAACAAAAGGAGGATAAAGCCACAACACTCACTAATGGACAACATGTCCTAATTTAAAGCCTTTGTTTATTACTGTCCTAAATTCATACTGCCATCTTATTATACTAACTGGGAAGTTAACAGTTGGAAGATGTATTGTTCTGCTGCTTATTGTTGGGGGTGGGTGAGTGTATCTGTGTGTGTATTTGCAAAACTTAATAAAATCCTGAAATGTCTAGTACCATTTTTTTTTTTGCTTTCTTTAGGATACTCTTAGGGGTACCTCTCCCCAAGATTCTATCAAAGTGGCCAATTTAGGGCAATAGGAAGTGGTTCACTGAATCTCCTATTAATCCATATTGAGATGATGGTTCTGAGACATTATTTTATTCATTTCCCTAGGAGAAACTTACCCCAAAAATTATTATTTTGGTTGAAGAATGAGGACTGCATTGGGTAGAAGAATCCAAAGAAGAGATGGACAACAAAACTATGAACAAGGCAAGGTGTAGCTAGGCTTCTCAACACTGGAACCGGTAAAGAATATGCCTCTAAAATTTGAATTCTATTTTTTATCTCTTTCCTCTATATTAATATAAGTGACCTTCAATATGGTATAGCTTTCTTCATATGTTGGGAAATGTGGCCACCAAAATCCTACATTTACCATATAAAAACTTTGAAAGACCATAGGGGAAGGGTCTAGTTTTCCCAAATTTTACAAGAACTTCATTGTGACCAGTAAATTATGACCAGTGAAGTAACATCATGTAAAAATAAAGGCCAGGCATGGTGGCTCACGCCGGTAATCCCAGCACTTTAGGAGGCCAAGGCAGGTGGATCACGAGGTCAGGAGTTCAAGACCAGCCTGGCCAAGATGGTGAAACCACGTCTGTACTAAAAATACAAAAAAATTAGCTAGGCATGGTGGCAGGCTCCTGTAATCCCAGCTACACGAGAGGCTGAGCCAGAGAATTGCTTGAACTCAGGAGGCAGAAGTTGCAGTGAGCCAAGATTGCATCATTGCATTCCAGCCTGGGCAACAGAGTGAGACTCCATCTCCAAAAAAAAAAAAATGTATACAAGTAACTATATGAAATTAGTCAAATGTTCGTCAACTCATGCATGGATAAATAAAGTTTCATACACGCATACAACAGGATATATTTGGAAGTAAAAAAAAAAACAAGGACTAAGACATGTTATAACAGAGATGAACCTTTCTATAGTGACATAAAATAGATTAGCAGTTGCTTAGGGCTTTTGAGGGAGGGCAAAAATGTTCTAAAGTTAGACTGTGTTGATGATAGCACAGTCCTGTGAATTTACTAAAAACATTGAGTTCACTTTAAATAGGTGAACTGTAAGGTATGTGAATTATATGTCAATCAATCTGTTTAAAAAAGATAAGTAGATCTCGAGTTCCCAGGAAATGAAACAGTTAATTTTACAGGTATATCCACCACTACAACACATACAAACACAAACAGAAAAGATTTACCTAAGAATACACAATGGAAAAATATACAAAGTAGATGTCAAATTATCCATCTACAAAGAACTAAACACATTAATGCATAAACAAAACTGAAGAAAATATAATAACTGAAGCTAAATGGAATCAATCAGTAAAGGATTTATAAGTGATGTCAATATTTTGTTCATTTATTGAAGAGGGCAGCAGACTTTTGCCTAAGAAATAGAATGATCATATATCCATCTCAGTTGGCTTGAAATATTTTCAATTTATATTGACTATCTTGGTATCCTTATTTAGATTTGTCTTGGATTATTTTTTATTTTTTACTGAATAGTATAATGAAATGTTGTCTAAAATAAGATGAGATGGTTTTGATAGACTTCTACTTTGTATTTTCAGCATCTGCCTTAGCCTCCTCTAGTATTTAATAAAACAAATGTAGAGTGGGCATATTTTTCATTTTAATATGCAGATAAATAAGAAAGATAAGCAGCAATAACTTGTCTCACTTTTTCCAAGCTTTCCTATCCTTTCCCTTTCAAGATGACAGCTGGAAGGCACCTGCTGATAAACCAAGTGTACACAGACAAGGTGCTTGTGCTGGGTGCTAAGTGCAAGGAGCTGAAAACAGAATTAGACACTGCTATCTTTCTGAAGATCAGAAGTATCTTCACTACCTGAAAGATACATGAAGGATACCAGATCATCAGCCTACATGATCTGTGGGGAACACGGAAAAACATAGGTCAGATATACTTGAAATTTGTACAGGAAACAGAGGTCACTGAGTCCACAGAAACGTCTGGAGTGCTTTTATCATTTAGTGTAAAACTACAATTATCTATTTTATGGCAACCCATTTTTTTTATTTTCCAATAAAATCATTTAGTAGCAATGAACTAGTTTATGTTTAATGAGACATTTACTTAATTTTTACTGTTTCTACAGTTTTTATTTTAATTTCAGAATTTCTATAATTTTTTCCATTTTTTAATTGTCTCATGGAGTTTTGTTTTTAAATTTTTCTTTGTTTTAAACCTTTCCTATGTCTTTATCCTTCTTCTTCTTTTTATTTTAATTAGTTCTGCCCAAGCAAGTTCTACAGATCTATTCTTGACAAAGCTGAGTGCTTAAGGGGAGCATAGATTGGTGCTTGAGCTAGCCCAGATTAGCAGGTATGTCTGGTCCCAGAGATGTCACCCACCAATGTCTGCAGAGATTTCTTCAAGACCAAGAGTGTTCTTTTCAATGTATTCAAGATGTTACCTTATTCTAAGTCATTGTATTTCAGTGAATGCCAGAACCACTCAAAAATTGTGTTCTGGATTTCTATATCCCAAGAAGGTAATATGCATGCGTACTTTCACTACTGTTGACGTTTATCATTCATTATGGGTGCCATAATGTTATCACTGACCAGATGAAAAACAGAAGACCTAACCTGCAGAAAAATCCTTATCCTCAACTTCAAATACAAACAATTATTTTGAGAAGATTCTGCTGGAAAATGGCAGATCACAAGCAACTGCAGAGGATTGTGTTTGCATACCACTCTGAAAAATGTAACTTTTTTTTTTTTATTATACTTTAAGTTCTGGGGTACATGTGCATAATGTGCAGGTTTGTTACATAGGTATACATGTGCCATGTTGGTTTGCTGCACCCATCAACCCGTCACCTACATTAGGCATTTACCCTAATGCTATCCCTCCCCTAGCCCCCCACTCCCTGACAAGCCCTGGTGTGTGATGTTCCCCTCCCTGTGTCCATGTGTTTTCATTGTTCATCTCCCACTTATGAGAGAGAACATGCGTGTTTAGTTTTCTGTACTTGTGTTAGTTTGCTGAGAATGACGGTTTCCAGCTTCATCCATGTCCCCGCAAAGGACATGAACTCATCCATTTTTATGGCTGCATAGTATTCCATGGTGTATATGTGCCACATTTTCTTTATCCATTCTATCACTGATGGGCATTTGGGTTGGCTCCAAGTCTTTGCTATCGTGAATAGTACTACAATAAACATACATGTGCATGTGTCTTTATAGTAGAATGGTTATAATCCTTTGGGTATATACCCAGTAATGGGATTGCTGGGTCAAATGGTATTTCCACTTCTAGTTCCTTGAGAAATCGCCACACTGTCTTCCACAATGGTTGAACTAATTTACACTCCCACCAACAGTGTAAAAGCATTCCTATTTCTCCACATCCTCTCCAGCATCTGTTGTTACCTGACTTTTAATGATCGCCATTCTAACTGGTGTGAGATGGTATCTCATTGTGGTTTTGATTTGATTTGCATCACTGATGACCAATGATGATGAGCTTTTTTTCATATATTTGTTGGCCTCATAAATGTCTTGTTTTGAGAAGTGTCTGTTCATATCCTTCACCCACTTTTTGATGGGGTTGTTTGTTTTTTTCTTTGTAAATCTAAGTTATTTGTAGATTCTGGATATTAGCCCTTTGTCAGACGGATAGATTGCAAAAATTTTCTTCCATTCTGTAGGTTGTCTGTTAACTCTGATGATAGTTTCTTAAAGTTGATGCAGTTTCTTCATAGCATCGATGGTCTTTAAAACTTGGTATGTTTTTGCAGTGGCTGGTACTGATTGTTCCTTTCCATGTTTAGTTCTTCCTTCAGGAGCTCTTGTAAAGCAGGTCTGGTAGTGACAAAATCTCTCAGCATTTGCTTTTCTGTAAAGGATTTTATTTCTTCTTGATTATGAAGCTTAGTTTGGCTGGATATGAAATTCTGGGTTGTAATGTAACTTTTTATTTACAGCAAATGACTTATTCACAGTTACTCACATTTTTAATTTTATGTTTTCTTGTACATTCAAAAAGTATAGCTAGGGACATGTTGGCTCCATTTGCTGAACTTTGCATCAATTAAATTATTCCAGTTTGATAAACAATGTCATTACTTTGAATAGAAAACCAGCTAACCAGAATAAAAGTTTGATCTTTTTCTTACAATTTATGATATCAAAGTTGAGCCTTCTAAAATTTTCTTTGAAATACCTGATAGTGTTGTGGCTATATAAATTCAGATAAAAACTCAGCATTTAGAAAAAAAAATTTGTGTGTGGTGAAAATAAAAAGTTTTACTTAAAGAAAATTATAAATTAGAATTATCCTTATAATTGCTTGTGGTACACATATACCTTAAAAGTGTGTTCAAGCAAACTGTACCATTTTGAACAACCTAAATAGGAGCCATGTTGACAAACATTACTTTTACATATACTCACATGAACTAACTACACATTTTTCTCATACACTGATGTTGGATAAAAAATAATATCTCACAGTGGTAATATAGACTTCCTTTGTTGTTCAATAATAATTTGATTTTAGATACAGTTGAGCATATAAGGAACTACTTTATATGTCATAAATCAAAACACATTTCCTATATTTCCTATATTGAACTATTTTGTAATGCTTTGGCTGCATTAAAAAAACAAATCAAAATCTTTAAAGTACTTAATGAATGTAATACTTCAAATTTTTAGTTTTTAATGCTATTAGCAAATCAAGTTATTGAAAACAGCATGCAAAGAGGGAGAAGTTAAATTGTATTTATATAAAACACAGGAAAACTGAAGAACAATATTGAGAACTCAGTACTCAAAATTTATTTTTGAACTGTATGCTTGTACTTTGAAATATTTATGTTTGTAAAAAGAAAATTTTGATAGAGCTTTTGTTTGCATTGAATGAATCTCTCTATTCAGATATGGAATAAAATTGAAAAAGTTCTAAGTTTTTGCTGCATTTAAATTTAATGAAATAGTCAAAATAATCATAAATATTAATAAATATAACTTTTTGATGGGTTTTATCTTATAAAAATAATTCTCAGATAAAGGGACTCTGGAAAGTAGCAATGAGAAGGAAACTTTAAAATAATTGGATTGATATATATAAGCATTTCAGTCAAAATAAAGTACTGAGAATATCTTTCATTTAACATAATTTGTTTTCATGTAGTCAATGGAAAAGGTGAATAATTTCAAATGTACATACTAAATATAGAGTGCAACTGTAGGAAGATACTAAAAATTTTTATGAATATAAATAATAAAACTGAAAATAATATTTCACCAGATAAATACAAGTAACTCAATATTAGAGAAAAATGCAGTTTAGAAAACAAATTGATATGTAATGTTAATATATAATTAATATATGTACATTGAGAATATTTTTTGTCTTCTATTATTTTTAATATTTAGATAACCAATATAAATAAGGTTTCATATTTTGTTTAAATTTATGATGATATATGTACTTTCAAATGTTTTAGAAAAAAACTGAAAATAGTCTTATTAGAAGTAGTTTATAAGTATACTGATAAGCCAGTTTTTAAAAATCAACAAATAAGCATTTTAAATTGTGTACATTTTATTAATTTAGTATTACCTATTATCTCAAACCTGTCCCAATGTCATGAACAATAATTGTTGGATAGCAACCACCCTAAATCCTTCAACAAATAATTATTATTATTTTTCAGGGTTTTGTGATTGACTGGGTTCAGCTGGATTCTTGGAAGAGGTCTCTCATTCAATTGCAGTCAAATTGTAGCTGAGACTACAATATGAAGACTCAGTTGGATTCAGATAGCTTATTCACATGGTTGATTGCTGATGCTGGCTACTGACTAGTTGCTCAAATTAAGCTGTTAACTGGAGAACCTACATGTCTTTTTGCCATATGGCCAGGTTTCTTAAAGCATGCCAGCTCGGTGCTAAAAGAGAATTCCAAATGTGAGTGTTCCAAGAGCCCCAAGTGGAAGCATAAGGGTTCTTATGAACAAGCATCATTTCTGCCATATATTAATGGTCAAAATCGAGTCATAAGGATATCCCCATTTCAAGGGGAAAAATAAACTACATAGGGCATGAAAACTGTTTTTCATTGATGATTCAACTTTGGACACTGGCTATTACAGAGTCTGGATACAAGTTATATAACCATACTGGTTAAAAGAGAAGACCTAAAGAGAGGCTTCTAGGTGGAAAAGAATTACAAATAAAAATTCAGAATTGGTGGTAAAGGGAATTTTTACAATAGAAGGAATTTGATTGGTTGGTGGGATGGCTGTTTTCACTTTGCTTTGTTTGGTTAGGTTAAGGTCTGAGGTGAGATTCCTGAATTAGTACAGGAACTCAAATACTAGAGGGCTATGAGACATGAAACAAAGTATCTTAAGTGTGTGAAAAGGAATGAAATTATTCTGCAAATTCTGGAAAAGGGAGAAGTACTGTTGCTAACAACTATTAAATAAACCAAATATGCATTACTCTGTCATATAATACTTATTAAAATCATAACCCACCAATATTTTTATGTACCTGATTTTATTTAACGAACTACTTTCTGGCCTCCCTACATTAGACAAAAGGGCTTTATATACATGCCAAAGTTAATTGGCAAATACGTATTCTTACAGCAAAACATTCTGTTGTGAGCGAGCTGGTTTCAGGGCATACATAGAAACTGGATTTGTAAATAGAAAGCAGTACAGAGGAGGACAGGTAGAGGATTGAGATTCCCTCTGTCATCCACGTTGTACTGATGAATAAGCAGTTGTTGGTGAAGGTCAAGATGAGAGGTATATATTTAAGTCCTACTACATATTATAATTTCAAGCCAAAAGGCTAGATAAAATCATTCAGGGAGCAGGTGAATACAGAGAAGAAAAGAAGGACTGAAATGTTTTACAATATTTATAACTTTGGAAGTTGAACAAGAAAGAGTTAAAAGAAGGAAGTGGTAGGGACATAGAAAAACTAGGAAGCATTTCAAGAATAAAGGATTTATTAACTATTTCCAATTTTGTTGATATTTCAAATGAGAACCTTGAAATGAAAATCAGATTTAGCATCATTGATGTCGTTATTAACAATAACAATAGTTGCTTTAGTTGTGCCATAGAGGCAAAAAATCCTTTTTGTCAGGGGTTCAAGAAAGAATGAGAGCAGAGTGATTGCAGAAAACCATAAATGTAAGATCTTTAGAAGAACTCGTTGGTAAAGGAAAGAGATTAATAGGATCTTTGTAGATGAAAATGTAAACAACGTTTTAAAAAAAATAGTACTACATGATAATAGAAATGATTAAGTGGAAATGGATTCATCTGATGCTACAGAAAAGAACATTTTCTAGGCTAGCTTGTGGTTCTTGGGGAGATGAAGTTGAGGATACCCTCTTCCTATCCTCTCAGTTTTCTCAGTTAAATAGGAAGCCAAGTCATAAGATGAGAGTTAAGTTGGAGGAAGGGTTTGAGAGTTAAGAAAAAAGGAGAAGGTGTGGAATTGTCATCTCAAAAAGTTATCTAAGAGAGTGGAAGAATGAGTCAACTAGGGAAATAGAGGAGTTTGACAAATTTGTCATGTTATGAATAGCGGTAGTATGAGCATTTGAAGGAAATTTACTAACTTTCATAGGCCAATACTGATTTATGATGCAATCTAATAACAATTAGATATGAATGATACAATGTACTAATGATGCCTTGTCTTATGATATAATATAATACTACAATAAAAACAATGAGCAAAAGCTCAGTGCTGATTATATGTTAGGCCCTAATGTAAGTGTTCAATGTAATCCTGAAGGAAACCTCCAAAGGTAGATGCTGTTATAATCACCATTTTACATTGTAGGAAACTGAGGCACTGGACAGTTACACAACTTCCAAATTACAAAGGCAGAATGTGACTTAAACATACCAGGTTGAAAGCATCTGTTCCTTTTCTCTATGATGAGTTTGTATCTAATGGAATAAAAAAGAACACATTTATATTCCAGCAGATTTAAATATGCTCTGTAACAGGGTTATCTTAAACTAAGAGTCACTTAAAACAAACAAACATGGGATTATAACTAAGGGTTCGAAGTTTAAAAAAAAATGATTATCAAACTTTCAGTAATGAAGCTTCTCTATTCTCTTAGCGTAGCCATTTAAATGTTCTTCTTTTCTATTTATGTTAATAACTGTTTAGTTCAATCAAAGCTATTATAAAATTAGTTCTGTTTATTTACTTAAAAAGTAAAGAATTAAAATCAAACAATACAGACAAACAGGGTTCTATTTTATATTTGCAAATTTGCATGAGATTCTAGTCAATTATGTACCTAAACTTATTTCATTATTCTTTACATTATTTTTCTCATGTTAATCTTACTTCTAAGGTCTAATATTCAGTGTAGAGCTGTAAATCATTACATGGTTATGATGAGGCACTGACTGACATCATTCTTCTTCCCAGGCCTCAGCCATAAGAGTCATTAATAACCTGAAAATGTAGAGGTTATCTCTCACTATACACAAAGGTAATGTGAAGATGTATATGAATGACCTTAAAAGAAGTCTGCCTTGTCTTTGACTGTTAGCATTAATTTGTGATATAGACTATATAAATGCGATATAGACTAAGATGCCTTTAAATGTTAGGAGGCATGCATCTTGGAAAATACAATAGACATTTTATTCAATTCATACTGCCATAGCAACAATTCATGAAACTCTAAAACCTGCTATCACAGCCAAGAAAGCCATCCTTAGAACAAACTGCTCCAAAGAAAATTCATCTGTTCTGTGCTAAAAATGGTGAGATTCTAATGAGAATGTATCTGCTGATCAAAAACCTATTTCTACCATTATCTAAGCACCATATGGCATAGCATTCACAATAATTTTAACGTTTGTATTACCCTGCTGTAGCCAGCTTACCTTTACTTCTCATTTACAAGGAAGGGAAAATTCCTAAATCTATCCACAAAAGGTAAATATTGAAATAAGAAATCTTTGTACCATTACCACTGTTTGTGCTCCCCTACTAGTGTATACTTTTTATGCACAGCAGGTAAAGTAAGAATTAGGGCATCAGCATCAGTGGCATGAAGTTTTGTTTATCCTGGAGGAGCTAAGCATAATACCAAAAATATTGAAGTTAATTTTTGTATAATGTATTCAGAATTGTTGTCATAAATGGACCATTGCTGTCTATACAGAAGCATGATTGAATTACCTTATTTCACATACAAACACTACACCATAGATGCAGATTTTCATATTTAATGTCTCTGGAAATTCAATAAGCAGAAGAACCAAGTGATTTTGACATCGGTTATTTAAAGTCTTTGCCAATGTACAAAAGAGAAAACAGAGGATTATTTAAAAGCAATAACTTAAATATACTGCACATTGGAAGACACAATAACACTTGAATCCAGCCGCCCTTTGAAGAGATGAGTTATGTTGCAGATGGCTCCCATTCACCAAGATTCCTCTGTTTATGATGCTGCAGGTGGTAGACTAGGACACTGGAACAGGGGTGGAAAGGTTAGAGCTATATAATTCTCTCAACAGTAAGTTCAATGAAATTAAATCAAGTTCCTAGCCTTCATTCCTTATCAGTAATGCCATCTAAAGTGACATGGAAAATTTCATTTTGATGAGTATTAAACTTAGTGTATGATGTCAGTTTTTCTTAATTTAGCCTACTAGTCCAAAGAAAATAGCTGCATTATTCACAGTTAAAATAGAAATACAGTTTAGAATAGTGGGTAAGACTAAAATATGCAGTTTAACGTACTTATACAGATTTTATGACAATCATCTCTAGACATTTATCTTGAAAGAAAAAGAACTCATATAATTAGCTTGGTGATTAGAAATAAATTAAAATTAGATTGTGGATCAGTCAAGATAGACCAGATAACAACCAACCTCAAATCTCAGTGGCTTGCAACAATAAAAATTTATTTTATGATTACTCTAGATATAAAGCATACATTCACAAGAGACAATCTTATCAGAGTCACCTAAGATCCAGGCAGACAGAGTGTCACCCTCTTAAGATGATGCTGCCCTCTCAATGTGTGATATATGCCTCTACCAACTAAACTCTTCAGCCCAGAAATGACACACTCTAACCCTGGTCATATTTAATAGCAAAACAAATAACATGCCCATGTCTAACTTCATCAGGCTCAGTAAGTGAAATTCTTCCCTGTGCCTGGAGGGAGCACAGACCTGATATATTAGTGGCCAGTACCACCATTACTACAGATACAAATCTCAGCACAGTGTGATACAGCAACAGTGCCCAAGCTATGACATAATAATTTGCCTGATTTTTCATTATCTTTTCTGAAAAGCCCTTACAAATGCCTTCCATTTTCAAACACTACCATGCTAGAAAATACAGAGAAAATTTGAGAATATAGTTAAAGTAACGCAGGGAAGAATGATGTAATTTCAGAGAAAAATTGTGACCATTGAGACTTGAGGTAGGTTTTAGAATACTAGTATATAAACAGATGTTGAAAGTAGAGAGAAAGGGATAAACAATGTCGCTGTCATAATTAGACATTTTGACAATATCGTTGTTAAATAAACTTTCCTAAATTTTATGTAACAGTTTCAAATTCTTCGCATTGAACATATTGGCTGAACTATTTTTTTCCTAAATGTCTTTAATGTTATGATTCAAAAACAGGATGACAAAATTAATAGAATGCATTTATACTCATCTGGGGACTTAGGGTCTAAAAGGATCTATTGCAAAAAAATTGTGACCTGTAGATTCCATTCCCTTGTTCAATTAGGTTAAAAAAGTTTAAAAAGGTGAGAACTGTGAGGCTTAGGAGAAAACATGCACAAAACTATCAAGGAAGCTGTTAAACTTACTGTCACCGACCTAGCCTAGCAAAGTTGGCTTTTATTAAATGGCAGCTGTGCTTGATTAAAAAATTATGACTCCCCTCAGGAATTATAAGGGTCATTAAAAACCAAGTCATAAAATCCCCTGCTCCCTAAAGGCACACTAACAGAGAACACTTCAGATTTCCTTAGTGTAATTTAACTTTAACTACCATAATACCCAACACGTACTTAAAAGATTTTTAAAAATTGTCATTTTATCCTTTACATACCTACATCAAATTGTTAAATAATTAGAATAAATTAATATTTGAAAAATACAAATGATCTGAATTATAAATCTGGTCTGATACTTGGTCACCTTAAATCAGCCTTTTTTCAGATCCATTAGTGCATTTTCAACCAAAGTGTTTTAAATGAGTATTTTCATATGTTTTACCTACCTTAGTAGTTTTAAAAGTGATCAAATAAGAAACTAATAGATCAAATAGATCATCTGAGAGAAAGCAATCTATAAAAGTGCATAGGTTTACCAGATGTTAGACATACATGGGTTTTTAGATATCTTCTTAATCTTAGCTTTAGAGATAATGTTTGCAAACATTGTTATTTGTGTGTATGTGTATGTGCATGTATGGTTCTCTTTGGAAGGAGATTATTAATTTTTCTTACTGTTTTAGTCTTTCTCTCTGACATCCTTCCCCAAAGTTGCTCTTTTCCAACTCTAGTTGCATAAAAGCTGACAGTTGGTTACAATTATTCAGATAATTTACAGAAAGCCAACAATATCATTGGTACAATAGACCAGAAAGTCCTTCAGAGCCATCCTTGTAATGTCAAGGCAGAGTTTCTATGTGATAGTCACTGTTATTGTTAAAGTACAGATGTATAAATTTTGGCTTCAATATGTATTGCAGGGAAACACAAGGACACTAGGAGTGCTATACTTCCGTGGCCCAATGATTTCTTCAGCTCATCACTGGGCCTTTACAATAGCAACTAGCTATATCTTTTTAAGAGACTTTGGTTGTCCTCCAGACAACATTAAATATTTAGAAATACTACATTAACATTTTCATAAATGTGAAGAATCTATTATTTCTGTTTATGTAATATTTCTTGAATTGTAAACGATTTTAATAAATATTATTTATATGTATATTAATTTACATGTATATAAATTTAATTAAATTTATACATATGAAATATTTATACATAAAAATATTTTCACCATGCTACCAGTCATTTGATGTTATAAATTTCATAAGCTTGTTGTTTTCAATGCCATATAGTACGTATTTGTATTCATTTTGTAGTTAAGACTTAAGGGAAGATTCTAGTGTTTATATTAGTGGAATATTTGCTGAATTAGTTTATTTTCTATCTATCTATCTATCTATCTATCTATCTAATCTATCTACCTATCAATCATCTGTCTATCTACCTACCTACCTACCTATCTTTCAAGAACCAGAAAGCATTGATTGTATTCCTCCTTACCTTCACCTTAAGACTAGAGTTCTTATTGTTTAATTTTTAAATGCAGAGCCTGTGCCCTTGACTATGCTAATATTTACTTATAAAACTTTTCTAGGTTTTTATTGAAATAACTTTCTTAAATTACAAACACTTGGATTGCACAGAGCATTTTGGATATAGTGCAATCTTGCTTTTTTATAAAGATAACTAAATATTTGTTAATTATTTCCCAATGTAATTATTATGTTTTAGTTCAAGTGTCTTTGAAGTTTATAAAAGTTGATTATATCTTATGATTATTTTAATCAGCCTTGCTTACTAAGGTAAATCTCTTAAACATTTTGACCTTCATCTCGTCAGAAAAATAAACTAAATGAAATCAATGTGCCTTTCACAACTAACCATTTTCAATGCTGTAACTTTACTTAAGTTGAAAGAGAATTGTCTTTCAAATTATGAACAATATTGAGGTTCAAATTTAATTGTCATTTACTATGAGCAAAAGACCTGAACAATCATCATCAAAGAAGATATACAAATGGTAATTAATCACATTGGAAGAAGTTCAGTACAAGATGTCATTAGAAAACTACAAATTTAAATAATGAGATAGTACTGCATGCCTATTAGAACAGCCAAAATCCAACACAATGACAACAGCAAATGCAGATAAGAATGTAGAGCAACAAGAGCTCTCATTCATTATTGTTAGAAATGCAAAATGGCATAGCCACTTTGAAAAATAAATAGATCATTTCTTAGAAAATTGAACATTCTCTTACCATTTGATTCACCAACTGTACTCCTTGGTGTTTATCCAAATGAATTGAAAAATTATGTCCACACAAAAATCTGCACACAAATGTTTATAGCAACTTTATTCATAATTGCCAAGACTTGCAAGCACCCGAGATGTTCTTCAGCAAGTGGATGGATAATGAAACTATGGTATGTCTGGATAAAGAAATACTACTCAGTGATTAAAAAAAATTAGCTTATCAAGCCTTGAAATTACATGTAAGAAATGCATATTCCTTAACTATATATTATTAAGTGAAAGAAGCAAGTCTGAAAATTCTACACACTGTATGATTCCTACTCTATGACATTCTGGAAAAGTCAAAAGTATGGAAAAAGCAAAAAGATCTGGGGTTGCCAAGCATTGTGGGGAGGGAGGAATAAATAGGCAGAGCACAAAGGATTTTTAGGGCAGTGAAACTAGTCTGTATGATACTACAATGGTGGGCACATCACATTATACATTTGTCAAACCCATAGAATGGATGATTCCGAGAGTGGACTACGGCTTTTGGGTGATAAACATGTGTCTATGTGTGCTCAAAGGTTGTAACAAGTGTGCCACTGTGGTGAAGGATGTAGCTAGTGTAAGAGGTTGTGTGCATAGGTGGAGATGGTTATATTGGAACGCTGTATTTTCTGCTCATTTTTGCTGTGAACTTAAAATTGCTCTAAAAATGAAGTTTATTAATTTAAAAACATCAGTAACACTTGACTATTAAATATAAAATTGTATAAAAGTAATAATATCTGCTGTTGATTATTTTGTATGGACATTGGAATATGTATACACTATTTTTTGGAGTATAAATTGGTACATTACCTCTGGCAGTATATTTGGCAAATAACAGTGATCATTTTAGAGTGACTACTCTTTGCCAGGCATTGATATAGGCTCTTTACGTGTATTAATTGATTTAATTGTTTAAAAATTATTCTGAGGTAGGGAATATGTTTATTCCCATTTTGCAGATGAGAAAGTGGAGGCATAGGATGGTTAAGTAACTTGCCTTAGGTTACAGAGATATTAAGTGTCACCTCCAATTTCAGTCGAAGTGGTCTAAAGCTCAAGGCTATGGTTTTAACACTTAATTATAAACTACTTCGAATATAAGTAATAAAAATATACAATACGCATGTCATTTGAACCAGCAGTCCTTTCAGGATTGGGTGAAGACTGACACACAAATATGTTCATAGGGTATTACTTAAAATATCAAGTTATTGGAAACAACCTAAATGATCTACAAAAGGAGACAGTTACAAATAATTTTACATCCTTCAAATAAAATGCTATGGAGATATTAAATATCATTCTATGATAGTTGAGAATATAGAGATATATTCATGATATGCTTTTAAGAGAAAATTGCAGATTGTTGTACATTAGGTACTGTGTAAGCCTAATTTTGTATGTGTCTGTGCTCAAATGTTAACTGTGATAATCCTAGGAAGCTAGAATTGTTAGTTATATTTTTCTTTTCTGTTGCTATATTTTTGAGATTCTTTAGACACTTACTGCTTTTGTATCAGAATAAAATATTAATTGAAAATTTTCAATAAAGGCAGATCATGTTTTCCAATTTCTGACAAGAAGCCTTAAAAATAATGTTTATCCACAGTTATGCCCCTTTTCAATGCATTTTTAAATAGATTAACAAATTAGAGAAAAACGACACATTGTAGCCTAGTACAAAAAACAAAACAAAACAAAGCCTTCTGCCTATTCAGTGAAATTTCTGACCACAGAGTGACAGAATGCTGATCATGGTCTGGTTTATCCCCTAAGGATGCTGCCCCTACCAGATAGTGAGTTTTCAGTGAGAGTTTGGGATACCTAATGTGTAAACTTCATTTTGAAAATAGAAGCAATGTGGAGGAACAAAATGAATAAAGCTAAATATTGCTGGTTCCATTTTATGCTTACAGCAAAACCCTTGGATTCTGAACTGATACACTATTAATTTTAGTAACATTATGGATCAAAAAGAGTCATTTGTATATCTCTGTCCTGAAAACCAGCAGTAAATTGCAAAAGTGATCATTAAAGGATTAAAATATGTTGCTATAGCAACTTCTTATCATATAAGAAGTGTTAGTACAACTAGGGTATACCAGAAATGGGTTAGAAATGGTCTGTGATTTTAAAAAGTAGAATTTTTTTTGCACTTTAGGATTAGTGTGTTACAGATATTTTATTACATTAAAATGTAAAGAAAATAAAAATATATACTATTTTGTTATAATTCTGAAACATGACCACCTACATATTTATTGGAACTTTAATTTTGTAAGTGCAATGGGACAATGTCTTGCAAATACATTTTATTCAGTAAATAAATAAATTGGGGAGGTTCAACATGAAGCATGATTTAATGCTTAATGACTTATTTTTCTAGTTATAGTTATATATAATAAGGAAGGAGGAAAAATAAATATATAACGAATGCTTTTCAACTTCCCCTGTTGCTTTTGCTACTATGACCAGAGACTACTTAATGCCCAGGCTCTACCCTCCTGTGTTTGCTCCCCGACCTTTGTTCAATTCTATCTTCTGGTACTATCTTTCTCTTGCTTTGGGGCCCTTATTATTAAGCCTTAGTCTTTGTTTGTATGAGGTTTTAGAGTTAGTCTTGAGCACTGAGTCTGTATTAAGATGCACAGAATGCATAAATATACTCTGCACAATATGATCTGTGCCTAGCTGATGCTGCAGACCCCTGCCTTCCTTATCTGCATGCTCATTATCTCTATGTGTGTAGAAATCTGAGGCTCCACATCGTTTCTGCAATATCAGTGCTATTTCTGGCTGATTTTGATAATGAGAGGGATACTTAAATTATTCTCTGGCTGAAAGTGTCTTTATTCAGTTGTTCAACTAATTTGTATTGTGTCTAGTATGTGTTAGGTTGCAGTGAAGAAAACAGATGTTCTCTGAACTCAAAAGGATTAAAATCTAGTGATGAGTCAGGAAATAAACATATGATAAGTACTTTCTTGAAGTTATATAAAGAAAAATATTCAGTGATAGAGAAGGAAATGTGATACCTATTTAACCAAAGTAGTAGGGAAAGACTTTGTTCAGAAATAATTTTAAGCTGAGGCTTGAAGGATGATAAACAGCCAGCTATGAAAATAGCAAAAGGGAGAAAAATCTCCCAGACAGAAGATATTGCATGTGCCAAGGTCCTGAGTTGGGAAAAAGCTTGGCATATACATTGGAGGAACAGAATGGAAGCTGGTTTCTAAGTAAGAGTAAAATGGGAGAAAAGTGGGACACAATAAGGTAGGAGGGCTAGATACAGACAAATCCATTCGAGGAATTTAGGATTTGATTTGGGATGTGAAGACAGGGCATGGACAGATTTAGGTAGGTAAATGATTTGAACAGATTTAAGTTTTTGTTGTTGTTGTTGTTTTGTTTTTGAGACGGAGTCTCGTTCTGTTGCCCATACTGGAGTGCAGAGGTGCAATCTTGGCTCACTGCAACCTCTGCCTCCCGGGTTCAAGTAATTCCCCTGCCTCACCTCTCGAGTAGCTGGGATTACAGGCACACGCCACAATTCCTGGCTAATTTTTTTTTGTATTTTTAGTAGAGACGAGGTTTCACCGTGTTGGCCAGACTCTTCTCGAACTCCTGACATCAGGCAATCTGCTCGCCTCAGCCTCCCAAAGTGCTGGGATTACAGGTATGAGCGACCGCTCCCGGCCAGATATAAGTTTTTAAAAGATTATTCTGAAGCAGTGTGGAGAATACACTGGAGGAAACCGGGAAGCTCCATGTGAAGGTTACTGTGATACTCTAGGTGAGCAGCGTTGGAGAACTGGATGAGAACACAAGAGGAGAGACAGGCAGTAATAGAGTCAAGAAATATAAAGCAGAATAATAAAGCTTGCTGATGGATTGGAGGTAAGGGTGATGAAAGGGAAGTACAATGATTAACAATAACTGCAAACTGGCTACATGGCAATGCCGTTTACTGAGATGCAGAAAAATACATACTTGCAGTGTTAGAGATTTTTTAATATATTTTGACAGGGTGTTGATACATCTAAGTGGAAATATCCAATAAGAAGTTGTTTCAGATGGTATTTAAAATCCTGGGACTAAGACCATCTAAGAAGAGAACAGAGATAGGAAAGAAGGTATATGCCTTAACCCAGCAGGATAACAACATTTAATTAGCATAATGAAGAAAAAGGCACTTATGAGAAAGAAACACAACTAAAAGCCTGAGATGAAAAAGGAAAATGAGAAAAATGTAATGTCATGGAAATTAAAAGATTATAGAGAGTTGAGGAATGGAGAACTAACTTAATCATATGCAGCTAATGTAGTATGATGGTAGAAAAGTATCTCTGACTTGAGAACAAGCATGGTGTGTAGTAGGTGCAATTTTATACGAATAGCACAAGGAAAAACTGCGTTGAAAATTAATGCAAGTTTTGGATGTAACCATCATGTCCTTTTGTAGGTGAATGATTAAACTGTGGTACATCTATACAATGGAACATTATTTGGTGGATATAAAATGCTAAAAACAAATGAGCTAGCAATCCATAAAAAGATATGGAGGAAAAGTAATTACATTTTACTAAGTGGAAGAAACCAATCTTAAAAAGTTACATACTGTTTGATTGTAACTATATGAAATTCTGGAAAAGGCAAAAGTATGGGGAAAGTAAAAAGATCAATGGTTTCTATGGTTTAGGGACAGAGCACAGAGGATGTTAGGGTAATCAACATATTCTGTATACAGTGATGAATCATGTCATCATAAATTTGTCCAAACCCATAGAACAAACAACACCAAGAGTAAACCCTAATGCAAATTATGGATTCTGGGTGATAACGATGTGTCAAAGTGGGTTCATCAATTGCAACAAATGTACTACTCTGGTGGGGGATATTGATAATGGAAGAGTCTATGCATATGTGGGTGCAGGGGGTATAAGGGAATTTTTTTTTTTTTGAGATTGAGTCTCACTCTGTACCCCAGGCTGGAGTGCAATGGTACGATCTCAGCTCATTGCTACCTCTGCCTTCTGGGTTCAAGAGATTCTCGTGCTTCAGTCTCCAGAGTTGCTGGGATTACAGGTGCCCACCATCATGCCTGGTTAATTTTTGTATTTTTAGAAGAGACTGGATTTCAGGGTGTTGGCCAGGCTGGTCTTTAACTCCTTACCTCAGGTGATCCTCCTACCTTGGCCTCCCAAAGTGCTGGAATTACAGGCATGAGCCATTGTGCTCAGCCAGTATACAGGAAATTTCTATACTTCAGCTCAAATGTGATGCAAATCTAAAACTTCTCTAGAAAATGAAGTCTATTAAAAATACAAGCTTAGCAAGTAGAAAAAAATGGATATAATCATTTTTGAAATTTGTTTTTTATAGAGAATGGAAAAATGAGAGTGTAATTTAAGCATTATGAGAGTTAGAATGAAATATAGGAGAACATGTTGATTAAATATTAGAAAATTTTGTAATGGAAGAAATGCAAGGGAGATCGCATGCTTTGAAAAATTATAGAGGAAAAGAATTGCTAGCCAATTTGCAAGGAGTGGCCTTTGAAAATAGGTAACTTTTTTCTCCATTAATAATATTATTTTTGATCTTAAGAGTCTTCCTAGAAAACTGATGGTTTGGCTTAGCTATCACAGCCTGCTCCTAGGCTGTGATGTCACTTAGCTGCTACTGAGCAACCTGACCTTTTTCTGGGTATGATAGTTTGGAGCAATACTACCTTTTCACTTAAGCTTTTTTCATGGGTCCCTCCTCACAGACTGGAACATGAATCTTCGGGTTGCAGCATAAACTTTCTTCTTCATCAACCACCTCTGTTCAGAGTTATATTGTTCTTTATGTATAGAGGACATTGTCCTCTACACATTATAGTGGAGCTATATTGTACTTTAGGTATACAGTGGATTATTATAAGAATGTTTTTGTCAATTAGCTTGAAAAATGTGATCTGCAACATACTGGCCCATGATATGCTTACAATATATTTCCATATTGAACTCTTCACGTTGAGAAACATATTCAGGGAATAATTTGATTTTGTGAGGGATGGAAAAGAATCCATGGAAGCCAAAATACTTTATTTCCTGTGGTAGTTTTGGCAAGCCCTGCATCCAAACAGTACATGAAAGTCCCAGAATTAACTATCAGAGCTTCCACACTATGTTCATCTTTGAATGTATACACTTAACCTTCATTGACCTTATTGTGCAAAACCTTCAAAAAGTCTGTGGGCCAAAAGGAGGTCAGAATAACACGCTGCCATATACTTTGTCAGACAATCCTTATTGTTTAGTTTGGAAGTATAGAAACTGTTCAGTCTCTCACACCTCCCTCTACACAGACATATGCAATCTAACAAACAATATCTCTTTTGGTAACATAAATCATCATCTCCAATTTCGGTGTGTTTTACAATCTTATCCTGGACTACTAAGGGCTTCTAAGTATAAATCAGTTTTACTCTCTTCTCTTCCCTTCAATTTCTTGGTACTTCTTGAAATAGCCATATTCTTCACAAATTTAGTAAGCCGTGTCCTGCCAAACAGAGAGCCACATCTGGCTCTGCACAACATTAGTGAAATATATTATAGCAAAAGGAATAAAGAAGACCAGTAAGCATGTGGTCAGCATTGGAGATTTGTTGATAATAAAATGAGAGTGGTGCCTTCTGGTGATTTCTTTTCTAAATTTTTCCATTTGGATTACAAGACAAAAATGGATCTACCACTGGGAAGAACCTCAAGTGATCATCTAGGAGGATTAGCTCAGAAATTGTTTAGGGTGAATATTTACCGCCTTAAGCCCTAAATTTCAGAGACATGGCAATTTTTGGATGAAATAAACTGTTAAAGTCAAGGGATTTTAACTTAAGTGGAAAAAAAAGCAGTACTGTAAAAATTGAGTTACAGTTAACTATATACATATTGAAATATTTAGGTGGAAGTATATGATGTCTGAAACTTTTAAATGCACCAATAAAAAAGATAGATTGATTGAGATTAGAGTGCTCCATTCACAAGTGATAAAACAAGTAGAAGACAATGGTAGTTAGAGAATTGTAGGAGATGGTATGCCACTGTTAACAAAGCTCTTTAAATTTTTTCATGTATTTGTAGTATTTTATAGTAAAATCTTGGGAAAATAAAGCAAATGCATATTCTAAAAGAAATTAAGAGATTTATTTAGGCAAAGTTTAAGATTTCTTATGCTGAGATACATTTTACCCTTGCGCCAGTAGCTGTCACTGGTTTAACTCCATTTCTATAACTTGAAAAATTTAATAATTCTCCAAATCCATTTTTTAAAAAAAATTAGATATGTAAAGCAAAAAAGGAGATTTAGATTTTCTTGATCAATAAAGTCACATACATTGATTGATGAACTGCTGGGCATATACAGTCAACCTGATTTGATTTGGCTGTTATTTGGAAGAAAAGGCAACTGTCCACATGTCTCCACCCTCATGGACAAATCTGGAGATTTGACCACTATTGGAAGGGATATGCTTACTAGATAGTGATGCCTAGAGAATGGTGGAAACATAAGGCTGTAACTTAGAACTTTGCAGGCTAATTCAGAGGCAACATTATGAGTTTACTAAACTGTGTCTTTGTTTCCATTAATAAGAAAAATTCTTTTTTGCAACCCTATTATTTCTGCCTCTTATCTGCAAGAGTCCCCTAACCTGTCTTTTCAGAAAAAATAAGAATTACCATGTCCTTGTTATGTTAAAAAATTGTTTGTGTTCTTTGTAGAAAAAAATGAGAAAATAAAGAGAAGTAAAAATAAAGTGTAATCTCAATAACAGAGCCCATTATTTTTCACATTTTTAACTATATTTTTCCATATTTTAGTGTATATATTCCAAATACATGGAAATACATTATAAAGTCATTATTTATTAATTATATTTTTCTCTTAAATAGAAAGAAAATGCAAGAATCGAATGGAGATAGAGGCTAAAATTATGTATCTGCAGGAGGAATTTATTTAGCTTTATTTAAGCAATAATTTTGACAATGCTGGTCTTCTCCAAAGTACAAGTGAAAAGTGACAGTGTGCTGGCAGCCCTCGCAGCCCTGGCTCACTCTCAGCGCCACCTCAGCCTTGGAACCCACTCTGGCCGCGCTTGAGGAGCCGTTCAACCCACCGCTGCACTGTGGAAGCCCCTCCCTGGGCTGGCCAAGGCCGGAGCCAGCTCCCTCAGCTTGCGGGGAGGTGTGGAGGGAGAGGTGTGGGTGGGAATTGGGGCTGCCCAAGGCTCTTGTGGGCCAGCGCGAGTTCTGGGTGGGCGTGGGCTCAGCGGCCCCGTACACAGAGCTGCCGGCGGTGCCGTGAGCCCTGGGCAGTGAGGGGCTTAGCACCCAGGCCAGCAGCTGCAGAGGGTGTGCCGAGTCCCCCAGCAGGGCCAGCCCACCGGCACTGCGCTCAAATTCCTGGGCCTCAGCTGCCTCCCCGCGGAGCAGGGCTCGGGACCTGCAGCCTGCCCTGCCTCCCTCTCGCCCCCTCCCGCAGGCTCCTGCACAGCCGGAGCCTCCCCAACTAGTGCTACCCCCTGCTCCACAGCGCTGGGTCCCATCACCACTCAAAGGCTGAGTACAGGCGCACAGCATGGGACTGGTGGGCAGCTCCACCTGCGGCTCTGTGCAGGATCCACTAGGTGAAGCCAGCTGGGACTTGGAGAACTTTTATGTCTAGCTAGAGGATTGTAAATACACCAATCAGCACCCTGTGTCTAGCTCAAGGTTTGTGAATACACCAATCAGCACCCTGTGTCTAGCTCAGGGTTTGTAAATGCACCAATCAGTGCTCTGTGTCTAGCTGATCTGGTGGGGACCTGAAGAACTTTTATGTCTGGCTAAGGGATTGTGAATGCACCAATCAGCACTCTGTGTCTAGCTCAAGGTTTGTGAACGCACCAATCAGCACCCTGTGTCTAGCTCAGGGTTTGTAAATGCACCAATCAGTGCTCTGTGTCTAGCTGATCTGGTAGGGACTTGGAGAACCGTTATGTCTAGCTAAGGGATTGTGAATGCACCAATCAGCACTCTGTGTCTAGCTCAGGGTTTGTAAATGCACCAATCAGTGCTCTGTGTCTAGCTAATCTAGTGGGGACTTGGAGAACTTTTGTGTCTAGCTCAGGGATTGTAAACACACCAATCAGCACCCTGTCAAAACGGACCAGTCAACTCTCTGTAAAACAGACCAATCAGCTCTCTGTAAAATGGACCAATCAGCAAGATGAGGGTGGGGCCAGATAAGGGAATAAAAGCAGGCTGCCCAAGCCAGCAGTGGCAACCCGCTCGGGTCCCCTTCCACATTGTGGAAGCTTTGTTCTTTCACTCTTTGCAATAAATCTTGCTGCTGCTCACTCTTTAGGTCTGCACTGCTTTTATGAGCTGTAACACTCACCGCAAAGGTCTGCAGTTTCACTCCTGAGCCAGCAAGACCATGAACCCACCAGAAGGAAGAAACTCCGAACACATCCAAACATCAGAAGGAGCAAACTCTGGACACACCGCCTTTAAGAACTGTAACACTCACTGCGAGGGTCCGCGGCTTCATTCTCGAAGTCAGTGAGGCTAAGAACCCACCAATTCCGGACACACAAGCATGAAGTGTTTACCTGAAATTTGAGATATAATTATCAATTTTGCAATAAGTTTATTTGCTGGAAATTGATTTCCTTTATATAACATGCAAATAAATACTTTAACTTTTATATATTAATATTTTTATAATCTTGTAGATACATATAATGAAAACAAATGACCTTTCTACGGCTACTTCAATTAAAGAGTCATGCATATGTATCTTTTGGTTACTTGCCTAGTCATTTTTCTACTACAAAATCTTTGTAGATAAATTGTTAGACCAAAGATAATGCATGTTTATAAAAATCTCCTCTAAAAATAGTTGTTCAAATTTAACTTAGACTAACAATGAATATTAGTTTGTATTACCTCACCTTCAAGCGATACTAAATACTATCCTTCTTTTAATTTCTGACCTGAAAGACCACATTCCTCCAAACTTTTGAATGTTTTTACTTGTATTTATATATTTTTTATTTCAGAACTCGGTGCAAAACACCAAGTTAATAATATTTCTTAGTGTATGGCACACTATCTTCCTTGGCCCATGAAAATTGCTTCATTCAGGTTTTAAAATTTAAATTTAAATAAAGTAATCTGCCCTCTCCTTCCTTATTCTTTGCTTTCACTCATACACCTTTCTAATTAGATAACTCTTCTGATATGTTTATTTTGTATTCTTTATTGTTTTATGCTGTCTGTGTGTGCTTATAAATTTTCTTATTTTTTTTTTTACTTAGCCATATGTTTTTATGACCTATCAACATTTCTGTCTGTTTTTGTTATTACTTCTTCTAACCACTGTGCTCCACAGTGAAATTCCATCACATTTTACTCACACAGTATTTTGGTGTTTGAACCAAGGTTATATCCAAAACCCATCACTTCAAATGATGTTCCTCGGAGACATATGCCCAGGAGCAGCTGTACAGACTTCTAAGCTGGAAACTGTCGCAACATCCACATTCTCTCAGTGTGAGATGAGGACTCCAAAATCCACACTTCCTGTCTATGAGATTTCTGCCATTCTTGTGGCGATAAGAAGGCAGAGGAGTGAAGTGTTTTCTCGTATGACAATTCAAGACATTATTAGATTTCAAAATGAGTTCGTGTAAGAAAATCCTTTAAAAAGTGCCCTAGCCCATAGTAAGTGCTTAATAAATTAACTATTATTGTTAATATTTTGCCTTCATTGCAATAAACAATTAAAAATATAAACAGAAAAAACTTTTCTGAATAGATAAAATAAATTAAAGATGGCCTCTGTCCCTTCTTATTTTCAACATAAATGATTTTGCATAAGTCAGCATATCCTGTTGATCAAGGTTTCACATTCTGAATATTTCATATTAACATATCCTGTTTTAAATTACTCATTAAAGTCATTTTTGACATTATTACCAGACTCAAATAAGCTTTAAATCTGCATTTGAAACACTGGCTGTAATGCCATACTCTCTTATTTAGAGTAATCTTGCTTCGTTTCTTGACACTGAGAAAGACCAAATTAATATATTTGGAAAAATGCCCAACTAGAAACAGATTTAGAAATATGTAAGTTGTTCTAATAGAATATTTAAAGTAATTAAAGTTATCTTTTTCTGTGAAATTTAAGATGATAATTCATATATTTTCTTTGATCAAACCAGGAAACATTTTCCATAAAAATTTGAGTTACTATTAAAAATATTACATTTATTTATGTTATGTTGTTATATTTTAGTTTAATACTATATAGCAGTATAATATAAACTTGTATTATTATGAGCATATCATTGTTAAATTTAATATTTTGAGAGATATTAAGAAATATGGTAACATGTTTTTCCCATTAAAACAATTTTCCTAATTTTCCTTCTTTTCATATTTTTCAAATAACTTTTTAGATTTAATGAGTTGTGTTTTATATATGTAGCTATATATATGTATATGTATGACACACACAAGAAACTGATACATACCTATGTATTTATTTAATATAATATGAGATATTAAATCTTGGCTAATGATGCAACAAAAGGTGTCATATTAGTGAAGACAGGCTAGGTTAAGTCAACAGTTTAACAAAACAATAGCTTATTTCTGAGTCACACTAAATGTCTCATGTGGGTCTGAGGGCTTTGCTCATAGCCGTCATTCATTAAGTCAGTCTGATTCTGGTTCCATCATTACATGGTGTTTCCCAACCCATGTGCTGTGTCTTCTACCCCCATCCCTTAAACAAAAATGGAATCATCCCCAGTATTCCAGAATGTGACTGTATTTGAAAAAAGCACGGTTGTAGATATAACTAGTTAAGATGATGTCATGCAATAGCAGCATGGGCACCGAATCCAACACGACTGGTGTTCAAAGAAGACAGCCATGTGAAGACAAGATATCTAGGGGGAATGCCATGTGAAGACAAGAGAGTGACATTATATAGCTCCAAGCTGATATGTCAAAGATTGCCAGCAAACCACTGGAAACTACAAAGAAGAAAGTGAATCCTTCCTTTTTAAAATTTCATACAAATGTCAATGTATGAGTGATATGGTTTGGCTCTGTGTCTCCACCCAAATCTCATCTTGAATTGTAATCCCCACGTGAGGAGAGAGGGATCAGGTGGGAGGTGATTGGATCATGGGGGCGATTTTCCCCATGCTGTTCTTGTGATAGTGAGGGAGTTCTTACAAGATCTGATGGTTTTAAAGTGGCAGTTTCTCCTGCATGCTCTCTCTCCGTGCTCTCTCTCTCTCCTGCCGCATTGTGAAGAAGGTATTTGCTTCTCCCTTGCCTTATGCCATGATTGTAAGTTTATTTTTCTGAGGTCTCCTCAGCCATATGGAACTGTGAGTCAATTCAACCTCTTTCCTTTATAAATTACCCAGTCTCAGGTAGTATCTTTATAGCAGTGTGAGAACAGACTAATACGACAAATATCTAGAATAATCCTTTCATCCTGGAAGAAAACTGGGATTTTAGAGGTTTTTATACTATGTTATGTACCTAAGCTGGAATTATATTTTATAGACCATTCTAAGTTACACTACATCACAAAAGAAATGTCCATGAGAGTCGAAGAGAAGTAGAGCAGCAGCCATAATTCTCTGATAGTGCAGGGCACCAGGCTTTCTTGCCTCTCACATATAGTATCTTTAACTTTCTAATTCACCTCATGGGTGTGGCGTAGCAGTTCTTCAGTCAGAGCAGGGGCTTATGGAGTTCAGGTGTCAGTGAAGTTTCGAGAGTGGTCCGCTCTACAGTGGGCCCAGTGTGTCCTTGAGCCCACCCTCAATAATCCACTGGTTATAGCCCCATTCCAGAAGGCAAACTTAGAATAGACATACATAGCAATTGGAATAATAAGAAGTTAGCACATTTGCTGAATTAAATATTAAAAGAATGAATGGTATATTTAAACATAAATAGTTAAAATATTAATGAAACATATATGCCAAAAATATGAAGGCATAAATAAATCTAATAAAAGTATAAAAATTGTGGTACATATACACCATGGAATACTATGCAGCCATAAAAAAGAATGAGATCATGTCCTTTGCATGGACATGGATGGAGCTGGAGGCCATTATCCTTAGTAAACTAACACAGGAACAGAACAGAAAACTGAACATATCATGTTCTTACTAATAAGTGGGAGCTAAACAATGAGAACACATGGACACAGAGAGGGAAACAACACACACTATGCCCTATTGAAGGGTGGAGGGTGGGAGGAGGGAGAGGATCAGGAAAAACAACTAATGGATACCAGACTTAATACCTGGGCGATGAAATAATATGTACAACAAACCCCCATGACAAAAGTTTGCCTATATAACAAACCTGCACATGTACTGCTGAACTTAAAATATAAGTTAAAAAAAGATATATATATAAATTTTCCACAGATAAAGTAGTATTTTAATAATTGTCAATTAGAAAATGGAGATGGATATTTATGGATTATAAAAATCAATATTGCACTTATCAATTTTTAATTTTCCGTCAACCCAATAAGAAAAATAGTTGGTTCTGAACTTTATATGGAGGGTGCAAAGGGCCAAGATACTTTCTAAGGTGTTCAAGGTGAAAGATTTTCTTGAAAGAAAGCAAACATTGATAAAGCCAAAATAATTGAGAAAATGTGGTATTGCTACAGGATATAGAAATAAACCAATATAAGAGAATGGAGATTCTAGATACAAATCTGTAAATACGTGATCACTTAAAGAGAAAGATAGCATCTCAGTTTATGGGAAATATGGCTTTTAAATCAATGTATTGTTACCCTTAGTTATCCATATATGATAAAAGACAATTTTGTCCACAATGTAAAATAATATAGCAGAATATTTTATAACCTTGGTGCGGGGAATGATTTATTAATACATATAAAATGCACTAATAATAAAGCCATAATAAAGGTAAGTGTTAAGAAATTCGAAAACATTAGAACAAAAGTTTTGTTCTTAACAAAAGACACGGTTATATCTCTTAATACAAATTCATGAGCCAAGCCACAGAATGGGAAATCAGATTGATAACACTTGATAAAAGGGGAAGTACTTGTATTCTGAATACACAGAGAACTACTATAGGTATATGCGGCAGTACAGTTTACTGCTAAAATAATAATAATAATAATAATAAGATGAAGACTTAACAGGCAGTTCCTAAAACTAAATCTGTATATCCAAGAAACATATGGAAAGTCCTCAACACCTAGTTAGAAAATGCAGATTAAAAGCACATTGTTACTACAGTGTGCTTTTAATAACCACATTGTAACCAACAGATAAGAACATAATAATACTAAGCATAAGTGGCAAAGTGGAGTAAATAAAATGCTCATAAAGTTCCTGGAAGAAGTTCAAATTGACACAAACACTTTGGAAAAAATATTCACAGTATCTCATATGTTTGAATAAACATGCCCCCTTACCCAGTAAATTTCACTCCTAGGTATATACCCTGTGGAAATGTATGCTTATGTGTACAAAATAATTGCACAATTTTCACAGCAACTTTATTTCAAATGGTGCTAAACTGGAAGAAAACAATGTCAATAAGGAGCAGAACAGATAAATATGTATAATATATTTACAATATGTAATACTATATACTAATGAAAATCAATGAATGTTCCCTAAACATTGTATTATATTAAGTGACAAAAGCCCTGTGCAACACTTTACATGTTGTTATGATTTCTTTTATATATGTTTCAAAAATGAGTAAAGATTTTTAAAAATTAAGCATGCATGATTGGATAATACAACTTTAACGAAAAAAATTAAAAATGTGTTTCATCATTTAATTTAATGCTGTTAACAAGTTCAGTGATGTGAAGATCGTGAATTGAACAACAGCTCTAGTGAAGTGAAGATAAGTGTGGATCTGAACAGGAAAGGGCTGAGTGGAGTGTCTCTAGAGAGTGGGAGTACCAAAGTCTGATGTAAGTTGGTTTGAGAAGAGGATTTGAAGAAACAACATATTTTAAATGAAAATGCTTCTGGATAAATTTATTTGAAATTATTTGTATTCTTTCATATCAAATCTGGCCCTTGTATTGTTTTTTCAGAACATTTTTAGTGTATGACCCGGGCATAGGGTACTAGATAAGTTCTCCATTCTGGAAGGATGAGAGGAAAGATTCACTGTTGCAGAGTCTGTCTAAGATATGAGTGTCCCCTCTCTGGGACAGATTCCACTGCCATTTTTCCTACCACAAGAAGGAAACTTCAGACACCAAAGAAGAGGCACCAGTCAAACAATTAAACAGGAGGATTTTTTTTCTGTAAAATATAAAATTATATGAGTTTAAGTTTTCTTAGTTTCTTTTTTCTTCTACCAGTTCTAATAGTTTAAAAGTTGTGTATTTTATTTATATTCCAGTAGTTACTCATAAAACATTACCTAACATACTAAAATTGTTGTTTCCTATTAATTATAGAACATTTTATTGAGATTGTCTTTCTCTCTAGAGATGCTTTGGTATTCTTGTCATCGACATTTTAAAATCATTTGGAATTTAATTGCATATTCTCATTTGAAAATACAATTTTTGAAATCAATATTTATTTAAAAATATATATTACTAACTTCTTTGCCTTAGAGCTTCTCAGAGAGAAGTTCTCCGTATGGTAAATATTCTGAGTCCTTCTATGTCTGGACATTTCTTTTACTCTCATTCTTGAGTGATCTTTAACTGAGTTGAGAATTCTTGCTTCAGCACTTTGAAGCCACTGATCCTTTATCTTCCTATATCCAGGGATGCTATTAAACCAGTGGTCAGTGAGTCTTTTTTTCCTTTGGGGGTCACATGCTTTATTTTTCCCTAATAATGGCAGTTTCTGAGTGTTTTCCTTTTTGTCTTAGAAATTTATTATATATCTCTCTATTCAGTTGTGTGGATTTTTTATCTATTATTTTCTCAAATATTATCTCTCTTTAAAAATCTTCCTCTGCCCATCTTCATATTAAAAATGAAGATGATTTGACTCTTGCCTTCTATGTGTTCATTTTGCTCATGTTTCTCATCTCTTTATCCTTGGCATCAGGTATTTTGAGACATTTCTTCAGCTCAACACTGAAGCTTGCAGTTTCCAATCCACCAAAACTTTTCTTTATATTTTAAACTGGCTTTGCATTGTCTTTTTGATAGTGTTTTCTATAAATCCCAACATTTGTTAATGGGGATAAACTGCCTCATGTGTCAAATCCACTGTCTTAAATCCAGCCCCATTGCTTTTTTCTTCTGTGTCTCATTCTATCAAGGTATAACTGGAGTTGAACAGAAACAAAGAAAAACTAGAATAATGTGGCTTTATTGTTAAAATACAATATGTTGTAAACTTTATTTTACTTGTAGCAGTATTCAGTAAATAACTGTTACTACAGTATGCCAGACACTGGTTTAGGCATTTAGGATATACTAGTGAACAAAAGAGGATAAAAGAAAATACCCTTGCCCACCTTAGGGCATTCCAATGTCTTTTCTAGTATTTTGCTAACACTGTTCCTGTGATAGTAGGTTTTTAAAATAATCTGGAGCCTGTACAATAACACATATAACAATTGCTCATTTTACACACTTATTGATCAACAGTATTTGCTGAATATTCACATACAAGTCACTGTGCAATTTTTTTTTGTGTGTGGGGCTATAGAGATCCTCAAAGAAAACTAAGAGATCTCATCAAAAACTCAAACCTTAATACATCTTAAAACAATGGTAAAAAAATAAACAGATACTTTCAACCTACCATTGGATATTTCTAGAAATATTTCCTGTCTGTGACTCTTACCCCATACTCTTCGGATCTCTGTTCTCATGTATTCTTCTAATGGTGCCATCACCAGGAGCCTGTTTTTCGTGGACCAGAGCCCTCGTCCTGACCTCTACCATCTGGGGTTTGTTGCTTGTATGCTTCCAGCCCACTGAAATGTATACATCTCCTTTAAACTCTGTGTCAGCATTCTGATCTTGCAAATTATTAACTATCTAATGTGATAAACTAATCTGTACTGATGGGATAGGGTTACAAGGAGCAACTACTGAATGATTCCTAACATTGACTTTCTAGATTAGACGCCCTTGTCTTTTATAAAGTGACTCTAAGAGTGGAAATTGAATGCAAAATTTAATCTTCCCAGTCAATAAAAAGGATAGTTTTGGAACAGAACGAAATGCATCGTGTTTTATTTCTTTTTCATTACTGGTATTGAATATCTCTTCTTCTTCAATAACACACCTTCAATGATACAGGTTGCGTATCCTTTATTCAAAATGCTTGGGATCAGAAGTCTTTCAAATTTTGGAATTTTTAAAATTTTGGAATATTTGCATCTAGATGAGATACCTTGGGGATGCAACCCATGTCTAAACGTAAAATTCATTTATGTTTTGTATACACCTTATACATGTAGCCTAAAGGTAATTTACAGAACATTTTTAAATAATTTTGTACATGAATCAAAGTTTGTGTACATTGAATCATCAGAAAGCAAATTCATCACTATCTCAGCCACCCATTGGTCAATCTGTGTTTGTTTGGCATCACCTTCATTCCTGACTCTGAATTTATATGCTAAAAATAAGCAATCATGTTTTTTACACCTATTCAGACATAAATACTTAATAGTAAAAAATACAACATACCATTAATACAGTAAAAAAAAAATGTGTTCAGGGTAACCATGCATCACAGTAGCATCACCAGAATACCTGTATCCCCTGTTAAACAAAAGCAACAGCAAATAACAGCAGGCTTTCAGTCTCCATCTATGAAGCTGTGCTTTGATTAAAAGGTTACTATACATTGTATTTTTTTCTTTTTAGTTGAGAAGAAACATCAGAAGCAGTTGAAGAATTAGGAAGTGGGATGAGGAGACTGTAATAGTCCGTTCTCACACTGCTATAAGGAGCTACCTGAGAGTGGGTAATTTATAAATCAAAGAGATTTAATCATCTCATAGTTCTGCAGGCTGTACTGGCTTCTGCTTCTGGAGAGGCCCCAGGAAACTTACAATCATGGCAGAAGGCAAAGGGGAAACAAGCACATCTTCACATGGCCAGGAGAAAAGAGAGGGAGTGAAAGGGGAAGTGCTACATGCTTTCAAGCAACCTGATCTCTCATGAGAATTCACTCAATATCACAAGAATAGCAAGGGGGATATCTGCCCCGATGATCCCGTCACGTCCCACCAGGTCCCTCCCTAAGCACTGGTGATTACAATTCAACATGAGATTTGGGTGGAGACAGAGGGCCAAACCATATCAGAGACATTTTGCTGAATAGCTTTTCAAAATGTTTATTTCAGAGTCGTCTGCCTCATTAACAATGTTTTTTGCCTTAGAAGTCTCTCTTTGATTTTATAAACTGACATGAGATTTCTTTTTCCGTTATAAATCCAAGCTGTTCTAGTCTTTTATTAAGCCCATCACACATTTTCACCATGTCATCTATAGCCACTTTTTCTTCACTGTTCATGATGTTATCTTTTTTGTAACTATTGTCACAATCACCTTGATTCAAAAACATTTAGCCTATTTCACCGTTACTCAATGAATGGACAATGGAGACCACTTTATCAATGTTAAAAAATTCTTTGATATACACTTTTTCCAGCTTACCAACAGACTGAAATTATGTGTTTTTTTGGCATATGTGAGGAGGTCAGACAGCATTGTTTCAAATTGACTTACTGTATTATTCAGTCACCACTTTGTGCATTATTATTACTGAACATAGTTGTAAGCCAGGGGCTGTGTCAGGTATGAAAAACTATGTCTTTAGTCACTGCGTTCCAAGTATTGGCAACAGCATACATGGCATCTTTCATGCTAAACTCCTTTTGAAAGCCCTCCAAACTCCTGCTTCTGTTCAGTGATGCTAGCATGCTGTTTAAGAAAGTGTTTTTACATTTACTCTTTATTGATTTAAGAATATTCTGGTCACGTGGCTGAGTTGATGAAGTTACATTTCTGGGAAAGTACATGGCATAAACATTTTTTTCTGAGAATTTCAGCTGGAGGATGAGCAGAACAGTTGTCAAAGAATAACAGTCTTTCAGTCATTCCCTACAGTGAGCAGGCACTGCAGGTACAAAATGTTTATGAAACCAATCAGAAAGATGTTCCTCGTGATCTATGCCATTTTGTTAGCATAATAATGAACTAGTAAGAAAATCACTCCTTGAAAACAGTGAGGACACAGCTTTTGCCTTTCCCAGAAAGTTTATAGTTATGTATGCCTGCTGCATTAGCACATACTAGTGTAGCTATTCTGTCCTTTACATCTTTCATTCCCGCAGGGGCTGTTTCATCAGCTGTAGTCATTGTCTTTCTGAAGCACTAATGCAAAAAAAACCAGTGATATTTCATTTGTGTCATAGATATGTTCTGGCATCAGAATTTATCTGTGATAAAATAATAAGCAATCATTTTTGGCAAGCTCATCATTAATTTATCTGCTGCTTTGTGATCAGCATATGATAACCACAAATTTTTATCACTGCAAATTTTAAAAAATTTAGTGCCGTGTATTTTCTTAAATTTCTGTGACCAGCCTGTTGAATGTTCACAGTTTCCTTTGATTTCTAGTTCATGATGATAATCATCGATCTTTGCCTGGTTCATGATTGGCATACCATTTGGTGGCATCTGTTCACTGAAATACTGAGGGATCCACTCTTTCAATATACAATTGAGATCTTCATTTTTAGTTTTGGGTGGTGTTTTTCCATTTTTCATTAACTTATTTTTGTCACCTTTAGCATGGAACTTCAACAGTTTATCCTTCTGTTGCTTCAGGTCCTAGTCCTACATGATAGTCATTCCAACACCATAATTTTCTGTAAGATGCTTCACACTTGCACTGTTGTCCGTTTTCTCCAACAGGTTGACTTTCTATGCCATAGATAAATATAAATGTGTCCTTTTATCACTGTTACTCATAGGGGTATCTACAGGCCTTTTTGACATTTTCAACGATATCTTTACAGCAAAAAGCAAAGAATAAGCAAAAATAAAACACAGCAAGTAGTACGTGTGAGTCTTAGCTTCTTGAAGGGCATTGTGTAGAAACTGCTTTATCACATCTGGCCTGCACATGTGCTATTTTAATACACTTTGTGGGTATGCTTGCATGGGGGAATACAGGTATAAGTGAAAAACATATATCACAGCTGAAGGGGGTTGGGAGGGTCTCTTTACCTCAAAAATGCTGAATCAACTGTGTGTTGTGTGTCTTCTTCCTGACCATGACCCATCACATGAGATCAGGTGTGGAATTTTCCACTTGTGGCATCATGTCAGTGCTCAAAAGTTTTGGATTGTGGAGGATTTCAGAGTTTAAATTTTCAAATTAGTGATGCTTAGCGTGTGCTCAACATTCATTTAGTACCTAATAAAATATATTAATTACTTTAAGCTGGTTTAAAATTAAATATTCATAATAATTCATTGGCTATATTAAAATATTTTTTCTGGGTGAGAAATTAAAATGAAAATTAAAGTTTTTCAGTCTGTACAATAGCATATTTTAGTGGGCTCATTCAGAGAAGCAGAACCACTGTGATGAATTTGTATATGTATTTATTATTTGTTGGAAGTATTTGACACAATTGCATTTAAGCTTCTTCCTTAGTGTCTGATGGTGGAGCTTGAAGGTGTGGAGAAGAGAAAATGGATAAACTGGGGAACAGCAAGAAAAGAAAAGCTGGAGCCCACAAGCACACTGTGAGGTCCACTAGAACAGAATGAAACCATGTTAGTACTCGTTGCTTCTGACCTTGATGGTGCCAGTGTCCGGCAGAAGTTGGGGTCCTTCATCACTAAACTGTGCACCCACACCTGGCCCCACAGTTGAAAAAGCTGAAGGGAAAGGTGAAGCAGGTGGCCAGCCAGCCATGGCCAAGGAGATAAATCAAAAGGTCAGCAACCATGTGTGTGAGATCAAAATGGCTACTGCTTCCCATCTGCCCTCTAAATCTCCCACAAGAATCCCTTTGATGGTCAACCCTAACTAGAAAAATACAGTAAAGGAAATTCTCAGAAACATAGTTCAGCCTGGCTCAATTTATGTGTTACAAAGCCACCACACACAGCATTTTTCATTGAACCATGTTTTGCTACTTCTACTAAAAATTTCTGAATATGTTCAGAAATACTTAAAGCTGGATTCATAAAATCAGGCCATTGTGCAAGTCTAAGGCTACTAAGTGACACACTACTAAACTGAAAGGTAAGTCAGCAGATGAGAGCAACTGTCAGAATGTTAATTTGATTTAGTAATCAAATCAGTTTCTTGTTTTACTGAGTTGATCATCAGAATGAGTGATTTAATTAAGAATATAGGCAAGCTTAAATAATTTTGAAAATTTGGTTCTAATTTTAATAGTATTATCTTCAGATAAATAATCAGCAGGTGGCTTAAAAATCAGAGTTTTAAAACATAATTACATTCTATAATTCCAGGAAGCACTCAAGGCAGAGTGCATAAGAAATTTTATTCTCACAATAGTCTCAGAGGTAAATTAGCTATCATTTCTGATTGCAATGCTTTATTTGGTCATTTTGAAATTGTATTTATCATCAGCACCCCAACCAGTAAAATTAGCATATTCCAGAGTTAAATCAAGAAAAGTGATTGGATATAGGTCATTTACTACCCTAACGAGAATTAGGTCTGCAATTCCCTCACACACTTGAGAAACAGAGTCTTGGTCTGTTTCGGGCTGCTGTTAACAGAGTACCATAAACTGGATAATTTATAAGTAGCAGAAATTTATTTCTCACAGTTCTGGAGGCTGGAAGTCCAAGGTCAAAACAATGGCATCTGGTGTGTCTGCTGAGGGTTGCATTCACTGGAGGAGAGAAATGCTGTGGCAGGAAGTGGAAAGGCAAGAAAGGACCGATTCCCTACTTACACTGCTTTAAAAGGGCCCCTACAGCCATTCACAAGGAATGAGCCTTCATTGCCAAATTAGTGCCTAAAGGCAGCATCCTTTAATATGAACACATTGGCAATAGCTAAATTTTGAAGGGGACACATTCAAACCATATCATACAGTTATCTAATTTAATGGAGTCTTCATCTTAAATACTAAAAGCAACCCTAGATTTAAAAAAAGTGAGAAAGAAATTTGCATCCTTATATTTCATTTCAGAATAAAATTTAAGCAATAAAAAAGCATTAGAGAAATAATATATCTAAATTAAAATCTTAAAATAAAAATTTATAAAATCTGCAATGTCATTTTTCAAACGGAAGTGAAGGAAAAGATAACATATGGCAGAGTCTTTAAATACAGAGCAACTTCCCAACTACTTTTCTATTTTAAAATATTTAAAACATATTAAACAATGCAAAAAGAAAAATTCATCAATAAATGCTGAAACTAAGTTCTAGTTGATATATTGATAGAGATACATTTGACATGGGAATTAATCTCCCATCCCTGTAATCACCTTTGTCTTTATGTTGTATATACCAATGTATGCACATATACACACACATTCTTTTTGCTTTAACTTTTCTTTTAAGTTTAGGGGTACATGTGCAGGTTTGTTACATAGATAAATTTTCTCATTGGGGTTTGTTGTACAGATTATTTCATCACCCAGATATTAAGCCCAGTATCCATTAGTTAGTTTTCCCTGATCCTCTTTCTCCTCCCACCCTCCACACTCCAATAGACACCAGTGTGTGTTGTTCCCCTTTTTGTGTCCATGTGTTCTCATAATTTAGGTCCCACCTATAAGTGAGGACCTGTGGTATTTGGTTTTCCATTCCTGTGTTAGTTTGCTAAGGATAATGGCCATCAGTTCCATCCATGTCCATGCAAAGGACATGATCTCATTCTTTTATATGGCTGCATGCTATTCCATGGTGTATACATGCCAATTTTCTTTATCAGTCTATCATTGATGAGCATTTAGGTTGATTCCATGTAGTTGCTATTGTTAGCAGTGTTGAAATGTACATATGTGTGCATATGTCTTTATAATAAAATGATTTATATTCTTCCGGGGATATACTCAGTAATGGGATTGCTGGATTGAATGGTATTTCTGCCTTTAGGTCTTTGAGGAATTGCCACACTATCTTCCACGATGGTTGAACTAATTTACACTGCCTCCAATCGTGTATAAGTGTTTATTTTTCTCCACAACCTCAAGAGCATCTGTTTTTTTTTTTGTAACTATAATGAAATTAGGCTTTACAAAGATTTTCTAGTTATTTTTATGGACTTTTTTTTTTTCTAGTGAGTGCACAAGGAAGGCATAGTACATTTTTTTCTGATGATCTCATAGTATATCATTATAGGAATACACAATCATTTTCTTTTTTCCATAAGTTATTGAGGTACAGGTGGTATTTGGTTACATAAGTAAGTTCTTTAGTGGTGATTTGTGAGATTTTGGTGCACACATCAGCTGAGGAGTATACACGGCACCATACTTGTAGTATTTTAGTCCCTTGTCCCCCTTCTACTCTTCCCCCCAAATCCCCAAAGTCCATTGTATCATTCTTATTCCTTTGTGCCCTCATAGCTTAGCTCCCACATATCAGTGAGAACACACAATGTTTGGTTTTCCATTCCTGAGTTACTTCACACAGAATAATAGTCTCCAGTCTCATCAAGGTCACTGCAAATGCTGTTAATTCATTCCTTTTTATAGCTGAGTAGTATTCCATTATATATATATATATAATATATATCTCCAGAGTTTATATATGTGTGTGTGTATATATACACACACACATATATACATATATACACACATATATACACACATATATATATACATATATACACATATATTATATATATGTGTATATATATACATGTATACACATATACATATACGTATATACACACACACATATATATATATATATACACACCACAGTTTCTTTGTCCACTCATTGATTGATAGGCATTTGGGTTGGTTCTGCGATTTTGCAATTGTGCTGCTATAAACATGAGTACAAAAGTATCTTTTTTGAATTATGACTTCTTTTCCTCTGCATAGATATCCAGTAGTGGGATTGCTGGATCAAATGCTAGTTCTACTTTTAGTTCTTTAAGGAATCTCCACACTGTTTTCCATAGTGGCTGTACTAGTTTACATTCCCACCAGCAGTATAGAAGGGAACACACAATCATTTTCTCAATCCGTCTTCTAATATTGGATATATAAGTGCTTCCTTTCTGTTGCTTGTTTGTTTTGTTGTTACAAATAATTCTATAGTGAAAAGCCTTGTATATTTGCAATGTAATTGTTTGATTATTGCAGGACAGATTCCTATAAGTAGGGTCGTTTCATCACAAATTTTGCCCATTTTTAATTTGAGTAGAGTTCCCACCTAATGTTTAAAGAAATGTCTTTGTCACCACATCTTCATCAGCCTAGAAAGGTATTTATCTTTTGAAAATTTATGCAAACTTTATTTTAAAAACTGATTAATTTTTTTCATGTTAATTACCATTTGAAATGATTAGTGAGGTTAACCTTTATATTGTATGTTTAGTGTCCAGTTATATTTATTCCTCCATGAATAAGCTATTTACACAATTTTCCTATTTTAAAAAAATTGGCTTGTTTGTTTTTTTTTTGTTAGTAATCTGTAGGCACTCCATGTACATTAAAGACATTTGCCCACCTTTGGGGTAAAATATATGTAACATAAGATCTTAACCATGTTCAGGTGCACAGTTCAGTGGTGTTAATTACACTCACATTGTTGTGCAGCCATCAACACTAAAAACATCTAGGATTTTCCCTTCATGCAGAACTGAAACTCTGTACCCTTTTAAAATAACTCTCTGTTCCTCCTCTCCCCTGAGGCCCCTGGCAACATTCATTCTACTTTATGTCTTTTTGAATTGGACTACTCTATGTGTCTCATATAAATGGAGTCATACAATACTTATTCTTTGTCTCTAGCTTATTTCACTTAGTCTAATGTCTTCCTGATTTATTATGCATTAAATGATTTCATTTCTTTTTAAGGCTGAATAATATTCTGCTATATATATATATACACACACACACACACACACACACACACAGCAGTAGGTTTATTCACTCATCTTTTGATGGACACTTGGGTTCCTTTCCGCCTTTTGACTGTTGTGAAGTCAAATAGTGATTAATGGTGCCATAACCCTAAGTGCATAAATATCTCAATCTTTGCTTTCCATTATTTTGATTGTATACATAGAAATGTAATTGCTAGATCATATGGTAGTTCTTTGTTTAGTATTTTGAGGAGTGACCATACAGTTTTCCAAAGTAACTGCATCATTTTACAACGTAGTTCTGTGATATGTATTTTCTTTACAATTTATAACTTGTATGTGGTCTTAGAATTTTAAAATTTTGTAAAATGAAATCTGTTTTTGTATTTGTGTCTTCTATTGCTCCATTTCTCTTATTTTACATATTTTCAGCATTTTATTATTTATGAGTAATTATTACACTTTCAATGCAATGATAGAAAATAAAATTTGTAGAAACATTTCTGAAAAATATTTGCCTTCACATATGCCATTATTTATGTTAATAAATATGTTCAGTAATACTATGTGATTCTATATAAGGAAGAATTCTAGAATTTCATTTGAACTACATGGTGTTGTGAAAGGCAATATTTAAAATGTAAAAGGTATCCAGACTTTTTCTTATTATTCCCTATATGCTAGATCCCTAGAAAAATACTGTGCCCAAAGAATTTGCTCAATAAATATTTATTGAATTTGAATTTCTTAATTCTGCATTTTATGATTCACTGTCTATGGTTTAGCTGTGGGTGCATGAAAATCAAACTAGAGTATTTTGGATGAAGCTAGTCATAATATTTTCAATAGCTTTTTTCCCCTCTGGGATATGAAAGAAAAGATTAATTCTTCCCAAAATGTGGCATGTGTCAAATTATCTTGTATGGTAGAGATTTGAAAAAGATCCCTGGTGATATTTCACCCTGTTCTCATAAAGTACTTAGAAAAAAAATGTTAGCATTAAATTGTTATTCTTCAGGAAAGATAGGTTGGATGGTCATTGTAACAGTTAAGGCTTGTTACTTCTAGAAAGACATTGTAAAAATAATTTTGAAAATAAACACCTATCATTAGATCTTGTCAGGTTTTCTAGGCCCTAATAATGTGGAATTTACTCTTTCACTAATATGATCTTCCTGCCACTTTCTCAAGGTCTCATCAAATTGTCATTGTCCTCAAATCACAAATTACAAGGAATACTTTGGGCTTCTACACAGGACATTCTCTTGGCTTGAGATACCTTCCTCTCCTTGCTATAAATAATCTTACATCCATAAAAGGCAACATCTTTTTTTCTGGGATTATTTATTTATTTAGCTATTTTCAATTTTTATATTGTTGTGGATAAATAGTAGGTATATTTATTTATGGAGTTAATAATATATTTCAATACAGGCATGCAATGTGAAATAATCATATTATGAAAAATGCAGTATCCGTCCCACATGCATTTATCCTGTGTGTTACAAACAAACCAATTACACTCTTTTGGTTACTTTGAAATGTGGAATTAAGTTACTATTGACTAAGTTGTCCTGTTGTACTATCAAATAACAGGTATCATTCATTCTTTCTTTTTTTAAATCTGTTAACCATCCCCACCTCCCCTCCAGGGTCCTACTACCCTTCTCAGCTTCTGGTAACCATCCTTCTACTCTCTATGTTCATGAGTTCAATTGTTCTGACTTCTAGATCCCACAGATAAGTGAGAACATGTGTTGCTTGTCTTTCTGTGCCTAGCTTATTTCACTTAACATAGTGATCTCCAGTTCCAATCATGTTGTTGCAAGTGAAAGGATCTTTTTCTTTTTTATGGCTGAATAATAATCCATTGTGTATTGTTGCAGGAAGTTAGGGACCCCAAATGGAGGGACCGGCTGAAGCTATGGCAGAAGAACGTGGATTGTGAAGATTTCATGGACATTTATTAGTTCCCCAAATTAATACTTTTATAATTTCTTATGCCTGTCTTTACTGCAATCTCTAAACATAAATTGTAAAGATTTCATAGACACTTATCACTTCCCCAGTCAATATCCTTGTGATTTCCTATGTCTGTCTTTACTTTAATCTCTTAATCCCATCATTTTCATAAGCTGAGGAGGATGTATGTCACCTCAGGACCCTGTGTTGTTTGCGTTAACTGCACAAATTGTAGAGCATGTGTGTTTGAACAATATGAAATCTGGGCACCTTGAAAAAAGAACAGGATAACAGCAATGTTCAGGGAACAAGAGAGATAACCTTAAACTCTGACCACCAGTGAGCCAGGCAGAACAGAGCCATTTTTCTCCTCTTCAAAAGCAAATGGGAGAAATATCACTGAATTCTTTTTCTCAGCAAGGAACATCCCTGAGAAAGAGAATGCACCCCTGAGGGTAGGCATCTAAAATGGCCCCCTTGGGTATGACCATCTTCTATATGGTCGAGCTGTAGGGATGAAATAAGCTCCAGCCTTCCATAGAGCTCCCAGGCTTATTAGGACGAGGAAATTCCCGCCTAATAAATTTTTTGGTCAGACCGGTTGTCTTCTCTCAAACCGTGTCTCCTGATAAGATGTTATTGATGACCATGTATGCCCGAAACTTCACTAGCAATTTTAATTTCACCCCGGTCCTGTGGTCCTGTGATCTAGCCCTGCCTCCATTTGCCTTGTGATATTCTATTACCTTGTGAAGTACATGATCTCTGTGACTCACACCCTATTCATACACTCCCTCCCCTTTTGAAAATCACTAATAAAAACTTGCTGGTTTTGCTGCTTGTGGGGCGTCACGGAACCTACTAACATGTGATGTCTTCCACGGATGCCCAGCTTTAAAATTTCTCTCTTTTGTACTCTGTCCCTTTATTTCTCAACCCTGCCGATGCTTACGGAAAATAAAAAAGAAGCTACATGACTATCGGGGGGAGGTTCCCCGATAGTGTATATGTATGTGGGATATTTTATACTTGAGACTCCCAGGAATGGTTAGTGTTTCTCCAGAATATCATCCGCCCTCGATTTCAGTCTCTGTCCCAGAGTTCACATGTCACTCTTCCCTCATCTATGCTTATGTCTCACTGTCTAAATAAGGTGTCAGCATCCAAAGAGCTGTAGGAGTGGCTTTAAATCTCTAATAATGGGTATTACTTGAGTCCCTAAAGACCCTCATGGTAGGTCTTCACAAATGGTTATTGTGCCATGGTGTTGTGAGACTTGACCTCAATATTTCTGAATATGTAATAGATAAATGAGTTCTTACTCTTACTCTGAAAACATACAAATTTTCTGCTTAATCTTAGGGAAAACGTATACTTCTATAGAACAATTTCACTGTTCTTCAAAATACTTGAAAATGTATTCTCAGTTTCTCCTTCTGGACTGAACAGGTTTCTCCTTCTGGACTGAAAGCTAACAGATTTGCAGCATAGTATTGGTTTGGAGCCCAAAGTGAGGTGAGAGATCTATAGATTCTAATCTTGGTCCTACCTGAGAGTAGACTTGAGATTGCTTTTCTGGGATGTAATTTTTTACTTAAAGTCAATCAGTAAGTTTAAAAAACAATACAGGTTGGTCTTATTTGCACTTAGGACAATAAGTGATTGCACTTGAAACATCAGCAAGCAAAGGCAGAGCTGCCTGAAAAGTCAATTATGAAACTACAGGTAACTTTTATATTTCTAGAACCATTGATACAATACCTTGCAGAATTCAAAAGCAACCAAAAAGACCTATTTGTAGAAAATGTAAGTGTTCCTTTGGATTTTCAAAAATTGTGTAGGGAAGGGAAACTCACTTATGGAAAAAAGAAATTTTCACAATGCAGAGAAGGGTAGATACTAGCAAAGGTCACTGTATTTTGTATGTGCAGCTCATACGGTTTGAGAAAACCATAAGATTATCACTGAATGAAGGAATTGATTTGATGAAATAATTACTACTTTAATGGTATCAAGATGTCTGTGGAATAGACGCTTAAAAAGAGCCTTGTTGAGAATGGCGTGAACCCGGGAGGCAGACCTTGCAGTGAGCCCAGATCATCCCACTGCACTCCAGCCTGGGCGACAAAGCGAGATTCTGTCTCAAAAAAAAAAAAAAAAAAAAAAAAAAGAAAAAAAAAGCCTTGTTAAATGGACATTAATTCAGGTGACTCTGTCACTATCCATGGACATATCATGCCTTTCACGTAGTTGCAGCCTTAGGAACAATGTTACCTGTTTTGTTAATCTTTTGTTTCCCTATAGCAATAAATTCACATGCCAATTATCTTTAACTTATGATCTCAATTAAACATTGTCAGAACACAGCACAAACTATATTAATTATATTAATAATGATACTCTATTTCTTACATGAGCTTAAAAATAAGTACTTCAGTTATTTCTATTTTTACTTCTGAGAAACATAAGAGATCAAATGACATGTCCCAAAGCATCATTGTCTCTTTAAGGATAGCAAGGAGTTGATGTCACAGCTTGTATTCCAGATCCCATCCTCTTTCCCTTATATCACACTGTGTTCACTTTCTAGATATAAAGAGAAAAATCATATAAGCAAAATATTTCCCTCCAGCTACTCAGTTTGTGCTTTTTTGACCCTGACTTTTCTCTTCTCTTTTTGTGTGGTGTTTGTATTGTAGTTCTCATTTTTCCAATGTCCACCTTTGGTCCAACCAGACATTTCTTGAAATTCTTCAGCCACTGAGGGAATAATCTTTCATGTTTTATAAGAATTGCTTTCCTCTCCAAGGAAGGCTGACCTGTAGTCTAGTCTGGTGCTGAACACTGAACAGTAGGTATTTGACCCTGGAGAACTCTCCTTCTCACAAACCTTGCTCTCTTACTGCTTTCTGCCTCGTAACCTGAACCTTAACCCTGTTTTTGACTTATTGCTTGAACATGATCTGAACATATTAACTCTTAACTCTTTGAAATGGAATGGTATATAAAGCATGCACTTGTAGCAATGACTTAAGATCTCAAACCAAGAGTTCCCTTGCTTTTTCCTTATAGTCCATTCCCCACCTTGACTTTTAAAAGGAGGTACTCTCAGTTACTCACAAAATTAAGCTCTATTAAACTAGTCTGCTTAAGGACATAATCTATTGAATAAATGATATGAATTTGTTTGTTTTGCCTTTCTTGTGTCACATATACAAAGTGAACTACATGAAAGAAAGAAAGCTTCTAGGAATGAAGACTTTTTCAAAGATTAAATGTAAAAATATTTTCCTCTCCCCCATAACTGATTTGTGGAGAAGGTATTTGATAAATATTTTCCGCAATAAAGATGAAGGTCCTAAGGAATATTCTTCGAAGTGTAGAAGTTTTCTTAGTGACTGAGAACATTTATTGCGTGGAATTCCTGAGTGGCCAGAGTATAAAAATGTGTCTTAACAGACATATTTTTATGTCGAGAAGTGCTTAAGTACAGTGTGGAGAGGGTAGTGTAGAAGCCTCACCCAGTATCCTGGGGTGTAGGGCAAGCAATAGAAAGAAGTTCTGGAAGTTTACATTACATAATGTGGAAGCTATAGAGTTTATTAGACACAGAGAGAAAAACACTGGTAGAACTACAAAACTAAATTCACCCAAATTAAATGACACACAAAAGATGCAGCACAGTCAACTGCTGGTAGGAGCTGACAGTATAGATGCTGGCACTTCTTTGAAACTAGAGAGAGGCAAGGAAGTATAGACAATGAATTGCCTACATTAAGAATAACTATTTGGTATCACATATATTACACAGACCATGAAGACTTGAGATAATGTCAAGGTCAGGCAAGAAGCATGCTCTGGTGACTAAACGATATCCTTTATTCCTGTTTTCACAGCATTTAGGCAGCTCTATCAGCTGATTATTATACATCCTCTTTTATCACTTTGGGCAGGCCCAGCTAAATGAGCTACAGAGACAGAGAAGGCCTACCAAACCCTGCTCTAATCTAGGTGATTCTCTTAAACTGCAAACAGCACTCTACTTAAATGTTGTTAGAAGGCTTTTAGCTGGATAACAACTAATCACAACGAATGTATCCTGAATGAAGTATTTACCAAAGAGAGATCAAAAACTGGATTTATCTCTTGAGTTACAAACAATCCAATTACATTCCTTAAATTATTTAAAAATGTACAGTCATTATTGACCATAGTCACCCTATTGTGCTATCAAATAGTAGCTCTTATTCATTCTTTCTATTTTTTTGTGCCCATTAACCAACTCCACCTCCCTCTCAATCCCCCACTACACTTCTCAGCTTCTGGTAACCATCCTTCTACTCTTTATGACTATGATCATGGATGGAAAAAAAACTGGTCTTGATTAATATTAATCTGATACATTTTCATACAGAAGGAGAAATTAGATATTGTTAAATGTCAGAGTAAAAAGTCTTTGGAGTTATGTAAATGAAGCAAATATAAATTTAGATTTTAATGTAATCCCCTTAGAATACAAATGCCATGTGGCAGACATTTTTGTCTGGTTTGCTGACTGATGTATTCTCAATATTTATAATAGTGCTAGGTCTATATTAGGTGTTTAATTACTATTTATTTAATGAATGCTTACATTTTGACATATCTGGTTATTGCCTAACCAATATCATGTATGATAAGGGATATTACCACAAATCCTGCAATATATTAAAAAGTTAATATGATGATGTCTTGGACACTATTATTCTAATAAATCTGACAACCTAAACAAAATGGATGAATTCCCTGAAAAATACAAACTTCCACATTTGGCCGTAAGAAATGGAAATTCTGAGTTCTCCTATATCTAGTAAAGTAATTGAATTGTGTAGGTAAAAGTATTTATGCAAAGAAAACTTTAAGGCCTATATGGTATCACTGATAACTTATTTCAAACATTTAAAAAAGGAAAAGTTGTACCAGTCTTAATGACTTATTTCAGGGAATAGAAGAGAAAGGAATAATTTCCAACTAGTTTTTTGAGTCTGGCATATGCTTGACACTAAAGCCTGATAAGAACAGAGAAATCTGACAAACCAATATATCTCATGAACATATACAAAAAAGTTTTAAGCATATTATTGAAAAATTGAATATAGCAATATATAAAAAAGAATAATTCATCCTAACTATACAAAGTTTATTCAAGGATTGAAAATTTTGTTTAATGTTCAAAATTAGTAAGTACAATTCACAATATCAACAGAATAAAGAGCATAACAAATGATCATTTCAATAAATGAAGAAAATATATCTTAATAAAAATAAACACACTCATTTATGCTTTTAAAAAACTCCACAAGTTAAAAGTTGAAGAGAACTTTATTTTCCTAAAAAAAAATCTAAGATCATATTTATAGGTGAAATTTTAAATATTTTCCCTTTAAAACAAGGAATAGGCAAAAATGACCATTATAGATTTTTTATTCAAAATTTTACTGACAATCACAGGCAGAACAATAAGGTAATAAAAAGAAGTAAAAGTATAAAATTTAAAAACAAAATTTAAATTTTTATAGATGACATGATTATGTATTTAGGAAATGCCAAAGAACTCATAAAACATTAGAAATAATAACTGAACCTAGCAGAATTACTGGATATCATGTAAATATAGATAAATTATTATATTTCTATATATTAATAGCAATTAGAACATAAATTTAAGAAAAAAACATGACTTAAAATAGTATCAATTTAGGCTGAGCATGGTGGCTCATGTCTGTAATCCCAGCATTTTGGGAGGCTGAGGTAGGAGAACCACCTGAGCTAAAGAACTCAAGACCAGCCTAGAAAACATAGTGAGATCCTGTCTCTACTTTGCCCCACTGCCAAAAAAAAAAAAAAATTAGTGCCATGTGTTGGCACGTGTCTGTAGCTCCAGCTACTAGGAAGGCTGAGGTGAGAGGATCATTCAGTCCTGGGAGGCTGAGGCAGCAGCAAGCTGTAATCTCACCACTGCACTGCAGTCTGGTGACAGTGAGACCCTATCTCAAAAAACAGAAAGAAAAAGAAAAAACAATAGTATCAATTTAATATGAAATACCAAAGAATAAATCCATCAGTAATGCATAAGTCTTCTTTACTAAAATAGCAAAACATCACCAATAGAAATTAAAGTGGTTCTAAATAAATACAAAATGCACCTTATTAATATATTTGTAAAGTACCAATTCTCCCCAATTAATCTACAAATTCAATTTAATCCTAAAATATTTTGATATAATTTTTGTGAGAGTGTTTCAAAATTCACAAGTTGAATTTAGTAAAATCAGAAAATTCTCAGTAGCTAAGACAAACATGAAGACAAATAAAGATATTTATTCTTACAGACAATGTAGTATGGGTATATAGACAGGCAAATCATTCAATGGGGCGGTATCAATTGTTTACCAACACATGCCAGTCTCCCAACTTCATGAAAATTTTTCCAAAATTAACTTTTCTATCTGGCCTATGGTAAGTTAAGAACCTCATCACACTTTTCCTCCACAAATATCTAGAATACACATATAGAATTTATATGCATTGAGAGAAAAAAACAGATACTAGACAAATAATAGGGACAGGCAAAATGCAAATGCTTAACAAGAATGTAGACTTGTGCTTAATGTCATCAGTAATCAAGGAAATGAAACTCATAAAAACAGTGTACCTACTAGGTTGTTAAAACTTTGATGGATTATGACAGGATGTTAGGGAAACAGGAATATTTTTGCATTGCTGGTAGGTATATATATCATAGTATGGCTGCCATTCTCATTCTGACGGTCAATCTGTAAAGACTAGATATATCAAATATCCAAAGATCTTATGATCCTGCAGTCTTATTCCTGGGCGTATGTCCTAGAGAAATTCATAGACAAGAGCATAGTCTTTCATCTATAAGAAAGTTTGTGGTAATGAGAAGCAAGAAACACTCTAGGTATCCAACACTGGGGAAAGACAAAAGAAGAATGTGGTATAAACAAATCATGGAATTCTATTAGATATTAGAAACAACTAAACAGAAGCTAATACAGCAACATGAATCCATCATAAAAATTTAGAACTGTATGAGAAGAAAAAAGATCTATACCTCAATAATATCTAGGCAAATTACAAATACATGTGCATAATTGGTAAAATATAATCTAGTGAAATAGATACACATCAAACTCGTCTGAATGGTTGCTTATTGATAGAAAGAGAATGTGAGTGAAGACCATAGTTAAAAGAAATTAACCAATCCAGTTTAATAAAAGGGCCTTTGTCTTAGTCTGCTTTGGCTGCTATGACAAAATAGCTTAGAGTGGGCAATTTATATACAATGAAAATGTATTGCTTAGAGTTCTGGAGGCTGGAAAACCCAAGACCAAGGCACTAGCAGATTCAGTGTCAGGGAAAGCCTCTATCTGCTTCACAGACAGCACCTTCTATGTGTTCTCACATGGCAAAAGGGACAGCAGGCTCCCCCAAGCCCCTTTTATAAGGATACTAACCTTATTCATAACAAAGGAACACTCATGACTTAATTACCTTAAAAGCACCATCTTTTTAAAAAAATTTTATTATTATTAGACTTTAAGTTTTAGGGTACATGCTTAACACTATCACTTTATTCAGCTTCAACATCTACATTTTGGGGTAAATCAACATTCGTATCATTGCAGTCTTAAACTAATGATAATAGCATTTCACAAAACAGTGAGTCTTATTAATTCAACTTTTTTGCCTGCCCTCAAGTTTCAAAATAAATAAATAAACAAAAACTAATAAAGTCTTCTTCATATGGAACTACATCAAATGCATTAATTTTCCATTGCTGTGTAAAAAAAATGTAAGCTAACTTAGTGGCTTAATACAATGCACATATATTATCTCACAATTTCCATGTATCAGGAGTCCAGGCATAACTTTACTGCATTCTCTGTTCAGGGTCTCACAAGGCTGCCATCAAAGTGTTGGCCAGGCTGTGTTCTTATCTGGAGCTTTCACTGGGAAAACTCTGCTTCCAAGCTCATTTGGGTTATTGCTAAAGGTAATTTCTTGAAGCTATATGGCTAAGGTCATTTTTTTCTAGCTATTTGTTGATTGGGGCCTTCCTCTGCTTCTAGGATGCTTATAGTTCCTTAGCATAAGCTCCATTCATAAGCCCTTGCAGGACATTACAGTATAGTTCTTCAAAGTCATAATGGGAGCTCTCTCTTTCTCCAGTCTGCCAAGACAGAGTCTTCATTAAAAAAAGTAATCATGGACGTGGCATGCCAGCACCTTAGCTGTATTATCTAACCTAGTCAAGGTCACATTCTACTGGTTAGAAGCAAGTTCTGCATAGAGTCGAGCAGAGTGGATTACAGGAACAAATAATTTTTACTGAGGAATCACCTAAGGTGTGCCCTCTGCATTGTGCAGACTTTAAAATGAATGAGACACCTCTAACTTACTCTAACTTATGGACAGATTTCCAAATTGTATTCAGTGACAAAGCAAGGTACAGAACCATATGTATACTATATCATGAATTATGTTTAAAAATTTTGTGTGTATGTATGTATTTAAATTCACAGACTACTTCTAAAAGGATGAACAAAAAGTCTTTCCACAAAGCTTCACTGAGTTATGCAGGCAGGAAAGCTAGAGACTTAGTAATTGCCATTTTATGTATTTTCAATTTTGTACCAAGTTCATAAAGCAGCTTTTCAAAAAGTAAATATGATTTATTAAAATAAACTTGTGATGGTTAATTTTATGTGTTAACTTGACTGGGTACAAGGATGACCAGAAAGTTGGTAATACAACACTTCTGGGAGTGTCTGTCAGGGTGTTTTTGAAAGAGACTAGCATTTCAGTCAGTAGACTGAATAAAGATCTGCACTCACCAATTTGAGTGCACATCATCCAATCCGTTGAAAGCCCAAACAGAGCAAAAATGGTAAAGGAAGGATGAATTCACTCTCTTTCATGCAGACATCATTCTTCTCCTGGCCTTACGCATCAGAGATCTTGGTTTTCCGGCCTTAGGATACCAGGACTTAACCAATGGTCCTCATCATTGTTCCTCAAGCCTTTGGTTCCCCAGCTTGCAGACAGCGTATTTTGAGACCTTTGGCCTCTATCATCATAAAAGCCAATTTTCATAATAAATATCATCTTACATATTCCTGTATATAAATATCCCAGTGGTTCTGTTTCTCTGGAGAACCCTAATACAAATATTTTAAAAATTATAAAGTAAAAGATTGTGTAACATATAAAATAATATAAATTGGAAACGTCTCAGGATCAAATATTTTCTTCCTGTCTAGAACTGTACAGGGAGGGAGTGAAGATAATATTTGTAATCATGGTCTTTTGAAAAGGAAATCTTTAAGTATGTAAGATAAGTTGCTATTTATTGAATGGAATTAAATTTTAGGAGGCTAATTAAAATATAAATTAATAATTGTTAACTTCTATGAATAAACGGTAGTGAATATTCTAAACAATTTATTTTACCATCAGTATTTTGATTAGTATCACATATTCTATAGAGTCAATTATTAAGAATCACATCTGTTTAAAAAGTATACAGTTGATCAATATTCTACTTGGATAAATTATACTATGTTAACTGAACTTGAAGTTGTGAAGATGTGATTTTTATTTTTCAGCCATTATGGATTGGTATTCTAAGGATCACTGTAGCACACTTCAGGAATCACTGTACAATATTATTACTATATTTACATCTCCGAGAGGGTAGAGAGCAAGTATTTCATCTATGTACTCCCAGAACCTATTAGTGATTACACTTTAATTGGTCCTCAATAAGTGGTTGTTGAACATCTGAAAATAAAATTGTGACTGGAGAGTAATGATATTGGTTTTCATAAAAAATCTATAAATACAAGAAAATGATCAATATTTGTCTGATAAAACATAATCATCTTTATCCCTGAATGTCTTAAAGATTCTGAAAGTGACATATAAGGAGGCAAAATTCAGTCTATCATCTGAAATGTAGCCTATACTTTCCCAGTTACCTAGGTACAGGGATTCCTAGGGTAGAAAATCCTATGGAACAAAGCTTCTTTGAACAAACTCAGCCTGGGATAATGACAAAGTTTGGCTCTCCTTGGCACTGAACTGGAACAAGAGTAACTAAGAGGAAACATGGGGAAATAGTACTAACTTCAGTGTATTTTATATTTTCCAGATATTCTTTCTCAAGAAATTTTATTCCTTCACTGGGCCACTTTTTCAAGTCTCTGATTTGTAAAATGCCTTCTATAGGCACAGAGGCTTCTGTAGTAGTGGCCTCACAGAGCTCACATGCACACATGCATGTGTGTATATATGTAAATGTGTGTTTAGTTATATGTGTATATGTATGTCAATACTTTAGGTGTTATGGTTTTGAATACTTCACATGTATTAAGTCTTTTATTCATTATAATAAACTTCAAAGTGGATGTTACTCTTGGTTGAGAAAACTGAAGCACAGAAAGTTTAAGTAACTTAACTTTGTCTTAGGTCTAGTAAGTGCCAGAGGGAAATTCAAACCCAGGCAGTCCATATCAGAGTCCAAGCTCTTAAACACTGTCTATATACCCTCTCTGAGGTGTGCCAAAACACTGTCTGGCAGAACCTCACTGGAGAATATTAGACTCTCTGAGTAGCTTTAGCTTATCCCCAGTATAAGATAGGGAAAGAGAAATTCAGACAGGGAACACATTTCTATGCTGACTTCTGTAGTAATGAATTTTTTTATAAGAAAGTATTTCCTCAAAACACTTAACTTCTTTTAATAGAGGCATTACCGTTTTGGAAACATACAAACTGGTGTGCTTTGTTCTCTGAATATGCCTTAGAATTATTTTTCTTGCTTATCTTACAGGCTTCCTGATTTTTAATATGACTTCTCCCACTCTCGAAAAAAAAATTTTACTTTGCACTTATGTAGTACTTGCATTTCAAAGTACTCCTTATTATCACTCTGCCGTAGATTTGCTATCAGAGAAATGAGGGTAATGGGAAGTATATATAGGTGTATGTGTCTGTGTTGTGTTTATATTTTATGCTCTTTAGGGATCTCAGCTAAAACTTATAAAGTAGACAAAAAATAGTTTTTATGTTAAGAAATAAATATAGACTCATAAAAATGAGAACGCATATTGAAGAGGTGCAATATTTACATTACTCCATTGTGAACAGATTATTAGTGCTGCTTATGGCTACTTTCTTACATCTTCCCAGCATAGAATATCTCATTTCATCACATAAGTAAAAAGATAAAGAGATATTTCAAACAAAAGGCTCATTTTCTGGCAAGTTTTTAACCATCTATCATTAATTTATACTTCTGTGCTTTCTTACCCCCACCCAATGCATATGCATTGAAATATACCAGCCTTTGCTTTTAAAAATTCTGATTCTTGACAGCACTCATCTCAGTCTATACATAATTCATTATAATTACTATCAATAACTTTCTAGTGCCAAGCTCAATTCTCCCTTGAGCATTGAAAAGAGGTATGGCTGGCTGCATGCTTTTAGGCACATAAAACTGTCATAAGAGTGTGTATACACTAGTTCTAGTGGATACCAAGACTCCAGAAGAAACAGAGTACCTTTACAAGCAATAGGCATTGTGCTTCCACCTACCAAAAAAGTGAATCACTTAGGAGGAGAATTGCGTGGTAAAATTCAGAAACTTATATTGGAGTTTGCAAAAATAAAGATTGTGACTTGATTACTTTTGCAGTCAGTCCTTTTGAGAGAATAATTTAGTCATCATACTGTTATTAATGCCAGAGTCACTTGTGCTTCTTATAGTTTGCTTAGAGCTACGACTTTCTTGATGAAAGTGGAAGCTTAAGGCATTTGGAAGGAGATAAAATGACAATGTTGGTAATGCTTGCAACTTCTCTTGCATGTGTGGGAAGAAAAAAAGTTTAGACTGTGACCAGGGGTTTCTCAGATCGGGAAAAGGAATAAACATTTCATTGTTATGTGTATGGGAAAGGGAAGCAAAGGCTTAGAGTTGTTAGGCATAGATTTACTACCTCTGTGGATCGTCCCTCTGCAATTCAATAAAGTGTCTGATTTTTCTTGACTTTCTTCTTCAAGGTATCAGGGCTGCCTCATTTTTAAAGAATGGAAATACACATTTGGAGTCAGCATATATTTCATGTTTCTGAGACTGTTCCAAAGATTTGCTCGGATCCTGCTTTTAGCCCTTAGCAGTTCTGGGCCCAGTGTGGTTAGTTCCCCTGCATTCTTTTCTCCTGGGTGTGCAAATGAGCCACAAGCCTGCTGTGTGTCCATCAGGGATATGGAAGTTGTCAAAAGCCCTGCGGACAGAAACCTATTTGTCTTTTGCTGAAAGGGAAGAAACAGGTTCCTTGATATAATTCTTTTTCCTTTAAAATAAGGCATAACCAAAAATTACTTAATAAATCCTCATGGAATGCCTAGAAAATCAGTGGGTATATGAAGGTCAAGATAAAGGAAAGCGTGCTTTTAAAACCAACATACCAGAGAAATACATTTTAATGACTGTTGCCCCCTTCAAAGCAATCACCTGAGGAGCCTCTACTCCATTTTAGCAGTGCTGCCATAGCTCTTAACTGTGTTGAATCTCTTTTGGAATTGCCTTCAGAGTTAGTTTACGAGCCACATAAGAAAACCATTACTTTATGGTTACACCTCGTAAAGTTCCATAAAGGGAACAGGAAAAACAAAGTGAAACAAATGGGGTGTGGCTTTACTTATTCATAAAATCAGCTGAAAAGATAGGCTTTGTATCCTTCCCAGAACATTGACAACTGATGTGCTTTTGGAAATGCAACAGAAAGAAAAATAGTCAAGTCTTCTTAAAAAAAAAAATTTTGTCTGATGCTTTTATACCTAATTCTATAGTTTTCCATGAAACCTAGAAACACAGATAATATTTTTAAAAGATTGTAGATGAACAAAGCATTATGTATATTCACCTGTGTTTCTGTACTGGATGGGTGTCCTTGTAGAACAATTAATTGAAGTGCAAATCGTTGTACAAGGAAAGTGCTTTATTCTCACTTAAGCAACACCAATAGCTTAATTACCTTTATTCACGTGGGTCACTGACTTAGTTTAGGCCATTATCCATTCTCACATTCTTTGCTAGTATGCCCTCTTAGCACGTCTCTATGTCTCTTATTCTCTGATTCATCGCCTACACTGTAGACAATATAAACTTTTCTAAATCATGTATCTAATTATGACAATGCCTGCTACAAACTTACAGTGATTCCCATTTAATTTCAGGATGAAGCTCACTCTTTAGTGTGATATTCAAATATTTGACAGTTCTGTCCCTTTCCAGACTCCGGATTAGTTAATCTAATCTTATCATATCTTTTTTTTCTTCTGTTTGCTCTCTGGACTGATTCCAAGATCACTGCTCTCTAACTCCAAAATTTCACACATGCTATTCAATAATGCTATCTGAAATGTCTACCCGAGCTTTTAATTTACAAAGCAGCTGTTATTCCCCAGGGTTATTTTTTGTCCTAGACTGAAGACATAGAATTCCACTTGCTGGATATTCTTATCATAGATATCTTGTGTGGATCATTAAAAACACCAATATCTTGGACAATTCTAAAGGCCATGATTCACTAAGCATCTTCCATCCAAGAATCTGCACTGTTTAAAAATCATGCCAGGGGCTCTAATGTAAGTTTCAATCCCAATTCTTTTGGGGTACTCCCTCATCACCCTTACTGAGTGTAGAAAAGGCTATCATTCCTCCAAAACTGCCCCTATGAATAGATGATCAAGCACAATATTAACCAAATCATTGGAACTTGAGAGGAATTGCTCATTAATTAATTCTCATGAAATATCTACATATCCTGTTTTTCTACTGTGGTAACTAAAACAGAAAGATGGCTGCAAATAATTACATTATTTCCTGTGCATGCATGCTGCTCCTCCATCAAAAGGTAAAATGTCTTTCTCACTGCATCCAGGTGGTCTTCCTTTGACTTTTTTGAACAGTACATGGCAAAGGAACTAACATTCTGCTTGTAAGCATTATGAAAATCTGGCAGATTTAGCTTCTTCCTTTTTAGGATACTTCTTTAAACCCAGATGCCATACAATGTGAAGCCCAAGCCACAGAGAGGGGCTATGCATATGCGCTCTAGTCAACAGCTCCATCAAACTGTTGGAAGAACTGACAGCCAGCATCAACTGCCAGCCAGGTGGGGGAGCCATGTTGGGTCATTGCAAGCCCATGAGGCCTCAGAAGACTGCAGGCCCAGCCAAAATCAAGAGGGGCAGAAGAGTTCAGTACCACAGAATCATGAGAAATAAAAATTAAATATTGCTTCAAGCCTTTAAGCAGTAATAGGTAACTGAAATCCGCATCCATTCTTTCTATTTTCTATACACTGCCACTCTTACACCACACTAAAACCATTCCCCCAATTTTGAAAGACAATATGATTTTTAATTGTAATTGTACCCATTAAATGGAATTAATATGGAGCTTAGTATAAGCTAATTTACTTCTTACTTTCATTTTACAAGGATCAATATGATACAGATGTCTGTAGTGCTTTTCACAATATTTTGGCTTAACTCTGACATCAGCAGCAGTGCTAGTGGCAGTTCCAGCTCACCTGCTCTGGGGATCAGTATCTGGCCCCAAGTTTGTATTGTATGTCTTTCCTCATTCTGTACTAAGACTTTCTCTACTTAGAGAAAGATTACATGGCCAGTGCACAAGCGCATTTCAAACTTCTGTAGGTTGAGCCTTCAAACAATGAGATGGGTGAGGGTAGATAAGTGTCCCAATCTCTCATCTTTCAGACTGAAAATTCTGGAGTATTTTGTGCAGTTCTTAGATACCTTGGCTGAAAGAAGTCTCTTGCCCAACTGCATCCTAGTGTACCTTTTATTGACTTTTCCTGTTTCACTCTCTCCACTCTCTCACTCCTGTTTTCTAAGCTCATTTCACAAAATTCCTGTCTCATTCCTCGTCTCTTAAGGAAATTGTGTAAGTCCTAGTCTCACACTCTGCTTTCAGGAGAAGCCAAATTAATATAGTTACTTACATACAATTGTTACGTGATGAGTATTTGTGTACTCCCCAAATTCTGATGTTGAAGCCCTAACCCTGATGTGACTGTACTGGAGATGGGACCTCTAAAGAAGTAATTAACGTTAAGTGAAACCACAAGTGCTGGCTCCTAATTCAATAGAACTGATATCTTTATAAGAAGCGGAAAAGACACCAGATATTTTTTTCTATCTCTCTAAGTACATGCACTTAGCACTGTGAGGCCATGTGGGACATAGCAAGAAGGCAGTCATCTGCAAGCTGGAAAGTGTCCTCACTGGAACCTCAGAACTTTGACACTTGGCTTCCAGTTACCAGAACCATGAAAAAATAACATTTCTATTGTTTAAACCACCTAGACTATGATATTTTGCTATGGCAATGTGAGCTAAGACAACTATGAATTCAATGTGCAAAAATAAAGTGACCTTATTTTTCTTATCTGACATGCTTTCATGCCCCTATTTCCACTACAGTCAGAAGAGTTCTCTTGTTTTCATAGTCTATTCAGCATTTAAAGGTCCCAAGGCAGAGCCATTATCATCTCTCAAATGGTCTTCCCCTCTCTCTGATATCTCACAAATATTCCAGAATGAAGGCAGAAATGTACTCATCCTCTTGCCTCATGGCAAGATAGACTCTTATCTAATCCACAGGCTCTTTGTTAAGTTTTATCATTTATACATATTCTCTGGCTGACTCAGTGTTATCCCTGGGTGCCCCACCCTGATGATTACTGAGTCATGCCTGATATAGCCTTGCCTTCTTTGGGCCTCTTCTGAAGTATAGTAGGTCCCCATATTTTAAAAGACTCATTTTACATCTACTATTCTTGTCTTGATTGCCATAACCTCTGATCAGGAAGTTCCAAAACTGTTGCCTCCTCTCTTCAAAGCCAGGAGTAATCATGTCCACCACTCCTTTTACCATTATGCATCCTCCAATAGGGAGGTAAAAACTTCTGGATTCTAAAAATGATGTGGAGATGTATGGGTGCTATCTTAGGCCTATCTACAGAGATTCCTTCATCAGCTACTATGCCACATGCATAATATGATACTGTTAACCTGGCTATATCATAACCTTAAGGCTTCTCTAGGAAACTTTTAGTTTTCTCAAGCCATTTCCTGAGAATCAAAAAGTAATAAAGCACCACATGCTAGGATTCCACCAAACCTATCTGACCATTTCCATTATTACCCTTTTGTTTTAGTTACCTCAAGATACCATAACAAAGTATCATAGACTAGGTAGCTTAAACAACAGAAGTTTTTTTCTCAAAGTTTTAGAGGCTGGAAATACAAGATCAAGGTGCTGGCCAATTTAGTTCCTGGTGAGAACTCTATTCCTGGCTTGTATGTGAGTAGCTGTTTTCTCACTATGTCCTCACATGGGCTTTCTTCACTGTGTACACTTGGCAAAGTCTAGTGGGTGAATGAGAAAGACAGAGGATGAGAAAGAGAAGAAAGAGAGCTATCTTCCTTTTCTTATAAGGCCACTAATTCTATCACAAGGGCCCTACCCTTATTACCTAATGTAACTCTCATTATCTCACAAGTGCCCTGTATTCAAATACCTTCACACTGGGAGTTAAGACGTCAACACATAAATTTTGGAGAGACTTAGTTTATTGCATCGTTTTCTTCATTCTTAGGTTAAGCCCCAAGATTAATGAGTAATAAAGAGCTTGCGATCTTGCATCAAGCTCGTTTTTTCCATCATTTAAAGTATGATAGGATTTGTCTGTGTCCCTGCCCAAATCTCATCTTGAATTCTCACATGTTGTGGGAAGGACCCTATGAGAGGTAATTGAATTATGGGGGCAGGTCTTTCCTGTGCTGTTCTCATTATAGTGAATAAGTCTCATGAGATCTGGTGGTTTTAAAAAGGGCTTTTCCTGCACAAGCTCTCTCTTTGCCTGCAGCGATCCATGTAAAATGTGACCTGCTCCTCCTTGCCTTCTGCCATGATCGTGAGGCCTCCCCAATGACATGGAACTGTAAGTCCATTAAATCTCTTTCTTTTGTAAATTGCCCAGTCTCAAGTATGTCTTTATCAGCAGCATGAAAATGGACTAATTCAGTAAATTGGTGCCAGTAGAGGAGCTGAAAAGATACTCAAAAATGTGGAAGCAACAATGGAACTGGGTAACAGGCAGAGGTTGGAAGAGTTTGGAGAGCTCAGAAGACAACAGGAAAATGTAGGAAAGTTTAGAAGTCCCTAGAGACTTGTTGAATGACTTTGATAATGACATGGACAATGAAACAGGCTGAGGTGGTCTCAGATGGAGATTAGGAACTTGTTGGGAAATGGAACAAAGGTGACTGTTGTTATGTTTTAGCAAAGAGACTAGCAGCATTTTGCCCCAGCCCTAGAGATTTGTGGAAATTTGAACTTGAGAGAGATGATTTAGAATATCTGGTGGAAGAAATTTCTAAGCAGCAAAGTGTATTCAAAATCTGACTTAGGTGCTATTAAAGGCATTCAGTTTTACAAGGGAAACTGAGCCTAAAAGTTTGGAAAATTTGCAGACTAACCATGCAATAGAAAAGAAAATCCTATTTTCTTCAGAGAAATTCAAGCTGGCTGCAGAAATTTGTGTAAGTAATGAGGAGCTGAATGTTAATCACCACGACAATGGGGAAAATGTTTCCAGGGTATGTCAGAGGCCTTTGCTTCAGCCCCTCCCATCATACATCCAGAGGTTTAGCAGGAAAAATGGTTCCCTGGTCTGATCCTGGGGTCCCCCTGCTGTGTACAGTCTAGGGACTTGGTGTCCTGCATCCTAGTCACTCCAGCCATGACTAAAAAGGGCTAAGGTACAGCTCTAGCTGTTGCTTCAGAGGGTGGAAGCCCTAAGCCTTGGTAGCTTCCATGTGGTGTTGAGCCTGCAGGTACACAGAAATCAAGAATTAAGGTTTGTTCTTTTGGCTTAGGATTGACTTGGCAATGCGGGCTCTTTTTTGGTTCCATATGAACTTTAAAGTATTTTTTTCCAATTCTGTGAAGAAAGTCATTGGTAGCTTGATGGGGATGGCATTGAATCGATAAATCACCTTGGGCAGTATGGCCATTTTCACAATATTGATTCTTCCTACCCATGAGCATGGAATGTTCTTCCATTTGTTTGTATCCTCTTTTATTTCATTGAGCAGTGGTTTGTAGTTCTCCTTGAAGAAGTCCCCTTCACATACCTTGTAAGTTTGATTCCTAGGTATTTTATTCTCTTTGAAGCAATTGTGAATGGGAGTTCACTCATGATTTGGCTCTCTGTTTGTCTGTTGTTGGCGTATAAGAATGCTTGTGATTTTTGCACATTGATTTTGTATCCTGAGACTTTGCCGAAGTTGCTTATCAGCTTAAGGAGATTTTGGGCTGAAACGATAGGGTTTTCTAGATATACAATCATATCATCTGCAAACAGGGACAATTTGACTTCCTCTTTTCCTAATTGAATACCCTTTATTTCCTTCTCCTGCCTAATTGCCCTGGCCAGAACTTCCAACACTATGTTGAATAGGAGTGGTGAGAGAGGGCATCCCTATCTTGTGCCAGTTTTCAAAGGGAATGCTTCCAGTTTTTGTACATTCAGTATGATATTGGCTGTGGGTTTGTCATAGATAGCTCTTATAATTTTGAGATACATCCCATTGATACCTAATTTATTGAGAGTTTTTAGCATGAAGCGTTGTTGAATTTTGTCAAAGGCCTTTTCTGCATCCATTGAGATAACCATGTGGTTTTTATCTTTGGTTCTGTTTATATGCTGGATTACATTTATTGATTTGCATATGTCGAATCAGCCTTGCATCCCAGGGATGAAGCCCACTTGATCATGGTGGATAAGCTTTTTGATGTGCTGCTGGATTTGGTTAGCCAGTATTTTATTGAGGATTTTTGCATCAATGTTCATCAAGGATATTGGTCTAAAATTCTCTTTTTTTGTTGTGTCTCTGCCCAGCTTTGGTATCAGGATGATGCTGGCCTCATAAAATGAGTTAGGGAGGATTCCTTCTTTTTCTACTGATTGGAATAGTTTCAGAAGAAATGGTACCAGCTCCTCTTTGTACCTCTGGTAGAATTTGGCTGTGAATCCATCTGGTCCTGGACATTTTTTGGTTGGTAAGCTATTAATTATTGCCTGAATTTCAGAGCCTGTTATTGGTCTATTCAGAGATTCAACTTCTTCCTGGTTTAGTCTTGGGAGGGTGAATGTGTCAAGGAATTTATCCATTTCTTCTAGATTTTCTAGTTTATTTGTGTAGAGGTGTTTGTAATATTCTCTGATGGTAGCTTGTATTTCTGTGAGATCGGTGGTGATATCCCCTTTGACATTTTTTATTGCCTCTATTTGATTCTTCTCTCTTTTCTTCTTTATTAGTCTTGCTAGCGGTCTATCAATTTTGTTGATCTTTTCAAAGAACCAGGTCCTGGATGCATTGATTTTTTGAAGGGTTTTTTGTGTCTCTATTTCCTTCAGTTCTGCTCTGATCTTAGTTATTTCTTGCCTTCTGCTAGCTTTTGAATGTGTTTACTCTTGCTTCTCTAAGCCGAAAGAGCAAAGCTAGAGACATCACGCTACCTGACTTCAAACTATACTACAAGGCTACAGTAACCAAAACAGCATGGTACTGGTACCAATAACAGAGATATAGACCAATGGAACAGAACAGAGCCCTGAGAAATAATGCCACACATCTACAAGTATCTGATCTTTGACAAACCTGACAAAAGCAAGCAATGGGGGAAGGATTCCCTAGTTAATAAATGGTGCTGGGAAAACTGGTTAGCCATATGTAGGAAGCTGAAACTGAATCCCTTCATTACACCTTACACAAAAGTTAATTCAAGATGGATTAAAGACTTACATGTTAGACCTAAAACCATAAAAACCCTAGAAGGAAACCTAGGCAATACCATTCAGGACATAGGCATGGGCAAGAACTTCATGTCTAAAACACCAAAAGCAATGGCAACAGAAGCCAAAATTGACAAATGTGATCTCATTAAACTAAAGAGCTTCTGCACAGCAAAACAAACTACCACCAGAGTGAACAGGCAAACTACAAAATGGGAGAAAATTTTTGCAACCTACTCATCTGACAAAGGGCTAATATCCAGAATCTATGATGAACCCAAACAAATTTACAAGAAAAAACCAAACAACCCCATCAAAAAGTGGGTGAAGGATATGAACAGACACTTGTCAAAAGAAGACATTATGCAGCCAACACACACATGAAAAAATGCTCATCATCACTGGCCGTCAGAGAAATGCAAATCAAAACCAGAATGAGATACCATCTCACACCAGTTAGAATGGTGATCATTAAAAAGTCAGGAAGCAACAGGTGCTGGAGAGAATGTAGAGAAATAGGAACACTTTTACACTGTTGGTGGGACTGTAGACTGGTTCAACCATTGTGGAAGTCAGTGTGGTGATTCCTCAGGGATCTAGAACTAGAAATACCATTTGATCCAGCCATCCCATTACTGGGTGTATACCCAAAGGATTATAAATCATGCTGCTATAAAGACGCAGGCACACGTATGTTTATAGTGGCACTATTCACAATAGCAAAGACTTGGAACCAACCTAAATGTCCAACAACGATAGACTGGATTAAGAAAATGTGGCACATATACACCATGGAATACTATGCAGCCATAAAAAATGATGAGTTCATGTCCTTTGTAGGGACATGGATGAAACTGGAAACCATCATTCTCAGTAAACTATCGCAAGGACAAAGAGACCAAACACCGTGTGTTCTCACTCATAGGTGGGAATTGAACAATGAGAACACATGGACAAAGGAAGGGGAACATCACACACCGGGGACTGTTGTGGGGTGGGGGGAGGGGGGAGGGATAGCATTAAGAGATACACCGAATGCTAAATGACGAGTTAATGGGTGCAGCACACCAACATGGCACATGTATACATATGTAACAAACCTGTACATTGTGCACATGTACCCTAAAACTTAAAGTATAATAATAGTAATAATAATAATAAAAAGAAAAAAGAATTGAGGTTTGGGAACCTCCACCTAGATTTCAGAGGATGTATGGAAATTCCTGGATTCCCAGGCAGAAGTTTGCTACAGCGTTTGGTCTTTCATGGAAAACATCTGCTAGGGCAGTGTGGAAGAGAAATGTGGGGTCGGAGCTCCCACAGAGCCCATGAAAGCAGCTGGGAGGGAGGCGGTACCCTGCAAAGCCACAGGGGCAGACCTGCCCAAGACCATGGGAACCCACCTCTTGCATCAGCATGACCTGGATGTGAGACATGGAGCCAAAGGAAATCATCTTGGAGCTTCAAGATTTGACTCCCCTGCTGGATTTTGGGACTTCCATGGGGGCTGTAACCCCTTTGTTTGGCCAATTTCTCCTATTTGGAATGGCTGTATTTACCCAATGTCTGTACCCTCATTGTATCTAGGAAGTAACTAACTTGTTATTGATTTTACAGGCTCATAGGTGGAAGGGACTTGCCTTGTCTCGGGTGAGACTTCGGGGTTTGGACTGTGGACTGTTGAGTTAATGCTGAAATGTGTTAAGACTTTGGGGAACTGTTGAGAAGGCATGATTGGTTTTGAAATGTGATGATATGAGATTTGGGAGGGGTCTGGGGTGGAATGATATGGTTTGGCTGTGTCCTAGTCCAAATCTCATCTTGAATTCCCACCTGTTGTGGGAGTGACCTGGTGGGAGGTAATTGAATCATGGAGGCATGGATTTCCCGTGCTGTTCTCATGATAGTGAATAAGTCTCATGAGATCTTGTGGTTTTCAAAAGAGGAGTTTCCCTGCACAATATCTTTCTCTGCCTGCTGTCATCCATGTAACATATGACTTGCTCCTCCTTGTCTTCTGCCATGATCATAAGGCCTCCTCACCATGTGGAACTGTAAGTCCATTAAACCTCTTTCTTTGTAAATTGCCCAGTCACTGGTATATCTTTATCAGCAGAGTAAAAATGGTCTAATATAAAGTGTTTTTGCTTTCCCTGTCTGTCTGGAAAGATTCCCACTCAACCATTACACTTATGCCCTTTTCCCTCTCTATATATGGGCTTTACTTTTGTAGACAGTGTCATCTTTTGAAAAGCTTGATGCCTTGCTGCAAAACCATGGTCAAGTTTTAACACTTGGATGGTACAGAAAAAGGGAAAGAAACAAAACAACCAAAGTAAGCAAACCAAAAAAATACACTGGGAGACTTTACAGATATTATCTTCATTATGTTAACAATATCTTGTTTCCTTTCGAGTCTAGATGTTTTAAAAATATTTTAATATCTTGAAAATGCCCAGCCTGTCTTTTTGCACTCTAAGGGAACTCAGTAGCTCCTTGTTAATAAAATCCTAGGTACCAGTACCCAACATCCTTTGGTATCCCTGTCCAATGTGACTTTTGAATGCCTTAGTGATAATTATCACTATTATTTTCCTTTGTGGAAAGTAGAGAATACATATTTATGTGATCTATCTATGTTTCTATCTATATATATAACCTATTTAATCTATCTAAGACATTCTTTTCAGTGTTTGTATGGAGATGATGAATAAAATAAATCTCGATAGAATGCTAAGATATTCTCATTTGTGATCTTAAATAAAACATGTTAAGAACAGACAGAAGCACATGTGCCTTTGTATAAATGTGGATTCACAAACAAACTTGGCAAAGTTCATTTGGTTAAAACACTCATGATTTAACTTTGAGACACATAAGATTCATTTCATTGAATTCTTACCATATCATAATCAGTAATTTGTTTATTGCATTTTTCAGGGTAGTCCAAGTCACTTTTTCTTCTTCCATCAGTGCTGTAGGAACAGATTCATTCCTTGTTCACAAGGATGAAAGTTATTGCATTAGTTCTTTTTTCCCATAGAAGGTGTTTTCATCACTATTGTAGTCACTCAACACTATACCCTGGAATCAGCCCTTCAGTGTTTCTCTGCTTGTGAATATTAGCCAATCAGTATATCATGGCAGATGCTTTTCCTCAATATTTCTAGCATCATTCTCAAGAGTTAACATGTATGCATCCTATACTTTCAAGATTTCAAGAGTAAAGATCTTTAGATAAGTAATTTTACAGAAAAATTTATGATAAGAAATAAATAGATCAAATAGCATGCAATTAACTTTTGCATTTTGACATGGAAACAATGCAACATACAGGGAAATAAGTAATTATATACAATATTAATTGACAGACTCTAGATGCTGTAATGAGGATTTTACTTGTATTAAATGTAATATTTTAGATAATCTAAGTAATTTTTATTTCTACTTTACAGTAAAGAAAACAAACCTCCAGGTAACTTTTCCACAAACTCAGAAGAAGTAAATGGTAAAACTGACACTTGATTATTTTAATAAATTATGTTGACCTTTTACTTATAACAAAATAATTATGACAACATAGTGTTTAGGTTGATATTTTAAGCAAGCCAATAGTAAAAATATTTTAGTCAAGAAATATTTTAGTGGTCTCCATTTCTAGAAGTTATTGATTTTGCTAATAGAATATAAGCTTCTGCCAGTGAGAGGCAGAAGACCTACATCATCTATTTGTATGACAAGCACATTCCTCAAAAGCGGGAGAAAGTCTCTGAAAGTAGGGCATAGATTCCTTACCTATAAATTGTTTTATCCTTCTAGCATTTCAAAATAGAACAAAAAGTTTATGAAACCTATGAAATATCAGCTTTTCATTGTGATCAATTTGTTATTTTTATTGTACAGTTCTTGAATAAGAGACTTCTAAATGGCATACAGTTGCAAATAATAGGCAATTCACACCTTTTGCATGCTCTATTTTATTTACAATGATTTACTGTGACTGTGGACATGTTCCTTTTTGTTCCTGATACTAGAAGTTGAGCATTATTTCCCAGCCTTTTTCTTTCACTGACTTTGATCATTTTCATAGTTAATGACATAGCATTAGTGCTTTTGCAGGATGTTGTCTCACTTCACTTTTTTTCTCCCCTAAGAGACTGCAAGTGAAAGAAGAAAGGTGTCAGGGACTAGGAAAGAGCCCCTTTCTTGAAACTTAAAGCATATTTAATGGCTTTCAGAAATAAAAATGTTCATTTATGATTAACAAAAGAATGGGGTTTTCTCTTTCTGCAGAAAAAAAATTTCCTTGAGTTGGAATACATAGACACACAAAAAGCCAAAACAGGTATTCATTCAGCTAGCTATAGAAATCACATAAGCTTTTCAACAAATGAAATGACAAATATCGCCTGTTTTGTACATCCTGGAGAAGATTAAGAGAAAGGGCACTATATCTTGGCAATAAAAGCTCCTCAGAGGTGCCAGGTAAGAAATCAATACAAGTTTTGTTTTTTTAAATAAACAACATTTGTTGACTAATTTGTTAATTTTCCAGTGAGTAGAATTACGAGTTTGGAAACACTTTTCTGTTATCTGGTAGAATCCTTTAAAAATTTTTTGAATGAATACTATACTCAAAGTCATACAGCTAGTTAAAATAGCAGAAACAACTTTTGGAAAACTAGATATTTTGCCACTTTTAAACTCTCCCTTTGCATTTATTATTTCTCTTGCCCACTGTTGCTAGCAGCAAAATCTCTTAGAAAGCCTCGTGAGGATTATGTGCTTTCCTCAGGTACAACATGATAGAGAGAATCTATGAAGCAACTTTCTGTCTAGTAGTGGCCCAAGGACAAGTGAAACTCTGGTCAAAATCATCAAGACAAATCTACAGGGACTCAGGGAAACAAAATGAAATGTTTCTTGTGTTTAAATTAAGGTGTGCCACAGGATGGTAAAAATTTGGGCTTTTATTTCCTCCTTTGACTTATCTGATAGCTAAAATGTTATTTTTATAGTGAATGTACATTGCTTGTATAATAAAAAAAAGTTTAAAAGAAAATAATTCCATATTTGTGCCACAATAAAAATGAGTGCTACCGGAGTTTTATAGAGCAAAAAGTCGGAGTTCTCATAATGAGTTTTTCCTAAGAAGCCTACAAATCTCACTTCTAATTCTTCAATTCTTTTGTAGCCACTGTTATGATGGTACTTGGAGCTAGGGAAAATGAACCAGGGCAGCTTCTAAACTAGTCAAAAAAAGAATGCTTTCTTGTCTCTCAAATCCATGCTCACAATATAGTTTCTAGTTAGAAGTTCAAGTCAGAGAATGATATTCTCTAGAAACTTCAAAGACATGGCTAGTGTGTGCTATTTACTTATTTTGCATAATCTAGGACATTTTATGTTTCTGAATTTCATGCCATTTATCTTACTGCATTCCAATTTTTATTTTCCTGTTTGCTCCACTTGATCATTAACTTTTGCAGTTCATAATTTACTTTTATATCCTCTATATTATCAAATACTAGTAGAGTTAATAACTCAGACAAAATATATTATTAGTATTTGTTGAATTTGAAAGAAGGGAAATTAGCAAGAAGAGTAGAATAAAGAAGAGAGAACAAGCCTTGCTATACATTGTGAATTATGGATTATTTTTTAATGCAACTAAGAACATTATAACTTCCAAAAAGGCATAAACGTTTGTATCAGCACATTCTCATGCTGCTATGAAGAAATACCTGACCCTGGGTAATTTATAAAGGGAAGAGGTTTCATTGACTCACAGTTGCACATGGCTGGGAAGGCCTCCAGAAACTTACAATCATGGCAGAAAGGGCAGCAAACATGTTCTTCTTCACATGGCTGCAGGAGAGAGAAGTACCAAGAAAAGGATGAAAAGTCCCTTATAAAACCATCAGATTTCATAAGAACTTGCTTATTATCACAAGAACAGCATGGGTCATGACTCACTCAGCTCCCACCAGGTCCCTCTAATGGTACATGGGGATAATGGTAAATACAATTCAAGATGAGATTTGGATAGGGACACAGAGCCAAACCATATCATTCCACCCATGGCCCCTACCAAATCTCACGTCCTCACATTTCAAAACACAATCATGCCTTTCCAACAGTCTCCCTATGTCTTAGCTCATTCCAGCATTAACCAAAAAGCCCAAGTCCAAAGTCTCATGTGAGGCAAGGTAAGTCCCTTGTGCCTAGTCCCTTGAGCCTGTAAAATCAAAATCAAGTTAGCTACTTCTTAGATACAATGAAGATACAGGCATTGGGGAAATATACCCATTCCAAATAGGAGAAATTGGCCAAAACAAAGGTGCCATGGGCTCCATGCAAGTCTGAAATCCAATAGGGCAGTCATTAAACATTAAAGTTCCAAAATGTTCTCCTTTGACTCCATGTCTCACATCCAGGTCATGCTGATGCAAGAGGTGGGCTCCCACAGCCTTGGGCAGCACCTCCTCTGTGGCTTTGCAGGGTACAGCTCCCCTTCTGGCTGCCTTTGCAGGTTGGCATTGAATGTCTGTGGCTTTTCCAGGCATACATTGCAAGCTGTCAGTGGATCTACCGTTCTTGGGTCTGGAGGATGGTGGTCCTCTTCTCACAGCTCCCCTAGGCAGTGCCAGAGTGGGAACTCTGTGTGGGGTCTCCAACCCCACGTTTCCCTTCTTCACTGTCCTAGCAGAGTTTCTCCATGAGGGCTCCACCCCTGCAGCAGACTTCTGCCTGGACATCTAGGAGTTTTCCGTACACTATCTGAAATCTAGGAGGAGGTCCCCAAACTTCAATTCTTGACTTCTATGCACCTATATGCCCAACACAACATTGAAGCTGCCAAGTCTTGGGGCTTACCCCATGTGAAACAGTGGCCTGAGCTGTATGTGGGTCCCTTTCAGTCATGGCTGGAGCTGAAGCAGCTGGGGCACAGGGTATCATGTCTCAAGGATGCACAAAGCAGGGGAACCCTGGGCTTATCCATGAAACCATGTTTCCCTTCCAGGTCTCCAGGCCTGTGATGGGAGGGGCTGCCATGAAGGTCTCCACATGCTCTGGAGACATTTTCCCCATTGTCTTGGTGATTAACATTTGCTCTTTGTTACTTATGCAACTATCTGCAGCAGGCTTGGATTTCTCCCAGAAACTGGGTTTTTTTTTTTTTTTTTTCTATTTCATTGTCAGGCTGCAAATTTTTCAAACTTGTATGCTTTGCTTCCTCTTGAATGCTTTGCTGCTTAGAAATTTCTTCTGCCAGATACCCTAAATCATTTCTCTCAAGTTCAAACTTCCACAGATCTCTAGAGCAGGGCCAAAATACCATCAGTTTCTTGCACAGCAAAAGTGACCTTTATTCCGGTTCCCAAAAAGTTCCTCATCTCCATCTAAGACCACCTCAGCCAGGACTTTCTTTTCCATATCACTGTCTTCATTTGGGTCAAAGCCATTTATCAAGTCTCTAGGAAGTTCCAAACCTTTCCATATCTTCCTGTCTTCTGAGCCCTCCAAGTCTCTAGGAAGTTCCAAATTTTCCTGCATTTTCCTGTCTTCTCCTGAGCCCTCCAAACTATTCCAACCTCTGTCTGTTACCCAGTTCCAAAGTCACTTCCACATTTTGGGGTATCTTTATAGCAGCATCCCACTCTCTGTGGTACCAATTTACTGAATTAGTACGTTCTCATGCTGCTATGAAGAAATATCTAAGACAAGGTAATTTATGAAGGAAAGAGGTTTAAGTGACTCACAGTTCCACATGGCTAGGAAGGCCTCAGGAAAGTTACAATCATGGCAGAAGGGGCACCAAACATGTCCTTCTTCATAAGGTGGCAGGAGAGAAAAGTGCTGACCAAAAGGGGAATTGCCTCTTATAAAACCATCAGATCTCATGGGAACTCACTCACTATCATGAGGACAGCATGGGGGTAACCACCCCCATGATTCAATCACTTCCACTAGGTCCCTCCCATGACATGTGGGGAATATGGGAACTACAATTCAAGATAAGATGTGGGTGGGGACACAGCCAAACCATATCAACTTTATAACAACTTACAGTAATATTTTGAGAAACCTATCATCGTGCTGAAAAACACATAGACAAAACATAAACCCTGAACCCAACCTACCTGTAATTTTTGGCATGCTAGTGCAATGGTTATTTAAATCTTTAGAGTATTTTAATTTTAATTATTCTAACACTTTAAAATTACATAATTAAAATATTAATTTTAATAATTATTAAAAAGGACAATAAATTTTGTATACAGATTCTAAGGCTTCTTGAAAGTATCATTTTTGTTTTATGGGTAGGAAACAATTTCACTAAAACTCACATTTCTTGATGCATGATATAAGGTGGCATAGCAATCCAGAGAGATCTCTCTAAAGGGCATCATATCCTTCCCTATAACATTAATAAATTATTCAGTGTCCAACAACTTCATCATAAAGTTGGTTAAAAGTTATACTAGTAGATAGATAGAGTCTATTGATACTTAACAATACAGCAATAAAGGGATGGGGTAGGAGAAGATAAATTTTTTCAGGGAAAAGAATTCCAATATTTCTTGCAGTTGCTGGTTCTTGCATGTTACAATGCTTGCGGCTGTGTTATATTTATCTTTAATTCCTCTCATTGCAACTTAAGCCTTTTCTTATTTGCTCCTTGATGAAGATGGAAAACAGCTGTCTCCCAACAACCCTTTATTTACTTTGTCTTCCCTCAATACAACACAAAATTCTTTGTTTCTTCTCATTATCTACTTTATCACATGAAAATGTAATAAGAAACATGGACTAGAAGTTGTACGGTCTTTTAATGTCTGCCACACATATGCATTTCTTTTCATTAAATACTTTAATAATTTAGACTGTATTTAGATGACAGATTCACTGGGATAAAATGATGTAAATAAATAGTCACATCTTCGAATACTCTAACATATATTTTTTAATTTGCCATATTTTTTAAAACTATAATTCAATTGTAATTTGAGAAATAGTGAAAAGTCACTTCTGTGAGTTTTTATAGATCATTTGTTATATTTAAGCATCTTCTCATTGGTGAGAAGAGGGGAGTATGAATTGAGAAATCTCTCCATTCTAGTAAAACTCCAGTGATTTTTAAGTCAACTCATTTATTAATCTGGCTCTCTCCAAGTCTGATCAGAAATATTTACATTGAAAAATTTGTGAAATGAACAGAATCCTTTTTGTTTAGCAATTACTTTAAAATAATCTTTTGAAAAATGACTAAATTTGCATTTCTGAAAATAAATAAAAAACCTACCCAATTAATGCACTACAGAATATGATTGTATTCATTTGAATATGAAAAACTGTTGTCCTGTCTCATCAGATGTGAAGCATTCTCTGGGGCTATTTTTCTAATGCTTCACCATCATTAACTCAAGCGTCATTGTCCTACACCTGGACTCTTTCACTAGTGTAGATACTAGCATTTACTAGGCGCCTCTAACCAGATGCAGCAAGTAGCAAAGATGTCACATGCCATGTGGGACTGTAATATAGTGCACCTGACAACTGGCAGCACCCTTGGAAATGAGGCTTAATGGTTAAATGAGTGCAATTAAGTGTGCTGGTACATCTTTGCTATCCCATAGTATGAGAACGTTTAATGTGACTCATCAGCCCCATTCCAAGTTCCAGACACTTAAAAACTGAATGAGCATAAATAGCAAAAGCCACAGTAAATGAGTTGCACAAAGAATTTAGAAATGTGAAAAATGATAAGCAATTTTGGACTGCTGGTTTCTTTTCAGTAATACAGCTTAACATTATACAGTGTAGTGATGCTATACTCATTTCTAATTCCAAACATTTAACTTTGCTCTATTACAAGTTCCTTAAAATGTTATCTCCCTTTGCTAGAGCAAACTAGTTGTAAACCATACTGTCTCAGGGGGGACAGGGATGTCTTTTGATTCCACTGCCAAACTCAACACAACATTGCTAAATTAAGGTTAAGAAATAGTTCTGCATTGACCTATGTTGCAACTGCTACCCAACAGTCATTTTGAAACAATCAATAGTACAGAGAGTCAGAAGTCCAAGATTATAGAAATTGCCCATTTGGACAATGAGGACAAGAAAAGGTAGAACGTCATTTTGTGCTTTTCTGATCAACTGTGGTCAGGAAAGAAAGAGGAAAATATAAACTTCCTCTACTCACAGTCAATAAAACCATAATTTTAACTTTTGCAGAAAAAAGTAGCATCTCAACTTTGTAAACAGAAAGAAAGATTTCAGACAGGAGACCACATGAACAATCTTGAAGAGGTCTAAAGAAAAGATTTAAGATCATCTGTGATAAAGACAGCAACTGGAGACAAAAGTGATTAACCAGTATGAGTTCAAGTCTTTCCATTACAGAACACAGAAATTATTCTCTTGCTCTAAAATTCTGCCGCATGCCAGGAAACATCTTTACTGGAAAAAGGTAAAGGAAAGCATGAGTGTCCACCATAAATCTCAATTTTAGCAAAATGTAAAGCCCCAGCTTGTGGCATACAATGAAATAATAAGAATGGGCCAAATATCCATGGCAAAGAAAGGAACAGACATTTTAGATTTGACTTGATTTTATCTGAAAGGCTACTTGCTTATGAAATTATATGCATTATTAAAGAAGCTAAAGTAAAAATGAATTTAAAGCCTAAGAAAAGAGATTACTACTATCCATTAGCTAGATGCCAAAGAAGTCTGACAAATTTAATTACAATATGCTTTTTATATATTGTCCCATGAGACTTCTATGGCATTTTACAGTGAGCCCCACAAGGAAAATTAGCAATAAACAAAAACTAAGAGAATACAATTGCATGCATGTCTGATATGTGGAAATAGAAACAGAGCATACTCAACAAGGTCTATCAGATGCAAGTATGTATAATGCCTGCTGGAGCAGATGGCCAAGTTGATGAGTATTTCCAATAGTTTACAGCCAGACATTAGGTCCAAAGTCAGTTCACTGGGAAAAAAAACAAATACACCAACCTGAGAAAGCTCAACTGAAAAGAAATGAATGCATCAAATTCTAACCATTGGTTAAGAGAGAGCCATTTTGGGGAAAACTTGAGCTTTCATATTTTTATTTCTGAAAATGTCAGAAAAATCAGATACACTATAAAAAGTATGATAATTTAAAGTCATAGGTCTGGTATAAATTAATCAGTCCTACTTTCATGTATGAATTGGAATTAATTGGTTATTTAACAAATAGAACACTGTGTAAATTTCATATCCATATTATTGTGTGACACAGGTGACTTTTTTCTTGTTATATGTTAATTAATGAAATGGTTAACAGTCGGCGTATGGCATATGGTGCTTCTTTCACAGTACTGTGAGCCATGCCACAGAATGCTGCATCACCCTTCGAAGAATTTTTTTCTTCTCCTTCTTCCCCATATGGTGTTCAATTCTAAAATAGATTTTTCTGCAGATACTCAGTGTCTCCATCCAATATTCCATAGTTGGGAATCAGGTAAGGCTGAAAGATGAAAGTAAGTTCATATAAACCTTCAGCTCCCATTTGGTTCTACTGATGAGAAGTCTTATCTGTATGTATGTATTGCCACAGAATGCCTGACTTCTACAGAAATCAAGTGAAAATTGAGCTCAACCATTTGCCTGAATATATCTAACTCCCCTTGATAGCAGAAAATTAACATTAAAGTATTTTGGTCTTATCAAACCACTTAGTTGAAACCACTTACTTATTTAGAAGTTTGACCTCAGAAATGTAAGGAGCTGAACAGAAGCTGATCAAAGTTTGACAGAGGGAATCTTGCCATGACTTTCAGTATATAATTAGATTGCAACCTCCAGGGCTCCATGGTGGAGATTTATGAAACGGATTAAATGCTAGAGTGTCATTAGTGCTGACTGGCATCCTCAACTCAGTTCATGCATGATGCTTTATTGAAGACATGTTTGATTAAAGACATTTGCCAAAATTTTATAGGAAAATGTGTTTTGTCCATAAACATGAGGATGGAAAATTTTATTAGAAATCTATTGTTATCCTCAATTCTAGAGATACAGAAAAGACCTTGCCTGGCAATTACCTACTGCTGAGGGCCTTAAGCTAATGACTATTCGGCAACGGTTTTTTTAAGGTTGTTTGTTCCTCCAGTAGTTGTTTGTACCTACTGAGAAATTTTCTGGACATTTTTTGCCCTGTTTAAGAAAAACAATAATAAAACTTTTTTTTGGAAAACAAAATAATGTAGGCTATATTTAAGAGTGAATCGAACTGGTCTTTATTTATGTTTGCAGTAGATATTTCTGTCTTTCAGTTGGGTCCAGAAGGTTTTTTTGACTCTCTAAATATTATGTTTTATCCCTCTTGGTAGCACTCAATAATTTATCCTCAACTTATTTATACCTACATGACAATTTGTACATAATTCTCTATTATATTAAATTAGGATTATTTACTTACAATAGTTCTACTGTTTTCCCCAGTAGATTATGCATTATAAGAGGTCAGAAAACCATGTATTTACTTTTGTCTCCCCACTGCGTGAAACACAATCAGTGTTCAATAAATATTTTTGAACACATAAACATTATACATTACAGGTCTTTATGTTGGTGATAATATAGTGAAATGCACAAAGTTTTATAAATGTGAGTACCATTATGATAAATAAAAATATTTTGAACTAAAATTACCTTATCTATTTTGTATTATTTATTTTTTATTGTGACTACATATTAAAAGTTATAGGAATCTGTGAAATGGGAGGAAAAATAAATTACTCAGGGAATTTTACCCCCTGTGTCACGAAGCAGGAAATAAGAGTTTATAAACTTCCAAAAGATCTTAATATGTGTACCTATAGATCGGAAATTTCAAATTGGAAAACTTTTAAAAACTTTTAAAATAATATCCTATTGGTGACAATAGGATATTGTCACTAATTAGCATTGCCTTTAAAAAGGAAGACATATTATTTTCTCACTCATTGATATATTCATTCATTCGTCATGTAAGGATGTGTGAAGAATACAAGATGAAATGAAATACATCTACTGTCCTCATCACGCCCAAAACTTAGCAGTTAAGCTAAACACTGAAGGTACTACAAAGGAAGTGCTAAGGAAGTTTAAAAAGGAAAGATAGAACAAGAGAGCCTTCATAGAAAGTAGGAGAAGGATTTTGTGTCCCATTAGTGATCTCATTGCTTCTGGTGCAAATAGTGATATTGTTTAAAAGTACTTTTTTCTTGAGAGTTTTTAGCATGAAGGGCTGTTGAGTTTTGTCAAAGGCCTTTTCTGCATCTATTGAGATAATTATGTGATTTTTGTCTTTGGTTCTGTTTATGTGATGGATTACATTTATTGGTTTGTATATGTTGAACTAGCTTTGCATCCCAGGGATGAAGCCTAGTTGATCATGGTGGATAAGCTTTTTGATGTGCTGCAAGATTCAGTTTGCTAGTATTTTATTAAGGATTTTCACATTGAGGTTCATCAGGGATATTGGCCTGAAATTTTCTTTTTTTGTTGTGACTCTGCCAGGTTTTGGTGTCAGGATGATGCTGGCCCCATAAAATGAGTTAGGGAGGAGTCTCTGTTTTTCTATTGCTTGGAATCATTTCAGAAGGAATGGTACCAGCTCCTCTTTGTACCTCTGGTGGAATTCATCTGTGAATCTGTCTGGTCCTGGACTTTTTTGGGGTGGTAGCTATATTAATTGCTGCCTCAGTTTCAGAACTTGTTATTGGTATATTCAGAGATTAGACTTCTTCTAGGCACCGGTGGAATGCATCTCAAAATAATAAGAGCTATTTATGACAAACCCACAGCCAATATCATACTGAATGGGCAAAAACTGGAAGCATTCCCTTTGAAAGCTAGAACAAGACAAGAATACCCTCTCTCACCACTGCCATTCAACATAGTATTGGAAGTTCTGGCAACAGCAATCAGGCAAGAGAAAGAAATAAAGGGTTGATTCAAGTAGGAAAAGAGTAAGTCAAACTGTCCCTGTTTGTAGACAACATGATTGTATATTTAGAAAACGTCATCATCTCAGCCCAAAGTCTCCTTAAGCTGATAAGCAACTTCAGCAAAGTCTCAGGATACAAAATCAATGTGCAAAAATCACAAGCATTCCTATACACCCATAACAGACAAACAGAGAGCCAAATCATGAGTGAACTCCCATTCAAAATTGCTACAAAGAGAATAAAATAACTAGGAATCCAACTTACAAGCGATGTGAATGACCTCTTCAGGAAGAACTACAAACCACTGCTCAAGGAAATAACAGAGGACACAAACAAATAGAAAAATATTTCTTACTCATGGATAGGAAGAATGAATATCATCAAAATGGCCATACTGCTGCCCAAAGTAATTTATAGATTTAATGCTATCTCCATCAAGCTACCATTGAGTTTCTTCACAGAATTGGAAAAAAATACTTTAAATTTCATATGGAACCAAAAAAGAGCTCGCATAGCCAAGATAATCCTAAACAGAAAGAACAAAGCTGGGGGCATCACGTTACCTGACTTCAAACTATACTACAAGGCTATAGTAACCAAAACAGCATGGTACTGGTACCAAAACAGATATATAGACCAATGGAACTGAACAGAGGCCTCAGAAATAATGCCACACATCTACACCCATCTGATCTTTGACAAACCTGACAAAAACAAGAAATGGGGAAAGGATTCCCTATTTAACAAATGGTGTTGGAAAAACTGGCTAGCCATATGTAGAAAGCTGAACCTGGATCTCTTCCTTACACCTTATATAAAATTAATACAAGCTGGATTAAAGACTTAAACATAAGGCCTAAAACCATAAAAGCCCTAGAAGAAAACCCAGGCAATACCATTCAGGACATTGGCATGGGCAAAGACTTCACAACTAAAACACCAAAAGCAATGGCAACAAAAGCCAAAATAGATCAATGGGATCTGATTAAACTAAAGAGTTTCTGCACAGCAAAAGAAACTATCATCAGAGTGAATAGGCAACCTACAGAATGGGAGAAAATTTTTGCAATCTATGCATCTGACAAAGGGCTAATGTCCAGAATCTACAAAGAACTTCAACAGATTTACAAAGGAAAAAAACGAACAGCCCCATCAAAAAGTGGGTGAAGGATATGAACAGACACTCTCAACAGAAGACATATATGCATCCAACAAACATATGAAAAAAAGCTCATCATCACTGGTCATTAGAGAAATGCAAATGAAAACCACAATGAAATACCATCTCACGCCAGTTAGACTGGTGATCACTAAAAAGTCAGGAAACAACAGATGCTGGAGAGGATGTGGAGAAATAGGAACACTTTTACACTGTTGTTGGGAGTGTAAATTAGTTCAACCATTGTGGAAGACAGTGTGGCGATTCCTCAAAGATCTAGAACTAGAAATACCATTTGATCCAGCAATCCCATTACTGGGTATATAGTAGAATGATTATAAATCATTCTACTATAAAGACACATGCACACGTACATTTATTGTGACACTGTTCACAATAGCAAAGACTTGGAACCAACCCAAATGCCCACCAGTGATAGACTAGATAAAGAAAATGTGGCACCTATACATCATAAAATACTATGCAGCCATAAAAAAAGGGTTAATATCCTTTGCAGGGACTTGGATGAAGTTGGAGACCATCATTCTCAGCAAACTAACACAAGAACAGCAAACCAAACAATGCATGTTCTCACTCATAAGTGGGAGTTGAACACTGAGAACACAAGGACACAGTGAGGGGAACGTCACACACCAGGGCCTGTTGTGGGGTGGGGTACTAGGGGAGGAATAGCATTAGGAGAAATACCTAATGTAGATGAAGGGTTCATGGGTGCAGCAAACCACCATGGCACATGTATACCTATGTAACAAACCTGCACGTTCTGCACATGTACCCGAGAACTTAAAATATAAAAAAGTACTTTTTGTTTTATTTTTGCTATGTTCTATACATTCTTTGAAATGTCATTATAAAACAGAGTTAAAATACCAAGAGATTAAAATAATTTTAATTAGGTAACAGGCTAGACAAGTAATGACTCAGGTTATTTTAGGAAAAATATGATCAAGTTAACTTTAGGTCTTACAGGAAGTGATGAGTAGCTTATGCTACATCTGTGGATCTACATCAAAGAGAATGACTGACCTGTATCGTAGAAGGCAGGAGAAGGAGATATGTCAAATTCTTCCTTATTTAATAAAATTGAATATCAGAAACTTATTATTAAAAAGTAGCTTAGATGAGCATAAAGAGATTATATTTTGGTGAATTACTTTGGGTTTTATCAGCAAATACTTTCCAGAACCAAACTTATCATGTAATGATAAGTCTTTGTGATAATATTCCAGGGTATTTAACAAATACCCTCATACAACTGAACAAGAACTTTGTTTTCATTCAGAAATTTAGTCCACTATCTTCTGGAGTGATCTAAACTTATCATTGACCACTTATTTTTGTTTTTAGCTAAAATACCAATTGGTGTTTGTTTCTAACTCACTTTATTCCAGATTTATTTGACATAGTGAAAACAACTTCACTCAAAACAAAAATATTTATACTTGGAAAGTAAGAGCATCTGTGAAAGGAACAATAAGAGTAGAAAAATGGCCAGGCATGGTGGCTCACGCCTGTAATCTCAGCACTTTGGGAGGCCGAGGCAGATAGATCATGAGGTCAGGAGATCGAGACCATCTTGGCCAAAAATTAGCCAGGCGTGGTGGCGGGCGCCTGTAGTCCCAGCTACTCGGGATGCTGAAGCAGGGAAATCTCTTGACAGCGGGAGGTGGAGGCTGCAGTGAGCCGAGATCTCGCCACTGCACTCCAGCCTGGGTGACAGAGTGAGACTCCGTCTCAAAAAAAAAAAAAAAAAAGGAAGAGTAGAAAAATTATGATGAAGTAAGATAAGGAAGGTAAACAAAACGCATGGATTCAAGAAGTCTTATGAAACAGCAACGATGTGGACTATGAAGTGGCTTTTCAACTTTCTAGCAGCTAACCCAATAGAGATAGGTGAATTATTTACAAGATACAAAGTGTACATAAGGCAAAAATAAATTATTCAAAAGTATCATTGGTGATCTTGATAATGAGATGAGAGACATATTTCTTCCCTCCATCCTTATGACTCTATATGATATGATAAAGTCTGCTAAAACAATTCTATGGTAGACATAGTAATGTGTTTCATTAAAGTGCTATGCATTTTTCAATGTATACTGATTATATAATTCTAAAAGTACAGAAAAAGTGATTTGAACCTGGTATAAAGCTTCCCAGTAACTTAGCGTCATCCAATATTAAAATTAGATTATTTACAAAAATGGATATACTGTTCATCTTTCTGGCATATTCAATAATTATTAGTTCTTCCACTTGTACTTTCTGATAAGTATTAGGCATTAGAAAGTTTCAGGTTACACTGAGTGACAAGTCCCACAACAATTAAAATTCGACTGACCCTTGAACAACTTAGGGATTAGGGGAACAGTTGAAAATCCTGGTATAACTTTTAACTCCTCTAAAACTTAACTCTTAGATTACTGTTGAATGGAAGCCTCACTGAAGACATAAACATTCAATTAACACATATTTTGTATATTATATGTATTATATAATATATTTTTAAAAATAAAGTAAGAGAAAATGTTATTAAGAAAATTATAAGGAAGACACATTATGTTTGTTATTCGTTTTAAGTAGAAATACATCATCATAAAGGTCTTCATTCTTGTCTTCACATTGAGTAGGCTGAGGAGAAGGATGAGGAGAGGGTAGTCTTTCTGTCTCAGGAGGTGCAGAGGCAGGAGAAAATCATTGTATATGTGAATATGCACAGTTCAAATCTGTGTTTTTCAAGGGTCAACTGTAATTTGAAAATCCACTGAGTGAGAAGTAGATGCAAATCCAAGACCTCTACAGAGAAGCAGATAAAATAAATATGTATAAGTATGGTGTACATTTTCTCCCTCAGTGTAAGGTATTCTCCAACACAGAGAGAAATGAGAGAGAGACGAGAGAGAGAGATGTAGAAATATCAGAACAGGCCATAGATATATGTAAATTGTGGGGTTGGTTGTAATCATTATTTAGTGTTGAAATATTTATGAAGTATTTATTTAGTATTTTATTGGGAACCTTAAAAATATACAAGTAATTCAGAATTGTCAAATATTAAAATAGATTTCTTGATCCAAATTTGTGAACGTTCTTCATAATTTGGCATATGATTAACATAAAATGTTTTCCTTTTAGTTTAAATTGATTTTATTCTCTAATTAAATATATATGTAAATATATTTATAAATTAGTATAAGATTTCATGCTTTCCTTGCTAGACTGTAAGTCCCAAAAGGCGAGATATTTTGTCTGTTATGTTCATTGATCTATCAAAAGCATCCAGAATAGTTTCTGTCACTTTGTAAATTTTAGTAAATATTGGTTTGATCGATGAATGAATCATTCCAAGTAGTTTTGAATATATCTGTCAGAATTTATATGTTCATCTGTCCTCAAGTGAAAACGCCATTCTCAGGTTAAAATTCCACTCCCCCATCCTTTTCTTGAATGAATAGTTGGGATGTTATTGTATTGTGTGAAAAGGAATAACCATATGGATACAATTGGATTCTTTGACAAAACAGATAGTAAATACGGTACTGATAGCATTTTTATGGCAAGTAGAAATTTATAAACCATGTATCATATAAACAGCACATTATACATTGTACTTCCCAATGTTTAAGTAGGTACATGACTGATATCAAGTCTTAGAGGAGAAACCTCCAAAAAAATGACTGGACTCAGGCAGAATTTCTTGTCCTCTGAAGAATTACAAAAGAGAACAAATAAAGTGCATTCCTAGACAGAATAAAAGTGATTATTTAATCTTGCCTCCCAGCTAATTTTATTATATGGTGCTTACATTAATAGTAGGAAAATATTTTATCAGAAAACCCAAGAATAAAGTTAGGCTTGTGAGTAATGGTAGTCTACCTAAAGCTGTCTCAGAAATCTTATTATCTACCTGCCTTGGACCACTTGTCAGTAGGCAATAAAGAATTCAACCTGGTATATCCCGGATATACTGCAGCCAAGATTATCATGGGACAATTTCTCTGCCACAATATATACAGATGCTTCTCTGGTTCATTAATTTTACACTGCCTTTCATACATATTTGCTCAATGTCACAATATAATTATAGGTTGTGATATTTTATAATCTGTATAGGTTGAATTATGTCTTCAAAAATACGTTAAAGTCCTAATCCCCACACCTTATTTGGAAATAAAGTTTTTGCAGTTATAATTAGTTATGATGAGTTTCATAATAGAGTAGGATGGGTTCTTAATACTATATGACTAGTTTCCTTATAAGAAGATGATGTGAAGACATGAGGGAAGAATGCCAAATGAAGACAGGGAGAGATTGGATTTAAGCTGCCACCAGCCAAAGAACACCTGGAGCTATCAGAAAGAGACAAAGGAGGATCTTCCCTAGAGGCTTCTGAGAAAGCATGGACCTGCTGATATCTTAATTTCAGCCTTCTAGCCTTTAGAACTGTCAGATAATACATTTCTGTTGTTTTAAGTCATTAGTATGTGTTACTTTCTTATGGCAGTCCTAGGAAAATAAAGAAGCTCTAATAAACTAAGCATGACATTGGATAATGCCATGTAAAGAACACTGGACTTGGAGACAATGGATTTCAATCTTGGCTCTACTGCACTATGTGGTTTGTGATCTTTGAAGCATACTAAACTGAAAGGTCTTAACCTGTCAATGAAAATATTATTAACATCATTGCAATACCTTTCTTTGCTCTTCATTGAGCTACCGTGTATTAAAAACACTATTGTAAGAGCTAAAAAATAACATCTTTCCTTGAATTCCCATGTGTTTATAAAATACACAAAGTACTACAATGATTTGTACCTTATATAAAAATAATGTACACAGATCTCAGAAAATTAAAATGTCCTGAAAGAAGGGTAACATTCAAATGCTTAATGCTAACCCTAAATTTTCCCATTCCTGCTAGTTCAAAGAAAACCAACCAACAGTATCTCTTGAATGTAGATATGCACGAAGAACAAACAAGTTACACATCGATTAGAATAGCAGGTGAGGCCGGGCGCGGTGGCTCACTCCTGTAATCCTAGCACTTTGGGAGGCCAAGGTGGGCGGATCACGAGGTCAGGAAATCAAGACCATCCTGGCTAACATGGTGAAACCCCGTCTCTACTAAAAATACAAAAAATTAGCTGGGCGTGGTGGTGGGCGCCTGTAGTCCCAGCTACTCGGGAGGCTGAGGCTGGAAAATGGCGTGAACCCGGGAGGCGGAGATTGCAGTGAGCCAAGATCACGCCACTGCACTCCAGCCTGGGCGACAGAGCAAGACTCCGTCTCAAAAAAAAAAAAAAAAAAAAAAAAGAATAGCAGGTGAAATTCGAGTAGTAATACAAGAAAACATCAGCCATTTTCCAAGTAATATAGCACAGAGATTCCACAGAAATGAAGAAAGTATTTAATGAACTAGGGAAGACTAGCAATCCTCTAAGGAAGCCACAGTCACTGCCCTGAGACCATCAGTTACCACACAAACGTATTGACACTAAGTTTTAAAAAGTCAATAAATTAAACGCAGGTTCTTTGTACCCATGCTCCAGAGTTTCCTAATAAATTTGACCACATAGGGGTCTTTTTGACAGCCCTTTACTACTTGATGCAAGTGTATTGACAGCCTGTATTAATTTAAGGGATAGTACACAAGAGCAATATATGGACTAACCACAGAAAAAGTTAAGTATTTTGACAGCTTCAACCCAGTGTCTGAAAGTGGAAATTGAGATAATTATGTTGACCTTTCTCTTGGATAATCTGGAGGGAAATGAGATTTTTTTTTTTGAAATCTATATAAATCTATCTAAAATACAACCAAAAACATTCTAAATTTTTAATAGAGTTAATTTCTGAGCAATTTTGGATTCACACAAAAATTGAGCAGAAGGTAAAGTGATCTGCTGTATACTTGCTGTTCCCACACATGCATAGCCTCCCCAATAGTCAACATTTCCCACCATGGTGGTATATTTGCTACAGTTGAACCTACATTGTCACATCATTATCACCCAGAGTTAAAAGTTTAAACTACAGTTCATTGTTGGTGTTGTACATGTTATAGGTTTAAATAAATTTATAATTACATGTATCCATCATTACAGCATCATAGAGTAGTTTCACTGCCCTAAAAAATCCTGTGTGCTCTGCCTTTTCATCCCTCCCTCCTTTCCAAACCCTGGCAACCATTGATCTTTATCTTTCTACTTTCCCCATACTTTTGCCTCTACTAGAATTTTACATAGTTGTGATTATACAGTGTATAGCCCCTTCAAATTGGTTTCTTTCACTGAGTAATATGCATGTAAGTTTTTTCATGTCATTCATAGCTTGATAGATCATTTCTTTTCATTGCTACATAATATTTTATTGTCCAGATGTACCAGTTTATTTATTCATTCACCTACTGAAAGACATCTCAGTGGCTTTCAAATCTTGGCAATAATGAATAAAGAAACATTTGTGTGTGAGTTTTCGTGTGAACAGTAAGTTTTCAAATCATTTGAGTAAATACTGAGGAGCACAATAGCTGAAACATATAAGAGAGTATATTTAGATTTATAAAAAACCACCAAATTGTCTTCCTAAGTGGCCATACCATTTTGCATTCTGACTAGAAATGATTGAGAGTACCTGTTGCTCCATATTACCATCTGCATTTGGTGTTTTCAGTGTTCTGGATTTTAATCCTTCTGATATATGTCTAGCGGTGTCTCATTGCCATTTTTATGTGTATTTCCCATATGACATATGATGCCAAAGCATGTCTTCATATGTTTATTTGCCATCTTTAGATCTACTTTGTTGAGGTGTATGTTCAGGTTTTTGGTCCATTTTTTTTTTTTTTTTTTGGCAGCATGTTTGTTTTCTTATCATTGAGTTTTAAGTGTTCATTGTATATTTTGGATAACAGCTCTTTATCGAAAATGTATTTTTCAAGTATTCTCTCCAAATCTGTGGCAGTTTTTTCATTCTCTTTGCGATGTTTTTCATAGAGCAGAAATTTTAAATTTTAATGAAGAAATGTTCATTTTTTTTCTTTCGTGAATCATGCCTTTGGTGTTGTATCTAAAAAGGCATCACCATAACCAAGATCATCTAGATTTTTTTCCTTTGTTATCTTCTAGGAGTTTTGTCATTTTGCATTTTATATTTAGGTCTTTGATCCATTTTAAGTTAACTTTTGAGAATGGGGAAAGGTCTGTGTCTAGTTTCTTTTTTTTTTTTTGCCCATGTATATCCTGCTGTTCCAGCATCATTCATTAAAAAGACTACTTTTCCTCTCTTGTATTGCCTTTGCTCCTTCATCAAAGATCAGTCTATTATGTGGGTCTACATCTGACCTCTCTATTCTGTTCTGTTAATCTAGTTGTCTATTCTTTCTCCAGTGCACACTATCTTGATTACTGTAGCATAGTGAGTTTTGAAGTAGCATGGTATCAGTCGGCCAACTTTGTTCTTTTTAAATATCATGCTGTCTATTCTGGATCTTTTGCCTCACCATGTAAATATTAGAAGCAGTTTGTCAATATCTATAAAATATCTGGGTGGGATTTTAAATAAGATCGCATGAAATCTGGAGATCAATCCGAGCAGAACTGATATTGTGACAATATTGACTCTTCCTATACGTAAACATGGACTATGTCTGCATTTATTTAGTTTATCTGATTTCTATCATCAGTTTTGTGGTTTTCCTTGTATAGATTTTGTACATATTTTATTGGTTTTACACTTAAATATTTCACTTTTTTGTACTGATATAAATAGTATTATGTTCTTTATGTTTCCGATTTTGGTTTACTTAATTTTTTAATAAAAATTGCGTATATTTAAGGAGCACATTTTGATGTTTTGAATATATACACACATAGTGACATGATTACTTTAGTGGAGCTAATAAGCATATTCATCTCTTCACAATTACCTGTTATGTCTGTGTGCTAAGAGCACTTGAGATCTAATCTGTTGACAAATTTTAATTGTACAGTACAGTATTATTAACTACAGTCTCATGGTATACATTAGACCTCTAGAACTTCCTCATCCTCCACAACTAAAACTTTCACCCTTTGATCAAATAGTGTAGTGTTGATAAAATGGCATTGTGTTTCTAATTTAAATGCTACTTGTTTATTGTTGGTATACTGGAAAGTGATTGACTTTTGTACATTAACCTTGTACCCTTCAATATTGGTATGATATTTTATTAGTTCCAGGAGATTTTTGGTCACTTCTTTCCAATTTTTTATACTGACCACCATTTTTCTTCTGCAATCAAAGACAGTTTTATTTCTTTCTTCTCAATCTGTAAACTTTTACATCATTTTCTTGTCTTATTGCATTAGCTAGGGCTTCTAGTACAATATTGAAAATCAGTAGTGAGAGAGGGCATACTAGCTTTCTTTTTATCTTGATGGAAAAGCTTCAAATTTCTCACTACTGTATTAAATACAATGTTAACTGTTTTTGTGTAGATACTTTTCCTCAAGTTGAGGAAGTTTTCTAATTCTAGATGAATGAGTTTTTATTATGAGTCATTGTTACATTTTTTCAAGTGCTTTTTTCTGCACCTATTGATGTACTGATTTTCCTTCTTTATCTTGTTGATCTGATCAATTAAATTAATTAATTTTCAAATGTGGAACCCAATTTTGCTTCCTGAGACAAATTGCACTTGATTATGGTGCATAATTCTTTTTATACATTGGTAAATATGGTTTGCCAATATTTTATTGAGAATTTTTGCATCTATATTCATGAGTGATAGTGGTCTGTAGTTATTCTACTTTTGTCATTTCTTTCTCTATTGATGGTACTAAGGTAATGCTCACCTCATAGGATGAATTAGAAAATAGTCTCTCTGCATCTATATTCCAAAACATACTGAAGTGAATTGACATAATTTCCTATTTAAATGTTAGGTAGAATTCACCTGTGAACTCATATGGGACTGGTGCTTTTTGTTTTGGAAAGCTATTAATTATTGATTCAATTTCTTTAGTAGAAACACACTTATTCCAATTATCTTTTTTTTTTCTTGTGTGAGTTTTGGTAGATTGTGTCTTTCAAGGAATTGGTCCATTTCATTAGGTCATCAAATGTATGGGCATACTGTTTTTCATAATGCCCTTTTATTATACTTTTAATGTTCATGAAATTTGTAGAGATGTCTGACTTCTCTTTTATTTACGGTATTAGTAATTTGTGTCCTCTCTCTCTCTCTTTTTAAATTAGCCTGGATAGGGGCTAACCAATTTTACCAAAGAACCAGCTTTCATAAATTTCAATGATTTCTGCTCTTTTATTATTTCTTTTTTTCTACTTACTTTGTCTTAATTAGCTCTTTATACTCTAGTTTCCTGAGGTATCAATTTAGAGAACTAATTTTAGATTTTGCTTCTTTTCTAAAATAGGCATACAGAGACATAAATTTCCCTCTTAGCACAGCTTTTGCTACATCTCACACATTTTAATAAGGTATGCGTTTATTTTCACTTAGTTCATAAGAAATGGATTTTCTTGAAATTTCTTCTTTTAACTGTTATTTAGAAGCATTTATTCTCCACTTATTTTGGGGATTGCTAATTATCTTTCTATTTTTGATTTCCAATTTAATTCCATTGCAGTCTGATAGCAGAGTTTGCTATCAGTATGATTTCTATTATTTTAAATTTGTAAAGTGTGTTTTAAGGCCCAGAATGTGTTCTATCTTATGAATATTACAGGTGAGCTTAAGAATGTTCATTTGAATTTATGCTTACTGAATTTCTCTATTTCTGATACAGTGGTGTTGAAGTCTCCAACCGTAATAGTAGATGAATCTGTCAACATGTTTCTATCAGTTTTGGCCTCACATATTTTGTATTTTGACTGTTTAATTTGTTGGTGGTAGTAATATTTGTGTGTGTGTGTGTGTGTGACAGGTTCTCACTCTGTCACCCAGGCTGGAGTACAGTGGCATGGTCATGGCTCACTGCAGCCTTGATCTCCTGGACTCAAGCAATTCTCCTGCCCTGGCCTTCCAGAGTGCTGGGATTACAAGTGTGAGCTACCATGCCCAGCCAGTTTTTGCCCCATGTATTTTGATGCTCTGTTGTTCAATTTTTATCAATCTGAAAATTTTACTTGGTTTTTCCAAAATTTCTAGAATTGTAACAATGGTGATATATCTGGAAAAGTATAATTTTTTTGAATTGCAATTCCTATCTTTACTCCTTTTCTACAATTTTGTTTTTTCAAAACCCTATTCTATTTTTTTTATTTTTTTATTTTTTTTTTTGAGAAAGAGTCTCGCTCTGTCACCCAGGCTGGAGTGGAGTGGCATGATCTTGGTTCACTGCAACCTCTGCCTCCTGGGTTTGAGCAGTTCTCCTGCCTCAGCCTCCTGAGTAGCTTGGAATAAAGGCACTCTCCACCATGCCTGTCTAATTTTTGTATTTTTTAGTAGAGATGGGGTTTCCCTACTATGTTAACCAGGCTGGTCTCAAACTCCTCACCTGAAGTGATCCACCTGCCTCAGCCTCCCAAAATGCTAGGCTTACAGACATGAGTCACTGCAGCTGGCCCAATTCTTGTGAGTTTATTTTAATTATCAGGGCTGATAAACTGCTAACAATTACAATTAAGTTATAGCAGAGAGGGTATGTGAGCTTGTGAGGTGTGTGTTTGTGTTTGTGTGTGAGTGTGTGATATTGTCATATGATATTCTGGTGACTTTTCTGATCTGATCACAATAATTGTGGTTTACACATCATTATAAAAGTACTGTAAATTTTAACTGCATGTTCTTACACTGCCAATGAACACATACCCAAGACTGGTTAATTCATAAAGGTATGTGGTTTCATTGACTCACAGTTCTGCAGGGCTCGAGAGGTCTCAGGAAACTTACAATCAGGGTGGAAGGGGAAGCAAACACGTCCTTCACATGGAGGCAAGGAGAAGAATGAGTGCCCAGTGGAGGGGGAAGCCCCTTATAAAACCATCAGATCTCCTGAGAACTAACTCACTGTCACAGAAACAGGATGGGGGAAAATCACCCTCATGATTCAATCACCTCTTACCAGGTCCCTCCCATGACATGTGGGGATCATATGAACTACAATTCAAGATGAGATTTGGGTGGGGACACAGCCAAACCATATCACACATAATTACAAATATATGGTAAATGTTAACTGCACTAGCTTCTTTTTGTAAGAAGAGAGTATTTAAGTATTCTAGGATGGGGCCTTGGACATAAAGTGTATTTAGTTTGATGCAATTCTTATCATTTGTGTTTTCTGCAGGCATCTCTGATTTTTATGGCAGTACGAATACATCATATTCAATTAAATTTTGAGGAATGGGTGTACGTTTTACAGAGAGAAAAAGAAATAGCTGAATTAAGTCTTCACACCTAGTTTTGTATTGGAATAATAATTGACCTTCCTTTTTCTGGCTTCCTGCCTGAAGCATTTGTTTAGTTAATAGCCTGTGACATTTGACATTCTAATAATGTGAAAATTCTTCAAGGAAAGGCAAATAAATGATTTTACAATAATAGTAAGAAATAATAGTTATGCCTAGCTAAGCTTGTTTCTCAAAAATCTACTTTCATATTGGGTTGTCTAGGAATCAACACCCCACTTTACACACCTGTATACAAGTATATATGGTCATTCCCTCATATCTGATGAATTTATTTTTCTTAAAATTAAGGCAAATTAGGTTCAGATATGTAAACTATGATTATATTTTTTTAGTTCAAATGTTCAACACTACAATGCCTAAAAACAGTGTTGTTGATATGAAACTTACCTGGTATCCACACTTTGCATCCAATCTTTTATGATAGAAATTCTTTGATTTACCCTTAAACATTTTTGCAAGTAATCTCTCTCTCTCTCTCTCTCACACACACACACACACAATTTATTTCTGATGCAATCTACTTCCATATAGAGATTTACTAGAGACTTAAAATTTCTTGAAATGACTTAATGTCCCAATAATGGAGGTCTATGTTGTAAATTCACTTTAGGAAAAGGAACACTGCAAAATATATTTCAGAATTAGAAAGAAATTTTGTATGAATGATAATCTTTTGAAAAACTATGCTATTGAGTAGAGACAAAGAAGGTATAAGCAGGTAGAAAAAAGAGACTAAAAAGAGAGAAGGAAAGACAATATGTGACAAAAAAGAAATTATTTCACCTTACAGCATTCTAATATTTTTGCACTAAAAAGCATATCTCATGATGTCATGAAATATTAATTTACCACTGTTTTGTCACTGTCACATGTCTGACTCCTTTCCAGTTCTTTCTGCTGTGTCTGAGGTGCTCTGAGGATGATCTATGTGTCTTTCCATGAGTCAGCTTGAATCACGCTATTGGGAAAGATACCTGACAATACCATTTTCTTTAGGGGACAGAATAGAACAAAGTGCTTTCTCTAGAAATACATAAAAGTATTTGCTAGGGTTGTTTCATGCTGTTGATCACATGGCCATCAATATACTGTTATGTCCTTCATGAGATCTGGCAAAAACTCACCTCACAAATCGTACTGCTAAATGTGGTGGCTGCTATGCACAGATTTTCTAGATGCCATTCTAGATCTAGATGCCTTGGCAGTCTTTTGTATACTTTCACTTCTTTTCTGTGTGTGAGCCTCAAGTTTTGTACTTTTTCTATAGCCATGAGGACTAATGATGCTATTTTTTTTTTTTTCTGTTTATGTAGTGCTTACACACAGAAGGCTGTTAGTAAAACTCTTCTTCTCTCTGCAGGAGCAACTCCCCTCTGCAATTTCCTTTTTTATCACTGTCCTTGAGAAATAACATTAGCTGTCACCCCTCATATGGAAGAGGTGTTGTGGGGGTGGCGCGGAGGGTCTCCTCTCATTCTCTGGAAATGTTTGTTTCCTTTCAGGGTTTCCCAGATCATGTTTATGTATTTTTTCTCTTCTTTGATCTTTTCTTTCTTTTCTTTTTTTTTTTTTTGAGTTCTTGGCCTCCTTGCTGTTTTCATTTTTATCCATTTTGTCTCCTAGTTTCTCTTCTCCATTAGGAACTTTTATTTCATAAGCCTGTTTTGCTTACCTTTTTTCACATCTTGACATGCGAGTTTCTAATCACAGACACCCTATTTTGTCACTTCACTCTGCAGGCTTCCACTTGTTGGTAAAATTTTGACAATTTTTAAGTGTTTTTAAGCCAATATGTCTGCTTCTGTGCTACATATATTCTGTACCCAGGATCCCTGTTTCTCATGATTATGTACTGCAATTTTTGAGGGCAAAATGTGTGAAGCTTTTGCAGAGGCTCAAAATGTTAGACATGGCTTTTTCTTCCAAGAGAGTGAATGATAATAACTGTTTATCTCTCAGAGAACTAAAATTTGGAACGAAGGAGGGAGTTTGTTTCTCATGAATAATTTAAGCCCAAAAGGAAAAAGAGAACAAGCGTAACACCTCACTCTCAAGAAAAAATTAACAGTTTGGAAAAAGCTAAAGACTCAAATTCACCCAAAGCACAGTGTCTATTGCCAAACAACCTAATTGGCTATAGTTTTCATACACACACACTGTCTCACATACATACAAAAACACACACACATTTCAGCATTGAGAAATAGAAGACAAAGAAATATTGACTAAAGAGGAATACATTAGTACAGAGGAAGAGATAGTTCTTACGAAAAACTTTAGGCTTACAAACCACTTACAGACCTTTAGCCTTCTTTTGTAATTTGTGTATGACTTTATTAGATTTTTCCATCCAAATTAATAGATAACCTGCACACTAATGTTAGTATAAACTCCCCCAACAATTACTAGCTACTATTCTTTACAGGATGTTTTAAGTGGGTGAGATAGAAAAGTTATAAGGTAAAATTCAGGTTCTAATCAGGTAATTTTCATTTAAATTCTATTTATTCACTGTAAGTGTGAAGCACCCTCACAGAAGTGCGGTGTATCCAGTTTTAGACTCAGGTACTTAGAGGACATATACCTAGGTGACTGAGAGCAAATATACCTTCTTATTAATTATGGGTTATTTGGGCTCATGGATGTTGATGTATGACATTTATTCTGTATTTAAACAAAAAGTCATTTCATGCACTTATTTTTAATGTAGTTAATTGTTCCCTACTCTGAGCTACTATAGGTTTAATAATAAGTAAGATATAAATAGATTTTTTAATTTTTTTAAATCCATATTTTCTACATTTTAAAATCTCTGAAACTATAATGTATTTTTATTACTATAATGCAGGCCAATATATTTAGCATTTATATTCTCTTCTAAGTATTTATAGGAATAATATTTACAGGAATAATAAATGATTTAAAAGTCAAATAAATGTAAAAAAGATCTTTCAAAAGATATAAAACAAAATATGAAATATTTTACTGATATAAAAACATTCTATAAAGTTTAACTGGAAGCATTTTTAAAAATATCATAGAGGTTTTAGACATGAAGTTCTTGCCCATGCCTATATCCTGAATGGTATTGCCTAGGTTTTCCTCTAGGGTTTTTATGGTTTTAGGTCCAACATTTAAGTCTTTAATCCATCTTGCATTAATTTTTGTATAAGGTGTAAGGAAGGGATCCAGGTTCAGCTTTCTACATATGGCTAGCCAGTTTTCCCAGCACCATTTATTAAATAGGGAATCCTTTCCCCATTGCTTGTTTTTTGTCAGGTTTATCAAAGATCAGATGGTTGTAGATGTGTGGTATTATTTCTGAGGCCTCTGTTCTGTTCCATTGGTCTATATCTCTGTTTTGGTACCAGTACCATGCTGTTTTGGTTACTGTAGCCTTGTAGTATAGTTCGAAGTCAGGTAGCGTGATGCCTCCAGCTTTGTTCTTTTGGCTTAGGATTGTCTTGGCAATATGGGCTCTTTTTTTGGTTCCATATGAACTTTAAAGTAGTTTTTTCCAATTCTGTGAAGAAAGTCATTGGTAGCTTGATGGGTATGGCATTGAATCTATAAATTACCTTGGGCAGTATGGCCATTTTCATGATATTGATTCTTTCTATCCATGAGCACGGAATGTTCTAATTAAACTAAAGAGCTTCTGCACATCAAAAGAAACTACCATCAGAGTGAACAGGCATCCTACAGAATGGGAGAAAAGTTTTGCAATCTACTCATCTGACAAAGGGCTAATATCCAGAATCTACAATGAACTCAAACAAATTTACAAGAAAAAAACAAACAACCCCATCAAAAAGTGGGTGAGGGATATGAACAGACACTTCTCTAAAGAAGATATTTATGCAGCCAACAGACACAGGAAAAAATGCTCATCATCACTGACCATCAGAGAAACGCAAATCAAAACCACAATGAGATACCATCTCACACCAGTTAGAATGGCAATCATTAAAAAGTCTGGAAACAACAGGTGCTGGAGAGGATGTGGAGAAATAGGAACACTTTTACAATGTTGGTGGGACTGTAAACTAGTTCAACCATTGTGGAAGTCAGTGTGGTGATTCCTCAGGGATCTAGAACTAGAAATACCATTTGACCCAGCCATCCCATTACTGGGTATATACCCAAAGGACTATAATTCATGCTGCTATAAAGACACATGCACACGTATGTTTATTGCGGCACTATTCACAATAGCAAAGACTTGGAACCAACCCAGATGTCCAACCATGACAGACTGGATTAAGAAAATGTGGCATATATACACCATGGAATACTATGCAGCCATAAAAAATGATGAGTTCGTGTCCTTTGTAGGGACATGGATGAAATTGGAAATCATCATTCTCAGTAAACTATCACAAGGACAAAAAACCAAACACCGCATGTTCTCACTCATAGATGGGAATTGAACAATGAGAACACATGGACACAGGAAGGGGAACATCACACTCTGTGGACTGTTGTGGGGTGGGGGGAGGGGAGAGGGATAGCATTAGGAGATATACCTAATGCTAAATGACGAGTTAATGGGTGCAGCACACCAGCATGGCACATGTATACATATGTAACTAACCTGCACATTGTGCACATGTACCCTAAAACTTGAAGTATAATCATAATAAAAAAATAAAATAAAATGTAAAAATCCTCACAAAATAATAAATAAATAAAGATCCCATAAATGACTAGGAGTTTTCCGTGTAGTCATCCAAATCTCAGTGTGTTGAAGATCATTATCTTTCTGAATCTTTTAAAAACTAATTTCAAAAGATTAAGTTGGAGAGGGACCAAGGCCTTACTTTATAGAAGTCAGTGTATTAGGCATTGCCAATTATTTTAATGTATATAATCAACTGATACTTGATATAGATATTATATCAAAGATGAGGAAACAAACCTAGATAACTTAGATAAATATCTCTCATTCATGCAGCGTGGAATTTTAGTTTGTTTAATAAGCACACAAATAAGGTTGGTACTGGTGCTAGATTAGCCCCCAGATGGAAAAAGGTGATATTGTATTCATTTTTGTGTTGTATGTCCCATTACTTCAACTTGCAACAAATGTTGAAGAATAACCCTAGTTAAAGCGGCTATATGCCTACTTCCTTCCTTTAGTAAACCATCTGAGCTTTCTTCTCCCCCTATTCCACTTGTATATGTGACTGTGATTGACAATTATCATAAATGTGATTTCAATTTTCATAATATAAAAATATTCTGGTATTCTGTTCACATTTTTGCTTTTTAAACTCCAAGGTATCCAGGAAGCTTATATTTTTAATGAAAATAAAAACAATTTAAAAAATATTTGTTGTTGTGTTTAGTAATGTTTAATCTCTTTTTAATAGAACTGACTGAAGAGGATTAAATACATGAGAAATGAAAGTAATATTAAACACAGGAAAAAATAAATGGCTTTGTCACTGGAGAACACAAAGAATAAGAGTCAATACATTAAAATGGCAAAAATATATAGTGGGAGTTCATATATTCTTTCCAACTGAACTTCAGATATAAGCAATTCGTGAGATGTGATTTGTGGAAAAATATTGCAGACAAAAGAAAGAAATTAGTTTAGGTGAACAATCTTTATATTTGTGAAAAATTTAATTCAACTTTTTCAGTTAATTTGACTCAATCAAGAAGGTTACATGTCAAATGCTATCTGTGGCTGAACTTATTGGTTGACTGACTTGATTATCCAACTTTGGCAAAAGAGCAGACATAGTTTCTTTTTATTAATAATTCTTTGGTAAAATTAAGACTGTCACAGGATAGTGCCATTACTACTCTTACTGTTGCTACCGCTACTACCACCAGCTAGCATGTCTAGAGTTGGACAGTCCTTGTGAAAAATTTTACGTAGCCCTTTTAATTATTAGCACTTTTCATCTTTTCACTAAACACATTGACTGTTACTACAGTTATCCCCCTTTTAACACGAGAAAACTAAAGGCAAGGGTGGTTTGAATTCAATATATAGGCTTCTCTAATGCCAGAGACCCTGATCTAACAATGTGACATATTAATAATGTTTCATAATGTTATAAACTGAATTATTGATGTAAAATTGGGATTAGAATGATAGTTGCCTATTCTTTCAGAAGTGACATTAGTGTGCCTCCCACGAGCTTTGTTGTCAGAAAGGACTACATTTAATTCCTAGGTCTGTCTTCTTCTGTCTTTGTGATTTTCTGAACCTCATCAATAACAGTATAAAAATAACACAGTATCAATCTTGGCACATGGGAAAAGCTGCATAAATATTCATTGAATAAAATATTAAATCCTGTTACATTTCTTAGGGAGGCAAAAATGAAGTCAATCAACTTTGTATCTAAATATCTATAATCATGCCCATTTTCATAGGCACCAAATAATACTAACAACTACAATAAGGATAAAACTAACATTCAGCTCTTAGATGTATTATTTTATTAATCACAGCTACTATTATTAACTAGGAATTGGAGAAGAGCTTTTGGGTCAGAGACAAGCAATGTGTGAATCCTTATAGGTCACATGTACCCTTGCCTGCCCCACCTATTCAGCTACATGTCAGAAGAGCAGGATGACAAGATCGAGGGAAATGAGAGAACTGACCTTTTATTTTACACTGTTTTTTTACACTCTTTTTTCTATTCAAGAATGCTAAAATAGTCCTTTACAAGCAGTTTCTTTACCAACAAGCCTGTCAGTTCTGGCTCAAAAAAAAAAAAATCCTCTTTTTTGTTATCACATCACTAAAATTACCATTGCCAAGAGGAACCTCATAGATTCTGAAATCTTTGAATGATTTTTCCCTTCTCATTTTTTTTTTGCATTCTCTTGACATTTGACTCTCTTTATCACTCTTACTTTCTGAACCCTCTCTTCTTCCCAAATACCATACTCTGCTGTTCTTTCTATAGTATCCTTATCTGTTACATCTCAGCCTCTTTCACATTCTTCTTGGTTTGATCTTAAAGAGTGAAGGGTCCATCCTTGAGCCTCTTTTTGTAGTATATAAACTGTCTCTAGATGATATTATCCATTTCAAATGCTTTACCATTTATATTCTGAATTCTTCAAAATCCCTTTCTCTCTCCCAGATTAGTCTTCTCATCTCCAGAGACATCATATTTGACCTCTACTCATTATTTATATTTTATTATTCTACAGGCATTTCCAACTCAATATGCTTAAATCAGAAAACAGTGTTTTCTCTCTCTACCTTCCTTTAGTGACAAAATTGCTTCCTTTTTGATATTCTGATTTCAGTGAACACCCGGTTATCAAGTTTGCTGATGAAATGTGAAACTTAAAAATCATCCTTTAATCTTTCCTTCAGGATCTACATCCAAATCAACAATCATAAACCATCTATTCTGCATCCTTATTAACTCTTAAATTCACCTAAGTTCTTTCTGTTTTTCATTATAATCTTAGTTCAGATAACATCTTTTTGACCTGCAAAACTCTTCAGGAAAATTTTCTTCCTGGCCTGAACCTTGTTCTACTTTTTAGCCATGATCATCTAAAATATAAATTTGGCAGAATTACTATTTTGCTTAAAATAAATGGCTGACATATCATTTAAGATGAATTTCCAACCCCTTGGAGAGCTAAATTTTTTGGTTTATAACTTTGATTTTTTTGTAATGATATTATTCTTGTCTACCTCTCTAACTGGAGTTTCTACAATGGTTAACATATCTCCTACTTCTCCATCATCCAGAGTGACTTGCAGTTCCCCAAGTTTTTCACACTCACTTAGCATAGGTTTCCTTTCAGGGTATAGGCTGCTTTATCACCCAGATTGCATGCCTGTTACCTAATCTCCTTCATGGGCTGAGATTTTCTCAACTTCAGAGCTCAGGTTGATCGTTTCATTTTTTCTTTCCTGAAGGTTTTTCTGACTGTGCCCTCTGTAACCAGAAAACGTGCCACTCTGCCATGCAGGGAGCTTCTCTCTCATAGCACTCATCACACTGTATTGGAACCTGCCTCCAATCTGAAGGCTCAAGAATAGGACAGGCACACTGTGGCTTCTTGCATCCCCAGCATTGAGCAGAATGCCTGGCATAGAGCTGGGCTGAACAAATATTTATGTGATAAATAAAAACATGAAAGTGCTAGAGAAATTACCAAGTGGCATCTAAGTACCACCAGTGCAAATTGATTCAAAAAGTTAAAAGTTTTTTTTTTTTGGAAGAAGTATATTCTATATCCCAGAGTACAAGGGAAAACATTAGATAACAGTAAAGAATAAAACATTGAGTAAAAGCACAGGTAGGAGAGGGAGGCACTGGCTCAGCTCTAGTAGCCAAGGTACTCACAATTAAAAGGACATCACAAGACATGGAAAGATATTTATTCCTGATTAAACCCATCAAAAATAATCCCTTTCATTATCTTTGTAATATATGCCCTCAGCTTTGTAGAGGATAGCCTCAATAAATATTAAGCCTTGAATCTTTTGAAGATCTCTTACTACACATTCCTGCTGTGAAAGCTGTTAGCATACAATATTTCCTAAAGATGATATGTTGCATATTATACCTTAACCTGATGGGAAGAATCATGTGGATGCTTAAAGCAAACATAGTATGTTATTTTTATGCAATGCTTATATTACTTTTGCCTCATGCCCAGCTTCAAGCCTTTAAAATCCAAGGAGAGAGAGCACAAAATCTAGGATACTTTATTGTAAGAAGGTTAGCCAAGGAGTTCCTACAAATGAATGCATCTTCTGTTACCATAAAAGGAGTCTCCTTTTTTTCATCATCACTTTATAATCTTAAAAACACTTCCCAAGTAGATATGAAAGGTACTCAACTAAAAGTGTAAAAACAGCCTCTCCTCAATGTCTTCATTCTATCTGATTATTTTAGGGAAAAGAAAGTCCATGTAATGCCCCCTTCTCTTAATTTCTTTGGCTGACCTCCAAAGTGTTAACTGTCAGCTAGTGTTAGCTAAATAAGTATGAGCTATGGCCCAAGGCTCATTTACTGTAGTCATCTGCATGACAATATGCCCCCTGTATTAGCACTGCTGAATGTCAGGAATAGGGACCATCAATATAATTCTATTTATTCTGATGCCCAAAGACTGAGTAAGGACATCAGGAACTGTTACCGAAACAGACAGAAAACTTTGTGACAAAACTCTCTTAGCTTAAGTATCTTATTCAAATAAAATTAAATCTCACCTTATAAAGGAAGGCTTTGGTGATCAATCTCATCTGCCATCTTTTCTGCTCGGCAGGCTCAACATTTATTTATCCATGTTTAATATTTTAATTGTCATTATTTGGTATTTTTCTCTGTAAATGCAATCTTCCTGTGTGTGTGTACATACATGTTCTATCTACTCGTTTAGACAGTAGCTTGATTAGGAACATGATTTCTGTCTTATATTTGTTCTTTACCCTTTCTCTTTTTAGAATATCTCATTTATGTTAATTTTCTGAGCATATATGCTATATAAACATATTACAACATTTTTATGTGATTATCAGATATGCTCAGTTCTGTAATACATCATAACATTGCTTTCTTTCAATTGACAAAACAAAAAGAACCTAAGGCAGACAATATCTCACAATATTTTCAAAACCATAGATTATTCCTCTGTATAGATAATCTTTGTTGTTATAAAAATATAAATATATGTATGGACATACTTTAAGCAAAAGCAAGACCACATCTACATTCAGCCTTCTAAAATTCATTTTTTCCATTTAATATTAAAATAGCTTATTAACAATGAATCTTCAATTGTAAAACTTTGATTAAGTATTTATTATACTGGATCTTATGCCTTTCCTGATTCTCCCTCTATTGAAAAATGCACATAGTAACATAGTAGTATGACACAGAGGAGTCAATTTGCATTAACAAACAATGCTTCAAAGCCACAAGAAACTGAAAACCTTTTTGAAAAATATCTATCAATCCCTGAGCAAAAAGGTCTATAATTTCATTTTGGATATCTTAGAATGTGAATCAATGTTACATCTGCCTAGACCTCTTAAATGGTAACATATTAAAAAACAACAAAAGGTTTTTTTATTAAATATATAAAGACACAACAGTATCTTACATATAATGATTCATAACTGTAAAACTACTTCTTTGATATGGAGTTACCATACCACTAAAAATGGCTCTGGCAATCGCAGTTAAGAGTTTTAAATATTTGGTCTAGGTTTGTTTCATGTATCACTTAATTATCGTTGTTGTTGCTGTTAACTGTTGCATTAAAACAACTCAGGATAGGTTTTGTAGATTACTATACAATACTACATCCTACCTAGTGATGTGTGACACATACGCTGTGAACAGAGGCCTCATTTCAATATGGAGTTAAATCTCTTTTTCCTCTACCTGCTCCTGATACAACATGGTTACGGCAGGCATTAGATAAAATAAGATGCATACATTCAAGTGGGGCTTGAGGACATTTTACCCCTTCTGGTCTCTGAGGGAAGTGGAAGAAATATGTGATGTTGCTGACCCTGTTGTCCATTTAATGAGCCAGTCAGGTGTGCCTTGGCTGATGCCAATGCCAATGACAGCCACTAAGCTGTCAAGCTATCAGTGAGCTGGATCAGAGAGAAAGTGGAAATAATATGTTAAAGTATATGTGAAATATATGACAAAAAATAGAGGCTGAGAATTTCTGCTTTAGTATCTATGGAGAAAAGTTTCTTGCCACATTGTGGATTTGAAAACCTATGGTTATTTTATTGTTGATTAAAACTTTATTCTTATTTCAAAACAAACCATCTTCAGTTTTGAACTTTCATTTCCAGAAAAGCTTCATGATACACAAAATATTTGTTTCATCAATTTGGAAAATATTTGGTCATTAATTATTCAAATCTTCTTCGGTCAGCCTTCTTTTCTTCTCAGGGGACTCCAATTACAATTGGTATATTGCTTGTCCTTTTTCTTTTACTTTTTTGAGTCTTTTTTTTCTCTGTGTGTTTCATTTTAGATAGTTTTTATTGCTTTGTCTTCAAGTTCACTATCTTTTCTTCTGCAATAATCTCTTATCTGCCAGTAATTTCATCCTTTCTTGAAATTTCACATGTTGTAGTTTTCATGTATAGAAGTTTGATTTGGGTCATTTTTATAACTTTCATGTTGCTAATTAACATGCTTTATCTTTCTACCAGCTTTTTGAAGATAGGGAACACAATTAAGATAACTGTCTTAGTGTTCTTTTCTTTTAATTCTATGTGTCAATTATGGGTAAGTTTCAATTGATTGAGCTGTCTAATTATGGATCATATTTTCCTGTTTTTTTTCATGCCAGGACTTTTTTACTGGATGCCAGATATACTGAAAATTTTACCATGTTGATTGCTGGATGTTTTTGTAGAACTACAGATATTATCGAGTTTTGTTATGGAGCATGGTTAAGTTATTTGGAAGTAATTTTATCTATGTTATGGTCTTATTTTTATTATTTGTTAGGTGAAGTCAGAACAGAATTTAATTTAGGGATATTTATTCCTCCCAGGAAGACGCTTCTGAGAATTAAAGCCAGAGCCTCATAATTATAAGGTTTTAAGTTCTGGCTAGTGGAAAGTTATTAGTCCCCATCCTGTGTGAGCCCTGAGTACCCTTTCCTCTCATCCTTTCTGGTGATTCTTTCTGGTGGCCTCCCCCTACACACATGCCTGCTGAATACCGAAGGAGACTTTCAGTAGATCTCCGGAGATTCCTGTGTCTTCACTTCTCCCTTCACTGGGACTCTGATCAGGTTACCACAGACTTTCTACTACATATCCTCATCTCTGAGAGCTTGCTAGGCTCCATCAGTGTCCCTCAACTTCTGCTCCACATTCCATGGCCTGAAAACCCCTCTTAAGGATGTAAAATGGAACAATTGTATGGCTTGCCTAATTTGTTACCCCTTTCTCAGGGAGCACTATGCTTTGTTCTCTGATGCGAAAAATCTTCAGAAACATTGATTTGAATATTATGGCTGGTTTATCAGTTGTTTCAAGTGAGATGATAAAACAAGTCCCATGACTACATATTGGTAGGAAGCAGAAGTTCCTCACAAAACACTTGTTGAATTTGCCATCCATCATATAGTATATCACTGATGATATGAAAACCAAAAGATAAAAATTTGCTGGAGATGCATCCGCACCAACATCAAAAACCAGAATCTATTTTTAGATGATTGTTCCCAAAGAAATTGATTTAACCCTAGGAGCTGCAGAAGAAAGGCTCTGTGAAGCATGACTGTTCATTTAGATCAAATGATTGTTCTCATTTAACTTACTTTTTTTTTTCAAGACTTGTTATCTAATGTATAAAAAGTGAGGAGATGGCTTTTAATGTGTGCACTTCATTAGTTAAAAATGTCTTAAATATTTACATTGTTTTAGTATGTAAATGTCATCAAATAATTCAAATTTAAAAATAGGTTATTCTGATGAATGATTTAATTTTTTATTAATGTAAATAAAGTAAAGGTTTTGGAAATTCATTGTGTTAGAAATAAGCATCTTATATTATTGATAGTGCTATTGGGAAGTCAGATTAGTAATTCAATATTATAGATAAAACAATGTGGTGGTGTGGTGATTACAAAAATACAACTTTAGGTGGAGTACAACCTTATGGGTAAAACAATGTCCTTACTAAATTAAGAATTCTATGAAACAAAAATATACTTACAATTGATTTTGCTGCCCATGTAGTTCAAAACTGCATTCATAGAAGCTCCAATAATATACCATCAGAAATTAAAGCTGCTGTCAAAACATATCAATATTTTATAAATACAGAATTACAGTAAACTATAAAATGTTCATCACAAAGCTGATTTTGAAAAAAAATACATCAGTATGGAAATAGATGTGCATTCTCAGACACATTTTAAAATGTTTTACCCTTTGAAGAATAACTGTAAAATTCAAATTAAGTATCTCAAAAGATATGTTGCCATTGCTTTTAAGTGAATCCTTTATGGTTTGGTTAAATTTTGTTCAAATAAGTTGAAAATCTTGAGTCAAAATTATTAATGGAGCATGAAAAACTTCAGTTTTTGATATTTAAGTAAATTGAAGTTACTGAAAACCAGTTTAGAAATAAGACTTTATATCTCTAAGTAATAGAGAACAATGGGCTATCGCTACACACCTATCAGAATGCCTAAATTCTAAATTCTAAATTCTGAAACACTAACAATACCATGCCAAATACTGGAGAGGAGAATACGAAACAATAGGAACTCTTTAACACCACACACACACACACACACACACACACATACACACACACATTTTCCAGGAAAATGTTTGATGCCTCATGATCAGGAGATTAAGCAATGGGAGCAAGATTAAATCCCTCAGGCAAACACTCGACAAACGCTCACTAGACACAGTGACTTTGTAATATGACCACCACCTTGCCTTTTCATTTAATGTTGAAAAGAAGATTCTGGAAGTACCCAACAAAATGGTGAGATGAGGAGATCTGTGAGAACACAGTCATCCTTGCAACTGGCAAACTTTAGAATATATCTTTATTAATTTAAAAAGGATTAATTTAAAAAGGATCATATTTCTAATACCTAAATCTGATAAACACACAAGCAAATGTTATATGTCTTGTTTAATATAGAATATGTCTATACTAGAATATAAATATAAAGTCTATACTAGAATATAAATCATCCAAAATGATTTATAAAGCAAAGTGAAGTAAAAAATTCCTAAAGACAATCCACCATCACAACCAAGCAGGATTTATCCCAGGGAAACTCAAATATCGCTCACTTGTCTAAAATATAATAATACCATATCATAATAATAGATAAAACAATGCATATCATATCACCATTTAAAAAGATGCTCCGAATTTAACATTCATTTCCGAATATTTAAAAATAGTTGTTTTAGAAAACCAGAAACAGTGGTACGGGAGTGGGGCAGGGAACTGCTGGAAAGGGAAGAGCGTGGTCCCGGGCTAGAGCTCCACCCCTGGGCCTGTGCCCACGGACCTAGGTAAGGACAGGGATTTCTGTTTTCCTGCCCAAATGTTGCATTTCCCAAGACCACCCTGGCTTGCCACGCCCCCATCCCGTGCCTGTAAAAACTCCCGAGACCCTAGTGGGCTTGGGCACAAGCAGCTGGGCGTGGAGAGGAACATACCACCGGAAGAAGACACAAGCGGCTGGACGTAGAAGCACCTACCTGAGTAAGAGCGCACCGGCGAATGCTGGCAGGCCGGCAGGCCATCGAGGCCCGAAGCAGATTTTGGCTGGGGCGGTCAGAGGAGAGCCCTGCTTCTGAGTAGCCCTACCGCAGGGGAAAACCACCTTCCCACTCCATCTCTCCTTTCTGTCTCCCCCATCTGCTGAGAGCTACTTCCACTCAATAAAACCTTGCGCTCATTCTCCATGCCCGGGTGTAATCCAATTCTTCCGGTACACCAAGGAAAGAAACCCCGAAATACAGAAAAGCTCTCTACCATTGCAATAACGCAAGGGATCTAATTGAGCTGATAAACACAAGCTTCTTACAGATGACTAAACTAAAAGAGCACGGGGTAACATACACCCACAGGGAACTCAGGAGCTATAAACATTCACCCCTAGATGCTGCCGTGGGGTTGGAGCCCCTCAACCTGCCCGTCTGCATGCTCCCGCTAGAGGTTTGAGCAGCGGGGCGCTGAAGAAGCGAGCTATACACCCCCATCGCACGCCCTGCTAGGGAATAAGGGAACTTTCCCATTTCAATAGAGTACTTGAATAATGCATAATGCATATATCTTTAACTAAAAACCCACGTTATACTTATCAGCAAATTACTAAAATCATTCCCCTTAGATTCTAAGAAAAAGGCACATGATTATCACTCTAATACTTTTTTATGAATTTTGTTAAGTACAATCTAATCTAAACTAAAAAGAAGAAAGGATTTAGTTTTTGAATAGAAGAAAACAAAATTTTCTCTAATTGCAGATGTGATATTATGTGAATAAAAATAACAATAAATTTAATAACTTTCATAGTTATTAAGCAACTTTTTGAATGAATAATATAAATAATATGTATGTATAAAAGAGATAAAATAGCTTCTATATTCGAAAGTATATGAAAACTCATTAGAAACCATAGGTGTGCATGCACCTACACACATACACTCACACACACAGGGGAGTTAAAATAATAATCAGTTACTAAATGTTCCCAAAAGTGGCAAGAAAGAAAAGAAATACAAGGAGGTGATGCTCCATTGCCAGCAAAGTTGCAATGAGGCTGACATTTTATAGAGTACCTCTATAAAGTGGCACACATCACTGAAACACTTACACAAATACATGATGAGATGACAATTTTAAATATAAAGTGAGATTATCTTCCTTCTTCATTCTTTGAATTCATCATTCTTTTTTCACCATCCAGGCATCAGCCTTAGCTTTAAATATGCAGTGCCACATACTGAAATAAAAAGTGAACAATTGCTGAAGAAAGTGACCCATTCTCGCTCCATTCCCCCTCCTCCCTTGTCCTTTAAGGACACTTCCTGGAAGATCATGAGCCAAAGCCATGAGAAACAGAACATAAAGGATATAAAATTAACCATTAAGCAGCAGAAGAAAATAGGATAAGCCTTAAGCAGAGTTTCTCCCTTTACTGGGAAATATGCTAAATGTCAACCAGATGGTGAGAGGAAAGACGAGGACCTGGGTCCTGGGCCCGGGTTTTGGATACTCTCTGAGCACCTGAGTAAAGGTTCCATGCCCCATCCTCTCATGTCGTGGCCTGAGAGGGTAACATAGGCAATATGAAAAACTTTCTGACAGAAACCATTAAATGATTTGAGTGATATTTGAGAACAGTTCTATCTCATACTTTTTTACTCAAAAGGTGACCAGTCTCTAAAAGTAGACTTGCAGCTTGTATGGCTGGATCCAAGGGCGAGATCAGAGGTTGGCCTCTGCAGATGGGGGTAAAGGGCAGCCCAAGAGAAGGCTTGTTTATCGATCGGAATGTGCTTCAGGGAATTCCTAAACCATCCAAAAGCTGAGGTTAAATCGATGCTTGGAAAGAGACTAAGACTTGATTCTGGAGGGAGTGCAGATACAAAGGTCCCAGATTCACCGACCATGTAACTGCAAGCAGGGGTGGGAGCTCAGAAATCAGCAGCCAATGCTGCCACAAAACAGTGCATATCTCAGCAGAGACCAACAGGAACTGAAGAGCCCTTCTCAGTTCAAACACCCATCTGCTAAGGCTAGGGAGACTTGTATGTCTGCCAAAGAAGTTGAAATATCTCCAAGGAGAAAGAGAAGCAAGACACCTAAATCTAATTCAATATTTATTAAAAAACAAAACAAGAAAGCCAAACCTTAGTTCTAAAATAGAAATTAATGACTTACCTTGAATTTGTGTGATTATTTTCCTATCCATATAAAAAGGGTTTGCAAGTTTCATTGATTTGCTATAGAACAATTAAGTTTAACTTTTACTTCATTAAATTTGTGTCTTTGAAATTTATAAGTCACATCAAATAGCTTTTAATGTCACACCTAACAGGATTTATGTGTCTGTGGTGGTATATAAAGAATCTTGAAACATGTAGAAATTTTACTTCTCAAATTCTTAGAAAACTGGAGTTTTAGAGATTTATCTACAAGGATGTTTATTGTGGCATTAATTATAATCAACAAAAATTGTTAATTTTATAAACACCAATGATTGGGGATTGAATTTGAATGCAGTTACTGAAAGTTATCTTTTATGAAATTAATGAAATGAAATGATAATACAATATTCAGTAAAATGTAAGCAGAATATAGGAAAGTTGGGTGGAAGAAATTGTTATTCTTTTTACACTTTTGGGATAGTTGTAATATTTAAAATATCTTAATGTTTCTTAAAACAGATAAACTGATTACATTTTTCAAAAACAAATACTTAATATTTAAATATTTGAGAATACGTAAAAGGCATGTATTCTTAAAGAGATGTTATCTCTTTTGTATAAACCAATAATAGGGTTTTTCTGACTGTGGATTCTGCATCTAAAGGATATTTCCAAAGTTGCTTTATTTTTAATTTTTATTTTTTTAATTTTATGAGTATATAATAGGTATGTATATTTATGGGGTAGATGAGATATTTTGATACAGGCATACAATGTGTAATAATCACATCAGGGTTAATGGGGTATCCATCACCTCAAGCATTTGTCATATCTTTGTGTTACAGACATTCCAATTATACTCTTTTAGTTATTCAAAAATGTGCAATACATTATTATTGACTACAGTAATTCTGTTGTGCTGTCAAATACTAGATCTTATTTATTCTTTCTAACTATATTTTTGTACACATTAACTACCCCCACTTCCCCTCCAACCCTCCAGTATTCTTCTCAGCCTCCGGTAGCAATCATTCTACTTTCTATCTCCATGAGTTCAATTGTTTTAATTTTTGGTTCTCACAATTGAGAGAGAACATGCATTGTTTGTCTTTCTGCACCTGCCCTATGTCACTTAACATAATATCCCCCAGTTCCATTCATATTGTTGCAAATAATGGGATCTCATTATTTTTTATGGCAGAATAATAGTCCATCGTGCATATGTACCACATTTTCTTTATCCATTCACCTACTGATGGACACTTAGATTGATTCAAAATCTTAGCAATTGTGAATAGTCCTGCAATCAACTTGGGAGTGCACATATCTCTTCAATATACTTATTTCCTCTTTAGGAGGGTATATACCAAGCAGTAGGATTACTGGATCATATGGTAATTCTATTTTTAGATTTTTTGGCAAACTTCCATACTGTTCTCCATCATGGCTGTACCAACAGTGGACAAGTGTCCCCTTTTCTTCATGTCCTTATCAGCATTCATTATTTCCTATCTTTTGGATAAAAGACATTTTAACTGGGATGAGATGATATTTCATTATAGTTTTGATTTGCATTTCTTTGATGATCTATAATGTTGAGCACCTTTTCATAATACCCATTTGACATCTGTATGTCTTCTTTTGAGAATTGTTTATTCAGATATTTTATTTTTTAATTGGATTATTGTTTTTTTTTTTTCTGTTGAGTTGTTTGAGTCCTTATACATTCTGGTTATTAATACCACATCAGATGGATAGTTTGCAAATATTTTCCCCCATTCTGTGGGTTGTCACTTCACTTTGTTGATTGTTTCCTTTGCTGTGCAGAAGCTTTTTAACTTGATGTGATCCCATTTGTCCATTTTTTCTTTGGTTGTCTGTGCTTGTGGTATATTACTCAATAAATCTTTGTCCAGACCGACGTCTTGGAGAGTTTCTCCAGTGTTTTCTTGTAGCTGTTTCATAGCTTGAGGTCTTACATTTAAGGTCTTTAATTCATTTTGGTTTGAGAAATAGAGGTCTAGTTTAATTCTTCTGCCTATGAATACCTAGTTTTCCCAGAACCATTTCATGAAGAGACTGTCCTTTCCTCAATATATGTTTTTGACACCTTTGTCAAAAATCAGTTCACAGTAGATAGTATGGATTTATTTCTGGGCTCTCCATTCTGTTCCATTGGTCTATGTGTCTGTTTATATGTGAGTACCATGCTGTTTTGTTTACTATAGCTCAGTAGTATAATTTGAAGTCAGATAATGTGATTCCTCAATTTTGTTCTTTCTGCTTAGATTGGATTTGGCTATTCTGAGTTTTTTGTGGTTCCACATAAATTTTAGCATTTTCTTCTATTTCCATGAATAATGTAATTGGTATTTTGATAGAGATTTAGGGATTATATTGAATCTGTAGATTGCTTTGGGTAGTATAGCTGTTTTAACAATATCAGTTCTTCCAATCCATGAACATGAAATAGCTTTCCATTTTTTCTGTTCTCTTAAATAACTTGCATCCATGTTTTGTAGTTGTCATCATAGAGATCTTTCACTTCTTTGGTTAAGCTTATTCCTAGTATATTATTTTATTTGTAGCTATTGTAAATGGGATTACTTTCTGGATTTCTTCTTCAGATTATTTGTTGTTGGCATATAGAAATGCAACTGGTTATTTATGTTGATTTTGTATCCAAAGTTGTTTATTTTAAGAAAATTATTTGGTACAAATTTAACAAATCTTATCTCAATTCTCAGATTTTTTGGTGGCTTTACATAGATGAAGGATATGTTTATCTCCTCTGTCTCTGAGTTCCCACAGTATACCTTATCTGTGTCACTCATTCTGATACTAACCTTATACTTCAGTTGACAATGGGGTTATGTACTGATAAACCCATCACAAATTGAAAAGATTGAAAGTTGAAAATGAACTTAATATACCTAAATACTTAAACTGCCTAATATTATATCTTTAATTATACACCTAGCTTGACAAATATCACAGCTTAGCCTAGCCTATCTTAAAAGTGCTCAGAACACTTATATTAGCCTAATTTTGGGAAAAGACCAAAATTCAAAATTTAAGGTATGGTTTATATTGAATTTGTACCAGTTTTACACAGTAATAAAGTTGAAAAATTTTAAGGGGAACCGTGATAAGTTAGGGACCATCTGTCTAGTGGGTTTCCCTGTTACTTCACTCAGCCAAATGTGGATCGCTTTCCTCCCAACTCAACTGCAAGCTATTGAAGAGCAGACTAGAACAAAGTTTGAAACAAGTGACCTTAGATTTCATTCTGCCTCTGTTTTCTCTAGCCCCAAGCTCTGTCTAGCATTATGAGTCAAAGAGTAAATACTTAATGCTCAGATATTTAAAAATTTATTGTATTGACCTGCAAAGGAATGTCATAAATAATTAATTGTATTTTGTAGTAAACTTATACAATTCTCTCCCTGGAGATTGAAAGTTCTCCTCTTCTGAGGTAGAATCCAAGTCAGTTCATCATTTTCTTCAACTCTTTGTTCTAGAACATTGGTTGTGAGGCTTGTCAATGAGGTCATCCTACACCTAAGTTAAAAGGGGCAGCCAGGCGCGGTGGCTCACGCCTGTAATCCCAGCACTTTGGGAGGCCGAGGTGGGCGGATAACAATGTCAGGAGATCGAGACCACCTTGGATAACACAGTGAAACCCTGTCTCTGCTAAAAATACAAAAAATTGGCCGGGCGTGGTGGCACAAGTTGTAGTCCCAGCTACCTGGGAGCCTGAGGCAGGAGAATCGCTTGAACACGGGAGACGGAGGTTGCAGTTAGCCGAGATCGTGCCACTGCACTCCAGCCTGGGTGACAGAGTGAGACTCCGTCTCAAAAATAAATAAATAAATAAATAAGGGAGAATTTTCTAGTTTCTGCTTTATATGAGCTCAACATTGCTCTAGATTTTAGTGTGAAGTCAGTTTCTACAAAAACCATGTACTGATTACGGAGTCCATTGTTTTAACTGGGAGTCCACTTCCAGGTATGTGTACTGTTTAGATATAGAGATTTTCCTTATAGGCTTTCTAATGGAATGCCCCTTTAAGAATAAAATATTAAGCTGAGAGTGGTGGCTTATGACATAAACCCAGCAATTTGGGAGGGTAAGGCAGAAGGATCATTTGAGGCCAGGAGTTTGAGACCAGCCTAGGCAACATAGCGAGATCCTATCTCTTAAAAAACTTAAAAATAAAAAAATTAGCTGGACTTGGTGGTGCACACCTGTAGTCTCAGCTACTTCAGTTGCTGAGGTGGGAGGATTTTGCTCTGGCCCCAGAGGTCAAGGCTGCTGTGAGCTATGATTGTGCCACTGCACTCCAGCCTCGGTGACAAAGTGAGAACCTGTCTGGAAAAAAAAAAAAACAAAAACAGAAAATATTATTTTTGAAGAATAAAATGATCATATTTATTGTTCTATGAATCTGTTTTTCAATGTCTGTCTATCTTTATTCACCCTTCCCAGACCATTTGAGAGTAAGTTCAAAAAGATTATCTTTTACCTCTGGCCAGGCATGGTGGCTCACACCTGTAATCCCAGCACTTTGGGAGGCCGAGGCGGGTGCATCATGACGTCAAGAGATCAACACCATACTGGCCAACATGGTGAAATCCCGTTTCTACTAAAAATACAAAAATTTTCTGGGCATGGAGGCACGCGCCTATAGTCCCAGCTACTTGGAAAGCTGAGGCAGGAAACTCGCTTGAACCCGGGAGGTGGAGGTTGCATAAGCTGAGATTGTGCCACCGCACTCCAGCCTGGGCAACAGAACAAGACTCCGTCGAAACAAAAAAAAATTACATTTTACCTCTAAATTCTTTAATGTATACCTCCTGAAATAAGAATATTCTCTTACATCTTTTATATAACATCAATACAAATATAAAAATGAGGAAATTAACATTGATACAAAATTATCATCTAATATACAATAAATACACACTCAAATATCACTAGTTATTCCAATTATATTTTTTGGAATTTTTTTTCCTGGTCCAGGATCCAGCCCCGGATTATGTGTTACATTTCATGCCTTATCTCTTCAGTCATCTTTAATATGGAGTCATTCTTCTCCGTGTCTTTGTCTTTTGAGAGCTTGACATTTTTGTGAAGCAAAAAATAAGTGATTTTTAAAGGAGTATTTACATCAGAAATACACATCCTCTGTACTAAAATATTTTATTCACATGAATTTTGTGAAGAAGACATGATAATTGCAAAAGGTTAGAAATCATGGATTTGAGTTTAAAATTTTATTTTTTAGCTTTTTAGTTTCCTTGTGATTGGTGTTACAGAATGTGGGTCCATTTTTAAATCTCATATGAACACATAATATTTGAAGTCAATACATTGATAGCTTCTAGGGGGATGGTGCATAGAAGGCAAGGACAAGGGAAAGAAGAAGAAAGATACAGAAGAGAAAAAATAGTCTTTTTTGAAAGGGATTTCATTCTTATCTGAGAATTATCTGGAAAGTTTTTCAACTGTTGAAGATATATTTAGCAAACATCCTAAAAATGCTTCCTTTTCTCTTGAAATAAATAAGTCAGTAAATTACAATCCTCCAGATTTTCCCAAAATACTGCAACAAAGAACATCTCTCTTGGATATCCAATTTAATTACCTCAGGAGTACTCCTTGTTGCAATATTTCATGGCCAATGCAAGTGCCCTAGAAATTTACAAACCTGCTGTGGGAAAAAACAGTAAAGGTGCCTTAGTTACTTTTTACAAGTTTTGTACAATACTAATGGAACTACAGCTGTGCTTTTAAAAATGTAAAATCCCCATGCAACAATACTAAGTAAAATTGGTTTAGAAAACACTGGAGCTTATAAAGACTCCAGTGGTTTATTGGAAAATCTTACTCTTTGTATATTACTAAAACATGAACATTGGAAAAATAATGTTTACATTAGTGCAAGTAATTTGGAATCATGGTAAAACATCTTAATAAACCAAATTAGTTAAATCTCTTCCTGTGACACCATTCTTTATTTCCCGCAAAAGATAATTAAAGCATCCTCTTAATTGTTGGGACAATAGGAAGAACAAAAAAAATCACCTTTAATAATATAAAAATGGTGGTGAAATTATTTTAATTTTCCTATATCTCTCTTGCTTTCTCTCAATGTACTATGAATCTTTATTCATACCAGAAATATTTTGTCAGGGTCAAGACCAGGCCAGTGATTCAATTATTTATTTCAAAGATTAAACATGTTCAAATAATAATTGAGAGAAACTAATTTTATTCTGAGAATTGTTCTGAAAAAATATCCTACTTGGTTCTGGTTACATTTCTTAACTGTTTTAGGAAGTATTTAGACCGCAAATAGTAATTTTGCTAATATATGCTATTTCTCAGCTGACTATCTCTTGAGAATTGCACTTAAGATGCAGTAATTATTTTTGTCATTTTCAAATAAATCACTAAAATTCATATTTAGTGTTACTGACAGTGCTGTAAGCAATTAAAAAAACAAATATTGTTGATAGCTATATTTTGAAAACAACTGTTGTTTTAAAAAAAAATTCCACATTGTTTACAATTTTTCTCTGTGTCCACAATATCCCTGGTGTACAACTGCATAAATGTAGGCTCAAACCTCCTTAAGCATTACTTTGCAGATCCCACTGGTGGTTAGAATGACCTCTTTCACCTTGTCAAAAGGACAAACTTGTCAAGCTCACTGTAGTCAATACTCTGAAGAGCATCCTTTCAGTTCAGAGACATGGACCAAGCAGGGACTTCGTAGTGCAGATGCTGAGATGTGTGGGCTTGACAGAGACAAATAGTACCAGGACTCACCAGCTGATCAAGGACAAAGGGACATCGGGCCTCTGAAGCTGAAGCCTACTTAGATTTCTCCTATATCATTTAACGATGTGAGAAGAGACTTAATTCTTTGAAGTTCCTGATTTAAGGAGCTGAAGAGCAAAGGAAGCCTTTTGCTTGATCTGATCCTTGTTATTAAAAGAAGCAGAGGAGATAAAACACTTTCTATTTTTATCGATTGATGTATTTTGAGGTCAGTATTTTAGTCTGTTCATCTATATCTTGCCCTCTGCCCTCATTTCAAAGTACTTATTCACTTCTGATTAGAATTTCAATTAATTTGCTGAAATATCCTTTAACTGATTACAGTTAACTCTTTCCAAATTGAAAGAGACTTTGCTATATTTCACTTGGGCTGTTCATTATCATTTATTTTGCTCTTCAGTTTAATTAAGAATTCCAATTGAAAAATCTCTGAAAATTTACTGACATAAATTAATTTAGTTTGACATATGTTTCAAAGTAAGTTGGAAATCAGAATCTTCTCTCTCCCCAAGCATAGTTCATTCTCTAATATCTTCGAAAAAAAATTTAAGAAATGAAGTTCTTTGCTCTTTTATTTTACTGCCTAGATTCACTTTGTACCCTAAATATTAGCTAATATTGATAGAAATGTAATTTTATATTATAGAACTCCAATGATCTTCTGAAATTTCTGCAAATTCTCAATGCAAGAATGAGAAGCATCTTATGGTTCTCTCTATCTTTGATCTCATGCTCCTGCTGACTTATTTCAGTTTGGATATCTTATTTCCTGTCCAGGGCATGGTGCTTCCATTTTTAAGGGTATTGACAGAAATGTAGTATTGAATACTCCTCCACAAATGCTTCAGTTTCACAAGTAATTTATGTGAAGTAGTTACATTGTCCAAAGGTTTTATAATAATGGGGAGTTTTAGAATGCAAGTATGCTAATTGTATCATGGTATTAGAATTTTCATTTTAATTTTTTTCATTGATTAAATCTGCCATCTTATGTGGGCATGGTTCCTAGTGCCCCAAAACAATTACAATAGCATCAGAGATTGCTGATCACAGGTTATCACGACAAATATAACAATGATGAAAAAGCTTGAAATATTGTGAGAAGTACCAAAATGTGACACAGAGACACAAAATGAGCACATCCTGTGGATAAAATGGCACAAACATACTTGCTTGACCCAGGGTTGCTACAAAACTTCAAATTTTTTGGAATAATTTCAACTTTTATTATAGATTAAAGGGTACATGTACAGGTTTGTTACATTAGTATATTGTGTAACACTCAGGTTTGGGGTACAAATGATCCCATCACCCAGGTAGTGAGCATAGTACCCAATAGGTTGTTTTCCAGCTCATGGCCTCTTCCTACCCTCCCACATGAAGTAGCCTGCAGTGTCTATTGCTCTCATCTTTATGTTTATGTGTATTCAGTGTTTAGCTTCCACTTGTAAATAAAAACGTGCAGTATTTGGTTTTCCGTTCTTGTGTTAATTCACTTAGAATAACGACCCTGAGCTCCATCCTTGTTGCTGCAAAGGACATAATTGCATTTTTTATGGGTACATAGTATTCCATGGTATATATGTACCACATTTTCTTTCTCCAATCTACTGTGATGGACACCTAGGCTGATTCTATGTCTCTGCTATTGTAAATTGTGCTGTAATGAACATATGGAGGTGTGCGTCTGTTGATCGAATGACTTATTTTCCTTTGGGGATATACCCACTAATGAGACTCCTGGGTTGAATGGTATTTCTGTTTTGAGTTCTTTGAGGAGTCTCCAAACCACTTTCCACAATGTCTGAACTAGGTCACATTCCCACCAACAGTGTATAAGCATTCTCTTTCTCCACAGCCTCACCAGCATCTGTTATTTTTTGACTTTTCGATAATAGCCATTCTGACTTGGTGTGGGATGGTATCTCATTGTGGTTTTGATTTACATTTCTCTGAGGATTAATGATGTTGAACATGTTTTAAATGTTTGTTGGCTATTGGGACATCTTTTTTTTTGAGAAGTGCCTGTTTGTGTTCTTTGCCCATTTTTTAATGAGATTATTTTTTGCTTGTTGATTTGTTTAAGTTCCTTGTAGATTCTGGATATTAGACACTTGTCAAATGCATAGTTTGTGAATATTTTCTCCCATTCTGTAGGCTGTCTGTTTACTCTGTTGGTAATTTCTTTGGCTGTAAAGAAGCTCTTTCATTTAATTAGGTCTGACTTGTCAATTTTTATTTTTGTTGTGATTGGCTTTGAGGACTTAGCCATAAATCCTTTGCCAATGTCAAGAAGGGATTTGTTCTAGGAGTTCTATAGTTTGGGGTCTTATATTTAAACCTTTAATCCATGTTAAGTTAATTTTGTATATGGTGAGAAGTAGGGATCCAGTTTATTCTTCTGCATATAGCTAGATATTTATCCTACGCCATTTACTCAATAGGGAGTCCTTCCATTGCTTCTTACTGATTTTGTCAAAGATCAGATGGTTGCAAGTGTGCAGGTTGATTTCTGGGTTTTCTACTCTGTTCCACTGGTCTATGTGTCTGTTTTTGTCCAAAGTGCTGTACTTCTCTGAAATAAATTTCCTCACCCTTCTCATTTTCCTCATGGCTTTGTCCTGTCTCCAAACTACTATTCATTTTATAATGCAGAAAAATTTATGTATCATTCTTTATTTAACTTCAGCTTATCCATTTCTATGTGGCCTCAACTCTTAAATGACTTGTCATCATTATAATTAGAAAACAATGGCTTTTTATCCAAAATTAGAACACTTTCTTCTTTCAAAAAGAAATAACTATTAACTATGATGAGATTTTTTGTTTAAAAAACTTAATGTATTCCACCCTAGATGATCAGAGACCCTGATTGCCTGATTACCAATATTAATTCTGTTACAGGCATTCACTGCAAATTTTATATTTGGGTTAACTGTAATAGAAGTTAGGTCTAATAAAAAGTCATACTTTGTGTTTCTCCTTCTTTTCTCTTTTATTTGACTTTCAGCCTGAAGGACAGCAACACATTTTATTTCCGGCATTGTCACTGGGCTCATAGTCAGTTGTTGTGACAATACAACTACTAACATCAGTATCAATATTTTTCCTAGGAGTACAGCAAAACTAGACTCTTACCTTTGGGAAGACATGGTCCCTGTCAGTTGTTTTTAAGTTCAAACACATGCTTTGTGAGAAGCTGCAGATTCTGTATGCAAAACCTGTCTTCTTGAAATGAAGACTATCAGTGCAGATGGTCTACCTTTAAATGATATCTGATTCCTTCTTCACACCTCCCCATGTTTTAATTATGCTGTTGTTTCCCAGAATATAACATTTTTTTCATGAATACCTGACTGCTGCTACTGCAGCTGACACTCTTCCCATGATAGCTAGCAAGTTATGAAGCAGTGACTACTGAGAAGCTACTTATGGAGTGTTGACTATCTTTATGCAACCACTCTTATTCATTTTCTCCATAAAGCTTAAGCACATAAAACTAAGCCCTATTTTTATAACTTGATGTTGGTCATGATTTCCCTTATATCCAGCTATTAAGTATTGGAGCTAATAGCTCAAATGTAACTGTATGTGCCAACCACTTGGAATAAAATTTATTGTGAATAGCTTCCATTTTCCAAGTTAATCTTTTTTGTTACAACTTCCTGAAATTCATGATTTTATTTTTAGAAATTGAACTCTACTACATATATAAATAAAATGATTCTGGAAAAATTATATTGTTTCTGGAAGTCTCTGTTTCTTCAGTTTTAAAATTAGAATAATAAAGCAGGTTTCTAAGGACTGTATTTTATATGAAATCATAGTATGTATGTAAAGCAAAGTCATTAGCTCAAATGCCCACACAAACCAAATTGGTCACACGAATTAGTAAATCCAGACAATGAAAGGCATAAGGAGTTTGGAGATTCTTGGAAACCCATAATACATAAAGGTACTCAAACACAAAATGAGTTTTGCTACACAAAATATTAAAGAAGAAAATCTGGCCACAAATCAGGTGTTACTTATAAAAATACTTAGTATGCAAGAGAATAAAAAATGTTAGTTTCTTCTTTCACTTTCATTTTTCTTCTACTTCTTACCCTGACCTATTGTTGACCCAGTCTTACAAGTCATAACAAAGAGAAAAATAAAGATGGCTAAAGCATTGTCATGTCTTTAAAGATTACTAAATTTCCTTGGAAGACACACAAAAACGTAAAAAGTCAAGAACAATAAACCAAACAAGAACTATAAACCAATGTTTCCTCAAACAATGAAATCACAATGGAAGGATTTATTTGGTGGGATTGTCAGGGAAGATTTCATAGATACGCTAGCATTAGAGCTAGGTCTTGCATAAAATAAGGTAGCTGATGGGAAAAAAAAGGTCAAGGATGTCCAAAATTACAGGAACCATTTGTACAAAAAAAATAAAAATAAAATGAACGTATATGGCAGTGATTCACCAACCTTAGGGTCTCATACTAAACTAATTATACATCCATAGAATACGTTATGCAGGCCATAAGAAAACTAGATAAATGCTTACCTGGAACCTTTAATTATTCAGCAATATGTTGAACTCCTAATGCCTTTACCAAAGATTTATTCCCAGCATCTAAAGTAATTCGAAAGGTTGTTTTATTACATTATATATTAAATTTTAAAACCCCTAAAACTCAGCATATTTTAATGAGTTTCAAAAATATAATAATTTGGGAGGAATTCTTTGGGGATAATCTGTAATTACTAGTGGCATTCTGTATCTTCTCATTCATGCCAGAGGGCACCAACGTTCAATGTTAGCGATTTTGTTCTTTGACTTTCTAATGGTTTACCGTTTTGTGTCATGATCTTATTAACTCAGACGTGGACTGTTATAATATCCTGTTACCCTCAGCCTCTTTGTCTCCTTCAATCTACCCTGAATTCATATTTCTAAAACATAATTTTGATTTTATTATTTTGTTGCTCAACATTTGTTTCATAGGCAAATAACATTTGCCTATGACAAATAATACAAATAATACAAATTGCCTAATAGAAATAATAACAAAATAAATATTGTTCATTTAATTTGGCTCAAACTGTCAGTATGAAGGTTTATGTATTGATACATAAACAAGAATAGGAGTGAATAAGATATGAGAAAAGCAGAACAAGAAGAGTGTTGGTTTAGAGTCACTAGCACCTTCTGAATTTAAAGCAATTTCAACAGTTACTTTTGTACGACTTTAGAAACTACCTAGCATTTTTCAGTTTGGGTTTCCACAACTAATCAATCATTTTTTAAGAGTTGTTTGAAGTGTTGTGGTGCAGAATAGAGATAATGTAATAGATACTCCAGTGTTTGTGGAAATGAACAGAACTGCACCTGGCTGAATTGACAAGTTCTGGCAGCAGAAAAAGAGAATTTCAGAAAAATGTCCCAGAAGAGACAACAAGACCAAGAGGTATTCATAAAGAGAGCTTCCAGGAGATAAACAGGGCACCAGAAGAGACTGGCAGCAGGTAATAGGAAGAAAGAACAAAAGTCAGGGAATTGGTACCGGGGAGATAGCCTTGTAAGAAACAGATTTAGGGAGTCTACTATCAGGAAGAAAGGATCCAGATGAGTGATTAAAGTCAGAAATTTCAGCAGATAAATGGTAATTCAGTGTCAGCAAATGGAGTTGTCAGGGTACAATTCAAGTACCAGAAGGCTAAGACAAAATGTGAACCAGTTACAAGACTGAGCTAATCCCCGATCCCAACTTCTTAAATTATGAATATAGGCACTTTAGAGTTCCCCTACTTCAGAAGCATGTTTCCTTCAGAGTCCAGGGATGGTAGAATCAGTACCATCAGGGCAATGACGTCTGGAATCAATTTTATTACCCTGGGAGTGTTTGGACTAATGAAGAGATAGGGATCCAATCCAGACTCCTAGGAAGCGTTTTTATTAAATTTGAACTGGACACTCTAAGGTTTCCTTAATAGTTTGAGATTTATAAATATTCTTTTCATTTATAAAGGAGATTTTCACTGCAACTGTATAATCTGTGTGGACTCAAAAAGTCAAATGTATTCTTCTTCTTCTTCTTTTTTTTTTTTTTTTTTTTTTGAGATGGAGCCTCGCTCAGTAGCCCAGGCTGGAGTGCAATGGCGTGATCTCACTGCAACCTCCACCTCCTGGGATCAAGTGATTCTCCCACCTCAGCCTCCTGAGTAGCTGGGATTACAGGCACCCGCCATTGTGCCAGGCTACTTTTTGTATTTTTGTGGAGACAGGGTTTCACCATGTTGGCCAGGCAGATCTTGAACTCCTGACCTCAAGTGATCTGCCCGCCTCGGCCTCCCAGAGTGCTGGGATTACAGTCATGAGTCATCGCGCCCAGTGAAAGTCACATGTATTCTTAAAGAGGACACTGTAAAGCAATGATCTATAGAGAAGAATATACAGGTATATCGGAGCTTCCAAATTTGTGATTGGTATTGGAAATAGAGAAAGATGCACCCACAAAATTTAGACTGAACTTGTTTAAGAAAATCCTTAGTATGTTCTAAGCACTTTTATTTACCCCATTTTACAGATGCAGAAGCTGAACAAATCAAGTTTAAATAATAGACTTCAGTTCATGCATATAGAAAGTAGAATAATCAGGATTTGAACTCAGAAAATCTGTGTGGAAGACTCCATGTTTGTAATTACTATACCATCTGTCTAATTATATTTTCTTCAGTGATTAGTGTTCATTAGAAAAAAAAAAAGCAAAAGCATTTCAAGTCTAAACACAAATAACTGCAGATGCAGATTTCTTGCATAATACCTTAACAACTATTTGCGTAGCTCATGATTCTGTCGGTCAGCTGAGTGGTTCTTTTGGTCTGAATAGGCTCAGATGATCTTTATGGAGCATACTCAGGTGAACTGTCTGAAACACCTCACTCACATGTCTAACAGCTGATAGGCTCTTGGCCAGAGTGCCTTCATTCTCTTCCACATGGTCTCACATCCTTTAACAGGCTAGTTCAGATTTACTTCCATGGGATTGTCAGGATTCCAGTGCACCAAAAGAGTGTAAGCTCCTATGGGAAATTTATTTTTATTTATTTGTTTATTTTTGAGATGGAGTCTTGCTCTGTCACCAGGCTGGAGTGCAGTGGCGCAATCTCGGCTCACTGCAACCTCCAGCTTGGAAGATCAAGCGATTCCCCTGCCTCAACCTCCCGAGTGGCTGTGATTACAGGCATGTGCCAACACGCCCAGCTAATTTTTGTGTTTTTAGTAGAGACGAGGTTTAACCATGTTCGCCAGGATGCTCTCGATCTCTTGACCTCGTGATCTACCTGCCTCAGCCTCCCAAAGTGCTGGGATTACAGGCGTAAGGGAAAGTTCAAGACACTACATCAGAGTTCTAAAACTGGGGCAATTCCTCCAACTCACAAGGGATATTTGACAATATCTGGAGAAACATTTTTAATTGGCACAATGAGAGGCCTGCTAATGGCATCTGGTTGGTAGAAGGCAGGATGCTAAATATTCTACAATGAATAGGACAATACTCTTCAACACAGAATTATCCAGTCCAAAATGTCAACAGAGAAATCCTGATCAATTTGGGTCACATTTGTTAATGTTCAATTAGCCAAATAAACTCATATGGCCCACACAATTTCAAGGACTAAAGAAATAGATTCCATCTCTTGCTGAAAAGTGAATTTTTGGTTATTTTAGCAACCGTTAAAGGTGATGTGTTACTTGACCAAAGCAGAAACATTTTTTTAAATGAGGAAATAAGAGGCCAAAATGATGAAGAAAGAAAATAAGATGAAAAGGAAGGAGGAGGAGGAGGAAGAACAAAGTGGAAGGGAATAAAAGAATTAGAAAGTATTTAGCAGGACAGCAAACCTGGGGAGGTTTTCATTAATACTTTGCTCTCATGTAATCAGACTTTAATGTACTCTTATGTGATTATGTGTTATCTTTTTATAGCTTTTAAAAGATGCTTGATTGGCTGAACGTGGTGGCTCACACCTGTAATCCCAGCACTTTGGGAGGCCAAGACAGCTGGATAACTTGACGTCAGGAGCTCGAGACCAGCCTGGCCAACATGACGAAACCCTGTCTCTATTGAAAATACAAAAATTAGCCAGGCGTGGTGGTGTGTCTCTATAATCCCAGCTACCTGGGAGGCTGAGGCATGAGGATTGCTTGAACCTGACATGCAGATGTGGCAGTGAGCTGAGATTGAGCCACTACACTCCAGCCTGGGTGACAGAGTGAGACCCTGCCTCAAAACAAAAAACAACAACAACAAAAAAAAAAAACAAAAAAAAAAAGGAAAAGAAAAGAAGAAGAAAAAAGAAAAAAAACCCTGCCTTTTGGGTGCATTTTCATGTACTTAAGACACAAAAATAATCTACACCAATAGAACAACATTAACCTATATATACACAGTATTTAAGGACTTGGTATGAAAAATAATTGCAATTGAACAATAAACCTGTCGAGAATGATTACTGCGATATTCGTATAGTTCATTAGCCAGAGATCTATCCTTATATTTTGTCTCTATAAATGTAATTATTGCAAAAAACTAAATTAAAATAAACATTTCTTATCGAAAGATCAATAGTTGTGACCATATCATAAATAGAGACTTTTCTAAGGGAATTGGTTTGTTACATACATTGTGTTTTGAAACAGTTCTTTAAATTTTGGTCTTTTTTAATTAGGAAGAAGAAACAGAGAAAAATAAAGAGAATGTTGCTGTCTCAACTATCTACTACTATTTTAGAGTCTTCAAGGGCACAAATAATTTTTTTAAAAAACTTTGATACATAATGATCTATATGATGTAAGATAACTAATAATAGTGGCTGAAATTTTTGTCACTCTAAATGTTTCCAAATATGTGGGATTTTGGTACAACTGTATAAAAAACTATATGACTGAAAATTATTTTAATTATTGTAACTGATATAGAGTATACCTATAAACAGCTACAAATTATATAAAATATTACATGGTTGAACTATATGAAATTGCTGGTATTTTTTAACCATTTTCTACTTGTACTAATTATAATAATACATGGGTCAAATTAATATTACTAGCAAACTCAAATTAAGATAATTCATATGATATTTAAAATTTAATATCGTTTAAAGCTTTGACAAATTTAAACATATTGCCTGAAAAATCTTGCTGCTTGATTTGGAGTCCTAAAACGACAATTTTCTTAAGTCCTTATCATGCCAAATATATGTGATCATGTTCTGTGCAAATTAAGATTTACAGAAATGTGTTAGATATCACCAGAAAATTAAAATTTAAAAAGCAGCTGGAAGAAACTTCCCTATCTTTTCAGCCATAAATTTAACACTGAAGAAGCGTAAGTCTACATATGCCTGTCATCCTCCAACTACTTGTGCACATATGCTATTTTAATAAAGGATAAATTTGTTCATAGAAGTGTAAATATTATTTTTCTGTAATAGATACAAGTTCCCCCATGTAGCATCTTTGCTTCAAAATCTTAATGAGAAGCAGTGCAGTGCAGTGGGAAAGGATTGCCTCTGGAGTCACATAGATAAACCTGACTTTTAATCTCAGCACTGCTTTTAATTAGCACTAGTCTAGAACTTTGTTATTCTTACATAACTTCTCAGAGGCCTAGCTTACACTTATGTGTAAAGTGAGATAACAATGCCACCCTGCTTATGTGTTATAAATAATTATACGGAATATATATATATATATATATATAGAGAGAGAGAGAGAGAGCACCTTCTTCTGTGTAACTGTATAGTATATGTTCAGTTAATACAGGACGATTTGTTTTATTGTGCTTCACTTTATTGTGCTTCACAGATACGCTTGTTTTACAGATTGAAGGTTTTTTTTGGCCAACCCTGTGTTGAGAAAATCTATTGGCACCATTTTCCCAGCAGCATGTGCCCACTGTGTCTCTGTGTTACATTTTTATACTTATTGCAATATTTCATATGTTTTTATTATTATTATATCTGTTATGGAGATCTGTAATCAGTGACCTTTGATGTTACTATAATTGTCTCGGGTGCCATGAACCACACCCATTTAAGTTGGTGAATGTCATTAATAAATGTTAGATGTGTTCTAACTCCTCCTCAGAATGGCCGTTCCCCCATTTTTCTCCCACCCCGTGGCCTTAATATTCCCTGAGATACACAATACTGAAATTAGGCCAGTTAATGATCCCACAATGGCTTCTAAGCATTCAAGTGAAAAGAACAGTCCCACATATCTCACTTTAAATCAAAAGGTGGAAATGATCATACTCAGTGAGGAAGGCATATCAAAAGCTCAGATAAGCCAAAAGTCTCTTGAACCAATGGCCAAGTTGCAAATGCAAAGGAAACGTTCTTATAGGAAATTAAAAATACTACTTCCATGAACACACAAATGGTAAGAAAGTGAGGCAGCCTTATTGTTGATAAGAGGAAAGTTTTAGTGGTCTGGATAGAAAAATCAGACCAGACACAACATTCCCTTAAGCCATTGCTTAATCCAGAGCAAGGCTCTAGCTCTCTTGAATACTATGAAGGCCAAGAGAGGTCAGGAAGCTGCAGAAAAAAAGTTGGAGGCTAGCGGAGGTTAGTTCAAGGTGTTTAAGGAAAGAAGCCATCTCCATAACATAAAAGTGCAAGGTGAAGCAGCAAGTGCTGATGTAGAAGCTCCAGCAAGTTATCTGGAATAGAAGATCCAGCTAAGGTAATCAATGAAGGTGGCTACACTAAACAACAGATTTTCCATGTAGATGAAACAGCCTTGTATTAAATGAAGATATCATCTAGGACTTTCATAGCTGGAGAGGAGATGTCAAAGTCTGGTTTCAGAGTTTCAAAGGACAGGCTGACTCTCTTGTTAGTGGCTAATGCAGCTGATGACTTGAAGTTTAACCCAATGGTCATTAATCATTCCAAAAAACTTAATGTTGTTAAGAATTATGTCAAATCTACTCTGCCTAGGTTTTATAAATGGGACAACAATGCCTGCAAGACAGCATGTCTGTTTAGAGCATGGTTTACTGAATATTTTAAGCCCACTGTAAGCCCACTGTTGATAGTTACTACGCAGGAAACAAAGATTTCTTTCAAATATCACTGCTCATTGACAATGCTTTGGACACCCAAGAGCTGTTAAGCAGGTATACAAAAAAAATTAATATTGTTTACATGCCTGCTAACATAACATCCACTCTGCAGCCCATGGAACAAAGAGTAATTCTAATTTTTAAATCCTATTTTATTGAAGAAATACATTTCCTAAGACTATAGCTGCCATAGATAAAGATTCCTGTGATTAATCAGGGCAAAGTAAATTGAAAAATTTCTGAGAAGGATTCACCATTCTAGGTGCCATTAAGAGCATTTGTGATTCGTGGAAGGAGGTCAAAATATCACCACCAACAAGTTTGGAAGAAGTTGATTACAATCTGCGTGGATGACTTTGAGAGATTCAAGCCTTCAGTGGAGAAAGCAACTGCAGATGTGGTAGAAAAAGCAAAAGAACTAGAATTAGAAGAGGAACCTGAAAATGTGACTGGGAATGATCGAACTTTAACAATGAGGAGTTGCTTTTTATGGATGAGCAATGAAAGTAGTTTCTTCAGATGGAATCTATTCCTGGCAAAAATGCTGTGAACATTGTTGAAATGACAACAAAGTATTAAGAGTGCTACATAAAGTTAGTTGATAAAGCAGTGGCAGAGTTTCAGAGGATTGACTCCAATATTCATGAAAGAGCACTCAGTCAATGTGGCAAACTTCATTGTTGTCTTATTTTAAGACATTGCTGCAGCCACCTCAGCCTTCTGGAACCACCACTCTGAGCAGTCAGCAGTCATCCAGGTTGAGGCAAGACCCTCCACCAGCAGAACAATTAACAACTGGCTGAAGGCTCAGATGAGCAGTAGCATTTGTTAGCAATAAAGTGTTTTTAATGAAGGTATGTATGTTGTTTCAATAGACATAGTGTTATTAAACACTAAATAGAATACGATATAGTGCAAATATGTCTTAAATGCATTAAGAAACCAAGAGATTAATCTGACTTGCATTATTGTGATGATGTTTGCTTCATTTCTGTGGATCGTACCTGAACCCACAGTATTGCTGGGATTTGCCTATTAATTAATTACTAATTTCTATTATTATTGCACATATTTTTATATTGAAAGTCAGTATGTATCAGATTGTAATTATGTTTTCTACATTGTGCTTTATATTATCCCTTTTTAGCTTCCAAGACTTATGAATTCTGACTACAAGTAGAAACTGAGGAAAGCATTCTGAGGTCTGTCAATTTTAATTTATCTTATTATTCCCATTCTTGTTTTTCTCTTCTCTAGTTTTTTTTCACTCTGAAATCTTCTTCTTCACTTCCCCTACATATAACATCACCCTTGATTAAAAATCTTTTAAAACTTAGACAATGACTTTCTAATATCTTCAATGTATAGCTTTAAAAATAAAATAATTTATAGGCAGACAATGGAAAACAGATTTAGAAAAATCATCTTGATGTTGAAGTAGCCTTAGTTCCTGACTAAACCACAACTCAGTATTATGAGCACTTACGTCTGAAAAATTAACGTGGCTTCTTTGAATAGTACTTGGGAAATACTTCCTCTGCCTTCCCAATATCCAGGTAATTTTCAATGTGTCTCAGATATGAGAGATAACTAAAATTAATTTAAATAAAATGCCATGTTCATTAATTTTCTCTCTAAGGAAAATATGATACATAGTCAATACTCTTCTCATTGATTACTTATAGTGTGTTAAATAATCACTTTATAAAACTTGAAGGACAGAATCATAGCTATTTGTAGACTACAAATAACCCCAAATAAAATATTTCAGCACAAATCTTTGGTGACTGGCTGTAGCAAGAAGGCAATATGAATTGATGGGCTCATTTATCTCTACCTCTTCAGAGACCACTTTGTATTTTTCACTGACTACATTAATACATTCTGCATGTTTGACTATGAATAGTCACTGCTATGGGATACCTTTCAACAGCCCAGAACAGTTTAATATTATCAAGGTTACAGCTGTACTTGTTCATAAATAATTCATTTAAAATGTGTTTTTTAATTAAAAAAACAGGTCATATGATTCATTTTGCAGTCCTACAGGTCGTCAGTAGATCATCTGGGGATGATTCATTAATACCTTCTCTAGAATCTGCAGTTTGCTAGCCCACATTTGTTCATAAATGAACTGAATAATACCGCCTACGACTCCCAGGCTTTTATTACAAAACTCACAGAGGCACCTTTGACTAGCACCTCCATGGATTTAAAAACAATATGGGATTATCATATTCCAATACACAGATATCAGCCATGTGCTGCTCGAAAAAACCTTTGCCCATTTGTCAGTCTAAATCGTAGTTCAGACTTGGCAGCAAAGAAAATAGGGCATCATATTTTTACTTACATATAACATTACTGGTAACTGTAAACTGACAAAATAAGATAGAAAATAGTTTAGAATATCTGTGGTTACATTATCTATCCCTGTACTTGAGGTCTTTGGAGTATATGATTTTAAAATAGATTACTTACTGCAAAACCTATTTTCAGAGATATTTTCAGCTCTGTCTTCAAAGATCACTAAATAATGGCCAATAACCTGACAAGTAAATAAGGTTCTCCTAAGATTTGGCATATGAAGATGCACATAAACTATTTAGGAATGATTATAGCTTTACAAAGTCTGCTGTAGAACCCAGTGAAACTCTAGTAGCATCAATGGTCAATGCACTTTACAAAGCACAGATCATCTGAGCAATTAGTTCACCTGCCACAGGTACTGAGACTACAGATTCAGTCTCTATACATTTCCCTTTTCTTTTTTTTTAACTTGTATTTTAAGTTCAGGGGTACAAGTGCAGGTTTGCTACATAGGTAAACTTGTGTCATGGGAGTGTGTTGTACAGATTCTTTTATCACCCAGGTATTAAGCCTAGAACCCATTAGTTATTTTTCCTGATCCTCTCCCTCCTCCCACCCTTCACCCTCTGAAAGGCCACAGGGTATGTTGTTCCCCTCTATGTGACCATGTGCTCTCACCATTTAGCTCCCATTTATTAGTGTACACATGCAGTATTTGGTTTTCTGTTCCTGTGTTAGTTTGCTAAGGATAATGGCCCCCAGCTCCGTCCATGTCCCTGCAAAGGATATAATCGCACTTTACAAAAGAAGACATACATGCAGCCAACAATCATGTGAAAAAGTCTCAACGTCACCTATCATTAGATAAATGCAAATCAAAACCACAATGAGATACCAACTAACACCAGTCAGAATGGTTACTATTAAAAAGTCAAAAAATAACAGATGCTGGTGGGGTTGTGGAAAAAAAGGAATACTTTTACGCTGTTGATGGGAGTGTAACTTAGATCAGCCACTGTGGAAAACATTGTGGTGATTTCTCAAAGACCCAAAGACAGAAATATCATTTGACACAGCAAATTCCATTACTTGGTCTATACTCAAAGGAATATAAATCATTCTATTATAAAGACACATGCACGTATATGTTCATTGCAGCACTATTCACATTAGCAAACACGTAGAATCAACCTAAATGTCCATCAATGATAAACTGGATAAAGAAAATGTGCTACATATATACCATGGAATGCTATGCAGATATAATGAATTCTCTTTTCTTGGCAGAGAAAAAAGTTCAGTTCACGTCCACAAATACACACCTACATTTATCTCGCAAGGTAATCTGGCTTAGGCTATATGGCTTGTACCATCAGTTATGCCTTTTCTCCCATGTATTTTCAAACTCTCTCTCTCTTTACTGTTTTTTTTTTTTTTTTTGGACATCTCTAAGACTTTCTCATCTTGAAAACTCAATTATAAAACTACAAATTCCATTGACTTTGTTCCTGTATCTACTAAGTGTACCACTGTGTTTATTCTTTATTTTTATGACAAGATCACCTCCACTTTTTTATTGCTTTGCTTAATGCAGTAAAACACTCATACCACGTTACTCCAAATAATTTGTTCACTAAGGTCATTAATTATACATTTCAAAACTCACTGAACACTTAGTAGTCCTTCTTTTGTTCTCGCTGTCCTAACATTTGAAATGATGACTCATTACATCTTTCCTTGCTTCTCTGACATCACTATTTCCTTCTACCAAGTTAATTAGCTCCTTTTTAGCATGTCATATGAATTCTCCTGTTTTCCATAAACATGTGTTTTCAATGCTTTTATTCCTTGTACATTATATGTCTTGGGCATACAATCTAAATGACTAAATCTAAATGACTGGGCATACAGTCATTTAGGTGACTAGATTCAATGTTTTTCAGAAATAACTTAGATGTTACATCCCAGTATACATTTCCAAATCATTGACTGGTAAGATTTCAATTTATCCAATCACTTATTGCAAATCTCCACTTAGCAGTTTCAGATACATCTCAAACTCAGTGCTTAATATAGACAGCATCATCATTTCCTCAATCTATTATTTCTCCTTTCTCAGTAATAAAATTATTGCTTATGTTCACCTAAACTACAGAGAAAATTGAGTTGCATTCAATTATTGTGCAGGTACAGACTGCTTTCAGCCCTATCTAAAAGCAGATGTGCCATCTCTCCCCCCATAACCTCTCTGCTAGATAACTAGGATATAGCCATTTTCTTGAGGTTTATAGATGCCCCATAATGTAAAATAGCAAAAATACTCCACAAGTGATAAACCAGACATAGACATGAAACAATATCATTAAATAAAGAGACATATATGTGGGCCTAACTCCTGCTGGGTGGCATTAATCTGAATGCGAGCTCCTGGTCAAGGGAAGATTTCATCAGGCACCTATGGCAAGGGCAGCCGTTACATATCTGGGCAAAGAGGCAGGATAGTAATGTCTCTACTTTCAAATAGCTCTTACAACAGAAAAAAAAGCCCTTCAAATAAGCCATTTACCATAATGTTTTCTGGAAGTCTTTTAACTCCAGCCCTATCTCTAGAGATTTTTGAAAATGCTCACCCCATTTTCCTTCTTCCTCCTCTTCTTGATATGGTGGAAAACAAAAACCAGGCAACCATCTGAGCTTCTGTCTGTTATCCTTAACATTTCTCCATTGAAAATGAATATGGAACTACCTGTTAGATTTGCAGAGAAGGGAAAAAAAGCAGGAGGAAGAAAATTGATTTCATAAGTAAATTTACTCCACACTAACAACAAGAATAACATAACCTCTCTTCCCTCTTCATAGGCCATTGCTATTTTCCCCTTTTATTGGCCAGGAGTGACAATCTGTAAATTTCCAATTTTTTTCCTCCTCACTAACCACATGAGGACTCAGATGCCAGGGTTTGCCTGTCTTCTCCCCAGCTCCATATAGTAAGTCATCATTTGGTTGTATTACTCACATATAGAAAATCCATATCAAAATCCATAGCACTTTTGACATTGATCAACATTTACATTCATATCGTCAACATATGTCCCTCACATTGGCCATGGACACTGTACTCTGGTACCTGCCCTCTTCCTCATCCCCATTCATAACAGTCACCACTGCAACCTTGTCATTGAACTCTTTGACCCCTTCACATCTCAAGTTATCTGATGTTCCACCACAGTCTCCCTTTTCTTTCTCAGAATAGGTTGGCATTTTTACAAACCTCTGCCAGTATTCCTGTACTTGACTGTAACCTTCACCCTAGATGAATGAGCAATCACAGAATATATCAACCAGTTATCTGAGAATCCTTCTGCAGCAATATCCATTCCTCCCAACAGAACTGATGTGTCTCATCCCCAAGAATTTACAACGCACTGCATTTCCTCCTTTCACTACAACTATGGTTTTTAACTTTGCTATTTCTCTTTCAAAATAATACCTAGCAGACAGACAATACCTGAGGAAACTACCAGCTACCCAACTTTAAGCCACATTTCAGATTGTCAAGGGCAAACCCATAGAGTGTATTGCTTTTCAGGTGAGAGAAATCCAATAAAAAAAATTCTGGTTGTACTCCACATTCATATAAATCATCCATGCATAATAAATGGAAGAGGACCTCAACTATTCTCAAGTGTAGAGGATACTGACCCTGTAACATTATGACTTCAGCTTTTCTCCATCTTACACCATTCTCTGTCATGTCTGAGCCAGTGATAACATGTAAATCCAATTGGAGATTAGACAATAAAAATACAGTAAACTAAGCACTTGCAATAAACTGTGTCATCTCCATCTTTGGTGCCTGCTCTACTGATTGGAACATACAGATTATAACTGATCTTAATAATCCATCTTTCAGTCAAATGTGTAGAGAGCTAGAAGCCTTACAAGAATCAGAGATAGAAGAATATACATAACACTAAGATGTGATAGCACCCGAAAGAAAATTTAATGTCAAGCCAAGGTTGTAATTTAAAGCACTCAAGGCATAGCCTTATCTATAGCTAAGGAATAATTTAAAAGTCTACCTCTGAAAATGACAACAAGATTCACATCCCTCTCTGCTTTGAGCAGTCTTTTTCTCTTCTTTGATTTCTTCAGTCTCTGTAATGTTGCCTTCTTACCTGAATGTTCCCTGTTCTTTGTACTACTTTTGTTTGAAGACATATTTGGAAATTCTGCCCAGGTTGTGATTTTGCTAGTCCCCTGACATTGCTTCTTGATTCACAGCTAATCTGGCTCCTGAGCAGGATGTTCCACCTTCTCCCATTATTCCATGTACAAAACTGTATATTCAGTTCGAACAGGAAAAGTCTCCAAGATACAGGGTTAAAGTCATTCAAATTGTTGTAGTGCCTGAATAGATTTCAAAATTGAGTCTCTCAGAAGCTCAATGATTGGCCCAGGATTACAATGTAAGATAGTAATAGAAAAGTTACAGCTAGTGTCATTTGTGGATTACTCTAACCTAAGACGCAGATGATATGATGACAGATTATAGATAGTTCACAAATATATTCACTTCTATACTGGATGTTAAAAACTTGAAAAGAAATTTGGGAAGGAAATAAGATGGAAATTAATATTGACAAATACTAAGTATTGAGTTTTAATTAAAACAGAGAACTAGGACAGATAAGAGCAAGAGTAGGGGAAAGAGCATTCACTTCAAGAACTCTGATACTTTGATTAATAAAAAGAAAACTATGGCTAAAATTCTTCCAAAGTAAAATATATATATATTTAAGTATAAATATATATAAATAGATATAGTATAATATATTTAAGTATACGTATACTTAATATATATATTTATACTTAAATGTATATATTTATGCTTTATATATATTTACTATATATATAAAGCTACAGCAATAACAGTTCAGAGAGGCAAAACTTGGTGGTATGTACTCACTATTTCACAGAGGAGAGAAACCTTGAATCTGGAGGACATGACCATCTTGTTCAATGGGAGATATACTCTGTTATTGAGCAAGGATTATTCATTAGCCTTCTCCTTGATTTGAATCAAATATCTGTCATTGTTTTCTTCCTCTCTCTGCTCTGAGCCCAAGCTTATGAACTTACTTTCTGATATCTAAGCTCTTGTTCTTTTTTTGAGATGGAGTCTCGCTCTGTCGCCCAGGCTGGAGTGCAGTGGCACAATCTTGGCTCACTGCAAGCTCTGCCTCCCAGGTTCACGTCATTCTCCTGCCTTAGCCTCCCGAGTAGCTGGAACTACAGGCGCCTGCCACCACGCCCAGCTAATTGCCTCTGTTCCTAACATTAAAATATCAATAAAATAGGTGACTTTATTAGAAGGTGAATATAGCCTAGTCTCCTAGAGCTTTTACAGAAGTGTATTATTCATTGTACATGAAGAAATTGTCTATAAAATGTTATATTAATCTTTGGCATGTAATAACCGAGTGCAAGCAACTCTAGCATTAAAATTATTGTTTTCCTCAATATGCCAAGTTTAAAATAAAAAACCTTTAGCTGTGACGAATTTCCCTAAAAGTCACATGGCCTGGTTTATTACAATTTGGGTAGCATTTCTTAGTAAATATGCCAATATTGGCCTACACATTTTCAACAAAGTAGTAGATTTAGATTCAATGAAATTCATATGAAAAAGATTCGCCAGATTAGCAATGAAAATTTAATTAGTGGGTTCTAAAGTAGTTAGAATATTAAAAGAAAAAGAAATAACAAGCGCAGGAAAGACTATATGTAGAGACTTGTACAGGATCCTAAACTTACCGGTGTGACATTTGAAAGAGAATTAGAGTTACTATGATGGCTATTTTTGAATATGTGAAGGATTACCAATTTGTAAAGGGAGTTGATTTGTTTCATATGACTCTAAGGAGACAGAACCCCAAGATCCATGAATGAAAGTAAAAGGGAAATAGATTTTATTTTTCTCAGTGAAAGAGACTGCTTAGTAGGATGGTGAGTTTCCAAAATGCGAGCCAGGCTAATGAGCCTTCTTCAGTGATATTTTATAGAATTCCTATAATCATTAAAAGTTTAACTCAATAGGTTCTAAGTGACAGTCCATCTTGGAAGGTTCTATGATTAATACACAGTGGAATATTAGATAGAGAACCTATATATTTTGGCTTCTGGTCCAAGATTCTCTTTCTTATTTTCTCTTCTTGTCTTCAGAAGTGATGGGTACTCAAAATATCTGGACTTGATTAATATGCATTCTATGTGTGTAAAAAATTATCACTTGTACCCCACAAGTATGTAAAATATCTTGTATGAGTAAAAGGAAAAAAAATAAAAAATAAAAAGACACAGGGAAGATATTTGTTTACCTGTTTGTTTGTTACATCTTCCTTTGCATACCTGTGTTCTGATTCCTGAGTTGAAAAAAAAATGCAATATACTTCAAACAGCATCAAATTATTATGACCCACACAAAACAATCACTTGCAGTAGGTAAGGAAAATGCCTCCTGAGTATACCTTATTTTCTTAGTTCTATGCAGTAGCGATCTGTGGCTGGTAATTGCATGTTTGAAAAGTAACTCACATGAAATATTAGACAGGCAATACTAACTAGTCACTCAAGGATTTTTATTAATCTGCCACAAGCAACTCCATTCCCGATACGGCAATTAGGGAATAAGCGGATAATTCATTAGTCACATACTCAAGAGAAAATAGCTTATGTAATCTATTTTTGTCTGGATCACATAAAGCACCAAATGCAAAAATGTTCATTGTAAAGTGCTCTTCCCCATGAGAATAAAGAAAATGGGACATGAACTTAGCATTTTAATTTCTATAAAATCCTGTTGTATGTGAAACTGTCTTTTTATTATCATTACTTCTTGATATACAAATCTTGGGTTCCCAAATGGCAGGCTAATAGAGAGGGAGCACTAATCATGGAGGCACAGGCTACTAAAGAGCAGAAGTCAAGACTGATGTGAACCAATTAACTGAATGTTAGACATGTCAGTATGATATATCCAGTGAAATCTAAAGAGTTGAAAGCAAGAATCAAATAACAAAATGGTGTATGTGATTTGTGCATTTAACAAATCACATCAGAATATACCTAATGTTTCTTTCTAAAAGTCACATGTGACGTTTAATTTTTAGATACTCTTTTTTTATCCTCATTAATTTTTAATTCACCATCTACCTTGATTAATTTATACCATCTTTGACTCACACCCCTTGAATACTTTATTTTTTTTATATTGTCTTTCCAATATGTATTTTTTTAATTTATTATTATTATACTTCAGGTTTTAGGGTACATGTGCTCAATGTGCAGGTTAGTTACATATGTATACATGTGCCAGGCTGGTGCGCTGCACCCACTAACTCATCATCTAGCATTAGGTATATCTCCCAGTGCTATCCCTCCCCTCTCCCCCCACCCCACAACAGTCCCCAGAGTGTGATGTTCTCCTTCCTGTGTCCATGTGTTCTCATTGTTCAATTCCCACATATGAGTGAGAATATGCGGTGTTTGGTTTTTTGTTCTTGCAATAGCTTACTGAGAATGATGATTTCCAATTTCATCCATGTCCCTACAAAGGACATGAACTCATCATTTTATATGGCTGCATAGTATTCCATGGTATATAAAAACCCTAGAAGAAAACCTAGGCATTACCATTCAGGACATAGGCATGGACAAGGACTTCATGTCTAAAACACCAAAAGCAATGGCAACAAAAGACAAAATTGACAAATGGGATCTAATTAAACTAAAGAGCTTCTGCACAGCAAAAGAAACTATCATCAGAGTGAACAGGCAACCTACAAAATGGGAGAAAATTTTCACAACCTACTCATCTGACAAAGGGCTAATATCCAGAATCTACGATGAACTCAAACAAATTTACAAGAAAAAAACAAACAACCCCATCAAAAAGTGGGCGAAGGACATGAACAGACACTTCTCAAAAGAAGACATTTATGCAGCCAAAAAACACATGAAAAAATGCTCACCATCACTGGCCATCAGAGAAATGCAAATCAAAACCACAATGGGATACCATCTCACACCAGTTAGAATGGCAGTCATTAAAAAGTCAGGAAACAACAGGTGCTGGAGAGGATGTGGAGATATAGGAACACTTTTACACTGTTGGTTGGACTGTAAACTAGTTCAACCATTGTGGAAGTCAGTGTGGTGATTCCTCAGGGATCTAGAACTAGAAATACCATTTGACCCAGCCATCCCATTAGTGGGTATATACCCAAAGGACTGTAAATCATGCTGCTATAAAGACACATGTACACGTATGTTTATTGCAGCATTATTCACAATAGCAAAGACTTGGAACCAACCCAAATGTCCAACAATGATAGACTGGATTAGTTTTTAGATACTCTCTAGGAATGAAGAAAACATTTGTTAGCTTCTAACGGTCATATGTAGGTTTTGCCATATAATTTAGTATCTTTTCACTATACCATTCATATTTATTTTACTTCAATTTTACTGTGTTAATTTATATTAGTGTGATGTTACCTCTATTATTTTAACATTCAAGGAATAAAATATATACTTGCTTATAATACTATAACAAAATAATTTATTGAATTTCTTTAATTTTTTATTTAAAATATTCAATTCTTTAGAAAAGCATTAATTTGACTAACATTTTTTCATATTCATGCCATTTTTAAAATTGAGAAGAAATAGATTACTTGACTTTAACCTCCCAAAACCTAGACATTTATTCATTTTGCTCTTGTTATTCAGAGGAACACACACACACACACACATTCACTGAAAGCACATAATAGAATCTGCTAAATGAGCAATAATGAACAGATCCTCAATGTTACTATGAAATTTAAAAAATAGCATTCACAACTGTCTTCCGTATACTACAGTTTAAACATTGTTATTTGTTGTGCTTTCCTTCTTCTTTTGGAATTTCACTTTAAGCTTTGGAGAAGCCCACATTCAGAGTATTCACAGCTTCAAGGATGGTCTTAACTACAAGTGCAAATGTCCAGCCCTGTCAGACAACTGCCCGAGTCTCCACTCCTATACCACCGCAGTCATTATTGCAGGATAGCGAGTCCCTGACCTGCAGATTTGAGTGTTACTCTGCCTACCCCTGACTCTATCCCTCCCTTTCCACTCATTCTAATCTTGAAGACTACCAAAAGCACACAATTATTTTTGGTGCTTGGGTGAAGAACAATGGTGTAACAAGGCTAAAATGATAAATTAAATCATGAAGTGCATAGTTTATCCTATCAGTTTTCAAGATCTACTGAAAGTTTTAAAGCAGATGAGTGGATGATGAGTGGTATTTGGTGAAGGATAAATTTTCAATGAAATGCAGAAAGGATTGGGTATAGAGGGGAGAGTGTATAGGTAGACATGCCAGCACAAATAACTAGTGCTAGATAGACAAGATATAGAAGGATTACAACCTTTGCCCTGAAGTAGCTTATAATCTTTTCTTGGAAGGCAGCATGAAAGCATATAAAACGTTTTCTCTTTTCTCTAGAATTAGCTTGACAATGCTGCTATCAAATACTGGCTTATCTCAAGATGTAACAACAAAAGATGGGACAATACACACATATGTTAATGATCTGAAGTGTGTGGGCGAGACTATCCATGCCACTGTAAGTCAGTAAATGTAAAACACCAAAGAATGTTAGCTTACTGAGCACTTGGATCCTTCTCAAAGATACCAAATGAAACACAAGACAGAAAAAGAAAAAGGAAAAAAAAAAGATAGTAAGGCCATAGAAAAATACTGAAGCTCCATTCTAGGATATTACCATTTTTACAAACTCAGACATTTCCCTGGCAACTTCACTCTGCATGTATTTGTTTAGGAGAAAGGAATGGGAGAAATAAAAGGGAAGTAGTTAGCATTTGGGGTTACAAAAACAAGGCAAGTGGTAGACACACAGAAGTGTTCATGTTGGACAGTGCTTCTGCTGGCAGTGTTGTTTTCAGAATGTAAAAAGATAACAGAAAATCAGCATGAGAACAGCAGACTTGTCCACAATGCCTGCATGGAAGAATAGCCTTGGTTTATGAATAAATGGTCTTTGTGTTTCTGGCTCAGCTTTGCCTTGTCTGCCACCTCATTCAGTCCACATTTTACCTGCTGGCCGCCACCTTTTATATACACACTAGCACTATTCCTTGGCAGTGTTCAGTTAGGTAACATTACCTAAGGTCCCATTATGATGTCAGTTTAGCAGGAGAGAACAAAATTCTCTATAATCTAAAGGCAGAGGGGGGTGGTTTAATCAAAATGTTTGGCTCTGTACACAAAACCTCTTCCCAAAGGGCCTGAGGCTGTCCTTACTCCTGTCCCTCAGGGATATGTGTTATTGTCCTGACACACTATCACTATTTGGAAAACCATTCAAAGAATGTTCTGTGACAAGGGGGCAATTTTAGGAGCATCATCCTGTGGGAAGACCACATTGTTTTTTCACTAGCGGTGTTGTTTGGTGGATTGTTTTTCTTTACTTATAATACTTATAAGTAGCTCATGTCAATCTGCAACTTGAACAGCTAGTTGGTCTATTAATTGTAATGCACCATTTTCACACTGAGATGGCATTGAGAATCTTTGTAGCAGGTATGTCATCACATTGGGTCCCGGACTTGATTGGGTCCTGGACTTGAATGGGTCCCAATATTTGAAGATAAGGTCAAAAGGTGATGTTCTTAAATGCCACTCTACTGGCAGCCAGAAGCCCTATATGTGTTGCTCTATATCTGTTCTCAGAGCCATATAGAATAAAAACGTTTGCTACCACTGCCCTTTGTAGACTTTTAGTTTGGTTTAAAACTTGATGTTATACTGACATCATGCCTTGACTTGTACAGTATCACATTCAGGGACAGAATTTTGCCTCTTCTTTATGTCTAATCTAAAGTAATTCCAATTTGCACCAATGTTGTTTGCTGACACTGAAGCATATGGAAAAACTACTTTTTTTATGATAAATCAATGAGAAATTTTAATTGTTTAATTTCAAAATATAGTATGAAAATGTAGCATATTTTCATACTATATTTTGAAATTGAAAACATTTTATAGATATATTAATAAATTTTATAAATGAAGCAAATTATATTAGAAGCTCATAGAATTGTACCTATTTTATTGAAAAAGAAACAGATGCTCAAGTATATTTGAATGCAAGTATCACGGCAATACAAGGCAGAAAAATAAGGATCTGCTGTCTTTAAATGAGGTGCCATTGCATAAACACCTTTTAATCTTAGAATAAAGTTGATAATCCCAATCAACAGAAAATTTAAAATCAAGGAAAATTGGGCTATGAATTATTATTCATTTTTATATTCAGAGAATATGATCGTGTCTAGCACACTGTGATACCATAATATGGAATACTGCATAGCTTACAAATACTGAAATATGCAAGAAATATATTTTAAACAAACAATTAAACTTGCCAATTAGGGAATTCAACAGGAGCTAAACACTGAGATAGAACTCTGGAGGAGGTAGGAAAAGATTGTTAGTGACAGTAACCTAGGGCTGTAGTTGTCACAAAAGCAGAAAAGGAGATGAGACCTTCAGCAAGCAGAGTGGATTAGATCTAAGATCAACACACACAAAAAAAATCTAAGAGCAATAAAGGGTTATTTCCTCAGAAACTGATAAAATAGAAAAAATAAAATAAAATAAAAGGTGACTTGCAGCGGAAAGAAATTTGTCGCTTTTTGTTGGGCCCTGCCCTCATTCGTAGCTACCCTCATTTAGAACTTCATTGGTAAAACATCTTTGTGGCTAGACTAAGAATGTTTCTCTTTAGAGAAGTTCTCTGTTTGTTTCCATCCAGGATCTAAATATATTTATTCAACAACTCTGTACTGCTATTGTTGTATATATATTATTTTCAATTTTGTAATAATAAAATTAGAAAATACATGAGAAAATCATTTACCTTGAGCAAGTCAATGGAAAAACTGCAATGACATAGTGGAACTTCAGCTTAATAGAACTTTCAAACAGAAACTATAAAACAAGACAAGACAAAATAAGCTTTGAAAAAAATGTACAATGAATCTCCTAATATTTGAAAATACAGTCTTTGAAATTAAACACTCAATAGGTAAGTGAAACCACAGATTAGACACAGCAGAAGAGGGATTTAGAAAACACCAAAGAATTTATTCAGAATGTAACAGAGAGAAATATAATGGGAACATATTTCTGAAAGACAAAATATAAAACATGGAGGATAGAGTAATAAGCTACAATAAAATTCTAATATGAACTCCAGATGAAGCAAATGGAAAATGAGGAAGAGGTACAATTTTAGAGGTAAGTTCCAGAATTGATGAAAGACATTGTCTTATGTCAGGATGTCATAACAAGAATGACATAGACCAGGTGGCGTAAACAACAAATATTTATTTCTCACAGCTCCAGAGGCTGAGGAGTCTGAGACCAGGGTCCCCAACAAGGTTAGTTTCTGGTGAGGGCCCTCTTTCTAGGTTCTTCACCTGTTGGAGAGAGAGAAAGAGAGAGAGAGAGAGATAATGAGACGGAAAGAAAGAGAGAGCTCACTCAGGTCTCTTCATCCCATCGCAAGGGCACTAATCCCATTATGGAAGTTCCAACCCTATCATCTCATTCAAATCTAATTACCTGCCAAAGAGTCTACCTCCAAATACTATCACATTGAAGATTAAACCTTTAACATGTATGTTTTGGGGGAACACAAATTATCTTCAAATAAGACATGAATCTTCAGATTTGAGATAATTAAGTCCAAATGAGGGTAGAAACATGCAGACACACTGTAATGATACTAGAGGAAACCAAAACAAACAGAAAATTGTAGATGCAGTAAGCAAGAAAAAGATGGATTAGTTACAAGATAATGCAACTAGATTGATAGCAAATTTTTAAGCAGAAACAGTAAATGCCAGAGACAACAGAATAATATATTCAAATGACATTCAAGCAAAGACTTAAGGCAGATACGTGAGTTAGCTATTTGAATTTCAGTAGGAAGAGTGGGAGAATATTCGGAGTCAAGGCAATGGCAGTACAAAGTTTTTAAGAGCAGAATATGACTTTTTGCTCATGGAGAAGGCCACTGTTGCTACAATAAACTGAGAAAGAGGAAAGAAGAAGCAAATTAGATCAAAGAAGGACAGGGCCAATTTATGTGGGGCCTCATGACTATAAGTTAGAACATTCAACTTACTTTTAGTGAAGTGGGAAGCATTGCAGGGTTTTGAGCAAATATGTGACATGATCTGATTACGATGAGTTTTCAAAATAATCGTTAGGGAGCAAAGGTAATGTTAATAGGACTAAGTTAATATGCTCACTGCTCAGTAACATACCAATACACTGAGACAGTAGAGTTTGCAGCAGAGAAAGAGTTTAACCATTGTTAGATGCTGAGTGAGGGGATGGGAGGAGGACCTAAAATCCATCTCCCTGAGGAGATCTGGGTTGGAATTTTTAAGGGGATTGTGGAGGGCAAGGGGATGAAAAATTGGAATTTTTGTTGATTGGTCAGGATGGGGGAATAAAATCATCAGAATTTGGAAACTGCATTATTTGGTGAATCAGCTCCTCATAGGATCCTTCAGACCAGCTAGTGTCAGTAGTTTCATGGTATGCAGGATCTGAAATATATCTCAAAGGGAAAGCATAACCTTTCATAATCTAAAAATTGCTATTTATAGAGCTGTTAAGAGGAACTACAATATTAAGACAGAGTCTGCATGATTCTGAGGCAATAGGCATCAAACAGCTCTAAGAGCATGAGTCCAAGCATTAGCTAACCTAGTGATTGATGCTGGATGTGCTGCAAGCTTGATTTATTTTTACTTCTCCCCTTTCTTCTTCCCTGATTAATTTTATAATGTCTATAGGGAGGTTGACATTATAATTAGGGAGTCCAGCTAAGAGGCTAACAGTAATCTGGGCTTGGACCCTGGTTTTATAACAGGACAAGTGATAAAAAGTATTTTGATTCCGGGACTATTTTGAAAGTAAAGTCAATAGAATTTTCTGATTGATTAGATTTAGAAAGTGGAAAAAAGAGAGAAATCAAGGAAAATTTAATGATTGTTGTCTTCAGAAGTTTGGAGTATAAATTGTTTTCAACTGTGAAGTCTACAGGTAAAGCTAGTTTTGGAAAGGGGATATATTTTGGTTTTAAACATGTCATGTTTTATAAGATAAAGTTTGAATAAAATGAGGTTGCTAGGACCGGTATTCTTCACTGACTTTTTTTAGTATCACTTAATCCTGCCCTCACCTTTGTACATAAAACCTACATTAAAATCCATCGATTACTTTGAGATTTTTGTTTCCTACTAAGACAATGAATAATTGATTAACAAATACAAACCCTTTCACTTTCTTGGATCCTTAATGCCAAGCTTTTTTTTTAAGTGGCATAAATGGATTTTCAGAATTAAAAAAAAAAAACAACTTTACTAGATTTAATTAGTGGTGTGCTATTGGAGTTTCGTGTGTTTCATCCATGTAACAATCTACCAATCTACTATTGTAGGAACAACTATGGATAAACTACTTGAGTATTTGAGGATTTTTGCTTTGCTTTGCTTTGTTTCAATTTCTTCCCAAGTTGAAATTCAACAATGGTATATCCCCATAGCATCTAGTAATGTTACTGATCACATTCTCATACAGAGAGAAAAGGCTAATGTGCACAAAAATGTGTCCAAAGTTATAGTTTACTGACAAAGAAAGATTTTCATAATGTGAAACATTGCAGGATATTTTGTGAAAATGGATTTTCTGATGTGGAACTGGTCAACGAGCTCTGTGACACAGAGAAACAAAACATGCTTAAAGCTAACAGATGTCCAGGCTCTCCTAAAAGAGAAAGTACAGCATTTATCTTATTTTTAAAGTTTCAGCTGTGAATTAGTACACACCTTTGAGCTCACATCTCTATTCTCCTGCCTGTGGGATGATGTACTATGGGGAAAGGAGAGAGCTTCTGCAATACCACTATTTTCCAAAACAGATGCACTCATGTTTTAACACCTATTCAAAGAATACCCTTTATAGGTTTCATTCTCAATAAAACACTTGCACTGTAAAACTCAGAATGAATTAAAGAGAGAAAGAAACAAAAGCCATAGTTTTTAGAACTACATTTATATTGAAATTTAAATACTCAAGTGAAAGAGATTTACATAAAAGAATATGACCTACATGATATAATGTACATGAGTGAAAATTGCTTCTCAGTTCTTCATAAGATTTTAGCTTGACTGGCAGGTACAACGTAAAAACAATATGCATGCTCTGCATTCATTTAGATTTTCACTTTCCCATGTCACATTGAATTATATATTTATTTAATATTTTACCACAGTAATAATCACTTCAAAGTATATTAGTGCTGTGCCCTTCTGTGATATGAAAAAATACATGCCATAGCATGAAATTTTTGCTTTAATCCTTGGTCTAACATGGCCTTACATAATGGTATTTTCTCCATTTATACAAAAAATATAAAATAGTGGTTTCATATACCATATGCTCATACATACACACCATATACCATATGCTCATACATACATCACACTACATAACAGCTGCTATTTATATAGACTAAGTCAGCTAAATTTTATCAAATATTCCTGATACTCTAAGAATTGGAAACTAGTGTCTTCACTTAATATACATTTAATTCTAATATATGAGCTCATAAGTATTTATTAAACACCTAATCCATGCCAGACAATGTATCAAATAGAGGGCAAAGAAAATAAATACATTTTCCACAATATATTGGAACAGAACAATTAATAAATTATGAATAAAAAATTGCCATATCATGTGTGAACTGTTAACATAGATGTAGACAGATTGGGACATGTGGCAATAGCAAGGCCTGCTTCACCAAACTTGAAAGTTCAAAGCAAGTTTCCTGAGAAGAATGATTTGCTATTATTTGCCAAACAGTCATAAAATAAATACACTTAAGGTACTTTGGAGCACAGAAAAATGACATTTTCTTTTTCTTTCTTTTTTTTTTTATTATACTTTAAGTTTTAGGCTACATGTGCATAACATGCAGGTTTGTTACATATGTATACATGTGCCATGTTGGTGTGTTGCACCCATTAACTCTTCATTTAACATTAGGTATATCTCCTAATGCTATCCCTCTCCCCTCCTCCCACCCCACAACAGGCCCCAGTGTGTGATGTTCCCCTTCCTGTGTCCATGTGTTCTCATTGTTCAATTCCTACCTATGAGTGAGAACATGTGGTGTTTGGTTTTTTGTCCTTGTGATAGTTTGCTGAGAATGATGGTTTCCAGCTTCATCCATGTCCCTACAGAGGACATGAACTCATCCTTTTTTTGGCTGCATAGTATTCCATGTTGTATACGTGCCACATTTTCTTAATCCAGTCTATCGTTGTTGACATTTGGGTTGGTTCCAAGTCTTTGCTATTGTGAATAGTGCCACAGTAAACATACATGTGCATGTGTCTTTATAGCAGCATGATTTATAATCCTTTGGGTATATACCCAGTAATGGGATGGCTGGGTCAAATGGTATTTCTAGTTCTAGATCCCTGAGGAATCGACACACTGTCTTCCACAATGGTTGAACTAGTTTACAATCCCATCAACAGGGTAAAAGTGTTGCTGTTTCTCCACATCCTCTCCAGCACCTGTGGCCATACTGCCCAAGGTAATTTATAGATTCAATGCCATACCCATCAAGCTACCAATGACTTTCTTCACAGAATTGGAAAAAACTACTTTAAAGCTCATATGGAACCAAAAAAGAGCCTGCATCGCCAAGTCAATCCTAAGCCAAAAGAACAAAGCTGGAGGCATCACGCTACCTGACTTCAAACTATACTACAAGGCTACAGTAACCAAAACAGCATGGTACTGGTACCAAAACAGAGATATAGATCAATAGAACAGAACAGAGCCATCAGAAGTAATGCTGCATATCTACAACCATCTGATCTTTGATAAACCTGACAAAAACAAGAAATGGGGAAACGATTCCCTATTTAATAAATGGTGCTTTGAAAACTGGTTAGCCTTATGTAGAAAGCTGAAACTGGATCCCTTCCTTACACCTTATACAAAAATTAATTCAAGATGGATTAAAGACTTGACTGTTAGACATGAAACCATAAAAACCCTAGAAGAACACCTAGGCAATACCATTCAGCACATAGGCATGGACAAGGACTTCATGTCTAAAACACCAAAAGCAATGGCAACAAAAGCCAAAATTGACAAATGGGATCTAATTAAACTAAAGAGCTTCTGCACAGCAAAAGAAACTACCATCAGAGTGAACAGGCAACCTGCAGAATGGGAGAACATTTTTGCAATCTACTCATCTGACAAAGGGCTAATATCCAGAATCTACAATGAACTCCAACAAATAAACAAGAAAAAAAGCAAACTACCCCATCAACAAGCGGGTGAAGGATATGAACAGACACTTCTCAAAAGAAGACATTTATGCAGCCAAAAGACACATGAAAAAATGCTCATCATCACTGGCCATCAGAGAAATGCAAATCAAAACCACAATGAGATACCATCTCACACCAGTTAGAATGGCAATCATTAAAAAGTCAGGAAAAATAACATATTCTATGCAATAATAAGTTTCCCAGCTTCTTAAATTTTAATAATTAGACTTTAAAAAAAATACCCTTTCTTGAATATGACAACCCTAGAGTTAATGTCCAGAATTATTTTCACTGATTTAAAAAATAAACTTTTATTTTTACAAGACTTCAATAATGAGATACAATTTTCATGATTGATAAATAGGTGTAGTGCCTCATGGAATGTTGTGATATCGAAACTAAGTACTTCCAGCTAGGATTCTTATAAGAGGCTACTAGAATAATGAAGGTGGGAAAAACATAAAAGCCCTAAACTAGGGCAGTAAGCATATATGTAGAGCTTGGCTAAAGTTGATTGGATTTGCTATATGGAGGGATGAGGGGGTATGAGATGAAAGCCCTGGAGTGACTTAGGATTCTGACTTGGCAGGTTAGGTGTGGTCCTGACAAATGCAGATGGAAAAGCAGTATTGGGCATATTGAAGTGAAGGCACATGTGGAATATCTAAATATTATGTATAATCTAAAGCTCAGAAAGATCAGAGATTGAGAAGTACTTAAAGTCACATGCAGATAATAATGATGATAATTAAAATAATGAATACAGATGTGAACATCCAAAGAGAATACATAGAAGCAATTATAAAAGATAAAGCACGAATCCAAAGTAATAACAACAGTTAAGGAGTAGGAGGATGAAGGAATGTCTTCACAGTGGGAGTGGGAAGGGGACAGAGGAAAATATTACAGTCTTATGCAAAACATGGTGTATTAGTTTGTTTTTACACTGCTAATAAAGACATACCTGACTGGGTAATTTATAAGGGAAAGAAGTTTAATGGACTCACAGTTCCACATGAATGGCAAGGCCTCATAATAATGAAGAAATGCAAATGATGAGCAAAGTCACGTCTTAGATGGAGGCAGGCAAGAAGACTTGTGTAGGAGAACTGTCTTTTATAAAACCATCAGCTCTCATAAGACTTATTCACTATCACATGAAGAGCACAGGAAAGACCTGCCCCCATGATTCAACTATCTCCCACCAGGTCTCTCTCACATGTGGGGCTATTACAATTCAAGGTGAGATTTGGGTGGGGACACAGTCAAACAATATCATTCTGCCCCTGGCCTCTCCCAAATATCATGTCCTCACATTCAAAACCAATCATGCCTTCCCAACAGTCCCACAAATTCTTAACTCATTTCAGCATTAACTCAAGTCCACAGTCCAATGTCTCACGTGAGGCAAGGTAAGTCCCTTCTGCCTATGAGCCTGCAAAATCAAAAGCAAGTTAGTATTTACCCAATGCCTATACCCCTACATACAATGCGGGTATAACTAGGAGAAATTGGCCGAAACAGAGAGCTACAGGTCCGCTGCAAGTCTACAATCCAATAGGGCTGTCATTAAACCCTAAAATTCCAAAATGATCTCATTTGACTCCATGTCTCACATCCAGGTCACATCAATGCAAGAGTTGGGCTCCCACAGCTTTGAGCAGCTCAGCCTCTGTGGCTTTACAGGGTACAGAACCCCTCCTGGCTGCTTTCATGGGCTGGCATTGAGTGTCTGCAGCTTTTCCAGGTGCTTGGTACAAGCCGTTGGTGGAGCTACTATTCTGGGGGTCTAGAGGAAGGTGGCCCTCTTCTCACAGCTCCACTAGGCAGTGTCCCAGTGGGTACTGTGTGGGGCTCCCACCCTACATTTCCATCTGCAATGCCCTAGCAATAGCTCTCTACTAGGGCTCCACCCCTGCAGCAAACTTCTGCCTGGACATCCAGATGTTCCAATACATCCTCTGAAATATAGACAGAGATTCTAAAACTTCAATTCTTGACTTCTGTCCACCTGCAGGCACATTAGCAAGTGGAAACTGCCAAGGCTTGGGGCTTGCACCCTCTGAAGCCATGGCCTGAGCTGTACCTTTGCTACTTTTAGCCATGGCTGGAGCAGCTGGGATGCAGGGCACTAAGTCTCTGAGGCTGCACACAGCAGGGGGTCCCCCAGATCTGGCCCAGGAAACCATTTTTCCTCCTAGGCCTCAGGGTCTGTGATGGGAGGGCCTGCCACAAAGGTCTCTGATATGCCCCAGAGACATTTTCTCCATTGTTTTCGTGATTAACATTTGGTGCCTCATTACTTATGCAAATTTCTGCAGCAGGCTTGACTTTTTTTTTCCCTAGAAAATGGGTTTTTCTTTTCTATTGCATTGTCAGGTTGCCACTTTTACAAACTTTTATGCTCTGCTTCCTCTTGAATGTTTTGCTGCTTAGAAATTTTTTCTACCAGGTACCCTGAATCATCTCTCTCAAGTTCAAAGTTCCACAGATCTCTAGGCAAGGGGCAAAATGCTGCCAGTCTATTTGCATAGCAAGAGTGACGTTTACTCCATTTCCCAACAAGTTCCCCATCTCCATCTGAGACCACCTCAGCCTGGATTTTATTGTCCATATCCCTAACAGTAGTTTGGTCAAAGCCATTCAACAAATCTCTAGGAAGTTGCCAGCTTTCCCACATCTTCCTGTCTTCCGAGCCCTCCAAGTCCTTAGGAAGTTCCAATCTGTTCCACATTTTCCTGTCTTCTTTTGAGCCCTCCAAACTGTTCCACACTCTCCCAATGACCCAGTTCCAAAGTTGCTTCCACATTTTCAGGCATATTTACAGCAGCATCCCATTACCCAGTATGAATTTACTCTATTACTCTGTTCTAATGTTGGTAATAAAGACATTACATAGACTGCGTAATTTATAAAGGAAAGAGGTTTAATTGACTCACAGTTCCACATGGCTGAGGAGGTCTCACAATCATGTAGGAAGGCGAATGAGGAGCAAAGTCACATCTTTCATGGTGGCAGGCAAGACAGCTTGTGTAGGGGAACTCCCCTTTGTAAAACCATCAGAATTCATGAAACTTACTCACTATCATAAGAACAGAATGGAAAATAACCAGCCCCTTGATTCAATTACCTCTCACCAGGTCCCTCCCACAACACATGGGGATTATTACAATTCAAGATGAGATTTGCATGGGGACACAGCCGAACCGTATCACATGCAGAAAATATTGCCATGGAATTCAAATTAATAGATAGGTGTGAGAAGAAAATCAGCAGTATCCATTGCAGCAGAGATATCCAGCAATGTTAAGGACTAAAACAGGACTATCGACTTCCATTTCCTGTTGAGGAAAACAAAAAAAAAGAAAATATGGATTATGATACTGTGAATAATGCTCCAATTAACATACATGTACGTGTGTATAAAGGTTTCTTTATCTCCACAACCTAGCCAATATCTGTTATTATTTTACTTTGTAATAGTAGCCATTATGATTGGCATTAAATGGTATCTTGTTGTTATTTTAAATTGAATTTCTCTAATGATCTGTGATGTTGAGCTTTATTTCATATGATTGTTGGTTGCAGCTACATCTTCTTTTGCAGTGTCTGTTAATGTCTTTTTTCCACTGTTTCACGTTTTGTTTTTGCAAATTTGTTTAAGTCCCTTATAGATGCTTGATATTAGACCTTTATAGGATGCACAGTGTGCAAAATTTTATCCCATCCTGTAGGTTGTCTGTTTATTGCAGCACTATTCACAATAATAAAGACATGGAATCAACCTAAATGTCCATCAATGATAGACTGGATTAAGAAATGTGCTATGTATACACTATGGAATACTATGCAGCTATAAAAAAGAATGAGATCATGTCCTTTGCAGGAACATTGATGGAGCTGGAGGCCATTATCCTTAGCAAACTTACACGAGAACAGAAAATGAAATATTGCATGTGTGCACTAATAAGTGGGAGCTAAATGATGAGAACACATGGTTGCATAGAGAGGAACAACACACAATGGGGCCTTTCAGAGGGTGGAGAATGAGAGGAGGGAGAGGATCAGGATTTGTAGCAAGTAGGCTTAATACCTGGGTGATGAAATAATCTGTACAACTCTCCCCCATGACACTAGTTTACCTGTGTAACAAACCTGTATTTATGACTCTGAACTTAAAATAAGTTAAAAAAAAAAAAAAGAAAAAAAGCATTGTACCAAATGAGACAAAATGAAGCTATCAGATGCTTAACAATGTATTAAGGATGGTATAGGTGGTGAATAGAATAGTATTTTTTTTCATTAATTCTGCCTACTTTTAGTGATTCATAAGTGAATAGCTATAATTAACAAGATTTCTTCTAGAGAGAATAAATAACTTCTGATAAATCATGAGATAATTTGAGAATTAAAGAAAACATTGATAATTTGCCATGAAAATTGTGAAGTGTTGGCACACTTCAGTGTACCTCTTGGGTGTTTCTCCATCCTTTCTTTCTCTGAAGATAAGATGGGTAGACTAGCTCTCACACATTACAACTTGACTGAGAAAATGTCTTCAAATCTAAACATCTGAAAGAGGAAGTTTCAGAAATACATCTTTTCAGGGAAGGAAAAATCCCATTGTTTATTTTCAGTGATGCTTGTTGACAGCCCAGCATCTAAAATTGTTTCCAAAATGTTTTGGTCCTCTTTTCTGTTTTTGTGTATCAGAAGAATTATCTTCCAAGGGGATTATTTAAAAGAGTTAAAGTAAGAACAAAATAGAACATGGGCAGAAAGGCTAGCTCTGTGTAATACAGTGAAAGAGCAGGCTCCAGATAAAGATAAAGCTGAGATTTTTCTATTCGATTTTTGAACATAAAATTCAGTCCTTGAAAAAAATGTTCTTTGTTTCTTTAAATGATATTGTTCCAGATGCCTTAATTGCTTTTCCAATTTAGTTTGTTTTAACAATATATAGAATTACTAGTTTAATAGCAATGAATATTAATATCCTTAAATGGTAGAATTTAAAAAGCATAGACATTTGTGATGCTATAATTTCCTTCTAATAGCTTGCATTAATGTATTTACATAAGAAACACATTTCACAAATGCACAAGAAAATTAACATTTAACCAACCCCCAAACTTGACTTTTGGGGGTGTATGAAAAGACGTGAAGGAGTATGGTTGTTAATATGATATTAAGTAACCAGTGTAAACGACAGGAAGTTTTTTCCCCTGCAGAGGGGAAAAAAGTAGATTTAAAACTTCATTGATTATTCAGAAACTTTTTGATATGCTTTGGCTGTTTGTTCCCTCCAGATCTCATGTTGAAATGTGATCCTCAATATTGGAAGTGGGGCTGGGTGGGAGGTGTTTAGATCATGGGGATGGATCCCTCATAAATATCTTGGTGCCATCCTCATAATAAGGAGCGAGTTCTTGCTCTATGAACTAACACAAGATCTGGTTGTTAGAAAGAATCTGGCATCTCCTCTGCTCTTTCTCTTGCTCTCTTTCTCAACATGTGACCTGCTTTCCCTTTGTCTTTCCCCATGAGTAAAAGCTTCCTGAGGCTTCACCAGAAGCCAAGCAGATGCTGATGTCATGCTTATACAGCCTGCAGCTTATACATCTTATACCACCCTGTATTGAACACACAAGTAAACAAAGATGAATACAACACGATTTAGATTTACACTACAGTACAGAGAAACAGAACAATAAAAAAATGAAGACACTAAGATGTTAATTGTGTTGTGATAGAATGGATTATACAAATTGGAGACATAAATTCCCTGGAGAGAATATGTCCAGAAACCCTTTATAATAAAGAATGTCTTTCTTGGGCCAATTATTCAAGAGACTTATCCCTTCCTCAAGTACTGGCATTGGCACAATACTCTCTTCTTCACAACTAACTGAACTTCCTATTTTAATATAGTGACTTAGAATAGGGTTATGGTATTCTTAGAAGCCTCTCTCACATAACCTGGTGAATCTTGAAAAAAAATCTGTTTACAGTAAGTAGTATGGTGAGATCAAGAAATAGATACCCCATTTAACCTGTTGTGGACCTTTCATGATAGTATAACCATTACTAGTATTGGTAATAGTAGTAATAGTCATATTACCATTATTATCCAGAATTAGAATTTTCTAAGGATAGAATTTAGCTCCTGTTTCTTAAATCGCTGTAGAGTAATTCATTGTTACAAGGGAAATAATTGCCAATTTTTTATTGTGGTCAGAAATAAGAAAATTATGTTGAAATAGGGAAAAAATGATCCACAAAGCAAACTAAACAGGATAAACAAGAACCAATCTAAATGGATCAGGTACTAAGACAATATTGAGTCCATAGGATAATATATACAGATTGTCCAAGCCAAGATTAGAATACCCGAGATCAGTGTTAGGGGCCAGAGGGAAATCCCTCCAGATCAGAATCACAGGCTCAAAAGATGGCAAGTTCATTAAAGGAGAGAAAATTTCTCAGTGATTTGGCCCCTAACATTAAAACGAAGATTCTGTGCAGGGAAAAATGTGTTCACCTTGACAGATCTTGTTCCTAAAACCAAATCAGAAAACTGCTAGACATATTATTTCATAAAGTAGTTAGGTATTACTACACAAATTTCCATTTTTTAAACATATAAAAAATAAAAATTTTATATTACAGACCTAGATATTTGCATTCATTTCAGTAATCCAGCGTTTTGATTATACATCTTTAGTGTTAATGTTTGATAATGCTTAAACCTTGGAAAGTATCCTAGAGATTATTTAGACCCATTCCCTTATTTTACTCATGATAAAACTTAGATCCAGAGTGGTAAACTGACGTTACAGGGGTCAAAAATATAGTGGGTGTTAAAACAAGATTTAAACTCTTTATATCCTAACTTCCAGTATGGTATATTTTTCCAACATGCCACTCTACACATGGGTGTGACAGTATGTGAACACAAGCACAGTACCTACAGACATACATGAATAGCCCTGCACTAAGAAGTAATTATAACAATGATTAAAACTTTTAATTAATTAATTTGTGTAAAAACATTAATGTGTCATTTCACATTTGTATACACCACAAAACCCTCGGAAAATATGTATGCAAAAATATCCATTCCAGAAATTATAATTTTACTGAATTCCATCTTAAATATTACTCTACACTATATATGTGCTTTAGCCGGAGAAACATTTCCTTGACAAATTCCCTAAAACACAAAATGATTTTTACATGGTAGAAAAGTTTTTTTTGTAAAGAATAAAAAATGATGGTGAAGAGAGATGTCAGGTTTCAAGATGTCAAAGAAAGCATTGGGTTCTTCAAGCGTTCCGAGTTTGAAGGGGAGAAATGAATAAGCACAGAGGCATTACAAACGAACTTCTTTGCTTGCTGTCATCTTGCACCTTCATAAGATATGCCCCCTACACACACTGCCATCAGCTGCAAGCAGCTCTCATGAATGCAGACAAAGAGGGCAAAAAGATCAGCAGTGCAGACCTGCTCCACCCTGACAGGTGACTGTAAGTGGCACTTCTACTGCTGTTACTAATTTATTAAGTATTCCAAAGTTAGAATTTAATCGGAATATTTTTGTCATGTTATCCATCACACACGTAGAAGAGATGGAATTTTCTTAAACAGCCATGCAGCACAGTGCCTTAGGCAGGCTTTTAGTCATTCCAGTTTGTCACAATGGACTAGTTCCATTTTAATGATTTAGTTAATTGTGTGACAAGCTATGAAAACTGGTAGTGACCCAATGCCTCATCCAAAGAATATGCCAAGGAATGAGATCTCATGGCAAGTGACTGAGAACTGCTCACACCTGCAAATGACAAACAAACCAAAAATTCCTACCTTTTCCTTCTTCGTTTTGAATTTCAGATTTCATATGTTAAGTAAAAGTCAAGTTAGAGAATAGCAGTTCATTTATATAAAGACAAGATGAACACAAAAAAAGTCACATTAGCGGTTTAAATGATCAAGTTAAATAAGATACAATTTAGGTGAAAAGATAATTGTGTTGGAAATATAATGATCCGTTTGACAGTGGAAGAATAAAAGACATAGAGAATTTCAAATACAACCTTCCTATCTAGAGGTCTCATTTAGTATTTCTTACAAGTGAAAATATGTATTTGGTAGTACAGTTAGTTTATGACTCATCCTATTATTTAATTAAGGAGCATTAATATTATCTATATATGAAATCAGAGATAAGGATCTTTTATAAAAATTATGCATTATAGAAACATCAGTGAAAATAAAAATAAGAGTGTCTTGTCTCTGCTTTGATTTTGTGCAAGAATTTATTGGTATTAACACAATCTGAGACCATCCTGATAATCCCTTCTACAAAAGCATTAAAATTTTTACTCCATCTTGACAGGAAAGTAACAAAAAATGAAATAATGCAAGAAATAACTCAAAAATAAGGTTAATAACACATCTTTAATAAAAAGGCAATAAAATAAAAATATCATAACCAGTATGATATCCGAATCAGAAGATCTGGTTTCAAGTAACTGAGTAAAAAACTTTCAGTAATCTCTCTGAATTGTGGTTTCTGCATCTGTCAAGTTTGACTAATATTTATCTTACATGATTGTGAAGAGAAAATGTTCACTCATATTAAAGTAATAATGCAGGTTTAGATTAGGAAGTTAAGAAAGCTAAAGGGTAATCTCTCTGGCACATGAAATAAATCAATAGGCAATAGAAAGCTTAAATATATTGCAACCCATTCCAGGTAGGAATCACTAACTAAAGTGTCCATTTCACAATACTTTGAGGGTACTATTATACCATTCAGAAAAAAAAATATAGCAGCATCCATCTTATCAGACCTCAAAGTATTATATGTTCTAAATAAAAATAAATTGTGAGATCCAATATTGAATGGGCAGATAAATGGAGTGGATGAAGCATCCCATCTTTTGTTTCTCTATTTTTATAATGTTTAGACATTCCATGCTCCCAGCACTCTGTCACCATGCTCTAAAGACTTTTAAGTGGAATAAATGTGTATTGAAATTGAATGGTGAAATATAGCCAATGACCTGGTCATCACAAGCCAAACACATAGCAATTCTATGACCAGCAACATGTCATCACTTTACAGTGTATATTATACTCATTGTGTTATCTAAATGAATTTCTGAAACACAAAGCAGGCAGCATGCATGCTAACACTTTTTAACCAGATGATTTTTATGAAAATGAGAATAGATGATGACAATCATTTATGGTTAATTTAGTGTGTGTCTTCATAAAATTTATAAAATGTTATATGCAATGTTTTTCTCTTAATAAAAACATGAAAATCACTGTAGAAGAAAGGGTTTTCATTTAAGTAATGTGATTTGACTAAAAATTGTTTTAAGCTATATTGAAAAATGAACTTTAAAAAATTAGATGTATAGATATAATTTATATTTTTAGAGTTTACATGGTACTTCTAGAATAAATTTATCTATATATACAAACAATAAATTAACTCATCAGAATACTCACATCTGCATAGAGAATTAGTTTTCCTGAGTACCTACAAAGTCTGCAGTTCTACTGTTAAAATTATACTGAAGTGTAATTCATTAATTACTCTAATATTGCACCATTCTCCTTAGAATCTATTTACAGCTGACTTTTCTTCCAAATTAATTCAAATGGCCAATGTGATCCATCAATTATTATCAATCAATCAACATACTATATATACATATCCTTCCAGATGTGCTTGTTTATGTCTCATTTATACCCACTGACCAGGAATCATGTTTATGTACCAACTGGAGCAAAACTATATAAGTATTAATGATACCCCTGCTTAACAATTGCTTAAACCCTGATATCTTCTGAAGGTTTCCATCACCTTTAATGCTAAAATTATGGAATTTTAAAAGGCAATTTTCTCTAGAGAATATTTTATATTTAAATTTACTCATTTAAGTTAAGATCAGTAGGCTATTGAGTAAGGCATCGCCTTTACCATTTGTTTCTAGGAACCATATCTAAACTGTTCCCATAAAGTATTCGATTGATCTACAAGCATCCCTTAAATGAAAGGTCAGGTTAGGTGACCTCCAAGACCCAGGTCAAAATATTTGATACACAGACTGAGAACAATCATTGAAAATTACTAACCAAGAAACCCCTTCCCAAACTCTAAAAACATTGACTCCTACTTTATTTCTCATCTCTCCTCTGATCCTTGTTATTACAAACACTGATGAAGTGTTTGAAATCCCCAAACACCCGGAGATGGTTTCCCACCTGATATCTCTGATGATATGGAGGACCTAATTCTTCCCCTTAAGTGACACAGCATCAAGGAGAGAAAGATGGGAAAAAGGAGGGGCATATGCCTTGGCCAACATCCTATTTCACCCCTCTCATATTTTTGTTTTCTTAACTGATGTCTGCCAATAATGTCTCAAATTCTCAGTCTCACAAAACAAAGGGAAAATGAAAACAAAAAATAATTATTTGAATTTTCATAATTTGAACACAGCTAGCATATGAAATTAGATATGCAGATTGTAAAATATAGTTCTAGCACAGAACATAAATTCTATTTTTCTGTGGCAATAGGAAAAACCAGAAAACTATTAACAAGTTATTAATAGAAAACAAGGAAGCTGTGAATGTCATTTTTAGCAACTAACTTTTTCATATCGCTGCCTGGACCCTTAAATATTTTTTGTGCCCTCCTTTTCCTCAGTTCTTATTTCTTTCCTCTTGCTATGAGCCCCTTCTCCTTATGCTTTTACCTAGATATATGCATACATAAAATTTCCCCATCCCCACTCCCTGTCTCACCTCACAGCCACTCTTTCTAACCACTTAGAGCTGATTTATTGGCAGTATCCAACTCTTCTTAATTCACATCTGTGAATGAGTGACCCCACCCTATCCTCATTCCATAAATACTAATTTCTCCCTTTCTTATAATTTCAGAATCTGTGCTTCTACTGTGCTAATGTGTCAAATAGGGTGAGTTTTTCTCTAAAATATTTAGAGAAATATTTAGACTATTTCTCCCAAATACAGATCAATATTATCTCAGTTTTTTGTGTGTGTGCACATCGTAGCCACCATCACCAACCAATGTATAGTTGTTCCTTGCCTTCAGAAAATTTGTTTTTATCTCTTCAAAGCTTTAAATATTTATTAGAAAATCTTAGGCTATCTCAAAAGTGTCTTTTCCTATATATTTATATTTTAAAATATAGAAAGAAACTGGGTAACTGTTTTCTAGTTTACAATGTACCAAAGAATTGAGAAAAATTGATGGGAAGTAACAGTAGTTGGTGAAAACAGTACTTGTAAGTAAAATTTTGAAAAACCGTAGTTACAGAGAGAGACGAGAGAGAGAGAGAGAGAGAGAGAGAAGATCATAAACTAGGAATCCAGTCCCACTGCTTCTGTAACCTACTACCATCCTTTTACCTCCACATCTTTTTCCCTTATTCTGCCAGCATCCTCCTAGATTAGGCTGCCACTTGCGGATTAGGAATAGATTAGCTCCCCTCTAAATTCTTAGCGATGATACCGATTAAAGATGAGGACTGGGTAGTACTGAATAAGGAATTACTAAACTCTCTTTCCAGGAAGTCAGAAGAGGGAATAATTTTCCAGAATCCTCAGCTGGCCTTTCTAATGCATAATTCCACAGAAATACTAAAATACATACTGGATGGCCCATGCAGTGTCATTTATATAGAGCTATATCCTTCAGTTGTATAATGTGAAGACATATTCAGACTGCCCTGAGACCCAGTCTCCATATTTTGCCTCTGGATTCCAAACAACCAACATCAAAATGACTTTTGAAAATCCAGTTGGTTGGCAAATTTGGGATTGTTTGGACCTGTATTCATTACACGATTATCAAGAAGACTAATGAAGTAGCATATTTGGAAGAACTTTGAGAACCTACTTAAGAAAGCATTACATATGTGTGAAGTATTGTAAAGAGGCAATGGAGGAAAATGTATTGGCTGAGGAAACAATTGGCAACAGGGAGAAGGCAACATTTCTAGCAGCTGGACAGAAAATGTGAAGCAATACTGAGCTAGGTGAACAGAAAAAGGATTTAGTTTTATTGGAGGCAGATGACAAGTGCTAGCAACATGGAAAGAAGTGGAAAGCAGACTTGACTGTTTGGAGAACATTCTTGGAGAGTAACTGATGAGAATTCCAGATTGTCAACTGGACATTTACCTTAAATTTCCCAGGTGCCAACTCCTCGCCATGGAATTTCAATAGACATTTGTTTTTAAGGGTGTGCAGGTAGATATTTGTGTTCATATGCATATGTACAATCTTTTATAAAAGCTAAAATAAGAATTATTAAAATATCCACAAAAGATACACCATTCAAAAAGACTGCTCAGAGAGCCAATGTATATTACCTTAAATAATATTGAAAATTTTGATTAATTTAAATTAAATTTCTTTCTAATTAAATTTATATTAATAAGTGGGCTTTTTTTCTTAGAGATTTTTAGGAGTTTTAATTTATTTAACACCAGTAACATTAAGTTTTAATTGAAGTTTTATCTGCACCTGTGCTACCTTATGTTTAATTAATAATGATGTATCAACTATCACAATACTCAAAGTATCAAAGGAGAATATTGTCAGTAGGTATAGATGAGAATAATTTTCTAAGGGGATATAAAATATGATATAAATGTGACTTTTGGTTAAAATGGAATGGTGAGAAGATATATTTATTTGGTAATTTAATTTGTTTGTGTATTAGATAATACACTCATGGAACTCAGAAGCTCCATTCAATATTGTCACATTGAAAATATTAGTTCCAGTATTTAAGGCAGTAGGGCATGGAAAGATTTCTCCTTGGGCTCACTATCCTGTTGCACTCTTCTGCAGGGTGGCACAGCTGCCATCCTAAAATGACCATAAAATGGGAATTTCCTTTGTTTCTGTTCTGTGCTAGATGCCATCCCGTGATTTCAAATTTCCTCTGTTTTAATTGTTCCCCTCATACTGACAAAACAAAACTTTTGTGACCTCCTAAATATTAAAATTCTAAGAGTTTTCATTCATAAAATTGACTTATCAACATCAATCTTGGTTTCATTTCTTCCAGATTTCCATATTATATCTCATAAGTGTAATGCTATTCTAATCACCAAATCTTTGCCTGCCCCATTTTTCTGCTCTGGAAATGTTTGGCATCTTCTCTTTATTGCTGGGATTCTAAATTTTAATAAAGTAAGGTATTATAGTGGGTGTTTTAAAATTTCCTTATGTTTTTTGTAATGTGATGTTTCCTTTCGATGTGTAAACTCCTGTACTGCAAATACCATTTTAATCATTTTAAATGTACAGTTCAATGCTGTTAAATATATTCACGTTGTATAACTATCACCACCATCCATCTCCAGAACTTTTTTATCATCCTAAACTGAAACTCTGTACCAGTGAAACAATAATTCCTCATTTCCTCCTCCCCTGAATCCCTAATAATCACTATTCTTTCTTTTTCTACAAATTTGACATTGTAGGTACCTCATGTGAGTAGACTAATACAATTACACTTATCTTTATTCCACATACTCATTTATCCGTCCAAAGACTTGTCAATTTTGGTTTATTTCACCTAGCATAATGTTTTCAATGTTCATTCATGTTGTAGCGTGAATCATGATTTCATTCTTTTTGAGGATGAATAATATTCTATTGTAATCTGTACACCACACTTATTTATCTATTTATCAGTGGACATTTGGGTTTTTTTTCACCTTTTGGCTATTGTGAATAAGCTTCTATGAACATGAACTATGAACATAAACAAAATATATTTTGGAGTCTCTGTTTTTAATTCTTTTGGTGTATACCCAAAGGTAGAGTTTATGGATCACATGGCAATGCTACATTTAATTGTTTGTGGAGCCTCCATACTCTTTTCCTTGGTGGCTACACCATTTTACTAAATTTGTGTTGTTTCAAGCCATTAAGCATGATAATTTGTTGTGCACTAATAGAAAACTAATAGACTATCCTCCCTACCAAGTGTCAGCATCTAGAGAATTTTCTGTTATTGGAGGTTGTGGTTGGGGGATGTTAGCCAATTTTTACCAGAGGACAATTAATTATTCCATGTTTGGAGAGCAAAAAGTTTGATAAATGAGTAGATAAAATAGACCAATGTCTTTATTTCTCCCACTTTCAGTTTGATTTTTCTCCACCTTCAGATATGCCACATACTGCTTTTTCATTCCACATCTCTAAAGAACACAACTTCAGTCTTTTTCCTTGGTAGGAGTAGTTGTATTTAGTGGAAAATATATCTAGGGTGCTAATTGCAAAATTATGAAAATAATTTTTAAAAACCTAATGGATTCCCAAACACTTTGGAAGGCCAAGGCGGGTGGATCTTCTGAAGTCAGGAGTTCGAGACCAGCCTGGCCAACATGGTGAAACCCCGTCTCTACTAAAAACACAAAAATTAGTCAGGCGTGGTGGTGTGCATCTGTTATCCCAGCTACTTGGGAGGATGAGGCAGGAGAATCACTTGAACCCAGGAGGCAGAGGTTGCCGTGAGCTGAGATCATGCTACTTCACTCCAGCCTGGGAGACAGAGCAAAACTCCGTTTCAAAAAAAAAAGTAATGGATGTCTGGTACACATAATTTGATTAATATTATTTCTTTGTTTATGAAACATATTAATCTATTAACCATCTTATACCCATTTGTTATCTATTTAGTATTAATAAATATACTGCAAGTTATAAACAAAGCTTTTGACAATAATTTATATCTAACTGTGTAGTCTTCCCCGACCCTATCTCTTTGTTTCCTCTCTTCTGAGACAACTACTTCCCTGACTCCTGTGTTTATAATCCCCTTTCTCCTCACAAGTTTTTATCTTGATAATTTATTGATTTCTACATATTTTTATGTTGTTTAGAGATATTACAAATATACACATTTTTAGTATATGTGTACATAAATATTGCTATAGGTTCATAAAAGTATGCATTTATATATTTAAATATATGTATGTAATTATAAATGTATCTTTGTATTTATATGTTTATCTTACTTATTTAAAGTTTGATATGCATATATGTGTATATATGTATGTATATGTATGTATGCAAGTATATATGTATATATTGTACATCAGAAGTTGGTAAACTTTTCCTGTAAAAGACTAGATACAGCTTTGTACGGCTTCTCTTCCAACTACTCTACTCTGCTGTTGCAGGGCCAAAGTAGCCACACATAATATGTAAACTAACAAGCCTGGCTATTTTCCTATAAATCTGTATTACAAACAGTGAGATGTGTTTTTCTATGATTTAAGTGCATGGAAACCACTATTATCTCAGGGGCCAACCATACAAAAACAGGTCAATTTGGTCCTTGAGCCATAATTTACTAATATGTGATATACACATAATCACATGTGTATTTTATTTTTTAAAATTATAAGAACTTTTGAGTTCTATATAATCTTTTTGTACCTACCTCTTTCAGCTCATATACTATTAAAATATGTCTATATTTATCTGTTATTGTAGTTACTTTATTTTGCTTGCTGCATATTTCATTGTGAGATTATATCAGAGTCCATTTATTCATTCTCCTGTTGATGGACAGTTGAGTTCCAGGTACCTGACACCTCAAATTCCTGAGCCTCTTCTAGGTTCTGTAGTGACTTTAATCTGCTTGTTAACATCCTGTTCTGGCATCTAATGTGCCAGTTTTTGTCATATGCTAAGTCTATACACCTGCTGTATTTCATAGTTCTGTTGACATTACTTATCTGCTGACCTCTTCTATTCTCTTTCTACTTGGCCTTTAAGATAATTTTAATTCCTTTAACTTCATTTTCGAGCAAAGAGGATACAGAGGTAACACATTTGTTCCACCATATGTATTGTAATTTACTTGAATCTAGTCTTTATAGATTATTTCAGGAGACGTATTTTAGGAAAGATAAACAATAACCCAGAGGATTCACTTCTGGCATGATGCAGTGAAGAGATCGACAAATTCTCTCTTCAAAGAGAAACTATAAAACTGGCCCAAACTGGCAAAAACAATCATTTAAGCACTCGGAAAAATCAATCAAAGGTAAACAGCAAACTGGGGAGAGTTTATAAATGAAAACTACTAAACTTAGCGCAGGAACATCAAGACTCTGTGGTACTCTTCCCTGAGGCTGTCACCAGTGACCACCCACTCAGCTCTGTTCTTGTAGGAGTTTAACCAAAGCAGGGCAGCCCTTGAAAACCAGCAAATCAGCAGCTTCAGCCTCATTGCAAGAGTGGGGTGTCTCACTTTATTTGGAGTTTTATCATTTAAAGTGGAAAGCAAACAAGGTGAGCCAGCAAATCAGCTAGTTTTAGGTTGCAGCAGTACAAGGGCAAACAACAGACACAGGAACCATTGAGTAATTTAACTAGGAGTTCCAGAAGGTGAGACAACTATAGTATACTTGATGGATTTCCTACCTATCTCAGGTTGAACCTAGTATACACAGCAGACATCAGGCTAGGTACAATTTACCAACACGTCTCTGGCTAAAGGTGCCCCCATGCACGCAGGCACAGGAGGTCCAGCATTAAATAAAAATGATACAGAATCTAAAGCATCCTAACTTTGAATGCACCTTGTAGCTCATTTTTAAAAATTCTTTGTTTGCTTATTTATCAGCCTGAATTATATCTGTGAAGTCTATCTCTCTTACAATGTATAGACATTAACCTCTGCTCCATTTTTTGTCCTCTTGGTTTAAGTTTTAAGCCTCTCTTCATAGGGGCTACCTCTGAGTCTTTCTAGCTTAGTTTTAAGCCAAAGAAAGGTCATATATTGTGTTCAAACATCTTCAGCCAGTAAGATTCCACATTTCCACCTCTAAGTATTGGAGAAGATATCTAGAAACCAGAATCCTCTTACATTGATAGTGGAAATGCAAAATTGTGCAACCATTTTGAAAAACAGTTGACAGTTTCTTTTAAAAAAGGTTAAAAATAAACTTAGCATTCAATCCAGCCATTCTACTCTGAGAAATATATCCAGGATAAATGAAAATGTATGTACAAACAAAGATGTGTACCTGAATGTTCTTGGCAATATTATTCATAACAACTCAAAACTGGAAACAATTCAAATGTCTATTAAGTGGTGAATGAAACCAGATGTGGTATGTCCAAAAAATAGGGTACTATTCAGCAATAAAAACAAGTGCAATATAGATACACCTTACAACAATGGATAAACCCAAAGATAAAATGTTATGTAAAATAAGCCAAGTGAAAAAGACCACATGCTGCATGATTCAATTTATATTAAACATCCCAAATGCCACATTCATAGGGATAGAAAACAGATCAGTGGTTGCCTGTCTGAGAAGGGTGGAGGAAGCAGTGAGTGGGAGGGAAGTGAAGATTGACTGCAATGGAGTGGAGGGAAATTTGGGGTATGATAAATATTTTGAAAACGGAATTGTGATGATAGTTGCATAGCTCTATAAATTTGGTAAAAATATTTGGATTGCATACATATAATAGGTGAATTTTATGATATGTAAATTATAACCTCATTAAAGCTACATAAATAATTGGAAAAGGAGAGTTCAGATGAACAGTTTGTATATATAATAATTAACAGGCCAAATTTATCTGGGAAAATTGTCAGAGAGTTAATGGAATCTTATCAGAGAGATGCCATCTCTGTGATCTTAGGCAAGTCAATTAATCCCTCTAGCCTCAAATATTCCTATTTACATACACGTTTCTATATTTCCAAACTTTGAATTTCTTAATGTCTTTCTTTTGCTAAAATTATATTATTCGAATTAGGAATAAATGTTCAGTTGCTAATGTAGAGTTTTAATAGAAGTGTTGAGGGTTTTAAAAATCATGCAGGAAAGAAAGTGTAGAAGTTGACAACATGTAGTACTTCCTACTTAATCAGAATATAACAGTTTACCACACAATCTTCATTACCAGAAAAGTAATGAAGGATCATAGCGATAATATGAAACATTCAATTCCTTAATTTTTGCTTCTTTTTAAGTACAAAAGACAGATAGTTATGGTAGAATAAAATATTACAATGAAGAAATATTGACATAAAGTTGAACTTCTCTGTGTTCCTCAGATGTTAAACTATGTTAGAGAAGGTGATAGAGGCCCATTTCCCTCACTGACCAAAGGCAGTTTATACTTGTGAAGGACATACAAGATATAAGAAAAAAAAAGTACACAAATTAGAATACACTTGATTTCCAGAGAAACATTAAGCTGTGAAGGTTAAGAAAAATAATAAAACAGGTTACACTGATATTGTCATACCTGGGAGCACACGGTGGACAAGAAAAAAGGGGAAGACAGAAAAGATCTAGAGGATAGTGTTAGGAAGGGGAAGCTAAGTTTTTGACACTTGGAGGGTGGATATCTATTTTAATTTTATAATAGCAGTAAAGGAAGTTACAAATTTAAAAATGCATGTGAAACTGGGAGGTTCTTTATTGTGTATGCTGCTTATTTATTAGACAAAATCATGATATATGAACGCATAATCTTTAAAACAAGGGATTACTGAATATTTCAAAACATGTTACATTGAAAGAATTCAACCCAGGAGAGATGATCGTTTAATCATACTGTATCTGTAAATATAAAAACAGGAAGATATCTGAAAACAAGGAGGATCAATTACAGTATAAGTTATAATATCTTTTTTTTTTTTTTTTTTTTTTGCAGTGAGCGATCTCGGCCCACTGCAAGCTCCGCCTTCCGGGTTCACGCCATTCTCCTGCCTCAGCCTCCCGAGTAGCTGGGACTACAGGTCCCCGCCACCACGCCCATATAATATCTTAACTTAGCTCTATTCACCAGTGTTCTGGAAGTTTGAAAGCATTTGTCAGCCATGCTTTCACTTCATTAAAGGCATAAACTCCAATTCCATTTCAGGACTAATTTCATGTATCTGTTTCTTCCTGTGAGGAAACAGATTGGTCCTCATGCCTGTGACACATGCGAGCTTAGTCATGCTCGAGGAGTCTGCTTGTGAAGATTGACCCACTCTACTCAATACAGCAGGAGAGGCTTGTGGAATAGAAACACATGGCCTTCCAATGAGCTTTTTCTGATATGTAAATGCTATGCCAAGAAAACTGTACCCAGCTTAGCTACAGATACACAGTGAGTAAACCAAACAAATTGGCTTTATTTTGCTATCCAAAAATACCTCAGGTCCAAGAAGAAAGCCTTCTTTCTCTCTCTCTTTTTTAACTCTCTCATACCCATTAAAGGTAGCATAAACCTAGTCATCAAGCAAAGGACTCTCCTTTCCACATATTTGTGAATGGTGTCAGGCTCTTTTTACAATCGCTACTATTAGTTTAAAAGTATTCCAGACTCTTGCCTGAGCATGTGCCAGAGCCTCATTCTTCTCTACAGATTGTGCAGCCAGTTGCCCTTTGACAAATGACATTAGCTTTCTGTTGGTCCCTTGACACAATCTTACTACTGTCAGTTGGGAAACTTTCACTACTGCTGGAAGCACCTTTCTGAATCTCTCTGCCTCATTGGCTGTCTCTCCCATTTCAAATGTCAAGCAAGAGCATTCTATTTCTCATCCCCTATGCTTCTTGGATTCTTTTTGCTTCTGCTATTTCTGCTTTTCTCTATGTAGCTATGCGACTTTAACTGTAAGCACTGTGAACACACAGTTTTTATAGTAAATACTTTCAATAAGTTAATTTTTAAAAAAGCAACATTATAATTTCAGCTTTCAGCTACTACTTAAACCTTTATGCAGCCAGATGGAAATGTAAAATTCTGGAAACATTTTACTCAAGACATAAGTGGAAATTCACCTAGCTAAGTAACTAATGTGAGTTAGTACTTAGGAAAAAAATGAATGTTTAAGTATGCCATAAAGAATTGAGATGCCCTTGATCCTTTACAGTGAGATGAGTTTTGTAATGAACGGCAGGGCATGCACACTTGGATACCTGTATACTTCATAAACCTGTACGATTAGTCATTCTAGTAACTAGAAGGAAGTCAGACAAGCGTGGAATGTAAGCTCTCTGACCACATGTATAGATGTACTGAAACAATATTTAACTGATTGCACTAAGAGGAACTAAAGATATAATTTATTAGATATAAGATATATGATATCATATATTATAATATATAAGATAATAAGATAATATATAAGATATTATGATACAATTTATAATTTTCTCCTGATAAAAATCTTTTTGCCGTATATGTAAGACATCTCAGATATATGAAGAGACAATATGCATTTAGTGTAGAATATTCTTTTAAATAGGGATTTAAAGAGATGAAACAGCAGTGCAAAAATGTGTGTATTGATAATCCTGGAGACTGTCAATATCCAGCCTTTTTAGAGGCCTACTCTATGACTTTTGGTAAGTCTCTTACATTACAAATCCCAGTTTTCTCTTCTGCAAAAAAAAGAGAATGACTTTACTTTCCAATTTTATATTTTGAAGTAATGTTAGTTTAGAGAGCAGTTCTCCAGAAGGTAACTAACATTGTAGAGATATGATATTGCTGCTTTAATTTATTTATTTTTTTGTTTTTGTTTTTTTTTTCTTTTATTATTATTATTATTATACTTTAGGTTTTATGGTACATGTGCACAATGTGCAGGTAAGTTACATATGTATACATGTGCCATGCTGGTGCGCTGCACCCACCAACTCATCATCTAGCATTAGGTATATCTCCCAATGCTATCCCTCCCCCCTCCCCCCACCCCACAACAGTCCCCAGAGTGTGATGTTCCCCTTCCTGTGTCCATGTGTTCTCATTGTTCAATTCCCACCTATGAGTGAGAATATGCGGTGTTTGGTTTTTTGTTCTTGCGATAGTTTACTGAGAATGATGATTTCCAATTTCATCCATGTCCCTACAAAGGACGTGAACTCATCATTTTTTATGGCTGCATAGTATTCCATGGTGTATATGTGCCACATTTTCTTAATCCAGTCTATCATTGTTGGACATTTGGGTTGGTTCCAAGTCTTTGCTATTGTGAATAATGCGGCAATAAACATACGTGTGCATGTGTCTTTATAGCAGCATGATTTATAGTCCTTTGGGTATATACCCAGTAATGGGATGGCTGGGTCGAATGGAATTTCTAGTTCTAGATCCCTGAGGAATCGCCACACTGACTTCCACAAGGGTTGAACTAGTTTACAGTCCCACCAACAGTGTAAAAGTGTTCCTATTTCTCCACATGCTCTCCAGCACCTGTTGTTTCCTGACTTTTTAATGATTGCCATTCTAACTGGTGTGAGATGGTATCTCATTGTGGTTTTGATTTGCATTTCTCTGATAGCCAGTTATGGTGAGCATTTTTCAAGGTATCTCAGTGTTCCTCAACAGACATTCATGTACTTTGCTAATTACTGCTCCACAAACATGTGTTGTATACTTTGACAATTATAAGAGAAGTACAAATATTTACTTATCTCAAATGATATAACCTCAGAGGGGGGTGAAAAATAAGTTCTGGCATGAAGAATGAGAAGGCGTTGATGGTGGCAAAGAGAGGTAGAAAATTGCTAAGAAGACATCAAGTGTAATTCCAATTAAGTACATCAAATGCATTGTTTCTAGTATACGAATGCCCCAAATATACATCTGCCTTAATTTCTTCCAAAATAATGTATAAATGTATTGTAATCTATTACAGGAAGTTTTCTTTCATGGAAATTATTTCTATTTTTTAAATGAAAGTTTACAGACAAGATTCAAGATAAAGAGTTAACATTGCTGGACACGTTCGCTTCTTTACTCAAAGGATGCCTATCATCCCAGTCACTATGAAATGAACAAAAGACTAAATAACATAATCTGCTAATTCTAAACATAAAACGGTTTTAAACTTACGTAGGTTTACTTGGTTGTATGACATTACTTATGAAAAAATACCAAAATGCCAAATATCAGTATATACAGAAGATATATCTTTTAACTAAGCAGGGAATATCATCATCTCTTCACATTAGCCATGATTCAAAAAAGAATACTTGAAATATAGGAAATGTAATAATGACAATCTGTGTACTGCTTTTTGAAGTTCCTCAAATAAATGTTATCAGAGAAAGTTATTTGGGGAACATATGATATTGCATTGTATATTTGCCAGTATTTAAGAAAAAATACATTAAGAATATTTTTTTACTCTTAAATTCCAGGGTTCTCACTGCATTCAAAACATCATTTTCATGGAGTTGCACTTATCTAAATGCAATGCACATTTATTTTAACGAATTGTATATTAACCAGTGCATTTCTTCAAAATAATGCATGTTAATTAAGACAAGCATTTCCAATATAGAGATAGCACCAGCACTATTTGTTAAACGTGTTTTCTATTATAGGTGCAATTATGGTAAAATTTGATATCAGTGAAGAACTTACTACTTTTAGGAGCCTTTTAAAGCTACATGAATATATTCAATATTAAGCAATCTGCCATTAATGAAGCAATTACTGGGACAAGATTTCACTGGGGTGTAGAGTAAAGCACACTGCTTGCAGAACAACTTCTAACCAATATGCAAGGCCAGGAAATGAAAACAGGATCTGCTTTGAAAATGACATTTGAACAATACTTATTGAGTGGCTCTTAGTCAAACTCAGAACACAATTAACTATCACGGTAGAAAACTGTGACTGAAGCCTCGACTTTGGCACCATCTGTGTCCTACATGTGTTTTTATTTGATGAGTGTTTTAAGAACTAAGAACGTGGGAAGTGTACAGTCTTATTATTTCCTATGTGTTAAAGTAGTTATACAAGAATACAGGACAAGAGTCTGATGATTACTAAATTAAAAATTGAAACACTTCTATAATGTATGGTTTGAATAAACGAAAGCTGTTGGAATCATCATTACGTGTTACTTGAGAAGAACATGCAAGCAATAAATGAGATTTGTCTCATGCTTCATAGTTTGTCATGTGCCCTCCCATATATTATTTGCTCTGTATATGCACTGAGATTCATGGTCCTTTGAGAGTTAAATAAGTTGGAATCAACCCCATTCAAGGCAGCCTCAGGTCCTCACCAATCTCTGCAAATTTTCCTGGGGAAAGGAAAGACCTTAAATTTTCTTGGTCATTTCTTGCTCTAACTGCCAGTTCTCCTTCCTTAACTTTTTCCCAAACTACCCACATTAGGCCTTTGTTTGTCCATTTGCTGGGGTGGGGAGCAGTATGGTAAATGCACCTGACAACAATAACTTAAAGCATATCCTGAGAATGACCCTGTGTGGCAGATGTGTGTTCGGAGTTCCGAGCTAAAGAATCCAGGAGTGGCCAACAGCCTGAATCCCTGGCTTGTGGAATACAGAGCATACAGGGGACTGAGCCCCTTTGTGTGGATTAAAAGAAGGTTTCCAGGTGGAGGTTCTTCTGGGGAGGATGGTAAGTGAAAATGCTACATAAACTGCATGCTTTTTACAAGCGATTCGAGTTCTTCTTCCCAGCCCCCTGCCACTGGACTCTTCCCTGTATGAAGCCCCCAGTAAAGCCATATGTCTCTTTTCCTGGATCCACTTCTCTTCTTTGGCCTCCTGAACCTGGTGCCATCCCTATAGAAGTTAAAAGGGGCCGGAATGACAAGGGCAAAGCAAAAAACCTTAAATCAGACGGATTTCCCTCCTCTGAAGTCTCCCGTTACTTCACCACTAGTTTTTCTTTCAGTCACTTCTCTGCCACAGCTTTCTCCCATGTTGCTGGTCTCCTGGGGTCCTTCAACACCCTCCTGTCATCTTATTTAGCTTGATAACCCCGGTGGCCCTGAGGCTACTTTTGTATATTCCAAATCTCATTAACTTGCTCCGCTACCTACTCTGTTCTCACAGAAAGGCTAGCCGAGGTAATAAACGTGATTATTTGTCCACTGAGAAAATTCACTGCCTGCTCTTTTTGTGTGTGTGTGTGAGACAGGGTCTTGCTCTGTCACCCAGTTTGGAGTGCAGTGGCATGATCTCAACTTGCTGCCGCCTCCAACTCCTGGGCTCAAGCCGTCCTCCCCACTCAGCCTCTGAAGTAGCTGGCACCACAAGCTCGAGTCACCACTCCTAGTTAATTTTTGTATTTTTTGTAAAGATGCAGTTTTGCTATGTTGCCCAGGCTGGTATCAAACTCCTGGCCTCAAGCAATCCACCCACTTTGGCCTCCCAGGGTGCTGGGATTACTGGCATGAGCCACTGTGCCCAACCATCACAGCCTCGTTTTTAAAACAAAAACAACACTGCACAATTGTCAAGTTGATGTGATTATTAACTAACAGGGCATCCTTGTAAGGTAGGTATTACTATTATTCCTGGTCCACACATGAGTAGATTGAGGTTCAATGCTATTTTCTGGCTGTCAGTGTTCATACAAGAAGGGAAGAACAATACTAGGACTTGAATCCAAGCAACTCTATATTGCTGCATCTTTCTGGTGCTCTGCGGAGTGCTTCTATTTTTGGTAATACATTACCATCATACAATTTCATGATATATGGAATTATTTTGCAATTAAATATATGTATTGTTCTTTTTTTCTTTTCATCATGGGATATTTATAGGGCCTTGAGCTTCCTCCATCAAACTTTTTTCTGTGCCTGGATTCTGTCTTCCATCATGGTTTATGTGCGAGTGCAAACAAAGCACAGCTGCTGTGGACAGTAGCATTCCTGTGGGATATGCACCCTTCATTGTTTTCTTCTTCCCCAGCAAAGCGCTGTGGTCATGCTGACATAGATCTGCATCAGGACTGTGAGGACTGGAAGAGGAAATAAGCTGAATAATTCCAAAGCAGTCTGACAGCTGTGCAAGTTTGGACGTCTTCTCATTAAATGCAGACAGCACATGTTCTTTCAACATGTCCTGCATCCCTTTGGTTCTGCTCAGAAAATGGACAGCATGCTAGATTTTCCAAGTAAAGATAATTTAATACGGGTAAATTTGTCTAAATTTGATACACAGGTGAAGAAAGAACTGAGAATTCAATTAGACAATTTGAAGCAATTAGACAACCCAGATTAGCAACAGTAGGAAGCTGGAAAACCCAAGGGTTAAAGGAAGAGTGGAAGGAAATAGAACGGACAGAATTTGGAAGCCAGGACATATGGCTGGGCTGCCTGGTAGGATCTGGAACCATATGGGAGGTACATCCTCCTCTATATACTGTGAGGCAGAGCAAGAAAGAAAAATACTTCCCACACTCCAGTATTCCTACAGCGCTCCCATTTCAAAACTAGTCAAAACCCAGATGGCAAAGAAGCTTGAAAAAAATATTTTCCTAAAATACCTAGCAGAGTGGAAGGTGGGAAATGAAGCAATGACCAAATGAAAGGCATACTTGTCCCCCAAAATCCAAAGCTATTAAATGCCTTCACCTTCTGTCAGCTATAAATACACTTAATGAATGGCTCTAATAAGTAAGGCCTCTACAACTTTATCTCAAAATCGTTTTCTAGGATACAACATTTATCTACTTTTGTATCAATATTAATGACAATGTTTTTATTTTATTAATATAAGTAATTTATAATTACTTTTAATTTTAAGTAAAATCATAAAGAGAAACTACAAAGTGCTTCATAACCAGTGTCTTGATTTTTCTCTTTAGTATATTCTTCTCTCTTAAGACTTGTCAGCTATGATCTAGTTTTTAATACCATGGTTTCAAGGACAATTTTTCAAGATATGTGGTGATTCATTTGATGTAGTTCACCAGTGAGTTTTTCTCTAGTCTGAGAAATTTTCTCATCCTACAACGTATCAGTTTCTTAAATGCAGAAGCTAAAGGAGAAAGAAATTCTCCAGATGGAGGAGAGGCTGAGAAAGGGCAGGGAACTGCCAAGGAACTAGGAATGCTTCCTCTGAAATGTTGGCTATTGCAAGTCCTTCCTTCCAAGAACCAAATTAAAAAAGAAAAAAACAACAACAACAACAAAAAAACAAACAAAAAAAACCTAGCCTGTTTTCTGAAGGTCTCAGTGAGACTGAGGGTCATGGAGGACCTCTGTTTATAAACTGGAGCCTACATGCGCATAGCAGTACTTGGCCGGAAAGGTCTATGAAGTCCTTCACCATCTGATGTGTGATATGAGCTGTCATGTTCTGAAAGATACAACTCCCTGAACTGGGAACCCAGGGATATTATAAACCAACTTCCTTCCCTCTTTCTCTAAGATTGTTTTTAGAAACTCCTCTTAGAAAATACATGTTTCTGGCTTAGGAGTCATTGGGTTTATGTTTAACAAATACGTGTTTATGGAGTGTTTTGTCTAAGTATGGCTATAAACAATCTTCAGGATGAAAACTACTAGAAAAATAACCGTTTATTAGATTTTACAGAATTTTGTGTGTGTGTGTGTGTGTGTGTGTGTGTGTGGTGGTGCAGTCATGGCTCACTGCAGCCTCTACTTCCCAGGCTCAAGCAATCCTTCCACTTCAGCCTCTCAAGTAGCTGGGACTACATGTGTGCGGCACCATGCCTGGCTAATTCTTGTATTTTTTTTTTTTTTTTTTTTTTGTAGAGATGAGGTTTCTCCATTTTGCCCAGGCTGATCTTGAACTCCTGGGCTCAAGTGATCTGCCCACTTCAGCTTCTGAAGTGCTAGGATTACAGGCGAGACCCACTGCGCCTGGCAGAATGATTTTTAAATATGTAATATTTTCTACATGAAGGCAGTTTTTGCTCATTAAAACTGTTCAAAAGATAGCCATATTTTATTTTTAATTTTGGTATAAAATATTAAGTTTGAAATTGTTATATAAACATGTTACTAAATGGAGGATATTTGAGAGCTATGTTTGGGATCATTTGTGTCTTAAGTGATGCAAGTGGTAGGTGGAAAACATTTAGATAAATATTAGTGCTATTTAGCAGACATTATCACCCTCAGCTTTTCTGCACTGCTATGACATTTAGAGTGGTACATTTTCATCCTCTGATTTTTTTTCTACTGTTTTCCTTAGGTTTGTATTTATCTCAGTTTTCCTGATGTAAACAAATCCAGCAGTTTTGGTTACCTGGCCATGATTTTATTTGGGTAACAGGATATATTAAGGTTGTTAGTGTTATGGTTCACAAGGCATTTCTATTATGATTTCCTATGAAGAGCTTAAGATACTTTATTAAATCTGGTGACAATTCTCATAACTCAGTTAAGGTAGGTTAAATATATTTTAAAAAATCTTAGTAGCCAATCTATCTATATTTCATTTTAATCTCTTTTACCAACAGCTATCCCAGTGAGCTTTACCAAATTTTAAAAATTCAATTAATGAATAATCATTTCAATTAAAGAAATAAACAAGATTGAAAGTGCAAAGTAATTCAACATTAACACAAGTATTAGGGTCATGCCATATCTTTCAATCCAACTTATGCTCTTAGAACAAAATTGATTATTAAGGAGAACTTACTCAGTAATTTGCTAATAAAAGGATTATCTTACTCTGTGATTTGATCTTAAATTCCAGAGCTTATTAAAGTAACTTAACCTGTTTCCTCTATCTATCTTTGGCTCTAGAATTTGTTTTGTTTTGTTTGATTTGCTTTTTAATAATTCTTACTGTTAAATAAGAAATATAGAAAGCTTCATAAAACAAATGGGTAGGTTACTAAATTACCAAAAGGTGTACACTCTTGTAACTCTCACTAATGTCAAGAAGTAAACCTCACCAGCTTCCTCAGGAGAGTGCTGTCTGCTTCCTCAATCACAGCTCTTTTCTTTCCACTAAGAATTGCCCTCCTGACTTTTAATTACCTCCTTATTTTATTGTCCAATTGTGCTTCCATAGACACTGACGTTCAGTTTTGCTTGTTATTTTTTAAAGTATTTTTAAATTTATGGGATCCCTCTGCATCACTTGTCTTTTCTGAAATCTGTTTATGAAAGAGCCAGAGTCATGTGTCCTGTCAATTTTCACAGGTTGGATTTTGCTGATTGCGTTCCTGTGTAGTTTAACACGTTCCTCTGCATTTTCTGATAATTGGTAGTCATATCTAGAGACTTAAACTCAGGCTAGCTTTATTTTGTATTTATGTTATTTTTTAGGTAAATTTACTTCCTACTTGGTGTGTGCCCCTCATGAGGAGTCATAGGAGGGATTCAATGACAAATTGTCACTTTTGATAGAAGCCCTTAAAGTTCAGTACTTGGATCTTTTTTATTCCTTAGGATTTGCAAAATGTTGATACTATATTGTGTCTGTCATTCTTCTCTTATCTGTTCATTGAAATATTTCTGTAAGGAACCACATTCCTTCCTCTACTCTTTGGTCACCCAGTTCTACAGATTATACAAGAAAAGCAGAATAAATGCTTGATTTTTTCCTTTTATTTATATCCAGTTTATGTTTTGAAGCTGTGTTGACTGTAATTCTCGTATACTTTGGAACACAACATCTATAACTCATCTTTAAATACCACAGCTGTGACTTTCAAAGGAGAAATATGCTTATTTTAATTTTGGCCACATATCTGAGTTATTCAAAATTTGCTTTTGAGATATTACACTCTGAGCTATATAACGAGCCAATGCTGTGTAAACTCCACTTCTTTCAAAATTCCACCTTCACCAGATGTGTAGTTAGATTGCCACGTACCTTAATTCATTTTCCTTATAGATGTTCTACTGTGCTTTGTACTTTCCTTCATGCTACCAGTATTAGAGTTTTATTTTCTACTTCCATCACTGGATATATTATATTAGGCACTTCAAAAATAATTATTTCACTTTTATTTTTTCTGAAAGTTTTCTCATTTTCATTTTATATGTAGAAATGGAGATGATTCAATATTAAATAATTATGTGGGTAACGCTGAATCCTTGATCAAGCTGTTTAGATCTTTGTAGCTCCATCTTGTATATTTAATTTGTCTAAGAGGCCGCAATGTCACAGAGAGAAAAAAAAAAAAAAAAACTAGAGATGATCTGAGTGTCCTCAGAGACCATGCCTGACTTCTTGGGGATGAAGATCTATTGGAAATATGATTAAGTTGTTCTAATTAAATGTGGGCTCAGAAATAAGCAATGTTCATTTGGTGCACAAAACCCTTGGGGCTGAGAGGCGTGGAGTGCATATCCCTTAAAGTGAAGGAGCACATTATATAAAGAAAGAAAAGAGAAGCCGTACAGTAGGGACCAGATAATGCAGAGACTTTATGTTAATGAGTGTTTTGCACTCTTAAAGAAATGCATTTTAAGCTGGGGAAATGACATATTTCCATTTTGAGATCACTGCAGATATAGAGAAGGACTTAGAAGGACTAAGGATGGGTATGGAGGAATTTGTTAAGGAGATAATAAGATAATCCAAGTGATAAAGTATGGTAGATTGCACAAACATAGTCAAAGAAGATAGCAAATAAAATGCATATATAAGATAAATATTTAGAGTTTCCCTTTGCATTAGCAAAGTTAAAGGTCAAATTTGCCATGTAACTAAAAGCAGGGCACTTTTCTTGTGAAGGAGGGCATCTTCACGTGGACTTATTCAGAATCTTTCTCTCCTTTTTTCCTTTATGTTCTTCTCTTCCATCCTCACATCTCCTGCCTCTGTCTATATCTTGGTGTAATTCTAAACCTGGAATTCACAAATAAAATAATGCATAACACAAAACATTATTTTTGTCTTTTGTTTGGTATATAAAAAACATATATGTGGCAAAATTACCTGACATAGGTTATTGTTGGATAGTTTTTTCTATTAAAGGATTGAATATGAATAAATTGCTACTTATTCTTTTACTCCATCTCATGAAAATTAAACAACAAAAATTTCTAAGAGCTTATTCTAAACGAAGTATGGATATCCTATATGTTTTATTTTCCTTAATCTTCATGACAATTCTAAAGATCTACCTTCATGGATGGAAAGAAGTAAGATGTAAAAAAACCAAAGCAACTTGTACAAGATCTCCTAGCAAATAAATGAGAGTTGGATTTCAGGATAGTTATATATAGCTCTTTGGTTCAAATGCTGAAAAACAGGAGACAACTTATTGTCATACACTGTTATTTTATATATCAAAGTCACACGTTTTGTTTTTTACTTATAGATAGGCATGTTGTGCCCATGTTTTTCCTTGTATTGGTAATGGGTTATAAAGGGTCACCTACATTCTCTTGCCTTGTTCATTTTATGATGGCATATATTTGCAATATTTTCTTGGAGGACTTTCCCGGCATTCATTGTCCTGGCCCACAGCACAATAAATGAGCATTATCAATGGTACTTGGCTCTTATAAATATGCAAAATCATTAGTAAAACATTTTGTTATAATTTTTTTCTGAGCATAAAAGACACCAAATGATATAGACACCAAATGATATAGACACCAAATTTTATAGAAAAATGATATATCATTTTTGATAAATGAAAAATCAAAAAATTATTTAGAAAATAAAGAAGGGACATGGATGAAATTGGAAATCATCATTCTCAGTAACCTATCGCAAGGACAAAAAACCAAACACCGCATGTTCTCACTCAAAGGTGGGAATTGAACAATGAGAACACATGGACACAGGAAGGGGAACATCACACTCTGGGAACTGTTGTGGGGTAGGGGGAGGGGGGAGGGATAGCATTAGGAGATATACCTAATGCTAAATGACGAGTTAATTGGTGCAGCACACCAGCATGGCACATGTACACATATGTAACTAACCTGCACATTGTGCACATGTACCCTAAGACTTCAAGTATAATAATAATAAAATAAAATAAAAAGAAAAGAAAGAAGGAATTAAGAATAACTTTTGTCTTACTACATAGGGACAGCATTTTTTATTGTTTCTTTTCATTTTTAACTTTTTATTACTGAAGTCCTGAAACACACATGCAAATATCAGACCTTATATACTATGCAAAAAGGCATATGACTTAGAAGTTTATAAATTTATAAACATTTTCTAATAATGTAATCAACACTCTGGCTGTAAAACCCAGAAACTCATTCAACCAGCATAAGCAAAAGAAAAATAATACTAGATAACAAGGAGACCTATTATTTTACTGAACCAAAGTCAGAAGGGGATCAGTGTCCATAAGGTCTGGAATCAAAAAGTCAAAGGCCTTTTGAAAACCAGACTTATCTACCTGTTTGTCTCTCCTCTCTTTCTCTCTGTTTTTGTCTCTTTTATTTATTAGTCTCTTTTTATAGCATCATACTTTCCTCTGTTTCTTCTATCTTTCTTTGAAGCTAGTGTGAAGTACTTTTTAATCAGCCTAGCCATTTTGGAAAAACCATCCTACTCCACTCTTAGTCTATATGGTTCAATAGTGCTGACCTCACCACTGAGGTGAACAATTGACCCAGGTCTGGTCAATAGATTACAATAATTGTTTGAAAAATAAGTATATGGAATATTAGTTAAAATCACTAAATTTGGAGTAAATTTAAACATGTGTTCAAATCTCAGCACCAACACTCACTAGCAATACAGGCCTGTGCTAATTATTTATGGTCCCTAAGACTTAGAACAGTATCAAGCAAATAGTAAATAATTAATACATGTTAGCTGTTATTTCTACCAAGTTAAAAAGAGGCAGTGTTGAGAATATTTATGGAACTACTGGATTATTAAGGAACTGTTGGAATTTACGGCTGCTTAGTGGTTGAACAAAAGCTTGAAGTTGTTGACCATTTTGCCACCATAAGGACACACCTGCTTGAGAATAAAAATGTATACTAAGATAAGCTGAGTCGGTGTATTAGTCCATGCTCACTCTGCTATAAGGACATACCAGAGACTGGGTAATATACAAAGAAAGAAGTTTAATTGACTCACAGTTCCACATGGCTGGGAGGCCTCAGGAAATTTACAGTCATGGTGCAGGGCATCTCTTCACAGAGTGGCAGGAGAGAGAATGAGGCAGGAGAGAAAATGAGTTCTGAGCAAAGGAGAAAGTCCCTGCCCATAATGGAGGCTCTCTACCCAACCCTCGTAACCATTTTTCCTTTCTAGGCCTCCAGGCCTGTGATGGGAGGGGCTGCCATGAAGGTCTCTGACATGCCCCGGAGACATTTTCTGCATTGTCTTGGTGATTAACATTTGGCTCCTTGTTATTTATGCAAATTTTTGCAGCAGGCTTTAATTTCTCCTCAGAAAATGGGTTTTTCTTTTCTATTGCATCATCAGGCTACAAATTTTCCAAACTTTTATGCTCTGCTTCCTCTTGAATGCTTTGCTACTTAGACATTTTTTTCTGCCAGATACTTTAAATCATTCCTCTGAAGTTCAAAGTTCCACAGATCTCTAGGGCAGGAGCAAAATGCTGCCAGTCTCTTTGCTAAAACATTGCTGATCTTTTTGCATAGCAAGAGTGACCTTTTCTTCAGTTTCCAACAAGTTCCTCAGCTCCATCTGAGACCACCTCTGCCTGGACTTCATTGTCCATATCACAATCAGCAATTTGGTCAAAGTCATTCAATAAGTCTCTAGGAAGTTCCAAACTTTCCCACATCTTCCTGTCTTCTGAGCCCTCCAAACTGTTCCAACTTCTGCCTGTTGCCCAGTTCCAAAGTCACTTCCACATTTTCAGGTATCTTTGTAGCAGCACCACACTCTCTGCAGTACCGATTTACTGTATTAGTCCATTCTCATGCTGCTATAAGGACATACCAGAGACTGCATAATTTATAAAGAAAAGTTTAATTGACTCACAGTTCCACATGCCTGGGGAGGCCTCAGGAAACTTACAATCACAACAGAAGGTAAATCTTCACAGGGCGGCAGGAGAGAGAATGAGTGCCGAGCAAAGGGGAAGCCCCTTATAAAATCATCAGATCTCTTAAGAACTCACTCATTATCACAAGAATAGCATAGGGGAAACCACCTCTATGATTCAATTATCTCCACCAGGTTTCATCTTTGACACATAGAGATTATTACAATTCAAGATGAAATTTGGGTGGGGACACAGAGCCAAACCATATCAGTTAGGAACCGATGACAACATATGAGAAACCGGGTGCAGCCCATTTCTCTCTGGACATACCAATTACATGAGCCAATGCATTCCCTGTTTTGTTTAAGGCTGAGTTCTTTTCTCTTGAAATTATACTGACCAGTATTCTGCATTTTATTACCCAGGTAATTATCTAGATGAGAAAAAAATACATAAAGATATATCTTTCAATTAATTAAATTATTAATTGATACAAAATTAATGTGAATTTTATATATTAACATATAAAAGATATTTTATATGTACAAATATATATCATATTATCTAAAATGCCTGTTTGAGTACATCCGTGTACTTAGAAATTCAGTTGGTAAAACAGTATAAAATGAGAAGACTCACACTTTGGCCTATTAGTACATATATCTATGCCTAAAGTTTTATAATTTCAAATTTAATTATTTTTAAGATTTATAACTTCTTCTCTACTTAATATGCTTCTGTTCTCCTTGTATGTCATGTTTCTTTGATTTAGCAACATTAAACAATATCTTTGATTCTCAACATGTGCTATAATATATTCAGTGGTAAACATTTATAAGTATGCAAATATTTTTCTTTGTACTATAAGTAGTACAATTGGTTACATAGAGAAGGAACTATAATCTAAATCCTTAAACTTTGCTCTTCAAAGGGGAATTTTCAGAGCATCAATGTCACATGCATGATCCTTTTGATTTTTCAAAATATTTTGTTTTCTACTAAGATCATAGCTGGTTTTGTTATTGTTTTATTTTTCTTAGCTTTAATTTGCAATTCTGCCTTTTTCATTGTTGAAGGAAATGATGCAAGAAGAGCTGGCCTCCTGATTTTACTTCACTTTCTCATTAAAGATATTTATTATTCATGGAAATTTCCAACTTCCTGTTTTAGTTTAAACAAGATTATTTTCTCAGGCCATGCACAGCTGTCCTCTTCAGATGTCTCTTCATTGAAATAGTGAGTTAAGATTGTTGTTTCATATACTACATATCTTTTTCTCTTAGGCTATTTGTTCAATATGCTGTAGTATATATCTGAGTATGTTTTCCTTAAATAGTATATAGATGCCAACATTTATTTTCTGTGTATGTAAAAATGTATTATTTTGTTCTCATTATTCATTAATGAGTTAAATAGGTCTATAAATCTATCTTCAAAATCATTTTTTCCAAGCCTTTGAATGCCTTACTTCAAACTGTTTTGATATCTTGCATTCCTAAAGTCAATTTGAAGCTCATAGTTATCTTTATTTGGGGGATGACCTGTTTGAGTGTATATTCTCTAGTTTATTTTGGTTTTCCAACTTTGGTAAATTTTTAACTTGATTTTTGCAATTGTTAAATGTTAACAACTTAACAACTAGGTGTGAGCTTTTTATTCATTCATCTCACTCTGTAAGTATTGAGCTTTTCATTCTAGTAATAAATATTTTTCTAGGGATGGGATCAATTAATTTTCCTGGAGTCCCTAATAAGTGGATGTTGCACATTTATAATTTTTTCTTCCCTGATCCATTTCCTTTTGGTTTTTTTTATCATTTATGAAATTTTTATAAATTTGTCTTTTTCCCTATTCTAAGAAAATCTGTACATTTTTCTCTTCCAGATTACATATTTGTTCTTCTGAAATTCCATTTTATTTTTCAGCCTCCTACTAACTTAAAATTTTAAATTTCTATTACCATCTCCTTGTCTGTTCTGCGGTTTGTTCCTTTTCCATAGAAACATCTATTCATTCTATGGATAAAACATTCTCTTGAATTTTTCTGATAATTCAGGAAAATTTTATTTTCATTTTGTTTTTCTTACATTATATAATCATTTCTCTGTGGGGTCATTCATTGGATCTATTTCTCTTCATTCTTCTCTTTCGTGTTTGTGTGGGTTTTTTCCCCCCCACTTAGTAGCTAATGATTTTTACTTAGTCATTTATATCTGAAAAAAGGACTAGCCTCAGTGCTCCTGAAAAGTTGGAGGTTGATTTGCTAATAATTTTCTTCCCTGTAAAAAAAGATTCAAAGAGATTTCCAGTTTGTTAAGGGGGTACTGTCTGCATAATTCATTTTTAGAAAATGCAGTCAGCGAGAGTGGAAGGCAGACTGGCAGGCTTGGACTTGTCCCTTCTCCAGCCTCACAAATGGTAAGCAACATGGAGCAGGAGTTAAGGGTTTCTGTTCTGGAACCAAGTCTGTCTGGTTCAAATTCTGGCTCCATCACTGGTAAGTTACAGGACTTGGTGCAAGTTACTTCATCTTTTGGTGTCAATTATGCGTTAAACACAAATAATAGACCCTTCAATACAGGATTGTTATAAGTTACATATACGTCATTTAGACCAATATCTGGCATAATATAGAAAGCACTCAATAATTGTTTGCTTAAAAATAAAAGCATAGCAAAGAAGTTTATGTTAGTATTTTTTTTCCTTGGGGAGAATTACTTTTGTTTTGTTTTGTTTTTCTCTGTTTTTGAGTTCTAAAACTGCATCAATCCTTTACTGGTTCTCTTTAAGACACCCTAATTCTAAACCTCTGTGGGCAGATCTGCTATTATTTCCAAAGATTCGTTCTCCAGGTTTAGCTTGAAATACAACTGCTGTCTGTTTCTATGTATTGGTCGTGAAAAGTGAGTAAGAGAAGAGAAAGAAGAAAGAATGGCTCATCCAGCGGTTTCTTTTAGTAAAGATAATAATTATGAATAGCCAATATTATTCCTAACAATCAAAATGACTGTCATCCACTCACTCTGAACTTTGAGTTCAGAGTTTGAGTTCTCCTATTCTGAACTTTGAGACTATTTCTAGGGATTGGGCTACAAGAATGTTTCCCACTTTTGCTAAAATCCTCAAACTGTGTTATATTTTATATCATGCAATTAATGCAAATCCATCTACATTTCTCATTCCACATATTAGACACACTATCCAATTAAGTAATACCATTGTTTCCCCATTCCATGCATTACTTTGTCTTGTAAATCTGTACTACTATCTTGAATTGGAAGCAGCACTCATTTATTTTATGCTGGGATTTTCATATTGACTTTTGAATCAATTAAATTCCTTAGTTCATCTTTATGTATCATATTTATGCATATCTACATCTAATCTTTGTTCCTAGTTTCCCAAATGTTTGTAATTTGTATTATTGTATTGTAAACCAATATTAGCTTTTGAATTTTTTAGAAGTTATATTATTAAACACAATAATGGGTAAATATCCATTTAATATATATGTAGCTAAATAAATATATATGTGGCTAAATATTTTAATATTATTCAATATATTAACATAATTCTTTAGGTTATTAAAAAAATTCTGAATGGAGTGCACTTTCACCAGGGCAAAGCTAACTTAATACACATTCTTATTTGTTGTTATTAAAATTTAAAAGCATTTTTTCTGTATAGCACCTCACAGACATTAAGGATTTAGACTGGTTTTCTTTCTCTTAAAAATAAAATGTCTACTTGGAGAACAATGAATTCATTCATGGACCATATTAACCAGTCAATAATTTATGGTCCTTGTTTATACATAAGATATTAGATATATGCAATGTAAACCTTTAACTATGAACAAAAAAATGATTATCTTGTGATTAAAATAGACCTGAGAAATTTGACTAATGGAAGAGTTTCATCATTAAGGTCAAAGTTATGGCTTAAGTAAGGGGATAGATTTGCCTGCAAACAAACAAACAAACAAAGAAACTATTTAGTCAGATGATCTAAAGCAAGTACCTTTTTAGCCTTCTACCTCACTGTGTGGTTTGCAAGTGAAAATTTCACTGTCAATGAGCTCAGAATAAAGAAAAATCAAGGTTTTATCGTATGACAGTGATCCTGGCTGCTGTAAATAATGGCAGTGCTCCAATTTTTGAAATTCTTTTATTCTAAAACCAAACATTGGATTTCCACCCAATGTAATACGATTCTCAACCTCTTTTGACTCAGTTTGAAGGAAACATTTATGGTGCTTAAATTGTTCCTGAGAAGTCTATGCTCTGTAACATTTTGAACAAATGCATTTTATAGCAAACTTTCCCACAAAGAGTGAAGATAAATCTAAGAATGTATAATCACATGCCATTCATGGACTGTTTTCACTTTTTAGTGGGTTCAATTGTTGTGCTCTCTTACCAAAAGGATAGTCAAAACTTATAAAAATGATATTTAAATGCACAGCTGGTTGCGTCTCTAATAAAATGACTACTCATATCTAAAATAAAATAAAATAAATTAGGAGAAAATGAAGCTCAGATCCTGAGGCTGGCACCTACATTTCACTTTCTCTTTCCCTAGTCTAAATATAATGTCAGTTTGAAAAGCCATGATGTGGATCATCATCTGCTTTTGTTTGTCCTTTTGATTTCCTTTATGGGTTTAAATGTAATAAAAACAAGTAGCCATGTCTTAGCAAGTGGACACTGGTCCGTTTTTAAGTTACGTAGATTATTCTTAACCTGGGATTTGACTCATTTTGTTGATTAGGAAATTTACTTCTGTTATTTCTTTATTTATTTTTAAAATCTCACTTCTTAGCTTTACAGTATACCTATGGGGGCCATCACATGTGGATGATGAATGTGTTTCTATTTCAATCTACTTGTTTGGAGATTTAAGTGTTCTGTGTGTTTTGTAAGCTCCAAATTTGACACTAAGAGGTATTCATAAAGGTTATTTTGTGGATATTTGGTAATTTCTGTGGCAATTTTCGTTTCCTCCAGGACCCTAGAGGAAATCATCTCTTCCAGTTGAAGACCTTCAGAGGCCTTCACATCCAGCCCTAACGTGCAGTGATTGGCAGGACCTCCAACAAACAGAGGTTTCACCAGTCAAGTGAAGAGTTAGTTACCTTTTATTATTACACTTTATAAGTTGACTGAATTAAGTTAAACCTGTACATCATTTTTCTTTCTGGAAATTAAAAAGATTTACACTCACTATTTTGAACAAGTACATTTTTGCTTGCAGCTGTCAAAATATGCTGTCATTTCAATTATCTAGAGTGCCTATTAGTCACTTTTTAATAAAGTTCCAACTGCTTTTTCCTGGTGTGTAATGAATGGCGTCCCTTGAACACCTTTTAAATATGTGTTCATGGCCCCTATAGATTTCTACAACTAGGTAGAAAATATTAAATAATTTAATAATAAAGTGCTTTACATTCTTCCATGTTGCCAAGAGTGAACTTCTTTCCAGAAATTGTATTTTCTTTTTTTTTTTTTATAACAACTCCTTCACCAAGGAAATATATTTTAATTTAAATTCACCGTTCTTAGCAATCATCACAGCAACAATAGGTGTTATAGTATTGATGAATGTGAGACAATTATTTTCTTTTTCACTGGAGCCATATATAAACCATTCATTTCATATACATATATGATATTTATCTTTTCAACTCATTTTAAGGTACTTTCTCTTCCAACCTGACTTTAAACTCCTGAAAAAGAGTAACCATGTTCATTCTTCTCTCTATTCTTCCCAATATTTAGCCAATTTTTATGTACATAATTTGCTCTCATTAAATTCTTTATTAAGAGTAACTAAATAAATCCATATGTTCAGGTCCTTAAGGTCATCAATTATGCATCATTTCCACCTCAGAGATAAGGAAGCTGACTCCTAATGCATTTGGCCAACTGATGATAAGAGGGCTACCTTCTAATGCCCAGAGCACTAATGCAAGATCTATTTCACCTCTCCATCTTGGCTTTTTTTGCTAGGATGTGTTTATTCCTAGAAAGCTGTCCTTACTCTTACTGTGCTTTTGTCAAAACAATCCTCTGAGGGCCTCAATTTTCTGCAGCTGTCATGTTGTTATCTCTAAGCCAATAATGGACACCCAATAACTCTTTAAAACATTGAACTTTTTTCCCTACTCGGCAAAAGTTTAATCACTGCTTTGTTCATCCTTAGTATTTTCTTTTTTTTGTTTTTTTGTTTGTTTGTTTGTTTTTCTTTTTGTTTTTTTAGACGGAGTCTTGCTCTGTCGCCCAGGCTGGAGTGCAGTGGCGCGATCTCGGCTCACTGCAAGCTCCGCCTCCAAGGTTCACGCCATTCTCCTGCCTCAGCCTCCCGAGTAGCTGGGACTACAGGCGCCCCCCACACTGCGCCCACCTAATTTTTTTTTTTTTTTTTTTAGTAGAGACGGGGTTTCACCGTGTTAGCCAGGATGGTCTTGATTTCCTGACCTCATAATCCGCCCGTCTTGGCCTCCCAAAGTGCTGGGATTACAGGCGTGAGCCACCGCACCCGGCCCAGCCTTAGTATTTTCTCTTTTACCACATTTCACATTCCTCATTTCAATATAGACCTTTTCATAAACTCTATCTTCTCCAGTAGATAACAAGCAAGACCCTGGGAGTTTTAAGCCAAATTTGGACCGTCTGCGTATTTATTGCAACACTTAGCATACTTAAAGACTAAATCATATTATTTAAGACTATGGTTTCTCTGATTACATAGACTTGGTTTAAATTCAGTGAGACATTGGCCAGGCTTTGTAACAACTGTATGCTTTCCTTTTCTGATATATAATTCAGATAACTGTAGTACTCTCCTTTAGATCTGTCAAAAATAATAAATTACTTTATATATGTAAAACATTTAGAATAGTAGCCCTCACAGATTAGTGCTCTCTCTCTCTGTATATAGATAGATAGATAGATAGATAGATAGATAGATAGATAGATAGACATAGATATACATACAGATATTATTTATTATTTTGACAACACGAAAGCATTTTAGGAATTCTATTCAGGAGGTCTCTTTAAAAATTACATAAATATGTGTGTTAATAAGCATTATGTTTCCCTAAGGAAATTATTCATAACTTTTTATCAGAGTTGCAAATGTACCCATGAATTTAAAAATGGTTAAGAACCAATGTTCTCGGTAGCCGTAATATACAAGAGTAGGCAGAAGAAAAATTGTCAAAGATTAGTGTATTGGCAGCAGAGTCCCAGCTTCTAGTGCAGCTGTTGAGGTCACAGCCAGTAGGTTGAAGTCTAGAAAAAGAGACAAAGAGTACTGTGGGCCTCATACGTGGACCCACTATCTGCCAGGCACTTTGATAATTTGTGGGGGAGTCCAATTATGAGCATTCACTGGAATTAATATATGATGGTTTTTCTACCTGACAATCATTATACCAGCCCTACATCCATTCCACTCCCATACCAACTGACCATCATTATTATTATTTTTCTTAACTTTTGCCTCTTCTCCATTAGAAACTTTGCCAGAGGTTGTAATCAAGGTGCACTTTTTTTCTTTTAATTAAGAGCCAGGTGTTTAATCCTCTTAGCCATTTAAAAATTATTTTTCCAACATACATGTTGACTAGAATATTGAAAAATTTGAAAATGTTGGAATTTTCTATTTCATCACTCACATCCTGAAATTAACTCCTGGTAATTTCTTTTATTTATGCTCCGAGTGTCTTTGATTATTTGTCCAATCCTCTCTCCAGCTATGTTTTACCAGTCTGGATCTATAACTGCCCTCTTTGTCCTTCCAAAATTCTAATATCTGCTTAAGTAATCCACAGTCAGTCTCTGAAGTTGGCTCCCAGAGGTTCCCACCTGATACATTCAACAGCTTACCATTGAGTGGAGAAACCAAGCAATTAAATAGGTAGAAATAACAAAGTGTGATGGATACAGAGAAAGTACAGGTTGCTATAAAAGCATGTATCAGGAAAACATAACTAACCTGGCATTGGAAAACACTTTTTGTGGATGATATGTTTAAGCTCAAACCTGAAGCTAATGAGGCATGAGTTAAGGAAGTTAGGTGATGTGAGCTTCATATGCACAAGGCTGAAATATAAACACAATATTAAGGATAAAGGCAGGCCCACTTCTCAGACTAAATAAAATATTATAGATATAAAGGGTATATTGTGACTCAGAAACCATGGAGATTCCTAAAATTTTTCCTTGACAATCCAAATAACTTCTTTGCTTAATAAGAGTAACTGCAGACACCCATCTCTGCTTACATCCTGACCTTTCAAATGTGGCTTACTTAATAAGACTACTTAACCTTCTGACCAACCATGTATGGGGATTCCAATTTCACCTCTTCACCAACACTTGTTATTGTCTGTCTTTTTTTGTTTTGTTTTGTTTGTTTTTTTTGAGACAGAGTTTTGCTCTTGTTGCCCAGGCTGGAGTGCAATGGTGCGATCTTGGCTCACTGCAACCTCCGCTTCCCAGGTTCAAGTGATTCTTTTGCCTCAGCCTCCCAAGTAGCTGGGATTACAGGCATGTGGCACCACACCCTGCTAATTTTATATTTTTAGAGGAGAAGAGGTTTCCGTCATGTTGGCCAGTCTGGTTTCAAACTCGCGACCTCAGGTGATCCGCCTGCCTTGGCCTCCCAAAGTGCTGGGATTACAGCCGTGAGCTACCATGCCCGGCAACTTCTTATTTTTCCATTTGAATATGTTTTCTTAATTTTTTTTCTAAGTACCCTGGCTAAAACCTCCAGTAGCATTTTGAATAGAAGTAGTGAGTGAGAAGATGCTTTCTGTTTTCCTGATTGTAGGAGGAAAGCATTCTTTCTTTAGTTATTGAGCATGATGTTAGCTGTAGATTTTTCATGAATACTTTTTCTCAGATTCAGTAAGTTCTCTTATATTCCTAGATTTTTAAAATCTTTTTTATCAAGAAAATGTGTTTGATTTTACTATAGAAAATATGTCTTTTGTGTCTATTGAGAAGATTATGTGGTTTTTGTTTTTTATTTTATTGATATGGCATATTATGGTGATTAATGTTTGTATGTTAAACAAATCTTACATCCTCAAGATAGATCCTACTTGGTGGGTAATTCTTTCTATATGTTGCCAGTATTTTGTTGAGACATTTTGCATATATATATATTTAAAGAAATATTGTTGTTTAGTTTTCTTTTCATATGATGTCTTTACTTGGTTTTGATATATGAATAATGCTGGCCTCACGGAATAAATTGAAAAGTTCCATCTTTTTGGAAGGATTTGCAACGAACTGATATTAAATCTTCCATAAATGCTTGTAAATTCATCAGTGAATTTTTTTTTGTAGAAAGTTTTGTAAGATACGAATTCAATCTTTTTTATATATTGATGTTCTATTCAGGATTTCTATGTTTACATTCTCTCATTTTAATTTTGTTTTTGTTTTATATATGTGTCACAAACAGACCACAGCTAGATGGAGATATCAAATCTATTCTGATTTTCTGGAATTTAACCTTTAATAGACTTATTCAATCTGTTAATATTTTTATTAGGAATAGCAATATTTGGAATATTTGTTATATTTTGTATATTTGGGTGTATCCTTTTCTTTCTTCATTTTTATCATTTTTTGCTTTTTGTTGGATTAATACAGCTTTCTTTAACCCTTTTTATTTTTTTCTCAGACATTATTTAATATGTATATTTCCTTCACCACAATCACTTCCATTATACTCCCTAGAAGTGGTCATTGTTAACAGTTTGTGGATATTCTTCCTGAAACTTTCTATGCACATACAAACATACATTGTTTTATACAAATTGAATTATATAATACATACTGTTATGCAACCAACTGTTTTCTTTAAAAAATAAATCCAGACATCTGTCGAAGTTAATAGATAGTTATTCTTTTGTTAAACTGCTGCATAATAATTCATGGTTTGGAAATTCCATAATTTATTCTTACTAGATTTTTGTATTATTGTAAAAGTAAGATATATACTTACAAACTAATCAACCAGTATCAAAGTATAAAATTATAATTGAAGGCTACAAAAAAAAGGTACACTCTTATTAACTTAAAGAAAGTCCTTTATAATGTGGCTTTTATTTGTTTGTCTAGCCTAAGTGAATGACAATCCATCATTATAGCTCTATGATCCAGCCAAGTCACCTATTTCATAGATCCAGTACATGTCCCAATCTTTCTTACCTCATAACCTTTGCACATTGTCTTCACTGTACTCCAGCTCTAATGAGCCTAATTTAACTAGCTTAATCTTGATCTTCCTTTAATTGTCAGGGCAGATGTTATTTTCTCTAGACACATTTCTGCCTTTCTAGATACTCTCCAACTCTGGATTTGATGCTCCTTCTATGTCCACACATAGCAACTTGAATTTCATTTTGGCACTTAAAAGCATATTAAAATAATGATTTTAAAACAAAAATGCCCACTGTCACTACTCCTATTCACCATAGTATTGGAAGACCTATCTGGAGAAATCAAGCAAGAGAAAGAAATAAAAGGCATCCAAATTGGAAAAGAGGAAGTCAAATTATCTCTATTTGCTGATGATATGATATTATACCTAGAAAACCATAAAATCTCTTCCAAAAGACATCTAGACTTGATAAACTAGTTTAGCAAAATTTCAGGATGCAAAATCAACATGCAAAAGTTAGTAACATTTCTATACATGAATAACATTCAAGTTGGGAATGAAATCAAGAGCTCAATTCCATGTACGATAGCCATAAAAATACCTAGGAATGTGTTTAACCAAGGAGACGAAATATATCTACAAAGAGAAGTATAAAATACTGATGAAATAAATCATACATAACACAAAAGGAAAAATATTCCATGCTCACAGATTGGAAGAATCAATATCAATAAATGACCATACTTTTCAAAGCAATCTGCAGATTCAATTCCTACCAAATTACCAACATATTTTTCATAGCATTACAAAAATTTCCTAAAATTCATACAGAACCAAAAAAGAGCCTGACTAACCACAGCAATCTTGAGAAAAAGAACAAAGCTGGAGGCATCACATCACCTGAATGCAAAATATGCTACAAGCCTATAACAAACAAAACATTATGGTACTGGTACAAACATAGACACATAGATTAATGGAAGAGAATACAGAACCCAGAAAGAAAGCCACATACCTACAACCAGCTGATTGTCAACAAAGTCAACAAAAATATATAATGGGTGAAAGGACAACCTATTCAATAAATGGTGCTGTGGAAACTGGATAGCTGTATGCAAAATAATGAAGCTGGACCCTTATCTCTCACCACATACGATTAACTCAAGATAGATTAAAGACATAAATGTAAGACTTGAAACTATAAAAATCCTAGAAGAAAATCTAGAAAAATTTCTTCTGACATTGGCATAGGCAAAGAATTTATGACTAAGACCTGAAAAGCAAATTTAACAAAACCAAAAATACACAAATGGGACTTAATTAAACTTAAATGTTTCTGCACAGCAAAAGAAATAATAGACAGAGTAAACAGACAGCCTACAGAATGGGAGAAAATATTTGCAAACTATGCATCCAACAAATGACTAATATCCAGAATCTATAAGAAACTCAACTCAACAAGAAAAAAAAACAAACAATCCAATTAAAAAGTAAGCATAAGCTAAGATCATGCCACTGCATTTCAATCTGGGCAACAGAGAGAGAAACTCTATCAAAAAAAAAAAAAAGTAAAATAAGCAAGGGACATGAACTGATATTTCTCAAAAGAAGACATACAGCCATGTATGGTTGCTCACACTAGTAACCCCAGCATTTTAGGAGGCCGAGATCGGTGGATCACTTGAAGTCAGGAGTTTGAGACCAGCCTGGCGAATGGGTGAAACTCCATCTCTACCCAAAATACAAAAATTAGCCAAGGATAGTGATGCACCTCTGTAACCCTAGCTACTTGGGAAGCTGAGGCAGGAGAATCACTTGACCTGGGAGGTGGAGGTTGTAGTGAGCTGAGACCACATCACTGCTCTTCAACCTGGGTAACAGAAAGAAGCTGAAGGCATCAGAAAAAAGCTGAAGGCCTGAAAAAAAAAAAAAAAAAAGAAAGAAAGAAAGAAAGAAAAATAATTTTTAAAAAAAGGAAGACATACCATACAAGTGGCCAAACCAACATATGAAAAAATGCCCTTCAAGTCTAAAACACCAAAAGCAATGGCAACAAAAGCCAAAATTGACAAATGGGATCTAATTACTACCATCAGAATGAACAGGCAACCTATAAAATGGGAGAAAATTTTCACAGCCTCCTCATCTGACAAAGGGCTAATATCCAGAATCTACAATGAACTGCAACAAATTTACAAGAAAAAAACAAACAACCCCATCAAAAAGTGGGCGAAGGACATGAACAGACACTTCTCAAAAGAAGACATTTATGCAGCCAAAAAGCACATGAAAAAATGCTCACCATCACTGGCCATCAGAGAAATGCAAATCAAAACCACAATGAGATACCATCTCACACCAGTTAGAATGGCAATCATTAAAAAGTCAGGAAACAACAGGTGCTGGAGAGGATGTGGAGAAATAGGAACATGTTTACACTGTTGGTGGGACTGTAAACTAGTTCAACCCTTGTGGAAGTCAGTGTGGCGATTCCTCAGGGATCTAGAACTAGAAATACCATTTGATCCAGCCATCCGATTACTGGATATATACCCGAAGGACTATAAATCATGCTGCTATAAAGACACATGCACACGTATGTTTACTGTGGCACTACTCACGATAGCAAAGACTTGGAGCCAAACCAAATGTCCAACAATGATAGACTGGATTAAGAAAATGTGGCACACATACACCATGGAATACTATGCAGCCATAAAAAAGGATGAGTTCATGTCCTTTGTAGGGACATGGATGAAATTGGAAATCATCATTCTCAGTAAACTATCACAAGAACAAAAAACCAAACACCGCATATTCTCACTCATAGGTGGGAATTGAACAATGAGAACACATGGACACAGGAAGGGGAACATCACACTCTAGGGACTGTCGTGGGGTGGGGGGAGGGGAGAGGGATAGCATTAGGAGATATATCTAATGCTAAATGACGAGTTAATGGGTGCAGCACACCAGCATGGCACATGTATACATATGTAACTAACCTGCACATTGTGCACATGTACCCTAAAACTTAAAGTATAATAATAATAAAATAAAATAATGTAAAACAAAAAAAAAAGAAAGAAAAAATGCCCAACATCACTAATCATCATGGAAATGCAAATAAAAGCCACAGTGAGATACCATTTCACGGTAGTCAGAATAGCTATGACTAAAAAGTTAAAAAACAACAGATGTTGATGAGGTTGTAAAGAAAAGAAAACATTTATACACTTTTGGTGGAAATGTTAATTAGTACAACCTCTATAGAAAAGAGTTCGTACAGCGATTTCTCAAATAACTAAAAATAGAACTACCATTTGATCCAGCAATCCCACTTCTGGATATCTACCCAAAGGAAAATGAATCATTATATGAAAAAGACACCTGCACTTGTATGTTTATCACAGCACTATTCAGAATAGCCAAGTCATGGAACCACCTTCATGTTCATCAAAGGATGACTAGGTAAAGCAAATGTGGTGTACATACACTGTGGAATACTATGCAGTCATAAAAAAGAATGAAATAATGACTTTTGCAGCAACACGAATGGAGCTGGAGGGCATTATCGTAAGTTAAGTTACTCAGAAACGTCAAATACTAAATCTTCTCACTTATAAGTGGGAGATAAACCATGGGTACACATAGACATACAGATTGAAACAATACACACCGAGGACTTCAAAAGTGAGGAGGGTAGGAGGGTGATAAGAGTTAAAAAGTAACCTATTGGGTACAATATTCACTGTTCAGGTGATGGGCACATTAGAAGCTCAAATCTCACCATTATTATGCACCATGTCCACCTAACAAATCTGTACATATATCCCATGAATCTATAAAAAAAATAAAATGTAAAAGGTTGGTTTTCCTCTCAAGCTTAAACCATAAACTGCATGAGACAGAATGAGGCTGTCCAATTGACTATGGTAATCCAAAAGCTTAGCACCTATGGTAGGTACTCTACAAATATTGGTTGGATAAATAAAAGGCAATAAATATTATTTCTTTCAACATTGCACTTTGAGTTAGCTTGGTTTCCAACATGGCACTTGCTCTAACCAATCAATATATTAAGGTGAGAAACCATAAATTATAAAATTAGTAATTCTATAGAAACTAATTGCAATTATTTAGACTTTTGACTTACAGAAGTAGCCATTTTTGAATGATATCTTTTTCTCTCTTCAACATACCAATCATATTAGTTGAAATTATTTATATTACAGGACTGTGGGCCTCAGTTACAATGTTGCAACTCTAATAGTATAATTAAATTTGGTTAGCTTATATATGACCCTTATTTATTCTACGAAAGGAAGAAACACTTTTTGCTTTGGGGAAAATTCTCTGCTTTACAAATTTATCTCCAGAAGCTTGTTTTTGGAAGAAGAAACTCATTAGAAGGACTGCCAAATTTTTTCACCCCATTTAAGAATTTAAATTGCAGTGAACTGTTGAAAGCTATTGTAAAACAGTTGAGTTTTAGTTGACTAATTGCTAGTAACCGTCCCAAGTCAGTTCCTGTGTTCCCTCTGAGAATATAAGAAATGTGTTCTTTGTCTTTTGCCCCTCAATTAAAGACATTACTATACTACATCTACTCCGACACTTGAGGTACTATCTTTAGTTCCTAGAATTTTCTCAACCCAAATATTTAACTCAATCCCAAGTGCTTCCAATGCTAAATGTAAGCTACGTCCTGAAATTATTACCTTTCTTCCAAGCCACAGATACAGTTTGTTTTCTTGTCATCTTTTGTTTGGCCCCTTGCAAAACTCAAGTAATTGACTTCTTGTTTCTGTTCTCTCCATAATCCAATTTAGGTTTCTAACAATGACCATATGTCAATAACACAGATCTTATCATGTCCCCCTCACCAAAATACATACTTAATGTCTGTGCATGACTCTGCATAATCCCACATCAGAAGCCACTAGGATACACTGTACAATAGAAGTAAAATATGACACATATATTTAAGACACACTGTAATTTTAAACTTTCTAGCGATTACATTAAAAGTAAAAAAAAGTATAATTAGTTTTAGTAATATATTTTATTTAACCAAACGCATCCAAATATTTTATTTTACCTGTTAGTCAATATTGAAACTTATTAATGGTTTATTTTATCTCTTTTGTTCTTAATAAAGCTCTGAAAGCTGGAGTAGTTTAAGCTAATTTTCAATTAGTCATACTGCTGCCTAAATAAATACTAGTAGTACACAGAACTAGTGATTCTGTTGCAAGTGTTGAATAGGACAGCTAAAATTCAGGCGGGGTTCAGTAATGGCAAATTTTCCAAGACAGAGGATTCCCAGCAAAGCTGGCAGCTCTGGGCTATCTTTCATTCTAAATAAGGTATCAGTAATTTTTCTGGAGGTTAGAGACAGAGGTTGATGCAAAGTAGGGAGGATTATATCACCTTATTATTGTACCTACTAAAAGTGGCAATAAATTAATACAAATTTGTATGGGTATCTTGAAATGATCTTGTATAATTGTATGTGTAAGAAGAAGAAAATGTACCACTTTTCCTGAACCTTGCTGAAACTCACAAGAAGATGGTCAGTTTTGATCACTGTTAGAGGTGGGGCCTTGTTTGTCTATTTGCCAGGACTTAAAAGCAGTAATGTAAACCTGTAGCTCTTTCTCCCATTTGGCTACTTTTAGGCAGGTTTGACTTTCTCCAGTATTGTTTAGATTGGAGCCGACTTTAGGTCTTTCCAGTATAGAATGGCCCCCAAAACTGTACTGTGTATACTCATTCCTATAATCAAAAGGTATGTGTCAGGTTGCCAAAAAAATCAGGATCTGTAAGAAATAATGCTTTGGGGGACAAGAAAAATTCCATTGACTGGCAAAGAACAGGAACAGGAGATTCCCATTTTCTTGGTGTACACATAAAGAAGCAGAAAGCATACAACACTTAGTGCCTATCAGTGTAGCATTATTATGTCATCAGCAACTTCAGTTTTGTTTTTTGGTTTTTTTGAAGCATAGTATAGATATCTTAGCATATCTTTCATTTAAGAGCATTAGCAATTTCTTTGTTTAACTTTTCTTTGTAACTAATCTGTATATAACTCTCATTAACTGCTTTAAGTTTTGTGAGTGCCTGGGTAAATTACTACTCTTTACTGAGAGCAGTAATTTACCCATCTTTCTTCCTCTCTGTTACAGCAACTCTCTTTTTCCTTCCAGCACAAGGGAAATGGCAACCGACTGTTGCCGGTTCACACTTAAATGACCACCTCTACCTAAGCTTGACTTATATACTTCCTCATACTACACACAAAAATCCCAGCAAATGTTTTTTTATTAGACCGGAGAAGTGAGGTTTGTAAAAATATAGTATCTTTTGGAGTGAAGGGGCAACATTTTCTAAATAAAAGAAAGATGCTTTCACATAAGAAGAATGGGACAGAAGCTAAACAATAAAGGGCTCTGCTTCCACATAAAGCAGAAAATAGAATTTACTTCTGTCCCTACAGGCAGTTTAGATCACTGCTGCATTAAATGGCCTAGAGCAGCTTGTTCAGATCATGACTCTGATGTTTTACAGGCACTCTAACATGCCGTATGCTCCTCTCCTTCGATATGCCATTTTTAGTAAGTAGTAAAACGGTACCCCTTGTTCATGCCAAATATTTGAGAACTATTCCCTCTGTTTCATCTGCCACATATAATGGGTCACCAGTCTTCTAAACTCTAATTCTTACTTGTCTCTTGAAACCACCTGCTGCTACTCTCATTCCCACTACTTTTGTCCAAGCCATCATCTCTCTCCTGGGCACTGCAATACCTTCATTACTGTTTGCCTAGATTCTCTAGGCCCCCGATGACTCATACTCTACACTGTACCTTGAGGGATATTTTAAAAGTGCACATCTGGTCATTTTACTCTTCATTGGTTCAATGGCTTCCCACTGCTTATACAGATTAAGGTTTTAAGGATTAAGGATTTAAGGATTAAGACCTATATTCTTAACAAGTTCTCAGGATTTTGTGTGGTTAGACACCTGCTCACTTACTTAGCTTCCTTTCTCAAACTTCTCCTTTTAAAAATATATTTAAGTCAAATGGAACATCTTTCAGTTCTATGAGTGTGTACTCTTTTATCTCAGGTCTTTTACATGATTTTTTTGTACGTGGAATAGTCTGTCAGAATTTTTACTCCTATTCATTCTGTCTCAATATAGGCAGCCCTTTTCCCAGGTAACTTCACCCAGGCACCATGATGAGGTTGGTTCACATGTTAAATATTTCTACAGCATGCAGCATTTCCTTTTAGTGGTATAGAATACTTGCAATTATTTGTTTAATATCTATAAATTCCATGAGGGCATGGACCATGCATTTTTTAGCCCTGTATTCTCAAAACCTAATACAAATGCCTGACCCACAGAAGGTGTTAATGAGCATTTGTGGAATACATGCATGAATGCATGAATGAATGATCACACTGCTATAATTTGTTGTTCACAATTCTGTCACACATCACACCTTCTTTAACAGCAAGTCCCAAAGGCTTTGCATCCCCATGTTTACTGTATTATATGCTTCATAGGAAGCCCCCAAAATAGATTGATTGATAGATTAACAAAAGTAGGTGATGCTTGCCCATGCCAAATAATTTTGGTTTATTCTATTTAATTCACCTTTTTTATTTAGAAGGAATTTTCTTTGTTGATGTGAAATGGCTAGGTTTCCTATCTTTCATTTATCAGCATAAAATCAGATTACCAAACTTAATGCCTTAGTCAAGGGCCTAAACAGAACCTTTGAATTAATCTATGAAGTAACTGATAGGTGTGGGGCTACTGAGTTCTGCTATTCCTCTGTAGTGCACAACCCCTTTCATGATACTCTTTTTTTTTTAACTATGGACCCATATTTTCCCTTTTCTGACTTCTGTCATTCTGTTAGTTGTTGGAAATAGCTGCATAGCAGAGCATTGCAAAGCTCAGCCCTAATTCCAAACCTGTAACTGGCAGTCAATAGGCAAAGACACATAGTGAGGATATTATGTTGACAAGTCACTCAAACCCCTTCTTCTATATGTAATCATTGTAAAAACTCTATGATTAGCACCTAGATCACTTATCTGTCTTTATAAAAGTCAGCCTGGTCACTTTTTTTTATAATGTCTCTTTCTTCTTTACTGAGCACCTGATACATAATAAGACAAATGTGTTAGTCACTGGAGAAAAGTCAAAAATAAACATTGTCCATGTTGGATTTGTTATTGGCTCTTCTTGTAGCAAGGTAACCATGAATCAACACACTGTGGACTCCCTTGGTTTTATTCTCACGATTCACACAAGTGAAATCAAAAATGTATTTGGAGTCATTCTGTAAACCACCAAACAATACGCCAGACTTTTGGAGGTCGGGGATAGAGAAAGAAGAAACGCTAGATCAACTGATGCTCCTGCAAGATGCCCTAGAAGAGAAGGCCCGATGTGTTCATTTTTGATCAACCACAAAGTGTTCATATCAACATAACCATAGAAAGGGAAAATAATAACTCTTAGAAAATAAATCATTCAAAGTATTATTTGTAATAAAAGTGGACAAAATAAAGAACGATTGAAAGAACTGTGTGTGATATAGTGACTTTAAAGTGCCCTAGTTTCACAATGCGTGTGTTAGCAAAGTCATAAAATCCTATAGAATCACACACTAAAAAATCAACAAAGTTATTCTGTGTTCTGTGATTGGTATACTTTGTTCCCATTAGTTCAATGAGTTTCTATTTAGTCCCTAGATGAACTTCACTTTCTGAATTGTGAATGTTTACCCTATATAGCCTTTTATTTTATTTTGTATTGTTTTTGAGATGGGGTCTCCCTCTGTCACCCAGGCTGGAGTTCAGTGGCATGACTTACTGCAACCTCCATGATTAAAAGAACTGTGTATGATACAAGTGCCTTTAAAGTTCTCTAGTTTCATACATCATCTGTGACAAAAGTAATAAAATCCTATAGAATCACACACTAAAAAAATCAACAGAGTTGATTTGGCCTTCTCTAATGCTTGTCACTGTTTAGCTTCTAGGTCATCACTTCATCCATTTGACGATCAGGTGATTAAGACTTTCTCTAAATAAACTTTGAAAGTTTTTGTTTTTTGCTCAGCCAAAAATATTCATAACTGTTTCAGACAATAGCCAATGTCTATACAACTCTTTAGCATGGTATATTTTGTTTTCTGGGGGCTGCCATAACAAAGTACCACAAATTGAGTGGCTTAAAATAAATCTACTCTCTCATAGTTCTAGAGCCTAGGAGTCTGAAACTAAAATGCTGACAAGGTCATGATCCCTTGGAAGGGTCTACAGAGGAATCATTCCTTGCCTCTTTCAGCTTCTGGTGGCCCCAGGCATTCCCTGGTCTGTGACAACACAGCTCCTATCTCTGCCTGCTTCTCATTTGGCCATTTTCTTTCTGGTTAGGACTTACTCAAATGCAGTAGGATTTCATCTTAACTATTTACGTCTGCAAAACTCTTATTTCCAAGTAAAGTCACATTCTGAGGCTCTGGTGGACATGATTTGGGGAAATACTATTCAACCCACTACACATGGCATAAAATCCCCTATAAAATCTAATGTGGTTGAGCACAGTGGCACACAGCTGTAATCCCAGCACTTTGGGAGGCCAAGCTGGGAGGATTGCTTGAGCCAAGTCATTTGAGACCAGCCTTAGCAACAGCCTTGCCTCTATAAAAAATCATATATATATATGTGTATATATATATGTAAAATATATGTATATATATAAAATATATATATATAAAATATATAATATACACACACACATATATATGTGTGTGTATGTGCCTGTGTGTGTGTATCTGGGTGTGGTGATGCACACCTGTAGTCCAAGCTACTCAGGAAGCTGAAATGGGAAGATTACTAGAGCCTGGAAGGCAGAGGTTGCAGTGAGCCATAATCATGCCACTGCACTCCAGCCTGGGCAATAGAGGGAGACTCCATCTCAAAAACAATAAAAAAATAAATAAATAAAACCCAATCCTAGCACACTTCATTTTTAGACTATCCTTTAAATTACTACTAATTGCCTTTAATTAGTCAGCTAGAAGGACAAAAATGAGTCAAGAAAAGAAACCAACAATTATGGGGCTTATTTCCTGATACAGTGCCTTCCAAGGAAAGATGCATACATTTGAAGTAAAGCTCACCTTTACTTAGGGACAACCAATGCAATTTTGAGTAGTTTGTTTTCCATATAAAGATCTTATGTTCCAAATAATCACAGAGTAAGTGTAATTATAAAATTAATAAACCACATGTTATATAGGTTAATAATCTACACAATAAAGCTATGTTTCTATTTCTATGAAATGGCTTTAAAGTAACACAGTGTAGAATAAAATATGCATACAGCATGTAAAATAGTGTATTATAATTTTTCCTCAATAATTTACATGAGTTTTGTTTTTTTACTCAGCATTTGCAAGGACTTTCAGGAGATAGTAAATAGTTCAGGATTAACCAAAATCCTTATTTTGTTTTGGATAGGTTTCTCTGTAGCAAACATGAAAATGTGAAATGTATTGAACTTAGGTATTTTTCCCAAATGCTACATTCAGCACTTAGTAAATGTGCTTGTTATCAATGATGATAATGACAAGAAGGAGGAAGAGGAGGAGGATATGGAGGAGAATGATGGTTTCTTCCAATGAGAAGCTCTTTAAATGTAAGAAAACCTCCACTATTTTTATTCCCACCTACCCTACAAACTCTTTTTAATGCAAATTCAGAAGTAAACTTTTTCATAACTCCTAAATAAAGGCTTTTTGGAAATTATAAGAGCAACATAATAGAACAACTACTGAGTACCAATTGTGAGCATGTACAAAGCACCAGGAGGGTAACGATGAACTAGACATGAGATTCGACTTTATTCTAGCTGGAGACCAGGAACAGTAAGTGGTAATGAAATCACCGTCACGTACTATGACAGCGCTGGCCTAGGGAGCCTTGGAATGCATGACAATGTGCTTCCTGTATCAAAGTCAGGCGGTCAGAGAGGGGCTTCCGAGGGAAGAGGACACCTCAACTGAGATCTAAGGGTTGAAGATGGAATTACTATATAGAGAATTACAGGATAGGAATGGGAGACAGGCAAAGCAGGAAGAGTCAGAATTAAAAGGAAAGAGGTTAAAAGAGCCTGGTGATTCCTGTCACCTTTTGACATGCATTTGATTGTTCCTATGGCATTTCAAATGAGGAAGAGTAATTCTATAGTTTTCTATAATGTTTTACAGCTTTCCAAGTAACCCAGTATATATTACCATAATGTTCCCTCATACCTACTTTTATGGTAGGTATCTGTGATAAGTATTATTACCCCCATTTAACAGACGAAAACATTAATTTGTACTTAAATTTAAAATAAACTGCTTTAAATATGACACTGAAGAAAAGCTTTTTTATTTAGTTCCTTCCTTCTCTTTATTTTCATCTTGCGTATACTTATGTTCCTCTTTAAGGGAAAAGCATAACTTAAAATTAAATGAAATAGACATTGAAAATCAAAATCATCTCTCACAGAATTGCTACAGTAGCATAAGATAACTACACAAGCACTCACTATTACCTTAGAACTTGATCAATGGGAGGAAATGATTTAAAAAGCAACACTGTTAGGTGACTATTAATATCACCCAGTTACAGAAAGCAGTAGGAGACCCAAACAGCATTCACTCCACAAGTAGATTTGGGACAATCACTGCACAGGGCTCAGCTTTATTGTTTGCTTAAAACCTGTGTGCCTGACATTGTGTAGAAATATATTATATTTTTAAAAAATATTTATTAAATGAAAAACTGAAGAGGATTGCACAGATCAGACACCATTTTAGGCGTTTCAAAAGTATCTAAAAAAAGTGTCAAGGGAAGGGAAACCAGAATGGGGGCGCAAATTTCTTGTGGCAGTTACCTTTTATTTTGAAGCCAATAATTTTGTTATTTCCTCTCCCAGAAAACTGTCTGTTTGGAAGACAAAAAAAAAAAATAAATAAGTTTCAACAATCCTTGCAGCAGTGTAGAAGAGCTCTCTATAAACATTGTTCCTTTCTTCTTAAGTCTTCAGTATTGTGATAATGTCATATTTTTCAGAAAGTCACTATAATTCTGGTAATATTTACTTCTTCCCAGCTGTGGACTAGTGTTCTTGTGGAGATGCATACTTTCTACTTTTCCCATCATTGCTTTAGTGTTGAACGTTCTATCTTAGTTTCCCATGTCAGAAGGGCACCACTTCTCTCAAAATACAATATCCAAATGCTCAGCTTCCAGTTAAGCTATAAGCTTCTATGATATCTGTACAACCTAAGATCTCCCCCTAGTTTGAATTAACAGGAAACTCAGTTTAAAGCTAGAACATATAGCACGAAAGAAGAATTCTGTACAAATCAAGCAATAATTTAGATGGCCTCAGGAAAAGCAATTTGCATTTGTCCCACTGGTTCTGCTGACATCATCATCTCTGCCTCCATTAAGGCCACCATGTCTAACCTCATGTAGCAAACTTGTTAGCATAAATTTTAACTCCTGTATCAAAAAAGCACATTAAGTTTCAGTTAAAATTAATAAAACTGAATACACAGTTTTAAAAATATTTGATAATTTTCTCCTCATGAGTGATGGGAATGGTTATTTTGAAAATTGTATGTAAACTGAGTGTGTATGCTTCAACTGAGAAAATGCTAAAGAACAGCACTGTATCTAATAAACTCAGGCAGAATCTGTATTAGATCCATCACCGGTAACCATATTTGCATGTCAACCTAAGCCTATTCTTGGGATGTTCACTTTCATTATCCACACTTTTCTTGGGATTTCTCTAGAGCAAGACAAAGTGTTTGTCCAAAAGCAACAGCAGTAATGTCTTATAAATTAAGTCCTGGTGCCTAAGTAAAATGTAGACTCTGTCTCCTGGGTGTGCCGCTAGCTGGTCCAATGCGTGCAGTCCATCAGGTCTTAGAACCATTCTAGCCCATTGTAAATTACGACCAAGTCTATCTTATTTGCTGCTGGGTTTTCAGTGCTTACACAGTACCTGGCATGTAGTAGGGATTTCATAAATATTAGTTGAATAAATAAATGAATGGTCAAGCTTAATAAGTACTCAAAAGAGACTAGGGTATTTTACTATCTGCCTTCCCGTTTGAAGAGCAAAGCTATGCCATGAAAATCTCACTTCTGCCTCAGTGAATCAATCGCATTCCTTCTCTCTGTATAGGGCAATTTGCCCATCTGGATAGAGCCTTTTCTTATTTGTAGTACTGCCCAGTATATTTGCTTTTATCTTAGAATATTTTGTACTCCTCTCTTTCAGATGGAAAATAGTTACTTAGGACTGAAATCTTTACCTCCTTTATGCAATGTAAAATCTATGTAAGTTTACTGCTTGCCATTCCTTTGATGTTTTGATGTTGCATGTAGGAAGGACTCACATTGCTTTTAGGATTATATCCCAGGGCAAAATGTAGGGAGGATGCTCTTCCAGATGGTGACCTTTTAAGGGATGATTGCTAGTGCCAAATATTTTAGCACATCAAAAAAATAAAATGAAGCACTCTGGATGAGACCTCATGGACAAATAGGGAAAGCTCACCCTATGCACCTCCTTCTATAATAGCCTTACTATTTATTATGGGATGTGAGTTCTTATAATTATGAGAAAGGATTGTATAAAGTTGAAGAAATCATAAGTAATGTTTCAATAGAAAGGGAGTTTTGGAAATATCTCTTGAAAAAGCTAATTGTTATGATTGAGACATGGAAAAATTTTGTCATTGAGGCTGGTAGGAATTGATTTTCAATAAGGTCTACAAAACTTTTTCAAATCAGACCACTCTATTTATATTTTGATATCCTGTTGGCACTAGGGAAGGAATATGACTATGGGAGTGTGGAGTTATTGAAGCTTGGGACTGGAGAAACATGGATAGTTGTTGAAACTAGCTTTGAGGTGACTGCATTTTTGAAAGCTGATCAAATAGAGCCAAGTTTTATATACTTAACTTACACAAAATCAACTATATACGCTCAGGAGATAGAGAAATAGCAATTCACATTTATAAAATGCAGTCATTCTCACTCGAAGGGAATCTGTTCTGAATGTTTAAGGTAGGGTAGGATGCATGGTGCTTAACTATATCTTGCCAGTCTCTATTTTCATGGCCTTCCTAGACAGTGAACATTTTGCTGAACCGAGTAATATGTAAAGTTGAAAATATGTGTATCTTGATTTCAGAATATCCACTATATGAAAGTCAGCTACTTCACCTCTTACTCAACTGAACAAATTGTTTAGATGCTAGGGGAAAACTCTCTTTGTTGGAGGTTTTAAGACACAATACTTTGGTCTTTAATCTGGTAGATTTTCTTAGCTAGTTGTGAATCTACTTGCTTTTGGCTTACACACTAACTTCAAGATTTTACCACCACATAAAATCATACCACCTGGACATTTCTAGATAATTAGGTTCTGACAAGGCCTACTGCTTGTACAGTCCAGAAGGTATGTTTCACATTATGTTCAATGAAATGAAGTGGCCTGGAGGGTGCAGATGGCTGTACAATGAACATGATAAATCTGCCTGTCTTAATTAGGAGAGGTGATATCTGAAATATAATTTTAGAATTCATGTAGCTACTTATTACATATGTGTCAGCCATATATTATGTGTCAGGCAGTGTTCTAGACACTGAGACATTAAACATTTGTTGACAAGAACCTAGTAGCCATCTAATCAAGTTCCTAACTTATACTTGAATTCTCCACATGAATTCTCCAGTGATAGGAAAGTCACTTCCACAAGGAAAGTGACGCTTCCATTGAATTGAAGCAAAACTTTCTTTGGATTATCATTCTAATTTTGCCCTTAGAAACATAAATACTCGTAATTCCTTTACATTCTTATAACCCTAAAATATCTGAAGAACTTTTCTCATTTCTCCTCTTCTCCTTTTGACCCCCAAACCTTGTCATTTTTAAGGTAAATATATTCTGCCAGAAATATTTTATGTGTCAGTGTTTCTAGTCTATTCCTATCTTGAACAATATCTCTCTTACAGTTTCTCATCATCCCTGCCCTAAATTTTGGGCCCAGAGCTAAGCCCATTACAATTGAGATAAACTGAGCCAGTTGAGTGAGATTCTCAGATGACATATTTGAGAAGTTTTGGTCAAAATCTACCATAAACTCAGATTACACGCTCTCATTTTACTTACACAGAATTTAAAAATGGCCACAGGAACTTCTGGGGAATATTTATTACATTTTGATCAGTTGCCTTTAGTCTTCTCCTTTTTTTGGGAATGTTGACTTATTATATCGTATATAATCTCCATATATTAAACAATATAAAGACTTTTGAAGCAAATTTAATTAAAGCCATTAGTTCCCATAGTCATCTGGAGTAGTATCTTTCTTGTTTGTTTATCTTTTTCCCAGAACAATGATACCAGATGTACAGGTACATGTGTACTAAAATCATGAAGATAAATATCTGTATTGAAGATCTGATCAGATGATTATTAAAATATTTATTGGTATTCGAATGATTTTAAAACAGATTTTTGTTGAAAATATGACTTAAGATAACTTTTCTTATTATGAGTTTAATTTAAAAGATTTTGAAAATATTGCTTCTAAACTCAGATTTTCATAGGTTATCATAATTACAGTTAGTAAGCTAATTATTACTAAAAATTAAAAATATCTTAAATCACATATATTTTCTATTACAAATTATTAAAATATTAGAAATTTCCTTTGAATTTGATAAATCATTTTATACATATTTGTATACACAGTATGCAAATCATATATCATTTATATAATTTTCCTTTTTTGTTCACATATGAATTTAATGTGTTAAAATATAGCAAGAAAAATATATCCTGCTATGATGATATTACTGAGAAAATATTGTTGAGATTTTTAGATGGGAAAATGTTTTTCCTTTAATTGCTTACATAGTGTTATTTATTTTTATATAATTACATTTTATAGATAATGCCACATGCTTTGTCCACACAATGCCAAAACATCTGGTTGAAAAGTGGAAAGTATAGTAACAAACCCAGATGGTTTGTAAGTACAAGGCCAAATATCCAGATGGAGTGAAGAAGGCAGAGCATCTGGATAGCAAATATCAAATCTTTCATTCAGATGTCATGGCATCATGTAGACACAGTGTATCAATAAACTCTTTTTAGTGAAGAGGGAGTATGTGAAATCAACTAGAGCTCAAAAAGAAAGAGGACAAATTTATGAATAAAGGATATAGTTAACATTAAATCAATTTTGAGCTTTTAGTAAAAGTAATTTAGAATTGTTTGATTTAAAGAGAATCTAAGCAAAAAAGATTCAGCTTATTAGATTCACCTTTTAATTGCAATTATGATTACTGACTGTTTTTGATTTGGGAGAACTTTCAATACAGCTCACATGTGCAATAAATGGGCTCAATTAAAAATTGTATTTGATTCCTATTAAAAGTTCCTTGATCTTTAATATTACAATATACTGCAATCCAGAATTGCATCTAGCATGTCACTTTCAATAAACAGACTTCTTTGCTATCTCCAAATAATTAACTTTATCTTTGTTACAGGGAACAAAAGTAATGAAAGCAGCATAGACATTATTCATTTATTCTTAGTATGAGGATCTTATCATTTGAGCCTGTCACCTCATAGTAACCTCTTGTGTGGTGTCTCCTACACTTTACATGAAGTAATTTCTGGCAGAAGGCTTCAAAGCTTCAATATGATTCCATCTCAAGCCCTGAACGACATATGAGAAAGAGAGTCAATATTCAACAGAAGACATATTATTTAAATAATCATTTACTGTATGTGCGTTCTTTCTAAAGCAAAGGGACGAGTAAAGTATAGAACAAATTTCCTATGTCTCAGGAAGTTTCTATAAAATGTGAACTTGTTCATCCCCGAAAAAATCCTGTTTCCATCACTGTAGCCCATTTGCAGGATGACAGCCTTTATATCTACTGCGGAAAGAGTTTAATATCTTAGAGCTCTTTTATTGGTATTAACTTTAGAGCCTTATACATTCCATTTGAAAATCAGTTCCATTGCTTTATAAGTGACCTAAATTGAATTGTGTCCCTCAAAAGAGATATGTTAAAGTCTCTACCTTTAATACCTCAGAGTGTGAGCTTATTTGGAAACAGAGTTGTTTTTTTTTGTTGTTGTTGTTTTGTTTTGTTTTGTAACAGGATCAGGGATCAGACTACCTTATGTGTCAGTTAATAAAAGATTGAGTAAATTCAGGTGATTGAGTACTTACCATCACTTAGTAAGTCACAATCAATATGAAAGAAGCATAAAACACGAACCTTGCCACAGAGTTGCTCTTTCTTTTTAATATTGAATAAAACTACAGTCATATTGGTAAGCAAATTAAAATCACCTAGAAACTTTTAGAGAGGGAACAGAGAGAAGATGGGACTTGATGAAGGCCAAGGGTTAACAGGTTCTGAGTTGAGTGGAGGAAGGAGGAAGGGTGTTTCTGGCAAGAGAAAGCATTCACAAAAGCTCTGAGGAGTCAGGGAGAGAAGAAAGAGATGTTTACCTTTTAAGTATTGAGTAATGATAAGACTATCCATGGTGAAGATATCATCTATTGGGGAATAATGCAAGACACAAAACCTATTGGTAAAATTATGAAGACAATGGGAGGGGTCTAAGGCTGGGCAGAATGAATGATGCAGAAAGAGTGTGAAATGAAGAAATTATAAAGTCAAACTGCTATTACAAATATTAGTCATCCACTCTCATACAGCCTTTTGTGGAAGAATTGATTGAGATAAGAAGAAATGGAAGGCAGACTAATTAATTACACTCTCTACTTACAACTGAGTGGTGAAGCAAACATGAAAAATATCCTGAAGGAAACTGACATTGAGGAAGGTATAGATGAGAACCTCATCTTCTAGAGAGAAAATAAGGAGAAACTAAGTTTCTGTGGGCCACATATCAGGCTTTAAGCAGCTCTGGGTTTCTCTGGAAGATAGCATGTACCCTGACAGGTTGCAGACCACGGGATATTTGCCCTGGAAAATAATCTGGTCTAGAAAAGATGAGCTGATCTCACTTCTGTGAGTGTAAGTGTTCTGTTGGTGTGGGTGAGTTACAGCTGGAAGATAAATGCGTGATTTGCACAAGAGGCTTTTCACTTGGGCAGAAATGCATTAGTAGAGCTCAGATGCAAGCAAGACTCAGAATTAGGGCTAGATCACTCTTGCCATTGTTGTTCCAGATCCTTCACTCGCTTAATCTCTGAGGATCAAGAAGTCTTAAAAGCCTTGAGAAGCTGCAGTGTCATTCTTTTTTTTTTTTTTCTCCTTGTCTTTTATTTTATTTTATTTTAAGTTCTGGGTACATGTGCTGAAAGTGCAGCTTTGTTACATAGGTATACACGTGCCATGGTGGTTTGCTGCATCTATCAACCCATCATCTAGGTTTTAAGCCCTGCATGCATTAGGTATTTATCCTAATGCTCTCTCCCCCCTTTTCCCCAACCCCAAACAGGCACCGGTGTGTGATTTTCCCCTCCCTGTGTCCATGTGTTCTCATTGTTCAACTCCCACTTATGAGTGAGAACATGTGGAGTTTGGTTTTCTGTTCCTGTGTTAGTTTGCCGAAGATAATGGTTTCCAATTTCATCCACGTCCCTGCAAAGGACATGAACTCATTTGTTTTTATGGCTGCATAGTAGTCCATGGTGTATACGTGCCACATTTTCTTTATCCAATCTATCATTGATGGGCATTTTGGTTGGTTCCGAGTCTTTGCTATGGTGAATAGTGCTTCAATAAAAATACGTGTGCTTTTGTTTTTATAGTAGAATGATTTATAATCCATTGGATATATAACTAGTAATGAGATTGCTGGGTCAAATGGCAGTGAGGAATCGCCACAGTGTCTTCCGCAATGGTTGAACTAATTTACACTCCCACCAACAGTGTAAAAGCATTTCTATTTCTCCACATCCTCACCAGGATCTGTTGTTTCCAGACTTTTTAATGATAGCCATTCTAACTGGCATGAGATGGTATCTCACTGTGGTTCTGATTTCATTTTCTCTAATGACCAGTGATGATGAGCTTTTTTTCATATGTTTGTTGACCGCATAAATATCTTCTTTAGAGAAGTGTCTGTTCATATTCTTCGCCCACTTTTTGATGAGGTTATTTGATTTTTTTCTTGTAAATTTGTGTAAGTTCCTTGTAGATTCTGGATATTAGCCCTTTGTAAGATGGATAGGTTGCAAAAATTTTCTCCCATTCTGTAGGTTGCCTGTTTACCTGGGTGATAATTTCTTTTGCTGAGCAGAAGCAGTGTCATTCTTAAAATGATCATACACCGTGGGGATTCTTCAAGTGTAACATGTGTAAGCTGAAGCAGAAAAGGAAGATCATGGTGACTATTGTCTGGGAATAGAAATGAACTAGACTCAGAAGGTCTGAGACACACACCTTGGGGATATCTAGAAATACATATGGAGGAGGAGTGGTTTGGCAGGAATGATCTCACTTATGTGATAGTGGGATGAATGTTCAGAAGCAGAATCCAGGAATTATTGTGGTCAGGACTATATATAGAACTAGTGGAAGTAGGACACTTAGCTTATCTAATTAATTATTCAAGGAGGACTGTGATAACATGCCTGGTAAAAAAGGCACAAGAGTGCAAAGTGTGGCTTTGCCTGCAGCAATCAGAGAAGCCATCAAGGAGAAGGTAATATTTAATCTGAGATTTGAAGAACATGAATAATTGAATGATAATTTTTGATGTGGACTCATGTAACAGAAAACAAAAACCAAAAGAATAAGGCATCAGGGAGTTATATAATATTGGCATTTGTATAATTTTATCTTTACTATGTTTATTTCTGTACTAGGGTATAATTTATTACCATGGACAAGTATTTTAATCCACCATTAATTCATTTTAGGTATATTTATTGATTAGTCTACTATGTGCAAGTACTGTGTTTTGGATAAGAGATATTAAGCTATGTAAATGTAGAACTGTTAAGAAAAGCCCAATTGAATTGAATATTAATTTATCAAAATTATGATCCAGAAATATGACAGCTTAATATACAATTGATTAAGCAAGGAGAAATCAATGTTGTGGATACTAATTTGGAGAAATAATTATGTAGTCAAAAATAAGAGAAACTAAAACAAAGAAGAAGAAACAATTAAAATAGAGTACTTGGTGAAGGAAATGCTTGGAAAGATGCATTAGAGATGAATTTGGTAAATCCTAGAAACATTTAATGTTCTGAGGGAGAAAAGGCCAATGATTTTCAGCTTTCAGGCCTTAGAGAGTGAGAGCACAAGGGTATATGAAACAAACAATGAAAGTAGGAGAAATCGCTTCTGATGTAGGAGAGGGTACTATTTAGACCTTGCATATGATGAGTTTAAGTTCCAATTTTTATAAGAAAGGTTAAGTTATAAATCATAAAAAATATAACCAATAATTAATGATTGGTGTGGGCACATGCAATAGAGAACTAAATAGTTAACTCATAATAATAGGTGAGTTCCCCATTGCAAGAATTAAATTTTTACCTTAAAGTAGAATGAAGCAAAGCATATACCAAACCTAATCTATTGTGTCTACATATTAAAACTAATAAATGCTCAATTATAGAGAATGTAGGCAAATATAACTAATTATATTTAGTTTATACTCCTGAAGTAAAATCACTCCTTTTTCTTACTTTAGTTGATTCCATCAATATTTAATAACTTTCTATTCACCTTAATAATTTCATCTTGTTTAAGGAAAATGTGCTGTGATTCAATTACCTAAGCAGTCTCATTAATTAATTTTTCTATATATTAACTATTAATGTTTGTATAAAAATGTATTAAGATTACAAATGTTATAGAATATTGCCCTGGTACATAATAAAAGCATGAGGTGGGAAATATAAACATAACTAACGGGTACTAGGTTTATACCTGGGTGATGAAATAATCTGTACAACAAATCCCCATGAAACTATGTAACAAACTTCAACATGTACCCCTGAATTTAAAATTAAAGAAATGAAATCTGAAAAAGAGAAAGAAAAATAAATTTCATTTCAATAATTCTAATTTTTTTTTCAAATTTAGGAGTATTGTAGAATTCTACAATGCCAAAATCATTGATCTGGTTTGGCTGTCTAGTTAATGCAACACTTAAGTAAATGACTCTATGTTCTTCTATATAAATCAAACTGACAGTCTGAAATGTAGCATGTCCCTATGGACTTAACTAAGTCCAATGAGATGAATCACTAGAAAGCACTCTACTCTTTGATTTGTGCCAATTCATTAAAGTAATACTAAAGGATATATAGCAAAATGATGAAAAAATCCCTAAAAGTTTTAGAGATGACTCAGATTGAATAAGTCAAAGTTCAAAGTTGCCTAGAATCATAATAAAGCATTTCTGACTCTATTCTTTTCAGAAGATATTTGAGAAAGCAATAGATGATTTACTTAATATAAAATACACCCTTGTTTTAAATTATTAGGGGGAAGTTTTAGCATTATTTTTAAATATATTATTCATTTATCTATTGAAACTTCTAGTTGAGAAAACCTTAATTTCCTTTTTAATTCAAAGAAGACTATGAAACAGAAAAAGGGCAAAAGGTATCAGAAGAGTTTTCTTTATTTAAATATCCATAATGATAAGCAGAATATTAAAGACTTGAAAAGTATAATTAGGCCAAATGTCAGGTTCTATTTTATGTCAGAATAATGTGACTTTTATAATGAAGTTCACCATGAGCTCCTTGCTCTCAAAGATCTGGATTAATTTGTTCTGTGTTTGAGTAAAAACTTTGGTGGCTTTGTGTGTGTGTGTGTGTGTGTGTGTGTGTGTGTGTGTACTTGTTCGTAAATTGTTAACAGAAACTTAATTTTATACTTTTGTGGAAAAGTCAATAATTGTCTCATTCCTTAAATAATGTAACCAATTTTCCTAGTACAGTGATTCCTTTGTTCATTGGAAATGACATTGAAACATGGTATCAGAAGCAAACATATTGAAACAGTCATGATTTCCTATACCAGAGACCATGAGGACAGAAAGGGCATACTGCTAAAAAATATTTTGCAGCATCTAATTTCCAAAATTCTCAACTGTTATATACTAATTTGATTAATAAATATTTATTCTAGTCAGAAAAAGAAAGCCATACACTTTATTTATAGTGTTATAATCCTAAATGAATGAGACTATTTGGTATAGCCATCACTATCAGGACAAGGCCAAATATTTTAGACTGTAATGAGAAATGTTAAAGAAATAATGTAGAATAGGCACAGGAGATAATTGTTACTTGTTAAAGCAATCAGAAAACAAAAACAAAAACTAAATGAGTCTTCTATTCTGAAGTGAATGTTACTCAAGACTTTCCCATTTTGAAATTGCATGAATATTTTGGCAAGAAAAGAGAAAAGGAGGATTGTCAAATCCAATAATAGAAGCTATTCTTTCAATAAGTGGAGCTACAGAACTGGGAAATCAATAAAAGTGCATTACCACATCCCCATCTGATACAATATGGAGACTGATTGTCCAACAGTGGATTACTCAGACACTTAACTTTTTTCTGCCTCTTACCCCATTTCACTGCTTGTTACCATCCTGGGGCAGGAGAAACACATTGGAAGGGATTTAGTCAATTAATCCTTTGTTCAAAATTTTGGTAAAAGATTTGGTGAAACTCCAAGACTTTATCACATTGTGATTGCAAATGCCAGATAAGGGGCTTCTAACCACTGGCAGTGTCAGCTGAGACCTGGAAATATCAGTCGTAGCATGCCTCCTGCTAGATTGATGTGCTGTGGGGTAAGGATGAGAAAGAGCATCCACTGTGAACTATCATCCCATTAACTGGAAATTTTATTCAGGATGATAGGCTCATTTATTTTGTAAAATAATATTATGAAAAAGGTCCATTTTTAGTTTTATATTTCTGTATTAGTAACAGGTACTTCATAAGTATTAAATTAATATCTATCAACTTAAATTGATTAATGAAATTATATAATGTTTATTTGTATTATTTTAAAGTGATTTATAAACTAGTACAGAAAATAATAACTCATAATTCATTAAGTACTTTCCTCCCTGAGGGGTTGTGCAGAAATTTTCCTGAGAAGGAACGGGGAGTCTGGTAGATTAGATATTATATGTTGGTGGCAGACAAGTAGGAATAGTACAAACGTAGAATTCCAAACTGTATATGTTTAGGGTAAATAGATACACATGTAAAGAGAATTACCCTGTCAGAAAGGAGACACAAGAATGGTTTGGGATGACGGAGTTAAGTCTTGACAATGTACCTCAATCCATGTTGGAGACTAAAATCAACTGAACCCCACCATTATCCCTCAGAGGATGAAGTATGAAAAAAGAATTTAAAATCTGTGAGTTATTTTCCCAAAGATGTTTACCTTGCTAGGACACAAAGTTATGCAAAAGTATGAGACAATAGCTTTACTAGAGAGCTTAATTAGCTGTCCCAAACAGAAAGATACCCAGAGTCCAGGAAAGACATAGCCATAGCATGGGGTTCTGAGACAGTTGGATAGAGCACCTTTGCCATCCTGTTAAGGAGAGGTAAGGTGTATGTCTAATCAGGGCTCATGGTGCCACACCAGTTTTGGAACTGACACACACAAAAAAGGTGTCAATAAAAGCAACAGTATGATAGCACAAATGGTGCAGTGGCAGCATCAGGGCAGTTGAGATGTGGCAACCTTTAAGGGAAAAGAAATAATAAAATAATGCCCACGAGATAACTGGGATTACTGGGACCTTGTCTCAAGCTAAGACATTTGGACATATTTATATCCATTCTGATAAATAATAATGATGGATAAGGTAGGGGTGTCTGTTTCTCTACCACGACACCAAATATATAAGTTTTGTATTCTGGAAAACAGAGCTATGTAGAGTTATAGCTTGCAACTCGGGCAGTTGTCGGTTCTAATGTTACTCTGTTGGATACTTGGTCAGATTTGTTTCCATTGTTGTATTACTGAAATTTCACTGAAGTTCTATATCCAGAATGATGGCCAGGGAAACCCTTTGGCTAATTCACAGCTCTGGCTTATAATCACAAAGGGACTAAGTCTGTCCATCCTAAGTTTTTGGAAGCAAAGATATATTTAATTCATTATGCATTTTATCTAGTAATCTAAAGAGTTTAGCATTTTGGGAATACTACCAGTGTTTGTGTTTATGTGAAATTTAGATGTTGAAAACAACTTAAAATAAAAATATGCAATGTTAGAAATTATTTCCACCAAGAAAATCCTGTTAATTCATAGCCTTTAACGATAACTATCTTCAAAGAGAAAAAATATAAATACCTTTATGCTACTCAACATATAAAAGATACAACGCTGAAAAGGAGTCTGAAAACTTAGCTTGTTTTTGTTTTTGCTTCTAGATTTTCTGCATTGAACCATTGCAAACAGATGGTGATTTATAATATGTCTGGTGACCTCCAGAGAAAGGGATTCCAAAGCTTCTGAAGGTTAGGCTGTATAATGTGATTTTTGTGTTTATTATCTTTGTAGAAGACTAAAAATTTTATTCCATATATTGTCCTTCCATTCTACAAAATTTGTAACTGTAAATTTACTTTCTAGTTTATAAGAAATACTAACTTATTAACTTGTAAAATATAATCCTACAAATTATATTATTCCCATGTTATATAAGAAAAAAAATGAAAATTTGAATGCTTTTCCCACGATCCCATAGAGAGTAAGGGGCAAAGCCAGAATTCCAGTTGAGGCCATCTGATTTTAAATCTGGTGTTCTCCACTATTGTAAACTTATTCTGCTTCTCTATGGACATGAACACAATTTACAGCATGACTTCATTGATTCCTGGATTTCGGGTTATTTTATATTGGAAGCTAGTAACTTAATCTGCCAAAAATGGAGGTCCCTATGGGCTATTCATTTAAAAAATAAATGTGTCAAAACAGAATCAGAAAATTGAAGTGGCAAAGCTCCTCAAATCTTCAGCAAGAGAGGTAATTTCAAAACAATCTTGGTTTTCTCTTTTATTTAATATATGCTTTCTGTCTCTCTTTTCTGCATGTATACATAACTTCAGTGACCAATGTCTTTATAGTCCACCATGCTTCTTGTGCTAGGTGAATTGTCCACTAGGATTAATTTCTTGACCTTCAGTAATTTTCTTGACTTTCTTCAAAATTCCTGGTTTTCCTGGTTACTTTATGATTGTGGAGTCTGAAAAATAGATAAAGTACAAATAAAAGCTGAACAGGTCAAGTTCTAAATGCCTGGTTTATTTTCAGGATATCTGCAAGTTTGATGCTTTTCATGGTCTGGTTGGCCACCAAGACCCATACTATTTATAATATGAATGACATTTGAGTAAACAACAAACATTTAGTAATTATTTTGAATTAGAAAATATTCAACTAAAATGTATTGTTAGTAGTATTAAAGAAGATACAAGATAAATTCTGAGTACAAACATATGTACAAGTATATCCACAGAAAAACACTAGGCTCAATGCCAAAAAAAAAAAGCTAAATATTATCCAACAGAAGGTAACAGAAGCACAGAATGAATGGTAGAAAGTGGGTTGTCGGGGGTTAATTTGGTGGGAAGAAAAAATAGATCTTAGATATAATAATCACTCAGCTCTTACCCTTGTAGCTCAATTTAAAAGGAGAGTTTGTGTGGTGGCTCTGCTGACTTAATTCTGCTTGAACTAGCGTAGTGGGAGTCAGAGTTAGGGCTTCATACCCAATCAGAGACTCAGCAGCTGTTACAATATCTAAAGCAAGTCCAAGAGAAGATATTCTTACTGGGACACATGGTACGGAATACTCTACAAGGAACAAGCCCTTTTCTCTTTAACATCTGTACCTCCACATGATTAGCATAAATACCACATTGTCATTTTCTTTGCCAGAATTAAATGTTCCTAATAAGATCTGTTTTCAATTTAATAGTAAACTTTCAGTCTACTTAACTACAACATAAAGCTTATAATTAAAAGTGGCTTCTGATATTCTTACATCACTCCAACTGTACTTACAAGTTAATTATAATAATGTGAATTAAAAATGAAAGATAATCTAATCAACCAATTTTTGTGATTAATGAATTGAACACAAATTCCCAGAAATCTCCTATACATACCAACTATGATAACACCACCTATGTGCAAATATACATCTATATATACATACACACATATATATACACACATATATACACACACTAGTATACCTATGCTGTTTTTAAATGTTTGCTTATAATTACAGTAATGACCTAGGAGTGAGACATGGCTTGAGGGTTAATGACTGTCAGGGAAAATGCATCTGGCCATTAACCCCAAATAAATATGCTTTCATAATTATTTCAAAAACTTCACAAGCATATATAGAGTGTAACAAAACCTTCAATGTTATCTAGGTCCATGTCTGTTCCTCTCTTGAATGTTACCAAATTTATTAATTATGTGAAATAGTTGTTAGAGATGTATTGTGAAATTTTGTAACTAAAATATTTTGGTGATATGATAAATACTAAAGATATATTGTAAATGTTCTTCCAAAAATGAATAAAACTATAGCCAATACAAAAAGGTGAAGTAGATAAATACCAAACTGATGAGCAAATTAATAAACTGGGAAAGAGTTCTTAGAAAATCACTCACAATAAAACATCATAAATATAAAGTTATAGAAAATATGAAAAGTGAGTCAAGATAAAAGTATCACAGATTAAAAAAAGGTATAAGTGTAAGAGAAAAAAACAGCAGAAAGAGATATTTGATAAGAAAATTTCTGATAATTTTCTAGAGGTGAACATTGAAAAACAAGATCAAAGATGAAAGGTGAAAATCTGGAGAGGGTAACTAGAAACAAATTCACAAGTACTTGTGAAGTTGCAGAACACTAAAGAAAGAAAAAAAAAGTCTCAAAGGAAAAAAGTCAGATGGGGCTAGGTAGGAAAGACAATTAGAACGCTATACTTTTCAACATCAATAACAAATGTCAGAAGACAATGAAAATACCTTTAATATGTTGAAGTATTAAAGGTCAACTAAAATCTTCAAAGCAGATAAACTAGCATTCTAAAATAAAGGTAAAGTAAATTCATTTCCAAACATTAAAAAATGGATATTTTACCACTCACAGACCCTCCCTGAAAGAACTACTAAGGGAGGATGAAGAAATGAGCATGAGTAAAACTGAAACCAAAAAAAAAAAAAAAAGGAGAGTACAAGAAACACACTTGAACAAAGATACAGAAGAACAAACACACGGATAAACATGTTTTTCAATAAGACTACCAAATATAAAAAGAGAAAGAATGACCACCTGTGAGAGTTTTCAAATCAGCTGGAGGCAGCCCGCCCACCCTGGCTGGCTCTCGCTCCCTTCCAGCGTCGTCCTCCGTCAGTTCTCTCGTGAGTCCATGGTCTCCAGTTCAGTTATCGGCCCTGCTTTCCCAGCTTGCGACTCGCGGACAGGCGTCCTGGGCAAGAAGAGACTGGACTCGGATTCGTCGCCTGAGTCTGTCCTCTGAGAAGTTCAAGGTACTTTGTACAATTTCAGCCACCCAGGCCAGTGTCCTCCAGCAATGGTTCCTGTCCGTGTCGGTGACGGAGTCTGTGGCAAGACATGCTTGCTCATTGTCTTCAGCAAGGACCAGTTCCCAGAGGGGTGCGCACCCTCAGGGTTTCAGAACTATGTGGCCCATATTGAGGATGGGAAACGCGTAGAGCTGACTTTGTGGTACACAGCCAGGCAGGAAGATTAGGATCGCCTGAGGTCCCTCTTTTACTCAGACACTGATGTTATGTGTTCTCCGTTGACAACCCTGATAGTCTAGAAAACATCTCAGATAAATGGAGCCCAGAAGTCAAGCATTTCTGTCCCAACGTGCCCACCGGCCTGGTTGGGAACAAGAAGGATCTTCGGAATGATGTGCACACAAGGTGGGAGCTAGCCAAGATGAAGCAGAAGCGGGTGAGACTCGAAGAGGGCAGAGATATGGTGAAGGGGATTGGCGTTTTAGGGTACATGAAGTGTTCAGCAAAGACCAAAGATGGAGTGAGAGAAGTTTTTGAAGTGGATGCGAAAGCTACTCTGCAAGCCAGATGTGGGAAGAAAAACTCTGGGTGCCTTGTCTTGTGAAACACAGTGCTTAGGAGGTGAATTTTGAAGTGCTGTTGGTTAGTCTTAGTGGATGAACACTGGCCTTTTTCACTTATATACAGTTTACCTCAGATTACAAATTTAAGGCACGTCATCTTGTTACCAGTATTTAGAAACCAACCCTGATTCTTAATGATGTCAAATCCGTCAGGCCTACCAGGATCCTTTTACCACTACTCTTAACAACCCTCCTCTACACTTCTGCCTGACACACCATGGCAAATTCAAAGAATTTCTTAACTTCTTGCTTCTGTCTCGAAAGAGAAACAGCTGGTAACTTTGCAAATTAGGCTGCAACTACTTTATAACTAACGTTCCCTGCCTATCATCTGTCAGCAGCAAGGTACTCTGGCGAGACACAACTTCAGTGCTTTACTCCTTAACAGGTTTCATTGGCATAGCTCTGGGACAGGCATCTGGTCTTTTGAAAATGGGTTCTACAAGGAAGGCCCAAGTCCATGCAGCTGTGGCACAGTTACAGTTCTGTGGTTTCATGTTAGTTATCTTAGAGTTACTGTGTAATTAGTGCCACTTAATGTACATTACCAAAATAAATATATCTACCCCAGACTGGATGTAGTATTTTTTTATAATTGGATTTCCTAATATTTACATTTGTTATCCCCAAAGACAGTGTATTGCTTGTTAAAAAATAAAGTGTTTGGAAATGTCAAATGGAAAATTCATTTTTAAATAAATAAATACTAAAATAAAATAAGGTACAAGAAAAATACTAATGGAAATATAAGAATAAACGTGGATTTTTCGGGTAATGTAGTCTAAGTTTCTTATATAGCTCAAAAATATTAGAGATAAAACCAATGAAAGAATAAAAATAAAAAAATAAAAATTTCAAACCAGTAAAAAAAAATGATTAATAGAAATGTGATTATTCCAATAAACATTAGAAAATAAATAAGGGGAAAAGATTATATTCAGTAAAAACAAAAGAAAGTGATAGAAGAAAGTAAAATATAATAATTACAATAAGTTGCAAACAGGTTAAAATAAATTCTCCATAACATGGTAAGTGGTATAAAGAGATGTTTAGGCTATAAAGATTATGACATAAAAAGGTTATCAAAGCCAGATGATGGAGTTGTTTCCTGCTACCTGAAATGAGCAACTATTACCAACAGTCAGAATATTTAGGGATATAAAACTTGGTCATGATAAGGAATAATTTTGTAACTGTTGGGATTTTCTAAAGAAGGGAGTTTCTATTGAGGGAAATTCTTCAAGCCTAGGATAGACAAATGTTAAGTAAAAGGTGAGAGTTTTATATGTTTGTCTTTTTAATACCAGGATCTTCTCATGCCAGGGTTTTTCAGGTGTATAAAATAAAAAAAATATATTCCGAATGTAGAATACTTTTTTTTACTCTGAAGCATAATCAAGAAAAATATTTTAAGGATTTATTCTACTCATCATGGTATCCTACAGCCTTAGCACAGTGTGTGACACTTAACACAACTTCAACAAATAGTTCTTGAATTCAGTTGAAAACCCTGGCAGATTTAATAGTTTTAGGAAAATAATAGAAAGCTAAAGAGGATAAAAGTGTAGACTATCATAGTAGAAATAAACACAAAGTTATTAAACTTTATAAAATCCCATGCAGTGGGAAATATAAAGTGCATCTAGAAAATCATGAGTATTTTTCAAAATATACAAGAAAAAGAATAATTTTATCTGATGCATTTGGGTATGACCAACTATGATGGAATGTAATTCTAAACTGGTAGTATTGTGTCTAGACAAGTATTAGCCTTTTTTTAAAAAGGAACTGTTAAAAGTAATATTTTCCATTTTAAGAAATACATATTTTATAAGCAAACTACACCCAGACTAGCAAACCTATTGACTTCTCTATCCAGAGAGTGGACTGGGACTTTGGTTTTATTCTTCCATCCAGACAGGACCAAATACCTTCATTAAGAGGGGATTCACCGTAACTACATTTATTGCAATAAATGTTCTTCCTGGCAGCACTTGGCTATGTGACAAGGGGTTTCCTCCATACACATCTTACAAAGTCAGTTTCTAAAAGCTATAAATTATTTTTGAGTTTTACTAAAACAAAGTAGTGTGATATTTGCCAGACATGACTTTATTTCATCTAGCCCACAGGAGCAAAGGAGATGAATTTTAGGTTTTATTTCAACATACTCGAATTAATTGCTGTTTCTTTGAATACATAGGGGATTTCCTCTCACAACCACAAACCCATTCCCTATTTAGTGGTCATATGGAAAAAGATGGTTTCATATACTGGTTCTTGCGAAAATGTAATGATTGTTATTTACCTATTTTATAGAAAACATGAAAGACATATAGACTTTACCTTAGTTTTAAGCTGCTAAAATTCTACTGGGATCACTAAGTCCTTACCTGATCCTTCATATCTGAGGTCCATCAGCAGTAACCGGCTTTAAAATTTATTTATAAACTGTGCTTTCCCTAGAAAGTATTTATCAGTCTCCTTTGTACTACAGTGTTTCACAAACATGTCTGATCCAAAGAATCATATGGGGAGCTTGCAAAAAATCTGACTTGTGGATGTGTCTCCTGGAGATTATGATTTGGTAGTTTAGGGAGACCTAGGAATCTGTGTTTTTAAGTCTCCCCAAGGGACTCCTAAAATCAGACAAGGTTGAGAAACACTGACTCAACTACATGTTGCTCCTTCAGCACTTCCTCTGCACACCATATGGTATTCTGCACCCCTAAAGGAGGTACACACTCTGAACGATGAGCTCATACCAGGAAGATAAACCCCAGAGCACTGTGACCCTTGCCCAAGAGTTCAGAAGAGATCAATGGCAGGATTTGTTTTGGCTGCATTTAGACAAAATTTATCCAATAATGGTATTAAAAACATCTGCTTTTTTTGAAGCAAATGTGGATGTAATAAAATAAGTGCTTTATTGCAGATGAAAAACTATGTGGAGATGTGAGAAAGGAAACTTGTAACTAAAAGAATAACTCTTAAAGCCACAGTCAAACTCTTGTGATTTAATTCAGCCAGCTCAGGAAGAGGAGCACCAGTCTTAGGCCCTTTTCTATGCAGTTTCATGGAGCATGCAGGTCACTTTTGCCTTGGTTTTATATTACTTTTGGATTAACATCTTGTTTGCTCGATAATGCAAAGTGCTGGCTAATATTATACCTGTTATACAGTACATGCTTTCAATGAATGGTTGTTGAACAAAAGAGGGGTGTGAAATAGATGTTTTGGGAGATAGACTAAAAGTAATAGTTTGCATTAAACATATTTTTAATTTACCTATTGATTTTAATTAAGGTCTTGCTGAGTTTACAAATGCAAAGTGATTTTTCTAGAGGAAATATACTTTAAATCTTTCCCATATGTTTTTCATATTCTTAATGTATAAAATCAGAGTCCTAAAGATTACAATGCACACACTTAAATGATGGCTTGTTAAATCAGCCTGCATCTGCCTGAGATGAAAAAAGCATTATGAGATAGAAATAATGGATTGAGTTTTTGATATAAAAAGCAGAGACAATAGCTCTTCTAGTCAAGAATACAGAATTTTTCTTATGAAAGAAATGTTTTTATGATAGAAAAATATTTATTGAGCTTATGTCTCTCTTAGATCAATTTATGTCTTCCATGCAGTTTTGAAAACCTTTTTCTCTTTTTCTTTAAAATACAATTTCTTTCCAAGAAAGTCTCTTATTTACCTCAGGGAAAGAAAATCAATACTAGTGCAGAGAAAAAGAGACATTCTTATTTTCCATTTGGTTCCTTAAAATTACAGACATTATAATTAACATAAATCCATTACATACTACTTTTCATAATAGAAATCATGATGATCAAATTGGTACATTTTATAACCTCGAACTCAGAAAATTGCTAAGGTAGATATGTAGTTGGTTTTTTAATTGGTATTTCACCAAAAGTAATTAATTATAGAATGTGTCATTTTCAGTAGCATTTTTTTTTTGCATAATATCAGAGTTCCACAAAAGATTTAGTAGAAACCCAGTAGAACACATTATTCTGTCTTTATATACAAAATTAATGCTTCAACATTAGGAATTGTGCAGATTTCATAATTTTTGCTTAAGAGTATTATAATAACACTGATAAAATACCATTGTGTTAAATTAAACTACTCTGTTAAATGAGAGATGGATGGAGGAGATAATTGTAGACAGACAGACAATAATGACGAGGACATAAGGGCATAGAAGAAAAATATACTTAATAATACATGTGAAAAGCTAAATAGGCTTATAGCTGTCCAATCCCAAAATAATAGATTTAGGTTCTATATCTTTAAGCTGGAAAGAAACCTGGGGGCATAGAACTTAAAAAATAGGAAAGACTTAGGAACAATATAAAGAAAAATTAAAATAGTACTTTTCTGCTAAGTTGTAAATGAATGTAACTTAATACCTCCAGGATGTGGTATAGCTTAGAAATACAGTATAAGGAGATTCCAAAAAAAAATTGAAGAATTCATAATGGGTCCTTGCTGCAATTAATACACTTGAGATATATTTGGAGTGGGTATTGACAAGCAGGCCCTGCTACTGACCGTTAGCTGACCCTGACATACTGGATGGATTGAAGGACTGGCCTCTTATGATGTTCTTCATCTCGTTCCTGCTCATTTATTCTTTCTTCAAGCAGCAAAAACAGATGTAAGCCTTGCCGATCATGCTTAAACAATCAACATCTAACATTCATGCTAACCAAAAATCTCAGAGAAAGAGTGAACAGTTTAGAATCTATGTATAATTTTTTGGATTTTTGTGAAAACATTTAAATAGCAAAACTAGGGAAAGTGTGTTTGTTTCTTCTTGTGGGTTAAGTTGCTTGTTGTGGGTCTGCTTACACTAGAGTAGAAAATAAATAAAGCTACATGCAGAAGTTGTGTTTTCAGAAGGTACAACGGTTATCTCAAGCTCTTGGTTAGTTAGCATAGCACACTGAAAAAGAAAGATAGGGAATTACCTGGCCACTTGGGTGCCGTTTTTCTGTGCTTGTCTGGGGGTATGCTTGCCTTTGATAATAGACACTCGTAAATACAAGTCATTGAAATGGTGGGAAGGGGAATACTGTGGCTCCAATGCTTTGAGAGGCTTTGAAATTCAATGTGGTATCTTTATGTTGAAGAGTGGCTGAAGATCAAGGGCAATCAAATCTGATGCTTTCAAATTTATAGACATTTTGGCTGGAGGAGGGAATGGAAAAGATTTATCCTTCTGGAATACTTCAGGTCTACTCTGTCTGTTCTACTTCATCTTTGGATCCACATCTTAGTGGAACAGCAGAGAGGCTGTTTGCAGATGGATATGAGCTGCTGAATCTAATTACGGCTACTCAATAACAAAAATTCCAAACCAACAAAAAAAAAAAAGAAGAAATTTCTTCATTTTTGGTCTACTCATATTTCTTTTTATTATAACCTTTGCTATTTTATCACCTAGAGTAAGTAATATATATTTCACCTGTAACTTATTATAAAATCACACCACTGAGAATCTAGGTCATATTTGTTATTATTAATACACTGTAAAAATGCCAAGCATTTTCTATTTGACCTTTTGCAACTTTCTCTCCACCATGCTTCCTATCTCTGTTCTATCTCCTTCACATAGTCTCAAATGTGGGAAATAAATGTCTTTCTATGTCTTGTTAAAATTAATTATTTCTTCTTTTCTAATTCTTAATGACCTTGGACAGTCTTTTCTCATTTAAGAGTAATACACACCTGTTTCAGGCTGTCACAGTCTCTCAGGCCTTTTTGTTAACTGCTGCTGCTACTTCGTCTTATAAATTACCTCCTTCTCCCCAGAAAGTGGCATCTCCTTTGAATGAGCTTTCTCTCACCTACATCTTCCTTCTCCTTTTCCTCCCTCCATTGATCTTTTTGTCTTTGTATCCATGATTTCTTCCTTTCATAAAGTTTTCTTTAAAAAATGTCATTTTATAATCTAAACTGAAATTCAATTTACCCTCACAATTTTTTTAAATGGAAATTGATACACTTCCAAGTTGTCTAGAACTAAAAATATTCTAACAATAGAAAAATAAACATAATAAACTTAAGAAACATTAACATATGAAATGACAAGTTCATCAACTTTATACTAACACTTTGTAATAATTCATAAGTGCATAATAACAACCCAATAATTTATTTTTTAAAATTTCTATGTATCTAAAAACACCACTGTATCAGGAGATGTTACATGATTTCATTGGTTTATTGGTCTCTGGCAATATGTAAGAGATTTCATAATTATAAGAAATGATAAATTAGATTGAATCCAACACAAAATTTATAACCAACTAAACAAATAACCCATGCAAAGAAAAAAGTACAATACCAATTTGTACCATCTTTGCACTTATTGATAGCTAGTATATCTTGGAAACAAAGCAAATTTTCCATGAAAGCTGAAGATTTAGCTTGGTACCTTATAATGGATTCATTAATGCTGGAGGAAAGAATTTATATAATTAAGTAACATTTTATTTACTCAAAGGAAACTAGTAAAACAAAACATATAGAATAAGTGGATGTTCTCTCTTGTTCACTGTTTATTAAAATTTTACACCAAATTACATAAAATTTGCTTCCAAATATCTATTGATAAATGAATTAATTGGCATTATACATAAAAATTAGAACTCTAGGGGAAAAAAATCAAGAATATATTAAAATAAAATTATTTAAGTCTTATAAGTGCTAGCTAACCTAACAATTAGCTTGCTTTGCATAACAAAAATATTGTTTTCCTAATAGTGTTTCCTCAGTAGAACTAGTGGGAGGGGCGGAGGGAAGAAAATCATATTTCTATAACAGAAGAACTAAAGCTAAGGAGCATCAAAGTAAAGTGAATTGCCTCCTTGGTGATTGGGCTGGTTTAACCAATACTAGTTAACACATACGATTGCACATTTCATGGAACTGGAAACATTTCTTTCATGTGTTGAAAAGTTTTCAGGACACAGGATTTCAAATTACTGACTATATTGCCAAAAGAATAAGTATTATTAAAGACCTGTATTATTCCAAATACATGAGACTAATAAGACTAGTAATGGTACACTATTTATATTCATTTTTAAAGTGTAAGATGATATAATTTGACTTACATTGCAATTTGTATAAATGAGTATGCCAAGCCTGGGCTGATCCCCTGCATTTTCAGTAACCAAAAGTCCCAAATAAGCTACTATGAAAAATAGTGTCTTGGAATTATGGTATTGTTAGAAACAATCTACGTAGGTTGGCAGAACTTTGTAAGTTTTGTTGAATTAGTGAATGAGTAGGAAATTTAGGACATATCCAGTGTCTTCTGTCATTTAGGATTGGCTAATTTCCTGAACAAATGAGTCTAAACTTGACTTAATAAAACAAGAGAAATAGCTTGAAATATACATTTGGGATACCATGTCAATACCTGACACTTTTTCTGCAAGTTAAAGGCAAATTGTATAACTTGCAGAGTCTCAATTTCCCAATTTTTCAAGCAGACATGGTAACATTTGCAACCTATCAAAAGAGCTTAGGAAGGTTTAATGAGGTGACATATCTAAAATGTTATCTGAGAGAAAATATTTTTATTATCTCTGCAGATAATACCTCAGCTTGACTGGAGAAAAAAAGATACTACAAGATATTATTGTATTATGATAAAGCAATGAACTACCACCTGCAGGAAATTGGCCTCATGAAAGGCAATGACAAAGAGCACATCAGGATTACATGAAATCAATCAGAGGCAGGCAGGAAGAACACAAGCCAGATGAAGTGGAGTCTTTCATGACAGGCAGGAGAATATATCAAAGCCATCCTTGCTAATTTCAAAAAGCCCACTCCCTCCTCTAGAGGTGAGAACATTACTTCAGACAGCACGCTGGCTCCACTGGACTTCTGTGAAGATGCTACGTCTCCATTTGTGGGTTTCTTAAAGAATGATTTAGGAATGAAAAAGGCCAGCATGCCTGAGCACTGTTAATTTAGATCATCCGTGGGAGACCCTTGAGTGCAAACTTTTCCACATTTATTTCTCCATTAGGAACTTATTTGCAACAACTGAACCTTTACTTCTATATTTTAATTGCAAACTAATCTTCTTTTAATAATGTTCTCTTAACTAATTTTCAAAGAAAATGCTAAGTAATTTATCTAAAAATATGCATCCTTACAAACAAAACAATAAAACAACTCATATAAAAGTAGATAATATCACCTAATAGGTACCCACAAAATTAAAAATTGAATAAATAAGTAAATAAATAAATAATATTTTCTATCTATTATTATTATTAAAAAAGTAGATGGTATCTATCCTTGAAAGACAAAGTGAAATTAGAAGGAGAAACAACAGTCAAAATGATGGATATGACGGATGAGTCATGGTGAGATCTCCTTGAAGGCCAATATTTTTCAGAGGAAGAGCAGATGCTATAAGAAGATCTGAATAAATGCTGTAATCCTAAGGTTACATTCAGTAATGAATTCACATGTTCCAGGACCTGTAAGGATAAGTGAAAAGAGTATCCTGAGAAACCTCATGGTGTTCTCTGTGCTCAGACGAAGGACTATACCATGAGTACTAGACACATATAAGCAGTTGTAAATAGTATGATAGAACTATGTATAATTGGAAGTTTGATAGATTATAAGGATGCTTTAAGTGGTTGCAGCTGTGATACTGACAGAGGAGCTGATATTGCCAGGGGTTCTAGGTAAGTAAGATGACAGTTTTTCACTTAAAAATTACCAAATTTCCTCCTGAAATAAATACCAGGGGGTAAATAAATTAACTAAATACATCAATTACATTTTTATCTATGCCTTCAAATTGATTCCTTTCTAGTAATAAAGATACTTTGAATTGAATTAAGGGTCAATGAAAATTTAGGGTAGTAAAATATTATTTTAATTAATTCACATACCTATAAAAGTTCAACTTAAATATTTTGGTTCAATTGCCAACAGTCTCTTTCTAAAATTTGGTAAACAGGAAACAAAATATTTATATTTGTGAATCCAGAGTTAATGTAGCATTTATGAAACATTCAAAGCAAAGGCAAAAGTTCTCTCCTTTGCAGCATATTAATTGGAATCACATTTTTCAGGAAGAGTGTTCACAACAGACAAAAAAGCAAAATTACTTTACATTTTTTATAAGGCCTTAGCTTATAAAACACTTCATTCAAGAGAGAGCTAGCATGCATCTTAGAAAAAATCTCTTCTACTTTTCTCAATCCATATTCCAAGTTGTCCCTGAGCTGAGCTGAGATAGATTTAGACCACACTCTAGTTCACATAATAGCAATCTTTTTCAAATGTATAAGGGAAAAAAGAGCTAATGTATGAGTTTTCTCAATTTCATGTTTTCTCTCATATTTATTTTCTTTTCTGCTATTATTTGTCTTTTAGTAATATTAGTAAACAATAAATGATCAAGCGGTGATATAATAAATAACTTTATTAAAATGAATATGTGTTTTAAATATTTTGATTGTGGATTTTCTGACATGTGGTGGTGACTTGACTTTGCTCACCTATAATAGAGCCATGTTATGTTAGGAAAAAGAGTTCCTATTCAGTGGTATTACATAAAATATACTTTGAAGGCATGATTTTCCTTCAATGGAGACACAATTTTCAAGTATCCTATTACCTGGGTAAGCATAAAAGCTTTAAATGTGGTCTAATGTTGAGTTCTAGTAATGTCACAGAGGTGGTAAGTAGCACAATAAAATTAAAAACCCATCATCTGGCTTTGAGTACAAGATTTGTCTTATTTAATTAGTTATTCGTATAGCAGGGATTTTGTTTTCATGAGGAAAGAAGACAACAGAACAGCAGAGTTCTCAGTATTTCTGTGAGGCTGTTTTTGTATAAGTATAACATTTAAGTTGGTAGACTTCAAGTAAAGTATATTGCACTCTATTACACGGGTGGGTCACATCAGTTGAAAGCCTTAATGCAATAAAAAGATTGCTCTTAAGCAATAGCAATTTTTCCAGAGGCTTCCCTTGGACTTCCCCTTCAACATTTAAGCTTTCTGATTCTACAGTAAATTGTTTTAGGACTTGAACTAGAACATCGGCTCTCCTGGGCCTCTAGTCTACTGGTCTTTGGACAGGAACTACATTCTCAGCTCTCCTGGATCTCCAGCCTGTTAGTCCACCCCACAGATTTTGGACTTGCTAGTCTCTAAAATTGGATGAACCAATTCTTTATAATACATTTCTTCACACACACAGACACACAGACACACACACACACACACACACACACACAGTCTATTGGTCTATTTCTCTGGAGAATCTTGAGTAGAAGGATCGCCAATTTCTGTTTCTAGTTAAGTCGGAGTAACAGGAAAAGGTAACAACAGCAACAAAATGAAACATTGGATTACAAGATAATATCAGTAGGCATCAGGCAATGAAAATGAGTTATCACCCAGGGTTGGGAAACAAATTAGGTAAGCATTATGACTGCTCCCAGCTTACTGCCTTGAGAGGGTTTCAATACCACTTCACAAGAGAGAGGGACTAAGGGAACCTGATGGACCCTCTGAGTTGAAGAGATGGAGCTGAGAGTTCAAGGAGGCTGAGGAGACCAGAATATGTAGGTGAACGCACTAGAGAGAAAAGAGCTGTCCAGGAAAAGGAATCCAGAGATCTGCAGAGAGTGTCCCTCAAGTATTGAACAGAAAACTAATCAGTATATGCATGTGAGTAAACTATCAAAAGACAGGAAAGGAGCTACCTGAAAGGATCAAAGATAATAGTGTTTGGCACTCACACAGGTCTGCAATAGTGCTTAATCCTGCCAGAAAGATTAGAAAACCTCATGATTCATGGTATTGAATTGAATATGCAGGAGGGCCTTATCTCAGTAGTGGGAAATAATCAGATGTCTGCTGAGCATTATTCTGGTCCAGTCTAACAAATCTTAAAAGCAAATTAGGGATCAAACAGTTTCCAAGTGACTTAATGGTGTCTTAGGAAAAAAACTCAAGAAGACAGAGGAATAAAAAAAATTCAGTAACCAAAAAGATAAAAATTATAATATAATATCTGCTATCCAGTCAAAAAACAGCATGCATGCAAAAAAACCTGCAAAATTAGACCCATAATGAGAAGAAGAATAAAGCAATGAAGGTCACCCAGAATTGAGGTTAGAACTGGCACTCAGGTATTAAATATATATTATAACTGTTTCCTGTATATTCAAAAATATGAGTAGAAATATGAAGGGAATAAATAAAAACAAATTAAATATCTAGAAACAAAAACTATAATGAAAACAACTATTCATAATAAAATGTAGCGGAAAAAGGCACACAAAAAATAATGAGCAAAGCATAAGTGAGCTGTTGGGCAATCATAAGTAGCCTTATATGTGTGTTATTAGAGTCACCAGAGAAAAGGATGTGGGAGTGTCAAAACATATGTGAAAAGCAATGGCTGAATCTTTTGTAAATTTTAAGAAAACTGTGAACTTATGGATCCAAACAGCAATAAATCCAAATTACAAAAAAATGAAAAAGAAAGAATACAAAGAAAAGAAAAGAAAAAGAAAGGTAAAAGAAGAAACTACACCAGGGCACATAAGACCAAATTGCCCTAAATTAGTGATAAAAATAAAACAAAAATTACTAAAACAGCAAAAGAAAAACACATGGCATAGACCATAAAGAAGAACAGAGATAAAGATAACAGCAGATTTATCATTGAAAAGAATGAAAGTGGGGAAAGAGTGGAGCAATATCTTTGAAAGTACTGAGAGAAAACAGCTGTCAGCCAAAAATTCTGTTCCTAGCACATGTATCTTTCAAAAGCAACAGCAGAAAAAAGACATTTCAGACACAGCGAGGCTCAAAGAATTTATCACCAACAGACAGTACTGAAAATAAAATGTTTAAATAAATCTTTCTGGTAGTAGAACAATTATACCAGATGAAATATGAATCTACACAAAGAAATGAAGATCGTAGAAATGGTAACTATGGATAATTTTTAATGTTATTTACATCTCCTAAAACTAGTTAACTAAACAAAAATAAAATCAGTACAGTGTGTAGTTTTTAACATATGTAAAACTGAATGTGTGACAATAAGAAAACAAAGATTGAAAAGACAGAAGTATTGTATTTTATAATTCTAAGATGTGCAAAATTACGTTATTACTTAACAACATAAGTTAAAATGTATACTATAAACCACGAAGCAGCCATTAAAATGATAAAAACAACCAATAAGCCAACAATGTAGATAAAATAAAATCATAAAGTCCTCATTTAATTCAAAAGAAGTCAGATAAAAAGGAAAAAGTAAACAAAGAATACATCAGACAAATGGAAAACAAAATGAATGAAAACAGTCAAAACACACCATTTTAAACAGCAGGTTTTTTCTCTTTATTTGACTGTTCTCGAATCCAATGAGGATCTTTTATGATTCCATTTTTATCTTCTTTTTGGGCTTTATGGTTATTTGTTTTTATCATTTTAATGGCTGCTTTGTGGCTTACAGTATACATTTTTGACTTATGACATGGACACAATGACCCAATTATGTACTATCTACAAGAAACCCAGTTTAAATAGAAAGACAGAGTGTATCATAAGTAAAAGAATAAAAAAAGTCATGATAACTCTAATCAAAAGAAAGGTGGAATGATTATATTGATACCAGATGAAGTAGATTATCAAAGCAAAGGCTTTATCAGGAATAAAGAATGTCATTCTTTGATAATAAAGTCATCAATTTTTAAGATGATATAAAAAATTTTAAATTGAATGCAATGAAAATAGAGCATCAAAATATATAAAGTAAAAATAGTAGAAATGAAAGGTGAAAATGGATCCACAATTATAGTTAAAGATTTCAACACTCTACCTGGTACAATAAAAAGATAAAATATAGATTACAATATAGAAGACCTGAAAAATACTATCAACCAGCTCATCGATGTTTATAAAATACTGTATGCAACAGAATAATTCACAGTTTTTTAAGTATACATGGAACTTTTGCCAAAGTAAGCAATATTCTGGGCCAGAAAATAAGTCCTCCAACTCCAAAATTTAAAATGATTCAAGTCATGCAAAATATGTTCTCTGGCCAAAGTGGAATTAAATTGGAAATAAATCACTGGAGGACGCTTGGAAAATCCCCAAGTATTGAAAAATGAAACAATACAACTCTAAATAGCCTATAGGTCAAAGTAAAAATCAAAAAGTATGTTAGAAAGTATTTTGAACTGAGTGAAAGTGAAAACACATGTCAAAATATATAGGATGCTAGTAAAGCAGAACTCAGAAGTAAATTATAGCACTAGATCTGTATTAGGAAGAATAAAACAGTTCTCAAATTCATGACTATAGTTTCAACCCTAAGAAACTAGAGAAAAATAGTAAATTAAACCTGAAGATAATAGAAAAAGGAAACAAGGATTGATATAAATCAAAATAGAAAACAGTAAATAGAGGAAATCAATAAAATCAAAAGATAGTTTTTAATAATGTGAAAAATAATTGATTCATCTTATGCCAGACTACCAAGAAAAAGAGAGGGGTGAGGGGTGACACAAATCACCAATATTAGGAATAAGAGAGGTCATATCATTACAGATTCTATATATATTAAAAGTATAATAAAGAATACTGCGAACAACATTATGCCAGTAAATTTGACAACAGAGGAAATCAACCAGTTGCTTGAAAAATGCAAACTACCAGTATTTATTCAATAAGAAGTAGATATCTTGAACAGCCATGTATCTATTTTTAACAAACTTCAAGTTGTAGTTAAAATTCTTTCCAGTCAGAAAATTCTAGTTTCAGCTGGGCGCCGTGGCTCATGTCTGTAATCCCTGTACTTTGGGAGGCCATTTCATGCAGATCACGAGGTCAGGAGTTTGAGACCATCCTGGCCAACTAAAAATACAAAAAAAAAAAAAAAAAAAATAGCCGGGTATGGTGGCACTTGCCTGTAGTCCCAGCTACTTGGGAGGCTGAGGCAGGAGAATACCTTGAACCTGGGAGGTAGAGGTTGCAGTGAGCCGAGATCACGCTACTGCACACCAGCCTGGGCAACAGATCGAGACTCCATCTCAAAAAAAAAAAAAAAAAAGAAGAAAGAAAATTCTAGTCTCATGTGGCTTCACTATTAAGTTCCACCAAATGTTTAATGAATATATCATACAAACTTTACACAAGCTTTTCTAAAGAAATGAAAAGGAGGGAGCTATCGGAGCCCAGAATTACTCTGACAATATAAAAACAGAAAGAAGAAAAACATCTCCTAAACATGATGCAAAAGCTCTCTACAAAATGTTAGCAAATTGAACCAACAATAAAAATATATAATACATAATTACCAAGCAGGGCTTATTCTAAGAATGAAGGTTTAACATTAGAAAACCCATCAATGTAATTCACCATATTGGAAGATAATTATTAAAAATCCATGTGATCATCTCAATGGAGAAAATGGTGTAGACAAAATCCAAAACCTGTTCCTAGGGAAAATTCTTAGAAAACTAAGAATAGAAGGTAATTTATCCAACCAAGTGGTTCTATGAAAATATGCAGCTAATATTGTATTTAATAGTGAAAGACTGAATACCTTTTCCATAAGATCGAAACAAGAAAAAAATTATAATAACTACCCTCAACACTTCTGTTTAACATTATACTGGAGGTTCTAGCTAGTGGAATAAGTTAAGAAAAAAGAAATAGAAGCATGTCGATTAGACAGAAAGAAGTGAAACTGTCTTTATTTGTAGATGGCATGCTTGTACATGTAGATATTGTGACAGATCTACAGAAATCTACAAAAATTAATTTACGAGTTCAGCAAGGTTTCAGGTTACATAATCAATATACAAAAATCAATAGTATTTCTAAATACAACAAATATCAAAAACTAAAATTTAAAATGTAGCAATAACCTGGAACAACATGAAATACTTAGGGATAAATCTAACATGTAGAAAGCTTGCACACTGAAAACAACAAAATACTAAAGAAATAAACTAAGGAACTAAAAAACGACAGGTACATTATGATTGTGGTTCAGAAGACTCAATATTATCAACATGTTAGCTCTTCCTAGGGTGATCTACAGGTTTAATGAAATCTCAATTGAACTCACAAGAGGATTTTTTTTGCATGTGTATACCAGACTCATTCAAAAATTCATATAGAAAAGCAAAGGCCCTAGACTAGACAAACCAACTTTAAAAGAGATAAACACTACTTGATTTAGACACGTATATAAAAGTATAGTAATCAAAATACTGTGACATCAAAGCAAAGACAGAAAAACAAATAAATGGAAATGATAATCCAGAAATATATATATATGGACAGAGGTACAAAAGAAATTCAGCTTCTAAAGAATAATTTTTCAACACAGTGCTAAAAGAATTAGATATCTATTTGTATGTGCCATGTAGAAAAATCTAGAAAATCAAATGTGTACTAGAACAAAATTTAAAACCTAACACTATAAAACTTTACAATAAAACCATACAATAAAATCTCGTGACCTTGGGATAAGCCAAGATTTCTTATATATAACACCGAAAGTATAGCATATAAAATAATTAATTGATAAATTTGTTTTATCAAAGTGAAAAATGTCTACTCTTTGAAACATCCTGTTAATAAAATGAAAATCGATTGAGGGAAAATATTTGCAAATAATATATCTAATAAAGAATTTTTACTAAGAATAACAAACTCTTAAAACAATAACAAGAAAACAAACCAATAAAAGTTGGGCGACGATTTGGATGCTTCACCAAAGAAGATATACTATTGGCAGAAAAGCATGCGAAACAATGTTCAGCATCATTTTTCTATATGAAATGAAAGTTAAAAATACAATTATATATTACTAAATATGTTAGAATAGCTAAAAGTAAAAAGACTGATCACATTTAATGTTGGCAAAAATGTGAAGAAACTACAACTTTCCAGGGCTGCTGGTGGGTAAATAAAATGATACAACCACTTTGGAAAACATTTGGAGATTCTTAAAGTGTTCAATATAGACCTACAATAGCATTTAGCCCTTTACTCCTAGTTATTTGCTCAAGAAAATGAAATTACATGTCTATAACAAATACTTCTATGCAAATGTCAGTAGCAGATTTATTTGCATTAGTGAAAATCTAGAAAATACCAAATATCAATTATCAAGTGAATGGACAAACAGTGGAAAAATTTGTGCAAGGAAATACTATCAATATAAAGACATAGCTATTAATAAACATAACATGGATGAATCTCAAAATTATTATGCTAAGTGACAAAAGCAAGACAAAATTGTACATACTGTATAGTTCCATTTATTCAAAATTCTAGAAGGTGACAACCAATTTGTTGTTACAGAAAGCAAATGAGATTGCCTGAGCATAAGGTGGGGGAAGGATTGGTGAGGAATGAAAGGAAGGGATTCCAACCAGGCCCTTGGAAACTTTTGGGAGTGATGAATAGCTGCATTATCTTGAGGTTGGTGATATTCTCACAGGTATATACATATGTCAAAATTTATCAAATTGTACCTTTTAAACATGTTCAGCTTATTGTATTTTTTTAAAAAGGAAACAAAAGAATTTTTAAATTTAGACAGTTCAGACAACTGGACAGTCTGGATTAGAGTATCTACTTTCCTAGCTACCAGTAATGCGACCCCAGGCAAGTTATATAACCTTTCTTTGTTGGCAAAATGGGTATAGTTATAGCAATTACTTATTAGGTAATTCACATATAGTGCTTAGAAAGTTGCATCACATAATAAGGACTAACTCAGCACTTTCTATTATTACCAATGTTGAATGTTCTTAAAGCAATTAAAATGTCACACTGTCTATAAATATTATTCTAGATGTTGTAAGGAGAATGCAGAAGAAATTATGGAAAAGAAAGCTATTCATCAGGAAAAAAACGCCACCTTGAGAAAAATGTCCACAGACGTGCTCATATACAACTACATACATTTAGATAAATATAAAATGCAACAAATAACTTTAAGGTTTTATAGTTTGGATATTAACTAAAGAAAAAAAGTACTACACAATACTACATTTAAAATTATCCTTGGAATAATTATTTGAAAACTAATTTTCATGAATTCCATTACATATTAGAAAAGAAATTAGAAAAGAAAAATCTAATGACAATGTTATTGTTACAGAGAAAGAAATAAAATAGTTCTACCATTGTCTGAAATTATTTGTGTGCGTATTTCAGTGACAGATTTGCAAAAATAAATATCATTTAAATTATGATATGTATAAAATAACATATAAATAAAATATAAAATAATATAAATAAATTATTATAATCTAAATGAAAAGTAGATTTTAATCTAAAGGTAAAAGAGTCTAAATGAAATTCCTTATTATAATCTAATACAAGTCAACATTTGTAGCCTTTGTCAGTTTTTTCTTGCCAGTGTGCTTAACTTGTACATATTTTCTAAGGTCTTGATTTTCAAGTTACATGTTTTAATTTATATACAATGGAACTAATCACATCTTCTTTCCTCTTCCTTCCCTTTCTACATTCAGGCTTTTGCTTGCCATATTTTCTCACTTAGATATATCTCTTTTCTCTAAGTATAATCTTCAGCACCACTTCTCTAGCCTATAGCAGGTTTTTTCCTCCTTTGTGTAAAAGAAAGCAAAACGGACCTTATTTTGTGAATCCCATTTTGTTTTACTTAGAAAGATATTGATACAACTCTGAAATATACTTTGAACATTTTAAATAATGGGACAATAACACTGTTTTTTTTTTCCCTTTACCAACAACATTTTGCCAGTAGTTAATTTTATTCAGTTTTTTTCAGCATTGTTTCCTTAAGAGTTTTCAAAAGGATGGGGAAAATCATAAGCTGTCTTTTTAGGATACAGAAACACAAAAGGAAAAAAACCATCTCCTTGTCAGTCACAATGTTAACACTAAGCAACAGCTCTGAAATATTATTCCCACCAAAAATAGATGTCTTAGGTTCACAATACAATGTAATGTTTTAGGGGGATTTAAGAGTGTGCCACAGTTTCCACTTGACAATCTTCTTTTCACTGAGTGTCCATCCTATAAAACACACTGCAGTGATAAGGGACTAAGTTAATCTCCTAGATTGTCTAATAAAACGCTATTATATTGGAACATGTTTAGTAAAATTATTTTCTTTTGAACAATGAATCACCTAGTTGTAATGAAAAATAAGATTTCTTTGGTGTATACCTCTGGGTAATAATTGAGTATTTTCTTCTTGTAGAATGACTTTAGTCTGGCATGTAGTAGGCATTCAATATGTATTTACTAAAATATTAAAAGAAAAATAGGGCATATTTATTTTAAGGAGTGTTTTGGTTAAATATTATAGCTATAGAAACATGACCTATGTTATTAATAACCCTCTTCTGTGTGCCATAAAAAGCATGACTATATCAAGTATAAAACACTAATAGGTCATTTTGCACTAATAATAACATCCTACTTCCTGAAAATTAATGTACATGGTCATTAAATGTATATTAATAAACTCTTATTTCAAGAGCTTAATAAGACAGATGGATAATAGATACAATTTTCAACATCAGTAGATTTAACAACAAACAGCTATTTCCAAGTATTACTTTTACTTTGCCAATTCTCAAAAATACTAAATAAGAGGTCATTTTTGTATTCAGTTTTACTGAGTAGAACAGCTCATTGCTTCTAGTAAAATGATATTGGCATTTCGATAATTTCTGCAAACTTGAAAAATTATCAAACATGTTTGGTTTTCAAATAACAAGGAAGAATCACCTGTTATATCTGACTTACAAGTTACCAAGTCTTTACAAATAATGCTGGCTAATCAGCACAACAATAGTGTGGACGGGAAGTGCACAGAGAAGGATAATGGAAAGACTAGGCCCTGATTGTTCTATTAAAATGGGAGCAATTCATCACTTAGCACCATTAGGCACTGATAACTTGGACTGTATAAAGAAGACTTTTCAGAGTTTCAAGTGTTCTTCAGTCAACACAATGCACTGGTGAATAAAAACTGGTACATCTGTTAAAAAATATAGATATTGGTTGCTGAAAGGAATTATCAATTTGATAATTAGTCACATTTAAAAATCATTAAAATAATCTATTATGCAAAATTAAATCACAGTGAATGGACCATATGGATATTTTTCTATTTACTGTATTTCATTATGGCACTGATAAGTAGCATATAGCTTGTAACACTGTCATTTAATAATTAAAATGACTTTTATTATTTTGTTTACTGGTTTCTCATTTCTAGAGACTGTAATTTTGCCTTGTAATTAGTAATGAAGCTCACTCAGCAGCTCCTTCTAATAGAACTCAGCATGGACAATTTTCCACACAGATTCAATCTCTGCCTGAATCACACTAATCCTTTGATTGGGCTCAAGGAAAGGCTTGGATCCCTGTAGAGTTCCTGACGCACCGACTATTCATAAAAATAATAACAAGGCACCAAGCAGTTAGAAATGTGGGCCTTGCACCTGTTTTTTGCCCCAGTGAAACGAGCCACAGGATGATCCTTGTTGATTCTTCATTGGGACTAGATCTAACTTATTCACACTGGGGACTGAAGGCCTCTTGCAAGGTTTGAGCCTAAGGTTGTAGTTGACAGAAGCTTTTGATGATCATAACTCATTCCTCTGTCTTTGAAAAAAGACACAGAAGGTTACTCTATACGCAAATCAGGCACACACACACAAGTGTAAACACATACACATGGAAAACAGCTACAGTAAATAAAAACAGGCAAAGTGTTTTCAGGTTTTGCATGTAGGCAAATATTGAAACAGATTTTCTTAGTGACAATGTTTTCATGGTTCAGTAAAATTTGAAGTTATGTTAATACTTATGGATCCCCAGGGAACTATTTAGACCCTATAACCAGTCACCATGGTGGTCTTATGGAATAAAACAATAGTTTGTACAGTATGCTTCTTTATCATTAGGCAACCAAAGTAGTTAATTTTCCCATGTCTGAAATATTAGCTTCTCTTGATTATCAACATATTGATAATTTAAGACACATTTTAGATTAAGATTTGTTAGTCCATAGTAAGATGATCGTTAGAACACTAGCTTGCTGACAAAATGGTCCTCATGCAAAAAATGAAGGAAATTATTTACTTTATGAAAGCTGCAGTACCCATTCAAGCAACTCAGCAAGACCAGTATAATTCAGGGGTTAGAAAATAGGCATGAGGATGTAAAAGATGCAGGTCCTAATGTTTAGTGCACCTGGAGTTGGTCCAGGCTCATGCATAACCCCTCCTCACATTTCTCCAAGTAAATATTTATCATGGTTAGCAAGTTCATCTTCTAATGCATTTAAATCCTCTGAAAGGGTGAATGGGAAAAAAATTGTTTTTGTTAATCATAGAGCACTGTGATATTTCATATCTACCTTGTTACTTTTAAGGCTATTTTTTGGAACAAGTTCAGTCTTATTCATATAGACTGATTTTGCTTGGTAGACCATCGTAAAAATAACTAAGTGTTCTGTTCAATATATCTCTCCTAATGTAAAAAGTTCACATTTTTTCTAATCATATGATAAATATATGGTAATATTTATCTTCAATGTTTTATTTTAAGAATGACCTCAAAATGTAGTTATCAAACATCCTTTACAAAGGAAAATGTGATTTTCATTGCTGCGAGTATGGCATTCTAGATAGCCTGGATGGAAATTCAAAATGAAACAACTGAAATGTCAGTTAAAATATTATTTTAAAAACAATGCTAAGTTGTCATAAAAAGAAGAACCCGTAGAACTAAAAGTAAAGTGACAATAGTAACCTTGAACAATAAGCAATTGCTAAAAGTAGATTTGCATCTAGAGGGCTGTACATAACCCTGGAAACTTTGAATTTTTGTTTTAATAATGGCATGGGACATAGCAGAATATAAAGCCTAATGCTTACTTATGCTACACAGAAGAGTGATTAGAACTGGTCTACGTTCATTTGATGAGGCTGGAGACTAGGCAAGCTAGGTGTCTCTCCCATAAGGAGGCACCCAGTCAGAATTTTTTTAGCAACTTCTTCAATTTTGCACCTCAGGTGCCTAGGTTACTTCAAATTATACCAGGCCTTAATCTGGGTGCTAAGTGGAAGGAAAATATCTCTCCAAAGAGTAAACTAGCTTGTCAATCCATGGGTTTACATTAGGAATTCACATCAACTATAAAATATAACAATTTCAAACCTAGAGTGGAATGTGGAATGGTCCCTTGTAGGCAGTACACTCAAGTGATTGCGGAAAGCATTACAAATCCTCCCTAAAGAAACTCAGCACTGATGAAGATAAAAATCTAAAGAACAAGAGCAAAGACACAACATACAAGAATCTCTGGGACACATTCAAAGCAGTGTGTAGAGGGAAATTTATAGCACTAAATGCCCACAAGAGAAAGCAGTAAAGATAAAAAATTGACACCCTAACATCACAATTAAAAGAACTAGAGAAGCAAGAGCAAACACATTCAAAAGCTAGCAGAAGGCAAGAAATAACTAAGATCAGAGCAGAACTGAAAGAAATAGAGACACAAGAAACCCTTCAAAAAAATCAATGAATCCATGAGCTGGTTTTTTGAAAAGATCAACAAAATTCATAAACTGATAGCAAGACTAATAAGGAAGAAAAGAGAGAAGAATCAAAGAGACACAATGAAAAGTGACAAAGGGGATATCACCACCCACCCCACAGAAATACAAACTGCCGTCAGAAAATACTATGAACACCTCTATGCAAATAAACTAGAAAATCTAGAAGAAATGGATAAAGTCCTTGACACATACACCCTCCCAAGACTAAACCAGGAAGAATTTGAATCTCTGAATAGACCAATAACAGGCTCTGAAATTGAGGCAATAATTAACAGCTTACCAACCAAAAAAAGTCCAGGACCAGATGGAGTCACAGCCGAATTCTACCAGAAGTACAAGGAGGAACTGGTACCATTCCTTCTGAAACTATTCCAATCAATAGAAAAAGAGGGAATCCTCCCTAACTCATTTTATGAGGCCAGCATCATCCTGATACCAAAGCCTGGCAGAAACACAACAAAAAAAGAGAATTTTAGACCAATATCCTTGATGAACGTCAATGCAAAAATCCTCAAAAAAATACTGGCAAATCGAATCCAGCAGCACATCAAAAAGCTTATCCACCATGATCAAGTGGGCTTCATCCCTGGGATGCAAGGCTGGTTCAACATATGCAAATCAGTAAACATAATCCATCATATAAACAGAACCAATGACAAAAAACCACATGAGTATCTCAATGATGCAGAAAAGGCCTTTGACAAAATTCAACAACGCTTCTTGCTAAAAACTCTCAATAAATTAGGTACTGATGGGACATATCTCAAAATAATAAGAGCTATTTATGACAAACCCACAGCCAATATCATACTGAATGGGCAAAAACTGGAAACATTCCCTTTGATAACTGGCACAAGACAGGGATGCCCTCTCTCACCACTCCTATTCAACATAGTGTTGGAAGTTCTGGCCAGGGCAATTAGGCAGGAGAAGGAAATAATGGGTATTCAATTAGGAAAAGAGGAAGTCAAATTGTCCCTGTTTGCAGATGACATGATTGTATATCTAGAAAACCCCATCGTCTCAGTCCAAAATCTCCTTAAGCTGATAGGCAACTTCAGCAAATTCTCAGGATACAAAATCAATGTGCAAAAATCACAAGCATTCTTATACACCAATAACAGACAAACAGAGAGCCAAATCATGAGTGAACTCCCATTCACAATTGCTTCAAAGAGAATAAAATACCTAGGAATCCAACTTACAAGGGATGTGAAGGACCTCTTCAAGGAGAACTACAAACCACTGCTCAATGAAATAAAAGAGGATACAAACAAATGGAAGAACATTCCATGCTCATGGTTAGGAAGAATCAATATTGTGAAAATGGTCATATTGCCCAAGGTAATTTATAGATTCAATGCCATCCCCATCAAGCTACCAATGACTTTCTTCACAGAATTGGAAAAAACTACTTTGAAGTTCATATGGAATCAAAAAAGAGCCCACATTGCAAAGTGAATCCTAAGCTGAAAGAACAAAGCTGGAGGCATCATGCTACCTGACTTCAAACTTATTACAAGGCTGCAGTAACCAAAACAGCATGGTACTGGTACCAAAACAGAGATATAGACCAATGGAACAGAATTAATCTCCTCGGACTCTTACCCCACTCATTTATGCCAACTACCCAACTATCTATAAACCTAGCCATGGCAATCCCCCTATGAGTAGGCATAGTCATCACAGGCTTCCACTTTAAAACTAAAAATACCTTAGCCCACCTCCTCAGAAATAATGCCACATATCTACAACTAACTGATCTTTGACAAACCTAACAAAAACAAGAAATGGGGAAAGGATTTCCTATTTAATAAATGGTGCTGGGAAAACTGGCTAGCCATATGTAGAAAGCTGAAACTGGATCCCTTCCTTACACGTTATACAAAAATTAATTCAAGATGGATTAAAGACTTAAATGTTAGACCTAAAACCATAAAAACCTTAGAAGAAAACCTAGGCAATACCATTCAGGACATAGGCATGGGCAAGGACTTCATGTCTAAAACACCAAAAGCAATGGCAACAAAAGCCAAAATTGACAAATGGGATCTCATTAAACTAAACAGCTTCTGCACAGCAAAAGAAACTACCATCAGAGTGAACAGGCAACTTACAGAATGGGAGGAAATGTTTGCAACCTACTCATCTGACAAAGGGCTAATATCCAGAATCTACAATGAACTCCAACAAATTTACAAGAAAAAAACAAACAACCTCATCAACAAGTGGGCTAAGGATATGAACAGACACTTCTCAAAAGAAGACATTTATGCAGCCAAAAGACACATGAAAAAATACTCATCATCACTGGCCATCAGAGAAATGCAAATCAAAACCACAATGAGATACCATCTCACACCAGTTAGAATGGTGATCATTAAAAAGTCAGGAAACAACAGGTGCTGGAGAGGATGTGGAGAAATAGGAACACTTTTACACTGTTGGTAGGACCGTAAACTACTTCAACCCCTGTGGAAGTCAGTGTGGCAATTCCTCAGGGATCTTGAACTAGAAATACCGTTTGACCCAGCCATCCCATTACTGGGTATATACCCAAAGGATTATAAAACATGCTGCTATAAAGACACATGCACACATATGTTTATTGCAGCACTATTCACAATAGCAAAGACTTGGAACCAACCCAAATGTCCAACAATGATAGACTGGATTAAGAAAATGTGGCACATATACATCATGGAATACTATGCAGCCATAAAAAAAGGATGAGTTCATGTCCTTTGTAGGGACATGGATGAAGCTGGAAACCATCATCCTCAGCAAACTATCGCAAGGACAAAAAACCAAACACCACATGTTCTCACTCATGGGGGGAATTGAACAATGAGAACACATGGACACAGGAAGGGGAACATCACACACTGGGGCCTGTTGTGGGGTTGGGGGAGGGGAAAGGGATAGCATTAGGAGATATACCTAATGTTAAATGAAGAGTTAATGGATGCAGCACACCAACATGGCACATGTATACATATGTAGCAAACCTGCACGTTGTGCACATGTACCCTAAAACTTAAAGTATGATAATAAAAAAAACTAAATAAAATGAGCCATTCATGATCAATACAACAGTTCACCATAAGACAGAAAGAGTAGAAACATCCAATAGCCGATTCAGACTTTTAAATAAACAGATATTGATGTTAGCAAAAGTAGGAAATAATTAACAAATTTAATAAATGTTTTAAAATTCAAAAAAGCTTTAAAATATGAGAAGTGTTCAGAATGCTATTTAAAGCAAAAATAACAGATCTGAAATATAACTAAATAAAATGTTAAGAATTTTTAAAAACATGATAATTGCAACTAAAACAATGCATACATTAACCAATAGATGGCACAGTGAATGAGAACACAGATGCAATGCAATTTTTCATAATTCAGAAGGCAGAAATAAGAAAAGGGAAATATTTTTAATAAAATAATGGTTAGAAAACATGAGGATAGACTAATACTAACGTGTAAATAATTGAAGTTCTAGAATTAGATCATAGAGATAACTTAGAAGACAATATTTAATGGTAATTAGCAAATGAACTTTCAGAATTTCTTATGGCAAACTCAAATTCAAAAAGTTTAAAAAACTTGAGAAGTACAAACAAAAAATTAAGGCATGTAGCACACATCTTAACAAAAATGTAAAACATAACAAAAAGGATGCTATCTTCAAAAAGTACAGACAGAATAGCATGGACCATGAGCAAAGAAACACCATTAGACTAAGCACTAACTTGAAAATAGCAGAAAGGGAAGATTGAAACAATAGAATGTTATTTAAAATATACGAATAAAAATAATTTCAATCTAGGAGTGTATATCCAGTAAAGTATCTTTCATTAACAAAAGTAATGATATTTTCAGATACCTAAAAATGAAGTAATTTTGTAGCAGTAACAGATTCTTACAAAAGCAAATTTTAAACCATATAATTCTGATGGAAGAACATGGTTCTCAATTAATATTTTTAAAGCTCTCTTCAAATTCATTATTAACCAGAGAAGCCCTAACAGCAAAATAAGACATCATTTCACGTCGACTAAATATGCAAATGTCTAGTATGGATGAAAATCTATGATGACAACAAAAATTTTTCTATGGCTGGTAAGAATGAATACATCCATCCACTGTGTGAATGTCATTATCTAGAAGAGCTGAGAATACAATAACAGATAAATTCTCACACATGTACATCTATATAAACACATTCAGATACATATGTATATATATATACACATACACACATGTGTATTCACAGATGCATTGTTTATAATAGTAAAGTAATGAAAACAAACCAAGAGTCCATTCAGAATACAAAACATCAAAAGAGACATACAATAGAACATTATACCTCAATGAAGATGAAGTACAACCACATGCATCAACATGCCTAAATGTCCAAAACTAATACTGAGTAAAAAAGAAATTCATAGAATATATGCAATATAATATTATATAAATTTCAGAAATAGGCAACAGTTAATAATATGCTATTTAAGTATACATACAACATATATCTATAAATAGTAACAGTGATTAACAGAAAGGTTGGCATAGTGGTTATTTCTTGGGGAATGAGTGGGTAGTAATTGGTAGACAGAAGGATGCAATTATTTAAGCACACATAGGGATTCTAAGTATGTACTAGTAATTTACAGCATTTAGACAGTGTGATGAATACACACCTATGCTTTTTTAAATTTTACTATTCTTTAAAACCTGCGTACATATTATATATAATGTTTTGTGTAATGACAAGTTTCAAAAAATTACAAAAATTTATATGGAAGAGTATGTTCTTGCATAAGGGAAAATGTTAAATTTTTGTTTCACATTCCACTTGCCTGGAAGGCAAAATTGAAAAGCAGAATGAGAACAGAACTGCTTACTTTTAAGAAAAATTTAGCAACACTAGCTTCCAAAGAACATGGTCTTTAAGATTATTGCCTATGAAGAAGAAAGAGAAAACAAGACAGGCCTGTTAATTTAGGACCCCAACGCTAATGAAATCATAGCTTTAGAAGTGTATTGAAGTAAAATGGCTACTTGGAAGTCTTTAAATAAAAACAGCTTGTTCTTTAGCCATTCAAGACCCTTTCAAATTTAAAGTCACCCACCACCCCACCACTCTAGCCTTTGGTTACAGCAAAGCAGCTCCTTAGTGTCTTAGGTGCTAAGATTAGGGAAAGCCATTATCAGGAAAAGAGTACACAATGTAATCAGATAATTGTAAGAGCAAAATAGAGCACATGTTACATTAAATCGCTTGGTAAAAAGTCTGTAAAAGTTGGACATTTTAAATCTTTTTGGGGCAATATTGCATAGCAGTTACACATCTGGGATTTAGGCATATTTTATTCAAAGCCCAGCTCTACTATTTGCTAGTCATATATTCTGCAGAGAGACATTTAGCTTTTAGGTTTCTTAATTTTCAGGATTAAGTTATAATATAATAGTCTCTTTGTATAGTGGTGTCTGACACATAAAATTGCTAAAGGAATGTTAACAATTTGGGTTATGCATTGGACTCCCTGTCATCATAACTAAGGTTTTAGGTACAGATCCCCATCTAGAATAAACCTTTCACCTATCAATGAGAATACATTTAATCAGTAAGATTTTTTTTTTTTGGTAATGTACAATGAATATTGATCGCAGTACTGAGGGAATCAATATTCTGTGAGGGGCTAAGAGTAAATGCAGGTACCAATTTACAGCAGCTACTACTAATTGACTTATCAGGGACTGAATTTAGCATGTTTTGTTTTGGTCTTACAATGTTTTTAAAACGGTGCTAACATTTAAATATTGAGACTTTATATATCTATAATAAACCTAGATATTAAAATCTCTATATAAATTCTACATAGATTTTAATATATAGATGTTAAAATACAGATGTTTTATTAAATCCATTTTATATAAAATCAACATATATTTTATTTATAGATTTTAAAATATAAATTTTACATAGGTTCATATAAAATCTACATAGATTTTAATATATAGATTTATTTTCTTTTATACAATTAGAAGGCCTGGCTACAATATGTGCCCCTATTCTGTAAATGGCAACAATTGACTAAAACTGACTCACAGCCACACATTTTATCTGTCCACAGTTTACTAGACACCCCACTACTCTCTCTTGTGTTACCTACCTGGTCCCTAAACCACTTTAGAGCCTGGGGCATTGAGAGAAAAGATAAAAGGAAAGCTGCATTCACTCTGAAGGAGAGATCTTTTATACCAAGAAGGCGTAATTAAAATGCAGGTGTCCTGATGAAAAGAAAAAAACAAATCTGAATTGATTTATAGAGTTCAGAAGGAAAAATAAGACAAAAAACTTTGTTAAAGCTTACATTTTCTTAGATTCCTGAATGTGAAAAAAAAAAAAAAAAGCATTCACTTTCTGCATCAGGACACTTCATTTTAAGCAGCGGCATTACAAATAGCATTTTAAATCTTAAAAAATAAAAGTTTCCTATTTTTCCAAAAGCTATTAATGTTAATTGCCACTTACAGCATTTAAATCCTATTGTTTTCTACAAATGTTCATTGCAAATATAGATTATTCACTGTAATATTGTTAATAGGGATGTATGTACTTGCTTACAAATCGAAGTGCCAGCTATAACCCGTTTCTCCACTTTCTTCAAAACCTGTTCTGTACTCATTTTCTTTCATCTCAGTAAATAGAATTTCTTTTCTACTAGTTGCTCAAACTAAAATTCCTGGTTACATCCTTATGCACGCTGTTTCCCTCACACCCTGCAACACTATTTCATCCTACTGAACCTGCAGTGGCTGGAGTCACCCAAAGTCAGCAGCAGGGGAGTTCCCACAAGGGAGTGCCCTAACCCATCCTGAGATGGGCCTGATTAGGATTCCAAAGAAAGATTGCTAAGCACCAGGCGATTAGACCAAAGCATTTATTAAGGACACTTACAGAGTACTGCAGCATTCCTCACTACAGATGGCAAGAAAAAGGGATTTATGTCTACCTCGATATGTCCATGGCAAGGAAATTAGAGTATGGAGTTTTGATGAGAGTTGAATGAATTTGGCTCAGGGCCTAGACCAGTTTCTTTCACTGTTTCAGGCAACAATCTAAATGCCTTTATCAGTGCCTCAGAATTTTCAAGCCTGCTGGGAAAACTTGCACCTGGCTGTGTCACAGAGCACTCAAGGCACTGAGTGATTTGCGATTTTCGGTCAGGACACAAGATGGCGGGGGAACCTGGGGAGATCCTACAACCACTTTTATCAGGTACATTTTTATATAGAACTTAAAAACTCCTTGCAATCTTCACTACTTCCTGCTTACTCCAAACCATCATCATCTCTAACCTGCATTTTCTCAGTAGTTCAAAGACCTAACTGGCATCATTAACCTAGCTCCACTAAAGGCTGTTAGTCAAACAGTAGATTCTATCACTTCGCCGCTCAAAATCCTCTGTTTTTTTCCACACACTTCACTAATTCCAAAGTACTTTCCACATACTATAGTTTTTTAAGCCCCTTCCCTTCCTATTACCACTCTCAACATTCATCTCCCACCACTCTCTTCTCCTTTCACTCAGTCTACTCCCACACACACTGGTCTCAGTTCCCCTCAACAACAAATACTGTCCTGCTGCAGGGCCTTTGTCCATGCTGTTACCTGAGATCCCTTTGACTCTATTCCCGGCTTGCTCCACCTCTGTGCTCAGAGGTCTCCTCCCTCTACAGACAGGTGGTTCCTGACCCACCTATACCAATAACACCTCACCCATGTTGTTGCTCCAAATCTCTAACTTGCTTTAGGCCTCGACACAGTGAAGTGATTTATCATCACTTAATGAACTCTGTTTATTTACAAGTTTATATTTCTCTGGTCCGTCACCCACCACTTCAATGTAAACTTCATGTGGATTGGGCTTTGTTTTAAACATTTCTGAAAAAAGTCACAAAAACTATGCCTAGCACATATTAGAGGATGAATATATTATTGTCAAGAGAATAAAGAGTTTATAATGGAATTTTAAAGCAAAATTTGTTTGAATTTCACAGAATGAACTACTATAGGAACTATTATTAGGGATTTCCACATACATTTTTGTCAGTAATTCAATAGGTACTACATTGGAAGAAAAAATGTATATCTTAATTAAAACTAAATTAAATTTAAATTGAGACTGTATCTTGATTTTCTGTAATGATACTGAGAGGTGAAGCCAGATGGGCCTCTGGGTTGGGTGGGGACTTGGAGAACTTTTCTGTCTAGCTAAAGGATTGTAAACACACCAGTCAGTGCTCTGCGTCTAGCTAAAGGTTTGTAAACACACCAATCAGCACTCTGTAAAAACACACCAATCAGTGCTCTGTGTCTAGCTAAAGGTTTATAAATGCACCAATCAGCACTCTGTAAAAACAGACCAATCAGCACTCCATAAAATGGACCAATAAGCACTCTGTAAAATGGACCAATCCACAGTATGTGGGTGGGGCCAAATAAGGGAATAAAAGCTGGCTACCGGAGCCAGCAATGACAACCCATTGGTGTCTCCTTCAATGCTGTGGAAGCTTTGTTCTTTTGCTCTTCAGAATAAATCTTGCTGCTGCTCACTGTTTGGGGCCGCACTACCTTTATGAGCTGTAATACTCACTGCGAAGGTCTGTGGCTTCACTTCTGAAGTCAAGCTAGACCACAAACCCACCAGAAGGAAGAAACTCCAGACACACCATCTTTAAGAACTGTAACATTCACTGTGAGGGTCTGTGGTTTCATTCTTTAAGTCAGCAAGACCAAGAACCCACCAGAAGGAACCAATTCCGGACACAATACATTAAATGATTAGTGATATAAAGTTCCCTTTTGTGGGTTTATGTCCTTCAGAAAAGATAAGACACTAACCAGAACACTAACTCCTATCTCTCTGGAGCTTACATTTCATTATATTTAGATGGAATGGAGAAAGCCAAGTTAATATTAGTGTTTTCAAGGATAGCTTGCACATGGATTTGAATCTGAGCATGAATTAGCCACCCTTCTAGCTGTACAAACAAATTATGTCTAGTAGTATTTGGATTTTAAGTAATAGGAAACTTGGGGAGTGGGCAGGGTTGGCCTAGTTTCTTTGGGCTATCTACAGCACAGGTATGTTTGCCTACTATGAATATTCCCTGCACTCAGCCACTGATGAAGAGACCAGAGTTGGATCCCCGATCCAAACAGCCCAATTAGATTTCATCATCTGGCAATTTTAAACTGTGCTAAGGCATTCTGGTTTATTCTAGACTGGCTTCTTGAAAGAAGAGTTAAATTAAAAACTGTGAAGTGATTATCGTTTGCTTGTCATGTAGAATGAAAAGCAGAGGAATCTTATAGAAAGAGAATAAAGAGAGAAAGATGAAAAAGAATAAGTGTTATCTTTCATCTTGATGATATTCTCCTATTGTGGCTAAGAATCTAGGTTACATTTCTGTACTTAAATTCCATGAGACACACCTGTAATCTTATAAATTTTTTAAAATTGCATTATTTAAATTTTATTCACTTGTTTTGCTTAATTTATTCTTGCTGGATTTCTATTGCTTGAATTTTTTTTATTTTCCAATCCAAATAAACACCAATCTCCTCTTAGCAAATCTTTTAACCAACCATTCATGACTTAACTATTAAATTTAAATAGTCAAATTGATTCCTTGCTGTACCTTCTTCTGAATAAAAATTGGAAGGAATAAAATATAAACAGTTTTTCATAAATAAAAAGTTTCTGTTTTCCAAAAAATTTACTAGCAGGAAGTATCCAACCTATCAGTCTTGAAGGTAGACTAGCAGAGAAAGGTCATTTTTGAGGACCAAGTGAGGAGTGCAAATAAAAGATGGGGAAAAAGAAGTCTTTTGATTTAATGTAAAAGTGTTGTTTACATCCATAGCTAACTGCTTTTTCTGTGACAAAGAACAGAAAACTTGAACATATAAATGATGAGTTTCAAATTCTCTGGAAGTAAATTGTGGACATTTTGATTCAAGAGTACTTTCATGTGGATGTAACTTGTTCTGGTTGAAAAGCCTCTTTTTAGGCTGAAATTTAAAAAGAAAGATAAAAAAGAATAAAGGTAAAAGATACTGAGCAGTACAACAGCCATCATCTACAGAGAACCACAGTCTATGCAGTGTAGCTTGAGATTTCTCAAAACCATTAGGAATTCCAAAATGCTTTCATTTGTGATTTTTTTGCTATAAGTTTCCTGTTTTAGTGTAATGAATTTAAATTTGTTTTCAATTACTTAATCTGTCATCTTAAGAGAAATTAGCCTACTTTCCTGAATCACATAGCCAGCAATTAGACCTGCAGAACAAATTATCTTCTCTTCCTACTTGCTTCACAACTTAAAAAGAAAAAAAAAAAAAAAGTCAGTGGTCTTACTTGATCACATGAACTGAGTTTTATTTAAATAGCTTCCGAAGTGAAAGATTACCTACTTTATAATATATCTAATCAATAAAATCTACATATTTGTCTAACAGATAAAGTAATTATGCAGGTTTTATATTATTCAAGTTACATAACTATCAACTGTAGAGAAACATCTAGTAAAACAACTGATAATCACAAAATATAACAGCACTGTATACAAACAGCTGCCCATGCACAGATGTATATTTCTCATTTCTTCTTAGCAGTAGTCTCTGATTCTGGAATTGGGACAGCCTCCTGATCTAATATGCAGTGTCTCTGTGTCATCTAACTCTGGCCTCATTTGCAGTCACTGCTTCCCCTGGAGCCACAAGATTATGTCATCCCTGTGGAGTCTAGAATAATACAGTATTCTTGTATAAAAATAAGAGTACTTGAAGAGCTTATGCAAGAGCCACATGAGGCTTGAGAGCCTTTGAATGAGTACCATTACTCCATAGGGACTCTAAGACTGTGGGGATATTCAGCCTTTGTATCTTATTTTTAAAGTGCGGTCACAAAGAAGAGGCTTGAATCTCTTAATTGATAATAAACAGAAAGCTCTATAAGTCCTAATTGCTTAAAAATTGTTTTGGCAAAGAAACAATCACATATTCTAAACATTGTGTTATCTGTTGGAAAGAATTCCCATTGTGGAAGCTCCCACCCTGCACTTTTGCAGCCCAGATGTGTCTCTGGCTGCCCAGGTGGTAGGAGTTTTAAGATTTTCTCCCTAAGCATCACTTCCATAACTGCTCTCTCTCCTTAATTCTGCACCTTTGAGGAAGCCCTGGAATTAAGGAAACCAAGTCCCTAAGCCTGCCATGTACAGTTTTACGGCAAGGACATCTCAAAACTCAAGCCAACTTAGGAGTCCCTGAGCCTGGGGAGATGATAGAGAACTGAAGTTTTGACATGCAGTGGACCTTAGGATCTGTGTAATTTGTCAATGGCTAAGCTATATTGGGAACAAGAAGATCAAATCAGTTTTGGTGAGGTTTCCAAAATTTAAGGAACCAGAATCATCAAACTGAGAAATTGTGTTGGTTGCCTAGACTTCATTGTGATCTGTATCCATCTGCCAAGTGTTGGAACCAGCTGTCCAAAGCAAGGGGTGGGGAGTAGGGGGGACCCTGTGTGTGAGATGTCATCCTCTTCCAGGGATGCCAGTCCTCCTAGAGCCAAAGTTATCCCCTGCAGCCATGATGGCAGGAAGCCACAATGCGGGGATGACAGCTGCAGCAGCATAAAATGTCTGATTGCTCTCTCGGATGAACAGTGCTTCCTTGTTCTTAATGACACCAGATGGCACAGCCTACCCGGGGATACTCAGGATGCTGGGTTTGCACATCTTATGAGGAAAACTAGGAGAAAGGAGAAGACAGAGTGCTTGGGAGAATCTGGAGAGAGTGTGCATGGTAGAACAAGAGAAAAGGTGGGTTTTCTCAATTGTGGGAATGAAATTCTAGCACAGGTTTACTTTCTTCAGTTTTGGAGTTTTTTTCAATTCTACCACATGATTTGTGTGTTTATTAACATGAGTTTGGAAGCAATTTAAATGTGTATTAGTGCAAGAGATAGAAAACAGCACACAAAAAACACATGCAGAAAGGCAGGGATTGGATTTACATATTTAACTAAACTGGAAAATTCTCAAGGTAAAAATATCGTGGACAAAATAACATGAACTTTAAAAGTGAATATTCTGGATCTGTGTCACAAAAATCTACCACACAGGAAGGCTATGCAGTAAAATATATAGTTTTCTTTCTTTCTCTCTCTCTCTTTTAAATTGTCTCCTCAGTTTGCTCCAGACAATTAAAAAAATACTTAATACGTGGGCACTAAAAAACAAACAAACAAACAAAAAAAAAAACAAAAAACCTGGTTTACCAGCATTTAAGCACATAGAATATAAAAAAAAACTGCCTGAAATTTAATCCACTCTATACCAGAGAGTTTCACTGTTATCTCTGTCTTTGGATTCCCCTTTTAAACACATTAGTGAATAAAAGGACAATTTAAATGATCATTGCCTATGGTAGTTCAATGAGAAAGAAGTCAAACACTCACCCCATCACTCTCCATGAGGACATGACATGTATGTGAAATGATAGTTCTCTAACAACACTGAGGTTAGTCCCACTACACTTTGCATTTGACAGTGCTCGTTACTACAGTAAACATTTCAAATAGGATGATGAAAACTGTCATGTTTTAAAGTGTCTGGTGGGTAAAGGGCCTAATATCACAGCTACTCCTTCATAGAAGCATGCACACCATGCTTGCTTTATGAATGTATGTTGAGACCCTTACCTCACTACCATACCCCCTAACTACTCCAGAGTAAGCATTTTTTAACAATGGGCAAAGTCATGGAGCAACACATCAGTAGCAACAGAAATGCTAATGGGCTACTTTCAGTGAATGGAGATTTCTTCTAAAGTCCTCATTGGCTTATTTTGGGCCAAACTCTAATTTGGAATATAGTGAAGAGAAAAAGGAGAAAAAATCATGTTTTAAACGCTTATCCTGGGAATAATCTTTACTTGGAATGCAATCTTTGGTCATAATATATTGTGAAAGCACACACTCGGGTGGATTCATAATTATAGCATTCAAAACTGTAAATGCTAGACTGAAGATTGCAAATCTACTTTCATTATAACCACTTGTTTTCAATCACTGATAAGATTTGAAAAATTGTCCTTGGGACGAAAATTCTCACAATCCAACAGATAAAGAAAGGTACAATGAATTTATGTATCAAGTGGGAGTAAGGGAGTGAAAGAAGTTGAGGGGTAAATGGTACTTTAATAATGGTATCCTCATTGAATATGAACCCTTACTCCCTATGGCTCTATCTGAAAAACTACCAGTATAGGCTGTGTCCATTAAGTGACAGCATCTGACCTGTCATCTGAATAATTCATGGACCCAGGCTGCTATTAAGAAGACAGGTGTAATTTTCTTCTGAGTGATATGAATTGTTTGTTGTTTAAGCAGTATAAATGTATCAGATAATTTTTAATCTTCCACCCCATTTTCTCAATGGTGATTTAAATGGTCAAAGTCAAATAATTACAAGCTTGAATTAAAAAAAACTCTAAACTTTCATAGCAGTACATGTAGCCATTTGCAATATAACTTTTATTCTGTTCTTCTGGCTTGAAAAATCCAAAGTATGATTATTAGAATGCATTATACATTTTAATGATCAACATATGTGTGATTAAAAAGTAGAAGTAACAGACATTGGAAAATATGTAAAATGTAAAGAACATATTCACGAAAAAGATGCACATGGAGTTTCATTTGAATTTATGAAAATCTTTATAATGTTTTTAGTGTTTTATAAATCTTCCTTCAATATGTTTGGGTGAAATAAGTGGCAAAACATATTCTAATTTTATGGAAAAGACACAGTATAAGCACAGTAAAGCTAAGATGGCCAAATAGGAACAGCTGCGGTCTACAGCTCCCAGCATGAGCGACGCAAAAGACGGGTGATTTCTGCATTTCCATCTGAGGTACCAGGTTCATCTCATTGGGGAGTGCCAGACAGTGGGCGCAGGTCAGTGGGTGCGCGCACCGTGTGCAAGCTGAAGAAGGGTGAGGTATTGCCTCACTCAGGAAGCGCAAGGGGTCAGGGAGTTCCCCTAGAAAGGGGTGACAGACGGCACCTGGAAAATCAGGTCACTCCCACCTGAATACTGTGCTTTTCCGATGGGCTTAAAAAACGGCGCACCAGGAGATTATATCCTGCACCTGGCTCAGAGGGTCCTATGCCCACAGAGTCTCGCTGATTGCTAACACAGCAGTCTGAGATCAAACTGCAAGGTGGCAACGAGGCTGGGGGAGGGGCGCCCGCCATTGCCCAGGCTTGCTTAGGTAAACAAAGCAGCCAGGAAGCGCGAACTGGGTGGAGCCCACCACAGCTCAAGGAGGCCTGCTTGCCTCTGTAGGCTCCACCTCTGGGGGCAGGGCACAGACAAACCAAAAGACAGCAGTAACCTCTGCAGACTTAAATGTCCCTGTCTGACAGCTATGAAGAGAGCAGTGGTTCTCCCAGCACACAGCTGGAGATCTGAGAATGGGCAGACTACCTCCTCAAGTGGGTCTCTGACCCCTGACCCCTGAGCAGCCTAACTGGGAGGCACCCCCCAGCAGGGGCAGACTGACACCTCACAAGGCCGGGTACTCCAACAGACCTGCAGCTGAGGGTCCTGTCTGTTACAAGGAAAACTAACAAACAGAAAGGACATCCACACCAAAAACCCATCTGTACATCACCATCATCAAAGACGAAAAGTAGATAAAACCACAAAGATGGGGAAAAAACAGAGCAGAAAAACTGGAAACTCTAAAAAGCAGAGTGCCTCTCCTCCTCCAAAGGAATGCAGTTCCTCACCAGCAATGGAAAAAAGCTGGACAGAGGATGACTTTGACGAGCTGAGAGAAGAAGGCTTCAGACGATCAAATTACTCCAAGCTACGGGAGGATATTCAAACCAAAGGCAAAGAAGTTGAAAACTTTGAAAAAAATTTAGAAGAATATATAACTAGAATAACTAATACAGAGAAGTGCTTAAAGGAGCTGATGGAGCTGAAAACCAAGGCTTGAGAACTCCGTGAAGAATGCAGAAGCCTCAGGAGCCGATGCAATCTACTGAAAGAAAGGGTATCAGTGATGGAAGATGAAATGAATGAAATGAAGCGAGAAGGGAAGTTTAGAGAAAAAAGAATAAAAAGAAATGAGCAAAGCCTCCAAGAAATATGGGACTATGTGAAAAGACCAAATCTACGTCTGATTGGTGTACCTGAAAGTGACGGGGAGAAAGGAACCAAGTTGGAAAACACTCTGCAGGATATTATCCAGGAGAACTTCCCCAATCTAGGAAGGCAGGCCAACATTCAAATTCAGGAAATACAGAGAACACCACAAAGATACTCCTTGAGAAGAGCAACTCCAAGACACATAATTGTCAGATTCACCAAAGTTGAAATGAAGGAAAAAATGTTAAGGGCAGCTAGAGAGAAAGGTCGGGTTACCCTCAAAGGGAAGCCCATCAGACTAACAGCAGATCTCTCGGCAGAAACTCTACAAGCCAGAAGAGAATGGGGGCCAATATTCAACATTCTTAAAGAAAAGAATTTTCAACCCAGAATTTCATATCCAGCCAAACTAAGCTTCATAAGTGAAGGAGAAATAAAATACTTTACAGACAAGCAAATGCTGAGAGATTTTGTCACCACCAGGCCTGCCCTAAAAGAGCTCCTGAAGGAAGCGCTAAATGTGGAAAGGAACAACCGGTACCAGCCGCTGCCAAATCATGCCAAAATGTAAAGACCATCGAGGCTAGGAAGAGACTGCATCAACTAACGAGCAAAATAACCAGCTAACATCATAATGACAGGATCAAATTCACACATAACAATATTAACTTTAAATGTAAATGGACTAAATGCTCCAATTAAAAGACACAGACTGACAAATTGGATAAGGAGTCAAGACCCATCAGTGTGCTGTATTCAGGAAACCCATCTCACGTGCAGAGACACACATAGGCTCAAAATAAAAGGACGGAGGAAGATCTACCAAGCAAATGGAAAGCAAAAAAAGGCAGGGGTTGCAATCCTAGTCTCTGATAAAATAGACTTTAAACCAACAAAGATCAAAAGAGACAAGGAAGGCCATTACATAATGGTAAAGGGATCAATTCAACAAGAAGAGCTAACTCTCCTAAATATATATGCACCCAATACAGGAGCACCCAGATTCATAAAGCAAGTCTGGAGTGACCTACGAAGAGACTCAGACTCCCACACATTAATAATGGGAGACTTTAACACCCCACTGTCAACATTAGACAGATCAACGAGACAGAAAGTCAACAAGGATACCCAGGATTGAACTCAGCTCTGCACCAAGTGGACCTAATAGACATCTACAGAACTCTCCACCCCAAATCAACAGAATATACATTTTTTTCAGCACCACACCACACCTATTCCAAAATTGACCACATACTTGGAAGTAAAGCTCTCCTCAGCAAATGTAAAAGAACAGAAATTATAACAAATTATCTCTCAGATCACAGTGCAATCAAGCTACAACTCAGGATTAAGAAACTCACTCAAAACTGCTCAACTACATGGAAACTGAACAACCTACTCCTGAATGACTACTGGGTACATAATGAAATGAAGGCAGAAATAAAGATGTTCTTTGAAACCAACGAGAACCAAGACACAACATACAAGAATCTCTGGGATGCATTCAAAGCAGTGTGTAGAGGGAAACTTATAGCACTAAATGCCAACAAGAGAAAGCAGGAAAGATCCAAAATGGACACCCTAACATCACAATTAAAAGAACTAGAAAAGCAAGAGCAAACACATTCAAGAGCTAGCAGAAGTCAAGAAATAACTAAAATCAGAGCAGAACTGAAGGAAATAGAGACACAAAAAACCCTTCAAAAAATTAATGAATCCAGGAGCTGGTTTTTTGTAAGGATCAACAAAATTGATAGACCACTAACAAGACTAATAAAGAAGAAAAGAGAGAAGAATCAAATAGATGCAATAAAAAATGATAAAGGGGATATGACCACTGATCCCAGAGAAATACAAACTACCGTCAGATAATACCACAAACACCTCTACGCAAATAAACTAGAAAATCTAGAAGAAATGGGTAAATTCCTCGACACATACACTCTCCCAAGACTAAATCAGGAAGAAGTTGAATCTCTGAATAGACCAATAACAGGAGCTGAAATTGTGGCAATAATCAATAGCTTACCAATCAAAAAGAGTCCAGGACCAGATGGATTCACAGCCGAATTCTACCAGAGGTAGAAGGAGGAACTGGTACCATTCCTTCTGGAACTATTCCAATCAATAGAAAAAGAGGGAATCCTCCCTAACTCATTTTATGAGGCCAGCATCATCCTGATACCAAAGCCAGGCAGAGACACAACCAAAAAAGAAAATTTTAGGCCAATATCCTTGATGAACGTCAACACAAAAATCCTCAATAAAATACTAGCAAACCGAATCCAGCAGCACATCAAAAAGCTTATCCACCATGATCAAGTGGGCTTCATCCCTGGGATGCAAGCCTTGTTCAATATACACAAATCAATAAATGTAATCCAGCCTATAAACAGAACCAAAGACAAAAACCACATGATTATCTCAATAGATGCAGAAAAGACCTTTGACAAAATTCAACAACCCTTCAAGCTAAAAACTCTTAATAAATTAGATATTGATGGGACATATCTCAAAATAATAAGAGCTATCTATGACAAACCCACAGCCAATATCATACTGAATGGGCAAAAACTGGAAGCATTCCCTTTGAAAACCGTCACAAGACAGGGATGCCCTCTCTCACCACTCCTATTCAACATAGCGTTGGAAGTTCTGACCAGGGAAATTAGGCAGGAGAAGGAAATAATGGGTATTCAATTAGGAAAAGAAGAAGTCAAATTGCCCCTGTTTGCAGACGACATGATTGTATATCTAGAAAACCCCATTGTCTCAGCCCAAAATCTCCTTAAGCTGATAAGCAACTTTGGCAAAGTCTCAGGATACAAAATCAATGTACAAAAATCACAAGCATTCTTATACACCAACAACAGACAAACAGAGAGCCAAATCATGAGTGAACTCCCATTCACAATTGCTTCAAAGAGAATAAAATACCTAGGAATCCAACTTACAAGGGACGTGAAGGACCTCTTCAAGGAGAACTACAAACCACTGCTCAATGAAATAAAAGAGGATACAAACAAATGGAAGAACATTCCATGCTCATGGTTAGGAAGAATCAATATCGTGAAAATGGCCATACTGCCCAAGGTAATTTATGGATTCAATGACATCCCCATCAAGCCACCAATGACTTTCTTCACAGAATTGGAAAAAACTACTTTAAAGTTCATGTGGAACCAAAAAAGAGCCCACATCGCCAAGTCAATCCTAAGCCGAAAGAACAAAGCTGGAGGCATCACGCTACCTGACTTCAATCTATACTGCAAGGCTACAGTAACCAAAACAGCATGGTACTGGTACCAAAACAGAGATATAGATCAATGGAACAGAACAGAGTCCTCAGAAATAATGCCACATATCTACAACTATCTGATCTTTGACAAACCTGAGAAAAGCAAGCAATGGGGAAAGGATTCCGTATTTAATAAATGGTGTTGGGAAAACTGGCTAGCCATATGTAGAAAGCTGAAACTGGATCCCTTCCTTACACCTTATACAAAAATCAATTCAAGATGGATTAAAGGCTTAAACGTTAGACCTAAAACCGTAAAAACCCTAGAAGAAAACCTAGACATTACCATTCAGGACATAGGCATGGGCAAGGACTTCATGTCTAAAACACCAAAAGCAATGGCAACAAAAGCCAAAATTGACAAATGGGATCTCATTAAACTAAAGAGTTTCTGCACAGCAGAAAAACTACCATCAGAGTGAACAGGCAACCTACAAAATGGGAGAAAATTTTCGCAACCTACTCATCTGACAAAGGGCTAATATCCAGAATCTACAAAGATCTCAAACAAATTTACAAGAAAAAAACAAACAAACCCATCAAAAAGTGGGCGAAGGACATGAACAGACACTTTTCAAAAGAAGACATTTATGCAGCCAAAAAACACATGAAAAAATGCTCACTATCACTGGCCATCAGAGAAATGCAAATCAAAACCACAATGAGATACCATCTCACACCAGTTAGAATGGCAATCATTAAAAAGTCAGGAAACAACAGACGCTGGAGAGTATGTGGAGAAATGGGAACACTTTTACACTGTTGGTGGGACTGTAAACTAGTTCAACCCTTGTGGAAGTCAGTGTGGTGATTCCTCAGGGATCTAGAACTAGAAATACCATTTGACCCAGCCATCCCATTACTGGGTATATACTCAAAGGACTATAAATCATGCTGCTATAAAGACACATGCACATGTATGTTTATTGTGGCCTTATTCACAATAGCAAAGACTTGGAACCAACCCAAATGTCCAAAAATGATAGACTGGATTAAGAAAATGTGGCACACATACACCATGGAATACTATGCAGTCACAAAAAATGATGAGTTCATGTCTTTGTAGGGACATGGATGAAATTGGAAATCATCATTCTCAGTAAACTATCACAAGAACAAAAAACCAAACATCGCATATTCTCACTCATAGGTGGGAATTGAACAATGAGAACACATGGACACAGGAAGGGGAACATCACACTCTGGGGACTGTTGTGGGGTGGGGGGAGGGGGGAGGGATAGCATTGGGAGATATACCTAATGTAAATGACGAGTTAGTGGGTGCAGCGCACCAGCATGGCACATGTATACATATGTAACTAACCTGCACATTGTGCACATGTACCCTAAAACCTAAAGTATAATAATAATAATAAATAAATAAATAAATAAATAAATAAATGAAGCACAGTAAAGCAAATGCAACTTCAACCAAAATTCACTAATTTCAGGCTAAAATTAAAAATTGAATTAAAGTTACTTCTACAAGATTAAAATCAGGTAAAAAAATGGTGGGAAATCTGGGAAACAGTAGCTTGTAGACTCTTTGCATAAATTAATTACTGTAGGCAACATATTCATGCCTTCACCTAAATTTTTGAATATTTTTTTCTTTCCACTCCATTTTGAGAGGGTAGATACAGATGTTTTCCCTGAATTGTACGTTTCTTCTTAACTGATATTAAGATACTAGTAGAAGGCTAATGTACATTTCTACAACATTTACTATTTGTAACAATTTAATACTTGAAAGTCATTTTATCACACTCAAAGGAGTATTTGCTGAATACCAATTGTGTGTCAAGAAAGTTTCCATATATCATTTTACTTAAATCTTAGGAGCTTTCAACATCTTGGTAGAAAACCCATCCAATACAGCCATCTCAAAATTTATTCATTTTGAAACACTAACACAGTTAATCTTCACTCAACTGCTGTTACCCATTCTGATGACCATTTCATCAGGAAACATTCTTGGTCTGTAATAATAAATGCTATTTATTTTATTCCTTCACCAGAATCTTTTATCTTTAATTCCTTACTATCAGAGTATCTCTTCCACCTGTAGAAAATTGTCAGTGTTTCAACTCTTTATTTTCTCTCAAACCATCAACATTTCTCATTTGGCTTCCATCCATCTTCAAACTACAACCTGCAAGACATTCACATACACTTTCCTCTCAGTATCCTTAAATCCTTGCCTTCTTCTTCTCACCACACTGGTCCTGCAAAAGCAGGCTCTAGAACAATCCCATTTTTCCCACTCCAACAGCTGAACTGTAGCACACTATAGTATAAACTTTCATATCTGTCAAGTTGTCACTAACACTATGTGATCCATAATCGCAACTGGATTATTAGCTCAGAATTCCTCAAACCTAATACTAGGTAGTTTCACTTCCCATTCCTCAGAGAAACTATCCTAGACGTTTGACTTATCTGTTACCAAATTATTCAATCATTGCTATTCCAAATCTTCTTTCGTATGACTTAGCACTTGCTATTGTCTCCAGTAGAATTAAGAAAATGTAAGATATTAGAGATACATTATTTCAAATGCAAAGCAACAAAGTATTATCCGCTCAATAATATCCATACTTCTTTCCTATGAGTCTCAGAGAAAAAGACATGTCCTATTAGTCAAGGTGATTCTTGGACATGTGGGTCAAATGTTACCTTCATTGTCTCCTGTACGCTTAATTTCACCACATTTTCACTTAGGTAATTTCAATTCCTGTCCTCAATTAGCATTAGCTTTCTTTTCTTCAGCATATAAATAGTCATTTCTATTGTTTCTATATTTTATAATTTTCAAAATCAAGCCCTTTATGTTCTTCCTATTTACTTTGTCAACACATGTTTTTCTTGCACCAGTGAATGTCTGGTCATTCCAATGACACTCCATATAATCAATCAATAACAAGCCAAAAACATTGGATATCTCTCACTCTTTCTGTTAGTCTCATGTGACTGTATTCTTTCCTATTCAACAGTCTTTTTTCCCTCCAAGTTTTGAAACCAGGAGTGACTTCCAGTTTCTTCTGTGATCACTGCTTCAAAGTGTATTACCACTTAGGATAACTCTTTTATGCCCATCTATTCAAAAATAGGTGTCACTCAGTGCTCTGTACTTAACTCTTCTTAAATACATCACATTGTCACTAAAAGTGATTTCCTTCATTAGTTTAGTTTTTAATATCCACAAATATTTTATGGCCATCAAAGGTAAATCTTAAAATAAGATCTGAACTCCAGAATCATACATTCCATTGCTTCATTGCTTAAATGCTCAGAGATATTTCCAGTTTCAAGGTCGAAACTAGCTAAGATAAAATGAAACTATTTACTTTGCCTCTCTCATAACCATCATCAGTACATCAATATATATTCTTCCTGGTGAATCCCTTATTTATCTAGGATGATGGCATAGAGACCTTCAAACCTGTCATGATAGAAAATGAAAAAGTATCTTTGGATTCTTAGTTTGTATTTCAAACTTGATTATCAAATATGTTCTCATTTCATATCTATAAAACTTTTCATCTATACATGAACAAATTGCTACTTTTTAAATTTCAGACTCTTAGCATCTCTCACCTTAATTATCAAAATGCCATCAAACTTTGTCTGTTTCTATTAAACCCTTTTCCCCAATACATTCACCAGATGACCAAGATGGTAAATATTTCTTCTTAGTTCAGAAAAAGAATGTCATTTTATTTAGGAAAGTCATAACTCAAACAACACTAAATAATATATAAAGAAAATCTTAAATATCCTTCCTATTTTGCCCAGCCTCATACTTCAGGAATAATTGTTTTTAAGCAATTTTAGTTTTATTATCTCATTTTAACCATAAATACAAATAAAAATTTATATGTCTGTTTATCAACTTATTTTCAGAAGTCTATTTTAACTCTCATTTTTAAAAATAAGATAATCAGCAAAATTATACTACTTACTAATTTTTTCCCACATCCAACTTCTGATATTTTAGTTGCTATTGTGATTTTGAAACTGTTTCATTCATTAAATTTTATTTTAGATTCAGGAGGTATATATGCAGGATTGTAACCTGGGTAAATTGTGTCACTGAGGTTTGGTGTATAAATGATCCTGTCACCAGGTAATAAGCATAGTACCTGACAAGTAGTTTTTTACCCTTGTCTCCCTCCCACCCTCCCCTCTATAGTGGTCCCCATTCTGTATTGTTTCCACCTTTATGTCCATGCATACTCAATATTTAACTTTCACTTATCAGTGAGAGCATAGGGTATTTGATGCTCTGTTCCTGTGTTAATTCACTTAGGATAATGGCGTCCAGCTGCATCCATGTTTCTTCAAAGGACATGGAATACTACACAATCATTACACCGTGAAATATTACAAAGGTGTAAAGACATTCTTCTTTATGGCTGTGTAGTATTCCATGGTGTAAATGTACCACATTTTCTTTACCTGACCCCCCACTGATGGACGTCTAGTTTGATTCTGTCTTTGCTATTATGAAAAGTGCTGTGATAAACATAAGAGTGCATGTATCTTTTTGGGAGAATGATTTATTTTCCCTTGGATATATATCCAGGAATGGTATTGTTGGACCAAATGGTAGTTCTGTTTTAAGTTATTTGAGAATTCTCCAGACTGCTTCCCATAATGGCTGAACTAACTTATATTTTCGCCAACAGTGTATAAGCAGCTTTTTCTCTATAACCTTCCCAACATCTGTAATTTTTAGACTTCTTAATTAATAGCCATTTTCACTGGTGTGAGGTGTTATCTTATTGTGGTTTTGATTTGGGTTTCTCTGTGATGAATAATGTTGAGCATTTTTTCATGTGTTTGTTGGCAACTTGTATGTCATCTTTAGAGAAGTGTCTGTTCCTGTTCTTTACCCATTTTTAATAGGGTTATGGGTTTTTGCTTGATGAATTGTTTAATTTCCTTATGGATTATGGATATTAACCCTCTGTTGAATGCATAGTTTGTGAATATTTTTCCTATTTTGTAGATTGTCTGTTTATTCTGTTGATAGTTTCTTTTGCTGTGCAGAAACTTTTTAGTATAATTAGGTCCCATTTGTCCATTTTTGTTTGTGTTGCAATTGCTTTTGAGAGCCTAGTCATAAATTATTTGCCAAAGCCTATGTTCATAATGGTGTTTTTCAGGTTTTTTCTCTAGGGTTTTTATAGTATGAGGTTTTACATTTAAATAATCCATTTTGAGTTAATCTTTTATAGTTAAAAGTAGTAAAAGTAGGGGTTGAGCTATCTTCTTCTGCATATGGCTAGATCATTTTCCCAGCACCATTTATTGAATAGAAAATCCTTTCTTCATTGCTTGTTATTGTAGACTTTGTTGAAGATCAGATGTTTGTGGATATGCAGTTTTGTTTCTAGTTTTCTCTCTTGCTCCATTGATCTATGTGTCTATTTTTTGTACCAGTACCATGCTGTTTTGGTTACTGTAGCCTTATAGAATGGTTTGAAGTCAGGAAATGTCTCCAGCTTTGTTCTTTTTGCTTAGGATTGCTTTGGCTATTTGGCTCATTTTTGGTTCCTTGTGAATTTTAGAATCGTGTTTCCTGATTCTGTGAAAAACGACATTAGTAGTTTGATGAGAATAGTGCTGAATCTGTACATTGCTTTGGACAGTATGGCCATATTAACAATATTGTTTCTTTTGATCCATGAGCATGGGATGTTTTTTCCCATTGTATCATCTATGATTTCTTTCAGCAGTGTTTTGTAGCTCTCCTTGTAGAGATCTTGCACCCCCTTGGTTAGATGAATTACTAGGATTTTTGTGTGCATGTGGGTATGTGTGCAGATACTGTAAATGGGATTGTGTTCTTCATTTGGCTCACAGCTTGAACAGAATTATTAGGATTTTTGTGTGCATGTGTGTGTGTGTGTGCAGATACTGTAAATGGGATTGTGTTCTTCATTTGGCTCTCAGCTTGAACATTATTGGTACCTAGAAATACAACTGATTTTTGTACATAGATTTTGTATCCTGAAACTTTACCGAAGTTTTTTTGTCAGTTCTAAGAGCCTTTTGGCAGAGTCTTTAGGATTTTTTAAGTACAGAATCATATCACTAATAAAGAGATAATTAGACTTCTTCTTTTCCTATATGAATGCCTTTTATTTCTTTCTCTTGCTTGATTGCTATGGCTAAGAGTTCCAAAACTAAGTTGAATAGAAGTAGTAAGAGTGGGCATGCTTGTCTTGCTTTAGTTCTTAAGTAGAATGCTTCCAGCTTTTGCCCATTCAATACGATATTGGTTGTGGGTTTGTCATAGATGGTTATTATTTTGAGGTATGTTCTTCAGTGCCTAGGTTAGTTAAGGGTTTTTTTTTTTAAATCATGAAAGGATGTTGAATTTTATCAAAAGCTTTTTCTGCATCTATCGAGATAATCATATGGTTTTTGTTTTTAATTCTGTTTATGTGGTGAATCAAATTTGTTGGTTTGTTTTTGTTGAACCAGCCCTGCATTCCAAGAGTAAAGCCTACTTAATTGTGGTGAATTAACTTTTAGATGTGCTGCTGGATTCAATTTGTTAGTATTTTGTTGAGGATATTTGGGTCTGTGCTCATCAGGGATACTGGCCTGTAGTGTTTTTTTGTTTTTGTTGTGCCTTTGCCAGATTTTGGTATCAGTGTGATTCTAGCTCCATAGAATGAGTTAGAGAGGAATCATTCCTCCTCAGTTTTTTTGAATAGTTTCAGTACATTGGTGCCAGTTCTTCTTTGTATATATGGTAGAATTCAGCTATGAATCCATCTAGTCCAGGGCCCTTTCTGGTTGGTAGGATTTTTATTACTGATTCAATTTCAGAACTCGATATTTGTCTATTCAGTGTTTTGATATCTTTCTGACTCAGTTCTGGGAGGTTGTGTGTTTCTAAAAATGTAATCATTTCATCTTGATTTTCTATATTTTGTGCATAGAGGTGTTCAAAATAGTCTTAGGGTTTTTTTTTTTTTTTTTGTATTTCTGAGGGATTTGCTGTAATGTAACCTTTGTCATTTCTGATTGTGCTTATTTGGATCTTTTTTTTTTTTCTATGCTAATCAATCTTGTTTGTCCTTTCAAAGAACCAGGTCTGGTTTTGTTCATACTTTTATGGATTTTTGGATCTCAATTTCATTCAGTTATACTCTGATTTTTGTTATTTCTTTTCTTTGTCTAGCTGTGGGTTTAATTTGTTCTTGTTTTTCTAGTTCCTCCAGGTGCAATGCTAGATTGTTAATTTGAGATCTTTCTAACTTCTTGGTGTAGGTGTTTAGTGCTATAAAATTTCCTCTTAACAGTGCTTTAGCTGTGTCCTAGACATTTTAGTATGTTGTGTCTCTGTTTTCATTTATTTCAAATACTTTTAAAATTTATGTCTTAATTTCATTATTTGCCTGAAAATCATTCAGGAGCAAGTTTTCTGATTTCCATGTAATTGTGTGGTTTTGAGGGATCCTCTTGGTACTGGTTTGCATTTTTGTTCAACTGTGGTCTGAATGTATAATTGGTATGAGTATTAGTCTGTACTCGCATTGCTATAAATAGCCACCTGAGATTGGGTAATTTATAAAGAAAAGAAGTTTAATTGGCTCATAGTTCCACAGGCTGTACAGGAAGCATGGCTGGGGAGGACTCATTAAAACTTACAATTATGAGAGAAGGTGAAGAGGAAGGAAGCATGTCTTACACAGCTGGGAAAGGAAGAAGAGCTGAAAGGTGGGGATGCTACACACTTTTAAACAACCAGATCTTGTCAGAACTCACTCACTATCATGAGAACAGTAAGGGGAAGGGGATATCTGCCTCCATAATCCAATCATCTCCCACCAGGCCTCTCCTCCAACATTGGGAATTACAGTTTGACATGAGACTTGGGCAGGGGCACAAATCCAAACCATATCAGTATGATTTCAAATTTTGGAATTTATTGAGATTTGCTTTATGGTCAAGAATGTGGTCCATATTAGAATATGTTCCATATGCAGATGCACCTCCTGATTTTTACATTATTATTTTAATTCTTTTAGTTATCATTTCTAAACCTGTCAATAATAGGATGATACTTTAATTTATTGATTCATGAGTTTAGTTTTAGTTACATTAACTTGTTACTCTCTGTGTAGAGGCTCTGCTATGTGATGAGAAAATTGGTGTGCCTGCATCTCCCTCTAATTTGTTTTCTCTCTGTATTTTCTGACCTCAGTTACTATAAAATATTTTTAACATCTCAGAGCTTTTCATATTTGATTTCTGTTTTTTAATTCTGACTACAAAGACCCATAAGAGATTATTTCTTTTCCACAAACCACCATTATTATTCTTTGATTTTTATACTGGTTCTTTCTGAAGTAATATATAGTAAACAGAATGTAATATATTATCATACATACTACCTCAACTAGTATTTTGACACAAAATAATGCAAATGTAATACATGCCCCTAAAACTATGATACCTGAACATAATTATTAAACATCAGGTTTCAATCTATTATTTTAAAATATACTCCACACATTACTCAAAATCATGCCTTTTTTGTGTTCCAAAACATTGGAGTCATGTACAGATTTTTATTAGTCTTTAAGTTATAAACTACCTTTCTTTTATTTACTAAAATATTCCAGATTAGAATACTGTTTATATAATTAAAAATATTTTCTTCTTGAAGATATTTTTCATGGGCTTTTCTGACTTCCTATTATAATTAATATCAAATGTGCTCTATGTATGTAAAACAGTTGGCTAACTGGCATTTCCTTTCTTTGCACTTTAGAGTTATTTTCACTATTTTCCAAACAGAATGTCTTTTTTTTTTCTTTAATTTTTGTTGTTGCTGTTGGTACTTTGATACAGTTTCTCCTCAAAAGCACTCTTTAAAAAAATCAAAGTGCAAAACATAAAACTCTAGGTGCTTTCTTACATAAAATTATTTGATGTCACACTTGATCAGGTGATGTCACACCTGATCTTGGATCAGGTTTCCCAGAAAAAATAGAGCATGAGCCAAGACTTATGTGCAAATGCAATCCCAGACAGCAAGAAGGAATAAAAAGCAAATTCATAGGCATCATAACTAGCAGCAAAGATACACAGATGCTGTCTTTGCAAGTACATCAAACTGTGACTCAAAACAGGCCATCAGAAGAAAGAGTTGGAGGCAATTTTATTATTAGGCTCTTCCTCTTGTCTCATTTCTTCCCTTAGTCAAAGTTTGTCCTGAGGGAAGATAACTCATCTGCACTTTTAGATTCCATCACCTGTTCTAGGAAGCAATTGAGGAAAGCAGACCTCTTTCTTTTATTCCAGTCTGGAATTGGTGAGCAGCCTCCAGCTTGAGGTGTGCCTGGCTGATCTATTTCAGGCTGAGATTACCGTGATGGCTACACATGGGTGTAAGGAATCTAAGAGGACCCATTTGATGGCCTGACAGAGTTAGCAATAAAGTTCTAGCTGTAGGGATTTTTTCATAGAAATTTAATGTTTTGCTTCATTGTCAACTAGCAATCACAATCACCAACAGAAGACTTGGTATCAACCTCATTTTGATTATCTTAAAGCTTTTGGAATTTCTTCATTGTACTTGTATTTCATTGTAAAATACATTACAATACATTGTAATGTATTTTAGGGCTAATAAATGACCACCAACATGCCAAATTAAGGATCTTTTTCTGTCAGGATATATCAATGTGTGTATTGTTTCTGCTCACCATGCTTGGCACATAGTGATTTTATCAATCTGTATATCTATGCCTTTTGCTTAAGAAATTTTTTTATAATAATACTATAATCATTACCCATTTTTCCTGTTTTAATTTAATATACACTATTAGTATATTTTGAATTTCGAACTTTCTAATTCTACCCTAAATCTCTTTTTATATTTTGGTCATATTTTCCATCTCTTTCTCACTGTGATCTGGTAGCAACAAGTTACTTCTCTATTTTTTGGATTATTAATTTGGTATTCAGCTTACTTTATCAGTCAGCCACTTTATTTTTATTTCAATATTAGCTTGCTAATTTCTGAGAAATTTTACATGTTCTCTGATTCCTTTAATGTTTTCTATGGAATTTCTTGTTTTGTGAGAGTAATATTCTCTTAAATATCACTAAAGATACTTATTAGAATTGTGTTTTAATTTTTTTCTGCTCTTTATGTTAACTTTTATTTTTTTTTTCTGGTGTTAGTTGTTCTCTTTATTCAGTTGATCTTCTCTTTCTTGCTTTTGTTCCCCTCAAATAATGGTGTAGTCATAGCAGTTTATTTCATTCAAAGTTCTTTGAATTAGTTTAAATAATTAATATACAAGATCTTTTGTTTATTGGTTTTTTTAAATTACTTTTCTTATTTATTTTAAAATTCAGTCTTTTATCTTCTGTGGGAGAACTCATTTTGGGCTCTGTCAAGTACGCAGTGTCTCAGTTCTTTCGGGCTGCTGTAACTAAATACCATAAACTGGTAACTTACAAATAAGAGAAATTTATTTCTCACAGTTCTGGAGGCCAGAAATCCAAGATCAAGGTGTCAAAAAATTTGGTGTTTGGTGAGAACACACTTCCTGGTCCATAGATAGATGGCTGTCTTCTAATTACAATCTCACATGGCGGGAGGCAAGGGAGCTCTCTGTAGCTTCTTTTATAAGAATTTTAACCCCCATCACACACTGGGGGTTAGAATTTCAACATGAGATTGAATAAACATTCAGTCTATAGTTGATGAATCTTATAGAAGTTTCTCTTTATAAGTCATAGTCAACAATTTGCCACCCAAATTTATATCACCCCTGTTTTATCTGGAGGTGGAGTGTTTAAGTGTTACTCTCTTGGGTGTTGGTATCTCTGGTGTTTCCTTATTGGATCCATAATGAAAGTTAAAAGATAGGGTCTAGTGGGCTTATTTATTCAGACCAAATACTCCATCAGGACCTTCCCTAAGGCTATTACCTAACTTTATTTCAAAATCAGTTATTAAAGACTTTAGCTGGGCACAGTGAGGCCTCATGGCCTCTATCTGTGGATATCCACTATTCTGTGGCTAGCTCTCTCATGAACCTAATAGTGCCCCTGACCCAATTATTGTCCTGGTTTGTTCATAAATATGATCTCATCTGCTTTCTTCCCATCATAAATAAATTACATTTTCCTTCTAACATTTATTTTCTTGTTTTATTTTTATTTGTTTAAACTTACCGTAACATTCAGTTACATTTTTTTATGGAAAGGAAGATTATATATTACTCAGTATGCTATTAATATATTGAATTGCAAATACTGTCAGTTTTCCTAAAAATTTACAAAATTGATTTTTATTTTTGCTAGTATTGTAGGTCACACATGTGGGTAATCTGTACCTTACTTACTTCTCCAACCTCACTTGCTCCATGTCCCTTCCCACCTGACTGACCAGACCACTCACACAACATTTCTGTAAATGATGCAAAGCTCCCCAACACATAAGCCTTTATAGAGCTAGCATAAATAACCTTATTCAGCTAACAAGTATTTCAGCACTCTGAGAATATTAGGAACTCCAGGAAAATTAATCCAAACCCAAAAGTTTTTATAAAGACCTGTGTCTATTGATAATTCTGGAAAAGAAGTATAAAAAACAGACCACAGTGGGCACAAGTAGATGACACCTTGATTAGAATTGCTCGCTTAGAATTGTGCTTGTATCTTGCATTTTAGAAAAATTCACTTCAACATAAATTATAAATGTTTTGCACACAAACAATTTATTATATTTCAGGATGGAGACAAATATAATCTCATTCAATTCCTCAGTGTACATATTGAGAATTGAGATCCAAATAGTTTAAATTACTTTTTAATATCACATATCTTAAAAATAGAACTCACTGATGATATTGAGTGGTGTTGTGTTTGTTTGTTTGTTGTTTGTTTTTGTTTGAGCCCAGTTATCCTGGAGAGTCACAGAAATTTTGAAAAGTCAGATCTTATTTTTCTTGGTAGCATTTGGAAGAGATATTAATTTGTTTTCCAAATAGGCCATTGCCTAATTATTGGTTCAGAGTAACTAAAACATGGCTCATTCAACCTTCTACATAGCGGTTATGCTGCCAAAACAAAAAGCTTGAGATGCAAGTGGCATGAATTATTGAGAAGAATGCCTTTACCACCTTAAAATTCTCTATGGGAAATATCACTATAGGAGAGATTAAGAGACTTGCTGGAGGATATGTTATCTAGTTTTGTAATAGATTTACTCTTTTTCTGTTTAACAGTATTCCTTGTTTACTAAACAATAGGCTTCTTTACTAAACAAAAATTTAATGAATTTATTTCTTAAAATCTTAATTAGTAAATACTTAAGAAAATTCACTTGATTTTCACTAGTCTTCAATAGTTATGTTATGCTGTGTTATTGGTATACATTAAATATGAACCCATTTAAGATATGTGTTGAATTATGCCAATTTGTTTATATTTTGATCATTAATGAGCTTTTCATCTGATCATTTTCAAGCAGAGAAGTTGCTAGGAACGAAAGTTATAGTCAGAGGTGCTCCAGGAATACTCAGATGAATTGGGGATGTCCAGTAAAATGTGTATGTAGGTTATAAAGTCCTGAAAGATTTAGCATGGCTCCGTTTTTAATACTAAAAAGGTAAAATTTGGTGCATATCTTTATTTTTCATCATGATGGGACTATTGTGCTATTTTTATGTTTGAACATATGAATCTGAGAACAAATGCAGAAAACTAACTACAAACTATCCAAAGAAAGGTTAGCATTTTTAAGACTAGATAAAAATAAACTATTGTTTAAAAGAAAAATTACAAGGTACACATTAGCTGACAGCATCATTATTCAATCAAACAAACAGTTAAGTGTACAAAAAATAATAAAAATGAAAATCCCACAATTTGTGGTTTGGTAGGAAAGGGATTGGTTTGTTGTGCATGTTTTTATGTATTGAATTTAAAGTTTGGGAATACATATTTCCCTAACTTAAACAGACACATCCCATCTGCAATCTGCCTCTTGCTTCTTAAGTCCAGAAGTTTCCCCTTCTTCCGTCACATTGCTGACCCTTCCAGTTAAACATTTCCTATTATCCCTTCAAGCGTCTACAAGGAACTGGTCCTATTAATCACCCTCTCTTTCTTTTGTATTTTCTATTTTTTCCTCTCCCTGGCTGTTCCCCACATTATATTAACATGCCCAAATCCCTCCTGACCTATTCCGTTATCTCCCAAATGTAAGTCTGCAGTTTCTCACCTTCCATTCATTCTTCAATATCCTACCATCTAACTTTGTGCATCAATACTTCATTGAGACTCTTTTTTTAAGGCCAGCACTGGCCTCTGACTTTTACATTCAGCTATGATCTTCTATTCTTACCTATTTGATCCTTTGGCAGTATGTGACCCTATAGAGCACTTCATCTTTTTATGCATCTTATTCTACTCTGACTTACTGGGGTACAATTCTCTTATGTATTCCTACTTCTCTGACCATTTCTTCTCAGTTGCCCTCACTGGCATTTTTTTCTGCATTCCTGTTAGATGTTAGTGCTGCCTGAATTGGGCCCTCCATTTTCTACATTTTTCAGCCTTTACAATTACTGTGAGCATTCTCTGTACCATGTGAAATAACAATATTGAGAGAAAGCAGAATAACCAGCCACTTGCAGTTTCTCACAGAGATTTTTGTCGTTTCATACCTTTGTGTCTCTGTATACAAAACTTCTCCTCCTAGAAACCACCTGCATCTTCTTTATAGAATAGCCTTGACTCCTCTTTCAAAATAAAGTGTTTACAGTGGGGAACCTTCCAGATTTTGGAGGCATAATTTACCTGCCTCAATCTGTGTTTTCAGAAAACCCGTAACTTCCTCTTCCCAACAAATGCCATAAGTTACTTATATGTTTCTTTATTATACTTTTCTGGAGAAAGGAATCAAGTGATAGTAAAATACATCTTCTGCTTTATGCTTAGCATATAGTGGGTTCTCAAGCAAATGTCTAAACTGAAAAATTGGCATTTTCATATTTTCTTTTTATTTATTTACTTGTCACATATTCCCTAACATCAAAATTGGAAAACAAGAAAAAAAAAAGCCTTTTTTTTCTAGTTAGGTGTTTTGCAAATCTTCATCAAATAAACTTATTAAATTATGTCATGCACCTCATATTTCAGTAGGTGTGCAAATTTAACATGTCTATTTTAAAATCCAATTAACATACTTTCTCTTCCTTTGTAGCCTTGAAATTACCTTTCACAATCTTGTTTGCACAGATGTTCTTGCTTAAAATCAGTTTGTTTTGTATATAAAACTACTATGCCTATGATGAAGTTGCATTTTTTTTTTTTTTTTTGCCACTGGCGATGTTCTCTTCTTGGTTGTAGTAGCTCAAGGAAAATGAAAAACTCTAAGATCTATTTCTGTGTTCTATGTGACAATCTGCATTAAACCTCTATAAATACATTTTTTTCTCCTCGTGAGGAACTGATTATAGCAACCCAATTCCAAAATTCAGCTGAGGAAACCTATACTCAGCAATTATTTTATTGAAATACCAATATACCATAAAGTTGGGTTAAAATGAAGCCAGCCTTCGGAGTTCAGTTTGCTGTTGCTATTATTTTTGCTCACATCCCATTGTCTGACTGAGCAAAGGGCTTTGTCGGGTACAAGATCTCTCTAAAATACCAAAGCACAAAAAAAATTTGGGCAATGAAATATTATTACACCAGACTACCCAGTCTCCAGCCTATTTTTTATTGTTTTTAATTGTATCCATATCATATATCAGGCTGACAATTGCGCATATCATGCTTTCTTAAACAAACACAAAAGAGTCTAGAATCTTGTACATAGTTCATTCACAAAGAAGCAAAGCAATTTGTAGATGTGTTGACTTTAGTGCAGTGGATGTTCCCCCATACCTTTGTGTAGCAGATAAAGAACAGTAGTTACAAGAAATTTCATTAAAAAATTTAAGTATGATGGTATAAAGTGTTATTAATTTTTAACATGACTATTTCCCCTTATAAGTAGTTGGAAACAAGCAAAATCATTTGCATAAAATAGTTTCTGTACTTTATGGCTGCTAAGAACATACTTCTCTTTATCATATTTGATTCAAACTACCTCATCTGCAGTTAAGCTATGGGCCACTAGTCTACTTATTCATCTTACTCTGAAATTTTGGAAGCAGTTTTTAAAAGACTTTCCCCAGGTTGTACTTAATTCTTGCTTTTTGTTGTTAAACACAGGTTGCCAAATGGTACTATTTTCACCTGCCTTTGCTTTATTTCCTCAGTCCCCTCCTCTGACCCATCTCTGCTCACCTGCCAAACATTAGACTTGTGAATAAAATTAGCAATGAAGAGCCATCAATCAAAGGCTGGAAAATTCAAAGAGCACTATTCTTATGTTTAAATTGTTGATGTAAACTGAAATTTTCCTTGTATTTTGGCTACAAGAAAGAAACTCTTTTTTTGCTTCTCTATTTTTTAATCCCTTTTAAATTTTTCATATTCTGTATTATTCAACTCTCTCCCGTTTTATCACTGGATCACTATTTTCCCGGCTGCCTCTCCAGGTGGCCCTTATGAGTCCATCACCAAAATTTCCCTTTATCAAATGTCCAAAACCAGATATGTATATGGTTACTGCATTTGCTTCTCCTAGAATCTTAGAATTGTGTGTATATGAGAACATTTCTTGATTTTACACTACAATAGGTCTGTTCAGTTGTTTTTATCAGATTTTTAGTAGCACAAGCCAAAAATTTGAATAAGATGTTTCATCAAACAATACCATGTAAAGTCATGAGTGGAGGAACATGCACTGTCATGTGTTTGCGCATTGATTTTTTCTCTTGTCTTTTGCAGGTATTATTCACCTTGCTTTTGTGTTTGTAACCTGTGTGTCTACACCTAAGCTCCCTGCCATTATAAATAATGTTTAGTAGAGTTTCTATCCTTATCCCAAACCACATTTAGGACATATTGTTATTGACATGTCAGTGCCTGAATTAGATATTGGAAGTCAATGTTCCCATTAATAAACGTAAACAGCACTTTTAGGTGCCATTAAACAGTAAACTGTATTTTTGATATGTCTTTAGTGCTTGTAAACAAACGTCCAGTTATGCCATTTAAAATGTAATGTATTTTTAAATCCTTCAGTGATGTATTTAATTAATCTATATTTAATACAGCACTGAGTTTTCAGAGTTTAAATTGTGAATTTTTTTTTTTTTTTTTTTTGAGATGGAGTCTAGCTCTGTTGCCCAGGCTGGAGTGCAGTGGCGCCATCTCAGCTCACTGCAAGCTCCGCCTCCCAGGTTCATGCCATTCTCCTGCCTCAGCCTCCCGAGTAGCTGGAACTACAGGCACCTGCCACCATGCTTGGCTAATTTTTTATATTTTTTGTTGAGATGGGGTTTCATTGTGTTAGCCAGGATGGTCTCGATCGCCTCACCTCGTGATCCGCCCACCTCGGCCTCCCAAAGTGCTGGGATTACAGGTGTGAGCCACCGTGCCCGGCCTCAGTAGTTTTATAGAAGACCTGCTTTACAAGGAGACAGCTACTGTTAAATGTTTAAGAGCCCATACACAAAGAGATAAGGAAAAATAATACATAAAAACATTCAGCAGATTGAGGCAATTTGGGCCTGATTCTCCCCAGTTATTTCCATTGGCATATCTGAAAGTAGGGAAAGGTCCAAGAGAAATTGAGTTGGTGGGGATCTCAGATGAGGCCCAGAACAAATGATGACAGTTTCTTTACAGTGTTAACGGCCGGTGGTTACCCAGAACTGCATTCTAGTGGGACCATCAAAATGGTGACATAGAGAAATCAGACCACCAAGCTGAGGATGCATTCTCAGGAGACTGTTTCAGTGTCACTTTCAACCATTGTTTTAGCCAATTTGATGATAGGAATTTTAAGCTTATTTGAACTCTCGAGCTGTTATAAGAAGTTACCCAAGTTAATGAAATGTGGGAAGAAATTTATATTCTCCAGGATTCTGCAGCCATGGGGGATGCGCATTTGATGTGGCCAGTTAACAGTGGCAATGATGAGGCAATTGAAAGTAACCAAAAATTCATTATCCCTCATAGGCATAAGCAAACACTGCACCTAGTATTTAGGAAGCCCAGAAGTACTCAGTACACATTCTCTAAGCGTCTGGATAGCAAGTGCTTCTGTGGCTGATTTCTATGAACAAGTATGAAATAATAATAAAGAGATACATAGTTGGAATTTAAATTCAACCCAAAAGAAAAGCAAACCTGCCAAAAAGAAATGTTGATTATTTATTGTAGGAAACACAGATTTCTAAATCACACTGAATTGTAATATGATAGAGTCTTTTAACTTTTTAAAAGCTTAAAGTTAGATAAGAAAGTAATTTGTCAGTAAACATCTTTAGAGCTAAAGTGGTTTGTAGTTGAGAGTGCCAATAAAACTTTTTTAAATGAAGTTGATTTATTTTTTTAAAAAATGATTGATTTCTGGGTTTACTTTTATAGTAATTAATCTGACCAGGCTTAGCAACTTAGACTGAGTCTCCCTGCTCTCAAAATTTGAGTATTTTAGATAACTTTCAAGGACTTTAATCTTAACTACAATCTAAGGCTAAACAAAAGAATAGCAGGTATTTCAACAAGTGCTATTATAATGTCTGGTTTCATTTTCCTTAATAAATGTATTTTGCTAATCTGATTATACCAATTCTATCAGTGAAAATTTCTGCATGACCTAATTATTTAATCATAGGAATGTCTTCTATTTATATGAAAAGTAACACTTTTTGAAAAATAGACATTCTCATGTATTACTTCAATACTAATTCCTTTTGCATAAAAGCATTATGCTATGATATGTTTAAAAAAACAGAGGAGTGTATATTATGTTTCTTTTTATCCCAAGGTCTTAGATGAGAGGCTGGTATATAGTAGGTGCTCAATGAATTATTACTAAATGAATGAATAAATGCAAAAATTTTATGCTTTGTGGTAGAATTGTAAATGTTATATAAGAAGTTTTGGTGACATTTACAAAGTTTGTATTTTTTCTCTAAGAAATGAGAATTTGGAATTTTCTGTCAGTGAACTAGTAATATCTGAGTTGAACATTCTGATTTATAGGGGGTTTCCCTTCCCTGACCTTTCCTGTAGTTGGCATGGCTTGGCCCCAATGGGCAGTGGCATATCCCTGAACTAGACAGTGAATTATTTGAAGGCATACATTTCTTTTCTCTTTATGTCCAGATTATGGTATGAAGGAGGTACACAGTACACATATTCTTTAATTAATAGAAAATAATTTAGTCTTCACAGAGAAGTAATTAATGACCAAGATCAACATTTGGATTTTCTGGGTTTTTTTTGTAACTTTAGGGTAGTTATTCTTCTGTGGAATAAAACATTGACCCCAAAAATGAGCAATTCAAAAATAAGTTGTATTTAGCAATAAGATGCATAAAAGCAGATTTTTTTTCCATAGGAGAAATGCTTTTGTGTAGGGTGGAACTTTATTGCTCTTGATCAAGTGTGGTTATAGTGAAAACAGCATTGCTACCATCTAAGACCCAGGGCACAAAACATTGAGATGGTAGCTAGCCATCAGTGGGGTCTATTTGGAAGTAAAAGGGTTGCAATGAATGTCATTACAAGAAATATGGTTCTTCTCTGTGTAACAATTTACACTTTATAAATTACCTTCACTGATATGATTTCATTGGAACTCCACAGCAGCCATGTGAAGCAGATAGAGAGGTTCTTATGATACCCATTGTATACGTCCCAGTAGGAACTAGTAATTTTGGAACTTCTAGGCCCACACTCATTGCTTTGGCATTTGGATTGACTTATGAGTTGATGTTTGGTTTGCTTTGTAGTTCTTGGAAAAGATGAGGGGTTATATCCTGATTAGTCTTTCTGAGATAGTACATTGAAAACTGCATGGTGTATTGACAGAAAGAAAATAATAATATCACTGAATGTACATATGATTCATGTCTCTGCATTACTTTTAGAAAGAACTTTCAACTGGATTTAGTTTTCATGTTTCCTTGGAGAGAAAAAAAAATTAATGTGATGTTGTCAGGCAGATATATATTTAATTACCATCCATCTCACCAGAGAATAAACCTGAATAAATGAGACAAAGAATGATTCACTTTACTTCTGTAAAGAAGATCCTGAGTAGCAGATACTTTCTGTTGAGAATAATTTCAAAACCAGGGGCTGCAACACAGGCTCAGTGGGTAACCATATAAGAAATCTCTGAGAAGAGTGACAGAAAGAGCATAGCATTTGGTATTAGTGACTTCTCATTTCAATATTGGCTAAATTTCTTTGTAATTATGTGACCTAAAGCAAGTAAATTTATATATTTTTTAAATCTACAAATGAAAACTTTTTTTTTTTTTGTATCCTTAAGGTAGTTGTAAAGACAAGATAACATCACAAGATCTTGACTGATAAGTTCTAGTGATTTAAAAACTATTCACTGTTCTCACCATTTTCACTTCCTTCTAAGTCCCTGGTAAGTGAGGCTTCAAGTCTGGCCAAAGTTCAGATCCAGTGAATGCTGCTGGGAGAGGAAGTATGATGTATGCATTGGGCAGAAGGAGTATAATTTGTTAATATAGAGCAGGGAGGGGTCTGAAAACAAATGTGTAAAAAGAGGAGTCATGCTGCTGTCCTGTCTGGGTTCCATTTCTTAACTGAACTTGCTTAAGAACTTGTGAAAATTCCCCTTCTCCTTGCTAACTATCTCGATGACTAGTTCTTTTTGAGATAGCAAAAAACATTATTACACCACCACCACCACCACCACCACCACTAACTTTTATGAACATTTATGGTACTTATTGAGAATATACAATTCTTATGAAAGTCAAGAAAGGAAATTGGATAAATATAACTAAAAATGATAAGAAATAAGTAAGTTAATAACCTGTGAGATGCTATACATAGCTAAAGTAAGACAAGCATGTGTATGAAAATAGAAATGGAAAGAAAAATCAAGTAGACATGAAATAGCCATGATTTACTAAGTATTTAAGAGACAACATATATTCATAAAATACTATATTAATATATGACGTACTGTAGTTACTCAATATGCAGGAGATTTAATTGGGTTTTTCATTGATGACACTTATTACAGTTCCATGCCTCTTCTGCAAATAAAACTCATAGCTGCTCATGTCAAGCTACTTGTCCCTCCATCTCTCTGGCACAGCAAAGCCTTCACTTGGACCCTGGCACTTCTGACTTTATTAAAAGCCCTCAACTCAAACCTCAACTGTGATACTCATAACCACATGACTGGGGGAGAAGATTTGCATGGGAGAGAGAGATTAAGAACACAGACAATGTGTTTCTTACCCATTTATACCATACTGTAAGTATGTTAACCTACCCTCTTTTCTTGTCCCTTGTTTTTCACTGTGGTAATTGGCCTGATAGCATAGTTGGAGGCTATTATTGCATCAATGCAATTTCTCACATGACAAAAACAAATAAAGAAATTCTAAAATATTACTGCAACAAATTTTATAATATATGCAATCTATAAATCCTGTTATGTCCAATGTTTGGTTTCATATCAGGTTCAAAATGAAATTTAAATATTGGTATGCCATTCCTTATACACTGGAGGTTCTTCATCCCATAGCCAAAGTAATTCTGCAATGTAATTTCTTAACATAGAAAAGAACCCAAAAATGGAACTGGTGATTTGTTGATATTTTGCATGGTCTTGTCAGTGGGTAAAATCCAATAACGTTTGCCTATTAAAAATGCTGCTTGATGTAGCAAAATATAGGGTCTTCATTACACAAAACCAAAATATAAAGTAACATGTTTGAGTCAAGAGAGTAGACTAGGATTGTCCCACAGGAACATGGAGTTAGGAACAATATATGGACTAGACTAACTCTATGAGAACTCTAGCAACCACTTGAAAAGATTTAGCACCTGGCTATTGTAAAACCAAAAAGGGTTTTCAGCAAAAGGGGTAGAATATTCAGACATTTGGACCACCCAGTTGTGTCCTTCCTTTTATGTGGCATTGAGGAAGCAACCAGGAAGAAATTCTGCATACAAGAGCTCCTCCATTGGGAGGGAAATGAAAGAGTTGACCCTGTGTCCAATGTTTAGATTTGTCTGAGGGCTACCTGAGGGAACAGCTTGAGTCCTGCCTGTCACAGTGCTGGCAGAATCATTGTAGAGTTTGGAAGCTGCTTGAAACAGAGGTGAACAGCACATTAGAGCTGCAGTCCCATAGGCAGAAGCCAGGGAGAAGAGGAGATTTGGAAAGGTTTGAGAAAAATTCTAGCTGAGCTGATAGGTGAAGGTATTCAGCTGTAAGAATCCAGTACACATAGAAGAGGTGATGGTTTCTTTGAATGCTGAAATCCTGGCAAAAATTAAAACCAAAAATAAAAATATTATAAAGCATACAAAGGAATAGGGAAACATTGTTCAACTGACAGATCAAATTAAAACTCCAGAAATGGATCCTAAAGAAATGCAGATAAAGATGTCTAATGAGCTAGAGAGGAACACAAGTAGATAAATGAAGATGATTGAAAAAATGACACATGAAAAAACTGAGAATATTCAACAAAGAGAAACTGTTAAAAAGAAAAGCAGAAAAGCAAACAAATTCTATATTTAAAAATTTAATAACCGAACTGAAAAAATTACTAGAGGAGTTCAACAGCAGAGCTGATTGGGGAGAAAAAAAATTGCCAACCTTGAAGGCAGTTTTCTTAAAATTGAGTCAGAGGAACAAAAAGGAAAAAGAATGAAAAAAATGTAAGGGAGTGTAAGAAACTTATGAGATAATATCAAGGGGACCAATATGTACATTATAGGAGTCTCAGAAGGAAAAGAAAGAAAGAAACACAGGGATTATTTGAAGAAATAATGTCCAACACTTCTCAAATATAAGGGGAAATGAATATATTGATTTAAAAGGCTTAAAAAACTCCAACTAAAATAAACTCAAAAAGAACCACACCAAGACACATAATGATCAAACTGTCTAAAGTCAAAGACAAAGAAAGAATCGTGAAAGCAGCAAGAGAAAAATTATTTGTCACATACAAGGACAGTTTCTTGTGAAAGGAAGGAGAATTTAAATAGTAAAAGTATATTAAAATAGTAATATACATAAATTTTGTTCATTCATTTATTCATTGCTTCAAATACAAGATGTAAGAGAGGATCAGAGATAAGAGTGTGGATGCTTGAATTGGGATGCCTGGGTTTGAAGGCTGGCTTTGCCACTTAATATATGCATGAGCCTGGGCAAATTCTTTAATCTTTGTTTGCTGCTGATCTCTTCTTGTGTGTAAAATAGAGGTAATAACAGAATAAAGCTTTTAGTTTTGTGGTGATTATATGCATCATTATATATTAGAAGGGTATGAGGTATAAATTAGACATCTGAGTGTAAACTCTACTATTATGAATGTGTTCTTTTATCAAAAGTCTACTGTGTTCAAAGTGATTAGCTACAACACACAGAATATTAAGTAAATATTTAGTCAAGTTCTGTGTACTAGAGGATCTTGTAGTTTAGCAGAAAATATGGATGGAAATAGTACACATAAGACGCACACATAAGAGACAATCAAACTGGGTGCCAGAGAAGGAAAAGCAAGAACAGCATGTTGGGGATATTAGGGAGGGCTGACATCTGAACTGGTTCTTGAGGAATATATTTGATTCCATGTACTGTGGGGAAAAGCATTTCAGCCATCAGCCAGAGGAAGTAGAGTGGAGGCTGTGCTCTCTAAATATAGTCTAGTCACATTTAGGTATAGTTTGGAAAGAGGTGAGAAAATTATTATAAACAACAAAAAGTGGATTTAAAACACACAATGCCAACGCTGAGCACCAGAATAAAGAAAGACCAACCAAAAGAGGTAAGAAAGGTTATCTTGTCACTGAGAGCGGCTTCCAAAGGTGTAAAAACATGCATGTTTTCTAAATTGTCCTCCTTAGTGCAGCACAAGTTCAGCATCAGAGAAGACATGCCTGGCCTCTCTGCCCTGGCATAATTTCCATCTATCTGCTGGAATACTAAGGCAGGGATGTATGCTGAGACACATTTATTGTTTTGTTAATTGCATCTTTGCTCTTTCTGGTTATTTTGAGAGGGAGAGAGCTAATCCCAGTCTGTTTGCCTGGGTTTGCTCCACCCATTCATCTTGAAAAGATTTGTCTAAATAAATATGACTGACAATAGTATTGTTCGGATGATTGACAGGGAAAACAAAACAGTGTTTGGAAGCCCTGTGAAGCCCCTTTTGATCGGAGGAGTTAACACGTATTGTCGTGGCATTTAAACTTGGAATTAGTTGGGTGGCTAGGTAATATTTTGCAGAATCAGGCTTTACATTTAGGATGGCAAACAGGGTGGTTTCCAGATGATGCTCTAGAGATATTTTTTTTTTTTCTGAGAATTGTTTTCAAGTGTCCATCTGGAAAAGAAAAATGGCTTGTTAGAAGGAGAATAAAAGGGTAAGGCCCTTGGGGAATTAAAAGGTTTTGAAGGGAATACTTTAATACTTTCAGATGAAGATCAGTGGTCACTCGTGAACATCACTGGTGAAAAAATGAGAGAATTTTGTCCTTCCATCCAATTTGTACTTTGCACTGTAGGAAAAGGGACATTTTTATTATCTATATTCAAAAGCATTGATTGAATGCCAAGTATACACTACATACTGTATCAAATGTAGAATTAGACAATTCTTTACTCAGGAGGAGTATGATTTAAATGATATTTTTCTAAGCCATGTCACAATAGGAAAATAATAGGTTCCATTTTCTTCCCAGGATTCGTTTCCATCTTTTCTCACTTTTCTGTATGCATTCTTCCTTGACATCAGCAAAGCTCACTTTTTCATGTAAAGCAAGAAACTTCAGAAAACGATTTCTTAAGCACTACTGCTATTTTCCATCATTTCCTATTTCTAGAAGCAGAATTTCCTTGACAAAGTATTTCCTAGGCATAAGTCTCAACTAAATAACTATTTAAGGTCCTTTTAATAATCTATGGGGACAAAAGTATACCAGCTAACAGAATCCATCGTTTTCTCTCAATTGTCCCCCATTTTGTTCATTTTCAACTTTCAATTTCCTGTTTCTTTATCTTAATGGCTCAGAAATATTATTATATATTTCACTTTTGCCTTCCACATTGAAAACTATTGTAAACCCTTTAATGGTGAGCTTGGAAGAACTCTTATGACAAGTAATCATCAGGCTCCCATAAGATGAACTGAAACCCCTGCTTCTGAAAGTCCTTTAGCTTCCTACTCCACACCACTTAATGGTTTGTTCTTTTAAAAGTTTTCCAAAGCCTGATACACAATAACTTAAAGTCTACTGTTTTAGTAAAGACCAGTCTTAGCTATTTAATAGACTGATTGTTAAGCATAACAGACACACACACACACACACACACACATGCTCATTTCTATAATTAAAAAGATGTAGTCAAGCCAGACATCTCTATTTCCTGCTCTTATTACCCAAAATTGGTTTCTCTTGTCATGAGTCACTAATGGAATCTAAGGACACAAAGCAAAGTACTCTCTTACTCAGATATTGAACCGTGTGTAAGTGATCAAAGGCTAAGGGAGCACCTGGCTCCTTTTGATCACCTTCCTGAGTTATGACAAGCTGGGTTTCTTTTGTCCACCTTCAAGTGTTATTTATCCTTGAAGAAAATTATATGGATTAGATGGAGTGAAAGGTTGAAGGAGCAAATTTTTAAACTTTATTCAAAAAACCAAATAGGAGAAAAAAGATTGTTTTGAGCCTAACAACAAAAGCTGTGTGTTAAGTGCTTTGCTATCACCAACAGGTATAAATCCATCTGAAAAATAAAATAACCATTACAGATGGAAACTTATTGTGAGCCAAAGTGAATGTTAAGTTAGTAAACAAAATACATTTCTTCATATTTATACTCTTGTTACAGTTCTTAAATGGAGGAATGTTATTTTGTCTTTTGTTCTATAGTATACAAGCACATTACCATAAAGTTTATTTTAGTTCATCTCACTTTTATTTTCACTCAAGTTCATTCCAAAAGGAACAATGCTTATTTACTTTCAGTTTGCTGCCTGGTCCTTTGCATCATATCTGGTGATCAACCTTGATATGTCAAATTAGCAGTATAATTTCGTTTTCTTGCTCTTTAAATCTAACTTTTCTTTTCTTTGCTTGGCCTTATGTGTAACTTCAGGTCCTTGATATTACTCTTCAGATGTGTCAACCATATTTCCTCAAAAGAGGACAAACATCTCCAGCCAATATTTACCTTTATTCCCTCTAGATTTTATTTGTGTCACTTTGCAGTGAATGTAAAATGTGTATCATCACATTCTCAGAAAAACATTATATTTTACTCTGTGGATTCTCAAAGGTCCTCCTTAAAGAGTTCCCTTTGAAAGTCCTTGTCTCTCTTCTCTTTTGTCACCACTTTATTTACAGGCTGTATCCTTAATTAGAAAGAACTACATTTGACAGGATAAATTAGAGAAGCTAGAATTGAGGTCCCTGAATTGATTACAGTGGGCAGTGCTGAGTCACAAATGTGCTCCCCCACATCTTTCTGATCCCCTCCAACTCTCTCTGCTTCACTCTTGCCTGATTGAAACAGCCCCAGTTGCAGAGGGAGGGCAACTACCATCACCTAACCTACGTGTGTAAATGTTATATATTATCCATAGACTTAATATATAATAAATCCTAAAAGTAATACAGATAAACAAGATATAGACTATATTGCTAACATCAGTTTTAAAAAATGCTACATTTTGCCCATTTGCCTCAGATTTTTAATCTCATAAAATAAAACATGACAGACAAAATCTCCCAACAAATCCCTTTTCCCTATCTCCCTAGGTAATATTTTGCAGAATCAGGCTTTACATTTAGGACGGCAAACAGAGCAGTTTCCAGATGATGCTCTAGAGACAATTTTTTTTTCTGAGAATTGTTTTCAGATGTCCATCTGGAAAAGAAAAATGGCTTGTTAGAAGGAGAATAAAAGGTTATCTGTGTCCTAAAAGTAATACAGATAAACAAGATATAGACTATATTGACTATACTGATATAGACTATATAGACTATATCACTCAAATAGCAAATAACCTGAAATTTTTCCAAATACTTTTCCTGTGTGTAACTATAGAAATATATGGTAAGTATGGTAGATTAAATTTTTATTATTTTCTATAAGACAGGCATCATAAGCAAAGTTAAAACACAACAAATTGGGGGAAGATATTTGTGATGCAATTAAATAACAAAACTTAGTAACAGAAAAATAATTCCATAACCTTAGACAAAGAGGACACAGCAAAAACATGAGCAGGCATTTGAAAATATTAGTTTCCGGGTGGAATGTATCTGCACACATCGTGTGTGGGTCTTATCTGCACACATGTGGGAGGGCAGCTATTCAGATACTCCACAAATAGAGATTCAACAAGGTATCAGTTCTGGCACTTCATCATCCACTCCATCAATCTGCATTATTATTCCTGTTTGTGCAGAAGAGGACTCAATTCTGATGAATAAAACTCTAAAGATTTCAAACTCAGAAACAATTACTCTAAGAAGTTCCTCTAGAATCTTTCAACCTTGCATCTCTGAATTAGGTAATTCCCAATGCCACTTGATCAATAATTTGTTTAGCACCTTCAGTATGCCCATTTAAAAAAATGAAATGGTTAGAATGACATGGTATATTTTCCCAAGAATGACATGGAAATAAATTTGAAATTCTGCAGGTGCCTTGACAGAAATGGCTGCATATATTTATTATTATATCCCTTGCATATAACGGGAATTTAATGAAAATAGCATAAAAATTCTTTATAGTAATTATGATATTAAAACCTGTGCACAGAAATACTGTTTTGTTTTATGGCAAGCCATATTTTTGAGGTAGATTCATATGTCTAAAAAGAGAGGCCGGGAAGGTTTTTGCTGTTTGCACTCTCATGTCGGTGGTCCTCCCTCTCTCTCTGTCTCTCTCTTCATCTCCAGAGAACAAACCAAGTGAAGGATGGCAAATAATTAAGGGAACATGTAGGTATGTTTTTCCCCAAAACAAATGGACACATATGAAATGACCAAAAAAAAATATAGATATATATATATAGAGAGAGAGAGAGAGAGAGACAGAGTCTCACTCTGTCACCCTGGCTAGAGTGTAGTGGCGCGATCTTGGCTCACTGCAACCTCCACCTCCTGGGCTCAAGCAATTCCCCTGCCTCAGCCTCTTGAGTAGCTGGGACTACAGATGCACACCACCATGCCCAGCTAAATTTTTGTATTTGAGTAGAGACGGGGTTTCACCATGTTGGCCAGGCTGGTCTCGATTTCCTGAATTCTTGATCCACCCTCCTCTGCCTCCCAAAGTGCTGGGATTACAGGTATGAGCCACCATGCCCAGCCTACAAGAAGAAATTTTAAAAGGAACAGAAATAAAAGGTAGTCAGTTACAGAAACTTCTTCCTTTCTGTAAGTTATTTACAGTGTTTGTCATGGTTCAAGAGTTGTCAAGAGCCAACCATACTCTATGTCACTTTTTTCATAAACCTGGTTTTGGATTATACCTGTGCATTAATTCAGCTCTTCCAAGAAATAGATGTCAAGTCATGTAAAAGACAGGGAGCTGGGAGGCTGTCTTTGAAGGATGAAAGGAAGGAAGCAGGAACAAGCAGAGGGAGCTGGAGCTCATGATACAGTTCTGCCATATAAAAGGATAAATGCAAGGAAAGAGGACAGGGCAGAAAGAGGACAGATCAGCTCTAAAGAGATTTGGCCTTGCCAATGGGAAATCCCCAAGCTAAAGTCAAAGCACATGATCTTTGGCTGTGTACTTTAGCACATGATCTTTGGCTGTGTACTTTTTGTCTTGACACTTGGTGAATCTGCACAGTGAGCAGTAGAAGATTTCTGGAAAATAAAACAGATTCAAGGTCATCCAATTTTGGGGAGAATAGCCAGTGAATTTAAGTGTCACATAAAAAGGCAATGCATCTATGGTGGGCAGACTTTAAATTTTTCCTAATTACCATCCCACTTCGTGGGAGCTGGGCACACTGGCATCCATCTGTAGTCCCAGCTGCTCAGGAAGCTGAAGTAGGAGGAAATCTTGAACCCTGCAGTTCAAGGCTGCAGTGAGCTATGATTGTGCCACTGCATTCCAGCCTGGGTGACAGAGTAAGATCCAATCTCTAAAAAAATAAATAAATACACACACACACACACACACACACACACACAACTTATATGCTTATATAATTCTCCCCTTCCCCCCTGAGTTCAGACAGAACCTGTATCTTGCGTCTAGCCATACAAATAATGTGTTAGTTCTGTGATTAGGTAATATAAGATAATGAAATTCATTGTACTAAAAGATTCTCTACCTTGCTGGCTTTGATAAAGGTGTCATTTAGGGGAGTCCCACATGGCAGCAAACTGATTGTGACCTCCAGTTCAACATTAGGAACTGAAGTTATCCATGCAACAACACTTAAGGGACGAAAATTCTGCCAAAAATCATGTGAGTTTGGAAGTAGATACTTCCCCAATTAGACCTTCGGATGAAATGTAAGCCCTGGCTGACACCTTCATTGTAGCCTTGTGAATGAGTCTGACTCAAAGTATCTAGCTGAGGCATTTCCATATTTCTGAAGCACACAAAATTTAAAATAGTAAATACATTTTATTTTTCCTAACTAAATTTCTGATAATTTGTTTTTCAGCACTAAACAACTAATATATCATTCTAAAACATAGGGGAAATGTGTACCTGGTGTATAGGTGTTTTAGGACCTTATTTAAAATGTTTAAATGGATTTTGTGATATATATGGTTTTTTTCAGACTTTTAGAATTTAATTTTTTTAACATATTCAAATTGTCAATTAATGATTTATTCATTTTTATGTAGTAAATAGGCTCTGAAAAAGTGGCTGAAACATAGTGAGTTGTTAGGAATATTGTCTGCTTCTTCATTATGAAGAAAATACTCAAAATTATGTTTAATAACAATTTACTAGTGGTATACGCCTCCTTTTCCTGTAGTTCACTTTGATGTAATATAATGTCATCTCCCATCCCTTAATTGCCCTTATGTTCCACAATAAATTGAATTTAACAGCATGAAAATCTGAGATGTCATAGTAATCTGAATGAGTAGGTAGTAAAAAGTCTACAGATATAAATTATCCTTAGACAATAAAAATTACCTGCTCACAGAGTTAATTTAATCTGGTGATTATGTAGCAAATATATGGAGAGACAGGACTTCTGAGTTCTTTGTGTTAAATGATATACTGCCATTTTATTTTTGAAAATTCAAATTTGACCCAATATATTGAATGCAACATGCTGCCTCCAGTTCCAAATAATATCCCACAATTTAGGGAAATGAGCCACTCTTATAGGAGGATTTGGCATTCTCCTTGCAGTGCAAATCCATTCTTTCATCTCCAATAGCAGGTGTTAATGTAAATTCACTGCACACTTTTGGAAAAGGGGAAGAAGCTAAAGGTTTGGGCTGTTTGCAAATCGCCTGTTATTGTACCTCTTTAAACTACTCTCTTTGACTGCATGCGGCTTTGATAGCTCATCTAGTTGCAATAGCATGAGCGTAATGCTGCAGGCATGAGGCGATTGGGGGCAGTGTGTTATTGACAGAATCTTCTGAATGATGATTTATTATGAACATCAATGGGAACAACACTCGTTCTTTCTAAAAAGCCTGTTTGTTCCTCTTGCCTCACCTGGGAGGAGCACACTGCCCAGGACTGAGGCACTGTTTATACTGTTATTTAGCCTTCTTTACAACTGCTGCATTTTTACATGGGTTGGCAAATTTTTCAGGTCTCTTATTGATGACTTATGAATCATTTAGACTTTTGACATGCCCAGATATATCTGAAAGCAAGACAATTTGGCAAGAAATAAATAAAATAAACAAGAAAGAGTTTCTATGATAAAAAGCAGTTTTCCTTTGGATCACAGTTGGTTTCCCAAAAAGAATAGGAGATGCTTATAGAATGAGGGCATTTGTGTAGATTTTATGCTAGAAAACAAAGAACATTTTGTATCATGTGTATTACAGGCAGGCTGAAACACAAAACTGATAATTACATACCAAATAGCACTGGACACAACCACCTCCCTTGGCTTCTTCCTAGGCATTTAGTGCATCAGTTTATCTTGGTTCTAATGCTGTCTGTGTGAACATTTAGTTTTCTCTTCTTAGATCAGTTAGGTAAATATTTAAAAATAAAACAAAACAAAATAAAACTGTCCTTCTTAGGTGCAAGCAGACTCTTGCTTTTAAGCAAATTGAGATATTACTTATCGGGATTTTAAACAATAAAACAAAATGTAATGTGTAAAATCAAAAATAACAAACCAGTGAGAGAGAAAATCCTAATGAAGACTTTAACCAATGTATTAAAATGAAATAATTTAAGCTGTAGTTCAAATTTCAAGGTTGATTTATGTTATATATATATATATATACACACACCCACACACTTATATATTCACATATATATACCATCTCCCATCTGTTAATTTTATCTGTGTGTATATATATTTACCCTCTCATTCATTAATTTTATCTGTATGTATAATTTTTCATTCCTTCCAGATTAGAAAATTCTATATCACATTATAGTTCACAGGAAATACCAGCAAAGAGTCAATGTCATTCTCAAGGAGTGCTATTATTGACTGAAAAATACAGAAAAATTTCTCCTTTAAACGAGTTACTTAGTTTTGTCAGATGCTAATTAAAAGATACATTACATTTAAAAGTAATTGAAAATTGTTGAATGATAACGATAGTTGTGAAAACTATCTGCAACCTGCTATTTTGTAGAATTCACCTGTGTAAAGTATGTCTCCCTATTTCTATAGCATTTGGATATTTGGATGCGACTTTTGAATATGTTCTATATGACCAAAATGACATGCTGGATAGTCAAGATTCAGAGTTTGTGTCAGTAAGATGTACAACTTTGGCAAAGTCACACAAAATCATAAAATAGAAATTTTTAACAATATCACACTTTATGAATAACTTTTTTTCAATATTCAGCATTATTTACTAAGTAAAACCACAGTCTTGTGTTTGTCCAGTTCTTCAGGCAAATACGTATTTTGACATATTTATAATATTCTGTGTTTCTATCAACACTGAGTCAAGATTTCGTCCAAATTGCTGTCCTTCACTGTAAATCAAGCTACCCATGTGTTGCCACTGAAGGGCAACCTCCTCTTTACAAAGCACATGTGGCCTTTCTGCATATACAGTTTACATGACATTAATATAGGTTCCAGTCTTTATCATGACTGACAAAGTAATCTTAGCCACACAAAACAATGTTTATTTTTTTGCATGGGTTTTAATTATGAAAAATAAATTATCCTTCCCTATATGTGCACCATCCATTGAGAGAGAGCTGCTTCACACTGCAAGTCAGTTGTTTCTCCCAAACGTAATGTAAAATATCTGCTCCGAGATATGTGATGGTAAGCGTTCTTCTGTATTTTAGCATGTATAGTATGCAATAGCCAATGAAATTATTTGACAAAGACTCTTTCTATTTTCTCATCAAACTTATTACCCTCAATGAGGCACTTATGTAGTATTGGTCAGCCTTTCCTCCACTGGAAAATATGATTTTTCACTTGCTTTTGAAAGCCTTGGCTCTTTCAAGAGAAATGTTTTTTCTTTAGTTTAAATTTTCAAAATGTTTAATGGCTTTATTCTTATCTTTAATAAAACTTCATAATGTTTGGAACTAGAAGAAAATAAAATTCTGTTCTAATAAAATTGAGTTTCCTTTGTTTTTAGATCTCCATTTTGCCAAATTATAAGCACATTTTTGGACTTCTAGGCAAAATTGTCACACTTACAAATTCAATTATCCCAGCATATATGGATTCACAATCTATATTTACGCCGTAGTCCACTTTATTAAAAACATGTATGATGCCATTCTGAGTTTAATGTCTATTTTAGGAGTTTTATTAGTCATTTTTGTTTCACCAAACTAAACACTGATTATTATAAGTCAGGGATGTATTAACATTCTGTTGCTGAATAACAAATTATCATGAATTTAAAGGCTTAAAACAATACCCATTTATCATCTCCCGGTTCTGTAAGTCAGAATTCATAGTGGACTCGGCTGGACTCTCTGCTTAGGATCTTGCAAGGTTGAAATTAAGAAGACAACTTGGCTAGGCTCTTATGCAGGGGCTCTGGAGAAGAATCTGCTTCCAATCTCATTCAGGTTGTTTGCAGAATTGAGTTGCTTGTGGTCCTGTCTCTTTGGTGGCCAGTGGCCTCAGTGTTCCTGAAGGCTGCCCAAATTCCTTCTATGCGGCACCTTCATTTTCAACACCAGCAACAGCAGGTCCAATCCTTCTCATGTTCTCTATCTCTTTGACTCCCACTTCTGCCATCGGTGTGAAAAGCTTTCTGCTTCTAAGCTGTCACGTGAATAGGTAGGGTTTACCCAAATAACCTCTCTATTTTAAGATAAACTGTACCATATAATATAATTATGAGAGTGATATAATAAATTCACAGATAATGAAGACTAAAGTGGGACATTTTGGGGGATCATTTAAAAGTTAGGCCAATAATAGCCATACAGCACAAACTAATATGAATACAAATACAAATATTTTAAAAATCAGCAACTAATAAACATGGTCTGGAAATGTGGGCAAAACCCAAGTGAGTTGTACTTTCTGAACATAAGCAGAGATAAGTGACTAACACAGTCTTTGTAACAAATGTGCAATATGGAAGATGCTAATGTTTCAACCTTTATAGTATTTCTGCAAAAGTCCTCATGATTCTTACATTTAAAAATTATGAAATTCTTGTGAACAATCTTTTGTTTTGTTTTTCAATACAACTAAATCTCTTATGTACTACCTGATAGACCATAAAGACCAACTACTGGTCTCCCTGAGAAAAGCTGAGCCAAATGTTCATACTCCTAATTTCTTCTTGTTTTGCATATTTGCCTTGGGTGATCTCATTGGCTCACATGACTTTAATTTTTATCTATCAAATGATATTTTTAAACATTATGTAGCACATAAAATGATAAACCAAATCTACTGCTTCATCTCCAGTTGCAAGTTAGAAAAGATTATTTTCATTTTCCCACTGGATTTTCAGTAGACTTCTATGACTATATTAGATGAACTAATCATCAATGCCAACCCTAATATCTATTCCTACTTCTGATGGTGAATTAAAATTCGTATTTCAAATAATCTTGAAATACACTTGGCTGACCCTATATGATAACTCTGAGTAAAAATTTTTTTTTTTTTTTTTAAGACAGAGTCTTGCTCTGTCGCCCAGGCTTGAGTGCAGTGGCACAATCTCTGCTCACTGCAAGCTCCGCCTCCCGGGTTCACGCCATTCTCCTGCCTCAGCCTCCCGAGTAGCTGGGACTACAGGCGCCCGCCACCAAGCCTGGCTAATTTTTTTTTTATTTTTAGTAGAGACGGGGTTTCACTGTGTTAGCCAGGATGGTCTCAATCTCCTGACCTCGTGATCCGCCCGCCTCGGCCTCCCACAGTGCTGGGATTACAGGCATGAGCCACCGCGCCCAGCAACTCTGAGTAAAATTTTATGCTAGAAACAGTTTCTTATTTATTAGTATTTTCAACTATGCTTTCCAAATATTTTTAAAGTTTTTTTATCTTGTAAAGATTAATTAACTATAATTGAAAAAGTAAGCACCTCACCTCACTATAGCACAAAAGAACTTCACCACTGTCAACAGTCTATGCTCTACATTTTTTGTCAGAAGGAAGTGACAAACTTCTGTAAAGTTAGCTATCTCACTTAAATATCAAATGCAGGCACATTGTCAATCTACGTATGAAAGGTACAAATAAATATAGATGGAAGATTTAATATGTTCTTCCCATCTATATGGCATCTGTCTTTGGTGCCTGACCATATTAATTCAGCACACCATTCTTCTTTTTTTTTTTTTTTTCTTTTATTATTATTATTATTATTATTATTATTATTATACTTTAGGTTTTATGGTACATGTGCGCAATTTTGTGAGATAGAGTTGCGCTCTTGTCGCCAGGCTGGAGTGCAATGGCACCATCTTGGCTCACCGCAACCTCTGCCTCCTGTGTTCAAGTGATTCTCCTGCCTCAGTCTCCTGAGTAGCTGAGATTACAGGCATGCGCCACCACGCCCAGTTAATTTTGTATTTTTAGTAGAGATGGGATTTCTCCATGTTGGTCAGGCTGGTTTCAAACTCCCAACCTCAGGTGATCCGCCTGCCTCAGCCTCCCAAAGTGCTGGTATTACAGATGTGAGCCACAGGCCCGGCCCAGCACACCATTCTTATACATGCTGACCCCACAGCTCCAGCCATGAGCATTTTTGACTCTGCCGGAGGGCTTTCCCTGGTCACTAAAACCTTTATGGCCTGCATATGAGGATACAAGAAGTACCAAGAAATTCATGTTCCCATGGGCAATGTTCAACCAATGACTAAGAAGAGTTGGTGTACAGTTGTCAGTTCTCCTGTCCCTTCAGTTGAGATGGTGCTGAAGTATAATCTACACTTTGCCCTAGAGGTCCCTAGCTGAATTGAACACCAGTTGCACTCAGGAATAACCTGCTCAATATAACATTCTTTATGGAATTCCTTCCCATCCCTATTTACTAGGAAGTAAAATATTACTTCCTGGCTTTCTTACTATTGCTTTCTGGGATCACTTCCCCAGAAGACTTTTGCTTACATGCTGGTCTCAGGGTCTGCCGCTGAGGAAGCACAACATAAGACCAAATGACCCATGAGTCAATTTGCGTTCACCCTGGGGACATGCACCAAACTTTGGAGACCACTTTTCTATTACATAAAGTCTGTATATCCTGGACTACAGCACAAAAGAACCTCATAATCTGGCCCTTTCCTACCAGCTGTTATTCTTTATCACCCTCTCTCCTCACCTACAGTGAGGTCACACTGAATATCTAATCACTCGGTAAAAGTTTCTTCCTCATTTACTATTTTAATTCATTGCATCATTCTATGATCTGTCTTCTATATCAGCTCGCAAATTTATTGGAGGTACAGGTCATCTTTTGTGTCTGGAATGAAATATATTTTCAAATGGGTGAAATAGAAGAATGAACAAATAGATTAATGGATTAATGAATTAAAGTACATCTCAAATACCATCTAAATAGAATTAACTCATGAAAAAAAACTTTTTCAACCATATAGTCTAATATGTAGCATGATACAATGGAAGTGCAAATCCTGGGATGAAGAACTTGGATGGCTCTAGTGATAGCCATGAGATCAACTCTTTAACAGGTATAATTTTATTGGTAAAGGTGCTACTTCTATAAAAAAAATATTTTCTTTTCAAGAACTAGGCAAAAGAGATGGGGTGATACAGATCAACCATGTGGAATGTCTCAATATATGCACCAGGAATTTTTTTTTTAAGTAGTGACTTGTATAAAGGAATTGCTACAGACACAAAATATCCCACATTTATTCATCAAAGAAACAACTGCATTAGATTCCTCATATCCGGATTGAATAATATACACAGGTGTTACCAGAATTCATAAAAAGGTTTTAATCACCCGAGACTCATATGTTTTATAGATTATCGTATGAAGGAAAGAATGTTCATCCTACCCCTTCCTAAAAGCATTGCATGGTTTGTACCAAAAAGTTACAGTGTCTCCAGAACAAAGCTAAATATAGGGTCTGCACTTACTGACCAATTATCATGATAAAACCAACCTAACCACAACATAACCAAATGATTGAGATGTTCATTTAAAAAAGCAGAGTTAGCAGCTAAATGGAAGCATCCATTAACAAATTCGTTTTCAAGTTGTGTGCAAAACCAAATTTAGTTTAAAGAATAACCCAGTTTTGTTTTACAATGTACCTCAAAAGACAGCAATAAAAGTTTTAGGGAGCAATATGTATTACGTAAAATATCAAAATAAATTTTACTGTTTTGACCTTTTGGATATTCCTTCTACACAATTTCATTCCTCTTGCTTTCCTCTATTTCAGCTTCAGGTGAGAGTAACAGACAGTGAATCATCAAAGTCTAAAACATGCAAACACTTTAGGAGTACGGTTCCTGCAAAACTTGATATAGCCGTAATCTTTCACAAATTAAATTCTGAAGGTTAAAAATAACTCAACACTGAGAAAAAGTTAGAAAGAGAGAGGAAAGATATGCCCTTAGGGAGCTTTGAGAGTCTGCTTCTATTGTATTATAATAACCTGATTTCCCTATGCTTGTTACCATTCCTTACTTTTAGCCTCTGAGATTCCTGGCTTTTAGACAAAACAAGTTAATAATGACAAATAAAAACAAATGTGTTCACAGAAGTTGTTTATTTATTTTTTTCACCAAAGTTTGCCATAAGGAAAGGCCAAAGCATTGTCATCCAGGTGTCGGTTTGGAATCTTTAGACTCACCTGTCTTTCACAAAAACAACAAAATACATCTCTATCAAAAGTCATTGCTGCCAAAATAAATTCACTTCAGGCAGTAGGTATTTCAATAGATAATAAACTGGATGGATTAGATGCCAGAGTTGCTATGTTAGTAAGCCCAGATGGAAACACAGATCAAAACATAGAATGGCTAGAAGGCATGGTAAAAAAAAAATACAGGCAGAGGAGGGCTCTGCCTGCTTCTTTTGCAAAGCCATCAAAGACATAAAGATCTTTGAGCTTCGGAGGGAAAACCCAGGCAGAAAAAAAAAAAAGAATTATTACAGCAGGCACCGTCTACATTTTTTTTCCTTAGACTGCCATTTTCATAGAACCTAAATTCAGGTAGGGACAAAATCCTATATTTTAAATTAAGTTGTGAGCCAAAGAACATATCATCAGCTAAAATTAATATAAAAATATATCTCTTAATTATTATCTTTGATTTTCACTTTAACCCAACATTTAGTTTTTTTAGATATTATTCATTTTTTCTTTCTTTGCCTTCAATATTCTTTGAAGAAAGATGTTACTGAACAGTAAAAATGTCTCACCATCAGAGAACAGAAGAGAAGAATAAAGCAAATTATAATATTCAAAAGATGAAATAAAAATACTACAGACTCAGAAAAATACAGTCACATAAATACCCACTAAGCTGATAGCGATGGATTGTATTAACATGTTGCTTTTCTTCAGCATCATCAATAAAGCATCTTGCTCTAATGGATTGAAAACAAAAATGTAATTCTACTTATTGAATATTCTGATAGTCAGTTAATATTTGCCACTGTAGTCCCTTGACTATCTAAGAGAAAGCCAAATAACAGGTTCATTTTAGATGAAAACAATGGCTTTATTATCTTTGTTGTCTCTTGCATTGTGACAGCAGATCCCAGCAGATGTTTCCATGTGTGTTGTTATGCACAGCGCAGACTTCCGTATAAATCATAGAATCAAGCATTCTATACTTGCATTGATGTTTTTCTTTTTACACTTTGATTGAAATGATATTATTATTATGCTCACTTAGTATTTATTGAGCACCCACATGAGTGCATTGCACAGCTGCATAATACAAAAAGACAGCCCCAATGCTACACAGACATTTGATTTTTTAAAAATAACAACTCTCCCTTTACTCACATTAAATTGGTTATTACCTACCAAATGTTTTGTTTTAGTTTTGCATGGTTACCTATTTTACAAAATCAGATCAATTTTTAATGACTCCGTTAAATTGCAATGTCTACATTCAGAAAATGGACCAAATAAAATCCACTCTTGAGGTAGTTAAAAAGCATGAAAACAAGACTTGGCAGAATGCTCAGTCATTTCTGTGAGCATGATTACAGACAGAAATAAGAAACAGGCATGCAGTTAAAATCCAGATGTTAGAATTTTTATGAAAATGATTTTCTTCCCAAGGCAACATATTTTTCAGGTAAAAAGCAAAAATCACAGCAAAAGACAAATGTCACCATGAATGTGCTCAGAGAACCATTTACCATATAAGCAACAAAAGGCATATTGTATATCTGAATTGACACTTGGCCCTGGAAACAACCTAGAATGTACAGTTTCAGAGACTTCCCCTTGCCTGCAAGGATTAAAAATTAATACTATGTATTAAAAGGTGAAGCTTTCAGACAATTTTAGCTTAGCCATCATTAGTGAAATTGACACACTCTCCAACACTTTTGACTTCCAGGCATATTCCAGTCTTTGCAGAAGTTGCGTATTCCTGTATCTTCAAAAGTTTAGGCTGGAGTGTCTTTATATATACAGGCAGTATGTAAAATGTGACATGAGACATTCTTGTACTAATAATTAGAAGGTAAACTTGACCAAAATTTCTGGTCTGGTATTTAAAAATATTTGTGATGGTTACTTTTAGACATCAACTTTACTGGATTAAGAAATACCTAGAGAAGTTAGAAAAGCATTAATTCTGTGTGTGTCTGTGAGTGTTTTCACATGAAATTGGATTCAGTCTGTGGACTGAATGAAAAGGATCCACCTTTAATGTGGGCAGGAACCATCCAATCAGCTGGGAGCTTGGATAAAACAAAAAGGATTTCCTTTCTGTCCTGGAGCTGGGACACACTCTTCTCCTACCCTTGGACATCAGGACCCTAGGCTTTTTCGTCTTGGGACTCAGGATTTATACCTTGGGTTTACAGGCCTCCCAGCCTCAATGGAGAATTTTACCATCAGCTTCCATGTTTCTGAGATTTTCAAACTTTGACTGGGCCACACTACTGGCACCCTAGGGTCTTCAGCTTGCAGATAGCTTGTCACAAGATTTCTTAACCAGCATAATTTCATGAACCAACTCCCCAAATAAATCTCTCGTATAGGTATATGTATATGTATATGTATATGTATATGTGTACCTGTGTCTGCATCTATATCTGTATCTAGATCCTATTGGCTCTGTCTCTCTAGAAAATCCTGAATAATAGGTTTTATTTTATTATGTATATGTATATGTGTATATGTACATATGTGTGTGTGTGTATATATATGTGTGTGTGTGTATGTGTGTGTGTATATATATATATATGAATGACAGTGTCTTGCTGTCACTCAGGCTGAAGTGCAGTGGTATAATCACAGCTTACTGTACCCTTTACCTCCTGAGCTCAGGTGATCCTCCCACCTCAGCCTCCTGAGTAGCTGGGACTCTAGGTATGTACCACCATGCTGGCTAATTTTTGTGTTTTTTGTAGGGATGGGGTTTTCCCATGGTCCCCAGGCTGGTTTTGAACTTCTGGACCCAAGCGATCTGCCCACCTTGGCCTCCCAAAATGCTGGAATTACAGGCCTGAGCCAACATCCTAGGCCTGAATTATTTTAAATGCCTTAAAAAATGTTCACGTTATTTAACCCAAAGACACAACATCATTTGGTAATTAAAAATTTATTCAATTTTCTCAACAATACTTGTTAAACACTTACTACATTTTTGGTACTATGCTAATTGCTAAAGAGTCAATGGTAAAAATAAATAATTTTTTAAAAATGTTGTCTTTACCTTCACAGAGGTTATAATCTAGTAAAAAAAGGCAAATTTTTAAAATTATACATATATACACAGAATTGCAAGTACTGAAAAAGCAAGGAAGGAAAAATATAAGACCTTATGAGAGCCTAACATTATGAGCTGTATCCATAGATACAGCTAATCCATAGATTAGGACCTAGAGACCTCTCCAAGACAGAGTTTCCCCAGGCTCCACCTACAACCTCCTCTTCTTTCAGATGCTGTGTTCAATTCCTCTCACAATGATCCTTATTTGACCTTACTAAGATTAAGTTGACGGTCCTTTCTACTTTTATCCCAATCCATCTGTCCCTTTTTCTTCACTTTCTAATTATTCTGTTTATATTTCATGGTGTGTTACTTCAAAATCCCTCTGGCTAACACCCTAAATCCTTGTTCCTCTATCTTCTTGTTGCTTCCACCTGGCAAACGCTACTGGGGAGAACTGCTTCCCACTCATCCTGTCTGCTCCTGAGCTTTGAGTGCTACTGGAAGAAGATCCACTGCAGAGTGGTCCCTGATTCACAAAACTTAAATGAGTCCTTAAACTCACCTGCTTGTCCTATTGCATTTTGAACCTTCTCCTCTAATCCCAGAGTTTCCTCTGCCCTTCTACCACTCACATTCAGTTCATCTGCTACTTCAAAAAGAAAACCATCACATTAAACTTTTATCTTCCCAACACTAAAAATGCAACCTGCACAATGTCATCCATCCTTTATTCTTACCACTTATTGCTATGAAAGAGTCTCTTTTTCCTACTTAAGTCTAATTCCGCTCTCAATTTCTTGAGAAACGTAGGTATTGAACTTTCTCTCTTGATATTTCACCTCTCTTTCAAATAGATGTTTTTCCTTCATTAAAAGAAAAATTTAGGAAAAAAGTCCCAACCTGATTGTACATTTCTCTACTTATATATTCTTTCTCTGGTTGCCTTTAGAACTGATCTCATGAAGAGTTCTTGTGTTTAGATTCTCCAATTCCATAATTCCCATGGCCTCAGATAATATTCTCTACTCCCTGGGCTTCCATAGAACTTTATATTCCTTACTTTCTTCTCAACTCTCTGGTATCATTTTTCTGTCTTCTTTGGAGATTCTTTGTTCTCTCTAGCCATTAGACATTGGTGCTTCCCAATACTCAATCAGACTCTCATCTCTTCATTCTACACTCTGTCCCAATGCAATCTCATCCACTATTTGTCTCCAATAGACATGTGTCTCCTAGATTTATATCACTGTTCGGTATTCTCCACATGGTTATGTAAAAGCCAATTCATATTCATATTTTTAAATACCCTAAAACGTAACTCATGAACTTTCCCTCCCACTTCTAAAACACCTCTAATGTTTCCTTTCATACAGAATGGCACTCTTATTCATCTAGTTGCCTGTATTAACTCTCCAGAGAGATAGAAGCAATAGTGTGCAAGGATGGATGGATCAATAGATTGATAGATCAGATAGATAGATAGATAGACAGATAGATAGATAGGATTTATTATGCGGAGTGGCTCATACAATTATGGAAGCTGAGAAATTTCACAATATGCCATCTGTAAGCTGGAGAACCACAGAATCTAGCAGCATGGCCTAGTCCAAGTACAAAAGTCTCAGAACAAGGGAAGCCAATCACGTAAATCTCAGTCCAAGTCAAAGCCTTCAAAACATGGTAGGCTGCTTGTGCAAAAGTCCTGGAGTACAAAGGGCAGAGAATCTGAGCTCTTATGTTCAAGAGTAGGAGAAGAAGGGCTTCTCAGCTCCAGAAGAAAGAGAGGTAATTCACCTTTCCTTTTCTCTCTCTTTTTTTTTTTGACAGGATCTCACTATGTTGCCCAGGCTGGATTGCAGTGGCTATTCACAGGCTTGATCCCAAAACTGATCAGCAGTAAAGTTTTGACTTGCTTTGTTTCTGTCCTGGGTTGATTTACCCCTCCTTAGGCAACCTGGTGGTTCCCCATTCTTGGGAGGTCAACATATTAATGCAGAACATAGTGTGGACCCCCAATTGGCATAGCACACTACAGCCCAGAAGTCCTGGACTCAAGCCATCCTCCTGCCTCCAGAGTAGCTGAGACTACACGCATGAACCATCATGCCCAGCTCCTCCATCTTTCTGTTCTATTGGGCCCATCAGCCAATTGAATGGTGCCCACTCACCTCGGATGAGGGCAGATATTCTTTACTCTGTCCACTTATTCAAATGCCAGTCTCTTCCAGAAACACCATCATGTCCATAACACAGAAATAATGCTTTACCAGCTATCTGGGGCTCCCTTAATCTAGTCAAGTTGACAACTAAAATTAAACATCCCATTGCCCAAGCCAGAAGCCTATGAATGATTTGGCTCCCAGGCTTGCTTCCCAAATCTAATCTGTCACAGAATCCTGTCATTTAATCTTTTAACTATTACTTACTTATGTTTACTTTTTCCCAGCTCTCCCATCACCACCCTAGTTCAAAGCATCATTTCTCACTTCAACGACTTCAACAAGCTTGTAGCTGTTCAGTAGCGACCTCCTCATTCAAGCAGAATTATATTCTTGAAATGCAAATCTCTTCATGTCATGTCCCCACTAGAAACACTTCAAGGGTTTTTCTAGCTTCTTGGGTAAAGGAAACTGCTTAATACGTCCTGGATGATTCTATATTGATGAACTCTATCTACCTCTCAGATTCCATCTTGCATTATGCTTCTCCGCTCTCCTCTCTATGGTCCAGTCATCCTTGACCTTGTTTCAGCCCCACACATGAGATATTTTTTATCTTGTTATGTGCTTCTCTGAACACTCCATTCTGTCAGATTATAATTTGGGTGGCCCTTTTGACAGTGAGACTCTTTTGAGAGTGAAATTGCCTTCTATTAAAAATAATACAGGGATAACAGAGATAAACAAGAGTGATTGTGCCTCAGTTTCAATTGAAGCATGAATATAATAGTGATTAAGATACAATAGTGATTATCAAAATGATTCATCATCACTACCACCACTTCAATGCCACTCATGACATTTAATGACTCACCCATATAGCACACCTACAACATTCTATATTTGGAGCTGCCATATTCACCATGATTCTTCCCAGATTTCCAACTCTGTGATTTCTTCACCTATAGATTCTAGTGGAGCTTGGTCCATGCATTTGTATATTTTATTATATTGTATTTAACATGAATTATGTTGCAATTATTTCTCCCTTACATTACCGTTTTATTTATTTAATTTTTTTTCAATTATGTGTGAGATAGTGTTACAGTCTGAATATTTGTGTCTCCCCAAAATTCATACGTTGAAGCCTATTCCCCAGTGTGACAGTATTGAAGTTGGGGTTTTGGGAGGTCATTAGATCTTAAGGCCTCCACTCTTCTGAATGATACTACCATCCTTGTAAAAGATCACCCAGAGAGCTAGCCAGCCCCCTTCCACCATGTGAGGACGCAGCAGAATGTGGGCCGTCACCAGAAACTGCAACTGCCGGCACCTTGATCTTAGACTTTCCACCCTCCAGAACTGCAAGCAATAAGCTTATGTTGCTTGTAAATCACCTAGTCTAATATATTTTGCTGTAGCAGCCCAAACAGACTAGGACAGGTTAAATTATCTATGAATTAAATTCAGAGTAACCAAAAATGGTTTACAGCACCCTAGGTAAGAAGGCCTTATATGAATATTTCCCTAAAAAAAAATCATGAGTAGAATATTTTAATGTATGAGAATGCTCTTTTTAGAAGTGTATATAAGGGGGGATTGTCAAGGATCCCAAAGCAAAGATTCTCCTAGAGTACCCATGACCTGGTCTAGAGACTTTTAGTTTGTCGCTATAGAGTTGACTTCATTCACTCCTCTGTACTTGTTCTTTGCCCTGGTGGCTGAACCACACTGATTGCATCACCTCAGAGGACATCTTTGTTCCTGGCTTTTCAGTGGTAAGGCCAACAGAGACGGGAAGCAGTTATCACTGAGAGGAAGGAAAGGAAAGTGAGATAGGTGTTTGATTCTTCAAGTTCTTTCCTGCTGTATGGCTTAGGGTGGCTCTTTGTTGAAGTCCATGGTAATATACCAAGATATGGGGAGGAGATGCCTTGACTTTGGGCTGAGCACTCTAGAGGGCCCTATTCTGCCCCTTGTTTGGCCTTGTCCCTACCACAGAGCAAGGATCTATAGGCCAAGGGAACATTCCCACCCAGAGCTCAGCCTCTGCATGCTAGACCATGTCCTTGGTACACAGGTCTGCACAATCCCCTGCTAAAACAGCTCTAACCCTATTTGTAGGGTCTGAGTGGGTAGGTACAGCTTTTTGGGGAAGGGTGATCAGGATGAAGACGGTGTTTAATAACATGGAATCAAGGGTTAATATACACACATATGAGGTCTATTCCAGCTTAAAAGGTGACTCCAGGGATGTGAAGAGGTGTGAGGCAGGCCTGGGCCAGGAGTGGCAATGTGTCCTTCCACACTGCAATGTGCCAGTGAGAAACTCCATGGAGTCTAAGACTTTGAAATACAAATTAGGCCTTCCAAGCCATTATAAGGTTCTGTTAAGGTAAGGTAACAGAATTTATTGTATTTCTCTGTTAGCCTGATTTATTACTTTTAAATATTTACAGGTATGGTTTGTAGTCCTCAATTTTTGGTCTTGCCCAGGGCTGCATAAATGCTAGATGTGGACCAAGTCCACAGGTTTTTGTCAAGCGGCCTTCTCCATACAGGTGACCTTTCACTTTAGGTCTAAGGTAATGACAGCTCCTTTTAGCAGCACTTCCCATATTGGTCTTCCTATATTCCACCCATGCCTTTGCAAATCTTCCTTAAATTAAACTCTTCTGAATTAACCTGTATGAGTACAGCATCTATTTCCTACCAGGACTCTCATAGTCACTAAGCCCTGAAGCCAAAAACTGAAAGCATGATAATGTCACATGATTACAGGGCAGTAATTTGAACTTAGGTGTAAACTCTGTGTAAAATATAAATGTGTACTGATGTTTAGTTATGTAATATACATAGGCTAACTAGTTGCTTGAGCAAAGAAACCCAGTTCTAGAACATTTGTAGCTATAGTTGCACCAGATACACCTATTTTTAAAAGATGCCTTGTGTTTTTTATTTTTTTTCTATCCAGTCCATGCTCTTGCTGTTTTATCTGCTGGAATTTGTTGCACAAATTGCTATTTCTCCCCTGAAGGGATGAGGCACACAGAACTTCTTGGGAACACCCTGTCTACCAAATCAAAGACTACCCTTAACATCTCCATGCTCCCCAGGTACCATGCCCAACCATGCCCAAGTACCATTCCCCAAAGGCAAATTCTATAATTCTCCATGATTTGGGAAAAAAAATCTACTTTTCTTTCCAACTAGGACTTGGGAGATCAAAAGATAACATCAGGGCTTGTTTTTGCACTGAATTGCTTTTGCCTTTACTAAAATACATGTATACACAATATAGAAATAAACAAGTCTGTTAAAATATGAGAAAATTCTCAAAAGCACTTTATTTGAGTAGCCCCAATATATATTACCTTTATTTTCTATTGCATTTTTAAATGTTTTCTATAATTAAAACTTACCTTTATTTTCTATTGCATTTTTAATGTTTCCTATAATTAAGAGTCATTGTAAGAGCCATACGTATTCAGAATTCAACAAATTGTTTTAGAATAAAACTTCTGATTCTGGAACTTCTTAGTGAGCATCCCAGAGATAATAGAGAGATAAGTAACCCTATAAAGAGACAGACTAAGAAGGCTGAAGAGCCTAAAAAAGATAGACAACCTGGATCTTTTAATTTGACCAGAGAAAATTAGAAAATACTATTAGAGTTTTCAACCATCTATTAGACGAGGTCATGAGCCTAAAACAGCCATTTCAAATTATACATGTAAGAAAACTTAGGAAATTTGTCAAGTATTATCAGGATAATGGGAGGCTCCAGAAATATTCCAAAGTATTGGTCATTAATTAGTTCACTACACTATACAGATATTCACTGATGTCCATTAAGCACCAGACATTGTTTATGGTGCTGTAGATATAGCAATGGAGAGGTAAGTCAAGATTTCTGCTCTCTTAGAATTGTATAATTTGAGGTAAGATATTAAACAAGTAAGCAAGGAAATGACCAAAATAAATTTATATAGTAATATGTGTTGTTAAGGCAAAAATATTGAAGTATGACAGAAGATGAAAAGAAAAACTGCTATCAATCATGTGGTCGGCAAGTCCTCTTTAAGGAGGTGACATAATGCTAAGCCTTGAATGGATTCTTCCAGTTAAATGAACCATTAATTCTCATTTTCTAAAAGGAAAACCAATTTGCCTTTCAATTTAGGTGCAACCTCTGTATAAAATATAAGTGTGTTTAATTGATGTTTAATTATGTAATATACATAGGCTAACTAGTTGCTTGAGCTGGTCACCAAAATGACAGGGAACATGAAGGTCAGATGAGATGAATTCTGGGACTAACTCAGATACGCTTTTGGAGGCTTTATATAGAGTTCAGAAATCTCAAGTCTCTAGCCAAATGTCAAAGATTCAACAAAGGGTAATAGAAAAGATAACCTGAAAGCTGTAAGTCACCACCAAGAGCACCTTTTAGGCATGATCTTCATCAGCAGGAAAAGGACCAATGCATGTGCTGTAGATCCACATGGATAGAAGTGGGGAAAAGGCGGTTGTATTGCATATATTTATGTCTGCAGTTTGAGAATGGGACAGAGTTTTAGTACTTCGTCTTGGTTGCACATGTTGTTTGATTGGATGTAATTGTTATCTACCATTGTGGTTAATGGTTTGGACAGAAATATGACAGATGACAGATTCTACAAGGGCACTGAATGGGTAACATGTAATAAAGTGTGCCAGATTGACTTATGGATGTTATTGTCCCAGGACTTGATTTATTTCCAGCATTATGTTCAACCTTCATGCACAAATATGTGAAATGGATCAATTAGCTATTTCATAAAGATTTTCCTTTTTATTCAGGGCTGTGAATAAGATCACTACTCCTTTACAGATTTTCCCAGGAGCTACATTTGAATTGAAGAAGAGCCATTTTAAGAGATTCATAACTCCTTTACACTTACAGCTTCAGATGAAATAATAAAGGAGAGGCACAGTTTACCATCTTCTTCCCATTTTGCTTTGGTGCTCTTTTATTTTCACTTTATAACTGTAGGCAAGACTTGATTGATGGGCATAATAAAGGATTTGAGTAGTTTAAGAAAATAAGGCAAGCTAATAGGAATAAAACAAACCATTTTTCATTTTCATAAGTCTTGAAATAGATTTAGGATGCTACTCCAGTGGCCCCATGAGCGTGGACAGTTTCTTTGCAATTGGTTCTGGATGAATGGACTGTTCTGCTTACTAAGAAAATATTTATAAAGGTACAGTGAATTTTGGCCAGGCGCAGTGGCTCACACCTGTAATCCCAGCACTTTGGGAGGCCAAGGCAGGCGGATCACCTGAGGTGAGGAGTTCGAGACCAGCCTGGCCAACATGGTGAAACTCCATCTCTACTAAAAATACAAAATTAGCCGGGCATGGTGGTGCATGCCTGTAATCCCAGCTACTCAGGAGGCTGAGGCAGGAGAATCGCTTGAACCTGGGAGGCAAAGTTGCGGTGAGCCGAGATTGCGCTACTGCACACCAGCCTGGGCGACAGAGCAGGACTGCATCTCAAAAAAAAAGATACCGTGAATTTCAAGCATGGATACATCATGTTTTTGATAGGCATATCTAGCATGTATATTGTATTTAAAGATAGACAAATTTGAAAATGACTAATTATTTCCTACATTCTCACTTGATTATACGTATCAGTGGTCTACTTTAAGTGACAAGAAATTTTATTGAAGAAATACTGCCACTTGGAAATGCCAGTTTAAAATCAAATCAAATCAAATTATATAAGATTATTACATTAAATATTAAAAAGGAGTGTTCCTGGGGTTATTTTTAAAGCAATTATAGTTTATGTAAAAGTATGAAACAACAGCAAATATATATATTTATATATGTGATATATTATATACATGTGTATGTGTGTGTGTGTGTGTGTGTGTGTATATATGTATGTGTACATATATAGATATAGCATTCTTGGATTTCAGGGACCACTAGTATCCATATAAAACCCATGACAAAGAATGACCATAAAAAACTGCAACACAGGCCAGGCGTGGTGGCTCACACCTGTAATCCCAGCACTTTGGGAGGCCAAGGCGGGTGGATCACCAGGTCAGGAAATCAAGACCATCCTGGCTAACATGGTGAAACCCTGTCTCTACTAAAAATACAAAAACAAAATTAGCCGGGCGCCTGTAGTCCCAGCTACTTGGGAGGCTGAGGCAGGAGAATGGCGTGAACCCATGAGGCAGAGCTTGCAGAGAGCTGAGATCACACCACTGCACTCCAGCCTGGGCAACAGAGTGACTCTCTGTTTAAAAAAAAAAAAAAAAAAAAAAAAAAACCTGCAACACATGAGCAATTATGAAATGATTAGCTTCTCTTCTCCCAGCACTGAAGATTACGTGAGACTCCAAAAAACAACAGGCAACTTGATATATTCCTGGCTGTATTTAAATTGGAACATACATGGTCTGGTTCCAGCACTGGTCCCACTAATAGACTGCAGCACTATTCACAATAGCCAAGATTCGTAGGTAACCTAAAGGCCCATCAATAGATAAATGGATAAAGAAAATGTGGTACATATATACAACGGAATACTATTCAGCCATAAAAAGTAATAAGATCCTGTTATTTGCAAGAGATATGGATGGAACTAGAGGACATTATGTTAAGCTGCATAAGCCAGGCATGGAAAGGCAAACTGTATGTTCTCACTTATTTGTGGGAGCTAGAATTTAAAATAATTAAACTCATGGATGTAGAAAGTAGAATGACTTAGCAGAGGCTGGGAAGGGTGCGGGGGGAAAATGAGGATGATTACTGAGTACAAAAATATGTGGGATGAATATTATCTAGTATCTGATAGTACAACAAGGGTGATTACAGTTAACAAAAATTTATTACACACTTAAAAATAACTGAGTATAATTGAAATGTTTGTAACACACAAAAATATAATAAGTGCTTGAAGTGGTTTTTACCCCATTTACTGTGATGTGATTATTTTGCATTGTATGCAAAATATCTTATCCAAATATCTTATGTACCTCACAAATATATGCACCTACTATGTACCCACAAAAATTAAAAAATAAAATAATGTATTATTTGGGGCATATCATTTAATCTCTCTACGCCATAGTTTTCCTCATATGTAAAACAAAATTGTTGTAGTAGATGATGCTCAAGGTTCCTTTCATTTTATACTGTAATGTAGTACTGCTGTTTACTCTTAAAGAGCTCACATGTAAAATCTAGAGAATGTAATTCTTAGCTTGAAGTAAAGCCTGTTTGCATAGAAGTCATGATATCTGTCTTAGTCTGCTAGAGTGGCCATAACAAAATATCGCAGACTGGGTGGTTTAAACGACAGACATTTATGTCTTTGGCCATAACAAAATACCACAGACTGGGTGTCTTAAACAACAGATATTTGTGTCTTTGGCCATAACAAAATACCACAGACTGGGTGGCTTAAACAACAGACATTTATGTCTTACCATTCCGAAGGCTGAAAGTTCAAGATTGAGGAGTCAGCAGGTTTGGTTTCTTGGATCCTCTCTCCTTGGCTGGCAGGTGGCCATTTTCTCACTGTGTCCTCACATGGCATTTTCTATTGCATACACACATCCCTAGTGTGTCTCTCATTGTAAGGGCACCAGGAATATCCTCCTTAAAGGCCCTATCTTTGAATACAAATATTGAGGGTTGTTGCTTCAACATATAAATTTTGGGTGACACAATTCAATTCATAGAAATATCCTAAAAATAGTGATGAATAAAAGGACCAAATGTGTAAGAGTTTTATACCAAATGTACAAATGTATCTGAGACACCAAAAAATATGTTTTATAATTCTGTATTTATGTGTGTATACATACATACACATTTGTATACATATTTTCATTTATTTTTGGAATCAAGTTATCTTACTAACTGATCATTCTAGGATTCTCAACGTATTGTCTTTTTAATGGATTCTGCATATGGTTTCAAATTTTATAGGTTCTAATTTTAAAGTATAAAAAATGTAAATGTAAAATAAAACCAAAAACCCATAATAGATAATTTAGTCCTAAAATTAGCCCTTTATTTGCATGCCAGTTAATGATAATAGGAGAAACTTAGCTCTGTGATGTTTTCAGTGAAAACATTCCAAGAGTAAACCTTTTTCTTTGTAACAATCATTTCTGTGTGAGGCAGTTCTGGTCTTGTATCTGTCAGAGAATCTGGGCAGGGAATCATTGTTCTGCTCTCAGCATTATCTCTGAGTTTGGGTTTTCCCTGAGCTTGGATGCCCTTCTTAGCTCTATTGCGTTGGAGAGGATATAGTCGTCTGCTGTGTGAGCATCACCTAGAGCACTCTTCACCCTTCCACTAGGTCTATGGCTTCAGGTAATTAGTGGGCATGGAGTGTCCTCACCAGCTTCACAACAATGTGTCACAAACAGTTGCGAACACCCTTTTAGTTCAAAGAGGTTCAAAAGAAAGACCTCAGCAGTGTTTTCAAGCCACTTGAGGAAAAACTCCAGTTTGTACATACTTCTGAGAGACCTACTTTGGGGATGCAGGGAACTTCTATTGTCTACCAGACAATGTTACGTTTCTGGATGGTTTTCAGTGATGTTTGTGTTTAAAAAAAAAAAATCAAGCTAAATTCAGCTCTTCTGCTTTTAAGAATAGTGCGATATCATACTTCACAAATATGTGCGACAATGATCAAAGGAACTCATCTTTCTGAACAGGCTGAGGGTCACGGTAGAGCGCCCAGTGAACAGAGCACTTCCGTAATAGAAAGCAGGGGATAGAAAAAACAGATACTACCAAAGTTCAGGCAAAAATCACAATGCTATCCAAATAAAGCTATCTCTCTAGGGATTCTCTTAATTCTTGCAAGTGAGGTTTGCTAATGAGTAATTATATTTCCAATTAATACCATCATTATAATTTACACATTAACTGTGACCCACGTTATGTAAATTGCCCTTGAAACATGTCCAATGTGAAATTTTAAAAATGTATAACTTTGTCCACAAGCTGTAATTTATGTGCTGATTCATAAATTCGTATCAATGAGTTGTGCCTAGTCAGTCCTGCACCAAAACCCTCAGAAGCATAAGGCAGTGGCTAAGACCGTGGAGTCCAAATTTGTATTGCTCGGGTCCAAATAGGGCAACATGGCTTGAACACTTGTGGCCATGTGGGCTTCATAAGTTGACTTTACCTCTTAGACTCAATTTCTCCATCAGTAAAATGAAGATAATAGCTCCCACCACAGAAGGTTGTTGCGAGGCTCAAATGAAGGGGTACACACAAAGCTCTTAGTTTAGTACTCAGTGCAGAGTAAGGATCCAATAAATATTAGCTATAATTACTTTTTTTCTTTAATGGGTTGTTACTGTGCTCTACAGGGGTATATATTAAAAAATAAAACCTCAACATAAAATAAAAGGTCAAAAGTCACTTATCTGTGTGATTTGTATGATGGAAAGTGTATATGAAAACAACAATAACAAATAGAAAGACATTCCTGAAGTAGAAGGCATTGCACAGCTTTTAGATTATGTCTGTATAAATGCAAGCTCTCAAACTGACATTCACTTTCACGTTAAGATAATAAATCACCAGTTGATTTTTTAAAAAAGTGTTCTTGTTATCTTAATAATAAATTCCAATTTATTATCATATATTCTGCTTTCTCTTTTTACTCAAAATCACTGAAACAAACTAAAACCGAATAGCAATTACAAGCATATCTATGTTGAGAATTACCTCAAGTAGCTTAAATGAATTAAAGACATGCTCACGCTTATGCAGGTTGTGTCAAGGAATTCAAAATCAAGATAAAAATTCCAACTAGTAAAATGGTGTGCAGTAAAGAGAAATGTGGTATGTTGTGATTCTAACTAGAAATACTTCACATTGTTTTAGGCTTCAAAGTTGATGCAGACACTATTGATCACCACCACTTGCTTTTCCCCTTTCTGCTTTGCTGAAAGAGCTCTTCCCTCTGCAGACACTCAGAATGCTAGCCATTCACTTTACTGGCCTCTTGCAACTGGGGCACAGGCATGTGATTTCCAGGAGAAGTCTTCTTAATGGCTTATGAGTAAGGACTTCTTCCCTGACAAAAAGAGCAAGGTATAGGAGAAAACATGGCTTCATCTTGCCTTTAGATGTTATTTCCTATAGGTGTGAAAATGGGAGACAGCGAAGCTATCTTAGGATTATAAGGGTCAAGCTTTGCAACTTTTCAAAGAAGCCAACCCAGAAACTTCTAGATTAACCAACCCTGGTAATATTTAACTTCAGAATTTCTGTAATGTGAGATAACAAATGTACCTGGTTTAAACCCCTTTTATCAGATGATATTATAATGCATGCAATTAATATAAGATTTCTTAAGGGGTAGAGTTATGATAACTAATAGTAGCTTTCATAACATTATAAAATTATTATAAAAGCCTTAGTTTAATTAAAATAACCTCATATTGATTATTGAGAAATAATTCTCTAGTCTTAAATCAATCCTACCAACTAGTAGCGGGATAAATAGATTTTTAAAGGATCATAATTCATAATATGATAAATTCATTATGGTCCCATTTGAATAAAAAAATGAGAGAGAAAAAGAGAAGGTGAGGGGAGAGAGGGAGACAAAGAGAATATTTATGAGGATATCAAAATTTTAACATTGCTTACCCTGGGTAATAATTAAAATACACTTTTACTTTAAAAGAATCATTATATGCTCATCTCCACATTTTTGCGTTATCTAATGTTATTAGTATTTAAATTAAAATATAGCTTTTTATGTTGAAAAAATAAAAACATGGATAATTTGTGTCTATTTATTAAACTGTGGTGAATTTGGGGAAAAAAGAAAGAGGTATTCTCATATAATTATTGTGAAAGTATAATATGTGCACATTTTCTGGCAATTTAATAATGTACAATATGACATAGAAAGATGTTCATGACATATATATACTTTGACAGTATATGTGTGTGTTATTTCAATAGCTTCTGCATAAATGCATATGTGCAGGTGTGTTTAGGCAAATAAACACTCTGAAAGAATAATCACCAATTCTTAATGGCAGTTTTAATTGACATAGAATATTATGGAAAGACAATGCAACAGAAAGAGCTAACTATCCTAAATATATACACACCCAATACAGGAGCACCCAGATTAATAAAGCAAGTTCTTAGAGACCTACAAAGATACTTAGACTCCCACACAATAATAGTGGGAGAACTAAACACCCTACTCTCAATATTAGACAGATCAATGAGACAGAAAATTATCAAGGATATCCAGGACTTGAACTGAGCTCTGGACCAAGCGGACTTAATAGACATCTATGGAACTCTCCATCCCAAATCAACAGAATATACATTCTTCTCAGCACCACATAGCACTTATTCTAAAATTGACCACATAATTGGAAGTAAAACACTGCTTAGCAAATGTAAAAGAACAGAAATCACAGCAAACTGTCGCTCAGACCACAGTGCAATCAAATTAGAACTCAAAATTAAGAAACTCACTCAAAATCACACAACTACATGGAAACTGAAGAACCTACTCCTGAATGGCTACTGGGTATATAACGAAATTAGGGCAGAAATAAATATGTTCTTTGAAACCAATGAGAACAAAGACACAACGCACCAGAATCTCTGGGACACATTTAAAGCAGTATGTAGAGGAAAACTGATAGCACTAAATGCCCACAAGAGAAAGCAGGAAAGATCTAAAATCAACACCCTAATGTCACAATTAAAAGAACTAGAGAAGCAAGAGGAAACAAATTCAAAACCTAGCAGAAGACAAGAAATTAACTAAGAGCAGAGTAGAACTGAAGGAGATAGAGACATAAAAAACCCTTCAAAAAATTAATGAACCCAGGAACTGGTTTTTTTAAAAGATCAACAAAATAGACCACTAGCCAGACTAATAAAGAAGAAAAGAGAGAAGAATGAAATAGACACAACAAAATGTGATAAAGGGGATATCACCACCCATCCCACAGAAATACAAACTACCATCAGAGGATACTATAAACACCTCTATGCAAATAAACTAGAAAATCTAGAAGAAATGGATAAATTCCTGGACAAATACACCCTCCCAAGACTAAACCAGGAAGAAGTCAAATCTCTGAACAGACCAATAACAGGTTCTGAAGTTGAGGCAATAATTAATAGCCTACCAACTAAAAGAGGTCCAGGACCAGACGAATTCACAGCCGAATTCTACCAGAGGTACAAAGAGGAGCTGGTATCGTTTCTTCTGAAACTATTCCAATCAATAGAAAAAGAGGGAATCCACCCTAACTCATTTTATGAGGCCAGCATCATCCTGATACCAAAGCCTGGCAGAGACACAAAAACAAAAAACGAGAATTTTAGATCAATATCCCTGATGAACATTGATGCAAAAATCCTCAATAAAATACTGGCAAAGTGAATCCAGCAGCACATCAAAAAGCTTATCCACAATGATGAAGTCGGCTTCATCCCCGGGATGCAAGCCTGGTTCAACATATGTAAATCAATAAACGTAATCCATCACATAAACAGAACCAACGACAAAAACCACATGAATATCTCAATAGATGCAGAAAAGGCCTTCAACAAAATTCAACAGCCCTTCATGCCAAAAACACTCAATAAACTAAGTGCTGATGGAATGTATCTCAAAATAATAAGAGCTATTTGTGACAAACCCACAGCCAATATCATACTGAATGGGCAAAAACTGGAAGCAATCCCTTTGAAAACCAGCACAAGACAAGGATGCCCATCTCTCACCACTCCTATTCAACATAGTATTGGATGTTCCAGCCACAGCAATCAGGCAAGAGAAAGAAATAAAGGGTATTCAAGTAGCAAAAGAGGAAGTCAAATTGTCTCTGTTTGCAGAGGACATGAATGTATATTTAGAAAAACCCATCGTCTCAGCCCCAAATCTCCTTAAGCTGATATGCAACTTCAGCAAAGCCTTAGGATACAAAATCAATGTGCAAAAATCACAAGCATTCCTATACACCAATAACAAAGAGATAGCCAAATCATTGTGAACTTCTATTCACAATTGCTACAAAGAGAATAAAATACCTAGAAATCCAACTTACAAGGGATGTGAAGGACTTCTTCAAGGAGAACTACAAACCACTGCTCAAGGAAATAAGAGAGGACACAAACAAATGGAACAACATTCCATGCTCATTGTTAGGAAAAATCAATACTGTGAAAATGGCCATACTGCCCAAAGTAATTTATAGATTCAATGCTATCCTCATCAAGCTACCACTGACTTTCTTCACAGAGTTGGAAAAAATTACTTTAAATTTCACATAGAACCAAAAAAGCCCACATAGCCAAGACAATCCTTAGCAAAAAATAAAGCTGGAAGCATCACGCTACCCAACTTCAAACTATACTACAAGGCTACAGTAACCAAAACAGCGTGGTACTGTTACCAAAACAGACATGTAGAACAATGGAGCAGAACAGAGGCCTCAGAAATAACACCACACATCTACAACCATCTGATCTTTGGCAAATCTGACAAAAACAAGCAATGGGGAAAGGATTCCCTATTTAATAAATGGTGTTGGGAAAACTGGCTAGCCATATACAGGAAGCTGAAACTGGATCCCTTCCTTACACCTTATACAAAAATTAACTCAAGATGGATTAAACACTTAAATGTAAGACCTAAAACCATAAAAACACTAGAAGAAAACCTAGGTAATACTATTGAGGACATAGGCATGGGCAAAGACTTCATGACTAAAATGCCAAAAGCAATGACAACAAAATCCAGAATAGACTAATGGGCTCTAATTAAACTAAAGAGCTTCTGCACAGCAAAAGAAACTATCAGCAGAGTGAACAGGCAACCTACAGAATGGGAGAAAATTTTTGCATTCTATCCATCTGACAAAGGGCTAATATCCAGAATCTACAAAGAACTTAGATAAATTTACAAGAAATAAACACACAACCCCATCAAAAAATGGGCAAAGGATATGAACAGACACTTCTCAAAAGAAGACATTTATGCAGCTAACAAATGTATGAAAAAATGCTCATTACTGGTCATTAGAGAAATGAAAATCCAAACCACAGTGAGATACCATCTCATGCCAGTTAGAATGGCAATCATTAAAAAGACAGTAAACAACAGATGCTGGAGAGAATGCGGAGAAATAGGAATTATTTTACATTGTTGGTGGGAGTGTAAACTAGTTCAGCCATTGTGGAAGACAGTGTGGGGATTCCTCAAGGATCTAGCACCAGAAATATAATTTGACTCAGCAATCCCATTACTGGGTATATGCCCAAAGGATTATAAATCATTCTACTATAAAGACACATGCACATGTATGTTTATCACAGTAATGTTCACAATAGCAAAGTCTTGGAACCAACCCAAATGCCCATCAATGAAATTGATGATCTTATATTATCTCTAATTTTTTAAAAAATAAACTAAAAAATGTGGTAAAGCAAAAATTTGTTTCTGTCCTTTCAAATTGTGCTATTAAAACTCTCAAAAGACTTGTTGGTAAGCTAGTATATTTGTGTTGGAATTTATATTGAAAGCAGATATGAAAGATTAGCTAGTGGTTGTCATGGTACTTATGAAAGACAACATGTACAGTTGTATCACTCATCGGGAAAGAAGACTGCTTGCTATTTCATTATTCAAATACATGGCAGGCAGGGTTATTTGGCTTTGACTCATTTAAATAACTTTATAGACATTTTTATTTCTAAACAGCATGAATCGTAATCAAACATAATTTTAGTCTACAATTTTAGTCACTGAAATCATTCCTTTCCCAATGAACAGAAACTGTGTCCATGGACTCTCAATTCAACCCATTAATTGAGGGAGTTTATATACCAACACCTTCCTCCCTAAGCATGTAGCTAAGTCCTTTATAGTAGCTACCTTTTCCTATTCTTCTTCTTATCTTCTTTTTGGCCCTCAGTTTTCCCCAAAATGATATTAAGTTAAGGTAGTTCCATGAAAATCCAAAGAAAATAGATGTTTTATATTGTTTTAACTATGGATTATATTTTTCAGTTTTTGAATAAATTTCAATTTCCTGAATACTGTCTCCTTTCCACAGCTGAAAAGCAAGTTCCCTTAGCCAAACATGCATTGTTTCTCCTCTTATTTAGTGTAAACTCCATGGGAGAAGATTTTATTTTTTTGAGACAGGTCTTACTCTGTCACCCAGGCTGGAGTGCAGTGGCAAGATCATGGCTCACTGTAACCTACCTCTCCTGGGCTCAAGCAATCCTCCTACCTCAACCTTCAGAGTAGCTGGAACTACAGGCAGGAGACACTATGCCTGCTAATTTTTTATGTTTTGTAGAGACAGGATCTCATTATGTCACCCAGGCTGGTCTCAAACTTCTGGGTTCCAGCAATCCTCCTACCTTGGCCTCCCAAAGTGCTGGGACTGTGCCTGGCCCCCATAGATCTTTAGTGAAGAGCAAGAGGTCAGTGAAATGAACTAATGAATTAATGAACACATGAAAATCTAACATAATGAAGGAAAGGCACCTATAGTGTTTGGTCTTAATTGGCTAGAAGTTAGAATATATGGCTACATATTTCTTCTGATTTTTTCTATTGCTTAATTTACAGCTTTAAAATTTGTTTTCGGCTTTTGCAAGAAGACCAATTGCCAGAGAATGAGTCAATTTTGTAGCATGAATGTAGGCTCTGTAATTCCTAAAAACTCAGTGTCTACCCAGGCTTCACAAGTTCCTTCCAGTCCATAACTTCAGGCCTCTACTGCATGAGGTTTAAGATCAGGTCACCTTGTTGAGGGAATGCATTGCCTATTTCTGAGTCAGTGGCTATTACTGATTTAATAGATGATAAAATTTCAATAATCTCTCATTCATTTGAAATGTAACCATTTTATTTTATTCACCTATTTTGATTTTACCACAATTTTATTAAGTGAGGGATATTTTTTCTGATTCCCCTTAAGCTCATATTTGCTACATATTTATATCCATAGAAAAACACTTAATTTTTTTCTCTAAAATTTATGTTTATTTTTTCCCAAAAGTCTGGATAAAGACCTGAAATATATTAATTTGTCCATCAAACATTTAATTTCTATAAAGGCCAAGAGAAGAGTGTTGAGAATCTAATCTAGATTGGGTAACATGAGAGAAAAATTATTATAATAATATTCTCATAAGCAAAATAAGCAACTAGATGATATTAATATTAGGTAGATCCACAGAACCAGTGAGAATATAAAGCACACACACAAATGATTTTCTTTTCTGACAAAATTATGGAAAAAATCCACATTAACTAACTTGCCCTGATTCACTGTGTTTAATAGCCTTGAAATGTCTAATTTTCTTTACCAGTTGCAAGGTCTAATGGAACCATATGAAATTGCAGTAACACTGTGAAGGGACACAGTAGGAGATTTATTTTAAGTCTTGTGTGAAAGCTTGGTGCTCATTAAAGTGGAGGATTAATAACACTGTCCACTAGAGCCAGGTATAATGCAGGCCAGTGTTCAGGTATCTAAGCACAGCACTGCAAATCCTCCTTCATCTTGACCTGCTCCCTCCTTATTACTCCAGTCTTATCCTGTTTGAGGAGAGAGTCCAAATCATGCCAAATTGCTCAATGGACATTGCAGCTTGGCTATACATTCAAGGAGAGCAGAAGGGTAGCATGAAATTCCAATTTCTTATCTGATGTTTTAAAAGAATGAAAGAAGTAGTAGCATGTGGTCTCTAAGATAATAGAGAGAAAGACCCCTTCTTTGACTGAGCTGAGTAAAAATATCGGCCTTAGCTCATGTCTATACCAGAAGCTATTAGACCCACCTTTTTCTTAAGGACTATATTATAAAAATGCAAAGAAATTAATGCTGTTTACTAGCAAAAGGGACAGTCCTAATTATTTACAGAAATAAGGGAGATTCCCCAAGAATGTTTGGATATAACTGGAAGCAAGAGAGTTAGGTGTATCTAGTTTAAAAACAAAACAGAAGAATCCACTACACTGGATTTCCATTTCAGTTCTCAGTGTTGTATGAATAAAAAGTTGTTTGTTTTATGTATATTTTCACAATGAATGGAGACTCCCTACTTATTCTTGTACCTTATTCTTTTTATTGCAAAAAAAAAATGCCTGGATCATTCGTCTCTCCAATTCATAAAGACTGAGGACTGAGAGTCACCTTCTAGAAATCTAGACCTACCTTTATTACAAACCCATGATACCAGGCAGGCTGCCGATGTGTTTTACCAGTTGAACCATATTAGTGATCTCGTCAGTTAAAAACCATAAGTTGAATAAATCAATGCTGCACATATTCATAAACAAAGCCTAACAGAAAGGATAAGTAAATTCTATGAAATTATGACTGTGCAATTAGGAAATGAACAGGTTCAATGCTTTTTGTAGCAAGATTTAAAATATATTGCAGATGGCATCTTAAAATCTTTTCTTTAGTTGAAGTTTTAAAATCAATAGAAAGAAAATAAATCAAAAGGGGTTTCAATGAAGTATTTTAACTGCAAATTCTGCACTCTAAAATTTGGATTGGCTTTAGAATACATGTTATCTGAAACATTAAACACCCCATTTAAATCCAGTTAAAGATGAACTATTCTGTAAGAATGGAATCTATCTAGAAAAAAAATCCTCCCCTTATATTTTTGCCCCTGACAGCAAAGGAAAAGGGAGTGATACTGCAGGGGATTAAGCTAGATCAATGTAGGCAAGTTATAGCAGTTGTAACCCTGAGTGACAGCTGAAGTCATTTTCTATGTCAGTCTTCCCCTCCCCTCCATATGCAATTCTTTTCTCTCTGCTCCATTTTCTCTCCCTCCCACTCTATTACATTATACTGCTTCTGTTTCCTTGTATGCTACTCTCCCTTTCCATTCCTTCTGCCTTTATCTTAGGGCTGATAGTGAGCCCCGTAAAATATTGCTCAGCCCTTTCTCTGGTTCTAAAATATAAAAATATTGTTGACTATGTTTATGCTTTATTAATTTCTCTTTCCTTTTTTCTGTCATGCCCATGATATCCCCAGATATTGTCTTTAAAATAATCCCACAGAAGTATCATATCAAAACCACCATATTGTGACCAGTATTATTTTCTGCCTTAATTTGAATCCTGAAATAACAAAAAGGAAGATATGACTTTTTTTTTCTTTTAGCCAAATCAGCTCTAGGATGAGAGAATGTTGTTTTATTCTTTGGGAAAAGATTTTTCCTCGTTAGTTTTTCTCAGACACTGAATTTTTAGACTAGTTCTCACAGTGAAATAATAGAAAATAATTTTCGTTTTCCAAGTTTTAGGGAAGAGCTAATGTATTTGGAAGAGAAACTTTTACTTACCTTTTTCTGGGAAAAACTATACGGTAATCTAGACATAAACATAAAACAATGAAGTTTTATCGAAAGAAAGGGAACACATTTAGTAAAAAATCATTAAAGCAGCACATTTGAGAAACACCGGGGTGTTAGGTTGTAAGACAAAGCATTGGCTTGGGCACCAGGTCTGCCATGAGCCAGCTGTATTACTCTGGGCCAGTTACATGCTCTCTAAGGACCTTAGGTTCCTCATCTCTCAAACGAGGTATTTATACTAAATGATTTCTTCAATTCTGGAGGCAAGACCATGACACTGAAACCATGATATATTTGGTAATGTTTTTCTTTTCAAGTTGCCAGTGGAGTTAATTGTCCACCCAGGGTGAAGTCACAATAATGTTGCAATTTCATTGCACTCTTTGATGTTAATAAGACAGACATAGAGACATAGAGAAAAATAGTACCAATTTTTCATTTCCATTCTGATGGGAAATTAGAGAGGTATACCTTCTCTTCACTGGTTAGCCATTGCTTTAGCATATTTTACACCATGCCATATTGGAATCCCTATCTATCTTAATAGAAGTTAATCAGGAAATCCCTTAGTGGTACCTCTCCATTTTTATGGCCAGTCCTAATCCCTATTTTATTTAAATGAAAATCTTTGATGTTATTAGTATCAGCTGTGTCTCCCAAGTAGATGATAATATAGTATAAGTGCTATGTTCGTGTGGAGGTAGCAAGCACTGAGACCCAAGCAGAATGTTAAATGCTTTACGGATAGCTCATACACTTTTTTACAAAACACTTCAAGGTAAAAATAACCATTATCCCCATTTTAAGAGTTAAGAAGTTCAGATGATAAGTAGGAGAACTAGAATTTGAACACAGGGCTCTCTGACTCTAAAGTATGCAATAACTTTTCTATTAGAAAATACTTGATAATATAAATTACAAACATTAATATGAATTCACATTCCTATTATTAATATTAATAGTTTGACTTGTGAGGAAGTTGCATCTTTAGTTATTCCTGGATCTAACACTTTATAAGTTAATTTTTTTTGCTGTAAATTTTGAAGTAGGAGCAGGATAGAACTAGAACTTCCCTTTTTTACATGATAGTGTTTTAAATAAGTACATAAACATACACTTTCCAAAGTAAATTTTTAGTAAAGATATCAAAAAATGGCATTCATTTTAGACTCTGGCCATCCAACTAGCCTATCCATGTACTCAAAGGACAATCAAATTGACAATAGCTTTTATTCCTAAACTCTCATTTACTAAGGCACTAAGTCCTCTCAATTGATTGTAAATATTAGCACCGATAGGACAGCATCCTTTGCATCTACTTTTACATACAGTATATATAGAGTGCCTGGTTAACCAACTGAAATTGTATAGCACATTCAGTTTGGGGTGCTGAAAGTAACAATTTGTGAATTATTTTATTTAAGTTTTATGACAGAATCTATGATCACCTTGCCTCTCCACTAGAAACCATTGTGTCAGCAATAGGAAATGGTTAAGACAAGGTATTTTTGGACCCACACTTCTATATATTATGTGAAAGGCACCGAATGGATTTTCCCCAATGGGTTGTCTTGTTCTATAGAATGGTTGGAGTCCATCAGACAGAGACTAAAAACACACATGAACTTCTATTTTTAAATTGCATCATGAGGACTTATTGTGATATTTTCAATGATGTTAAAGGCCAAAAAATTCCCTATTGTTACAGTTTTCAAGTTTTCAATTACTGAATAAGCAGCTTGACTGTTTCACACACCTTTCTAGTGCATGACCTGTCTTTAATATTCTCTTTTTTTCCCATATGTTATTAACATGAAGGTCACATTTTGTATGTGTTGTAAGCTGAAATATGGATCACATTAATATTTCTAAAGGGGTGACAGGGCAGTTGGATTCAGAAAAGAGAATTAGGTATTATATACCTAAGCAGAACAGGAATCTGCCCTCGACCTGTCCTTCTAAACCAGAGTGCATACTGCTATGCCATAACCCCAGGACCCTGTGTTGAGTGCAACATTCTTGAAATCTTTCACTTTGCCAAATATGTGCTTTCTACTTGGTATTGTTTATTGAATGTGCTCATCTTGCATTTCTAAAAGTTAAGTTTTTTCATCTCTATTAAAACTATTGATTGAATAGAGTGTATTGAAACTCTTACTGATTTTGTGTATGTGTTTTTGTTTTTAAGTTAATTTTAATGATGTACTATTAGTTATTACAACACAATGAAACAAATTTTCTTATCAAGCACAGTATAACTAATGCATCTAAATGAGTATTCTTCTTCAAAATAATTCATATTACAATAATAACTTCTGCTATGCCCACAGCCTCAAAACCGAAAGAACTCCTAATTTGAAATCTCTTTTTGTGCTGGTTTATCAGCCAGGTAAATAAAAGAAGAATAAACATATGATTGTCACAAAACATATAGCCAGTAGAGCTGAGCTTTGCTTATTTTTCCTTCCTTCCTTCCTTCCATCATTTTCTTCTTCTTCTTTTTCTTCTTCTTCTTCTTCTTCCTCTTCTTCTTCTTCTTCTCCTTCTTCTCCTTCTTCTGCTTCTTTTCCTTTCCTTTCCTTTCTTTCCTTCCTTTTTCTCCTTTCTTTCTTTCTTTTCTTTCTTTCTTTCTCTTTCTTTCCTTCCTTCCCTTCCTTCCTTCCTTCTTTCCTTCCTTCTTTTATTCCTTCCTTCCTCTTTCTTTTCCGAGATACAGTCTCATCCCATCACACAGGCTGGAGTGTAGTAGCCCTATCAGCTCACTGCAGCCTCAACCTCCAGGACTCAAGCTATCCTCCCACCTCAGCCTCCCAAGTAGCTGGGACTATAGGCATATACCACCAAGCCTAGCTATAGTAGAGGTTTTCATTCTCATTTCCTTACTTTTCCTCTGCTTGCATGGTTCTGTCCTTTCTTTCCTCCCTTGTTGTGATAACAGAGCAGCAACTAGGACTATCTGTGAACCACATTTTGGGTATCAATAGAAGGCTGAAGTTGCCTGGATGGAATATGATTTCCCTGTTACTACAAGTTCCCTTTCCCTTAATATTCAGATAAACTTGGTGACCTACTTTTTTCAGTAAAACCATTACAATATGAATCCTTTGCCATAGAGAAGTAACTAGAGCATGGACTGATTGTCTTAATATTCTTTATATATTAATGGTCTTTGATGGTCCAAAAGAATGGGCATGAAATACTAGGAAAATCTTTCTTGGTTGGTGGGCGTCTAACGCAGCATATTTTGAACTGTTTAATGAGATTCCTTTATAAGATCCCTTGAACAAATTAGTGAAGCCTGAGTGCTTAAGGAATATAAATAATGTTGCTTTGATGATCTAATCTTTGGTTTGAATTCCAGTGGTTGGTATGGAGTAAAGAGTGAAACAACCAGGTAAATCTGGTGACAACTGTCCAGCGTCATAAGAGGAAATGGTGAGTCCTTTCTCTGAGGCAGAGAGAACTCCGCTGCTACTCCTTTTCGGAACTGCTAAAGAAAGACCTGGTCCTCCCCTGTCCCTAGGCTCCTGTTGAGCCAAGCACATATCTTCTCCTCTTTATCACTCTGAAGTAATTCCTTTCTGGTTGACTATGTGACAGGCACAACTTCCACCTGGGAAGTCTCCATTCCACCCTAATTTCCACCTCTTTTGGGGGGAAGGGATTATTAAAGACAATATAAAATAAGTTCAAGTGTATATTCGTTCGCACAACCAAGAGTTAAGAATCCAGAGACAGAGCTGGAATTGTAACCTTAATAACAGCCTTTGACCATGACTGCCAATATAATACACAGAAAACAATATTGGAAAAAATATTGTATGTTCTTAAAATTGACTGTGATATATAATATTGCAACTGATTTTGTAAATATCTGCGTATAAATTGTTCATAAATATTACATATTTTGACTGATTTGTGTAGATTTGTATGATTTTCACAATAACAACTCAAATAGATAAGGATCTAGACATTCCAGAATGACATTTAGATTCAGAAAGGGCCACTGTTACCAGTGATAGATGTGACATCCGTAAAGCAGATATTGTACAGGGAGGAAGAGTACGCCCAACAGGAAGCTACTTAGCAGGAAAAAAGATGAGTTACTTGAAGACGAAGGACAAAGTGATAGTGCTTGATATGATTGTGTGAATGTCTCTTAGAAACAATGTCAGGTTGGGGTTTGAGGGAGGCACAAAGCTGAGAATAAAAGAGCTGAGGCTTGATTTGAGAAATAAGATGTGAATTTAAGGTTGTGAAACCTTCCCTCGCTGTAGGTCAGTCTTGAGCCTGACAGCACCGTGCTGAATCACCCAAGGATTCTCCTTAACTTGCTCATTCACAAGCAAACAGTACTGCCACTCTAATAACGATAACCAATAAGAAATAGCTGTTTTCCCACCGTTTGTAGCTGCTGTTTAATCCTTAACTGTATCTTGACTATCTTTACTTGAAATAATTTATTGGTTAAGTCTATTTCCTATATCAAGACACTGCTCCGGCCTGGCATGACGGCTCATGCACGTAGTCCCAGCACTTTGGGAGGCGGAGGCGTATGGATCACCTGAGGTCAGGAGTTTGAGAGCAGCCTGGCCAATATGGTGAAGCCCCGTCTCTACTAAAAATACAAAAATTAGCCAGGCATGGTGGTATGTGCCAGCTACTCAGGAGGCTGAGCCAGGAGAATTGCTTGAACCCAGGAGGCGGAGGTTGCAGTGAGCCGAGATCAGGCCGCCTGCACTCTAGCTGGGGAGACACAGTAAGACTCTGTCTCAAAAAAAAAAAAAAAAGACACTGCTCTCCGCCATAATATATGCCATTTCATCACTTGATATCACAATGTAAAATTACTAATTGATTGGGTAAATCCATTGAATTTAAATATAAAAGGTCATTTTTGTCTTTCATAGTGCCTATGGAATTATTTCCTCAAAAAAATTTGATGAAAAATAGTTTAATCCTTGGAATGGGAGTTAGATAAAAATCTTATTGGCTATAAATGGCATTTTCTTTAGCATTTTGTTCACCTATTCTTCATGCATAGTGCCCCTTGTCATAGTGAGTAAAATCTGACACGTTAACAGGTGATTAATCAAGATTTTAATCAGTGAAATAGCCTGGCAGGTCTAATTCCTGGTGAGAAGTCAATAATAAAACCTCAGTATCTCAGTCCATGGAGCTACTATATTAACCACGGTGGTCAAATTCCTATTTATTACAGTGTTTGAGACAGGAAAATATTGCACTGTCAGATGATTATTTTTTAAGAGAGAAAATAGCCATGCAGCACAACTTTGGAATACTTATCTTTACTTTGTGTCAAAAAGCCACACTATTAAACCCCAGAGTAGAAGCATCACCTTTTCTAGCTTTCATAAGCAATCCAAAATGCCATGCAATGAGAATTTAATTGGACTAAAGTGACTATTTGATATGCAGAACTGAGCTATGTCATCAAGACTCCACAGGTAGCGAACACTTGGTGACTGGTGGGTGGAAGAGAATGTACACCCTAATAAGGGGTCAAGGGATTTCAGGAGTTCTACTATGTAATTACCTGAAGCAGCAGGTGAGATAGTGCATGTCAAATAAGAAAATTACAATTCTATCACTGAAGAACATGAGCATTATATACAAAACACAAATATAAAACAAAAAGCTGAAGCCAAAGTTACCTTAAACTATTTTATTTTGTGATAGGCTTTTGAAAGGTGATCTTTAAATAAAACCACAGTGGAGACTCTTTGTAACATGGATGTTGCAAGGCAGGATGAATAACTATCCTGTTGGCCAACTTAGTCATAGCAGGTTTTGTTTAAATAGTTGCTTGTAGGAGACAAGTATTTATTTTAAATATAATTGATTGCATGTAATAATAAGCCATATGTTTTATAAGATTTAGATATATTCTTTTAAATGCTTTTTCATAATCTATGTTAATAACTGCAGTTAGAGTTTATTTGCTATGATTGTATGAATAAGAAATGAAAACTTAGAATTAATTAGAACTTTTCAATAAGCTGATCACTAGCCCACTTAAGATAGTCAAATATTAGTGTATTCCTACTGGAGTGGTGTGGGCAAGCAGCTGGTGCCTTGAAATCCTCTTTTTAGAATATGCAATTGCATTTGCTCATCTCTAAATTGTATGTCATTATTTTTAGAAAAGTTGTGCTTTACTAACCTCAACATTTCAATTTAATAACCAAATAATCAACCATATTATTAATTAAATTGTCTAAAACTTACAAATTAGTTAGGCTCTGGTAGTTCTTTTAAAGTCAGTTTTTCAAAATTCAGAGTGTATTTTAATACAATTGACATCAATAGCCATTAAATTTTGAAACTAGTTCACATAAGCCTAATGAAAAAAGAAAAAAGGAAGAAAGAGTTGTTCCAGATATAATATGAAGAGTATTATATATCATAAGCTGGGTATTTATCAATGTCCCTATAAAATCCACTAAAGAATTTGTGTTGGAACAACAAGATCGTTGCTTCTGATGAGTTCTTTTGTGGGAAAAGGCATATACAAAATCCAGCATCAGGAAAGTTTAACTTCCTCAAGGATGAAAAACTTCCTAACAGTTTTCTCTTTACTGGCATAAAGAATATGAGGTAGGAAAAGCAGAGGGGAGGACTGGGAGAGGTTTCAGTGGAAAGTCATGGCGTGGAAGGCAGGGGGCATGAGGAGGGAATGAATTCCAAATTGGAGCTAGTCCAGTGGTGTTCTTGGCAAATGGCAGATGCTGGAAAGGAGTTGATTCTAGGGGAAAAAGATGAAAGGTTGAGGGACTGACAGGTAGAGTTGGCTATGTGTGTGATGAACCTCCAAGGGCAGCAGCTGAGGGAGAAAAAATAAGGTGTATTTATGCAGATACAGTCCAAGATAACACTTTTCCTGGGGAAGTATCCAAAGTGCCAAAGTGAACACACAAAGAGAGAGAAGATTAGAAAGTCATAAAGGTGTAGCTTTACACAATGACTCACAACATTTTGAAGAGTCTATTCCACGGGAGTAAAGATTTCCACAGTAATAAAGCACTGTAGTCTCAGTATATAAAGGCTGTATGTTAAGCAAATGAACAAAGAACACATGAACAAACACTAAGCCCTATAGTTGTAAGCGAGAGTCATATACACGAGGAAGCCCAGTGTGAAGTTAAACAATAGACTGCACACCTTCTTGGATACCAACAAAGAACTATATTTTTAAAGATTCTGCAGTATTTTCAAAAGGCAATGGCAGAATTTTACCCCCCTGCCTGCAAATCACGATTCCGTAGCAATCTAGTGATAAAGAGAAAATAAAAACACATAAAACAATTAAAAAGGAATGAGAGGACAAGATGAATATGCATATATACACACATACATAAAATTATATATATACATATATATTTTATATATACATACATATAAATTTTATATATGTATATAAAGAATTATATTTAATATATAATTTTATACATAAAATTTTATATATACCTATATAAAGAATTATATATAATATATAATTTTATACATAAAATTGTATATACACCTATATAAAAATTATATATACTATATATACATATATTATGTATTATATATTATTATAACAAATATAGCTATAGTTATAGATATATATTGTATATATATATAGAGAGAGAGAGAAAGAGACAGAGAGAGAGAGAGACAGTTTGAAAGGCTTTAAGAAGAAGGAAGACTGGCTAGAGACTTCAGGACCCAAAGAAGTACCAAGCAGTAAGTTCTGCGGGTTTTAGTTTTGTTTCTTATATCCCTGACTGGGTACTGAAGAGGCTAACAATCCTGAAAATTGTATCATTGTTTGATGTTTTTCTCAGTGTGTTTAGAGCTAATATGTAAGAGAACTATTTTCTAAATGAGGAGGAGTAAAGGGATTGAAAGGAATGCGTGGTTTTTACACTTTATTTAAACTGGTAAAATGACACTAGTTAACCGTGATAAGTCGTGTATCTGTAATGTAATATCTAGAGCAATCACTAAATGTCTATACAAAGACACACACTTCCATAAACACTTTAGAGAAATCAAAATAACTAGCTCTACTGGAAAAAGTAATGGAATGATCTGCTATTGTGTCATTATTATAACTGCCCTTTTCCCCATTGACAAGAGGGAAAAGTGGGAATGAAATTTTGTGTGCCATCAGCTTTGTTCACCTGACAGTTTTCCCATGGACTGGGCAGCCGCCACGAGGAGCTGAAATGTTGCATTCCAATAAATAGGAATGCATTCACTCTCAAGCTGACTTACAGGGTTATCATCACAATTTTTACAAAAAGTTATTTTCTTTCCTTGATTTGCTTATGGATTGTATTGACATTAGCAGAATGTGTCAACTTTGTTTTAAAAAGAGCTCAGACGAAAGAGATTTTGTGTCTAGATGATCATTCTTGCCTCAAAGGTGTAAAGAAAGGTTCCTTTGATTTGAGTCAATAAGTGCACTGCCTACCCCTATTTTAATATATTTTGAGGTATAATTGATGTACAACAAACTGCAAATAATTAAATTTAAAAAGTCATTTATTGCATGATTTCATTCACATAACATTCTCAAAATGACAAAATCTACACATGTAATACAAATCTATGCATGTTATCCAACACATGTAATAAAATGACATAGAACTATATACACACATTGTCCCAATGCAAATATCTAATTTTGATATTGTTACTATAGTTACATAAGATGTCGCCATTAGGAGAGACAGGGTGAAGTATAAATAAGACCTCATTATTCCGCTTTTGCAACTTTCTGTGAATCTGTAATTATTTCAAAACACAAAGGAAAAAATTGCATTAACAGACACTAATAGCCATACACTTCATGATTCTATTTATATAAAATTCTGAAAAAGGTAAATCTTTAGAGACAGAAAACTGATCAGTAATTGACCAGGGACGGGATTGGTGGAATGGTAGAAGGGATTGATGCAAACGGGCCTGAGGGAGCTTTCAGAGAAGATGGTATTTTCTGCAACTGGATTGTAGTGATGGCTTCTTAGCTGCATGAGTTTACTAAAAACCATTGAACTGTACAATTCCAATGGATATATTTTACAGTATGTTCATCTTACCTCAATAACGCTGTTAAGAAACACATTGCTGTAGTGATCAGGAGAAAAAAAATGAGGTCATGTTGAACTTTCCTTAACTGTGCTTTTAGAAATTATCATTATTTGGATTTTGAATTACATAGTGTTTGAATAGACAAGGGGGAGGGTGTCAACAATTTATCTGTGCCTTAAGCCTATAGAGGTCTTATCTCAGCACTGGTATGCACATGACAAGGCAGATGGCATGGGGAGGAGCCATGTGGGATGCATTGAAGGGCATCTTTTTTCTCTGTAGCTGCATTGGTTGAGTCATTGTCTGTTCCTTAGTGAGAGAGAAGACACTGATATCAGAACCCACTGTATATCCTTTACAGTTTGTTCTCTGTAGATACATACTTTACACATATAGGAGACTGTAAAATAGTTGTCATTACAGAGTGTGTCCTCACTTATTGCCAACAAATCATTTTGTCATCTTTACAAAGCCCTAAGGAAAAAGACAAATGTTCACATAAACAAACGAAAACCCCCTAACCTCTATAATCAGGGTTCACTCTCTCAGACTACTTAATAACAAGATTCTGGTGTCCAGTGTGAGAAAACAAACCCAGTGTCACACTTTGCAGACTCTGCCCTAAAGAGATTCATTGCTACCCAGATGCATTTCACTTAAAATAGCAAAAATTTTATACCTCTATCATTTATTTATCCCACTGAACTGTAATAGTCTGTTTGTTGATATCCTCCACTTAGACCGCTAGTTCATGGTGGAGTTGGGGTGAGGGGGGTGGAAGGTATCCTCTATGATGCTCTTACCTGTGAGAGGATCTAACACATAAAGTTACTTAATATGTGTTTGTATAATTAATTAGTAGTTACTGGAGAGGTTCCTGTTAGTGAAAACAGACACTTGGATGACACTTGGAAGTCAGGAACTCTCTGTAGGTTTCCAATCTACAATGTAGTATTCATAAAATACAATTCAATGTGAATTCTTATGATTTCAGCAGCTTAGATTGGACAATTTTGTGTCTCATCACAGAAGTAAAAATCTGATTTATTCAAAAGTTTGTGAGCTGGGATAAATATTTGAAATGTACAGTTGGATTTAAAAGGTAATTAAGTGAAAGGTGGTCCTACAAACATTTTTAAAAATAGGTAAATGGAAAAAAGACAGCAAGTGATAAATCCACTACAATGAACTAGACAGTGACAGTGAGAGTAAGACAATTCTGGAGTAGCCTGTAAATTCCTCACATAAGAAAAATTAAAAAAACATAAAGCACATATCATTTCCCCCACTTAGATAAAAACTACCATATTCTATTCACCACACATATAGACTTAGAAAATGGAGGTTTTAGTTTACACAAACTACCATAGCAAAACACCATAGACTGGGTGTCTTAAACAACAGACATTTATTTTCTCACAGTTCTGAACTCTGTAAGTCCAAGATCAAGGTTCTTGCTGATGCAGTTTCTAACGTGGACTGTCTTCCTGGCTTACAGATGGTCGCTTTCTTGCTGCGTCCACACATGACACAGAGAGGGGGGTGTTTCTTCCTCTTTTATAAGTGCCCCAGACCTACTAAATTAGGCCTCATCCTCATGATCTCATTTAACCTGTATCACCTCCTCACAGACTTTCCACTTCCAAACACAGTCATAGGAGGTTAGGGCTTCAATATATGAATGTTTTTACCACTGTATCACTTCCACTGATAAAAATCTTTTAATTAACTTGTTGGCTTTATTTTTATTAAATTTAATTGGTTTAGGCTATAAATTGCTACAATTGTATAACTTAGAAAGAAATAACTTCAGAAATCTATAATAGAAAAAAATACTTCATCAGAGAAAAAGTGTTTCTGTTATTGGATTTTTGGGTGAATCATTATTGTGTCATAAGCCTCTTTGATGGTGTCAATGACATTGAAATTCTATTGACTAATGAATCAGAGTAAACCCTAAATTATTGTGACATGGTATAGTGTTTTGTTCTTGTTTTTTGTTTTTGTTTACTTATGAGATGGTGTCTTGCTCTGTCACCCAGGCTGGAGTACAGTGGCATGATCATGACTCACTGTAGCCTTCACCACTTGGCCTCAAGAGATCCTCCAGAGTAGCTGGAACTACAGGTATACTACCATGCCTGGCTAATTTTTGTTTTTGTTTTTGTTTTGTAGAGATGTGGTCTTGCTATGTTACCCAGGCTGGTCTTAGACTTCTGACTTCAAGTGATCCTCCCACCACAGCCTCCCAAAACTTTGGAATTACAGGTGGTGAACCACCGTGCCAGGCGCCCAAAGTATAAACTGCAAATAGTGTTCAGTTACAAAATTAGTTTTTAATTAGAAAAATTATTTTAGGTCAAACTTTCAAGTGCAACACAATTTATTTATTTTACTTTTAAAAACTTTTAGGATTTTTTTTCTTTAACAACTTAACTACTAAGGTTTAGTATTGAAAATACCCAAAAACAGAAATGACGTTGAAACTTTGGCTTATTTTTTTCTTAGTTTTTAAAAATAATTTCATAAGGAACAAAGACTTAAGACTTATCCACCATCAGAGCTATAAATTATTCTTCCCTAGTGTTACTTAAGCTTTTGGGTTTCACTGAGGAATTCACTGAAGTGAAAATCGGACAAAGCAATAAAGAGGTTAAAACAAGACATGGACACAATAGACCTTAGTAAACAAATAATAAAAATGAAGTACTTCCATACTTTATACAAAAATATAGAAATGAAATGATTGCCTGACCTGTAAAATAAAGAAACATAATGTTAATACATATTTCTCAGCATGCATCAGTATCTTACATGGAGCAAAATCCTCTTTGAAGCAAATGTGATTAGAATAAATTTGTCATTCAACTGTCTTCTGTTTGTAGATGTTTTACAAAATGTAAATCTTTATATAAGTTGCTATCATGCCTGCTGTTGTTATCATATCTAATACTTAATGGGAAATAGTAATTTCCTCTGTGTGGCTTTTATTGATTTAGTCAATGTTGTATGTTTGTTTAATTTCGTTTTTGTTATTCTGGCACAGGTGCCATTCAAATTCAGAAGATATAGAGATAGTAGGTTGATTTAATCACTGAGAGTATTGCCTAATTCTTATGGAATCTTCAAAAACAAGAAATATTTACTCTTTCAATTTTTAAATTCCTAAATATCACATAAGTGAAGATGTCTTTCTCAGTTTTCAGAATATCATAATAAAGCTTGTCCATAAGCAAGTAAAACTCAAGATTTTTCTAGGTACATCAATCTAACTATCATTTAGACTCAAAAGCCTGTATTTGCCACACTATTAATGGTGCAGAATAGCCAACTAAAATATTTTTATGCTTTATTTTCTAAAACCCCATGGATTTTTTTTTCTCATTACATTTTATGTCATTGTAGAAAACTGGCAAAAATCCAACAACAATAACAACAACAAAAAGTCCCCTGTATTCTCTAATCAAAAATACATTGTTGATAATGTCATATTTTCCCACACATACAATCACACATACATAATTGAATTTATAGATACTATTTTCTTTATTAATATTTTAGGAACATTATATATCTGAAATAATATTCATCATGTTATTATGTCATAGTTTATTTAAATACTCCATAATCAAAATACTTTCCACTTCTGTCTTTAGATATACTTTTGTGGCAATCATCTCTGTACAAATAATTGAGTTCAAATTTTTGATACTTCATCAAGGTAAAAAATAATAGAATTCTCAGAACAAATGATGTGAAATTCCATCCTTTATAATCTGTATTGTCAAATTATTTTTTTGATATTTTTACAGGGGCTCTGAAATCATGTGCATACGGAATTCTGCCAAATGGTTCATTATAAAATGTTAACCCCAAATGGTTTTTAGCTTTGAACTCTCCATTATTCTTACATGTTACTGTGGAACTACTCCAAGTATGAGGAGAATAATTTACTACCATTAAAAGTGTAATAAAAATCCATATGCCAACATTTATCTATAAATAAAGAGTGGTGAACTTGGTAATAACTTCCTATCAGCCAAAAATTCATTGTTCTAGTATTAAAGAACTATTTAATTGTATACGTCCAATTCAAAAGGTAGTTAAACTTTAAAACATTTTAAAATCAACTCTCAACATATTTCTGTTTACAAGTGACAGCAAGACAGCACCCTGGAAATGCACACTATAGAAGACGACAATAGATCATGAAACTCTACGGAACTGTCACATCTTTGTTATGTCACAGTAAGGCTGAATAAGGTTGGAGTCACATATAAATTTGAATCAAAGGATTCTAGATAAAGCCAAAACCGTTGCTGGAAACAATGAACCGGAACATCTTCAGCTAAATTTTGCTGTCTCAGAAGTATCCTGTCAAATGATGCACAAATAGGCAAGGGACTAGAAAGCATATCAAGATACCCTGACCATCTGTTGGTAGATTATCAAACGGAGGTTGGTGCCAATAAGGCAGTCAATGTAACATCAAGATCAGCATCTCAAAGGTTGTGGTACCATATTTTCAAGAACCTTAAGAACGATTGTGAGGGGTTACACTTAGACATACTTCCTGTGATAAAATCAAGGGTTTTTTTTTTTTTTTAGCAGAACTTTGCATATTGTACTCAGTATCAAATCTAGAAAGAAATTAGTTTTCTCTACTAGGTAATATATTAAACAGTTCATTACTATTGCCTTCCATGGAGCAAGCTTGCAGCATATTCTTGATCTCCTACTTCCTTCATCCTGTCCCACCTGGGGTTGTGGTTACAGAACAGGATATACCAAATGCCGACATCCTCTCTCTAGCTTATTAATCTAGTCCATACTGTGGCCTTAAGGTAATAAATGGTTGGCTCAAGTTACAGATGAGCTCTCCAACAAACTTGACCACTACTAAATATTAGCACTGGTAAGACAGGCTTGATTTAGAAGCACATCTATTCTTAAGGCTAGGCTAGAAAAAAGCCTGGTATGATGGCTAATTTCATCTGACAATTTGATGTCCAGACATTCGGCCAAACATTGTTTTGTGTGTGTCTACGAGAGTGTCTCTGGTTGAGACTAACATGTGAATCTGTAGACTGAGTAAAGCAGGTTACCCTCTCTACTGTGAGTGGATCTCATGATCAATTACAACTTGAATAGAACAAAAAGGCTGAGTAAGAGGGAACTCCTCCTCCCCAGTTGCTGGGATATTGGTCTTTTTTGGCCTTTGGACTCAGACTCGAACACTGACTGTCCTTAAGTCTTAAGCCTCAAGCCTCCTGGCTTTACTTAATTTTTTAGAATTTCAACTTTTATTTTAGATTCAGGAGGTACATGTGCAGGTTTGTTACATGGGTATTTAGGGTGATGCTGAGGTTTAGGGTATGATTGATTCCATAACCCAGGTAATGAGCATAGTATACAATAGTTTTTCAACATTTGCTTTTCTCCCTCCCACCTCTAGTAATCCCCAGTGCCTAATGGTGCTATCTTTATGTCCATGAGTACCCAGTGTTCAGCTCCAATTTATAAGTGAGAACATGTGATATTTGGTTTTCGCTTCCTGCATTAACTTGCTTAGGATAATGGCCTCCAACTGCATCCATGTTGCTGAAAGGACATACTTTCATTCTTGTATATGGCTATGTATTATTCTGTGGTGTATACATACAACATTTTCTTTATCCAGTCCGCCACTGATGGGTAGTTAGGTTGACTTCATGTCTTTGCTATGGTGAATAGTGCTACAATGAACATAAGAGTGCATGTGTCATTTTGGTAAAAGAATATATTTCCTTTTTGATGTATACCCAGTAATGGAATTGCTGGATTAAATGATAGTTCTGTTTTAAGTTCTTTGAGAAATCTCCAAACTACTTTCCACAATAGTTGAACTAATTTACATTCCCACCAAAAGTGTTAAAACATTTGCTTTTTTCTTCAGCTTCACCAGCATTTATTGTTTTTTTTTGACTTTTTAAAAACAGCCATCTGACTGGTATCAGATAGTATGTCATTGTGGTTTTGATTTGCATTTCCCTGATGACTAGTGATGTTAAGTATTTCTTCATATGTTTGTTGGACACTTGTATGTCTTCTTTTGAGAAAAGTCTGTTTATGTCATTTGCCCAATATTTAATGGGGTTATTTTTTTCTTGCTAGATTAATTGTTTAACTTTCTTATAGTTCTGGATATTAGAACTCTGACAGATGCATAGTTTGCAAATATTTTCTCCCAGTCTGTAGGTTATCTGTTTATTCTGTCGAATTTTATTTTATTATTTTTTTTTTTTGCTGTGCGGAAACTCCTTACTTTAATTAGGTCCTACTTGTCGATTTTTTGTTGTTGTTGTTGCAATTTGAGGACTCAGTTATAAATTATTTCCCAAGGCCAATGTCCAGAATGGTGTTTGCTAAGTTTTCTTTTAGGATTTTTATAGTTTGAATTATTACATTTAATCTTTAATCCATCTTGAGTTAGTTTTTGTATATAGTGAAAGTTAGAGGTCCAGTTTCATTCTTCTTATACAGCTAGCCAGCTATCACAGCACTACTTATTGAAGAGGGAGTTCTTTTCCCATTGCTTATTTTTGTCAACCTTGTTGAAGATCAGATGGTTGTAGATTTGTGGCTTTATTTATGTGTTCTCTATTGTGTTCCATTGGCCTACGTGTCTGTTTTTGTACCAGTACCATGATGTTTTGGTTACTGTAGCCTTATAATGTAGTGAAGTCAGGTGGTGTGATGCCTCTGGCTATGTTCTTTTTGCTTAGGATTGCTTTGGCTATTTGGGCTTATTTTTGGTTCCATATGTATATTGGCTAATACTCCTGATTTAGGTGACTAAAGCAGTTTCAAACCCAGTCACCACACGCTGTTCTCTCAATTGGCTTTCTATCCCTTAATATGGGAAGTTTAATGGTACATGGTATATTTAGGAACTGATCACTTCTAATCCTCTACATTGGACTATCTTGGTGCAGTTTTGGGGGTGTCATCATTTCTTTCATGTATAATTGCACAAGATTCCTAATTCTTTCTTGCTTTGTCCCATTTCACCCCTAACTACAGTCTATTCTAAACACAGTAGCCAGTATGACCCTATTAAAACATGAGTCAGATAATGTCATTCCTGCTATGGTTTGAATTTTTGTATCATCCAAAACTCATGTTGGAATTTCATTGCTGTTGTAACTGCATTAAGAGGTGGGACCTTTACAAGGTGGTTAGGCCATGAAGGCTCCAACTTCATGGTGAGATTTGTGTCAAAAAGGTGAGTTCAACCCCCTCTTTCTCTCTCTCACTGTCTTACCTTCCACCATATGATGAATGAAGCAGCAAGGAGACCCTCACCAGATGTAGACACCTTGATCTTAGACTTCCAGCCTCCAGGACTGTGAGCCAATAAATTTCTATTTGTTAGAAATTACCCAGTGTGTTAATTAATAGGTATTAACAGAATACCCATTCTTTTATAGCAGAGCAAAATATACTAAGACACTTTCTCAGCTAAGGAGCCACCAATAGCTCCAATCCCACTGAGAATAGCAGCCAGCCCTTACTTTAGCAGGCCTTATATCTACCAGACGTGATCACTCATTATCTCTCTGATCTCATATCCAACTTTTCCTCCTCTAATTCTCTCTGTCCAGTCTTCTTTGTCCCCACTGTCCCTTAAATCTCATGGCCTTTGCATCTTCTTGTCTCTCTGCTTGGAAATTTTTATTTTTTCTCTCTGGGTATCTTTATGCCTTGCTCCTTAGCTTCTTTTGTATCTTTATTCAAATAATCACCTTTTTAGTGTGACCAGGTTTGACTACTTTCTCTAAAATTGTGTCCACCTCCTGAAACTCCTTATTCTCTTTCCCTCCTTCATTTTTTCTTCCTTCAGCACTTAGTTACCATGATCTAACATTCTATACATTTTACTCATTTATATTATCTATTACCTGTCCTTTCCCTGAAATGTAAGCTCCATGAAGGCAGAGGTTTGTATCTATTTTGTTCATTCCTATATTGTCAGCCCCTTGAACAGTGAGCACATTGTAGATGTTCAATAAATCCTGTTCTGTGAATAATGACAACTCAGAAATGCTGCATTAACATTACTGTATGCTGAGTGCACAAGCTTTAGAGAAGATTATCTGTAAATTAACCTCACAACATAATTTTTTTACTCACTTCTAGAACTATTATGGTATATGTCACAATTCAAACCTGAAAAATCAAGCTGAGAAGAAAAGATGTTTAAAATTATAATATGTATTTTTGGAAAGCCACAAGGCCAGGACTAATGCAAGGTATAAGCTTCTATTTGAAAACTGACTGTCAGCTCAGCCTTTTCTATTTCTTCTTTCTGACTCAGAAGGTAAAAGGATGTCAAGAAATGCCATCTTTCTCTTCTTTTTTTTTTTTTTTTTTTTTTTTTTTTTCCAAGAAACTGCTACTCCTCCTGGCCTACCAACCTAGAATTCTTTAGAATACACCAGCCATTGCTAACACCAGTGCCTTAATTTGGCCACAGCTAGATTTTTCCACTTCTAGACACTTTGTACAATAGGTTAACAGTTCAGGACTTGAGGATCTGGAAACACATTGTGTCCCAGGATGAATGGGACTCGCACTGCTGCTATCCCTCACACTGCTGCTTTTATTTCCTCTCTCCCAACTCAGTAGTGACCGAGTCCTATCAATTTTGACTTTTTATCATGCTCATCTTCATACCCGGCTGTTGGCTCCCACAGCCTCTCTCTTCCGTCAGCTGCATCATTTCTCATCTGAATTGTTGTGACTGGTCTTCTAGGTCTTTGCCTGGCTTGGCCTCTGATTCTTTCTATATTTTACTTGCTGAAAGATGAATGAAATTTCAAGGCAGGGCACAGTGGTTCATGCCTCTAATCCCAACACTTCAGGAGGCTGAGATGAGGGGATTGCTTGAGACCAGTTCATGACCAACCTAGCAAGACCCTATCTCTACAAAAAAAAGAAACAATTAGCCAGGTATGGTGGCGCATACCTGTAGTCCTAGCTATGCAGGAGGCTAAGGTGGTAGGATTGCTTGATCCCAGAAGCTCAAGGCTGCAGTGAGACATGATAGTGCTACTGCACTCTATCCTGGGCAATGGAGCAAGACCTCATCTTAAAAATATATATATATTTTTTTAAAGTAAAACCTCTGAAAAACCTGAAGAGTTACGATTCTGTTGTTTACAACCCCTTCATGGCTCATCAATACATCCAGGATAAAGTTCAAACTCCAAAGCATAGCCAAATCTGCTCATAATCTGGTATCTACCAAAAGTCTGCAGGTTTCACTTTTCTGACTAATGGACTTTTATCATCCAACCATGTTTAACTGTAAGGATCCTTGAAAAAGCCATGCTGGACTTTATGTGCAGAATACCAGCTCTTCCACCCAGCCCATTCCTGGCAAATTTTTCATTATTCGAAGCTCGACCAAGATGTCACATTCACCAAGAAGCCATTCCCTATATACTTTGCCTTCTGCCTTCTTAGACCTCCTCCCTCCATTCTATTTAAAACATGGATTATATATGCTTCCTGCACTTATCTTTTTAACACACTGTGCCTGTGTTGTAATTACATGGACTGTACATACATCATTTCTTATTTAAGTTGCAAAGTCTTCAGGACTCATAAACTGTAAATTCTCACCATCTATCTGTATCTAAGCTGCTGATGTTGCTCCTGGAAGTGGCTGATCCTCTTTCCCTACAATAACCCTTTTAGGTCTTAAAAATTACTATTACCTTGAGTAGAATATCTTAGCATGTCTCCATAATTATTTCGTCAGTGAGAAGACCAACACTGTCTATTCAGGTAAAAAACACAAAAACTTTCATCATATAATTTATTATTTTAAAAAATGCATGTTGGTTGACTGTAAAGAGAGAAAAAAGTATTGGTTGTTAAGTGCTAGGGAATGTGTTTAGAATTTTGTGTAATTTTGTAGAGAAGCAATTCAACTTTCTACATAATTTCCCTTTATAATTTCATAGTAACATAAATACTACATATAACTAGAATCTTCATTTCTATTTCTCTGATTTTCCACTAGACTTGGAAACTCTTGTTTTTATAGGGTCTGTAGTGCTTCTAATACCACTTGTCCCCAGTCATCCACAGCGAATGACTTGTTATCTGCCTGTTGGAGATGCCCCTGTGACAGATCCCTGACTCTGAAGGTTTTTTCTTCTTGCCACACAGTATGCAAAGCTGGCATGAAGCTGCTGTCAGCTTGTTTGCTTCTCTGCCACTCATCCTAAGACTTACCCTGGGGATCTACTTCTTTGATTTATGGCTGGTGCTCATCACCAAAAGTTCAGTGGCTTTAAGTTGCCTCCTGGGCAAGTCCTTTGACCAAGGCACTTTGAAGTGATCCAGCCTGCAATCTTCGCTCCATCAGTAGGTTTGTTTTCTGAGAGGCAGAGGGAGAGAGAAACCTTGGCTGTCTTTAAAGAGCTAAGGTATGATATAAGATTGCATATGTTAAATATTGAATATATGGTGTAGACAATATAATCTAGAGGAGTTCAAAGTCTACCACTTTAAAAATGTAAGTTTATAAAAAGTGACCAAAATTAATCTTTCCAGGGTTTATATAAAGACACAGAACTTAAATTAAATACAGGCATACCTCGCTTTATTGAGCTTCACTTCATTGCACTTCACAGATACTGCGTTTTTTACAAATTGAAAGCTTATGGCAATGATGCATCAAGCAATTCTGTCAGTGACATTTTTCCAACAGTGTATGCTCACTTCAGGTCTCTGTGTCATATTTTGGTACTTTTTAATAACATATCAATATTTATTGTTATTATTATATGTGTTATATTGGTCTGTGATCAGTAATCACTGATGTTACTATTGTAATTGTTTTGGGACAGCACAAACTGTGCTTATATAAGATGATAAACTTAATTGATAAATATTGTGTGCATTCCAACCATTCCACCACCCGGCCGTTCCCTCCACTCTCCTCAGGCTTCCCTAGTACATGAGACAAAATAATATTAAAATTAAGTTAATTTAAAACCCTTTAATGACCTCTAAGTGTTCAAGTGAAAGGAAGAGTCACATATGTCTCACTTTAAATCAAAAGCTAGAAATGATTAAGCTTAGTGAGGAAGGCATGTAAAAAGCTGAGATAGCCTGAAGACTAGGCCTCTTGCACATGTTAGCTAAGTTATGAATGTAAACAAAATTTGTTGAAGGAAATTAAAAGTACCCCTCCAGTGAACAGAAAAAAACGATAGAAAGTGAAACAGTCTTATTACTGATATGGAGAAAGTTTGAGTGGCCTAGATAGAAAATCAAACCAGATGTGCCCTTCCTTAAGCAAAAGCCTGATCCAAGGTCCTAACTCTCTTCAATACTTTAAGGCTGAGAGAGATGAAGAAGCTGCAGAAGAAAAGTTGGAAGCTAACAGAGCTTGGTTCACGACTTTTAAGAAAAGAAGTCAACTCTGTACCATAAAAGTGCAAGGTGATGCAGAGCCTGCTGATGGAGAAGTTGTAACAAGTTACTCAGTGGATCTAGCTGATGTAATTGATGAAGGTGGCTACACTAAACAACAAATTTTTAAGGTAGCAAAATAGCCTAATACTGAAAGAAGATGCCATTTAGGACTTTCATAGTCAAAAGGAGAAGTCAATGGCTGGCTTCAAGACTTCAAAGGACAGGCTGATTCCCTGACTAGAGGTTAATGCAGCTGGTGACTTGAAGTTGAAGCCAATGCTCATTAACATCCAGAAAATCCTGCAGTCAACCCAAATGTCCAACAATGATAGACTGGATTAAGAAAATGTGGCACATATACACCATGGAATACTATGCAGCCATAAAAAATGATGAGTTCATGTCCTTTGTAGGGACATGGATGAAATTGGAAATCATCATTCTCAGTAAACTATCGCAAGAACAAAAAACCAAACACCGCATATTCTCACTCATAGGTGGGAATTGAACAATGAGAACACATGGACACAGGAAGGGGAACATCACACTCTGGGGACTGTTGTGGGGTGGGGGGATGGGGGAGGGATAGCATTGGGAGATATATCTAATGCTAGATGACAAGTTAGTGGGTGCAGCGCACCAGCATGGCACATGTATACATATGTAACTAACTTGCACATTGCGCACATGTACCCTAAAACTTAAGTATAATAATAAATAAATAAATAAATAAATAATAATAAATAAAAATTAAAAAAAGATAAGAAAACCTAGAAAAAAAAAGAATTATGCTAAATTTATTCTGCCTTGCTTTATAAAGGCAATGACAAAGACTGGATGGCAGCGTATGTTTACAGTATGGTTTACCAAATGTCTGAAGCCCACTGTTGGGCCCTACTGCTCAGAAAAAATAAAAATCTTTCAAAATATTATTTCCCAGTGACAATGGACCCGCTCATTCAAGAACTCTGATAAAGATGTACCAAAAGATTTGTATTATTTTAATGCCTGCTAACACAATATCTATTCTGTATCCCAGGGATCAAGGAGTAATTTTGATTTTCAATTGTTATTGTTTAAGAAATACATCTTGTTAGGCCATAGCTGCCATAGATAGTGATTCCTCTAAAGGATCTGGACAAAGTACATTGAAAACTTCTGGAAAGAATTCACCATTCTAGATGCCATTAAGAACATGCATAATTCATAGAAGGAGGTGAAAATATCAACAGCAACAGAATTTTGGAAGAAGTTGATTTCAACTCTCATGGATGACTTTGTGGTATTCAAGATGTCAATGGAGAAATTAACTGCATATTTGGTGGAAATAGCAAAAGAACTAGAATTAGAAATGGAGCCTGAAGATGTGACTGAATTGCCATAATCATATTATCAAACTTTAATGCATGAGGAGTTGCTGCTAATGGATGGACAAAGTGGTTTCTTGAGATGAAATCTACTCTCCTGGAGGAGATATTGTGAACATTGTTGAAATGACACGAAACAATTTAGAATATTGCATACATTTATTTGATAAAGTAGTGGCAGGGTTTCAAAGGATTGACTACAATTTTGAAAACGTTCTACTGTGGGTAAAATGCTATATCAAACAGCATTACATGCTACAAAGAAATCTTTCTTGAAAGGAAGTCAATCAATGCAGAAAACTCTATTGTCGTATTTTAAGAAATTATAACAACCACCACCTTGATCAGTCAGCAGTCTTCAATATCAAAGTAAGACCCTTCATCAGCAAAAAGATTATGACTTGCTGAAGGTTCAGATGATTGTTAGCATTTCTTAGCAATAAAGCATTTTTAATTAAGCTATTTACATTTTTTAGACATAATGCTATTGCACATGGAATAGACTACAGGATAGTGTAAACATAACTTTTCTATACATTGGGAAACCAAAAAATGTGACTCACTTTATTACAATATTCACTTTATTGTGGTAGTTTGGAACTGAATTCACAATATCTTTGAGGTATATCTGTATATGTTTGACATGAAGCAGGTGCAGTCATAATTGAAAAGACAGAACACTCAATATAGTGATGAAAGGACAATGAGAAATAGTCATGCATTGCTTAAGGACAATGATACATTCTGAGAAATGAGTCATTAGGCAATCTGTCATTGTGCAAACACCTTAGAGTGTACTTAAACCTAGATGGTGTAGCCTATACACCTAGGCTATACAGTATAGCCTATTGCTCCTACGCTACAAATCTGTACAGCATGTGACTGCAATAAATACTGTAGGCAACTGTAACACAGTAGTAAGTATTTGTGTATCTAAACATATTAAACTTTGAAAAAGTACAGCAGAAATATAATTAAAACATTCAAAAATGGAACACCTCTATAGAGCGCTTACAATGAATGGAGCTTGCAGGACTGGAAGTTGCTCTGCATGAGTGAGTGAGTAGTGAGTGAATGTGAAGGCCTAGGACATTACTGTACACTACTGCAGACTTTATAAACATCGTACACTTAAGCTACACCAAATTTATTTTAAAAATCTTTCTCTAATAATATATTAAACTTATGTTAATTTAACTTTTTCACTTTATAAACTTTCATTTTATAAACTTTTTGACTCTTTTGTAATAACATTTAAATTAAAACACAAATACATTGCACAACTGTGCAAAAGTATTTTCTTTATGTTCTCGTTCTATAAGCTTTTTACTATTTAATTTTTTAAAAATATCCTTTCACTTTTTAAACTTTTTTGTTAAAAACTAACACACAAACATACACATTATTCCAGGCCTACCAGAATCAGAATCATCAATGTCTCTGTTTACCACCTCCACATCTTGTCCCACTGGAAGGTTTTCAAGGGCAATAACATGCATGGAGCTGTCATCTCCTATGATAACAATGACCTCTTCTGGAACACCTCTTGAAGAATCTGCCTGAGGATGTTTTACAGTTCACTTATTTGTAATAAGTAGATGGAGTATATTCTAAAATAATACTAAAAAGTATAATATAGTAGATAGATAAACTAATAACACAGTCATTCATTATTAATATCAAATAGTATGCACTATATATAATTGTATGTGTTATACTGTCATATGACTGGCAGTGCAGTAGGTTTGTTCACAAGAGCATCACCACAATCATGTGAATGATGCATTGTACTACAACATTAGGACTGCTGTGACAACACTGGACAATAGGAAATCTTCAGCTCCATTACAATCTAATGGGGATCACAGTTGTATATATGGTCTGTCATTGACTGAAATGTCCTTATGCAGCAGAAGACTGTATGTTAATATGTATTTTTGGCCATGCTATTGGGTCTTCTGAGCCTGGCACAAAAATGTTTGCATAGTACTTATTGGTTGAGAGCAGGCATCAGAGTTAAGAGTGCCCATGTTCAAATCCTAGCTCTGCCCCTTTCTAAACTGGGAAAGTTACTTATCGTCTCCATGAATTGACCTGCTCATCTCTAAATCGGAGATAACTATAGTATGAGTTAAATGGCATAGTATATGTAAAGTCACACATTATAAGGTGTGAAAGGCCTATTAACTATTAATTTTATTCTTATTACTGATCTTTCTCCTTAGATACACACCTAAAGTATATAGATATCCAGAACAGTATTGCTCTCTAAATAAGAATAAATTAGAAAATTTCGAAAACATCTTACAGAATATGGTGTTCTTTAAACAATCCGAAAAGCTTCAGTGGCTCAAGGGTTTATTACTTATAGAACTCATTTTCCTGAGTACTCCAAATCTGTCCTACTTTACACTCTCATAGATGGTATTCTCCTAATTGCATACGTTGTTAACAACAGAAAAGCAACCCACATTTCTTTAGTGACATTTAATAAAATTAAACCAATCAATCAATAAGTCTCATCTTCAGTTGTATATTACTTTGCAAGCCAGCAGACTGCCATTGTGAAGTGAGTCCTGGGACTGCACTGAGTACATGGTCCCTTCAGATTACATCATCCCACTTCTTAAGCTGTTTAATCCATAAAGCCTAGAATATGGTGAAACACTTTTATTAACCATACTTTTGGTTAGGAAAACAGAGAATAAATGCTTTTCCTTTGTGGGTATGATGAGCATTTTTGAATTACTATCTTATGAACACTGATAATGCAGTGGCTCATCGGCTCATCAGCTCATATTATTTAGTCCCTTGTTTAGGTTGCATCTCAGAGCTATTTTGTTGCTATGGTGACAGTAACGATGAAAGCTGATTGGAAGAAGATAACATCTTATTTGGGACATTTTCAGTTAAAAGGAGAGAGTACATTCTATGCTTTCCTATTAGACAAGATATTGGGTTACATCCATGTTGATTAGCAGGTCTCACTTTTCTTTTCAGTACAGATTGTTTCAGTATCGTACTTTATGACTAAACTCTCTAAAACTTGACTTGGGATTTCACCAGCTTGAAGTAACCTAATCTCTATCAAATGGGATTTTTCTGACTATAGTTGTTCAGCATATATAAGAGAAGAAATACTCAATTTAATATCAAAGAGCCAAATTCAGAATTTCAAACAATGTATAATGTACCCTTTTCATTGATAGAATTATTTAATAAGAATCCATTAACAGTCAGGAAACTATAGGAACTTCAGCAATAAGTAAATTATGAGGGCTTATTTCCGTTTAATTCTCTGATCCCAGCTGGAACAAGGTGTGATTGAAGAATGGTTTAATTGTTCATAGACATCTGTCTTTGGAGTCTATTGAAAAATAATATCCTGGGCATAATATGGCCTACAGAAGTTTTGACATTTTTATATCTTTCACAATCAAGGCATTGTCAAAAAGTCAGGTAGTGAAACTCCTAAAAACTTATGGATACATTTAGAGTAGAAGGGAATAAAAACCTAGTAATATATCAATATACACAGCTGGAAAGCAGATGTTCAATTGAATGATATCAGTTCTTAGGAAAAGCTATTAAACCTGTTACTTACTCAGATGAGAAATTCCCTTAATTTATTGTCCTTATATTTGACTTACTTCTTTTTGCTCCTTTAAATTAACTCTGGAATTATTATTTCTATTATTATTGTTGTTGTTGAAGCCAATTACCATGGAAGTTTGACTCCATGCAATACAGTACTTGAGTGCTAAGAAATGCCCAAGGATGCTGTCAATCAAATTACCTGGTGAGTTACAAGTTGTTTACTGTACTGGAAAATGAAGTGATAAATGCGTGCCAACAAGTAAAATGTGACATTTCGTATTGGATATACCAACTTTTTAAATTCATCTACCAGTGTGCCAAAACATAGTTTTAACTGAACCTCCATTATCGAAGGAAGCGTGTAACATTTAGCTCTGTAAGTATTGATGACTATGTAGTTCGAAATTTCCACAGCCTGTGCATGTGGGAGGGGAGCTGACTTGCTTCTATCTAACCCGTTTTTGTTCTTTTTATGATTATTGGTCAATCACTATAAGCTTCCACATGCTCCTTTGCTTCAATCAAATTATTTGAATGACTCATAGTTGGCTCATAATATTACTAATTTAGTGAATCTTAAAGAGAAGATACTTCTGGCCAGGCATAGTGGCTCATGCTTGTAATCCCAGCACTTTGGGAGGCCGAGGCAGGTGGATCACGAGGTCCGGAGATCGAGACCATCCTGGCTAACACGGTGAAACCTCGTCTCTATTTAAAATACAAAAAAAGTAGCCGGGCATGGTGGCGGGCTCCTGTAGTCCCAGCTACTCGGGAGGCTGAGGCAGGAGAATGGCGTGAACTCAGGAGGCGGAGCTTGCAGTGAGCCAAGATAGCGCCACTGCACTCCAGCCTGGGTGACAGAGACAGACGCCATCAAAAAAAAAAAAAAAAAAAAAGGATACTTCACAGAGGTTTTCATCATCTTTGCAAAAATTAAGACTGCGTCTTGATGGCATTATTTAATGTTGCATAGTCACTTTAGGTTCAAATTGCATGACTTCTTAGCCTGTGATTTACTAATAGGATATATTTAAGGGTCATATTGGAGGGCAAAACTACCCTGTAGTACTAGAAATATTTAATGAGGTACCCAAAGGGGCTGGCAAAAATATTACTATTCTGAAAGTACCACTTACGCGTGAGTACTGCGTCCCCTCTTCCAGAGGGAGAGAGATCCTTTTTCTCATAGTCTCCTATTAAAAACAAAAATTAAATGCTTGTGAATTGGTGCTCTCTGAGTCTAGCTATGCCATCACCCAGAACACATAATTAGATAATTACATTTTAGACAAAAGAGTACTGTAGTAATTCACAGTACAAATTCCAGCTAGGGAATAGAAATTGATATATGAAATATGTATCAATACAAATATAAATACATGCATATGTGTTCTATTCAGGCTTGAGCTATTAAGGGCCATTAAAAACACTGGAGCAAATAGCTCTTGGGGATTAAGCTGTAAGAGCCCTCTTTATAATCAGAAGGTAGCTAATCCCTGCTCACCTATTTGAATGCTTAGCCTCCCCAATATAATATTAAACTATTAGTTTTTACTTGTGATGTTTCATGAACATGCAAATATTGGCAAAAATGCCATCCCCCAAAGATCTTGGGATGCTTTCAGATTTAATAAACCTAGAGGTAAAAAATGCAGCTTGGATTAGATAATTTTTGAAAAGGTTCATTCTACTTTAAATTCATTCACTCATTTATACCAGCTACCCTGCCATCTACCTTCAACTTCCATCTCATAATTTCTTTCACGTCCTTTTCGCCACCAAAGCTGCAGCAGCAGGTTCTGAGAAACACTCTCCAATCTTTCGTGACCCCCCCAACTGTACATTCCCTTGTACAGCCTGCTGCCATTTGGTTTCTTCCACAGCAGGACCTGTGCATCTAATTTTTCTGCTAAAATACAACGGTCCAGCAAAACCCCCACAAGGATGCCACCCTCTGTCTGCTGTGACGAGGACCGGCAATGGTAATAAATGACCATCATGGTCCTGCTGAGTCGGGAGCTGAAACATTCTTGAGCCTTTCTCTTCAAGTATTTCCTATATACACACGTACACAGTTGGTATAAATAAGCATTAGAGACTGAGACCTCTGTTCTTCTATTACACAGATTTCAAAGAGGAATGCTTCTGATCATCTTTCCCATCTTTCCAATCATAGTGACTTCTTGTGTAGCAATTGTATAATTAGATAGTTATACCTGTACAAATCTCAAGAAGGTAAATGGATATAACTTTAGTGTCATTGATTATATTGTCTCTAAAGTCGTGACTCAAATTCTCTATTATTGTATCTTTGTGCTAAAACAAAAACTCAACCAGAAGCATATTCTTCTCTTATTCCCTTTCCCCTTCCTTATTCTTACTCTTAATTCCTAGGAAAGATGTTCAACACTTTCTGATTCTCCAAGTAGTATTTTCTCTCACTCCTAAAACAATGAAAAACCCATTTCATAGTAGGAATAAATACATTTCATACGTACAGATATATGTGTTCATGTATATACATATAGCTTCATATAGATCCATATTCATATACATGACGCTGTTCTTCTGTACGTGCCTTAGGAAGCCATTTAAATTATCACGGAGATTTGTACTGATGCAGGACCACTATAGACGCTGGCAAGGGAAGCCCTTGTCAAATCCTGTTTTATAGGGCCTCAAGTGTCACATACCTATAGGAAATAAATGTATGAAAGACTACAGATGCCCCTACTACTCAGGATCAAACAGTCAGCACTGGCAACAGCATAACCTGTGACTCATGACTAAGGGCTTTCAGACTCCAAGGATACACTGTCGTACTTCTTTTGCCCTATTTCTTTCAAACAAAAGGTGACGATGTCAGAATGTCGTGAAGGCTCGTGGCTTTTATTACTGTCCAATTTAGAGATGGACAGTATTTCAAATGGCAGGGAGAATTGGAGCCTCAGATGTGCTTACCTAAGAAAATTCAAATTAACTAACTTGTCAAATCCTTCTCTCAGATAGCAGGAATGCAAGAGATTTTATCATGATAAGGTGTTGTTTCCCAGTGGTGCTGAGTGTCCATTTTCTTGCTTCTATTCACATTCCAGTTCATGGTTCCAGAACACTAAACAATTAGCACATCATGCATATGGCAGCTGAGAAACGTTTTGCAATGTTAAACAATTCTTATGAGTCTTGAATTTGTATGTATGTTGGTGTCGATTTAACAAGCATGCATTGTGAGACCACTTTCTTACAATGTCAACTAGTGGAATGTGCTAGAACTGTGAATAGTTTTATGTTTTATGAACATATTATATCAATTTAATTAATTTAATAAAAACTAAAGTTTTTCTTTTTCTTTTTTTTTTTTTTTTTGAAACAGAATCTTTCTCTGTCGCCCAGGCTGGAGTGCAGTGGCACAATCTTGGCTCACTGCAACCTCCGCCTCCTGGGTTCAAGCCATTCTCCTGCCTCAGCCTCTCTAGGAGCTGGGATTACAAGCACCCGCCACCACCACGTTTTTTTGTATTTTCAGTAGAGACAGGGTTTCACCATGTTGGCCAGGCTGGTCTCAAACTCTTGACCTCGTGATCTGCTCGCCTTGACCTCCCAAAGCGTTGGGATTACAGGCATGAGCCACCGAAAATTTGGTATTCAATAATTACAATTTATATTTTGCGTAGATAAATTCTGAATATTTAAGAAAAAACTTATTGAAAATAGTTTTTGATTTATTACATTTACTTTAATTTACATTATTGATAAATATATTCAAAATTTATGCATTTGGAATAAAATTATATTTTCTTGTTAATTTCTTAGACCATTACTACCATTAGAACACTAATTTACTAAAGCCTTTATTATATCAAGATTATTATTTTGCTGAGATAAAGACAAGAAAATTTGCTGACAATGTTATGTAAATACTACAGCTAAATCAAATTTTTCTGATATTGTCATTATGAAGATATATTTGTCAAAGTAGAAAGATAAAACACTCTGATTTATAAATTGTCACTATTTAGACATAGGATATTTACACTTCTGGTTTTTTTGTTTCTAAAGAATTGTCTATGTACTCTATGATTTTTAAAACTGTCTTCAAAGCCATTTTGAAAACAAGTGCTCAGCGTTTTGGGGGAGAATTTTTATTGATTAGCAGCCATGAAATCACTCACCATACTTCTGGTAAGCTGCCATCTGAAGAGGCATGAAAAAGTTCTGTGGTGTCTGCTAAGTGTTCTCAGTTAATCCAGTCCAAATTATTAAGCCTTCATAATCCTCTAGGACACGTAGTCAGATAAGACTGCAACTGATTTGAAGAAATCCTTAATTGCAGAAATCATCAAGCCTTGGTAAGTCTCAGGATCTCCGAAAACACCAGAATGTGGATTTTGGTGAAAGGCGGAAGATTGTAGAGATGGAAATGTGGGCAGGCTGGGAAGATAAGAGGCAGTGACACAGTTGCCCTTTGCTCCAAGCCAAAAGGGGTATTTTTACAACCGTTTTCTAGGACCAACTTTATATTTCACAGATCTAATTATTTTGTTTGCTTATGTTGTGCTCCTGGCTGCATAGCATTAGTCTGTCTTCTGTCATTGCTGTTGGGTCTCCAGAGGGGTGTAAATATTACGGGCTGGTAGTTGATCTGTTACTACTGAGAAGATAAAGATCATTGTAAAGTCCTGTGTAAATGTGAGACAAGAGACCTAAAGATTATTATTTTATTAAGCATTGAAGAAACAATGATAGATGTTAAAGGGAACAGATGCATTTCAAATGTATAATTATTTTATATTGAAATAGTTATTTTGTATTTGTGACATTTCATTCACTCATTGTACCTCAACATCAAGTCATTTTAAGTTAAAACATGCATGTCTAGTAATGAACATCTAGTAATAAGAGTAGTAATAAGAATAGCCAAATACAGCATGATTTTTGTTGATTTAATATAATAATAACCCGGAGTCCTACAATTTATGCAGATTTTAAAATTTCTCCTTAATGCAGACTGCTATATTTGAGTTGGAATATTTGTCTATGTGAGAAATAAAGCACACTCTTCTATAAGTTATAAGGTTTGCTTTGTTTTGTTTTCAAAAAAGCTTATTTAATCTTAAGATAAGGGCAATATTCTACAAAATTATAGATATATTCTAGTATATAAGAATAAAGTTGTATATTATTTCTCACAGGAAAACATTAAAACATGATCTTTATCAGGTTTTATATCTATAATTAGGGGCTTAGACAAAAATCCAAGGTCAGTGACAAATATCACATTTTTACTTTATTTCCTGCCACTACACTCATCTCTTTCTTCAAATAACCGTATTCATCTGCAGTAGCAAATATTATGGTCCTTTTCAAGGTTATTCTCAGAGGTACAGTTTTCATTTAATATGATGTAACTTTATCCTCAAATTTATTTCTTCCTAAAAAAATCTGCAATATCATTATCTTCAAGGTTAAGGAACTTAATTAGTGAGATGGGTGTGGCAGAATGAGCAGAGGAAAAATGATAGAGAAACATTTTTTAATGTTAAGTAGAATTATGATTTATGTAATTTAGTGGTACCTAAACTATGTAACCTGAAATATTTGCATACAGTTTGATTCTTAATTTGCCTACATAAAAATATTGTTAGGGACCATGTTAGGCAAGGTGTACAGAAATAGGCTTCTGACATTTCCACTTCCAAATGAATCTCCGCAATTTTCCAAGACTGAGTAAATTTTTTTAACTATTGATAAAAGGCTTTCTTCATTGTAGACCAACATTTATGTCCTCAGTTACACTAATAGATGGCTTTTTAATTTCAAACACATTTTTTTCTTTTTTACAAAGAAAAATATATATTAAAATAGGCTGAAATACTCATCCCAAGATATTGATGGATCTTATATAGATAATATTTACATGTTAAATAATGGTTGGTTCTATCAAATATAACTTGCCATTAGGCCTGCATATTATTTTAAATGTGTCATTTTATGTTTGGGTTTATTTTAGTTAGCTGTGTATTATTTATCCTGTAATAAATGTTTGGTTCTTCTATAAATACTTTTGCATGCATAAAGTCATAAGTAGAAAGAAAGGAGGGGGAAGGGAAGAAGTTAGAAAGCAAAGGAAGGAAGGATGGAAGGAAGAAAGCAAAGAAGGAAGGAAGAGAGGGAGGGAGGGGAGGAAGGAAGGGAAGGAGGGAGGGAATGAAGGAAGGAAGGAAGGAAGGAAAGAGGTATGAAGAGAGGGAAGGAGGAAAGCTTCAGGGACTATTAAGCATAGGAATGTGAACCAAGAGGACCAAAATTGCATTTGCAGTCAAAAATTCTGAAACTCATACTAGCAGATCTAGGAAGTAATGTTTCACACAGAACACTGCCTGAATCCAATCTATTTCTCTGGACTTGTCACATAACATATAATTACAACAGTTTGCCTATTTGCCATCAGTCTCTCTAATTAGCACAAGTTGGTGGATGGTGTTATAACTTAAAACATGCCACAGTGCTTTTACTTGATTGCCAGGACATCATCTACTTTTCTAACTATCCTGTCTTGCAGACTAAGACACAGAAATATCTCAATTTTAAAGCTTCATGTCATGTTTTTTTGCCCTTTATTATTGTGACCTCCCCAAAAAATAATGCTGCAATTGCTTAGAACTTTAGTGTTTGTAAAATAATCTTTTTTAACATTTGTAACATTATTTAAAAAATTTTTATAAACATATTTTATTTTCTAAAATATATAAAAAGATTACATGTGAATTCACATAGCAGTTATTATCATTCTTTTCAATGAAGTATATTAAAATGTTTTTCAATAGTTATTTTATGAATCTCAACAATACTCAAGTGATACAAATTGGTATTATTGCAAATCCCATTACAAAGAAAATAGTAAATCGGACTGCCTGACTTATACAGTAAGTCAGTCAGTACTGGCATTGGAAGTAGAGGGAAGTCTGTTACTAGAACTATAGCAATAAAGAAATGTACACCATTAATCTAATCATGACATTGACCAAACATATCAATATAATCCAGGCCTCTGCCAGTCTTCCAGATTATTGTACACAGATGGAGGGTATTGGATTTGTTAAAAACGTAAGACCAAAATGAGTGGGATTGTTACTTATAGATGTGATTTATAAATATAGTTGTGTTTCATACATATTGATGTATAAATACATGTTATTTATATATTTATACATATAGGTGTACATGATTTATACATATAGATGTGTTAAGCCACTATGCTGCTGAAGTCGAAATCCATTTATGATAATGTTTTGCACATATCTGACAATATAAATTACATTAAGAACTTCATAATAATGTTTATGTAAATAAACTTACTTTTATGTAAGTTTATTTAAATAAATAAAATAAAGTTATGTAAGTTTATGTAAATAAACTTACTTTTATTTACATATTTTCTCTATAGTAAATATGCTTAACACTATCTTCTGGATATGAAGGACCAGTAATTTGTGGTTTTCTCTTGGAAGCATATCTGTGTTCTTAGCATAATATAGCTTGATAAGATCTTTTAGAACAGTTTCTCAAAACATAAACCACTTCTAGAGGAAGAATTTGACTTCAGCAAATTTAACAACCACTTCAAAACAGTAAAAGTTAAAAAGCTATGTAGAGACAAAGGTGTGAAGAGGAATTCCCACCCATACTTTCTTACTTTATATTTTATACAGTGTTCACCCTCAGAGATGACAAACGCAGCTGATAAAAAATTAATACAAAGGCTGAATCATGAGGCCAGGAAGTTAAAAGAAGCGGATATCTTTGAATAAGATATTTTCATCCTCAAATCAAGTCTACCAGGCACATCAAGAATATTTGATATCAGCGTCATAATTTTGCATTTTTGAATAAACTTTGTAGTTATATTACTTGTAATACATTTTCCAAAGAAGAAAACTAAACACTGCCAAATGGTAAGATAATAATAATAAAAGGTACAATCCTATTATTTAAACTAAATTTTGAATATCTATATAAGTAAAAATCTTTGAGCATTTATTTATTTGGTTAGCATTTTCCTATGGAATTGTATGCATTGTTCACATTAAGGAGAAATCTCACAGGAAGAACCCCACAATTCTCCTGGGTTTAACCTCCTTATACAGAAATTTAGATTTATATTTTTCTCTTGATTATTTTCCCCAGAATTCAAATTTCATATATTTTCACAACTAAAATACTGACTCACTTTTCTACTTTTTCCCCTTATGATTTATATTTTGGCAGGTTGAGCAATTGGTATGGTAACTGCTCAATGCAGCCCTCCTGCTGAAATGAGGTTCCTGCTGAAAGAGCCGGGTAGTACACCAACCACTCACTTCGCCAGTTCACTTTTTTAGCAGAATAATAGCCACGAGTCAATGAGAAACTGCTAAAACTACTAAGGTCTTCTCCCAAACAAGAAAATCAATCTCCATAATGCAAAAGACCTATTTCAAAAGATAAAATTACCACACTAAATATGTTAGAGAATAAAAACACAAGCCACATTTAAAACCATTTTAAAAATAGCCACATTCATGGTGAGCATCACGTACTCTTGCTATAAATATAAAAAATTTTCATGATAACGAATTACAAATTGAAAGGGGTTAATTTTTTGAAAAAGTAAGCCTAATAAAAAATAACTCTTCAAAATTATTCAATATGTATTCTGTATAAAATAATTTAAAAAATTTTTTTTGCAGTAGGAAAATTTGAAAATCAGACCTTAGCCAAAAGTTCAAAGTTAGCATAACTAATAGTGGGACAACTTGAAATTATGCAGCTCATAAAGCAATGCAATGTAATGTATACACAATGATGTTTAATCTGAATCTAATTAAGCACTCAGACTTAACTTCTGGTTAACAAGATATATACGGGATAAAGAAACAAATTAAACAGCACGATGAGAAAATAAACAGATAAAACCCAAACATAGTGCATTCCACAAAACAAAAAGGTTTAGGCTGTCCAAAAGACAATATTACGAGAAAAATAAAAAGATAGTTGTGCAGGAGAAATTTAAAGGCATTTAAGGAACAAGACAATCTAATGCAGTGTGTGAACTTATCCAAGTTTAGGGTGACATATGTAGGCTAAATGGGTTTGGATAAAAGAGGACATTAAGGAGTCACTGTTAGTTTTTCTAAATTTGATAATGGTATTTTGGTTTTCTAGAAAAATGTATTTTTTGGAGATGCATGCTGGAGTATTCAAAAGTGCCATGGCTAGAATGTATGTGTCCCTCACAATTCACATGTTGAGACTTGAGACTCAAGTTACAGTATCAAAAGATGGGGCCTTTAGAATGATTAAATCAAGAGGGTTTTACACCTCATGAATGAATTGGTACCCTTATAAAAAAGGGCTTGAGGGAAGTAGCTATGCCCTATTTGTTGTTCTAGCTCTTCTGCTGGGCAAGATGAAAGCATTCATCTTCTCCAGAGAACACAAGAAGTCCTCACCTTGCAAGCAGAGACCAGGCCCTCCCCAGACACTGAGCTTGGTGGCACTTCGATTTTGGACTTCCAGCCTCCAAAACTGTGAGAAATAAGTTAGTGTGATTTATACATTACCCAGTCACAAGCATTTTGCTGTAGCAACAGAAACAGACTAAGACAAGGAGTATTATAAGTCTGTAACATACTTACGTAGAGTATGTGTGCATGTGTGTGTGTGTGTGTGTGTATGAGTATGCATTTATATTTTCCAAAATGTTAACTACTGATGAACCTAGATGGAGAATGTACAGGTATTTGTTTTTATTAATTAATTAATTAATTTATTTATTATTATTATTATTATACTTCAGGTTTTATGGTACATGTGCGCAATGTGCAGGTAAGTTACATATGTATACATGTGCCATGCTGGTGTGCTTCACCCACTAACTCGTCAACTAGCATTAGGTATATCTCCCAGTGCTATCCCTCCCCCCTCCCCCCACCCCACAACAGTCCCCGAAGTGTGATGTTCCCCTTCCTGTGTCCATGTGTTCTCATTGTTCAATTCCCACCTATGAGTGAGAATATGCGGTGTTCGGTTTTTTGTTCTTGCGATAGTTTACTGAGAATGATGATTTCCAGTTTCATCCATGTCCCTACAAAGGACATGAACTCAGCATTTTTTATGGCTGCATAGTATTCCATGGTGTATATGTGCCACATTTTCTTAATCCAGTCTATCATTGTTGCACATTTGGGTTGGTTACAAGTCTTTGCTATTGTGAATAACGCCACAATAAACATACGTGTGCATGTGTCTTTATAGCAGCATGATTTATAGTCCTTTGGGTATATACCCAGTAATGGGATGGCTGGGTCGAATGGAATTTCTAGTTCTAGATCCCTGAGGAATCGCCACACTGACTTCCACAAGGGTTGAACTAGTTTACAGTCCCACCAACAGTGTAAAAGTGTTCCTATTTCTCCACATCCTCTCCAGCACCTGTTGTTTCCTGACTTTTTAATGATTGCCATTCTAACTGTTGTGAGATGGTATCTCATTGTGGTTTTGATTTGCATTTCTCTGATGGCCAGTGATGGTGAGCATTTTTTCATGTGTTTTTTGGCTGCATAAATGTCTTCTTTTGAGAAGTGTCTGTTCATATCCTTCGCCCACTTTTTGATGGGGTTGTTTGTTTTTTTCTTGTAAATTTGTTTGAGTTCATTGTAGATTCTGGATATTAGCCCTTTGTCAGATGAGTAGGTTGCGAAAATTTTCTCCCATTTTGTAGGTTGCCTGTTCACTCTGATGGTAGTTTCCTTTGCTGTGCAGAAGCTCCTTAGTTTAATGAGATCCCATTTGTCAATTTTGGCTTTTGTTGCCATTGCTTTTGGTGTTTTAGACATGAAGTCCTTGCCCATGCCTATGTCCTGAATGGTATTGCCTAGGTTTTCTTCTAGGGTTTTTATGGTTTTAGGTCTAACGTTTAAGCCTTTAATCCATCTTGAATTGATTTTTGTATAAGGTGTAAGGAAGGGATCCAGTTTCAGCTTTCTACATATGGCTAGCCAGTTTTCCCAGCACCATTTATTAAATAGGGAATCCTTTCCCCATTTCTTGTGTTTGTCAGGTTTGTCAAAGATCAGATAGTTGTAGATATGTGGCATTATTTCTGACGGCTCTGTTCTGTTCCATTGATCTATATCTCTGTTTTGGTACCAGTACCATGCTGTTTTGGTTACCATAGCCTTGCAGTATAGTTTGAAGTCAGGTAGTGTGATGCCTCCAGCTTTGTTCTTTTGGCTTAGGATTGACTTGGCGATGTGGGCTCTTTTTTGGTTCCATATGAACTTTAAAGTAGTTTTTTCCAATTCTGTGAAGAAAGTCATTGGTAGCTTGATGGGGATGGCATTGAATCTATAAATTACCTTGGGAAGGATGGCCATTTTCACGATATTTATTCTTCCTACCCATGAGCATGGAATGTTCTTCCATTTGTTTCTATCCTCTTTTATTTCCTTGAGCAGTGGTTTGTAGTTCTCCTTGGAGACGTCATTCACATCCCTTGTAAGTTGGATTCCTAGGTATTTTATTCTCTTTGAAGCAATTGTGAATGGGAGTTCACTCATGATTTGGCTCTCTGTTTGTCTGTTATTGATGTATAAGAATGCTTGTGATTTTTGTACATTGATTTTGTATCCTGAGACTTTGCTGAAGTTGTTTATCACCTTAAGGAGATTTTGGGCTGAGACAATGGGGTTTTCTAGATATACAACCATGTCATCTGCAAACAGGGACAATTTGACTTCTTCTTTTCCTAACTGAATACCCTTGATTTCCTTCTCCTGCCTAATTGCCCTGGCCAGAACTTCCAACACTATGTTGAATAGAAGTGGTGAGAGAGGGCATCCCTGTCTTGTGCCAGTTTTCAAAGGGAATGCTTCCAGTTTTTGCCCGTTCAGTATGATATTGGCTGTGGGTTTGTCATAGATAGCTCTTATTATTTTGAGATTCGTCCCATCAATTCCTAATTTCTTGAGAGTTTTTAGCATGAAGGGTTGTTGAATTTTGTCAAAGGCCTTTTCTGCATCTATTGAGATAATTATGTGGTTTTTGTCTTTGGTTCTGTTTATATGCTGGATTACATTTATTGATTTGTGTATATTGAACCAGCCTTGCATCCCAGGGATGAAGCCCACTTGATCATGGTGGATAAGCTTTTTGATGTGCTGCTGGATTCTGTTTGCCAGTATTTTATTGAGGATTTTTGCATCAATGTTCATCAAGGATATTGGTCTAAAATTCTCTTTTTTTGTTGTGTCTCTGCCAGGCTTTGGTATCAGGATGATGCTGGCCTCAGAAAATGAGTTAGGGAGGATTCCCTCTTTTTCTATTGATTGGAATAGTTTCAGAAGGAATGGTACCAGTTCCTCCTTGTACCTCTGGTAGAATTCGGCTGTGAACCCATCTGGTCCTGGACTTTTTTTGGTTGGTAAGCTATTGATTATTGCCACAATTTCAGCTCCTGTTATTGGTCTATTCAGAGATTCAACTTCTTCCTGGTTTAGTCTTGGGAGGGTGTATGTGTTGAGGAATTTATCCATTTCTTCTAGATTTTCTAGTTTATTTGCGTAGAGGTGTTTGTAATATTCTCTGATGGTAGTTTGTATTTCTGTGGGATCGGTGGTGATATCCCCTTTATCATTTTTTATTGCATCTATTTGATTCTTTTCTCTTTTTTTCTTTATTAATCTGCTAGCGGTCTATCAATTTTGTTGATCCTTTCAAAAAACCAGCTCCTGGATTCATTAATTTTTTGAAGGGTTTTTTGTGTCTCTATTTCCTTCAGTTCTGCTCTGATTTTAGTTATTTCTTGCCTTCTGCTAGCTTTTGAATGTGTTTGCTCTTGCTTTTCTAGTTCTTTTAATTGTGATGTTAGGGTGTCAATTTTGGATCTTTCCTGCTTTCTCTTGTGGGCATTTAGTGCTATAAATTTCCCTCTACACACTGCTTTGAATGCATCCCAGAGATTCTGGTACGTTGTGTCTTGGTTCTCGTTGGTTTCAAAGAACATCTTTATTTCTGCCTTCATTTCATTATGTACCCAGTAGTCATTCAGGAGCAGGTTGTTCAGTTTCCATGTAGTTGAGCGGTTTTGAGTGAGTTTCTTAATCCTGAGTTCTAGCTTGATTGCACTGTGATCTGAGAGATAGTTTGTTATAATTTCTGTTCTTTTACATTCATTGAGGAGAGCTTTACTTCCAAGTATGTGGTCAATTTTGGAATAGGTGTGGTGTTGTGCTGAAAAAAATGTACATTCTGTTGATTTGGGGTGGAGAGTTCTGTGGATGTTTATTAGGTCCGCTTGGTGCAGAGCCGAGTTCAATTCCTGGGTATCCTTGTTGACTTTCTGTCTCGTTGATCTGTCTAATGTTGACAGTGGGGTGTTAAAGTCTCCCATTATTAGTGTGTGGGCATCTAAGTCTCTTTGTAGGTCACTCAGGACTTGCTTTATGAATCTGGGTGCTCCTGTATTGGGTGCATATATATTTAGGATAGTTAGCTCTTCTTGTTGAATTAATCCCTTTACCATTATGTAATGGCTTTCTTTGTCTCTTTTGATCTTTGTTGGTTTAAAGTCTGTTTTATCAGAGACTAGGATTGCAACCCCTGCCTTTTTTTGTTTTCCATTTGCTTGGTAGATCTTCCTCCATCCTTTTATTTTGAGCCTATGTGTGTCTCTGTACATGAGATGGGTTTCCTGAATACAGCACACTGATGGGTCTTGACTCTTTATCCAATTCGCCAGTCTGTGTCTTTTAATTGGAGCATTTAGTCCATTTACATTTAAAGTTAATATTGTTATGTGTGAATTTGATCCTGTCATTATGATGTTAGCTGGTTATTTTGCTTGTTAGTTGATGCAGTCTCTTCCTAGTCTCGATGGTCTTTACATTTTGGCATGATTTTGCAGTGGCTGGTACCGGTTCTGCCTTTCCATGTTTAGCACTTCCTTCAGGAGCTCTTTTAGGGCAGGCCTGGTGGTGACAAAATCTCTCAGCATTTGCTTGTCTGTAAAGTATTTTATTTCTCCTTCACTTATGAAGCTTAGTTTGGCTGGATATGAAATTCTGGGTTGAAAATTCTTTTCTTTAAGAATGTTGAATATTGGCCCCCACTCTCTTCTGGCTTGTAGGGTTTCTGCCGAGAGATCCGCTGTTAGTCTGATGGAGTGTTTTCCATCAGAGTGTTTTCCAACTTGTTTCCATTCTCCCCGTCACTTTCAGGTACACCAATCAGACGTAGATTTGGTCTTTTCACATAGTCCCACATTTCTTGGAGGCTTTGCTCGTTTCTTTTTATTCTTTTTTCTCTAAACTTCCCTTCTCACTTCATTTCATTCATTTCATCTTCCAGGGCTGATACCCTTTCTTCCATTTGATTGCATCGGCTCCTGAGGCTTCTGCATTCTTCACGTAGTTCTCGAGCCTTGGTTTTCAGCTCCATCAGCTCCTTTAAGCACTTCTCTGTATTGATTATTCTAGTTATACATTCTTCTAAATTTTTTTCAAAGTTTTCAACTTCTTTGCCTTTGGTTTGAATATCCTCCCGTAGCTCAGAGTAATTTGATCGTCTGAAGCCTTCTTCTCTCAGCTCGTCAAAGTCATTCTCCATCCAGCTTTGTTCCGTTGCTGGTGAGGAACTGCGTTCCTTTGGAGGAGGAGAGGTACTCTGCTTTTTAGAGTTTCCAGTTTTTCTGCTCTGTTTTTTCCCCCTCTTTGTGGTTTTATCTACTTTTGGTCTTTGATGATGGTGATGTACAGATGAGTTTTTGGTGTGGATGTCCTTTCTGTTAGTTTTCCTTCCAACAGACAGGACCCTCAGCTGCAGTTCTGTTGGAGTACCTGGCCGGCCGTGTGAGGTGTCAGTCTGCCCCTGCTGGGGGGTGCCTCCCAGTTAGGCTGCTCGGGGGTCAGGAGTCAGGGACCCACTTGAGGAGGCAGTCTGCCTGTTCTCAGATCTCCAGCTGCGTGCTGGGAGAACCACTGCTCTCCTCAAAGCTGTCAGACAGGGACATTTAAGTCTGCTGAGGTTACTGCTGTGTTTTTGTTTGTCTGTGCCCTGCCCCCAGAGGTGGAGCCTACAGAGGCAGGCAGGCCTCCTTGAGCTGTGGTGGGCTCCACCCAGTTCAAGCTTCCAGGCTGCTTTGTTTACCTAAGCGAGCCTGGGCAATGGCAGGTGCCCCTCCCCCAGCCTCGCTGCCAACTTGCTGTTTGATCTCAGACTGCTGTGCTAGCAATCAGCGAGACTCCGTGGGCGTAGGACCCTCTGAGCCAGGTGCAGGCTATACTCTCCTGGGGCACCGTTTCCTAAGCCCTCGGAAAAGCACAGTATTCGGGTGGGAGTGGCCCGATTTTCCAGGTGCCGTCTGTCACCCCTGGAAAGGGAACTCCCTGACCCCTTGCGCTTCCCGAGTGAGGCAATGCCTTGCCCCTGCTTCGGCTGGCGCACGGTGCACTCACCCACTGACCTGCGCCCACTGTCTGGCACTCCCTAGTGAGATGAACACGGTACCTCAGATGGAAATGCAGAAATCACCCGCCTTCTGCGTCGCTCATGCTGGGAGCTGTAGACCGGAGCTGTTCCTATTCGGCCATCTTGGCTCCTCCCCAGGTATTTGTTGTAACATTTTGTCTGCTTTGCTTTTGTTTGAAGATGTTTATAAAACATGTTTAGAAACAAGTATTATATATACATATATATACACACACACATATATGTATACATATACAGGTAAGTGAATGTTAATTTCAAAAACATTGCTAAATAAACAAATAATGCCATTCTTATTTCAAAGCAAAAATAATGAAGAAACTGCATAACATTCTACGAGGTGTTGGCCTTGAATCTACAGCCATGTTGTTAAGTATCCCAGTTCCACTGTCTCTAACTTTCCTCCTTACTCTGTTGTTGGCATTGTTCTCTGTGCTAAGATATATCCACTTACTTTTGCCTTCTTCTGAGATGTTTATAGGACAGTTAATCAATATTTCCTATAGTGTAATGAAACAAATCATCTTCCAGAATCATTTGATTTCATACTTACCTCAAAATACTCCAATTTCTAGGTCCTTTTCCAAAGGAAAAACAATAGCTACGAATTTAACACAGTTGTCTACATCACTCAGAAGGAGTATGCCCCTATCAGAAATCAACAAACTTTATTTATAAGACTAGTTGTGCTTTTGGATCGCTTTAATCCTTACAACCCAATCAAATCTGGATTACCTAATGAAATTGATTATATTTGAAAACTTATTGTGGAATTCTGGTGAAACACTCCCCCTTTCTTCCTTTCTGCTCCAAGCATTTATTGAGCATGTACTATGTCTCAGGCATGGTATTAAGAGCCTGATATCAAACTGAAATATTGAGTTATTTATTGATTATTGTCTCACTCTTATCCTCCTTCTCTACTCCTCTTTCCAGACTATTCGTTGACCTGCTCAAGTAACATATCTCTCCAGCCTAATTTTAAGTAACCACCTTCCTTTATTACTGTTAAGGAAATAAAATACTTTAAGAAACAGAAGCTTTGGGAGGCCAAGATGGGTGGATCACTTGAGGTCAAGAGTTCAAGACCAGCCTAGCCAACATGGTGAAACCATGTCTCTGCTAAAAATACAAAAATTAGCCTGGCGTAGTGACTCAGTCCCTGTAATCCCAGCTACTCTGGAGGCCTAGGCAAGCAGGAGAATCACTTGAACCTGGGAGGCAAAGGTTGCAGTAAGCTGAGATCACACCACTGCTCTCCAGCCTGGGAAACACAGTAAGAGTTTGTCATAAAATAAAATAAAATAAAATAAAATAAATGGAAAATTTCCTTTGCTGCATTTAACAATAAAATGATAAGAAAACAGGTAACACTCGCTGCTTCCATCAAGAATTACAGCATGTGCCTTACTCCTCAGGCTTTGAGAGAGGGTTGAAAAGGAAGGACTCTTCATGTGGCATGGGGTATAACCAACAACTGTGTGAGCAAACTCCGGATGGACTGAGAGTCCTGTGCCATTGAAAAGTGGGCAGGCAGACCTTTCATTTCTGCTCCACAGCATGTATGTGGATAACTAATGTGGCAGGTATGCTTGGCTGACTAACCAACAGGCATGACTTTCCTTGTTTCTTGATAAGGGAAGTTTACTGCTGCATTGGACCTCCATGTGCTTTATGGAGAGCTAGTTCCCTCCCTAGACCTACTGACTGGATTATGATTAATCAAAGCCAATTACTATAATCCCATTCCCTTTACCAATAATTGATTTTGGCAAGGGCATAAGGAGAAAATATAATCAATGATTCTGTAACAGATATCTTCTGAGGGACTGCTGGGAAAGGTTTTCCTCATGGAGGAAATATATGCAGTGAAAGTAACATTCTTATTTTTCTGTCTTGGATGTCATTGTGGTACCTGAAACTGAGACAGACAACTCCTAACCATAAGGAACACAGCCCTGAGGGCAGGTCCACATGCTTAGAGAGCAGAACAGGAAGATGGAAAGGATGTAGTTTCTTGACATCCCTGAACTGTTGAAATAACCAAACTTGGAATTACCCTACCTCCAGAATCATTAATGTGAAATAATAATTTTTTCTTATTTAAGCCATCTGAGTCAAGGTTCGTTATTTGGTTATAAAAGTACCTTAACTGATCTAACTAAGTGAAGGAGGTGAAAAACATTTTGCAGCTCAAAAATTTATGTCTTAGGACTTAAACATAGTGAAGTAATCTGCTGTAGACCACGTAGAAAAAAGGAAGTAGTTGGGAAGAAAACAAGACCCATATGTTAGGTCAAAAAAAGACTAAGCGGACTGATCAGTTAGTGAATCTGTATAGGGAGATAGAGCTGAGCAGAAAATCTTGGTGTCAAGAGAGGACATTAGTCTGACAAACTTGAGATCATGTAAAGCACCATGGCTGCCAAGGTGAGATAATGAGGTACCAAGATATAGGAAGATATTAAGATATTCTCATATGCAGGTGACACTTAGTTGCATGGGGAAGCAGGCAGATGCTTACCATCTGAGACCTCAGATCACAAGAAGCAAGTCCTCGATTATCCAACGAGAGCTCAGGGCAGTCTTGCAGTCTATAACGGGGGTCACTGGGATTAGATAAACAGGTAAAACCTCTGGGTTGGAAGTGAAGCTTAGGTACTCAGTCAATTTGGTAATACAGAAGGATGAATTCTGATTTGGGGACAACGCAAGTTGTTAAATGTCTTCCTTTGAAATGTGATAGGATGGATGAGCAGAAAATCATAGGTATAATATGTGAAAGGTCAGTTATGCTGGGATATTCACTCACATTTTGAAGAATGAGGGATAAAGATCAATACACAAGATGAGTGAGGAGATATCATTTACCTGGGCTATGATTAGGAAATGGACTTTGTAGTACCATACTGTGCTGAGGATGATAGACACAGTATTCAAAAATGTGGCTGGATGGGGTAGTGGGGCCTTCTTTGATCATGTCTGAATACATCAGAAGGTGTCTGGCTGTCAGGAAGTGAAGAGACTGAAAGAAAGACAGCAATCCTGGACCTGAGTCCATCTCTTGGCAACAGAGGAAGTTATGTCTATTCTCACAATAAGGCAAAACTATGTCAAGCCTCATAGTCCCATCCAAGTGCTCTCTATGAGATCCAGAGGCTCAGCCCAGTTACTGCCCTAAAAGTCACAGCAGTATCGCAAGTGCCTGTATACTTTACTGGCAGCAGTAGATATTGGGTCCAATTGACAATAAAAGGGATAGAGGAAACAATGCAGAAGCTCCACAAACATCAATGAGCCACTAAGTTTGTGCCTTCGAGGCTGCGGGGCACGTAGTATTGATGGCATGTGGGGGTGGCATATCATCTTTGCTTGTGTAGATTCAGAGCTCAGTCAAGAGGACTTGCAACTGTTTTGCGAAGACCTGGATGGGACGGTGGGGGGTGGGTCATTGGAGGTAGTGGTGAGGAGCTGAAACAGACAAAAGCTGCGGTAAAGGGAGCTGCCACAATGCCTGGTGCACTTTTCATCCTGAGTTCCTAGCAGATTGTCTGGCACACAGCAGGTGTTCAATAAATAATTATTGGATGAATGATTCAATTAATCGAGGACTTTTGGTAACATGTGATGATCAAAGAGTAATATTTCACAATGAGAAGTCCATGTTGATTGCTGTGTTCCACAAGCTGACCTTAAGTTTCTTGGCCACTGTATCTTCAACATTTTAAACTGGCCCTATTTCTTATTTTATGAAATGAAATAAATGCTAATGTGCTAGCAAGGGAATGTAAACAAGTGTTGTTAGACAAATTCAATGTGACTAAAAAGGAACTGTAGCAGGTGGATGCAAGTGAGCCCAATTAAGATATATTTGCTTTTGTGCCACAGATTCTATGCTTTTCCAAATAGAACTGTTAGATGCTAAGCAAATGGGGACTATTTTTGACTCATACTTTTTTTTTAATCTGTGGGAAACATATTTTCTCATCGATATTTTCTGCTGTTCTCTGTTCAAACTTTGCTTTTGTGATGCTTCTTTAAAGACTTTTTGTTCTTTCTCATTTTAGTGCCATTGTTTATGCTGAATTTGTTGTTGTTTTTGCATTTACGTTCCACAGAGAAATGATACTTAACAGCATAAAATCCCAGAACTGCATCAGGATAAAAGAGATGATATATAAACACATAATAGTCGTTTTTGATACTTTTCATCATTAGTCAAGCTGAGAGAACAAATTGGAATTTGAGCTTCTGGTGGGCTTTCTGAAGGGATCCTCAGATAAATGTAGCCAAAGATAAAAGATAATTCCAATTAAAAGATAATGGATATTATGCACAATTATGGCTGTGGCCAAGTCAAAACACTTTGAAATTAAATGTCTTTGTGTGAGAAACCACAGTGTTAAATAAAATAATCAACAGGAATTTATTTCTACTTTCTTTGCTAAATCTACTCACAGGCTCATTCCCTATTGTGGTAGGAAGTTAAAATTCTGTTAAAATAAAAGGAAACAAAACTTCCCAAGCTAGAATAAAGGCTAGAAGTTAAACGGACATAGTATCAAACTCTTCATGTAATATCATTAATTGCATTTATGTCTATTTAATTTTGATTGTTCAGAACCCCAAACCAGAAACCTTCTGCATAGTACATAGCATTTCACCCTGATGACAATTCCTCTCTAAATGTTCCATGTGCACTTTACCTTAGCTAAATATCTCATGTATTGGGAATTATGACAAAATATGCTATGGAAGAAATGATGGGGCTATCAGTTTAAATGATATACTATCATGCACCAGTTCACAGGCCAATACCTGAGACTCAGAATTGTGAAAATGAGAGGAGAGCAAAATTAGAATAACAAAATGAGTAAAACAAGTGTACCATTAATTCAGGCAAAATCAATATAGTTTAATGACTCGCTGAAATGAATGTGACCAGTGGAGATCTTAAGAAAATAATTTTAAAACTGTCTTTCTTCCTTGATAGCATGTTGAACATCTGATGTTACAAATGGTAAAATGGGACTCCTGTAATTTCATGGGAAATTTGTTATTTTAGCATACAGTTTCACCAAAAAAAAGCAAAAACAGAAATATGTAGATGAAATAGAGTCAGAGATGATCATGAATTATCACCTCATGTTTGATTCAACTTAAAATCCCACAGTCTTCTCAGTCTTCAAGGCAACTTAATCCTTTGTCCCATGGATCTTCTCTATGTACCAGGTGAGCAATTTTACCTCTGCAACTCTGTGGCTAGTAGCTGCAGTTTATCAAAAGTTGTCACCATAGAAAAATAAATCAGATCACTCAGCATTTTTCCCCCCACTATTAGGGCCCTGATGCGTCAGGTAAATAATATGAGGGGCTGCTATGTGGCCGTATGCCTATTAATTTCGTTGCATTGTTTTTGTCCAGTCTCCCAATTTCAAAATACATGGAATGAGAGAGAGGATTTGAAATTAGAGCTGGCTATCAAGACACTTCCCAAATTGGGCTTGAGGGACATTTTGGGACATTTTGGGACAGGGTACAATAGGGCCCCTAATGTTTATTGCTCCCACTGCAAAGAATATAATTAAGGCCCCTTAATGTTTATTGCTCCAGCTCTGAAAGAATACCATTAAGTCAGATACATCACCTAATGGCATCCTTATCAAGCCACACTCCGTGAGCACAGATGGGACATTATGTAACACAAAGAGAGCGGGACTGCTCACCAGGCTGCATTTGGAAAATCGTGTCAGGAACCTTTCTTTAAACAAATCCAATAACATGATAATGTGGTAGACTATGCCCCCTCCACCACCATCCTGGACACTCCGTGGCAACCTGAATAGAATTGCATTAATATTCATCATTCATGGTCTACAAAACAAAGAAAGAAAGAAAGAAAAATGAAGAAGAAGGAGAAGAAAAATGAAGAAGAAGGAGAAGAAAAAAAGATCCACCACCCCCTGTATGCTCTGCCATATTAGTGCTCCTAACGAGAATGAATTAAAACCCAGCTGAGACATGACCCTAAACCTTTTGCTTCCTCTTAACTGTCAATTTGGCTTTCCATAGCACTGTGATCAATTGCGTTCTAAGTGGAAGTTGACACTGGCTCAACTTTCTGCCAATGCAGGTAAAATAGAATGGGAACTGCCTGAAACTCAACGCTGATGTAACCCGGTTCTGCATCATTACCCATAATCTGTGTCTTCAGCTCTGTGCAGCTCCAATTTCATTTCTTTAATAGCATGGGTTTTGATAAGAATCTTCCTTTCCCTCCCCCTCCCATTGCCAAGTTCCCTTTATGGTGTCATTGCTAACTTCCCACACAGTGCAAGTTCATTTCTCTAAGAAATTCTCATCAGTGGTCTTTAATAGCAGGTTAATGGGCTGTTAAATCTCAAATTTTCCAGAATGATTTTGTTACCAGGAGCCTTCCTCCTATTTCTGGTGTGGTCAATAAGAGGCTTGTTCTAGAGGCACTTAATGCTTCACCCACTAAGGGGATTGTGCCCCAAATCAGACAAAACAAGAGATACTTTTTATTCCCTTATGATATCAACACCATTTTAGTAGAATATCTGTGGGTCTATTTGTTATTCCTACATAAATCAATAAAGGCTCTGAAAAATACAGGAAGCTTTGCCAGATGTGCGCTTACAAATATTAGATGAGAGGGTTCACAGACAGCAGATCATCCATAAGCTGATTCTCAACCTGTGTTGTCATATGCTTCATGACTTGCTCCATTATCTGCCACTGCTACTTTATGTTGGCTATTTCTTTCTGAACCTCTCATAAACAAAATCTTTAATGATATATAGCTCAAGTGGATTCATTTACCAAAAAAATAAAGTACAGAGCAGGTTATTTATAAACCAGAAACCGAGGTGCCTTGCTGCAGGATTTCTGTGAAGTGAAACAGCCTGCTGGAATTTTTCATAATTTCGAAGTGAATAGATGCTATGGATAATTAAAAACTCAACAAAAGCAGATTATAGACTCATTTTCTCTAAGGATTTTTAAGAATGGTATGTAACTACAAGAGCTATGATAATTAGAATGGGTGGCAAATAATAAATGACACAATACAGCACTTTCTATGTGTACACTTCTTGGTCTTATGCTTTTTGTTAATCCTTCATTATACTAAAATAATTTATCACACTTTATTATTGAATGTTTAAAACAAATGTTTTTATATGCCAGTGCTTAACATTTATATTAAGGAACTTACATACAAGTTTTATAGACATAATATTATTTCCTTCTACTTGACTACTATACACATATCATCATTTATTTAGGATAAAACGGATGTTCTTATTCTCTAGAAACTTAAAATCTAGTACGAGAAAATTTTACAAGTCACAGATGACTAAAGTACAAAATTAAAACCTCAAAAAAAATTTGAGGCATCATTTTTTCCCCTTTCGTTGTCTTGTTAATAAATGAGGTATTGTTTAGGGTCTTGCCAATCGTCAGAGAATAGGCAGCAAAGTATGACACAAGCATAATACGAGATGATTTCTCATTTACATAAGAAATCAAAGCAGGTCAATATATTGCATATAGAGATTCAAAGATCTCTGAATGCAAGATGAAGATATTTTTCATCTTATGGATCCACCATCCCTTAAGATCTCATCATTTGGATCTATTTTACAAAAGGGGAAGGGGATGGTGCATATTGCATGCCTGCTTCTTAAAAGCTTTGAAACAGAAATAGCACATATCACTTTCACTCACATTCCATTGCTTAGAACTCAATAACAAGGATACAACTAACTGTAAGAAAAGGCAGGAAATAGATCCTAGTTGTGACCTGAAAAAAAAAGAAAATTAATTCTAGTGAAGAGCCAGCTAGTGCTTCCATTTATGGTTAAAATATTGTAAAATTAGAAAACTCTGCTGGATCACCTCTAATTAACCCTCTAAATAGGACTCCTTGAAGTAGGAAACTAAGAGTTCTTTAAAAGTGAGAAGACAAGAGAAATTCCATGAAGAGCAGACCAGGAGTTGAAGTCTGAATGTATAATAGTACAAATAAAGTACAATACAAAATTTAATTACACACCTTGGGGAGTAAGTATTAGGGAGAAAAAGGAGGTAAACAGTGGGGAATATTCAATACTGTGTTGTCTGGGTATGAATGGCAGAATGACAACGTTGTGTTGTCAGTGAGGGACTTAGTCCCTATTGATCATAAGTAAATAATTAGTATGACTGAGAAGTAGCCCCTCACCAGAATCATCCTTAATTCATTCTAGCAATGTAGTCTTTTTTTTAGCATGCGCCTCTAAACTCTTCCACCCTCCACTCATTCTCCAGTTTCAAAGTCACTTCTTCATTTTTAGATATTTATTTTAGCAGCATCCCACTCTTGTTACCAAAACCTGTATTAGTCAGACTTCTCCATATATTAATATATATAGAAGATATTTATTACAGAAATTGGCTCCATGTGGTTATGGAGGCTATGAAGTCCCACTATTTGCTGTCTGAAAGAGGGAAAACCAGGACAGCTGATGGTGTAATTCAGTTTGAGTCTGAAGGAGACTGAGAATTGGGAGGCTGATGTTATATATCCCAGTCTGTATCCAAAAGCCTGAGAACCCAGAACACTGATACCTGTGGGCAGGCAGGAGAAGATAGACATCACAGATCTAGCAGAGTGAGTGAATTCAACATTCCTTTCCTTTTGCACTATTCAAGCTAATGGATAGCTGTGGATTATGCCTATCCACATCAGGGAGGACCATATACTTTACTCAGTTTACCAATTCAAATACTAATTTCTCCTGGGAACATCCTCACAGGTGCACCCAGAAATAATGTTTTCCCAGCAATCTGGGTATTCCTTAGTTCGTGTGAGTTGACAAATAAAATTAACCATCATACATGCAGAAAAGTAATTTTAAGAAGAGATATTGGAAAATAAGTCATCTTTATTGATGGTCATTATGAGATGTGGTTTTGCCAGTCAGTAACTAGGTGGAGACAGAAATCACTGAAAGAGATAACACCACAAACTTGAAATGGCAGAATGCTGAGAGGCATAAATGTAAACATGGAAGGTCCTAATGGTAATAAAAGAATGAATCCACCAGAAGAGACTGCTACCACAAATATGGCAGCCGGGAGCAAGAAAAAAGTCAACCCCACATTTGGATATTTGGGTCGAAAAGAATATACTCTAATGGAGATAGCTGTGAGGAATGAAGCTTTGTTAGGGGCAATTTTTTTTGCCATATAACTGAAAACAGAATTTGGAAGTGAAATTTAAAATCTATGACAATGAAATTTAGGATTCATTTCATATTTCTGTTGAGGAAGGTAGTGAATAAAACAGTAAGTGCAGGATAAACATTTTAAGTTATATGTAATAGACCAGGTTTTAACTCGTTTCTCTAAGAACTCACAAAATGAAACTTACTAATAGGGATGGCATTGCCTTAAGAGAAGAAGATGGCCAGGCATGGTGGCTCTCACCTGTAATCCCAGCACGTTGGGAGGACGAGGCAGGCTGATCACTTGAGGTCGGGAGTTCAAGACCAGCCTGGCCGACATGACGAAACCCCTGTCTCTACTAAAAATACAAAAATTAGCCGGGGGTTGTGGATCGTGTCTGTAATCCCAGCTACTCGAGAGGCTGAGGAAGGAGAATCGCTTGAACCCGGGAGACGGAGGTTGCAGTGAGCCGCGATCACGCCACTGCACTCCAGTCTGGGGGATAGAGTGAGACTGTATCTCCAAAGAAAAAGAGAAAGATAACAAAGAAAAACAAGATATAAATCCATAAGCAATGTTTTTGTCTTTAAATCTACTCCCAAATCATAACCTTAGTTAGTATTCTTTGCTAAGATAGTGTTTACTGAATCTAATTAGTTACGACAAAATGATGACAGGAAAATATAAACTTATTTTTATTTACTAAAGGCATGATAAAAGCAGCTGTGTTACTTATTTTTAGTTACTCTTAAGAGTATGTCTGAAGCAGTATAATAAAGTATTTGACTAATTAATCTTTGTTTCTGTAAACTTTGCACGTATAATTATAGCTTTTAGTGATAGCACGAAGAAGGCTCAGAGGGGCTGTCCTGGATACGTATAAAGTTTGTTGGGAGTAGAATAATGAGTCGAAAATTTGAAGAGGCTGGGTGTACTATATTCTGTGAGTGTACAATTTATACTCACAGAATATATACACAGTATAAATACAATGATTGTATTTCAATCAGTAACTACCTACACGTATGTAGGAACGAAAATTAGAACTCAAATCTACATGACATAAGGAGAAAGGAGAAACATTTTTATAAATATGTTCTGTTATCTGCAAGTAAGAAATATTATTAAAGATTACAAAGAAAGAAGAAAGAAAGAGACAGAGAAGGAGGTAAGAAAGACATTACATTCCTAATAAACATAAGGTTTGTCACATTTTACAAAATATTTGCACACAAATATGTAAAAGCCGCACTAAGTTTGGTGGATAGCAATTTGATTTTCCAAAAGAAGATAAATTTTTGAATGTCCCATGTTCTTTTATGGCCTTTTGTATCATGTAATAAATATTTACTATAAATAATTTACTAATCATCCACGTATCACTCTATGTCATATAGGCACTTGATACATATTTATTGAATGAATGAATTATAGGTAAATATAGGTTTTATTTCAAAGAGGATATATAAAACAGTGCAAGACTGTGAACTCCACCTGATACTTTTATTATTATTATTATTATTATTATACCTTAGGTTTTATGGTACATGTGCGCAATGTGCAGGTAAGTTACATATGTATACATGTGCCATGCTGTCCACCTGACACTTTATTAATAGTCATGCCCTTTCTTACCCTTCAGAAAACATTTCACTAACCTTTCTGTGGGGAAGTAGAAATTAGATTTGTTAGTTTTCAGTACTTTTTCAGTAAGAATTGCTGCGGGGAAAAAAATAAGAACAGACATGGATTCCAAATAATATCCTGTTGGCTACTTAATAATAAAAGCAACCACCATATTCAACTCATGTATGAAAACACAAGCTCAAGGATGTGAAAGCTGCCTATAGAATTCCACAGAGATGCACTGAAAAGTTGAATGTGCTTGTTTTCTCTCCATAAGCTGGGAAGAGACTGACTTAAGACTCGTTGCTTAGCAGAACCCTGGAGTAGGGTAGGAAGAAGAAAGCAATGTCACAAGCAGACAGGTAGTCCCAGGACAACGCTTTGGTATAAGGAGGTCAATAGAAAGCTGGACCAGACAATGGCACTTCAGTCACATTCTCACAGTGATTCTTGTGAGAATATACAGGAAGTCATTTAGTTTGCTATATTTCATAACCCTTTTTAGTGTCTCTGCTCCCTTCTACACTTATATGTCTGTTTGATTTTTCTCCCTTTTCCACATATTCAACGCAAATTGCTGTAAATGCCATTGCTGCCCATTTCCCCGAAGCCCCAGTTCTGCTTGTGGCACCGGCTCACTTATCACTTATTCATTTATGAGGTCCTCAGGAGGCAGAGTAAGCAGACTTTCATATACCAGTTTTAAGGTTTTGCAGCATTCAAACATTTACTAATGTTACATTTGGAAATATGTATTTGTTAGCTGCTGGTAGTCCTTGGCAGTCTTATTACAAGTGTCATTAAAGCATCATAATATTTGGAGGAATCGCTCTGCTTTGAGATATTCAGGTTCATTAATGAACATTATCCATCTGACACATTTGGTAAACACCAAAGCTTCAGAGAACAGCTCATCAGGGATAAGCTGGGCCCTCTAGGCTCACTTGGAGAAGCTCATGAACTCACTACTGTTCACCCTCATTAGGCTTGAGATGCAGAGAAAAAAAAATACTGAAAACTGCAGGATTTGTAAGTTAGAATTTAGAGTCTAATGTATTTTTTGTCATTTTGTTTTTTGGTATGGAGATTGGTAGATGAGAGAGAAAAGAATGCTGTGGGGAAGTTCCTATAGTTTGCCTTTGGAAAATATCAGTGTTAAGTTCAGAGAAAAGAAAAAACAAGGTAGGAATAAAAAAAAATTCTGATTAGTTCCTTGGATTTGAATTAGGAACATCTTTTTTTTTTTTTTTTATCATTAAAGCCTTTATTCCAGTAAACTTGACAACTTATACAAAATTGACAAATTAGGGAACAAATATTATTGAGAAAAATCGGTAAAAATATAAATATTATTTTCCCCAAAATGACACTTTCTTTATGGTGGCCTGTAAAGCAGGAACCATGGACCCACATTTAGAGATGATCCATGTACCCTACAGCCCATAAAAATTTTCAACAGAACTGAATTAAAGCAAAGTTCCTAAAACTAACCTGATTTCAAGTGTATACAACTTTGGCACTTCAAATTAAATAAGCTTTCCAGCAAATTGTAGATTAAAAATATTTGAATATATAGGTTGTTTTGTACACGTAAGATATATAATCATATTTTGTATAGTCTTTACCTGGAAATTAAGAGATTTTAAACCCAATTATCAAATAATAACTTTAACATTGTAGTTATCCATATTTTATCATTTTAAATTATTTTAATATAGAAGAAATATTAATTTCTTCTAGCACTTGACAAAATATTGCACATTTCTCTTTGAAATCATAAAAAGTTCCTAAAACATGTACATGCAGTATGGTTGCTCATTTTAAGGATATAGGAAGATTCAACCTCTTGAATCCCCCAAAACCCACACATTCCAGTAGTGTGTCCACTGAGGTTATTCAGACATTTGGTGCAGGCTGTAAAAATAGGAATCCGTTTATATTCCCCAGAAGAATTTCTAACTACCATGAAAATGGAAAAACAATGTAGTTATTGACAAAGAAGTTGGAACAAATTCAAGGTGCAGAATCCAAGAGAACTTTGATTCTTACTAGAATCAATAATCCTCATTTGTCAAAAATTATTTATCTTCTTTCATTTTTAATTTGGGCATTTATAAGAAAATCAAAATAAATGTAAATGGGTGGATAAAATTACTATATTAACAAAATAGTTGTTTTTATGATAATTTAATAGTTTTCTAAAACTTAAAAATATAGTTGGTCCTCATTATAGATTTTATATTTGCAAATTCTAAAATGCACTCATACCCTCAGAATTAATATTCATGTTACTTTTGTGGTAATTTGTGTTTATATACCCAACAGTGAAAAATTTGAGTCACTCAATGCTCACATTCCTAGTTGAACAAGACGATTCTCTGCCTTCCTGTTTCAGTTTTCATACTGGAAACAAGTATCTTTTTTTCAGTCTATTTAGTACCATGTCTTATGCTTTTTTTTTTTTTACTTTTTGTTGACAATTTTAGTATTTAAAATGGTCCCCATGCATAATCCTGAAGCACTGTCTAGTGTTCTTAGGCAAAAGTAGACTGTGATATGCCTTATGGAGAAAATACATGTGCTAGATAATCTTTGCTCATTTTTGAGCTATAGCATTTTGGCTGTGAGTTCAAAGCTAATGTATCAACAATACATATTAAATAAGGTGTCTTTAAACAAAAAAAACACACATAGAAGAAAGTTATGTATTGAACAGTTGATAAAATTGCTACCAGAGGCTGCCAGGAACTTAACCCTGTGTTTCCTCTAGGAGCAATGGTTCAGTATTCACTAATTCAGTGTTTGCAGAGACTTTACAGGACATAACTACCATGAATAACATGAATGTGCTGTGTATATATATATATTTTTTCTGATAAATCCTTTCAGGTGAGATTGAAACTGTTGACATTACTCTTTACTTTGGCAAAGCACAAATTCAATATTCTTCATAACCCAAAGACTGTTTGCTATGATATGGTGAATTTCATATAGGAAACAAATGCAGTATTATAAACATCTTTTCGACTTTTCTTTAATAACCTGAGTAGTCCAAAGAATGTATATGCAAATTAATGAGGACTATCATTTCATAGGGATAACTCACATCCAAATGTTTTTGATTGTATTTTGTTTTGGTAAGTCACATTAAGATGTGATTGTCCACTCGAGCCTAGGAGTTCAAGACCAGCCTGGGAAACAGGGCAAAACCCCATCTCTAGGAAAAATAGAAAAATTGGCCAGGCATGGTGGTGCATACCTGTTGTCCCAGCTACTTAGGAGGCTGGGGTGGAAGGATTGATCAAACCTGGGAGGTCGAGGCTGCAGTTAGCAGTGATGACACCACTGCACTCTAGTCTGGGTGATAAAGTGAGAGTCTGTCTCAAAAGGAAAAAAAAAAAGAAAGAAAAGAAAAAGGTGATTGTTATATCATTTTGACCTACTAAGAGATAGTCCATATTTCTCATGTTAAATAGCATAAAATATTTGTTATGTATATTAAATCTCACACTGTATGTACATGTGTGTAGCCTTACATTTATGTCTTATATTTTCATCTGTAGAAACAAAACACTATTATATATAAATACACACATGTGACTATTTTATATGTAGTACAATAAACTTAGATAAATTTGAAGATATTTATAAACTTGTTACAGATGTAATCCAAAGAAAACAATAAACTAGTACTCACAAAGTAAGAAATTGAACGGATGAAAAATAATGAACTTATGGTACTTCAAAACAATCAGCAGTTTATAAGAGCACCTGGTTAAAATAATATTTGTAAGAGATAATTAAATTATTGTTTCAGGACTGTTAGTTGCAAAGAAACTCCTGAAGTTTTCAAAGGCTGACTAGCAATTGTTTAGGAATTTTCATGCATTTGAACTTGATATTGAAATCAATGGCCTACTTCCTCACTCTCTAAGAAATACCTCAGTAGGAGATGCAGCATCAAATGGTAAGAAACACATATATATACCTAAAACTACATTTAATTTGTAAATATTTGGAAACAAAAGCCCATTGAAGACCATAACAGGAAATCCCATAAATTAGAATAGGCTGAAGAAAAAGAAGTGAGTATAGGAAAACTAGCAGATCTTCTAGGTAATCATTAAATTGATCGGGTCAGTTTGGATGGGAAGTGTGGGTAGGAAGAGAGGAGACAGTGGTGATGACGTGGGCACAGAGTTTTAATCTGGGCGAGCTGGAGATTTCATGCCTGTATACAATGTTTTCCTTTGAGAGAAATCTTTACTTATCTCAGACACTCTTGCCTAGGATTCCTACTGTAATTTGTCATCCATAGGTGGCCACTCAGCAAGCAGCAGAGCTTAAGAAGCAGCATTTGTTGTTCCAGAAAGATTTCTGGGTAGTTATACCATCAGACCTGTCATAAAAACCAAGAGCACTGATTTAAATTCTTCGGTGTGTTACTTAATTACCTTTTTAATTAGGATAAAACGTCTTTTCACCCTTTCCTATTTGAATACCGCCATCCCTGCTTTCCGGGCCAAGTTATAAATACACTGCAATGAATAGCTCTCACTCCCTCCCCTCTCTTTCCCCACTAAGCCAGCTGCTCCTGTGTGTTCAACTGTCAGTATCAGTGCTGCAGAGATGCTCCAAGTGCTCCCTAATAACTCGGGGAATCGGAGCCGCTCATTGCAGAGGCTGACAGCTGAACACAGCTCAGGGGAACTGAATGTGCAGGAGGAGCAGAAAGAAGAGGGTAGATTGATTCTTTGAGATGCAAGGATAAAATGCCTATTAAAAAAAGCCATGACTCTGCTTGGAGGGTGACTAGGCTAAGGGCCAGGAAATGTGTTAGTCAAAGTAGAAAAGGAAGAATAAACCTTCAGTTTAAACATAGAAGAAAAGATCATTTACAAGAACTTGCTTGTTTTCATGGAAACGTGTAATCAGGGTGGAGAGAATCAGTTGTCTATTCTGTCTTCTGGGACACAGAACTGGGAGACAGAAGACGGAGGTTGAGGACCTGTCAAAAGCCTGACTCCCCTTTAGGGGATACATTACCAGGCTGAGGAAGAGCCTGAAAGTTGCTCTTTGCATGGTCTCCATGAGAACTTCTAGAATTGTAAAACATTCTACCAAGAATTGTCCTCAGGTACACTTTTAATTATTTTTACTTGTAAAGTACCCATAATTCAAAATTAATTATCTTATCCATTTTTAAGTATACAGTGCAACAGTAGTAAGTCCACTCACAGTTTTGTGCAATAATGACAATCTACTATCCATCTTCAGGATGCTTTTTACCTTGCAAAACTGAAACTTCAATACCTGTTAGACAATAACTCCCCATCTCCCTCCCTCAGCTCTTGGCAGCCACCATTCTACTTTCTGTCTCTATGAATCTGACGACCTTACATAAGTGGAACCATATGGTATTTTCCTTTTTGTGACTGGTTTATTTCACCTAGCGTAATGTCCTAAAGGTTCATCCATGTTGTAGCATGTGTCAGAATTTCCTTTCTATAAAGGTTGACCAATATTTCACCATATGTATATATCGTATATAGTCTATCTCTTCACCCATCAATGAACTCTTGATTTGCTTCCACATTTTGTCTAATGTGTGTAATGCTGCTATGAACATGGGGGTACAAATACCTTTTGGAGATCCTGATTTCACTTATTTGAGGTACTTACCTAGAAATGTAATTGCTGGGTTTTATGGTAATTATTTTCTTAAACTTTTGAGGAACTGTTTTCCACAGTGGCTTCACCATTTTACACTTTCATCAGCAGTGAAAAAGGTCTCCAATTTCTCTACGTTCTTGCCACCACTTGTTATTTTCTGGGTTTATTATTTTTTTTCTTTTGATAGTAGCCATTCTAGAGTGAGATGACTTAGATACAATTAACTTTAGCTTCTTTATTTTGCACATGAAAAAATATTGGGACAGAAATTCTTCAGATGCATAATTAGCAGTGGAGCTGGAATAAGAACCCAGGTATCTTGGTCAACAACCTGAACTCAGGCTTCCAAAAATGGCCCAGTTGTATTTTGTTTTGCAATTCACAGTACAATGTGTCTAACCAGACTACAGCTATACTTTAACTTACCCTATCTGGACAATACATATTTTGAGACTATGTCTCTGGCCTTCTGAAGAATTCTGTACTTAATAGAAAAGCAGGTGCACATGGAAAATATTCAAAAAGAGCTACAATTTAAACACTAACCAAATGACAATATTCATGGTGCATATGAATGCTGAGAATGTGTAGAATAATGAGGGTAGAAAGCAATCAACAAAGTCCTCTGGCAATTCTACAGAGCAGCTAAAATCTAATATTTTACTATCCGCAGTGTGGGAGAATATACAGTAATAATGGAATTGCAGTTGAAAAACTGTGAGATCAAGTTACCAGAAAATGCATACTGTAAAAAATTTCTTATTTATTGTTGTTGTTCTTGTTAATGTTTATTTGGAGGAAAAGGTAATACATAGATACTAAAATGTTATTTTTGGGTTTTGAGATTCATTTGTACAACCAATATTAATTGAATTCCTGCTGTGAGCCAGGTGCTGAAGAAATAGCACCAAAGAAGACAAATAAGGCTCCTGCTCTCCCGGAGCTTATTTTCCAATAGAAGGTAACTTTTAAAGAAACAGCAAATAAGCACACTAGGCATTGACTGTGATAAGCCAGAAGTTCCAAACTGGCCATCAGCAGGCCAAATATGGTTAGCAGATGGCCAGTTTTGTTTGGCTTGCATAGTATTTGTTTTTAAATTAAATTAGATAGCATTCAAAATTTGGAGATATTCACCTAAAAATCTGAATTTCTGGTTTTTCTAGAAGATTGAGAAATTTGACAAAACTTCAGGATAGTCAAATGGGATAGGTGGAAATGTCGTGCTGTTGAAATTATTTTACAATTAAAACTTGAAATTTGAAAATTAGCCAGGCATGTGCAGTTCTGAGGAAAGAGCACTCAAAGCAGAAAAGAAGCCCCAATTCCTGGAAAACTGCAAAAGCTGGGCCAATGAGGCAGCAGGTTATATAAAGGACTGTCACAAGACTTGATGAGAAGTTCAGTTTTGCTATATGAGTGAAGGATGTTAAGCCAGAAAGACATATAGGGTGATTTCTTTGTTCCCTGTATTTTCTAAATATGTCAGTTTAAAGATCTATTATCACCTTTATTATAAGATGAGAAATCTTATTTTAAAATATACAAGGAAAAAATATTTTCTTGGTGCATATGTGTTTTAAGTAAGACTTAGAATAGGGAGAAAAATAAATCATTGTAAAACAAGATCACTATAATGTTCTTATTAAGTGAAATTACGACCCTAAATTGAAAGTCATTTTCTATCTAGACTTTCCCCTTATAGAGGATATGAGGGTGACGAGACTGACTTAATCATTAGGGGTTAACTGGGAAACTGGCAGGAGTTAGTAACACACTGAATGTCACTCATCTCTAGGTAGGCCAAACTTATCTGATTTATAAAGGTAACACCAAGCACTGCCCTAAACCGCAAAATATGAATGCATTCAATATGCTTTAGGAGCAAGAGCTTTTGATTTAAGAAAAAAAAATGAGTTTTCTATTCACTGAAACAGAAATTTTTAGTCTAGGGAAAGAATGGCAACAAAAGAAGAGAAAACATGTAACATAAAAGATAGCATTTCAAAGGAGTCATGCTAATAATCTCAACAATATTCAAATAAAACTGGTCCCTGTTCAGGGTCAAGTTTTACAAAGAGCATCCATGTAACTGACGGGTAGGTGAACTCAAACAAAGTCCCTGGGCTTGAGTCTAAAAATCTGTTTTACTGGAGAAGAACTCCACGATGCCATAGAATTACAGTAGACTGCCTACTAGACTCATTTACGAAGCTGGCCCACAATCACCTCTAAGAGAAAACCTGTGAGAGGGGAAATTCAGAAAGAGAAAAAGAGTAAACGAGAATATCAAGGCAATTGGGATGGTGCAGTTCTTCCAACTGAAATTTTCTTTCATAAGCTCATTTATAATTGTGTGTGTTTGGTTGTTTTTCTAAAGTGTTTTCTTATAATTTCCAGGAAATAACCAGATAAAAAACTGAAATGTAAGCAATAGGCAGCAAACAATTTGTAAAATATTTCTGTCATAATAAGTTCCATTGTACATAGAGATCTCTGAAGAGTACCATTGGCCACAGGATTTAGTAATAACTTATTAAAATAGTTCGTGGAAACAAAATAATAGACTATTAATCAATACAAAGGTATGAATCTGAACTATGGATCAAGCTGAGTTTGTGGGGTTGTTGAAATGATATTATATTATACCAGCTGAAAATACATATGTGAATTCCTATGTATTCTTAAAACCAGCCCTAAAGTTGACATTCAATAAGATATGAAAAGTTTATGTCTGTATAGGTGAAGAACCATGACTCTTTTTACAGTGATTATTAGTCACTATACCTTAATTGTAAAATCAGTTACAGGAATAAATAAGATTCTGTGAATAATCAACAATTCATGATCAAAAATTATTTTCTAATATTCTTCTTTCCTTATTCAAATAAATCACCAGCTCCTATCAGGTCTATATTTTTTAAATGTCTTGGTTTCTTCACCTCTGCTTTATCTACCTACCACTGTTCAGTCCATATATAAATTATATTAAACCTGAGATATTATATAAACCTGACTATGCTATTATCTGTTCGTAGTCCTTAAACTTCCATTCCTTTTGGAAAAGAAAATAAAACGGAAAAAAATATTTAGCCTGGTATGGAGTATAAGAGCTGTTATGTTGTAGCTCCTAGGTGTGTCTCTCTCATCTCACCTCTTGCCATTCTCACCTTACACACCTGCATTCCAGGAACATAAAATTATTCAACAACTGCTTTATTGAATGCCTATTATGTACCAGGCTGAGTATATGGTGGTTCTTGTCCTCAAATTCATTTCTTCTAGAAAGCATAGAAAAGATAGTAAACTATAATTTTATCTTTTCAAGAAAGCTACACAGCAAAAATAAATGGCAATATAATACAAAATAATCAGTAGGGACCAGGTGCAGTGGCTCATGCCTGTAATTCCAGGACTGTGGGAGGCCGAGGTGGGCAGATCATCTGAGGTCATGAGTTTGAGACCAACCTGGCCAACGTGGCGAAACTCTGTCTCTACTAAAAAAATACAAAAATTAGCCAGGTGTGGTGGTGGGCGCTTGTAGTCCCAGCTACTTGGGAGGCTGAGACACGAGAATCACTTGAATCTGGGAGGAAGAGGTTGCAGTAAGCAGAGATGGCACCACTGCACTCCAGCCTGGGTGACAGAGTGAGACCAAAAAAAAGAACAAAAGGAAATAATCATAATAGTGGGATTGGGTAGTATTCATTCAGAGAGAAGGAGTTTGGAAGGTCTCTGCAAATGAGAGCTATTTGAGTCAAGATATGCAGTTTGAGAAGGAGCTGGCCATTTGAAGCACTAAGGACAGATTCGTTCACATAGAGGAAACTGAAAGGAAAGAATATAAGATGAGACAAGAGGTGCCTAGACTAGGATAAACAAGTGGTCTCATATAGGAGGTTCTTAGAGACACAGGGAGTTTCAGGTCACATAAAGGCTTTTAGGCTCTGATGAAGAATTTAGATTTTATACCAAGTGTAGATAGATTTAAGCAGGAAGTGACATGAACAAACTTTCTAAATATTTCACAGTAGCCACAATGTGGAGGATGTGGTAGATCTGGAAAGGTAGCAAAAACACCACTCTCTGATCTCTGTACTTTTCTACTTATTCCTGCCTGACCATGACTATTTAGGCCAGGAGACTGACATAAGTCCAAGAGCATTCACTTACCCAAGTGACTCATTAGGGACTTTCAACCTGAAAGAGAGAGAGGAACCAAGGGAGAACAGTTCTGATATACCCTGCAGAATGTGCTTTGCACCTTGGAGGCTCCTGGAGTGTAGTAGACATGACAGCCTGCTCCACCTCAGCCATGTACCATGGCTTATTGCTTGAGGTTTCATGAATCTCTGATCCAGTAACTTTCTCAATGGACCAGTGAAGAAAATAACAATACCAGTAATACAGGTAAATAATAATAGCCACAGTTAACTAAATGCTGCCCACAGGCTAGGTATTTGTGATGGACACTGTATTAGTCTGTTCTCATGCTGCTAGTAAAGGCATACTCAAAACTGGGTAATTTATAAAGAAAAAGAGGTTTAAAGGACTCACAGTTCCATGTGGCTGGGGAGGCCTCACAATTGTGGTGAAAGGCAAAAGGCACATCTTACATGGCGGCAGGCAAGAGAGAATGAGAGCCAAGCAAAAGGGAAAACCCCTTATAAAAACATCAGGTCTCATGAGACTTATTCACTACCACGAGAGCAGTATGGGAGAAACAATCCCCATGATTCTATTATCTCCCACCAGTTTCCTCCCACAACAAGTGGGAATTATGGGAGCTACAATTTAAGATGCAATTTGGGTGAGGACACAGCCAAGCCATATCAGATACATTATCATCATTAGTGCTCTTATCAACTCTGCAATGTAGATAGTTTCTCCCACTTTCAAAATGATAAACTTTATGGGTCTGAGCAGATGTTGAATCTCAAGTGGTGAAGCCAGCATTCAAACTTTGGTCTTGCCTGATTTTAAAATCCATTTTCTTTTTATTACTTGTCCCAAACAAAGAAGGTTTTATTTGGATTTTTCTTATAGTTTTGTTTGCAAAACTCAATAATTTGACACTTTTTATTTCTCCCCTTAGTTTCTATAGCACTTAAATAAACAAAAATGTATCCCTAAAATTTTCATGTCCAAAAAATAAGCAAATAAATATAATTGTAAGAAGTATAGACAAAAATTAATAAGAAAATTGAAAAAGAAGACATCTCCCAAACATTAAAATAAAATATTAATAACAAGAAAAAGGAGATCAATAAGTGGTTTGGTCTAATTTGGTTCTCCCTGTATGGACAGCACCAGGTGGCAAGAAAATGCCTTTAAAGTAGATGAGTGTCATGTTTCCCTCCCTGAACTTAGGCAGCCTTGTCAGTGTAGTCACCTGGAATGGCTTCCAAATGGAGCTTATGTACAACAGAAACAAAAATGAAGTCCCTTAGGGTGGAAGCTAAAGGCCAACTTATGCTCTAAAGTGTTTCAAAACTGGTCATGGTGCTTCTGGTCTTGAGAACATCCCTGACAAGGTGGGAGTGAAGGCTGCATGCTCTGGTCATAGGTGCCGATGGGGCTTCCATCATCTCCAGTGTCATTGGGCACCTAAAGAGTGTGCAGCAGGCCGGGCATGGTGGCTCACGCCTGTAATCCCAGCACTTTGGGAGGCCGAGGCAGGTGGATCACCTGAGGTCGGGTGTTCAAGACCAGCCTGACCAAAATGGAGAAACCCCGTCTCTACTAAAATTACAAAATTAGCCAGCTGTGGTGGCTCATGCCTGTAATCCCAGCTACTTGGGAGGCTGAGGCAGGAAAATAGCTCGAACCCAGGAGGCGGAGGTTGCAGTGAGCCAAGATTGTGCCATTGCCCTCCAGCCTGGGCAACAAGAGCAAAACTCTGTCTCAAAAAAAGGAAAACAAAAAAACAAAAACAAACAAAAAAAAGAGTGTGCAGCATAATTAAAGTTCTAGAGCCAGCCTTTAGACAAGACAATAGTCCTACAAACACTCCCTGGCTATTTGCCATCTATCTAAAGCTACTCCTAGCTTCCATTTTTTAAATATTTCATTATTGAAGAATCAGAGCAGCAAAGTCAAATGTCTCATAGCACTCATAGCAGATAATTATTTTGCTAGGTGATGGTGGCAGCCTCAGCAGAGGGAAAACAGGAATGACTTATTAACATTTTTAGATGATTGATGACAGGTGTCTTCATTTTGGCAAGGGAAACTTTTAGTCAACTGAAAAGGCATGAGCTTTGGAGTCAGACTACCAGATTTCAATGAGGACTTTTGAGCTATGCGGTGACCTCAGCCAGGTTAATTTAATTACACTAATTTGCAAAATCTCATGTTTACAAAAGGAGAATAGGTAGTTTATAACATATGAAACTGTGTATAACATATAGATGGTGCTCAATAAAAATTTGTTTTATTTTTTCTTCTTCTTTAAGTAGTTTCTTGTAGCAAAAGAGAGGTTAGCCATGAAAGCCTGCTTATTAAACGAAGTATGTTGAAAAAAACAGAAACCACTAAGGAACTATGTGTCCTTCACCAACTCATTTAACACCTCTTAGTCTTAGTTTCAACATCTTTCAGAGAAAATTATATACCCCAAAAGCAATTATAGAACAAAAGATAAGAATAATTATGATTCACATGATCTTTATTCAGAGATTATTACTCATAGAGCTTGAGAAAAAAAATGTTGAAAAGCCAGGTACTTTGATTATTATAATGTTCTCATATTTCTTACTGGGCCTATGAAATACCAAAAATAAACACTAAAGATAAAAGATATTTGAAAGCAGTGCTATTCCTTTGGAAGTTACTTCCTTCCAAAATTTAAGAGGATTCTGATGTTCCCTTAGATTACTTTTTGTGAAAATTGTTTTTATAGAGATACATACCTACACGATTCTTAGCTATTAGTACTAAAATGTGTTTTCTCTCTGAGAAAGGCCAATCACTCTGCACAAATGTCACCATTCTCAAGACTGATTTAGCATTTCTTCAACCTGCAACAGATTCTTAAATCAGTAATACTTGGAGACACCATGCACATCAAATGTACTAGTGGAATGCTTACAAAATCAATGAATGGTAGTCTTGTGAGTCTTGTTATGTCTATTTTATTGATTGAGTTTTTATTATATCTGTAATTACAGTTCAAAAGTACAATTTGATGATCTTTAAAAAAGTATTAACTCTTAAATTCTCTTAACCTATAGGGGCCTTGACTGTTTCCTTGCTCCTATTACTCTATAGTTTAACCTATTTCACATCTAAATAAATAAATGTGCTTCAATAAGACAGCTTTCTCTGAAATACAAGGGCTGCAGAGGAGGGTTTTGATTGTAGTAGTCAGAGATGTCCACTTATCTACATGGAGTAGTACCTAGATGGGCTCTTTTTACCCAGAATTTTATGGGGATAATCAAAGGATTCACTGAAATTTATTCATCCCACATGCTCTCCTGAGAGCCATGCCTTCTTGCTAACAAATTGGTGATAGTCATCTGTGGCATGGCCAGCAAGGCAAATGGCTGTGGTTCAGTATTACCCTCTTCTGTTCTCCCACTTTCTTTTTCTCCCACAAGAAATGGACTATTAAGAATATCTGCCGTGTCTTTCAGTTCCCTTATTACCATTTCATACTATAGTTAGAATTCATTAAAATATATCTCACTGTAGGCCATGTAAGTTGACAGCCACTTTAGAGGTAGTCAGTTGCCCAATTACAAATTCACTCCAAAAGTCAGCAAATATCTAATTAAAAAATAATACACTCCCAGATGCCATTTTTGTTGATCAAACATGGTTGAATATTATCAATTTCCTCTGGTTAAGTGAATATAATAACTTCAGCAATTCATAACTTTGATCAACATAGAGCTTTGCTATTTAGGTTAATATATTTCTAAAATGTGCTTTCATTGGTAAAATTAGTGATTTGATGCAGATGTTAATATATTTTAGAAATCAGCTTTCTCAGGTAAAATTAGTGCTATTCAGATATGTGGACTGGCTTAATTATTTCCAAGACAATCTCTATTCTCTCATGAGAAACCTATGAAACTCTAGCAAACCCCTTAGGGCATAACCTCAGGAACGGTGACTGAGGTTTGATCAAGGGTCTTGTGTCCAGCATTGGTCTCTGGAATATTGTCATGTCTGGGGCTTCAAGCACCTCTTTTGTGCAAAGCATAATAGTAGCACCTACAAAGATAAGAGACTGGAGTTTTGTTCATCTCGAATAATAGGTATTGTTTAAAATGTTTTGTGCCTTTTTGCTAATAAGTGACTGTTTAATATACGTCAGTGTAGGTGGCAGAATTTGATCCATGCTTTTACTATTATCTGGTTGGGAAGTATGGGAATCAGCAGCTACACTCTCGCCAAAAATGCCCTAAGAGTTGTGTGCATAACTCTTAGGTCATTTTTTGTTATAATATTTTGATTTTTAAAATGTGTCCTTGATCAAATTGCAGTCTTTGTGAAGTAATTACTCATTGGTCTCCATGGCAGACTTCTCTTCCTCCCATATGCCCTTCCCTGTGTTGAGTGGCTCTGAAGCCATGGTTCATTGACTTTAGACCAAGTGTTCTGTGTTAAAAAGCATGTGATTTGTGTCAGCTCTCAATGGGATCGGCACGGTGTTTGAGAGGATTTAAACCGTTTTCAGTGGAAGAGTCACTTATTGCTTAGGGATAGAATTTCAAACAGAGATCCCTTTACTTTATTTGAACAGTATAGGATGGTAGCACTCTGTGTTGGCACTATTATACTTTCCCCTTCACACACCCAAAGTATGGGACATCGCTGCTTTATGAATTCCTGCCCAATATGTTGGAGGCTAAGTCATTATATGTGTACATTCTCTAAATTCTATTTCATAAACTATGTGGAAATGATGTACCACATGTTGTTGCATATATGGACAACACATTATCATGTCTTAATCTTGGATCATACATGCCAGAGCCCAAGTTCCCCAGAAGACAGATTCTGAGACACTGAGGTTTGTATCAGCTGTCATTAGGATATAAGCTGCTCCCATAAAGAGGGCATAATATTGGGCAAGGAAGCTTCTTCTAGCCAAGAACAATTTCTTAAGAGAGACTTTGTTGTGAACTGTTAGCAGCAAACTCAGGAATCTGAAGAATAAGCACCAAAGTCCTGAATGGGAACAGAGGTGGAACATCACAGCCATCACCTTCGATTCAGTCCCAGGTTTGGACTATTCCTAGTATGAGGTCCCTTCTTTTACCTGCATGTACCCCTTGGTTTGGTCTTGACTGAATCTCAATTTTTCCCTTGATTTCTCCAGTGCTAGCCTAATGGTCTGCATTTCCCCACCTCTCCCTCTCCCTCTGCTTATAAATACCATGAATCCTGAGGGGACACCACTCATCAAAAGAAGAGGAGAGTCTCCTTCTCCTGCTCAACATCAGCCCAAACTGCTTATAGCACTTACTAAGAGATGTATGAGAAAAAACGGTAGTGAAGAGGAAGATAGTACTTCTTAAATAATAATCTCTGCCTCCTCCAATATAATGATAGAAACAAAAGAAAAGACCGAGTAAGAGAGAGAGAGAGAAAGAGGGAGAGAGAGAGAGAATTTGAACAGGGAACCAAACACCCCTGTGGAGTAGGAGAAGCTAAAATACAAAGCACAGGAGTAAGTCAAAAATCTAAATCACTTAGTAAGTGAGAGAATAGCTAAGTGCTGAGAAAAAGTGGTCAAATGAGCTAACAACCAGGAGGTTAGAATTATACCAAAGTGAAGAAAGGAAGCTCTAATGGGAAAAAAGGTGTTTGAGAAAATATTAGCTTATTTTGATAGAATATTTCTTGAAGGCAGAGAATAGAAAAGAAGACCCTGGACTGATCAACAAGACAGAATAATTTCTGTTACCCTTAGGGCTAAGCAAAAATCATGTGTAACATTCACCTTGAAGACTGTTCCCATTTCTCATCTGGTTTACATGATTGCACATTAATGCAACTCACAGTCAGGGAATGCAGTAGTGTGATTAAGTACAATCCTAATACTTTAAGTAAAAATGTAATACTTTAAAAAAGCATAGTCTTCCAAAATTTCTAGATAACATTTTAAAATTTAGCCTTTTACTTAAATCACATAACGTGGTATCCTACCAGTTTTCAACTCATCAATTCTCCTTTCATTCAAATTGCTATTGAAATGTAACTTCCATTGTGAAGTCTTCTTTGATAAGAAATCTTTTTCTTTATGCTGTTCTATCTAATCGGAACATGCAAATGCAGTGACACTCTTACTTATCTCTGCTCTGATTTCATATACCCTGAATGTGCGCCCGATTAAATTATGCAGTCAGGTTTGTATAGAAATCTATTCCCTAGTTCTCCTCATTCAGATCACCAAGCCTACAACTTTGCAGGCAGCTTTGATGCCAATGGACTACTGCAGAATAAGAAAATGGTAAGGATGGCACAGTTTGTCACTCAAAATGATATGTATTTTAAGTGTCATTGTGACCATATCTCATTCAAAAGAGTACATACCATAAAAAAGTCAGACGTCCTTGTGAGGGGCCACTAGCCATCTCTCAGACATTTTGTTGAATTCATTCATATCTATATCTAAATCTACCAGTGTGACTATCACTATCTCTAGCTCTGTAATATGTACATCTATATCTACAGATACAGGAATAAAGATATAAAAGGGGCAGGGGCTACCCATCATGTTTAAATCCAAAAGCAATGATCTTCACAGATTTTCTCAGTGCAGAAGAATGTCCCTGTGGAGAGGTCTATAAACAGAATGACAGTGCAGTCACGATATTTTATTCAGAAATAGCAGTGTTTATTTTTAAACAAAAGGGAAAGCTCTCAAGACCCATTAGTTTTCTCTTAAAGACAGACAAACTTTACCAACCTCCTTTGGAAGCTGTGATAATTTTCATAGTACTCTAGATCATTTCAAAAAGAATAAAATATAATGAAGTGCTGCTCTTACAAACACAAATTTTATAGAAACCTTTGGACTGGCAGCTTTGGAAATTCTTCTCTCAAGGGAAGTAAATTTAAGTGGAGCTGCACTTGAGTTCAGTTTGTATTCCCCTCTCAATTACCATCAATACAGCTGAATCAGGAGCTACACCAAAATTCCTGAGATAGCTTTTTAAAAATCTAAAATAAAAGAAGAAAGTGTTACTGTAGACAGAGGTGAAAGAAGCCTTGATACAGGAGGGACAAAATCCCTGGACGGCGGGAGCTGAGGGCATGAAATAATGAAACAAAACTTGAAATACCCAAAGCAGAATATGCGCATCAGAATTCTTTTTTTTTTTCATTCTTTTTTTTTTTTTATTATTATTATTATTATTATACTTTAGCGCATCAGAATTCTTGTTCTTTCTTTTAATTGTTTAGGGCAGCAAATATTTGATGTGGTTTTGCTTGACTTAAGATACATAGTAATTCTTTAAACAGATACATAATAAACAACCTAGATGATTATCATGTAGGAAAGGAACAGTTAGTTAGCGTAATATATTTGGGAGTTGCTCCTTTTTGGTGATTAGAAAACTCTTCTGGACGATGTACCCCAGGCATCAAGGAGTGGTACAATACCTCATCAGGGCTTATTGCTTAAGCATGCTGCAGGCAACTACTATATCAGCATTTAATGGCTCTAAACAATAAGATATGTTTGTTTTTATTATTCAGCAGTGCTTCTCTATTACCAATAGATAGATTATTGCTTGAGCTTCAAGTTTTCAATAAGTAAGAAGCATTTTTACTAATTAAAATTGTGAAAGTAACCTTCAGAGCTGGTTGCTTGATCTAAGTAATTCCAGGAAAACAGTTCACTGATGATATTGGTGTAATCTGATATTTATGAAATTCTAGCTTTTCTATAAATATTGAAATTTAATGTCAAAATTGAGTAATTAGAAGTGGAGTTTTTAATCTCTTATTTACCTTCAAGCCATAACCAAGATCTGCAAGCCTAGCTACACAAAAAAAAATTCAACTATTTTCCAGAAGCTCTAAGTGCCATTGTGAGGTTTTTATAAGTGCCATGCTTAACATAGCACTAAGAATACCCATGGGAGTATCATTAAAGTTGCCCAGAACGTGCATCTTGATGCATTATTTCTAGTCTGACAGCTCTGCACTGCAAAACACATTCTTGTTCACACACACACACTCGTCAGTGCCATTGCAGACTTCCCTCTGTTGACCCAAGGTACCATTAGGCGGGTCTGAATTGTGTCCACACAGCAAGGATCTCAGTCTGTTAGATAATAGAACCAGGTTTGTTTGATTACAGAAATATCTTTACAGAAATATTTTTGATTACAGGCATATCAAAAACAAATCAAATTTGGTCCATATTTTATAAATTGATCCAACAAATGAGCATCAGATTTGTGATGGTAAGTGTATAATTTGCATTTTGATTCTCAATCCTTCTGCCACGATATAAATTTGCTAATTTATTGGAGTTCATAGTGAGGATTGTGCTGAAAACTGTGAATATAAAGATGAAACTGACCAAGACTCCAGCAATTACATTAACATATACAGATGCACAAAGTTGGTGGAGTTAATTTGGTAGAGTTAATACTTTGGTTGAGTTAGGACTTTGCAGTGAGCCAGATCTGAGGTTGAATCTTGGTTCTGCAGGTTACTATCTCTGTAACCTTGGGCAGACTACCTCATCACCATAAATTTCAGTTTCTTGGTTTATAAAATGAAATTAACAAAAAACCTCACCTCATTGGGTCATTTTGAGATTTAAACAGGGTAATTATGTAACTCATTTAGCATATTGCTTTTCTTATAATAAATGTTCAATTAATGTCAACAAATGTTAAAAGATAACATTCACCAATAATTTTTTTAAGCTAGACTTCAGATTTTGGATTTAAACTTCTCAGTGTATGACAATCATAAAGGCCCTAGTGAAAGTGAGAAATATGGAGAGAAGTGATGGATAATGGATGTTCCTCTACAATTCGGCCCCTTTAAGTTCCACATCATAGGGCTGTTCAAGAACATAATAACAAGCCACAAACACAACCGCCCTTCAATAACATGAAGGTGAGCTGCAGGTAGGTGGGCAGAGGGGCCACAAAAGTGCAATGAAGCACAATGGGAGGAAACATAAAATAGCTGTTGATCACTGGGAAGTAGTAACAGCAAACAGGCAGTGCTGGCAGGGACCAGTCAGAGAAGAGGGGACTCAGAGGAAGGGAGACAACGGAGCTTCCCATGAGGCAAATTTGCTGAGCTCCAAACAGCAGGAGGCTGGGCAAGTCATCTATAGGATTTCCCCTTGTACTCTGGCCTGGGGTACTGTGAAAGTCAAGCGGTCTTCTCTCTCTCTGCAGTTGGTATATAGATCCAGACAACATCTCCTAAAGACAACCCAGTAGAGTGAAAAGAGCAGAGGCTGTGTGTTTTTACTCACTGTTCCACCACCTACCAGTTCCGCGAACTTGGGCAAGTCACTTGACCTCTGCAGCTCAGTAGCATGGTCTGTGAAATGTGATGATATTGCCAAGCCAGCAAGCAATCAATGGTAGTTTCCTTGTCTGATTCCCTTCCCATCCCCATGTTACCTAACATTTGCCATATTTATTTATGTTTTTATTTTGGAACAGAATCCAGCACTTAAAGCACTTGGAAATTAGCGGGGTAAATCCATTGCTTCTTGGCACAGGAGCCGATTTCCCTTCTCTGTAACAATGAGGAAATCATCACCACCCATCATCCTGCTGCAATCATTTCAGCGGCAGCAGAAATCGTTCCCATTCTTTATCTCAGGATTACTTTTGCTCCGTGAAGCTCTCTAGAGCTTCAAAATTCTTGGTGCATTTGATGAATTTTGCTTTCAATCCAGATCCCAGATGCAGAACTGTATTTATTTTTTAAAAAAAATCCCTGGCAACCAAACTTCAAGTCTTTTAAAACCTCAAGGAAAGGCTGTTGTCATTGGTTTTGCCCTTATCCAAATCTGCATGTACTTCTTGACCACAAATTAGGTCACGGATAAGTTTGGAGCTGCCAATCAGCCTTGGATTCATCAAGCATTTTAAACTGCTGGTGCTGCAGTACAAACGCCAGTGTGTGCCACAGATAACAGTATCATTTGCATAGTTACAATCAGTTAGTGATAGAATGCCTGAGAGGCAGAAGGGATGCATGGCAAATGCAAAGTCACTTTCAGATTTGCATTCGTTTTGGTTTTAAATGGGGAACAGAGGACTTGACAGAAAGGGGCATTGCCTCCTGTTCAGCTTGATTCAGGGGAGCCTGTGCCTATAGAGCATTTCAGCTCTCTGAAAGTGTTCTGTGATCTTCCTATGAGCTATTCTTCTCAACAATGTATGACATAGCTAGTAGGCATTATTATCCATAATTTAGTGAAAGGGAAGTGAATCAAAAACAGGTTGAATGACTTGTTCAACACTGCAGGAAGTCACAGCCGAGGCAGTGGAAGAACCTACAGCTTTGTGCTCGCTCCCCATCTGTTGCTAAGCCCCATTAGCTGTGTTTCCTACCTGTACCCAGTAATTAGCCAAACTGAGCGCTGCCAAATAAGGACATTGCATTGATTTTTTTCCAGCATTTTCCCTCTTTTGAACTTTGTCATTTGACTTGCAAAACATTATAAAAATAGCCTTTTCTCTCTCCCTCCCCCAACAAAAAGAGCCCACGGGAACAATAAAAAGAAGAGTGAGCTGAAGTTCATTTATTCTGAGGATTGAAAGCACAAGGAGTTAATATTTCTAAGTGCTGTGGCGGATGCTGTGAGAGAGGCTGGTAAGCCTTGAGAGAATTGTGCTCTACTTAAATGACAAGTACCAGGATCTGATTGATATTCTGTGTAAAGTTTTCCCCAGTTACATGGTTTTTCCTTGGCACCTATGATTTATGGAATATCCCTGTATTAATTAGGCATATGCTAGTATTTTGGAGAGAAAGGGAATAAGACAATTATCTAGCATCGAATTGCATAATATATACAATTTACTGAAAAGACTTGAGTTTAGAAACTGGGAGAAAAGGTTAAACACTTTCTTCAGGTGCCATAATGGAAAATGCTGTCATGAATAGATAGCAATCCCCTAAATATGAAAACAAAAAAAGTAACTTCTTTAGTAGGAAAAAAAAAGTTAAAAACCACAGCAATCCCTGACTCAGCAAACATGAGCAGTTGATAAATGCACCTGCTACCTTGTCTAAAGCTGATCTAGCCTTTTCAGGGTGGCCTTATCAAGTTAAGATCTTGTTGGAGAGTAATGAACATGAGAAAAGATGCTGGTCTTCAATTGCTCATCATTAGAGCTCTGTACACGGCTTGAGGGAGAGCAGGGACCAGGATAAATCAGTGCTTTGAACCTCCTGATAATTGGTGCTCAAATCGCAGAATCCGGGTATTATTCTTGGCTAAAGTATCTGCCACATGGCTAGACAGCTATATACATTAATATGGTGAAGATACAGTGATGCCAGCACTCATCCTTGCAAAGGTAATTAACAGAATTGGGTTACATAGGAAAGTGACCCAGTATGTCACTCTGAGCAGTCTCCTTGTACTTCAGTTTCTCCCACATGTAATAAGAATGACAGTTACTTCTGAAGAGGGCAAGGGAAAGCATACAAGATATGAGTTTACTTTTAATTAAAGATCTACATAAATGTAAAAGCAAGCCTACATTTTGCCAAAAGTTACCTATGTGAATGAAACATTTGTTGAATACCTACTTGTATGTAAATGCTAGGCCATTACGAAGGGTATTTCTAAATATAACAAGAAGCCTGCAGAACAGGTGACTTAGAATGACCTGTGTATGTAGCGAAAGATGAGAGTGGTGAGATCTCTGATTGTAGGGTCAGATAGCAGAGCTCCAGAGACCCTATTTGAAATATTTTGGCAATACACAGGAAATCAAAAAACGAGCACCTCTTTTTATTATCTGCAGTCTCTTAGTCTTGCTCAGTCCTCAATCAATTTTTTTTTAATAAAGCTATTTCCAAGGACATTGAATCTTCCTCCTGTTTGTTATTTTTCTGTCAGACTCAAGTGTGGCATCCTTGGGCATCCTGAGGCATCCAACCACAGGTTGACAGGCCCCCTGCTGTAAGTAGTAGATAGGCTCCTTCTACCTCTAACCCAGTCTAAAGGTTCCAGCTTCTTTCCCTAACTTCCACTGTAGTGATAGAGGTAGAATATTCTAAGAACCCAGAGCCATGGGCTTGACATTCATTTAATGTTCATATCAGGCAAGGCCTTCGTATTTACAATTTTAGGGTGATGCACTTAATAATTTGTGGTAGGCCCAGAAGTGCGTTATTATGATTTTCTAGTGTTTCTAAGATAGTACAGAAAGACTAGTGGTCCTGATTACTTAGCCTAGCTTAGGAACGGGTCTGCTGATGAGGAGCAGTCCCAGGAAGGCTCAGATCCTTGTCTAGGCTGTGAGCAGCAGTGGGATGATTATAACTCCCAGAGTGGTCACTTTGTTTGCCATAGATCTATCTTTATCTAGTTTGCTTAAAAGGAACCCATCAGATTTCTTTGTTCCCATGTTATACATATTCATTTATACAAGACGGACAGGATGCATTGCACAATGAACAATTCGCTTTTCACTAAATCTTTCCAGGATATAGACATATATAAAATACATTATTTTACAAAAATATCACAGTTGGGCTGCCATATAATAAGATGATTATGATTATAGGTTCTGGAATTGGTTTCTGGGATTTTTAGCTGTGCAGTTTAGAAAAATTTACTTCATTTAAGTATTTGGCTTCCTCTTGTATAGAATAGAAGAAAAATAGAATCTGCCTTATAGGGTTATTTTCCATAGTAAATTTGATAATGTATATAAAGCACTGAGCAAAGGTCCTAACACATACTGAACACTTGACAATTGTTTTTAAAAGTACATCTGTATAAAGGCATACAAAGAGCACTTACAATGCAAGCAGTGCAGCACATTGGTAGAAAAGACACTTTGTGTAACGAATTTACTTCATTACAATAGATATTACTGTTCACCTCTCCAAGAGGAAAAAGCATGGATAGATTAAAATGGCCTCCCCTGCTCACATGGTTATTGATCAAGCTAGAATCAATTCAGGAATCCAGTCCAGCTTGTCTCTACACGTAGGCTCTTTCAATCTTCAAGCTCTGCCTCTAATAACATAGCTCTCTCTGCTATATGTATAATTAGCATAAACAAAAAGCAAAGAAATAAAATAAAGTTTCCTAAAAACTGCTGTCACCTTCATCCCACTTCCTTTTTCCATAATTCTTTATAACTCTTTATCCTTTCATTATCTTGGAGGACAGACATTTAAGGCTGGTTCTGACCACCTGATTTTTACTGTAGAAAACTTATTCCCACAGTTCTAGATGGATAATGTTTATAGGGAGTGCAACACCTTATGGGACTTTGTAATTTTAAAGAAGATTCTTAAAGACTAGAGTGTATAATATTTAAGAGAATGAGTCACTATTTGCAGAATTTAAGCATTGTAACAGAGGAGGCAAGAGAAAACTAAGATATAAGGAAAGTAATACTTTGTTTTAGTTGAGAAATTTTCTAAGATGCTCAAATCTTCAGGAAATTGCCTGTCCCATATAACACTTCGCTGCTTATAGTTTGTTTTATTTTCTTTTGGTTTCTGTTTTCCTGCTGTACAGTACAGAAGTTCAAATATTGTAATCATTTAGAAAAAAATCAGTCACCCTATGACTGGTCTATGAAAATATAGGCTAGATTGTAAAAGCTGTTATTAAAAAAAAAAAAACAAGCATGCATAATTCTGACTTGCCCCATGAAATTTTATGATATTCTATAAAAAATTTTATCATATAAAGACAAATCAGCATTAGATAACCTTTAAAAAGGTCATTTTTATAAGTAAAAATTAAGTGAATATAAAATGATGCTTGATAGATATTATAATTTAGTGACAAGCAATATAGTTCACATAAAAATAGTAATTAACAATAGGGCTTTAAAAAATATCGTAGAGGGCCAAGCACGGTGGCTCATGCCTGTAATACCAACACTTTGGGTGGAAGAGGCAGGTGGATCACTTAAAACTAGGAGTTCGAGACCAGCCTGGCCACATGGCGAAACCCTGTCTCTACTAAAAATAGAAAAATTAGCTGGGCATGGTGGTGCACACCTGCATTCTCAGCTACTTGGAAGGCTGAGGAGTGAGAATCACCTGAGCCTGAGAGCCAGAGCTTGCAGTGAGCTGAGATCATGCCACTGCACTCCAGCCTGGGCAACAGAGCGAGACTGTCTCAAAAAAAAAAAAAAATTCTGAATCTTTATGATTAAAGAAATAAAATCAAAACCCTGGATTTAAATGAGACATCTTAGATTTCAATAAAATAATAAAAGCACCAGAATCTAAAAATACATCTTTGTCTTAAGGTATTGATAGCAATAGAAATTCACCAATATCTATGAGAAACTATGGTCAGTGTTATAGCTGTTTAACAATATTTCCAGGACTCTTTCCATTCTGGGCATCCTTCTCCTTGTAGTCAAGGCTGGTCATGGGACTTGCTTTGTTTATTTAAATGACAGAAAAGAAGTTAATATTTCAGCCTGAAGTATTTAATTGCCAGTGTTGAATCTCTAACTCTTTTATCCCCTTTGATGTTGATTGTGGAAGAGGGCTTGTATTGAGATACTGGGGATGAAAGATTGCAGGGGTCCCCGTCAACTTTTGAGGGTTGCCGCTCTGGACTCACAGAGGACTTTGAGTGATGAAAACCACACTTTTATACATATATATATAGAGAGATATACATCCCTATATATATTTATGATTATATATATCTCTATATCATAGAGTCTTATGACTCAGAAACTGAGTAAAAAAGTTAGCAATCTAGCAGTATGTGTTCCATGTTCTAATGCATGAAATGCCCTGTATATCAGCATCTTTTCAAGTCTTGGTTTCACCACTTGCTAGCTACATGAACTTGAGCAAGTTTATAAATCTCTCTGTGCTTCATCTTTACATTGGAACACACAGCTAAGGATAATTTCTACTTCCTTGAGTTGAAATAAGGATCAAATGAGATGATTCATGCAACATGCTTAAATGCAACCATCATAGTACATGTTTGATACAGCTCTGGTTATTATTACTAATATTATGATTAGGGGCATGATAGCCATGCAATGTTCTCAGGCTAACCAAATCTGTAGAAATGAAAGATGATTTATAATTGTATTTTCTGTAATAATGCATTTAGAACAGTTACTAAAAATGGTGACTGAGAATTATTGTTTGCGAAGAACAGAAGCCTACTCAAACTAGCATAAATAAGAGAGGTTATTACAATTCTCACAGGCATCTAAGCTCAGGAAACACAATACAGCAGAGCCCACAGTTTACTTAACACAAATCCTTCAGCACCCAACAGCTCCCCTCATTTGGCTTCTCCCTACATCTGCGTCATTCTCCTCATTCTCCTAACCAGCCTCTTTTCTTCCTCCACTTGCACATGGTCCAACATTACCACCAATTACAATTCCTTACCAGGAGTTTCAAATTCAAACACCCACCACTGCCATCTCCAAATTATTTATGTTTTCAAAAGATATCTGGTCAATTTTGGTTATCCAATGGATTGAGGCACACATTGGGTTTAATCAGCCGCAACCTGGCTAAAGCGTAGCATAAGAGTGCTACTTCTAGACGCTATGGAAAAGAAATAAAAAAGTAATAGAACTTTCCATAACAGAAAGAAATAAAATAAGAAGCGTTTTTAACCTTGAAGTTTTTTTAAGTTCTATTTTATATCTAGCCATTTTGATTAGCTATGTTCTCATAAATCTTGTTTATATATATTGTAAGTTTCAAAAAAATGTGCAGCAGGTCTTCTTTTCCCATTTTATATACATCTGTCTCATCCTTATTGACTTTACTTAATGAAAAATTGCCTTCTCAGTGTCATCAGTATTGATCTTGATGAGGGCGAAAGTGGCTGTTAACTCTCAAAATCATCAGAAAATATTTAGTCATTTCCATTGATTCTATGAGAAATAGATCAAGTGCTCATTTCCTTTCCTGCAGTAATAACACTTAACTCCACAAATGAAAAAAATCTGTATCTTCATGATTAAAGAAATAAAATCAAAACCCTGGATTTATATGAGACTTCTTAGATTTCAATAAAATAATAAAAGCACCAGAATCTAAAAATACATCTTTGTCTTAAGGTATTGATAACAATAGAAATCCACCAATATCTGTGAGAAACTATGGTCAGCGTTACAGCTGCTTAACAGTATTTCCAGGACTCCTTCCATTCTGGACATCCCTCCCCTGGCAGTCAGAGCTGGTCATGGCACTTGTTTTGTTTATTTAAATCATAGAAAAAAAGTTAATACTTCAACCTGAAGTATTTAATTGCCAGAGTTGAATCTCTAACTCTTCTCTCCCCTTTGATGTTGATTGTGGAAGAGGGCTTGTATTGAGGTATAGGGGAAGAAAGATTGTAGGGGCCCCCGTCAACTTTTGGGGGTTGCCGCTCTGGACTCACAGAGGACTTTGAATGATGAAAAACCACACTTTTATTTTGTTAAGCCACCGAGATTTTGGGGCGAGGGTTGTTTGTTACCACAACTTGATCAAACCCATCCTGAAAGATTGGCCCAGCTATAAAATATCAATGTTTGTTCTCTCTCCTACTAAAAATAAACTCCTGCAAGGTGAAAAAAAAGTTCTTCACAGAACCTTCTCTATATCAAAATGTGGCTAACTTTGGTCCACATGGATGATTGGAAATGAAAGAAAACCAGAATTAATGACAAAATTTAGCTAAAACTTTTACTTCCTTGCTAAAAATTACTCTTTTCTCAAAGGTAATAAGCCAAGGGTCAGCAGAATGGACAATTACTATTATACATTTTCAGCCCATCATTTCTAACAGTTTGTAGGACAAAAGGAAAGGAATAAAAGGACAAAAGGAAAATGGTTAAAAAGAAACTCAATGATATAAAATTAGTCAATATTATGTTTAAATAATTTTCAAATGATATATTGAGGAAAAAGGATTAAGAGGAAATATAAAAATGTTAAAGAGAAATTATATTATAAGAGAAAAACATTGGGTTATTTTTGTCATTATTCTAGTTTACCTATTTTTAATAATTTGGTTATACTAGCTCCTTCCTTCCTTCCTTCCTTCCTTCCTTCCTTCCTTCCTTCCACTTTTTTTTTTTTGGCTAAAATTATACACACTTATTAGCTCAGTTTGTGTCAGGAATCTGGGCACAACTTAGCTGAATCCTGTGCCTCAGGGTCTCACAAAGATTCCAAGTGTCAGCTGGTACTATGTTTCATCTGAGGCTTGATTGGGGAATGATCTGCTTACAGACTCACCTGGCTGTTGGCACATCAGTTTCCCCAGGGCTGTTGAACTGTGGGCCTCAGCTCCTCGCAGGCTGCTGGCCAGAGGCTGACCTCAGTTCCTAGAGGCCTCCCTCATTTTTTTTCTAGATATGTCCTACTTGTCCCTAGAGATCCAGTTTCAAATAGCTGTATGCTCCAGGAGGCTGCCTGCCAGGGAGTGTGTCAACTGCGTTCCTTCACTTTCTAACTTCTGGTTGGGGTTGACCAGTGGGAGACACTGGCAGGAAAGTAAAGAAGGAGGAGATTGAGTCTATTCCTTCTCTGCCTGGCCTTCTCTGCCTGGCCTTGGGTTGGATTTTTTTTTTTTTTTAAGCAAAGATCACAGCATTTTTGCTCCAGCTGCCTTCAGCTCCAGCTATTGTCTCTGGATTGTGGTCACTGCTTCCTCCCTTTGCCACTTATATAGAATAATGATAATGGATCCCCCAGTTTATTGGCCCTAGAAGTTTTCACCATCACTACTTGTTTCCCTTAATCTTCTGGTATCTTTGAAAACATGTCTTTATTACATGCTTTCTGTTTACCTAATTTTACTCTGCCATCTGCTTGTCCAGGACCCTGACATAACCACCTTTAAGAAAAATATCCTGACCTTAACCTACTTTGCAATAGCATCAACCATTTCTTCCTATCATTTTTGCCCCAATGCTTTTTAGTGTGGGAAAATATGTGTACCTTAAAATTTACTATCTTAACCATTGTTAAATGTATATTTTAGTAGTGTTAAATATATTCCTATTATTGTGCAATCTTCATCAACATCCATATCCAAAATTTGTTCTATCTGGCAAAACTGAAACTCTATATCCACTAAAAAATAACTTCCCATTTCCCCTCCCCACAGGTCCTGGCAGCCATCATTTCGGCCTCCATGATTTAAGCTACTCCGAGTATTTCATATGTGGAATCATACAGTATTTTTATTTTTGAGACTGGCTTATTTCACTTAACATAGTGTCTTCCAGATTCATCCATGTTGTAGCATGTGTCAAAATTTTCTTCCTTTGTAAGGCTGAGTATTCTCTTGTACATACATTTTGCTTATCTGTTAGCATCAGATTTTGCTTATCTGTTCATCTCTTGATGACCACTTGGGTCGCTTCCATGTTTAAACCATTGTGAATAATACTGCTATGAACATGGGTGTACAAATATTGCTTCAAGACTCTGATTTCACTTTTTGGGGGTACACACCTAGAAATGGAATTGTTGGATCTTATGGTAATTGTATTTTTTTATTTTGTTGAAGAACCATCATACTCTTTTCCACAGAAGCTGTACCAGTTTACATGCTCACCAACAGTGCACAAGGGTTCCAATTGTTCCACATTCTTGCCACTTGTTATTTTCTATTTTTATGATAGTAGCCATCCTAATGAGTATGAGGTGATATCTCATAGTAATTTTATTTTCATTTCCTTGTTGATTATTGATGTTGAGTATCTTTTCATATGCTTATTGGTCATTTGTATATCTTCTTTGGAGAAATGTCTATTAAAGTTATTTGCCCATTTTTGAAGCAGGTTGTTTGTTTCCGTTGAGCTTTAGCAGTTTTTGTATATTATGAATATTAATCCTTTATCATAGATATGATTTGCAAATATTCTTTCATTCCGTGGGTTGCCTTTTTACTCTGTTTATATTTTCTTTTGGTGCATAATCATTAAAAATTCTTATAAAGTCCAATATGTATATTTTTTATTCTGTTTTCTGTGCTGTTAGTGTCATATGCAAAAAATCATAGCCAAATCCAATGTTGTGAAGCTTTTGCCCTAACTTTTCTTCTAAGAATTTTATAGCTTTAGGCCTTACATTTATATCTTTGGTCCATTTTTAGTTAATTTTTATATATAGTATTAAGTAAGTGTCCAACATCGTATTTCACATGTAGATACCCAGTTATTGCTGCACAATCCCTTGAAAATACTTAGTTCTATTAAATGTTCTTGGCACCCTTGTCAAAAAGTATTTAACCATATATTTGAGGATTTGTTTCAGGGCTATTTATTCTATTCCATTAGTCCATGTATTGTTTTTTATGCTAGTGCCACACTCTTGACTAATGTGGCTTTGTGGTAAGTTTTGAAATCAGGAAAAATAAGTCCTACATCTCTGTTCTTTCTCAGCATCGTTTTGAGTATTCAAGGTCCCTTAAGATGCCATATGAGTTTTACAATAAGTTTTTCTATTTCTGCAAAAAAACAATGTTGGGATTGTGATAGGTATTGCATTAGATCTGTAAATCACTTTGGATAGTATTGACATCTTAACGATATTAAGTCCTCCAAGTCATAAACATGGAATATCTTTTCATTTATTGATGTCTTCTTTAGTATCTTTTAACAATACTTTGTAGTTCTAATCGGACAAGGCTTTTACCCCCTTGGTTACATTAATTCCTAACTATTAATGCCTAATTATCTTTTTGATGCTCTTGTAAATGGAGTTCTTTTCTTAATTTCCTTTTTGGATTGATCGTTGGGAAGAATACAACTGATTTTGTGCATGTTGACTTTATGTCTTGCTACTTTGCAAGTTTTTTATTTCAAATATTTTTTGTGGAATTTTTAAAGATTTTCTACTTATAAATCATGTCACCTATGAAAAGAAATAATTTTACTTTTTCCTTCCCAATTTGAAGGCCTTTTATTTCTTTTTATTGCCCAATTGCTCTGACTAGAACTTCCAATATACTATGTTGAATAGAAGTGGTAAAAGTGGGTATCCTTACCTTGCTCCTGATCTTAGAAGAAATCCATTTCATCTTTAAGCATTGAATATGATGTTTGCTTTGGGTTTTTCATATATTACTTCTATTATGTTGAGATAGTTTTCTTATATTTCTAGTTGATTTTTTTTTAATCACGAAATGGAGTTAGGTCAAATGCTTTTTTCCTGCATTATTTGAAATAATATGTTTTTTCCTCTCTTCATTCTGTTAATATAGTGTATTACATCAATTGATTTTTGTATATGAGAATATCCTTGCATTCCAGGAATATATCTCACCTAGCTATGGTGTATAATTTTCTTAATATACTGACGAATTTGGTTTGCTATTATTTTGTTGAGGATTTTTCATCATGTTTGTAAGGGACATTGGCCTGTAATTTTGTTTTCTTGTAATGTTTTTATCTGACATTGATATGAGGTTAATGCTGGCATCATAAAATTAGTTTGAAGGTGTTCCCTCCATAATTTTTTGGGAAAAATTTAAGAAGGATTGATGTTAATTCTTTAAATGCTTGATAGGATTCACCAGAAGTGATCAGGTCCAGGGCTTTTCTTTGTTTGGAGATTTTTTATTAGTGATTCAGTCTCCTTACATGCTATAGATCTACTCAAATTTCTTCATAATTTAGTCTTCCTAAGGTTTGTGCTTTTAGGAATTTGTACATTTTCTATAGGGTAGCCAATTTACTGACTTATAATTTATCTCCAACTGTCAAATAGCTATCTATTTCTCCTTTAAATTTTGTCCACTTTTGCTTCATATATCCTAATGATCTGGTATTAGCTGCATAAATTTTTATAATTATTATATATTCTTGCTGTACTCAGCCTTTTGTGAATACATGGTGTTCTTTTTTGTCTTTTGTAATTTTTTTTACTTAAACTCTGCTTTGATATTAGTAGAGCTGTCTCACTCTCTTTTGGAGACCATCTGTATGCAATATCATTTTATATCTTTTCGCTTTACATTTATTTGTGTTTTGACTCTAAAAGTGTATCTCTCATACATACATATAGTTGCATCATGTACTTTTTTCCATTTTGCCAATCTCTGTCATTTGAGGGGGGAATTTAATCCATTAACTATTAAAGGGATTACTGATACAAAAGAACTTGTTTCTCTCATTTACTACTTATTTTCTATATGCCTTCTAGATTTCGTTCCTCATTTCCTGCATAACTATCTTTTTCTGTGTTTGGTTAAATTTTTTGGCAGTGAAACATTTAATTGAAATTTTTTTCTCATTTATTTTGCTATGTATATATTTTACCTATTTTCCTTGTAGTAACCATTGGCATTATACTTAACATACTAAAGTTATTACACTCTAATTTGAATTTTTACCAGTTTAACCACAATAATATACAAAACTCTGCTCCTCTAAGAACTCCATCTCCATTTTCTTTAGTTGTTGGTATCACAAAATTATATCTTTATACCTTATGTGCCCCAAAACATGAATTAAAAATTTTTAATGCATTAATTTATTAATTTATGTATAAAGCAAATTGTGGAATTATAAAACAAAGTTGCAACAATACTAACTTCTAGGCTGATAAAGGTTTTTTAAAAAACTATATTAGTTTCTTAAATCATGCTAAAAAATGTTGAGTTATACACTATTGTTACAATACTACTAGCTTCATAATTGTCCACTTATTTACCTTTACAGAGATCTTTATTTCTTCATACATCTTGAAGTTCTTTCTAGTGTTCTTTCATTTCAACCTATAGGGATTTCTTTAGCATTTCTTGCAGAGCAGTGTAATTGGAACAAACTCCTTAAGCTTTTGTTTATCCTGCAATTCTCCCTCACTTTTAAAGAACAGTTTTGCTGTTCTTTAGCCCTTACAATATATTGGCCAACTGCCTTTTGGACTACAAAGTTTCAGATGAGAAATCTGATGAGAATGACATTGAGGATTTCTTGCAATGCGACAAATTACTTCTTTCTTGCTGCTTTCAAAATGCTCTTTTTGTCTTTGGCTTTCAACAGATTGTTGATAATGTGTCTTGGTGGCACTCTTTGAGCTTATCCTACTTATTGTTTGTTAAGCTTGTTGGCTGTTTTAATTCATGTCTTTTATAAAATTTGGGAAGTTTGGGGACAATATTTTTTAAAATAGTTTCTTCTCATCTCTTCCTCTCTCTTCTTCTTGTGGGAGTACCGTATGCATATATTGGCTCACTTAATGGTGTTCTACAAGTCCCCCAGACTGGTTAGTTTTCCTCAATTTCCTTTCTTTCTCTTGCTAAGTCTCAATAATTTTCATTGTCTTGTTTTTAAGTTCACTAATTCTTCTCCCTGCTCAAATCTGCAGTTTTCAGTTCTAAAATTTCTCTTTAGTATTTTTAGGTTTTCTATTTCTTTATTGATATTGCTATTTTGTTCATATATTCTTGACTTTTTCCACGTATTTCTTTCGTTCTTTAAGCATATTTAAGACAATTATTTTAAAGTCTTTGTCTAGTAGATCTGTCATCACGTTTTTTCAGGGTCAGTTTCTGTTGGATTATTATTTGTTTTTCTCTTTAAATGGTTCATACTTTGATGTTTCTTGTTTTGTTTTGTCATTTTTTTAATTGAAAACTGAACATTTGAATCTAATAATCTGTTAACTGTGGAGATTAGATTTTCCCCCTTCCTAGGGTTTGCTGTTTTTTGTTTCTTGGATTTTTGTTTTTGGTTTTGTTTTTTTGTTCCTGTTTATTTGATTATTGTAGGCTTTCTCTGTGCCAAGCACTAGCTCGAGATGTAAACAGGTCTTCTCAGGTCTTTTGTGAGCCTGCCCCCTCCCCAGGCATATGCAGTAGTTTTCTAATCTCCCTGTATATGCCATCACCTTTGATTTTCCTAATATTCAGTGTCTAGCTGTTGAAAAAGGAAAAAGAGAAAAATAAAGGAGAAAAAATATGTTAGCCTTTTAAATCTCCTAAAAATCAGTTCAACCAGACAGGGAGGGACTGGCAAGAATAGGGGGAGGTGCAACAATGATGCCTGTTACCTATTTGCTTCTGTGTGATCAGAAGCAGCTGTCAGTGATCAGATCACAGATTTCAGATATTATGAAGACAGTGTCCCTTTTTCCCACCCCTTGCTCCTATAACCTGTGTGCAAGCTGCTCCAGGAACACATTCATAGCTACTTGCCAAGCGGCTGAGGGGTGGAAGATGGTTAAGTACTACTGTTTTAATACCTAAAATTGTCCAAAATTAGGCACAATTTACTGTTGAAGTCTTCCCCTGAAACTTTCTCTTGAAGTAGCAAGCCTTCAATAGACTCTGGAGTTCCAAAATAGTTACATCAGACAGATTCTTTGAGTTCAAATGTTGTCTACGTGTACAGGCAGATTCCTAATACCATCTACTCCACTATCTTCCCAGAAACCTGATATTACTTTTTGAATGAACAGGTACAACTAATTACATAAAAAGACTATAGAGAGAATGAAGGTAAGTCAAATAACACAAATAGAAGAAAACATTAATCTGGAATGTCTAAGAGTTGACCACCTCAAAATAAAACTCCCACTAAATGTTGACATGTTAACACACCAGATATTTGAAAAATTAGGCTATATTTTAGGTCTGTTAATATATTTTTTATTGTGATAAAGGGAAAAACAGTCGTTTTATTGGCCTTTCAAAAAACTTTACTCCAAAGTGAATGATAATTAAAGTGCAAATTTTCGGGTAATAATATCTACATAAATCTTCCAATTCGCATAATTTGTATAATTCGTACCCACACTGAAGAATGTGTTTTATTTAATGGTGGCAAGGATCACTAGAAAATGAAAATTACCAGCATCTTAGGCTGTATTTTCAACTTAGATTATAAGATTTACTGTATGCTATCTGATTTTTAAATATTTTTCCCCCAAAGTAATTGTTTTGGGTCTGGGATTTTTGAACTGCCATCACCCTTTGTAAAATTAGAAAAGTTGGAAAAATTGAAATGAAAGAATAATAGGATGCTCAGTCTTTCTTGTGGACTAATGTTCTTAGACAAATAATCCTCTCATCATTGTTTGCTCACCTGACTCCCTAAATGAATCATTTTTATTCCAGGGTAGCAATCTGGCTCTGTTCTTTTTGAAGATCTGAATAAAGGTGCACTTTCCTGTAATTTTACTCTTGATTTATTTTCAAACATATTTCAAAATTTTGATAGTTGTTTAATACCTGTATTAGGCTGTTCTTGAATAGCTATAAAGAAATATCTCAGACTGGGTAATTTCTAAAGAAAAGAGGTTTAATTAGCTGATGGTTCTGCAGGCTATACAGGAAGCATGATGGTGGCATCTGCTCAGCTTCTAGGGAGGCCCCAGAAAGCTTAAAATCATGGTGGAAAGTGAAGGGGGTGCAGCCATGTCACTTGGCAAAAGCAGGAGCAAGAGAGACAGAAAATGTGGGGGAAAGTGTCACACACTTTCAAATGACAAGATCTAGTATGAACTCAGAGACAGAGCTCGCTTATCACCAAGGGGATGGCCCAAACCATTCATGAGGGTCTGTCCCCATGATCTAAACACCTCCCATCAGGTCCCATCTTCAAAAATGGGGATTACATTTCAACATGAGGTTTGGGCAGGGACACATATCTAAACTATATCAACATCACTGGCATCACTGTAAGCTTGAGGCGTATTTTTTTAATCCATTTGGGAGAGAAAATTTTGGCTTAAAACCATGAAAATACAAAATACAGCAAAACCTTTTAGGGGTAAAAGACATATATTTTATTTGTTGCTTTTGTTGTTGTTGTTGTTGTGAGACGGATTCTCACTCTGTCGCTAAGCTGGAGTGCTATAGCACAATCTCGGCTCACTGCAACCTCTGCCTCCTGGGTTCAAGCGATTCTGCTGCCTCAGCCTCCCGAGTAGCTGGGATTACAAGCACGCACCAACACCCCCAGCTAATTTTTGTATTTTTAGCAGAGACGGAGTTTTGCCCTGTTGGCCAGGATGCTCTTGACCTCCTGACCTCGTGATTTGCCCGCCTTGGCCTCCCAAAGTGCTGGGATTACAGGCATGAGCCACCGCGCCCAGATGAAAGGTATATGTTTTAATGTCTCACTTTATTGTCAAAACATTGACACTAGAGATTTAAATAAAATATGACATAGTTTTCAGAACCCTCAGTTTAAGGCAACAATAGGAGGATTAAAACCTCCCATTAGGACAGAGGGTAAGTATGGATGAATGAAACTATGGATCAGCCTCAGTCTTCTGAGTAAAAAGCTTAAGAGGAAGCCATGTTCCTAGGGTTAGGAGGAAATAGGATCAGAGCCTATTTCAGTCAGGGACAGCATAAGGGAGCTCTAGTATTATTGTCAGGAGTCCTGTCAGGAAGAAATTAGCGTTGGTTGATCCCTAGGAAGATTAGGGATCAGTAAATACCAACCAGTGGTATTTACTGAAGAGTTAGTTGTAAGGCAAGAATCCAGTTCCTCTGAGATTATGTTTAATGTAGAATGTAAGTCACAAGAGAACTAGAGAAGAAATCTTTCTTCCTTCCTTTTCTCTTTCCCCTCTTTTCTTCCTTCCTTCCTTTAGTTATCCATTCATACAAATTTTTCAGCAAACAAATATTGAATATCTATGGTATTGGCACCCACACTGAGTTCTCAAATTCATACCACACATTTCCTACTGCTTATCTTCATCAGTGCTTCTCTGTCTGTAATTCTGGGATACCCCTCATTCTGCCTCCAGGCTCAGTAGGCATCTGAGGGGGTGGTGTGGCAACGATTCTCACTCTTTTTATCACCTGGCTTTTGAATCCTTTTTCTTGTTTGGGAAATTCCACACTTTATGTGTTGCAAAGGAGTAGAGATAACAGAAGTGTAATTTCTTCAGCTTTCCTTGCAGCTTAGACACATGCAAGTGATGCAGGAATGGGTAACATAAGGCATCAGCGACTGATATCCAGTCTTAGGGGAATCAGCAGTGAAGGGTGGTGTTTGGTCCCAGCAACATAAAAACATTAGAGCCTTCACAGGACTGTGAGGTGAGAAATATGAGACAAATTCCTGCTTCTCTAGTCCCCTCCAAGAGATTCTGAATTACCCATTGTCTAGCAATAAATAGTTTTTACTTAGCCAGACCTGGTTTCTGATGCTTGCAACTAAGAGCTCAGAATCAGTTCTAAAATTCACCTGAAGTTCAAAACTCAACTCAATATTGTCTGAGTGAAATGTAGATAATAAGCTGCTCCAGAGGATGCAACATTAACTAATAAGTGTAGCTTAACTGATAGAGAGTGAGTAGAGATGGGGACTTCCAGAGCAGATACCATTTAGAAATATAATTAACAAGGCTGGCAACTTCAATAATAACACAACAGCCATTAAACTCTAACTTGGGTGATAATGGCTGTGCTAGTGTGTGTACATTAGCTCATTGTTTCTGAAGCTATCTCAGCCCATTTGCTAAAATTAAAATTTCCCAGGCTTTAATCCAGACCCATTCTATCAGAATTTGAAAGAAGCTGTTGAGGTATCTGTACTTCTTCTAAGCATTCCAGGTAATTCCAATATTCAGGAAAATGTTAGAAATAGTGTATTATTTGTTTAAACATCACACAATCTGCAAATATCATGACTTGCATTTTACAGTTGAGGACACAGCTTCTGTGAAATTACTAATTCAGAAACACAAATAACTGAGTGGCAAATGCACACTATGCAGTCAAGTTTGTCTGAATCTGATTTTTCTCCTTATTATGTCATAATAAAACTAATCAAAGACTTTTGATAAATTCTTAAAAAAAAACAACAAGACTTCAGTTCAACCTCAGCTCTACAATTACTACCTGTATAATATAAAGCTATTTAACTTTCAGAGCTTCAGTCTCCCCATTTGGAAATAAAGGATTATAATTCTCTGGTGTATTACCTGAAATAAAATTTGTAAAATACAGTGTATGTTTCTTCCTTCTCTCTTCCACTCTTTACTCAAGTTTACATTCCGTAATTTCAAGGAAGAGTATGTTAGTCATTTACTAAACTCGTCTTTCTCCCTCTTGTGTGCACAGACAGACTACATTTCTCAGCCTCTACTTGCTATGGGCAGGCTCCTGAGTTCTGGCATATTCCTGGCCTGACCCTAAGCACTCACTGACTCTTTCTTTTCTCTTCCCATCCAGTGATTGAATGCAGAGGAGAGTGGAGTCAAAGCTGGAAAGAGCCAGGTCCCTGAATATGATCACACTGAGTAATGGTTAGACTACACATGAATAAGACAGTCACTATTGTGTTACACTATTGAAATATTTATACATATATATTACCCAGTTAACCTGATTAATACAGAGAGAAAATGCAAGTTCATATATGTTATGTAATTTTAAAATTTTGTTTGGTTAATTTTGATTAAGATTATGATTTGATCAAACATTCAATAATTAAAATTATTCGAGGTCTCCTGCTAGCATGGCCAAAGGCACTACCCTGTAAATTCAGCTCTGTTCAAGATGTGGACCCATCTTAGCATGAGACACAGAAAGTTTATGGGTCACTTCTTATGAATTCAGAAACAGTCTCATTGTTATTCTTGCAATAACTTAATACTACGCTTCCTGGATCTTGGAACTACTCTTCACAACTCAGACTTCTGAATTGGATCTTTATTAGCTTCTGTAGGGCCTTTTCATCATAACCTCCCCCACTACTTCTACCTATTACCTATTCTTGGTTTGTTAAAGATATTGGGGCCAGCCTGCTGGTTACCAAGGATCTAGATGGAGCCTTATTATTCATCTGTCCTTGAGTCCTCTTATTTCTTCTAGTTTGAAAACATCTCTTTCCCCAGTATCATATGTGGGCTCTGATTTCAGCCACTTGCTGAACATTCAAATGCCTGTGGTCCCAACAGAGACACTAAGTACCCCTTTCCATAAGCATGAGCCGATGGAGTAAGTTGCTAGTCTGACAAACTGGTAAATTGGGGCACCCATCTTCTGGTCCCAAACTTCCTGTTTACCTAGGAATCTGGTTCCCCAACTCCTATGTCTGGGACTCTGCTGCATTCCGAACTCTAGATTTTTTAGAAACAAAAGGTATACTCCTGAGCTCCAGTCTTGGACACTGGATTGCCTCAATTTATTTATTATTTGTTTCCCTGATCAAAATTCCTCGCTTTTACCACCTGATCACATTTTGAAATCTAGTTATAATTTCCTAGGTCCCAGCTGGCGAATATGCTGGTAAAGATTCTGACCTTGCCTTCTGGAAGCTAATACTCTAATTGGGAAGAAAAGTTACAAATGCATATAAACCCACTAAGCAGAGTGATATGAAGGTAATCATAGAGAGTCTGACATGATAGAATAAGCCTTCTGGATTGGTCTGATAAGCACTGGGACACCATTGTAAGTAAGTTCTGGAGAAGCCAAGGACCATGTGAAACAATGTCATTTGCATATCTTGAATAAAACTGACAATGAATAATGTAGTTTATAAAATATACCTTTTTAGTAGATTACATGCACTGTTTATTATAATGATTCCAGATAATCTAAATGTTCTGACTAGGATATTTCTCAACTGGCTGACACCACTCCTTTCTAGCTCCTTACAAATGCTTTGCAGAGGCCTTGGTAGTGGTTGAAGTGGTGATGGGGGGCGGGGGGCGGGGGTGTGCAGGACAGGGAGTGTGACTTCTTTCCAAACATCAAGTCCCTAGAACATACAGATTTTTTTCCCTGATTTTCACTTTATCTGTGTTTCTAAAGTCACTCTATCTGCTTAAGTAGCACAACATTGAGAATAGGTTTAAAATTCAAGCAAATAAGACCCTGTTAAAGCATTGCAAGGTATAGACTCTGACACATTAGAAGTCCCAGTCTGATGAAAGGGAGTCTCTTTCAATATCCTCTTCATTAATCTTCTTTCAGTCTTCCCTCTTTCAGTGGGCTCTTCCCTACCTCTGACTCTTAGGAATGGTGCATGCTATGTGACCCACCTCTTATCACAGCCAGATCCTGGGAACCAGGAGTCAAAAGAAGCCCCAGTACTTTAGCTCAAACTGTTTTTAGCTTCTGCCACTCAAACCATTCTTACTGACATCCTCTACAATCTGCACCTAAATAATCTCAAGGCACTCCTCTCTATCCTGATGGGAGCTTCTACTTCTAACTCTCTAAAAGGCCTTTAACTCACTTAAAATTTGCTCCATCTTTCTCACTCTGTCTTTTACCAAGATCACTTACCAACAGGGATCAAATTCTAGGACCATTCTCAGCCACATGAAATTCAAATTATCATTGGGCTTTTGTTTCTTCTGAGATAAGCCCTAGCATAACTACCACTTTGTTCAGCAATTTAATTAGAGATCAAGACCTATATCCAGATGTAAATGATTTTAGGAAGAATTTTTTTGGTCATAGTCTAGTACTATTTATTAAGTGTTGAAATCCATACATAGCACCCCCCCATACCCTCAAACATTAAAGTTAAGTATCACTGCAGTTATGTAAGATTTGCAAGTAATAGATGTCATCTTTCTGCTTAATACTATGCAAATCTGAATCAGATAAGTTTGGAATTTCCCTAGAATACAGGAGATATAACAAGAATTGAGGAGAACTCTTTAACCTTAACTTTAGTGGTAAGAAAAAGTACTTAAATGTTCAGATGTGTAAAACCGCCTCAAAATAACCTTTTATGTTCCTGCTATCTGCAGAAATATTTCCTAAAGCTTAGTAGAGCTAGGTAGAATTGGGCTCTGGATTAATTTTGACCTTCTGTGGCAATGCATTTCCAAGACCAAGAATTTATGTGTGCAGAATATTAAATGTCAAATGCAAATATGAAAATGGAGCTACACAGTTGCTGATAGTCCCTAATTGATATTGAGCAGACTATTCCCTTTAAATGTTAATGAAACTGTTGTAATTACTAAATGACCAAAACAGCTCAGAAGCCAGGGTTCACAGCTGTAAACCATTACTTGTAAATTACTGGCACAGGCCCGCATTAGCAGATGGCTCAGCCCATGGAAGAAAACTTCCTCAAGATGCTTTTCTTCCAGGCCTGGGCTCAGGAGCAAATTAGATGAGCATATTAGAAGGGCCAGAGTGCCTGTTTGGACATGTCACTGGAGATAAGCACCTCCTTTGATCTTTTTTTTTTTTTCATTACATTCTTTACAGAAAGTGCTGAATATCACAGAACACAAAGAAAAGAGAGAGAGAAATTGACAGAGCCTATAAATGTTGCACGAAGGTTCAGATACATACAGTTCTGCTGGCTTTTTAAGGAGCAGTGTTTCCTATATCCTAAGGCAGATGGACATGTTGGGTTGGAGGTAAATACTGAAAGTGGAGAGGTATGTGTGTGCACGTGTGTGTGCGTGCGTGCATGCATGCATGCGTATATGTGCATGTGTGAGAGAGAGAGTGAGAGAGAGAGAGAAAGGGAAAAGAAAGAGAGAGATGGTGATAACAAGCCAGTGGCAGAAAAGCAATTAGAAGAAAAATAGGGCATTTGAATGGGCTTAGTAGCCTCAAGACAGAGAACCTCTATAAAGCTGTGTAAGCAAAACTATGCAGTAGAAGCAAGAGATGTCTTTATTAGAGAAGGCCTGTGGCTCTTCACAGCTTTGTTCTGTAAATTCCATACCAGCTTTGCAAACTCTCTAAGGTTATTAACTTTAGTGAAGATTTTTTTAAAGAGTTGGGTGCAGCCTAACCTTTCATTAATATAAACGAAAGATTAATTAAGACATCTGCCAAGAACAGGAAGAAAGAGAAGTTTATCTTGTGATGTACACTACAACCTGTCCTAAAAATGAAACAATGGAGTTTTCCTTGCCAGGAGCCACTGTGTAGAGAAGATGTTTAAAGGATAAGGTGTTTACAATCAAACCAGAGAGTACAGGGAATACCCACCTTCTGAACAGTTTGAATCCCAAAGTGATGCAGAAAGCATTCGTTAGTATCTCAAAATGTATCTTCATAGAAAAAAACATGATATCTGTTTCTACATTTAGAGAAAATATCAAATAAACCTAAATAATCTCACTTTATGGTAGCAGAAGGGACAAAGTGTAGAGATATAGGTTGTGGGCTAGGATATGGGTCAGACTCACTGTGAAATAATCAGATATAAAAAATTGAAACATAATTTAAGAATTTTGTCAAGATAATGCATAATGCTTGACTTTCCAGGAAATTTATGTTTTGTGTCTAAAAATCTGTAAGACCAGAATAATCAGTGTTAAAATTGACCCATAAAATCAGGAATGAATTATTAAAGTGCTAATAGAATGTCTTGAGTCTGGATCCTAGGCTTAGGAGGAACTGCAATGCAAGAAAAAGCATGATAAAGAGACTTAAATTCTTCTCTCCAGGCCCAGAACCTGTTTGTACAATATTTTGAGTTACTTGATATTGGCCTTTAGTATGCTACCACTTTCCTGTCTTTCTTCATGAACCTCATTCACAGGGACCATGGAAACAATTCCCAATTGGGAAATTATTTGGGAAATTATTCCCAATTGGGAAATAATTGGGAAATTATTCCCAATGCCTTGTCTGCCAGTGCCTCTGACCTTCCATCCAGCCTTGCTCAACGTCATCATCTCTTTCTTTTTTCCTTCCCGACTTCCTTCCTTTTCTCAGGGGAGATGATCTTCAGATAGGTTTTAGAAGAATGCAAGCAAGTGTGTAAGCAATTTAATCTAATTCATAATGAGAGCTGGTCAGTCAATTCTTAACTCTTCCAGACATGGAAAGTATTTTTTGAAGTGGGTTATTATGCAGGTGTGGTGGTGTAGCCTGCAGAGAATTGCATTCATAAACCTGGCCCTGACACTTCCTACACATTGATCCTAAGCACGTTACTCAACTTATCTTCGTGCCTCAGCTTCATCATCTATAAATTGAGGTAATATTAGTATCTTCCCACAGGATTAATTTGAAGAGTCTGAAATACTAAATATACTCTCTGACGGACATTAAGAGCTTAATAAATGTAATCCAAATGATTTCTGAATTGGCCAATTTTAGATAGCTTCACGTAGTGAAAGTAAGGGTCTCAGTCATGAAAAAGAATATTTTCCATCAGGAAAACTAATAAAAAGTAACTCATTTCCTGGTTTTGATAATTCAGTTATGCAAAAAGTTACCATTGTGGAAGCTGGGTTATGGGTAAATGAAACATTTCTGTATTATTTTTGCAATTTCTTGCATGTCTATGGCAAAATAAAAACTAAAAAATAATAAATCAACACAGTCCTCTTTTGTCTCAAAGCCAAATTCATCAAGTTATTTTTGATATTGATAGTTATTTTTCTCTTTTGCTTTTGAACCATGAATTTTTGAAAGCCCTCAGATTTTTTGTGGCAATTCCCATGTCCATAGCTATAATACAAAGAGTGGTTCCAAAGAAGGTGTGTGTGTGTGTGCGTGCGCGTGTGTGTGTTTAAAGGGATAACCATCTGTATTTATTTTAGTGTGTCATTTCTACAGATACTTGGGAAAAGGGAGGTTACCATGGTATGCTCTCAGAATCTGAATGACTGTAACTTATGATGTTTTGACAGTTAGCATACTGCAAGCATGAAAGTGTGCTTGGATATTATGAGATCATGGACTTTTCTGAGACTTTAATGAAAGCTACGGACTCTTCCCAAGGAAGTGTGTTAAAACAAATTCAAGCAAATAATGAGCACAATTCATTTTTATTTGCTAGTAACTATAATAGACATGGGAATGACACAATATGAGACATATGATAATAAATAAGGTAAATCTTGTCTCGTCCAAGTGAGAGATGGTACAGTAAAGAGATATTATAATCCAACATGACTGGTGCTATTTCCTGGGAGAACAGTGTGCTCTCACATAAGAGAAGCATCTAACCCATGCTTGAAAGAATCAAGAAAGGCTTTCTAGAGAAAATGGCTCTAAGTTAAGACTTGAAGCAAAAGTATAGGCATTAACCAGTTGATGAAGGAGGAGTTTAATTTGAAAATAAGTAATAGATCATCTGAAGATGTGGTTGCAGGAGAAAGCTTAGAAAAGCTAGAATATGGCATACGATGAAGACAGGAATAATAGATGAAATTGGAAAGGAGAACAGGGGCCTCATTCAGGACCTTGTAAGCCCCATTAAAGTATTATCTATTGAAGAGCACCAGAGAGTCTTTGCAGGATTTTAAGTAGAGTTAGATTTGCATCTAGAAAGCTCACTTTAAGTGCTGTGGAATATGGACTAGAGAAGCAAAACTGAATGAGAGAAAGCAGCAATATGCCAATTGTGGCAACCCAGGAAAAAGATGACTGTGTCTTGTATTCTTGGCAAGGAACATAAAGAGAAGTGATTGAATTTGTAAGACTTTTGTAAGAGGTAGAATAGATATGATTTTTATTTGAATGTAAGAAGGATGAGAGAGGAAAATTGGAAGTTACTCTAAGATGTCTATGCTAAGCCACTGGATAGCTAATGGTGCCACTCATTCAGATACATACCAGAGAAGAAAGAAAAGTTTAAAAAGAAATAAATTTAAAAGTCTTGGGTTTGTTGAACGTTAATTTCTATAGGCTATCCAAATATCCAGTAGGACATTAAGATATGCAGCTCTGCTATTTACAATAGCAATGACGTGGAATCAACCCAATGCCTATCAATAATAGGTTGGATAAATAAAATGTGGTACATATACAACATGGAATACTATGTAGCCATAAAAAGTAATGAGACTATGTCCTTTGCAGGGACATGGATGGAGCTGGAAGCCATTATCCTCAGCAAATTAACACAGGAACAGAAAACCAAACACTGCATGTTTGTGGGAGCTGAACAATGAGAACACGTGGACCCAGGGGGAACAACACACACTGGAGCCTGTTGGCGGTAGTAGGGGTATGAGGGAAGGAAGAGCATCAGAAAAAAATAGCTAATGTATACTGGGTTTAATACCTAGGTGATGGGTTGATAGGTGCAGCAAACCACCATGGCACACATTTGCCTATGTAACAAGCGTGTTGCACATGTATCCCGGAATGTAAAATAAAATAAAATAAATAGTACCCCAAATGCAGTGCAGGACTCAGGATTCAATTCTGGAACAGAGAAAGGACATTTGTTGGAAAAAAAAGGGGGTGCAATCCAGGGTCTTTATATATAGATAATGGTATTGTATCAATGTTTATTTCTTAGTTTTGGCTAATGCACTATGGTTACGTAAGATATTAGCATTATGGGATGCTGGGTAAAGGCCAGATGGTGACTTTCTGCACTCTTTGTAATGTTTTTGTAAATCTAAAATGATTTCAAAATAAAAGGTGTATTTAAGAAATGGGGGGAAAAGATATGCAGCTCTGGGCCTTGTAGAGAAATACCAAAATTAGTAGCATTTGAAAATAATTGAAGCCTCATCAGTAAATAAGACAATACAGAAAGAGTGACAGAACCTTCATGAATTCATGAGAATAAATGCTAAATTGCTGTAACATAAAGACCCTGTAATACCTTGACTCAGAGGACAAAGAAGTTTCATTTTTTCTTCCTTAACAGTCCCAATGTGAAGAGACTCAGCTGGTAGGATAGCTCAACTCTACTTAGGCTTTTAGGGACAGTTATGTTTGGGTGATCTGCAATCTCATAGGTGTCATCGCTAGCCTGGTTAAAGCTAGAGTACTGCCTTCTTTGTATTCTTGTCATTTGTACCAATAAATTGTAACTGGAGAGAGAGAATAAAAAAGAGTATATCTACAGGTGCATATTAGTTCACAGGTTTGATGGTAGAAGTTAAGGAAACTTCCCTCTGTGAAGGAACAAAATCAAAGTCATCTGTTTGCGATCAAGAGGGGCGTGGCAGGGTTATACAAATGTGCAAAGAAGTTTGGATTGTCTCCAAGCTTCTATGGATAATGAGAAATAAAGCTTTCTGGAAAAAGTGAATGGTCCAGACTGCTGTTCATTCTGGAGTGCCTAGCTAAGTTTATAAATCATATCTTTATACCTGTTGTACCAAACTATTCAATTGAAAAGTGGTAAAGATATAACATGGAAAAAAATCTTTACAAAGATGTATGTCTTTCTTGCTCTAATCTATTTATACATATACTTAAAGGCCCATTACTAAAAAATTAAAATAGATCAGAATTCTGTAGATAAGGCAAAGTAAATTCTGCCCCAAAGAAAATGTCAGCAAAAAGCTATATTCAGCTTTTAAAAACCACATGCATGTTATCCTTAACATCTCATTTCGATTTTGTATGGTTTATGTGGTTTCATGTACTAGTAATCTCATTTACAAAGAAATGTAAGTGGAATCAATATTTTCACAAATGGTTTTGCCAGGTGTGTTATTCAGGCTTCTCTATAGAGAAAGAACCAATAGTATATATGTAGATAAAGATATATGATAGGAAATTAATTAGGGGAATTAGCCCACATGGAGGCTGAGAAGCTCCATGACAGGCCTTCTGAGATCTGGAAACCCTGGGATATCAGTAGTATGGCTCATTCCAAGTCCCAGAGCCTCAGAACCAGGGAAACAGATGGTGTAATTCTCAGTCCCAGGCTGAAAGCCTGAGAACCTGGGGGCTGTTGGTACAAGTTCCATCATCCAAAGGAGCTTGGGATTCTGATATCTAAGGGCAGGAGAAGAAGGGTTTCCCACCTTCAGGACAGAGGGAGAGAGAGAGAGAAAGGGAATTCTCCTTTTCTGTGTCTTTTTGTTGTATCTGGGCTGATTGGATGGTGTCCACCCACACTGAGGGCAGATCTTCCCCAACTCAGTCCACAGACTCAATGCATTATCCTGTAGAGACACCCTCACAGACACACCCAGATATAATGATTTGACAGTTATCTAAGTATCCCTTAAACCCTCACCTTGACACCTAAAAGTAGCAATCACACCATGTACCTTGTCAAGTAACAGTTGAATTATCTGGAACTCCTTGACTTGAAATCCTGACATGGCAAGTCCTTTGTCCTGAAGTCATTGCGGTCAAAGTCTACCACAGTGTTGTTCTCTTCATCAGCAACAAGAGGATCCCAGAAAATAATCACAACTCCAGATTTCAATATTTATATTGTTCGAGCAGAAGTAATGCTGGGAAAGACTGTATTTTATCCTGGGGTCTGTAGATTTTTTTCCCGCAGATAATTTGGCAAAGCTCTATCATTGTCAACACAAAGAACATGTTTTTTTTTTTTTGCACTTATAAATTTGTAATAGTTGCCTAATTTTAGTCTTTGTTTCAAAACCCATAATTTGGATGCAATAGTTCACGGTTTATTGTGGTGGTGGTTTGAGGTAGGGGTGGTATATTTGTTTTGTTTTTCACAGCATTTGTAATTCAAGGCTTTGTTTTAAATTAATTACCTCATTTATATTGTCAAAAATATTCTTCCCTTAGCCAAAGTATAAATGAACTCATCCTTGTCAGGTAGTTTTGAGTGAATTGAATTTTCCTCTATATCACTTCATCTTCCACTTACCTCCCTCCAAAACATAAAAAGAAAGAGCAAGAAAGAAGGGGGAAAAAAGATAAAACTGTTTTTTAAAATATAATCAAGCACTTGAAGCCTTGCTTTTGGAACGTGTAGTCAAGAAGTTCATATTCTGCTTTCATCTCTTGACAAAACATACTGAAAAGAGTGATTTAAATCCTTGGCTTTGATAAAGTTGCTTTTCCATTGTGGTGGACGAAGCTTTGTTCAGAATTGCTGGCACCATTTCCTATGAAATTGCAGCCGGTATAGAAGGCAGTGAGTCATTATGACATGTGGAGTGCCTTTCCTCAAGAAAGCAGCCAAACCAGATGTGTTGCCAAGCATCACAGGTGCTCCACCTGTTCATAGAACACCAAGATTTGTCTTCCAGTGGACGCTTTCCCTGGCAAAGAAACTTTTTGCCATTTCAAAGACACTGACATCTTTTCCAGTTTCCAAAATTAGCTCCCAAAGCACAAATTCTTCTTAGATGGCAACAGTGTGCACACGATAGGTGCAAACCAGGATTTGGCTTCACTAAGGGACATCTACATTTTTGTCCATTTGCATTCAGAATGCAAATGACACAGCTGCCAATTCTTTCAAGACTTGCTTTAAAATAGTGAAAAACATATCAGGACTTCTAGAATGGATGACATTTGTTAACAAAGGCAATTTTCTTTGTTAACTCAAAGGCACTTTTCTTTGTTAACTCAAAGGCACGAAACAGCTTAAGTGGCTCCACAAAAGTTTTTCGAATATGGTGGCTTGCTTGTTTTGGAATGAAATAAATGTCATATTCTAATATATGATTCCTCTAAGTTCTGTTAAATATGCAATCTTAAAAATTAAGAATTTTTCTCATAGAATTGATTTATATAATCAGCTGTGTTTTCATGACAGAAAGGTACATGGTACTCCTTCCATTTAATTAAATGTAACCTTGGCTTTTTTGCCCCATGATTTTCTGAAATTGTTATGAAAGTATAATTAAAGGATATATTGATTCCTTCACCACCTTTTTCTTTAGTATTTAAATTTTTAACTTGACCCCGACATGAATTCCACAATCTTAATGGCAGGATTTTAAGATATATCAAAAGAAAATATTCTATACTTACAATATGATGATGATTAGCTAATTTATTTAAAAATAATCACTGCACAAATAATATGAGCCAGGTACTTCCCTGGGCATAAGAGATAAAGAAATAAACAGGACAGACCCAAACCCCTTCCATCATAAAGCTTGTAATGTGTCACCACTGTATGCTTTCTAAACATGTATCATTTGCACATCATGCAACTTTATACTTGTTTTGAGCAAAATAAAATATGAATAACATAATAACAAAATTGGTGCTAAAATAATTTATTTTTTGTAATTTTCAAAATAAAGCAAGAAGGTTAAAGAAACTTACGGTTTCTTTGTTGATTTATTTCATTATTTTTGTAGCTTCCTAAATGCCTACCTGGACCTTGAGGACCTTACACATCTAGTTTACATAATTCAGGCACAGAAGAAAAATATTAATTGTCAAAAACAGTTATGATATATTCAAAGTAGAAAAGAAAAGCATGCTCTTTATTTAAAAGAATTGAAAGATTCAATTTTTTGAGCCTAGCCGATATACTTATTTATATTACTTTGTAAGACAGTTTTGCTTTAGGCTACTATATGTTTTTTCCAGTTTTTTGAGCACATGAGAAACTCCTGACAGCCAAAATTTTGTGTTAATTTCTATTATACCAGTTTAAGTATTTATCATCACAAAGTTATTTGTCTTTGGGAAGGTTTATAACCCCCTTAAGTTGCTTCAAGTGAATCATTTTTCTTCAGAACAAACCTGAGTTTTCTTCCCTGTATAACTTTGGCAATAAGCTATTCTGTTTGCCACCCTCAAATTGTGGATTCCCTTTTGCTGTGCTGCAAAAATAAATAAATAAAAAGATAAATACAATTAAGCTTCTAGGACAATGGTCTCTAATTAGGAAACAGGAAGATATAAAACAAAGGGTTGTTAGAAAACATCTGTGGTTTTGTCTGTCCAGTACAACAATTCACCAAATGCACACCACATTTCCACCAATTTGTTCCAGCAATTTCTTTGTCCCAATATTAACTAGATGATTCCAAAGAAAGCTGCCATCTTCTTTGAGATTCAGAAACCCTCTTCATGGTGATTATTACCGGTAGAGTCAGCATTGACTCGGACAGAACCAATAAGAAACTTTCTCTGGGATTTGTGAACCTGAGAAAATATGGAACAACTTTTACTTCCTCTTTGGTTTTCAGATAATTAGGAAATTTAAGTGTGAAGGCTGCCAGTAACATTGTGTGCAGCTGTTATGGGAGAAGTCAGCAGAAAGACAGAAGCAGAGTAAAGAGGGGGATACTTCTCCCTGAGCCCTCGTTGCAACTCTGTCCTTTCCTTGGTTATGTTAGCCAATAAATTACCCTTATTTGCTAGAGGTAGTTCAACATACATGTATGTAACTGGCAGCAAAAGTAATCTTGATCATATAATGGTTCATTGATTTTTAGTTTGTAAAGTTGGTCAGTTACATTGTCACTAATAAATTAATTGTATCAATAAAATAAGTCTATTTTATCATTAATTTGGTACTAGTATCTGTAAGAGATGATAAATCTATTTTAGAAGATTAAATGTCATTATCTTTTAAAATGTCATTTACATTATTTATATTGGTAATAATAGTAATTAATGGCTTAATAGAGTATGGGGAATTAGGAAAAAAGAGATGTTTAAACAAATATCCTCAAACAACTTTGATGGGAAAGAGGAGAAAATATAATGTTTAAGTCTAAAAATTGGTTTTTAAGCTAAGCATAGGAGTGACATAATTTTTAACATAAATTATATATTTACATATAATTAAGTATTAATTTTCTTAATGTGATGATGAAGTAATGAGGTCTATAGGGCCTGAACATCTAAGTTGCAGTGTTCTTTTTAAACATATCTTTTGTCAAAGGAATATTGATCTTACAGATACATTTTATCACATTGAGCATTCTCATTTTGAGACTGTGTACAAGCTGAGAAAATTTTTTTTTTACATTATTAAGAAGATTATGAAACCCTAAATTGCAACATCTGTTTTTCTTCCAGGTATAATGAGAGAAAAGGGGTTACTTTCAAGATAGCACACAATTCCTTTTGGGAGAAAATTGAAAATAGAAGAATGTAATTTGGTGATATTTTTGGTGAGCAGATGAGCTCCTCTGAGTGGAGGTCCTAGTCTAGGGTGAGAAAAATATCAGTGAAACTATTCTGCATATGGAAAGAACAGCTATTTGGGAGTTGGAAGATGATGGAGTAGTCTTACCAACAGAAAGTGGAAGGAGTGTCAGACGGTGTTGAGTAAGTATTTGAGGTTGGTGATTCTGCTTTGCACAATGGAAACAGCTCTCTGTTTTTGTTTAGCCTTGCTTGGTGGGGGCAGTGTCAGGGTCCATCAAAGGCTTCAGGTTTGCCAGAGAATTCCCAGGCAGGGAAAGACATGGAAGTGTGGCCATCACAGCACTGATACACAGAGGAAAAGGTTGGAATCCACGGGATGAAAGTCTTGAAAAACTTTCCATGAGGGATCCTTGAGAAAATAAAATAGAGGAAGCACTCATCCATTCAACAAATAGTTATTAGCATCAATCATGTGCCAAATTATCTTTTACATCTGGAGAAACCACACTTCAGAAAAAAGGAAAAGAAAACCCCTTGTGTTTACAGAGCTTATGGTCTGGTTAAAAAAAAAAAAAAGCAACAACCAAGGTAACTGAATAAAATATGTTAGGTGATGATTAATGCTATGGGGGCAGGATGAGAGAGAAAGAAGGAGTGGAAAAGTGATAAACGAAGAGAGGCAGTAAATTTTACAGACAGGCAGTAAATTTTACAGAGGGTGCCCAGGGAATGACTGAGATGGTAACTTCCAAGTGAAGGCACAGCCATTAGGATACCTCAGAAAAGAGCAAAAGAAGGGCAAAACAAAAGTCCTGAGGTAGGAGAATGGCTGATATACTTGAAGAATAGCAAAGAGGTTATACTGTCTGGAAGAGAGTAAGTGAGGGGTGGAATAGTAAGAAATGAAATCAGAGTGATAATGAGAGAGTTGCAACTTTTGTAGGACCTTGCCAAACAATGCTCTTTAATGTGCAGGAGAATCCTGGGCACCTTATTAAAATGTATATTTTGGTTCATTATGTCTTGGTCGGAGCCTGAGGTTCTGAATTTTACAAGCTCACAGGTGATGGACCATACTTTGAATAGTAAGATTGTAAAGCATAAAAAGGACTTTGTTGTTGAATGGAAAGCTATTAGACACTTCGAAGCAGAGGCTAGAGATGATCTGACTATGCATTTCAAAGATCATGCTGTCCATTCTTAATGATAGACTAAGATTGATGAAGATGTTATTGAAAAAAATTAGATGAGAGATGATGGTGACTTAGGGCAATGGAGTCAGAAGTGTTGGCTCTGGATATATTTTGAAACCAGAAATGACAGAATTTGCTAAAAGAACAAATTTGAGGAGTGAAAGAAATGGGAGAGTTTGAGAATACCTGTGTGTTTTTTGTCCTGAATCACTCAAAAGTAGAATTGGTCTTTGTTGAAATGGCAATGACTATTGAAGATGGAGAGAAGGGGATGAGGAACTCAGTTTTCACATGCTAGATTTGAATTCCTTATTAGATATTTCAGTGGAGATATAAGGGAGGCAGTTTGATACAGGAATCAGGGCAGATATTATGATTGGCAATATAAAATAGGGAATCATTAGCATTAGCATAGTAGTCAACAGGATAACACTAAAAAAAGTCACCGAAAGAGTGCGTAGAGAAAGAAGAGAAAAGATGTCCAAAGATTGCAAGGACTGAGTCCACAAATGCTCCAATGCTTAGAGAAAGAACAAAGGAAAAAATAGAGGAGGAGTCAGGGATGTTGAAGACAACCAGGATACTGTAGTACATGGTAGCCAAGGAAAGATGGTATATAAAAGAAGAAAGTGATCAACCAGGTTGAATACTGATGATAAATCAAGTAACATGTGTACTAAAAATGATTATTGGATTTAGCAAAGGAAAGATCGTTAGTGACCTTGACAAGAGTAGTTTCCATGGAGTACTGGGCAAAAACCTGAATGATGTAATAAATTCAAGAGAAAATAAAAGTAACAACATTAATGAGAGCGCAGTGTTGATACTTTCTGAGGTATTTGTGGCATGTGAGAATTAGTGTAGTATCTCAAAGGGAATAGAAGGGTCTGTTTTTCATTTCTGCTGTGACTTTTGCATTACAGATTTATTTTTAACGTACATAAACAGAGAGAGAGTAGTATAATGTATCCACGGGCACCCATTACCCAGTTTCGCATTTCTTCAATATTTTGACAACTTTGTTAAGACACAGATTTTAACTGTGGAAAAACAATAACAATGTTTATATGCTAGTGAGAAGACTGAGAAGAGAAGAAAAATTTGATAACGTAACAGAGATAGGGAAAATACTAGAGAGATTTCCTTAAGTGGACAAGAGCAGGTGGGGTCTAGGGAACTAGAGGAAGAGTCAGCCTTCCCTGGGAGCATGAACAGCAAAATAATTATTTTGCGGACACAATCCACGTGTAAGTTCTCCTCTGTGTGCTTGAATTTTCTAAATGAAAGACAGTAAAAAATCCAGCATCTGTGAATGAGAATGAGAGTAAAAGTGATGAAAACTCGAGAACAAGATATGATAGTGTCTTCTAGGAAAGTGAGAGAATGAATAGATGGGAAATACAGCATTACTACAGGCAACATTACGGACCCACTTATGTGATCCTTTAAAGTGAGGCCAGTTAGCATGAGAGTGTTTTTTTTTTTTTTTTTTTCCAGCCACATTCAGCTGTGGTTGGTGCAGGTTCAGAGTTGGTGGACAATTGGGTTAACTAAGAATGTAGTTCAAAAAAGCAAGCACAATAAAACAAAAAGGTGAGTGGTGTTGAGAACTAAGCAAGGGAGAGGTCATCATGAAGGACATAAAATCTAAGTTGAATAAAGAGAGATACAAGGGTCTGATGGAGGTGGGTTAGTGAGAGACAGGAATTTTTGCAATACCTTGATTGTGTGAAATATTTATAGAAATTGAAACTCTCTGGCTTTGAAAAGAAGGCTATGAAATAACATGACAATAATTTTCAAAGGTCCTTATGATTTGCACTTTAAGATAGTAGAACCACAACCTCCTGTGGTTTTTTTCTGTATTTTATTTATTCCTGTCTTAAAATGACAAGAGAAAAAAAAACCACATCAACTCAAATGTTTGGGGGATTTTCTTTTTAATATTGTTCAATATTGTAAATTATAAAAAGATATTGATTTGCATAATAAACTCAGCATATTCAACCTTGTCAGCTGGTTTTCTGAGGTCCCTCTAGTAAGCTGACATCACTCAAAAAAAAAAAAAGGGAACAAAAACGGGATTTTTCTTCTTCACAAATACCCTAAGGGGCCTCTCCAGCTTTCTTGTTCTTTCAAAAAATACTTCTTCACAGTCTAATGTGATTAAAAAATAAAGCTCTAGAGTAAGACTTTCCTGAGCCTATAAAATTGCTTAGCTGCCGAAGTAGAGTTGTATCATGTTGAACAAGATTCTTAACAAATTTAATCTTCTTCCTAGATATAAAATATGGTTAAGCGTATCCAGGTCATAAGGTCATCGTCCATAGGCTAATTGTATACATTCAGTAAGAATCCAAATGAAGTCCACAGTACAGTGTCTGGCATATAGTGAGAGACCAATTTATGTGGTTTTGTTTTTCTTTATTTTGTTAATTTTCTGTCCTTGTTGGTGTTACAGTTGCTGAACTCTAATATGCCTAAGTACCCACCCCTGGCATGTCACTAACCTCGTTCAAGTATCCCTCCTGCCAGAAGATGATCTCTGGCCCATCAGTCAGATCTGGAAACCCTATTTCTGTGCTCCATTAGGATGACATATTCCCCCTCAGCCATTATTTTTATGTACTCATTACTCTTCTATGAGGATTAAATATTTTTGCTGGAAGAGATTACGCATGTTATCTTCTTTATATTGCCACCACTAGCAGAGAGCCGGCTCATATGTGCTTAATACATTTTGAATGGATACGTGTGAATGGAGTTTGAATTTAAGGTGAGAACATTTAATGGTATGCGCTATTATAGTTAAGGGACAGAAGTGCATTCATTTGACTAGGTGTTAATCATTGCTGCTAAATATCATTTGACTGTCCTTGAAATCTCTGGAGGTTTGTTGTTGTTTTTGTTTTTGCTTTGCCTCGTTTTGTTGTTTAAGCCTGTGGCAAAGGTTTCCTCTGAGGCCATGGCCAGGCCTGGGCTGGCCCTCTGGTCCATCTCAGCACTAACATACTAGCTTATATCAGCTCTTTATTTATTTATTATTTTATGACAGCCTACCACTATTCAGCTTTTTAACTTCTTGCTCTAAATCTTTCCAACTTGGATCACTCAAGCATCTCAGCACCACATTTTTAAAAATCATCAACATTTGCCTTCCTGTGGCAGTGTCTACCACCACAGAGCACAAGGATTGTTTTCAAACTCTGCTGCTTTTGATTTAGGAATCCTAAGAGTTGCCCAGGAGGTTACCACTAGGAGAAACCATCAATTATAAGAGCTCCTCGTGCATCAATTATATGCATTGAAAATTTGAGGAAAACTTTTTTGAAGAAAGACCAATAGCTACAAGAATATTCGAAAAGCATTTCTTCACAGTATTTTCAATGCCAAGCAATATATACCTATATATTTAAAATGTTTATTAACATTTAAACATTTAAAACATTGGTATTAAAACACAAATAATGTATTTCACCTTCCACCCGCATTGTTCCTTAGAGCTACACATCTTCCAAATAGTTTAATTAATGTTTTTCATAATTGAAAACACAATTTTGAGATGTTTAGCAATGCATTTTTAAAATTTTTTTATTTGTCAATAATTTAAATTTAATTATATTTTTCCATGAGGAAGTACATAGATGTATATGTATACACACACACATATGAAGCACATAAGCAAACATATTTTACATACATAGTGAATACACAAGGGAGCTGCTAACTAAAAATGCGTTAGAGAGATTACAAACACGAAAGTTGAATTAAAAGTGTATTTTATTGATATTTTTAATCTTTTTGAGACAGTTATCACACACAAAACTTATGTGACAAAAGTAACTCTAGTTGTAGATTTAAAGGTTTTTTTAAAGCTAATTTGAAATCTCAGTAATTAAGTTATGCAGAAAACTTTACCATATTACATTTTAAAACAAGTTGAGACATAAGTCAAGGCAATTTATTACTCTAGATACAATCACGGACCCTTTCCTGTAGGTCATTCAGCCATCAAAATGGCATAACGAATTTATATGAAACTGAAGTAGTTAAAATTTTAGAATGTGGCCAATGGTTCCTATCTTATTTAACTACCCTGGAGCTTATAATGCTTTCGGCCTCTGCCTTCCTCTTGACATGTCTTTCTCCCTTTGTATTTTTGACATTCTCTCTCATAGTCTTCTTTCTGCTTCCCTGCCAAGTATGTTCAGTCTATTTTTCATGCTTCTCTTTTATGTATTCATAAAATGCTGAAATTCTTGAGTTTTTTCAATACACTTGATCATGCTTGGACATTTCCTTCATTTCCATGATTTAAACAACCACTATGTATATTTACAACTCATAAATTATTAATGTATTTCAAACCTAGCTATCTACATTTTATTTCAACTTGCCTAGATCACAGACGGAAATTTGCTCACCAAATTCTTTTTCCTTTCCTACTGGGCATCTAGCTAGACAAAATTTCCCAGTCTCTTCAAAGTCAGGTATGAATACAGCACTGATTTCTGACCAGTGGAATATGTTTTGACGTCATACGTGCCTCATTCAGGTTTGATCCATAAAAACTTCGTACCTATATAATCTTGGACTCTTTAAATATCTTAACATTATCTCCACCTACACTCTCTTTCTTCATCCACCAGCTACGTGGAAAATATTCTAAGGATACAGAGGAGGGTCAGAGACACAGTCTGGAAAGAGCCTTGGTGTTTGACTGACTGAATTGAACATAGACCCCCCCATACATACTCATCATTAGATTAGGATATTAATGAAATAGAAAATTTTATTGTGTTAAGCCACTAAAGTGGTTATTTGTTACAATAGTTAGCTTACCCTAATACAAAGCTCCAATTCACTGTGTCTGATGCTGAGCTATTTTTTGAAACTAGCTTCCCTTCCTATTTTCTCTCCTATTCAGATTTCTAAGAATGGCATAGAAGACATATTATCCTTACTAGAATCTTCATGGCTCATTATTCTCTCCCCACCACCCACTCCACTTTCATCATCTCACTAATATTTTAGTATTATTTACAGAGTTCTATGATCTCCCAGACCCCTGTGCCCTACTCATACAAGATGATCCTGATGCCTACAATACCTTCCACTGTTTATTACCCCCGCCCCAATGAAGCTGGGGAACTACTACTCAAACTCAAGTTTGACTCAGAAGTCATCACCTACGGAAAGCTGTAACTCCTAGCTAGGTGATATATCTCTGCTCTGTACTTCCATATTGTCCTGTGCTTGCTGCTATCATAGCAATTACCATCTTATATATGTTTGTCTTTATCTTAGACTTAGACTGAGCTTTTTGGATATAAGAATATATTTTAAATTTGTAGCTTTAGCAATAAACACAGGGCTTGATGCCTATATACATTCAGTAAGTGTATGCTGAAAAAATGATTGATACCATGATAATTGCAGCAGAGATAGGTCAATTTGGTTCAACAAACATGTGTTGCCATATACATAGTACTAGGTGCTTTAGATACTAAAAATAGATAACATGAACCTTGACCTTACAGTTTACATGTAATAGTCTAATATAGAAAAAATAGTACATTTCTATAAGACTAAATTTTAATTACAGTTTTGTTTACAGGTTAGAAGTTGTACCTGTGGATTTACATACCTTTGATAGCACTGGCTCTGGTGCTTAATAAGAACAATAAATTTCTCTAATGTTAAATCAATGTGGCACTAGTCTTACTGAATCTAACTTCAATATGTTTCTTAAGCCCAACCTGTTTTCACTATTCCCCCTGCTACTGCCTTTGTTCATACTCTACTCATTTCTTATTTACATTGTTTCCTGGTATTTCTAGCCTAGACTTCCCTTTAGGATTTCCTCAGTGACTTGTTACCTGAACACCTGCATCTGAGTTCTCCTCTTGTACCAAACTCAATATGGCTTTGGACTCAACACTTTTTCTCCCTCATTCCCCTATGTCTGCCTTTCTCTTCTCCTTGCATTCCCACTTTTAGTAAATATCATCAATTACTGCTGATCCCACCAGCCAGAAACATGGGAACTTTGTCAATCTGTCCCTTAAATAGCTCTCAAATCTGTTTCCTGTTCTATATTCTTTTACCACTTGAGTTTAATTGTTGCAATTAAATTGTTGAGTTTAACTGATGCAGTAGTCAATAATATTTACTCACATAATTCACTTCTCTATAGCAATACACTACCTACAGTTTCTAAGAGTGATTTTTGTAATATTCAAATCTGACTGTACTCCACTATGAATTCTTTCCCCACAGAGTAAAGCCCCAGATCCTCAGCTCTGCATCTTCCAGATGTTCAGTGTCTCCTCATGCCATCCTCTCACTCTCCCGTATACTCTGTCTGTATCAATGGTTTGATTCTGACTGTGACAATGCTGACTGAATATGCAAGCACATTCTTATGTTTGTACAGCCTCTTCTGGTTATAATATCTTCTTTCTTTTAACTCTAACTCATCCTTCCAGAATCTTAAAGTATCATCAGTCCAAGATGGAACAGAATGGGACACCAAATAATGTTTCCTTTCACTTGAAGTCTTTTAGTAGTTGCTGAAAGATCATGCTACCTACAGTATGTCCTTGATTTCAACAATTGGCAGAACTTACTAAGCTCTCAATATACAGTAATAGTAATAATCATTATTAATAATGTATTAGTATTTACTAAGAAATTTTTATCTATATCCAGAATTCAGTTTTTAAACATCCAGCTGAGATTAACTGCAAAAAGTAAACAGGGCAGTTGGTATTTGAGGGCAATATAAATTGATTTAAAAAATGATGATTAAAATTCATATCCTCCATCTCCCTCAGCTTGGATGGATACAGGTAAAAGAAATTTTCCCCAGCATAGCCTACAAACATTGATCCTACTCAAAATTCCAGAAATAGATTTGTTCTGGGTCACAGAAGAGATAAGAAGCTGAAAAGGAGAAAATACCTTAGCAAGTAAACACTAACAGAATGAGGTCATCAGGGTCCTTCAATTATCCCAAGAGCTCTTGTGGAATCAGTTCATCTCAGAAAAGATGTATGGGCCCCCAGCAAGATAAAATATATAAAATATCCAGATACAGATCTTTGTAAATTTGGCAGGTAGATAGGTTGTAAAGGTTGTATATTCTTTAAAAATGATGTCATTGGTTAGTCTGTCTCAGTGTCTTGGTGACAGGAGGGAAGACAGTTTACTTTCCTATGTAAAGAAAAGAATGGAGCAGAGTGTATATTGAATATATCACGTTACTTTATAATCAAAGCATTTTTGTGCTGCTTATACTTTTATTCTTAATATCTATGTATCAAGGTGTTCATTGTTTATGCCAGTGCATGTATGTAATTTTCTCAACATTTTGTAACGTTAATACTCAATGATGCAATGACTATAGTCCTGAGAAAGCAGTGTATCAATGAAACCACTCTTTTACTTTGACTTCTGCCATAACATTAGTGATGCTTAATCTTGATCTCTAAGAGATTTTAATTAGAAGTGGTTCCCACATGTCACTTCTGGTTCTCAGTGGACTTGCTTCTAACTATGACTTTTATTACCATCTAAAAGCTAATTGTTTACAGCAATCATTTTTTATTATAAGTAATTAGCAGCAGCATCATTAGTGGCTCAATTCATGCCAAAGAAATAAAATAGCATTCTTTGTAAAGGAGAATCCACATTTCTTCAATATTGTACAAGTGCCTGTGGAGGCATCTTTAGATTAATTTTTTATGTATAAAATTTAGTGTAAGTATTATTATTATTTTATCTGTAGAATTTAATGTAATATTATTATTATTCAAACATGGCTTTAAGTTTAATTCTTGCATTCAGGTTGTTATGCCCAAAGCCCCTTCCATATAGAAACTTTATATCAGAGCGATTTTAATTATGATATCAAAAGTTGGTTTTGAGGTACCATCTTGTTTGCATGCTCAGTATCCCTAAGTTTGGAATGTCTTAGGAATTTCAAATGTTTGGAAAAAGCATTTGAAATGTTTGCCGTTTCATTCAGAATTTTCATCTACTCAGAAGCTGTATGGTCACCTCCTACCTGTACAGTAGCCTTCAAGAGCAGGCTGAAAGCTTTCCTGTCTACTTCCATGTCTCTCCTCTCTGTGACTGGATCCCTTGGAAAAGATTGTATCCAAATGGCAGATAAGTGAAGAGTTCCCTCTACTGCCATCTCTGCTCGCACAATGGGTAACTTTGGAGAAAACTCTGGCAAGGAAGCCGTAGTGTTCCAAGATCCAAAAATGTTTTGTTTTCTGGCTCGGCAGAGGGCAAGGCCCCATTCTTTAGTCCAATGCCGGAAGTGCCTTCTACACCCATGTGACTCTGGCCTCTGCTGAGGGGGCTCCACCTCAGTGCCTCCCTTGTTTCTTTCTAGGAGGATGTAGAAAACTAGAGAGAAGATGTCTATTCGTTTTCTGCCTTCAAAAATTGGTAATCTGTCATATGTGACCCACTTATTCCTGAGCTGTTTCTCAGAGGTTTTCCAACTGAGAATATTTGTTTCCAACTGAGAAGGGAGCTGACTTATGTGGGGAAGTCTCAACAATGTAGTTTATTTCCTTTCCTTTTCCCTCTCACAGCAGTAGGGATGGCATTTTGTCTCATTTTCTTCCAGCCAATGAGTCAACAAATATTTCTTGAACAACTACGGTATGCATTGAGCAAATATAGGCTCTGGGAATAAAGTGAGAACAAGAGACCAAGTTTCTGCCCTCATAAATCTTCCAGTTTTAAAGCAAGTGAAAAAGCAAATTGGCTTAATCATCTCTCCTGACCACTGAACAGTGACCTCAGATCTCTTAGATCAGTTCTGGTCTAGGAGGTTAGAGGAGAGGTAGGACATAGATGTTTTTAAACGTAATGATGGTGTTCTGTAGATATGGTTCTTGTATCAGAACACCTATCTAGACACTCTTAAAATAATTCCAGGCCATTTCTATTATCCGTAGCTGTATGCAAATCATATTGAAATATCAGGTCATGATCTTTCTTCTCCACTCCATTTCTCTCCTGTCAGTGAGGAGGTTTTGTGAAATAGATGAAAATATATGCAGTGACACAAAAATACAAAGCTAAATATCTATCGTAGAGAAATGCAAATTAACATAACCACCATATTATTTTCCTAGCAGGAGATCCTAGCTAATATGAAATTTTATGAGGCATCACAGCACCCATAAAGTACAGGAAATAAATAAGTGAATTCCTGAACAATGTGATATAAATTTGATGTTACCTTTAAATATGAAAAATAAGCCTGTGATATATATCCATTAGGATCTTAGATTTGTTTAACTTGTTATCACTAATGCCCTATTGAAATACAATTGAAAATTAATATATCTAGTAGTAAAAAAAAATGACCATTAAAGAAAGTTCACGCATGACATTTTTATAGACTTGTGGACTCTCTTGAATTCAGAATGTGGGACAGATGGTCATATGGTGAATTGTTCTCACTCACTAATGCTCACTGCTGCTTCACTGATTTTTGATCTTCAGATTGCTTCAGTCTCATTCAGAAAGTATGGTAAATGAAAATTTCCAATTGTCTTCACAAAAGGTAAAATATCTTATTATGTCTATGATTAAAAAATTACATGAATTTTATAGGCCTAAATCAAATAAAAGCCTTACTAAATTCATAGATCCTTCAATGGGAAATGTTGAATTTATCTTTAAGAGTGAAAATGATTTTTCTGAGCCTGCAATATGTTCAAATCCCTATTTTTGTGCTAAATATCTTTTGTATGTATTCATTTATTTATTAAGTTCATATTCAATAAAGTCATTCATTTAATTATTCAGTTATTTATTTCATCGTTAACTCCAGATGTAGTAGTTTGGGCTGCTATAACAAAATACAACAGACTGGGGGGCTTAAACAACAGACGTTTATTTTCTCACAGTTCTGGGGGCTACAAGTCCCAGACTGAAATGCAGATTCAGTTTCTGGAAAAGACTCTATTTCTGGCTTACAGATGGCCATCTTTTTGCTGTGTTCTCACATTACAGGGAGAGAGAGCTCTGATGTCTCATGCTCTTCTTATAAAGAAACCAATTATATCAGATTAGAGCCCTACTCATATGATCTCACTTAACCTTTATTGCCTCCTTATAAACCGTAACTCCAAGACAGCCACACTGGGGGCCAGGGTTTTAACATAAAAATTGTGGGGCATGGGGTGGGGGCAAACAATTCAGTCCATAACACTAGGTTACCCATTTTGTATCATTATAAAATAAAGCAAATGTTACTTTTGACATTTCATAAGACATAACAGTTTATTTTCCTTTCATTGTAAAAGACAATTAAAATGTATGTATTATACCTGCTGAGTGACAAAAGCATTATTGGTCCTGAATTGGCAAAATTTTGAACCTCAGTGGCAAACATAGGTTGTAAATATCACTTATAAAGGTTTCGAAGCCAAGCAGTCAATAGTGTGCTATGAAGCCAAATGACATTAAGTTTTCATGTAACCTTTGGAAATTAAACTACTCTTTATTATCATTATTAAGTTTAGGTGCCGTTCACACTGGGTTCTTTATACCTGGTACCAACAAATCAACTGTGGTGAGCATCCTAATCCAAAAATTCAAAATCCAAAATTCTCCAAATTCTGAAACTTTTTGAGCGCCAACATGATGCTCACAGGAAGTGTTCACTGAAACAGTTCAGATTTTGAATTTTCAGATTAGATATGCTCAACAGGTAAGTATAACTCAAATATTCCAAAATCTGAAAAAAATCCAGAATTTGAAGTACTTTCAGTCCCAAAAATTTTGAGTCAGAGATAGGAATACTCTACCTGTATTTCATGACAGGCATAAGTTTTATTATGGAAATGCCAGTATTTAAGACAATACTTATGACAGTGGCATTGGTTAAATACCAGTCATCTATTTCTCTTGGGCACAGCTGATTGGGAGAGGGCTGTGTCCATGAAGGGGCTACCAGCAAATTCTCATACCAACACATGATGATAAACTAGACTAATTATTTCTTTTAGAAATTAGAGCTGTAGTTTATGAACAAGCTTACCAAGTTTAGAGGCATCAAAAAAATAAAGACACAAGGACAAGCAGTGAATGCATATGTACGTGGTGGGTGGGAGAAGGGATAGCATATCTGTGTCAATGCAGAGCCCAGAAACAGGATTTCAGCAATATCGCTTATAGGTGAGTGCAATAGATAATTTAACCTTATCTAGTGACAGGTCTGGCTTTTGCCCTCAGGTCCTACACGGTAATCTCTAATCCCTTGGGTGGATACAATGCCTCATAAAAATATCTTGGTTTACCTGGGGGGCTTCCGCCATACTAGGCAACTTTACAATGTGATCTGTGGTATCAGCTAGACTTCCAGAGTGGCTGGAGACTGAGATCAGCCATGTGTCCAACCAACCACGTCAGTATTACATGATAGGATGTCAATAAAAACTCTGGCTCAGGTGAGATTCACTGGTGGACAATATGCCATGTGTTTTATTACATTCTGTTGCTGGGAGAATTAATGCTGTCCATAACTGCATGGGGAGAGTACAACTGGAAGTTCCATGTTTGGAACTTTCCTGAAGTTGCCTTATATATCTCTGCCTTTGGGTAATTTTAATCTCTATCCTTTCCCTGTAATGAAACATAACTGTCAGTAGAAGAGCTTTCAGTGAGTTCTGTGAGTCCTCTTAGTGAATTATGGAAACTAAGGCGGTCTTGAGGACCTCCAAACTTATAGTTGGTGTCAAAAGTAATGATGGTCTCATGGAGTATTACGTAACAACACAGGAGGGGTAAGGAAAATAACCCATTTGACACACCTGCTAGGCATCTTGAGTAAGGCCTAATTATATGTCGTTGCATGCCCTTTTCCAGGTCTATGAGGCCGAGCCGTGTGTATTACTTCCTTCTGGGTTTTCACAATATCCCCAGAGTAGACTCTCCTACTTGAAGATATTTAAGGGAGCATAAGACAGCATCATGGTAAGCCCACCATTATAGTTGAAGAAGTAGAGTATATTTGCAATTTGTTTCATTTTTAAAATTCACACTTGCACATATGCTGTATGAAATTCAAGTATTTATAGGGGAGATTTGTTATGGTCTACGAACTCTGGTAAGAAAATATGAGATAAGGACAAGAAAACAAATGTGGATAGCTGTAAAACAACAACAATAAAAAATACTGCTGTGGAAATGTTGCTCTTTGGGTTTAGAGGAGAGCTAATCTAAGGTAGCTGGTAGGCTTTATGAGATGAGAAATGGCTTTTATTATAGCCGTTCTTGTGTTTACCTTGCTGCTTCTGTGGTGCCTCCCTGTGCTCTGGACATTTCCTTTGACATGGATACTCTCACCAAAAAATGCCGGCCCTTGATTCATTTCCTTGGGACCCTGTTCCTTGTTTTCCAAGGTAATAGGTTGTTAATATGATAAATTTCCCTTGGCTGAGTTATTTTTGCTGTTGGCCTAATATAGAAGCACTCAGTGATAACATTTATATTTTTCAGGATATTTTGTAATGTGTATTCAAAAATCAGTGGAACTGCTCTAATAGTAAGCTTTTAGGTAGACTGGTAGTGGGGGTCTTTGGCTTTGTTTTCCATTGTTTTGGAAAAGCACTAGGACACCTGTGTTTAATTCTGCCACTAACGAATTGTGAAACTTCAAAGGAGTGAACCCTCTTCTGTATACTTATCTGGGCCTACAGTATTAGACACAGGGAGACCCTGCCAATGACTGACAATGTTTTCTTTATGTAGGGTGACCATATATCTCAGTTCGTGTGAGTCAGTGACAATTTATACCTTGCCTCAACATAATTATTAATTAATTAATTATTAATAGTCCCTCTTCATTCTCAAAAGTGTTCCAGTTTAGATGATATCCAAGTAGAATTTGTGCCAAATGCCCAGTTGATAGTAAGCTTTCCCATTATTATTGTGCTAACAATCCCAGAGTGGTAAGCACAGGTGAAGGCTACTTGCTCAAGGAACTGTAGCTAAATCTCACCCCAGGTTAAAAGCCAAATCCTTCAGGGCCTGACTTAGGCAATACCTTCTCTAAATTATTACAGTGACTGAGTCATTTTACTGAAAAGGTCTTAATATAAAAGTTCTGTGCCAAAAAAAGAATTAGAGATGGTTTTTAGGAAACCAATATAATAATTTTTCTTGATTATTTGTTCTTTTTTTACCCTCCACTTTTGCCCCTGCTAATACTGTAAATCAAAAGGGAGCAAAAGGTATCTAACTAATTATCTAGGTTTACATTTTCCTCATTTCATTGAAATCCTCCCTTTTTGAAAATCCCGTCCATCCAGGAGACTCTAGTGAGCATATTCATATTTCAAACAAATCTGCCTTTGTTAATCATCAAAAGGTATTTTCTTTAATAAGTGAAGCTCGGCAGGCCCTGCAGCTGTGTTGTTTATTTTATAGCAAGCACAAAGACAATTTATTTTTTCAAATACTATAATTAGATTAGTGTTCTCTTTACTGAGGCATCTGTAGGAAAATGAGAGTGTGTTTCTTTGAATGAATGAGCAGTCACATTTATTTTTATTAAACCTGAACTTGTCCTCTGAGATAGCTGAATTTAATTTTATGTTCAAATACAACATGTAATACTACAATTTTTTTCAGATAAAGCCACAGTCCCCCCAAAAAGAAGGTTGGACTAAATTGAATCTTCTGATTCCAATTTTATGAACTGCATTAAAATCTCTCTAGGGTGCAGGATTATGTTTGTGTTGAAAAATGACTACATTAAGATATGTATTTGCATACATAAACAAATATATTGGGATGGTTATCTATGACCTGTCATTGACATAGAGAATATTATAGAATATAATATTATTATGCCTTTGTTGTTACTCTACAGGTCTTTACTAAAAAGTTTTGGAATTGCTGATTATAAATCAAAAAGATTAATTTCCAAAATAGAGACTTTTTAATGTTTTGGATACCAGTTTGTCAACATTGTATCCTTTAAATGGTTCCTTAGGATTGTCTAGACAGTAATTAAATCACCCAGAAAATAAGTCATCACATATTGACAATCACTTTTCCTTTTCCCTTTTGCATAGCCAATAAGGAAAATATTTTCCTTTCTTTATGCCCATTTAATCTTAGCTAATGAAAGCCATTTAGTGTTGGTGCTATACCTTTAAGAATGGAAAACTATTCTTGTTCTATATTTTATAACAACAAAACTTAGTGGCTTAAAACAACAATTTGTTATTATCTTTCATGGAGTATGGGTTCACTGAGCTCAGCTGGGAGGTTCTCGCCTGGTGCCTCTCAATCAGTAACAGTGAAATGGTGTCTAGAACTGGAGTTATTTGAGGGCTAAAGTGGGGTGGATATCCAAGTGAGCATTTTATTATACATAACTGACTTTTCAGCTGAAAAGTTTCAAACAGCTGGGAGCTGGCAAGTTTTCTCTCTCTCCCTCCTGCCCTCAGCCCTCCCTCTCCCCCATAGGCCTCTCCCCTTCCTTTTCTACATGGCCTGTCCAGCTTGGCTGATTTGAGCTTTCTCTCAGCATGTCAGCCTCAGAGTGATTGGGCTTCTTACTTGGCACTAGCTTCCCACAGAGCAAGTATTCTAAAAGACCAAGGCAAAATCTGCATGGCTTCTTATAACCTGACCTTAGAGGTCATTGAGTATCTCTTCTGCTGCTTTCTATTTGTTACACAGCATCATCCCAAAATCAGAGTTGGAAGGGACTGCCCAGGGGCATGAGTACTAGAAGGTATGGTTCATTGAGATGGGGGGAAGGTGGAATTTATTTGCAAAAGCTACTAAAAATTAAAACAAAACATGAATTTTAAATAAATTTAGTCGTAATAAGAAAATAAATCCATCAACTCCTCAAACCCATAAACTCGCCCATACGTTGTTTTCAGAATCTTTATGAGTCTTACATTTATCTCCTCAAATAACTGTAGCCACTTTTGTTACTTATTTTTAATGTTACTGTTTTACTCTTTTAACTATAGTGCTGTAATAATATTCTTCTGTATATTTTTATAAAATAAAATTTTATTTTAAAAACATTATGAGTGAAACATGCATTTATCGGCTTGCTTAAGAATGTTACATTGCCTGTGATGAAATTATTTGTTAACTTTTGGGATATAATTTATCTGACTAATGAAGAAGTCTTATAGTCAATCATCCAAGCAGTAATATAACCTGCTACAATGAAAATAATTTTTAAAATATGTTTTATTATTATATTAAGAACTAACAAAGGAATGTATCGATTTTTCAGTAATAACAATGGTTTCTAGTATTTTGCTGTAATTTGCAGCTATAATGGTTAATATCTCTGAAAAGAATTGAGGTTAATTTATTTTTCAAACCATATTTTGGATATTTGAATACCTAATTTCTATTCACCAGATAATTTCTTATTCAATCTCTACCTCTCTTTATATTTAAAAGCATAAGAGACCTAAGGAAATACATTATTTTTGTATAATTTCTGAAGAATACAACGAAGATCTTTTACCCAGTGGAAAAAAATACAGAATCCACTGAATGAAAATGTATTGTTTTTAGAAAATGAACATGAAAGGCTACAGAACTACACAAAATTCTCAGTATTGTTTTCCTTGTTATTTTTCCTCTTCTGAAAAATTTTTCCTATTTGTTAATAAATCAGTGTATTTAAAATGCATGCAATCACCATTTCATTTTTAACTTCCTCCCAAAACAGTTTGAGCTGTAAACTCTGAAGATTTCCACTTAGATAAAAGGTTAGAGACAGTCCTAAAACCAACTGAAAAAAACAACACAGAATGTTACAATCTGTATTTTTCCACAACTAAATTGATCAAAAAACTGTTGCAATTGAGAGCTATTGTTTTAATAGAGGGGTTATGTCCCAGACAAGCTTTATCTAGGGTATTCTTTGGAATTTAGGTGTAGAAAAATTATTGGCAACCTTTTAGATATAGGCCATAAATTTAAAAATAGACTTTAATAAAATACCAGGCACAAAAGGAAATAAAAAGAGAGGTAGATAAGCAGAAAAAAAGAACTCTTAAAATATTAAAAAATAAAAGAAGAGGAAGCCAGAATATGAATTCTAAAAGGAGACTAACTGTTAGAGGCAGCTATAGAGAAGTGTTTTTAATGAAGTCTATGAGGTAGAATGAATAAAGAAATTCTTTTTAGGAACTTCTGATAAAAGAAAAAGAAAAAAAGAAAATTCTTACAATCCAATGTAACATACAAAAAAAGTATTGCAGAAAAATGAAATCATAATTTACAAGCCAATTTTTATCTTTAAGAGAAGCACAGTATTCTAGAAAAATAATCTATCAAGCAAGATTGAGTATTATTCCTTTTCTTTGTATTCTATTCTTCTGTATTTCAATATCTTGTTGGCTTGTTTTGAGAGCTCATTTGTTCTGTCATCCTAAAAGAGGCCAAAGACCAGAATGCAGTGCAGTAAGAAAAGGCGTTTATTGGGGTCTTAGGAATTGCAATTCAGGAGTCACAGATTCATGTAGAAACCAAATTATATTCCAACAAAGAGGAGGGAAATGGAATTTTTAGGAGTAAATCAAAAGGAAGCTGAAGATGATTACACAAGTTGTTTGGAAAAATTATTTGTGGAGGCAGCTGTCTTAGTACATAAGTCCATAGTTCATTGGTTATTGCTGTTTAGGAGTTGTGGCACTGGTGAAATTTAGCCGTTTTCCAGGATGTTGTGGTAGTTACAGTTTAACCCAGTTCAAAGGCGCAAGGAAATCAAGGTAAAATTTTTTTTTTAACCTGAGGGCAGTCCTTCTTAGAATGGCTTCCTGACTCTTATTTACAGCTCTGAATCAGAGTGCCGCCATTTTGTATATCACATTTCACACTCTTGACTAAAGATGTTTTATTGTTTAAAATAAAACCCCAATCTATTTGTGGATACATGTGTGAGATGGACTTCTATGTAATAAACATATTATCTCTTTGTTTTCCATTCCTAGATTATTTTATATCACCTATGCCCTGAACTTTCTCTGCGAGGAATAGCATTATCTTCTACCTTTTAGCATATTTGTTATATTTTTCTATTAGAATGATTAATTTTTTGACAGATTTTATTTTAAGCTGAGACCTACATGGCAAAATGCAGTGGTAGGAATGGGCAGGATGGAGATGATGGTGGTGGTATTGGTATTGTAGAAAGACTTGATATAAAGTAAAATATATATAAATGAAAATTAATATAGAAGAAGATTTAGGAATTTATTTTTAATAAAGGAAATAGAGTATTTTCAATGTTGTGCCTCATAATTAGAAATGATAACAAGTGCCGTTTATTCTAGTTCAACTAGAAGAACTTACGTGGAATGCCGTATTTTTCCAGATAGTAAACACAAAAAATTATGCCTTTTATTTCAGTTTGAAATTGTTTGTGTTGGGCCTGACTTATTTGTGATTCATCTCATTCATTGTTAAAGATTCTGAGCTACCCCTGCCCTGTGGACTTGCTGCTTTTTCCTTAGCCCACTGTCTGAAGCTGTGCCTAGGACATCCTTAAAATGTGTCTTTCTCTAATTGTTCTACTGTAACTCAGGACACAAAAGCTGTACAGGGTTCCTGATGTTATTTATTCTCTTCACTACCCCTCCCTGTAAAATGTGTTACTACCAGGTGCATTAATTTAAATTGGTGGCTTTTCATTCTCAAGCTCCTTGCCTGTGATCTTGTCTTGCTCAGGAGTAATCCGGAATAAACTACTCAGGAATTTACTGTGTCCATTCTGATATTGCTCTTATCTTTCACAAAAGGTTGAAAAGGTCTTAATCTCTGGAGAAAATATTCAATAATATTTTCCAGCTTGAATATAATCTTATGAGACTACTTTTTTATATGCAGTTCATCATTGACTTAAACATTGTTATGTGGCCTATATGATATTGATGATCCTGACCCTGTGTATGTGATATAATTTGGATATCTGTCCCTGCCCAAATCCCATACTGAATTTTAATCTGTAATGTAGGAGGTGGGGCCTGGTGGGAGATGACTGAATCATGAGGGTGGATTTCTCACGAATGGTTTAGCACCATCCCCTTAGTCCTGTTCTCATGATAATGAGTGAGATCTCCTGGGATCTGGTTTTTTAAAACTATATGGCACCTCTTGCTTCTGCTTTTGCCATGTGACATGACTGCTCTCTATTCACCTTTGCCATGCTTATAAGCTTCCTGAGGGCTTCTCAGGAACAGAATGTCACTATGCTCCCTGTATAGCCTGCAGAACCATGTGCCAATTAAACCTCTTTTCTTTATAAGTTACCCAGTCATGGGGTATTTCTTTACAGCAATGTGAGAATGGCCTAATACAGATAATTGGTACCGGAAGTGAGGTATTGCTTTAAAGCCACCTGATGATGTGGAAGCAGCTTTGGAACTGGGTAACAGGCAGAGATTGAAAGAATGTGGAGGGCTCAGAATAAGATAGGAAGATGAGGAAAAGACCTCTTCGAGACTTGTTAAATGGTTGACCAAAATGCTAATAGTTATTGATATGGACAATGAAGTCCCAGCTGATGAGGTCACAGATGAACATGATAAACTTATTGGGAATTGGAGTAAAGTTCACTTTTGTTATGCCTTAGCAAAGAATCTGGTTGCATTATGTCCATGCCCTAGGGGTCTGTAGAGGTTTGAATGGAGAATGATTATCTAGGATATCTGGTAGAAGAAATTTCTCAGCAGAAAAATGTTGAAGATATGTCCTAGATGCTTCTAACAACCTATGCTTAGATGTGGGAGCAAAGGAATGACTTGAAGTTGAAACTTATATTTAAAAGGAAGAAGAGCTTAAAAGTTTAGAAAATTTGCAGCCTGGCCATTTGGAAGAGAAATAAAAAGCATTTTTGGGAGAAGAATTCAAATGGGCTGCTGAACAACCACTTGCTAGAGTAATTTGCCTAACTACAAAAGAAGCAAATGCTGAAAGCCAAGCCAATGAGAAAAAGATCTTGAAAGCATTTCAGAGACTTTTGCAGCAGGCCCTCCCATTACAAGACCAGATGTTTAGCAGGGAAGAGTGGTCATGGGCCATATCCAGGACCCCACTGCCTGGTACAGCATCAAGAAGCTGCTCCCTGCATCCCAGCCACTCAGGCTCTAGCTTTCACTCAAAGGCGCCCAGGTAAAGCTTAAGCCACAGCTCACAAGGATGCAAGCCATAAGTCTTAGTGACTTCCATGTGATGTTGAGCCTGTGGGTGCACAGAGTGCAAGAGTTGAAGCTTAGGAGCCTCCACCTAGATTTCAGAGGATATATGGAAAAGCCTGGTGCCGAGGTGGAGAACTGCTGTGGGAGTGGAGCCCTTACGGAGAACTCTACTAGGACAGTGCAGAGGGCAAATGTGGGGCTAAAGTCCCCCACAGAGTCCTCACTGGGGCACTAACTAGCAGAGCTGCGGGAAGAGGGACACTGTCCTCCAGACCCAAGAATGGTTAGATCTACCAGCAGCTTGTATCTTGCAGCTAGAAAAGCCACAGAGACTTAACTGCAGCCTCAGGGCTATACCCTGCAAAGCCACAAAGGCAGAGCTGCTAATGCCTTGGGAGCCTACTGCTTGCACCAGTGTACCCTGGATGTGGGATATAGAGTCAAAAAAGATTATTTTGGAGCTTTAAGATCTAATGACAGTCCTGCTGAATTTTGAACCTGTGTGGGGCCTTTCTTTTGGATGATTTCTCTCTATTGAAGTGAGAATGCTTACCCAATGCTGATAGTACCATTGTATCTTGAAAGTAACTAACTTGTTTTTTATTTCACAGGCTTATAGATAGAAGGTACTTGCCTTGTTTCAGATGAAATTTTGGAGTTTGAACTTTTCAATTAATACTGAAATGAGTTAAGACTTTGGGAGACTATTGGGAAGGCATGATTGTATTTTGAAATGTGAGAAGAACATGAAATTTGCTGGAGGACAGGGCCAGAATGTTATAGTTTAGGTATTTGTTCCTTCCCAATTTCATGTTAAATTTTATCCTCCATGTTGGAGGTGGGGCATTGTGGGAGGTAATTGAATCATGGGGGTGGATTTATCATGAATGCTTTAGTACCACCCCCTTGGTCCTATTCTAGTGATACTGAGTGAGCTCTTTTGTGATCTGGCTGTTTAAAAATATATGACATCTCCCCCCTTCTCTCTCATGCTCCTGCTCTCACCATGTGATGTGCAAGTTCTTGCTTCATCTTTCACCATGATTGTAAGCTTCATGAGGCCTCTGCAGAAGCAAATGCTACCATGTTTCCTGTACAGCCTGCAGAACCATAAGCCAATTGAACCTCCATTATTTATAAATTACCCAGTCTCAAGTATTTCTTTATAGCAATGCAAGAATAGACTAATGCAGTAAATTACAACCTAATGGGTTCTTCTTGCCTGCTACACCAAAAAGCCAATACACTGAGACAGCGGTGTTGCAGCAAAGAGTTTAATTATCACAAAGCAGCTGAGTGGAAGGATAAGAAATAGTTCTCAAATCTGCCTTCCCAAAAGCTCAGAGTCTAGCGTTATTAAGAATAATTTGGTGGGCAGGGGCTTAGGGAATGGGTGCTGCTGATTGTTTGGTGATGAAATCATAGGAGTGTCCAAAACGTTTTTGGGTGCTAAGTCAGTTTCTGGGTGGGGAGGGGTCACAAGACTGGTTGAATCAGTTCTTGGTATGAATCATGGGGGTCCAGGTGGTGGGGCTGGATGGCCTCAATTGTTCTGACTGAATGCACAAGTCTGAAAAAATCCCAAAGACCAATCTTAAATATTAAGAATAGTGATATTATCTATAGGAGCAATTAGAGGAGTTACAAGTCTTGTGACCTCTAGCTACATGACTCCTGAGCAGTAAGCAAACTAGGGTACAATGGCTTGTTATTGCTTAAGTATGTATAGGTCCTAGCAGAATTCAGACCTCTCCCATAATTCCAAACTTGCAATCTTTCATTAGATTTACAAAGGTAATTTTGGTTCCTGAATAAAGAGGGGGTTAGTTTTGGGAAGGGACTATTATCATCTTGCTTTAAATTTAAACTATGAACTAAATTATTCCCATAGTTAGTTTGGCCTATGCCCAGGACAGTTAGCTTGTGAGGTTAGAAACCAAATGGAGTCAGTTATGTTGATATTGGATTTCTCTGACATAATTTTTGCAAAGGCAGTTTTATGTAGGCCTAGGATAAAGTGTATTTTGCAGTCTTAGTTTTCAGCAAAAAAGTTTAAAAGGTGAAAAAGTAAAGTCTTAAATACGGCAAAAGCTTATAGAAGAACAGTATTAAAAAAGAAAATATTTTTGTATGGCTATACAATGTGTACTTTAAGCTAAGTATTATTACAAAAGAGTCAAAAAGTTAAAACACTTAAAAAGTTTATAAAGTTAAAAGTTACAGTAGATGAGGGCTAATTTATCATTGAAGAAATAAAAAATTAAAATGAATTTAGTGTAGTCTAAGTGTGCAGTATTTATAAAGTTTACAGTAGTGTACAGTAATGTCCTTAGGCTTTCACATCCACTCACCACTCACTCATTCACTCAACCAAGGCAGCTTCCAATTTTGCATGCTCTATTTATAGTTAAGTTCCTGAAAAGAAGCAGCTTTTCCTGTGTTCTTACACTACAACAATCAACACAGAAGACTTCTGTGACCAAATATGTGGAGATTTTTCCCTACACACTAAGTAAGCAATCAATTCTGAAGTGAACACCAGCTGGTTCTCTTCCAATTTAATTCTGACACTATCTACCTGAAGATACCCTCAAATCCCATGGGGTGAAAACTCAGTCCCATAAGACTGCTCCCCTACTTCTAATGACAATTCATATTCCCCAGGCTGTTTACTTGTGCTTCTGATCACCTGGTTATAAATCAAAATTTCCATGATTCCCTCCTTGGGTTTAATTACTTTGTTCGAGTGGCTTACAGAACTCAGGGAAACACATACTTATAGTTCCTGGCTTATTATTAAAGGACATAAAGGATGCAGATGAAGAAAGATGCATAATATGATGTGTGGTGAAAAGGGCACGCCACCCTCCAGGAACCTCCACATCTTCGCCTGTCTGCAAATGCTCAGAACCTCAGAACTCTGTCTTTTTGGAGTTTTATAGAAGCCTTATTATGTGGGCATGATTGATTAAATCTTTCCCCATTCACAATCAAATTAACCTTCAGCTCCCACTCCTCTCCCTACAGATGGGGATAGGGGTTTGGGGGTATATTCATTCATTCTTACATTGCTATAAAGAGCTACTTGAGACTGGGTAATAAGAGTTTTAAGTGACTGACAGTTCCACAGGCTATACAAGAAGCATAGCTGGGGAGGCCTCAAGAAATTTACAATTGTGGCAGAAGGTAAAGGGGAAGCAGACATGTCCTATGTGGCTAGAGCAGGAGGAAGAGAGTGAAGGTGGTAGTGCTACACACTTTTAAACAACCAGATTGCATGAGAACTCACTATCACAGAAACAGCAAAGGGGAAGTCCGCCCCAAGATCCAAGTACCTCCCACCAGGCCCCTCCTCCAACACTGGGGATTACAATTTGACATGAGATTTGGGCAGGAGCACAAATCCAAACAATACCAGGGAATGAAAGGGTAGAGGGGAGCAAAAAGTTCCAACCCTCTAATCATGCCATTATTTTTCTGTGACTAGCTACTTCCTGAAGCTACCTAGGGGCTGACAGCCATCAGTCAACTCATTAGAATACAAAAAGATCTCATTTTTGAGATTCTAAGGATTTTAAGAGTTGCATAGCAGAAAACACGGAGGAAGACCAAACTCATGTTTCATAATATTACAATGCCCAATATAATTATCTCATTATTATCTTTTATTCCATATTTTTACTGTACCATTTTGATGTTTAGATACACAAATACCATTGTGTTACAACTGCATACAGTATTCAGTACAGTAATATGCCATACAGGCTTATAGCCTAGGAACAATGGGCTACACCATTAGCCTAGGTGTGTAGTAGGCTGTACCTTCTAGGCTCGTATAAGTACACTCTATGAGGTTCACACAAGAATGAAATTGCCTGAGAATGTATTTCTCAGAATATATTCCCATCATTAAGTGAGACATAACTGTATATGCAGTTGACCCTTGAACAATACAGTTTTGAGCTACACAGTTTCACTTATATGTGAATTTTCTTTCACCTCTGCTACCTCTGAGACAGCAAAATCAACTCCACCTCTTCCTCCTCCTTCGAAGCCTACCCAAGGTAAAGACAATTAGATGGAAAACCGTTATGATGATCCACTTCATTTAATGAATAGTATATATTTATTTGCTTATATTCTCTTTCTTATGATTTTCATAATAACATTTTCTTTTCTCTAGCTTACCTTATTACAAGACTATAGTATATAATACGTATAACATACAAAATATGTGTTAATTGATTGTTTATGTTTTTGGAAAGGTTTCTGAGTAAACAATAGGCTATTTGTGCTTAAGTTTTAAGGGTTAAAAGTTATATGTGGATTTTCAGCTGTGCAGTGTTTGTCACCTGTTCCTCCCATGTTGTTTTAGAGTCAACTGTATATATTTCCCTTTTAGTTATCTCCTGAACTGGGGACCAACTGAGAATTCTCTCTACCTAATTAAATATGCTTCAATAAAATGTTGATAGCTATAATATAAGTTGTCTAATTAACTTAGCTTCTGATTTATACAATGCCTTATTAGTAATAAAATGACAACCATTAAATAAATAATTGTCTTTTAATTTTAAATAATTCTGTCTTTTACAAACTTAATTTTGTAACCTTTGAAATCCTTAAACCATATACTTAACTGACTGACTGACTACCATGGTGTTACTTTTTAAAATCACAATAGATTTCTCATTTATATTTGTCAGTTCTCATTGTTATTGGTCACAATAGTTTATATGCACGTTACTTTATTATAAAAACAATGCATACACATTGGAGAAAATCTGTAGTATCAAATTATAAATTTTAAATCACTCATAGTCTCAATTTCTCTAACACCCCAGATATAACTATCTTGAACATTCTAATAGTTTTTTAGTTCTGTGTTTCTGTGTGTATATATGTACATACGTTAATGTTAGTATTAGATTCCAACTGCATGTCCCCCCACTCCTTTGTTTTTCCTATTGGAATTTTAATGATTTTTAAAAACTGATTGGTAATAGTTACTATATCTGCTTTCCCCTGCTATTTCTCAAAGCATGATTTCCATGTGTTAAAATATACCCAAGCAGACAGACAAAATGCACTACCTGTGGCTAAGATGAGACACACTGAAACAGAACCAAATGTCCTTAGCCAGGGTGAGGAGCTCGTCCACATATTCCTGTGTTAATAATTATCACAAGGTTTTCTTCACTCTAATTAAGACAGCTGGATATTCTTCAACTGACCTCCAACAGACTGCCTGATGCTAGCTGACAGAATCCCGTCACCCCACCTGCTTTGCAATTCTACCATAACTCCATTTAGACAGAGGATCAGCCTTGCCTTAGGATCACTCCTTCGTGATAAACAGCTGCAGACCTCATGCAGTTTGGGACAGCTTATACCTTTTGACAGGCATAGCCAAATTCCATCCCATTTTAATGCTATGACCTCATCTCAAAATAAACATGAAAATGTATGTTACATATATGTCTACCCACCACCTATGCACTTAACTGTCCTCATAATTGTTCATAAGCTTTCTTTTAAGACAGGCACTGAAGGCATAAATGACAACCTCTCTGTCCATTCTTCAGACCATGTACTTTTGGTTTCCTCCAGAGAGGATTGTTTCCTTTTCTGAAAACAGTTTTCTCCTTTCATTTCCTCTGTAGATCTCAAGGTCTTTTGTTAACACATACAATTAAATATTATTCAAAAATATGATTTTTGTTGATTGACTGCCTAATATTCTGTTCTATAGATTGTTGCATTCCCTTAATTCTTCACTGATAATTGACCATTGTTGCTTTCAAAGTCTTTCTCTGATAAATAATATTGTGACAAAAATCCCTGAAAGCAAATTTTTCACTGTCATTCCGAAATATTCCTCAAAGTGGAATGAGAGGGTGAGTCCATCTGAAGATTTTCATCACATATTGTCAAAGTTTCTCCTAGAAAGGTTGAATCCAATTGCATTCCCATCCATGGCAATGCCCATCTCAGTGCAAATCAACATGGCTAGCATCCACAGACATTAATCTCCATCAAGGACATGCCTATGTCTATATTGCTCTCCACTGTGTCTAAGAACTAACTCCATTAGATATTTATAGTCACCCAATAACTATTTCAGGTCAAATAAATCTTTAAATCTTTCCAAGTAAAAAAAGTAGATTGTTCTTTTTTTAAATTACCTAACAATGCCTTACATATAACAGAGGTAAAAGTGTACGGTTGCTGCTTTTATGGGGGTAACAGTCTCATGTTGAAGTAATTACAGTTTTAATTCAAATTTTGTACTACTAGTAAGGATTTTTTTCTTCTGTACTGGCTTTTTCTGCATTTTTTGTGAATTATCTAGTTATAGATTTCAGTTCTTTTTCTATCAGTATTTTCTAGTGCTTTTCTAGACATCCAGTGAGAGCACTTTATATATGATTAACAGCTTGTTTTATTTGTTGCATGTAGAGTTGTGCTGTAGTTCAGTACTTGGATTGGTATAACAGCTAGCTATACCAAACCACAACTTGGGAAAGTTAATTACTCTAAATCTTAACAATTGAGATTAAAATAAATCTACTTCAAAAGATTGTTGTGATAAATAAATGAGATAATTTATATGAATCTTTAAGTGCAGAATTTTAAATAGTAAACAGAATTTTAAATAATAAAAACTAAATATTAGTTTTGTTATTAATTTATTACTATTTCTTTTGCTTAGGTATTTCTCATACAAAGACTAATTAAAAACTTATTTCTTATTTCTGCTTAAAGTTATACAAATTTTTTGTTTGTTTGTTTCAGTGATTCTTTCAGGGTACCCCAAGCCAAAAAATAATGCCTACTGCTAGTGTTTATTAAGTAATTAGGTCCAAAAAATTAAATAAGTATTTATGTCCTACTAACAACTTATTATCTGTTTGAAAAAATACACATAAACTGAAAACATTTTTTAGTTTCATTTCTGCATAACTGCAATTATTCATGGGACATGTGTGTCCACTAGATACTGCAAAATTTATCAAACATTGGAATTAGATTGGACACTGCTGCTCTCACTTCTTGACACAAATTGAATTTTATACTGTGTTTGCTTCTATCACAGAAATTATTGCAATGAAAATACATGATGTCAGTTTTGCCTGTGTTGCTCAATCTAATGAGGAAACTGTGTACCTAGAGTTAGTAGTTTGAATTGTATCTAAGAGATGTCGGGTACTGTTATATTTACCTTGAAAATCTAAAATATCCCATGGTGCCCCTCTGAGTTGACAGCAGTACCCTAGGTTGCCTTGGCGTAAAGTGTGAGAACCATGGGGTTATATATATTTACATAAGTTTGTTTTCTTCTTTATGTGTAGTTCTTCGTCTTTTATTTACTTTCAGTAATTTGAGAATTTTTTCTCTTTAATAGTAAAACTTACTATCATTGAAAATTTTTGTGGTTTATAATGTTTGCTTTATTACATATCAAAGTAATATAAACCACATGCATCAGAATCACCTTGAATACTTGTAAATAATGCCAGACTTAGTCAGAAAACCTTCAGGTAGGACCTCAGAATCTGGATACTATAAGCAACATTGATTGATCGCCCTTGGAGACTTGAGAGCAATTATCCTGAGATATGTTTCTGGGTTATATATTCTATTCCACTAACCTTCTGTTGAGTTTAAGTCGGTTTATTTTTTGTGGCTATACAACATGTTGCCTTTGCAGGAATAAAAATGTTACTCCCATAACTCTTTTTTAAATAGTTATTTGTAGTTGTTTATTTTGAAAATGAATTTGAGAATCTCTTTATATATTTCTCTTTCTCTCAACTCAAAAAAAATCATGGCTTACTTTATATAAGCCTCATATATCTTTAGTTAGGGCTGTTATTTCTAAATATTTGGAATGTGCTCCATGTGGTTGACATATTATCATTGTTATTGTAGATAAATACAAAATGTTTATATTTAGACATCTGTCTCAGTTAATTTGAATTTTCTGGGTATACAACCATATGCTTTTAAACAATGATATTTTGTCCCCTTTCAAATATTTGTAATTCTTTATTTCCCTCTTTTGCCATATTTCTATAAGGGAATTTTAGAAATTAGGTAACAGCTTTGTCTTGAATTTCTTCCTGGTGTTTCCCTATTAAGGAAGACATAACTTTTACTTTGGGATATGTTTAATCATATTAAGAAGATTTACGTTTGTCTAGTTTTTAAAGGTTATGGCTTACAAAGCTTTTTTATTAATGTTAAAACATTTCCAAATATGTTTCTTATTGAGATGATGCATTTTTTCTTACACATATTAATATTCACTCAATATGGGAGAGTGACTTGGAAAGCTGTATTCAAATACCCACTCCAGCACTTATTGACTGTGTGAGTTTGAGCGAGTTACTCTACCTCTCAGGGACTCAGTTCTCATCTGTAAATTAATAAAAAATCTATAGATTGTTGTTTAGATTAAATGATTTGATATATATAAAATGCTTAAAGTAATGTATGGCATATTGTAAATGGCCAATACATTTTAGCAATCATCAGCATCATTGTAATTGTCACTGTCATTATTATGTGTCCTGGATTAAACATTACTTCACCTTTATAAAAATTATTTTAAGAAATTATTGAAATTATTTGCTATATTTTATTTAGAGTACCTCTATCTGTGTTCATGAGTGCTATCATTCTATAATTTTACTCTTTTCATTTTCCTAGGTTTTAATATGAGTTTTTTTAACTTCATACAACAGTAACTAATTTGCTATCATGTTCTATCCCCTGGATGAATTTATAGCATGATTATTAATTGGGGGCTGAGGTAGTTCACAAGTAAAGCAATTTAGTTCTGCAGCCCCTTTCAAAGATGAATCATATCTCATTATTTGTCTATAGAAGTTTTATATAACCCCTTAAACTAGTCTTTGTTTATATATTTTAAAATAATTCCTTTTTTTGTTTTTTCATTTTCTTTTTTTTTATTATTATTATACTTTAAGTTCTAGGGTACACATGCACAAAGTGCAGGCTCGTTACATAGGTATACATGTGCCATGCTGGCCCGCTGCACCCATCAACCCATCATTTACATTAGGTATTTCTCCCAGTGCTATCCCTCCCCCTGCCCCCACCCCATGACAGGCCCTGGTGTGTGATGTTTCCCACCCTGTGACTGAGTGTTCTCACTGTTCAATTCCAACCTATGAGTGAGAACATGTGGTGTTTGGTTGTCTGTCCTTGTGATACTTTGCTCAGAATGATGGTTTCCAGCTTCATCCATGTCCATTCAAAGGACATGAACTCATCCTTTTTTATGGCTACATAGTATTCATGGTGTATATGTGCCACATTTTCTTTTTTATTTTATTTTATTATTATTGTACTTTAAGTTTTAGGGTACCCACATTTTCTTAATCCAGTCTATCATTGATGGACATTTGGGTTGGTTCCAAGTCTTTGCTACTGTGAATAGTGCTGCAATAAATATACATGTGCATGTGTCTTTATAGTAGCATGATTTATAATCCTTTGGGTAAATACCCAGTAATGGCATCACTGGGTCAAATGGTATTTCTAGCACTAGATCCTTGAAGAATCACCACACTGTCTTCCACAATGGTTAAACTAGTTTATACTCCCACCAACAGTGTAATAGCATTCCTATTTCTCCACATCCTCTCCAGCATCTGTTGTTTCTGGACTTCTTAATGATCACCATTTTAACTGGTGTAAGATGGTATCTCATCGTGGTTTTGATTTGCATTTCTCTGATGACCAGTGATGATGAGCATTTTTTCATGTGTCTGTTGGCTGTATACATGTCTTCTTTTGAGAAGTGTCTGTTCATATTCTTTGCCAACTTTTTGATGGGGTTGTTTGTTTTTTTCATGTAAATTTGTTTAAGTTCTTTGTAGATTCTAGATATTAGCCCTTTGTTGGATGGCTAGATTGCAAAAATTTTATCCCATTCTGTAGGTTGCCTGTTCACTCTGATGGTAGTTTCCTTTGCTGTGCAGAAGCTCTTTAGTTTAACTAGATCCCATTTATCTATTTTGGCTTTTGTTTCCATTGCTTTTGGTGTTTTAGTCATGAAGTCCTTGTCCATGCCTATTTCCTGAATAGTATTATCTAAGTTTTCTTCTAGGGTTTTTATGGTTTTAGGTCTAACATTTAAGTTTTTAATCCATCTTGAATTAATTTTTGTATAAGGTGTAAGGAAGGGATCCAGTTTCAGCTTTCTGCATATAACTAGCCAGTTTTTCCAACACCATTTGTTGAATAGGCAATCCTTTTCCCATTGCTTGTTTTTTGTCAGGTTTGTCAAAGATCAGATGATTACAGATGTGTAGTATTATTTCTGAGGCCTCTGTTCTGTTCCATTGGTCTATATCTCTGTTTTGGTACAAGTACCATGCTGTTTTGGTTAATGTAGCCTTGTAGTACAGTTTGAAGTCAGGTAGCGTGATGCCTCCAGCTTTGTTCTTTTTGCTTAGGATTGACTTGGCAATGCAGGCTCTTTTTTGGTTCCATATGAACTTCAAAGTAGTTTTTTCCAATTCTGTGAAGAATGTCATTGGTACCTTGATGGGGATGGCATTGAATCTATAAATTACCTTGGGCAGTATGGCCATTTTCACAATATTGAGTCTTCCTATCCATGAGCATGGAATGTTCCTCCATTTGTTTGTGCCCTCTTTTATTTCATTGAGCAGTGGTTTATAGTTCTCTTTGAAGAATTCCTTCACATCTCTTGTAAGTTGAATTTCTAGGTATTTTATTCTCTTTGTAGCAATTGTGAATGGGAGTTCACTCATGATTTTGTTCTCTGTCTGTTTTTGGTGTGTAAGAATGCTTGTGATTTTGGCATATTGATTTCATATCCTGAGACTTTGCTGAAGTTGCTTATGAGCTTAAGGAGATTTGGGGCTGAGACAATGGGGTTTTCTAAATATACAATCATGTCATCTGCATACAGGGACAGTTTGACTTCCCCTTTTCCTAATTGAATACCCCTTATTTCTTTCTCCTGCCTGATTGCCCTTGCCAGAACTTCCAACACTATGTCGAATAGGAGTGGTGAGAGAGGCACATCCCTGTCTTGTGCCCATTTTCAAAGGGAATGCTTCCAGTTTTTGCCCATTCAGTATGATATTGGCTGTGAGTTTGTCATAAATAGCTCTTATTATTTTGAGATATGTTCCATCAATACCTAGTTTATTGAGAGTTTTTAGCATGAAGCACTGTTGAATTTTGCTGAAAGCTGTTTCTGCATCTATTGAGATAATCATGTGGTTTTTGTCGAAGGTTCTGTTTAGTGATGGATTACATTTATTGATTTGCATATGTTGATCCAGCCTTGCATTCCAGGGGTGAAGGTGACTTGATCATGGTGGAGAAGCTTTTTGATGTGTTGCTGGATTTGGTTTGCCAGTATTTTATTGAGGATTTTTGCATTGATGTTCATCAGGGATGTTTGTCTAAAATTCTCTTTTTTTCATTGTGTCTCTGCCAGGCTTTGGTATCAGGATGATGCTGGAGTCATAAAATGAGTTAGGGAGGATTCCTTCTTTTTCTATTCATTGGAATAGTTTCAGAAGGAACAGTAGAAGCTCCTCTTTGTACCTGGGGTAGAATTCGGCTATGAATCTGTCTGGTCCTGGACTTTTTTTGGTTGATAGGCTATTAATTATTGCCTCAGTTTCAAAGCCTGTTATTGGTCTATTCAGAAATTTAATTTCTTCCTGGTTTAGTCTTGGGAGGGAGTATGTATCCAGGAATTTATCCATTTCTTCTAGATTTTCTAGTTTATTTGCTTAGAGGTGTTTATAGTATTCTCTGATGGTAGTTTGTATTTCTGCAGGATGGGTGGTGATATCTCCTTTATCATTTTTATTGTGTCTATTTGATTCTTCTCTCTTTTCTTTTTTATTAGTTTTGCTAGTGGTCTATCAATTTTGTTGATCTTTTCAAAAAACCAACTCCTGGATTCATTGATTTTTTGAAGGGATTTTTGTGTCTCTATCTCCTTCAGTTCTGCTCTGATATTAGTTATTTCTTGCCTTCTGCTAGCTTTTGAATTTGTTTGCTCTTGAGTCTTTAGTTCTTTAAGTTCTGATGTTAGGGTGTTGATTTTAGATCTTTTCTGCTTTCTCTTGTGGGCATTTAGTGCTATAAATTTCCCTCTACACACTGCTTTAAATGTTTCCCAGAGATTCTTGTATGTTGTGTTTTTGTTCTCATTGGTTTCAAATAACATCTTTATTTCTGCCTTCATTTGATTATTTACCCAATAAATAATTCTGCCTTTAGCATTTTTTTCTTCATTTCAACCTTGGTGAATCTGACAATTATGTGTCTTCAGGTTGCTCTTCTCGAGGAGTATGTTTGTGGTGTTCTTTGTATTTCCTGAATTTAAATGTTGGCCTGATTTTATAGGTTGAGGAAGTTCTGGATAGTATCCTGAAGAGTGTTTTCCAACTTGGTCCCATTCTCCCTGTCACTCTCAGGTACACCAATCAAACGTAGCTTGGTCTTTTCACATAGTCCCATATTTCTTGGAGGCTTTGTTCATTTCTTTTTACTCTTTTTTCTCCAAACTTCTCTCCTCGCTTTATTTCATTAATTTGATCTTCAGTTTCTGATATCCTTTCTTCCCCTTGATCGAATCAGCTATTGAAGCTTGTGCATGCGTCACGTAGTTCTCGTGCCATGGTTTTCAGTTCCATCAGGTCATTTAAGGTCTTCTCTACATTATTTATTCTAGTTAGCCATTCGTCTAATCTTTTTTCAAGGTTTTTAGCTTCCTTGCGATGGGTTCAAACATCCTCCTTTAGCTCAGAGAAGTTTGTTATTACCGACCTTCTGAAGCCTACTTCTGTCAGTTCATCAAAGTCATTCTCCATCCAGCTTTGTTCTGTTGCTGGCGAGGAGCTGTGATCCTTTGGAGGAGAAGAGGTGCTCTGGTTTTTAGAATTTTCAGGTTTTCTGCTCTGGTTTCTCCCCATCTTTGTGGTTTTATCTACCTTTGGTCTTTGATGTTGGTGACCTACAGATGGAGTTTTGGTGTGGATGTCCTTTTTGTTGATGTTCTTGCTATTGCTTTCTGTTTGTTAGTTTTCCTTCTAACAGTCAGGTCCCTCAGCTGCAGGTCTGTTGGAGTTTGCTGGATGTCCACTCCAGGCCCTGTTTTCCTGGTATCACCAGCGGAGGCTGCAGAACAGCAAATATTGCTGACTGATCCTTCCTCTGGAAGTTTCATCTCAGAGGGGCATCCACCTGTATGAGGTGTCAGTCGACCCCTACTGGGAGGTGTCTCCCAGTTAGGCTACACGGGGGTCAGGGACCCACTTGAGGAGGCAGTCTTTCTGTTCTCAGAGCTCAAACACCATGTTGGGAGAACCACTGCTCTCTTCAGAGCTGTCAGACAGGGACGTTTAAGTCTGCAGAAGTTTCTGCTGCCTTTTGTTCAGCTGTGCCCTGCCCTCAGAGGTGGAATGTACAGAGGCAACATGCCTTGCTGAGCTGCAGTGGGCTCTACCCAGTTCCAGCTTCCTTGCCTGCTTTGTTTACCTACTGAAGGCTCAGCAATGGCAGACACACCTCCCCAGCCAGGCAGGCTGCTGCCTTGCGGTTAGATCTCAGACTGCTGCACTAGCAGTGAGCAAGGCTCTGTGGGCTTGGGACCTGCAGAGCTAGGCGCTGGATATAGTCTCCTGGTGTGCCATTTGCTAAGACCTTTGGAAAATTGTGGTATTTGGGCAGGAGCGTCCCAATTTTCCAAGTACAGTCTGTCACAGCTTACCTTGGCTAGGAAAGGGAAATCCTCCGACCCCTTGCACTTCCCAGGTGAGGCGATGCCCCACCCTGTTTCTGCTTGCCCTCTGTGGGCTGCACCGACTGTCCAACCAATCCCAGTGAGATGAACCAAGTACCTCAGTTGGAAATGCAGAAATCACCTGTCTTCTGCGTCGATCACGCTGGGAGCTGCAGGCCGGAGCTGTTCCTATTCAGTCATCTTGGAATGGAATTTTTGTGCCCCTTTTCACTTTCTTGATAGGGTTGTGATGGAGGCTGAGAAGTCCAACTTCAAGGGACACATCTGGTGAGACCCTTCATTCTGATGAAAGCCTTCAGGCTTGTGGGACTTTCTTCAGGATTCCAAGGTGGTGCAGGGCATCACATGGTGATGGAACTGAGTGTGCTATTAAAATAATTCTTTCATTCCATCAGTATTTTCTATTTTATCAGCTTAGAATTGTGCATAGTGTTCATATATGTTATATATTCCCCATATTTGTTATTGTATAACTTAGTTCAATATTTGCCTCCCATTCCTATAAGAAAAGGGAGCAAGTGCTTCCCCCCAATTTCAAGTCATGTAAGAAGGAGACTTCAAGGAGACCACTTAGAAAGCATGATTTATTTCCCTTGGAGATTGGGGAGCATATTTGGCTAATGTCAGACTAATGCCTGGTGAATGCAAAGCATGAACAGCTGGTCTACAAGCTAGAGATGGACCATAAGAAGATAAGAATACATTGGGAAACAGCTGCTTTTCCACTGGGAGCAGAGCAGAAATTGTGTTTCCCATGGCATATATGTGGGCTACATGGAAGGGAACCAGCCCAGGTTCATCACAAAAAGGACCTCTTAAAGAGGGCTTCTTGAAAAGGGTGAGGCAACTCTGTAGACAGTGGAGTACATTAGATATCTAAAACTGAGAGTATATTTTAAGCAATGTTGTTCTCATAAATGTTAATATTCAGCTCTTTTTTGAAAAAAAAGTATGTCTCATGTGAGAAATATGTATGAGGCAATTCACGAATAATTATGAAATATGCAATATTTATATTGTAAATTTAAATCGCCAAAGCATTCTCTAGCAACCTTTTCTTTCCTTGATTTTTCCTGAATTCTTGAATCCCTAGCCAACCTGTCATTACAATGGATAAATCAGTATAAATCTGAAATGATGGTGGTTGATATTTTTGTCTACATTGATGAGTAAAATGAAAGTAAAACAGCAAAGACATATATTGGGCCTTCATTTGCTCTTAATAACATAATGACTTCCTTGCTGATTAAATAATCATTTTCAAATACTGGAAAAGAGAGCCTTAGTTGTTTGTGCTATTCACAGTGTAATGGTTGCAAGCAGAACATACTTTTATTAATATTTCTCTCATAATTTTCTTGAGTCTATACAACCAATCAAACAATAAATAAGGACTTCATTTATAGTATTTGCCCTATGGTGTTTTTGCTTCCACCGTGGCCAATTTAAACCTACCAATATGATGTCACTGAATGCAGAATTAGAAAGCATTTTACATTGCTCAGTTTTTCGCCATTATACGGTCAATCTTCAATATTTGTGTATTCTATACGTGTGAATTACACTTCTGGTTAAAAATTTATTTGTTACCCCAAAGTAATGTTTATGGTCATTTCATGGTCATTCACAGACATGCACAAAATGGCAAAAACTTGAGTTTCCTGATACTCATGTTCCCAGCTGAGGTTGAATAAGACAACAGTCTACCTTCTCATTTAAGTTATCATATCATAAGCATCCTTGTGCCATATTTTTCACACTTTTGTGTCTTTTGTTGGTACTTTTGTGTTTAAAATGGTCTCCAAGCATAATGCTGACATGCAGAATAGTGTTCTTAATTGCAGAAGGCTGCGATGTGCCTTATGGAAAATACATGCATTAGATAATCACCTTCTTCCAAGCATGAGTTATAGTGCTGCTGGCATTGAGTTCAGTGTTAATGAATCAATAATATGTATGAAATAGGTGTATCTAAATGGAAACATATATAAAATGAGCTTATGTATTGATGAGTTGAGGAAAGGTCCTGGCTAGAGGTTTGCAGAAACCTAATTCTGAACTTCCCCTAGCAGCATGGTTCAGTATCCACTAATTCATTGTTCACTATGACTTCATATAACCTAACTACTGCAAATAATGAGACTTTCCTATGTAGTATTTCTATCATACAGATAGACATAGATAACTTCAAGATCATAGAAAATGGTAAAATATAGTGAAATTCTTAGAAAGTGATTAGTTTTTAGGTTTTACCTTTGTTTTTAAAATCATTAACAATATGTTTACAGTATTTATTTTTTTTCATAATGGCTGGGCTGGCTCATAAAATTTCTGAAAATTTAACAATTTGCTCTTGTGAGGCTATATATGCCAGCTCTTGCACTCCACTAAGTAGAAGCAACTAGGAAGAACCTATTTTGGGGGCACGAAGCAGACTTTAAGGAAAAAGAAACCTATCTGTGTGTAATATTAGGTAAAATTAAGTGGTACAAAGAAAAACTGAAGAAGACAAGGAAGTTATACGTCAGAGGTGAGTGAAAATGTTTACTAGGATGACCAGGGAATCCCTCACTGAAAAGATGGCTTATGAGTTGGACCCGAGGGAAGCAAGAGAGCAAGTCCTATCGATGTTGAGGGGAATAATTTTTCATACAGTGAAAATACTGAGTGCAAAGGCTGTGATATGACAGCATGACTGCTGTGTCTGAGGAGGACTAGAATGGCTGGCTCAGAGTGGCCAACAGATTCAATAGTAGATGAGGTCAGACTGTTAAAAAAAAAAAAAGGGGGGGTGCCAGAAAATGTTGAACTTCATAGATGATTGTAAGACTTTTTCTTTCACTATAGATGATGGTAAGACATTTTCTTTCACTCTGAGTGAGATGGAAAGCTGTTGGAGAGTTGTTAGCAGGGTGTGATAAAATCTAACTTCTTGCCAGGTTTGCTATGTTGGGAATAAATTATAGCTGGGCAAATATGGAATCTGGGAAACCAGTTAAGTTGCTATTACTGTTCTCCAGGTAAGACATGAGTATGGCTTATTTAAGGATGGTGGCAGTGCAAATGGAAAGAATTACTCAGAATTTAGATATTAATTGAAAATAAAACTTACAGGACTAGCTGCTGGAATTAATGTGGTATAAAAAATAAAAAAAGTAATCAAGAATGATTCCAATTATTTTAGTCCGAATAATTGAAAAGTAGAGAGAGGAAATTTTCAGAAATTCTATATATGGGGGTGAAGGGAAAGATAACAGAAACTCAGCTGTGAATATATTAAGTTTGTAATTTCTAGATTATATTGTGAATATATTAAGTTTTTGGTTTCTAGATTTCATTCAAGTAGAGATGTCAGGTGGACATTGGATATATGAATGAATCTTTTAGTCAGTGGAGCATTTTAAGTTTGAGAGTCATCAGTATATATTCTAGGTGGAATCACTTATAAGTATAGGGAGCAAAGAGGGGAACATTGTGGGATAATCCTACATTTAGAGGCTATGACTATAAAAAGAAACCAGACTAAGAAGATGGAAGCAGAGATGTAGGTGGTAAACATGAAGAGTATAATGCCCTGGAAATCAAGATAAGAAGATGTTGCAAGGGGAAAAGGTTGATGAAATGTCATCTGCTCTTGCAGTTCAGTGAAGACAGAGAAATAACCATTGAATTTAGAAATGTGCAATTTCATTGGTTAAGAGCATTTTCTTTGACGTGTTGAAGTAGGCGAAAATCTTTTGGAATGGGTTTATGAGAAAATGGGAGGAGGGATATTAGAGACAGCTATATAGAAAATTCCCTCCAAAAGTTTTGCTATAAAAGGTGTGACATGGGGGCACTATTTGGTAGGGAGTAAGGTAAATTTGGAACAGATTTATTTTGTTGTATATGCTGATATCATCTAGAGTGGGAACTATGTAGAGTGGAAAAAAGGTAGTAATGTAGGAAATCAAGAGAATTGCTCTAGCAATGTCTGTGGTTGGATGAGAAGGCATGAGATCTAGCACACAGGGTGAGGCATTGTTCATTGTTCAAGAAATGTCCACATTCTTATAAATAGGGTAGAGTATAAGGTAAAATGAAGGTAAGAGGGTAAAAGTTTTGGTGGATACTTTTTTATGTTCTTTTCAATATTCTAAGCTGAATAAAATTTTAAGATGACTGGCAGAGTTTATCAGTATTGTGTCTTCATATATCATGCAACTTTAAATAAAATAATAGTCAAACTTAACCCATTTAATTTTTCTGCCTCTGCAAACAGTATTGACATCTCTGATATTTTATTATTTTATTGTTTACAACCATCTGATAAACCATTGCTTATTCTGTTTATTTTTTAATTAAGTCCGTTTGTGACTTTTTTGGGGGCATGTCTTTTCTAATAAAAATATAATTGGACTTACATTTTTTAACTCGAGCAACTTTATTTTTTAATAAGAAAGTAAGTCCAGGCCAGATGTGGTGGGTCATGCCTGTAATCCCAGCACTTTGGGAGGCCAAGGTGGGCAGATCTCTTGAGGTCAGGAGTTGGAAACCAACCTGGCTAACATGGTGTAACCCCATCTCTACTGAAAGTACAATAATTAGCTGGGCATGGTGGCACATGCCTGTAATCCTAGCTACTCTGGAGGCTGAGGCAGGAGAATCACTTGAACCCAGGAGGCAGAGGTTGCAGTGAGCTGCAAGTCCAATTACATCTATCATAATATAATATTTTGTTTTGTTTTGTTTACATGTTTTTTATAGTTTGTGTTAATTAGGGCTATATGGACGGATATATCATTACCGGTTATCTGAATAGTGTATATCTTGATTTTAGCCTATTGTTAATTATATTTAAATTTTCAAAAAATTATTTAACAAAACTTTATAAATCAACCAGTCAATAATAAAACTGTAGCTTCTAAGAAGTTTCAATGTAAGCAAGATAATTATTACAATTTCATTGCTTTCTGAAATCATATAGGCCTTCCCTAAGGTAATCTGGAATTTTACACCAAGCTAATCACTAAAATATTTTATATCATATACTATCTTTGAAGCATATTACTTTGCTTACTTTGTTATCAAAGCTAGATTTATAATTATAATTTAGAGGCTTACATTTATCTCTAACTTGTTTTAATACTTAAATTATACTTCTTAATATGACAGTATTCTTATTATTTCCTTCCTAATTATCATTCCTCTTCACTCATTTGAAATGCATTTTTAAGTGATTTTTGGGGTGGGTAATTGTTATGGACTGAATGTTTATACTCCTCCCAAATTCACTGGTTGATACCCTAACCCCCAATGTGATGGTGTTTGGACATGGGGCATTTGGGAAGTAATTAGATTTTGATGAGGTCAGGAGGGTGGGACCCGAATGATGGGATTAGTGACCTTAGGAGAAGAGGAAGAGAGAACAACACTCTCTCTTTTTCCATCACGTGAAGACAACAAGAAGGCATCCACCTGCAAACCAGGAAACAGGCCCTTACCAGGAACTGTATGGGACAGCACCTGTATCTTGGACTTCTCAGCTGCAGAACTGTGGGAAATAAATTTCTGTTGTTTAAGCCATCCAGTCAATGGTATTTAGATATGGCAACCCAGTCAGACTAAGACAATAATAGTGGATGTTACTACATGGATGGATGGATGGATGGATAGACAGACAGACAGACAGACAGACAGACAGATAGATAGATAGATAGATAGATGGAGATTTGTCTTAACCTCTTGCTTTTCTGAAAATTTAGGGTTTGCCTTCACACTTAAAAATAAATCAGACTGCCTGCAAAATTCAAGAGCCCCAGTTTTTCCCATCAAGACTTTGTACATGTTTATTCAGTTTCTTTGATCATTTAATGTTACAGAAACATCAAATTCCAGCCTTGTTTTTCTTCCCACCCCCTTTAAATTTTCCTTCTTTCTCTTCCCCTTTCAATTTTCTTGCCCTGCCTTCCTCCCTCTCTTCCTTCTTCTCTTCCTTCCTTTCAACTTTTTATTCTTCATAGGTTGGGTTATTCCCTGCTGATGGGAGCCTATGGCAATATTATTTACCTTTAAATTTCAGAGTTTTGCAAGAATATATTTATGTTTAAATATCTTACTTACTTTTTCCTGAAATATGTATATGATTAAATTTTGTAACCTCATTAAGTTAGAGACATATACATATATATTTATATATATATATATATTTACAGGTGAATTGTGTTTTTATTTTGATTATTATTCCAATTGTTTTATTTTCTCTTTTAGGAATTACTGAAATTCTTACATGTTTACTTCTGCTCTTTTTCTTTCCAGTTCTCTTGGAATAAATTTTGACCTATTCACTATTTATTTCTCTTTACTAAAGCTCTCAAACTTATTCTCCAAATTGCTAGCATTTCTCTTTTTAATTTATGCTATTTATTGATACTAATAAACAGTTACATTGATTATTAAACATTTGGATTACTTACAATCCTTACATCATTTATGTACCTCCTTCTCTATCTCATCATGTTGGAATTTTATCTATGATTATTCAGCCCTTGTAGTTTTCTGCTTCTGTTTTATTAAAGCCATGTCTTCTTTCATCAAATTTAAGTTTGCCTCATAGCTATCTAAAAATTGATTCTGGTTTTTGAAGTAAATAATTTTCAGTTTCACTCCCCTATCAGCCTTCAAAGTAGATTTTCTTTTCTTTCTTTTAAAATGTATTGCAGAGATTTCCCATTTCATGTTTTTGTTTATTTGTTTTCTGTTTACTATTCTTCAAAGAATAAAACTGATCTTCTCAGGACAGTTCACATCCTACAATATGTAGGACTCTCTCACCTCCACTCTGTAGCTTTAATGCCATGCTTCTCAAATGTGGGGTTGTATGGTATGTTTATATACATTATTTACAGCCCAGTTCTTGAAATCTAGCAGCCATCAATCCAACTGTTTTTATCAATCCACAACAGTTCTTCAGGCCTGATATAAGCATATCCAGCTCGCTGATACATAAATGAGATAGATTTATAAACATAAATATGCATAGAAATGTAGATAGATTTATAAATATAAATATATATACATACACATGTATTTATGTGTTTAGAATTATATTGTATAATTGTTTATATATATATAAAACCTTCCACTATTAGACAATTAGACATTATTTCCCCTTTCCTTTCCCACTACATGCAAAACAATGATTCCTCTAGTTGACCACTTCTGGGACATTTTCTTTATCCTTTCCTAGTACATAACACTCTACCATCCCCCAACTCCATCATCAGTATGCTATGCACGATTCTTCATCCCAAATTATTTCCTTTCCAGTTGTTTACGTTCAGCTAATGTGAGACACTACTGTGATAGTATTTTGGAACAAACATTCGGTGCTGGTTGGGCGAGGGGGTGAATGACTCTCTAGCTATTCGAAAAGCAGTAATCATGCAGTAGTTAAGTAGATTAAGGTCAACACATTGCTGAGATTCAAAAACTTATGTTTTTCAAACAGATGGCAATGCTTAGGATATGTTTTGAATAGGGCAAAAGGTAATAGAAAGCAAAATTTTCTACTGATTTTTAGGAAAGCAGTTCTATGTAGTCCCCTTTAATTTAGACATGTAATGAACTCAATTGGAAACTTCTTTTAGTTTATAGATTTCTAAAGGTCAGGGTTTCCTTGGAGAAATCTGCATCAGCAGGGCATGAGAGGACTATGTTATAGAGACCCTGAGAAGTAAAAGATGCATAAACTTCCTTTCCAGTTCTTCACAGCCTTTCGATGACAAAGAATAAGACCATGTAGTGCCCTTTCCTCCAAGGAAAGAATCATTGAGTTTAGAGGATTGGAAGGATGCAGAAGGCTGAACAGGGGGCTACCAAACCAAGCAAAGTAACCTCACAACTAGACTGAGGGTTTTTGTTTTTTGCATGGCTTCTGGAAGGACTAAAGAGTACCTAAGCCTCCCCTCACTATGGAATATTCCCTTATGACAGGAAAGATGGAATGACTTGAGTACTTTTTGGAGGAAACTGTATATAGTATCCTCTGCAAAGACCACTAACATCAGACTGAACAAGGTCTAACTGGAGGAGTGATCAGGGATAATTTCTATGCCAACATACACTTTGATAAATAAGATCTCTGCCTCCACTTTCCTGTATCTCTGGCCCCAACTTTTGAATAGTTAAATCCAGAAAAGGAAATGACCCAGAGCCTGGCTGAGATCTCTCTCCAGGCCAAGGTACTAAAGTAGGAAGAGGAGAGAAAGAGTAGATCCCATCCCCTCCCCAATTCTAAGCACCTTCAACCTGTCCTGGGGAATCTGTATTGAGTATGAGACGGAATTTAATATGGACTGGACTAAGTTTAATTCAGCCATGTGCACATAATAATGTATCAGTCAACAATGGACCACATATACTTCTTTGGACTCATGAGATTATAATGAAGCTGAATAATTCCTATCACCTAGTGACATTGTAGCCATTGAAATGTCAGTGTGCAACATGTCACTCAGGTGTCTGTGATGTTGGTGTAAACAAACCTACAGAGCCATCAGTCTTATCAAAGTATAGCACATACAATTATGTACACTACATAATTCTTGATAATGATAGTAAAGAACTATGCTACTGGTTTATGCATTTACTAGATCATACTTTTTTTCATTATTTTAGAGTATACTCCTCCTACTTGAAAAACAAGGTAACTGTAAACAGCCTCAGGCAGGTCTTTCAGGAGGTATTCCAGAAAAGGTCTTTTTTTTGTTGTTTTCACTTTTAAGTTGAGCGGTACAAGTGTAGGTTTGTGATATAGGTAAACTTGTGTCATGGGGGTTTGCTGTACAGGTTATCTCCTTACCCAAGTATTAAGCCTGGCACCCATTAGTTATTTCTCCTGATCCTCTCCCTCCTCTCAACCTCCACCTTCCGAAAGGCTCCAGTGAAAAGTCATTGTTATCAGAGGAGATGACGGCTCTATGCGTGTTATCGTCCTTGAAGATGTGACATTGATGATCCTGACCCTGTGTAAACCTAAGCTGTGTGTTTGTGTCTTAATTTTTAACAAAACAGTTTAAAAAGTAAAAAATAAAATAAGAAAAAGCTTACTAAAAAGGATACAAAAAAGAAAAATATTTTGTGCAGCTGTGTAATGTGTTTGTTTTAAAGTGTTATTGCAAGAGTCAAAAGTTAAAAAAATTTAAGTGTAGAGGTAAAAAAGTTACAGTAAGATTAATTTATTATTGAAGAAAGAAAAATATATTTTATAAGTTTAGCGTAGAGTGTTTATAAAGTCTATGGTAGTATACAGTAATGACCTAGGCTTTCACATTTACTTCTTACTCACTCACTGACTCACCCAGAACAGATTTCAGTCCTGTAAGCTCCATTCATGGAAGGTGCTCTATATAGATGTTGTGATGGTTAATATTGAATGTCAACTTAATTGGATTGAAGGATGCAAAGTATTGTTCCTGGGTGTGTCTGTGAGACTGTTGCCAAAGGAGATTAATATTTGTGTCAGTGGACTGGGAGAGGCAGACCCACCCTCAATCTGGGTGGGCGTCATTTAATCAGCTGCCAGCACGGCTAGAATAAAGCAGGCAGAAGAAAGTGGAATGAGACTTCCCTTGCTGAGTATTCTGGCCTTCATCTTTCTCCCATGCTGTATGATACCTTCCCTCAAACATCAAATTCCAAGTTCTTCAGCTTGTGGACTCTTGAACATACACCAGTGATTTGCCAGGGGCTCTTGGGCCTTTGGTCACAGACTGAAGGCTGCACTGTCGGCTTCCCTACTTTTGAGGTTTTGGAAGTTGAACTGGCTCCCTTACTTCTCAGCTTGCAGATGGCCTATTGTGGGACTTCACCTTGTGATCATGTGAGTCAATTTTCCTAATAAACTCCCCTTCATATATACACATATATCCTATTAGTTCTCTCCCTTTAGAGAACCTTGACTAATGCAGGTGTACTATTTTCTATATTTTATGTCACATTTTTACTGTACCTTTTCTATCTTTAGATACACTGATACTTACCATTGTGTTACAGTTGCCCACAGTATTCCATCAGTAAAATGCTGTACAGGTTTGTAACTTAGGAGTAATAGGCTATATCATATAACCTAGGTGTATGATAGGCTATACTATTTAGATTTGTGTAAATATACTCTATGATGTTCACACAATGATGAAATCACCTAATGGCACATTGCTCAGAATATATCCCTATTGTTAAGTGAGGGATACACATGACAGTAACTGAAAAAATTAGGAAGACTTGAAGTCTTACAAAATATATATATTATATATATGTGTGTATATATATGTGTATATATATGTATATATATATAGAGAGAGAGAGAAAGTAAAAGAAAAATTGGCATAACATAGTTAAATATAATTCAAGAAAAAAATGTGAAAGCAATTTATGTAAATAAACAATATGAGATTTTTCAATAACCAGTAATACACAGTTTTGGAAAGTTCAGATGTTCTATTTTGAACTCACAAACCATGTTTTCTGGTATTTTCTTCACATTACCAGCATATTCTCTATATCTAATACATAATTATATTTTAGTCTTATTCATATCTTTCACAGTCCTTCACACTAATTTTAGGTAGTCTTCTCTAGGTTCTTACTAATATATACAAGTCCAACTTATTCTTTCCCAAAGGCAAGGGTTATTTTCATCTCTCAAAATAGACAAAAGAAGGCAAAACCCCATGTATATAAAATCATATAAGCATATGCGTAGAAGGATATAGGTTTATGAATACATAAGAAAATGTCACCGACTGGGTAAAATATCTGTGAGAACGGGACACAGATCCTAACATTTTCAAAGCAAGCACAATAGACAGACCAAGAAAGTTCAAAGACAAAAGCCAGGAAAAAAAAAAATAACTTATGATTAGGACCACAACAAATCTTTGAATACGTGTAAAAATCTATGAAGGAAAATAAGCTTTTTTCCTTTGCAAATCAACATTTAGCAGTTACCCACTCTGTGTTGAGTACCAAAGTTGGTATCACGGCTCATTCTTCAGGCCCTAAAAACACCTTCCTATACTTCCCTTCCCTATGGGGAATGATGCAGCAGAGGGTTAGAACACAGTCTCTGGAGCACAAAGCCCAATGCAAGGCCCCATTTGCAGGCTAAGGGCGATATTGCTCTTAGGATGGATCTTTACTGCAGTCCAAACAAAAGCCATGTTTTATGCAAAGGAAGTGCCTGATGATACTATTCTGAGCAGAGGTTCATGGATTGGGCAACTTTAGTCAAGGGAGAGATTAGGTATGTCAGGCACCAGTATAAAAATATCAAGTCCATAATTCTTATTGACTTACTCCATTTAGGTAGTGAGAACAGAAATGGAGTGACAGCCCAGGGAATCTTTTCCTTCATGAACCAGCTCCATGACCTGAGGCTGCTCCCTTGAACTCCCTGGCATTCATTCTCTAGATGATTGAAGATAAGTGACATTGTACTGCAGGAAAATTTTCAGCAATTTTTGAAGGATAGTGAAAAGGTATAATATGGTCCTATTTTTCTTTGTTTAGGTTTTTTTTAAATCAATTTTTAATGAAGAATATTGAAATTCAAAGTGTGCCAAAAGTCTTAGTACACTTTTACACCTTAATAACTTCAAAAGTGTAATACTACAAATGTATTTTTAAATCAGCATTTGAAAGTTCAATTAGGTCTAATTACTTTACTTTTTTTAGATTTTTGAATTTTGAATAATACAGTTTTTTAATTTTTGCTTTAATAGTTTGTCATCTTCAATTAGAGAGACTAAAGCCAAAAGTTAATGTAAAAAATTCATTAACATCATGAAAACCTATAACTGGTTATCAAATGTAAACAATGACGCTTTCAAGTGAATGTTTACATAAGCTTTAGCATTTATACATCTGAACTTACTAAAGCCGCACCTGTACTAAAGTTTCTGGGAGAGTGTGTTTACGATGTAAGCAGCTTTCTTATGATCGACTAATGCAGTCAAAATGTGCAGGCCTTTTTGAAATACATCTTGATTTAATATATTTCTAACATCTTTTGCAGCATGTCTGGCAGAAGCTCTCAGTTGTATGAATTCTTAAAATTCTTTGTGAGTGGCTAAAAAATATATCGGGTTGAAGGTTAAAGTTGAAATCAGTACAGGTAACTGTTCAGAGACAGAGTAGGGAAACAGAGTTCAGACAAAGAAGAGTCAAAATGGAAGTAAGATGGTGAACACTCATCAGCTGGCTGAGGTGCAACCAGGCTTAGTCAATAAAAACTAAAGACAAGAAGCAAATACAGAGAAACATAATGGTTTTCTGTGTCATGTAAAGATAATATGGTTTTATTGATACACATTTTACCTGTAATATGACTTGCGTTTTAAAATAAATTTATCTACACTTATTTTCTTAGAAGAAAGCACAAATTTTCATCTTTTTCTCATAATGACCCTGTAAGTGTTGAATGGGTTTTTGAAAAAAAAGTAAGATTAGAAAGACTGGGACTTTACAGAGATGACACCCACATAGAAAGATATAGAATATATCTTTATATATAGAATATATAGAAGCAAAATATCTTAGATATAAAGCAAAATACCTTACATTTTTTTTCTGGAAGTGAACATTCACAGGTTTTTAATGTGTGAATATAAAATGGAAACCATATTTTTTATAATTAACTGAAGCGATTATACAATATTTGAGGTAAAAAGCTAATGGGTCCTAAACAATTATATATTGTTATCAAGAGTCTTGTGTTAAAATAGATAACCAAATATCAAGAAAATAATTTTCCCCATCTGAAATAGTTTCCCTGAGCCATCACTGGTGTGTTTTCTGAAAATTTGTAAGTTTTAAAATTTGAAACTTATTTACGTTTTTTATAGATAGAGCTATATTTATTTACATGCATATAGGGATTTTAGAGAATATGTTGGATTCAGAAGAGATTACTTTGAGTTATCCTATAGAACCAAAAATACACCATGCACTAGGCCCCCCAAACTTTTAATAAATGGCCATACTGAGTACAGTTTGATTGTCACTTCTGTGTCCTCTATCACACTGCTGATATTGACATTTCCAGGGCAAATTATACTCTGGGTTTTATTCATTTTTTAAGGGAAAAACTGACATATCCCTGATTCTATGTTGATAGGTAGCTTCTTGCAATCAACAACCTGAAGATTTTTAGTTATATCTTACTACAATGAATACATGCACCAATTAATAAAGTACGAAAGTCAATTATTACAAAATCGTTCTTCTTTCTCACTTTTTGAATAAGCCAGTCAAAAAGCATTTATGAAGAATGAATTCATGTCTAGAATTTTGCTAGGTGCTATGGAGAGTAGAAAGTTCCACGACACAAAGCCCTTACTGACTAAAAACTTAGGATCTTTGCACAAAATATGTCACCCCACTTATTTTCGACTAGTCAGCTCTGGCGTGGTTATTGTGATTAAAACTATTTTGAATCAGATATTGCTTGATTGCATCTGTAGCAAGAAATGACAGTTATCAAACTTACAGAAATTAACTTCTAGGCAAAACTACCTGTGAACGATTAGATACATTTGGTGTTTTCTTCCTAATTCTTAATTGAGTTTCTAGAGAAAGTTATTCGAAATATTCAGTGTTTCACAACTAACATAGTCTAGCAGGTTTTTCTTATTTCCTGCATATTTTAAAATTATATAAATGGTATGTATTTACGTTAGAAAAAAATAGAAAGCACAGATTACCAAGAAAAATATATCTATATCTATATCTATATCAAGAGGTAAGTATCTGTATTAGCTTCCCATGGCTGCCATAACAAAGTACCACAGATTAGGTGGTTCAAACAACAGAAGGTCGTTTTCTCACAATTCTGAAGGCTAAAAGTCCAAGAGCAAGGCTTCAACAGGATTGGTTTCTTCTGAAGCCTCTCTCATTGGTTTGCAGATGGCCATCTTCTCCTTATGTTTCCATGCAGTCTTCCCTCAGTACTTGTGTGTTTCCTAATTTCTTCTTATAAAGACACCAGTCATTCTGAATTAGGGCCCTTCCATATGACCTCATTTTACCTTGATTACCCCTTTAAAGACTTCTAAAAAGATTGTTAAAGATATTTCCAGTACCTTTTTAGAGATAGGTCTCTAAATATATAGTCATATTCTAGGTACTGGGGGTTAGGATTTCAATATAGGAATTGTGGAGGAATACAATTCAACCCATAACACCATCTATATAATATAGATGATAGATGACATTTAGATAGATGATAGATAGATAGAGCTATGTACACGCATATATATCCTCTTCTCACCTAATATATAATTTTAATGTAAATATAAATAAAATATATAAAATATTTTAATGGTTAAATATTGAACAACTGTCTGGTTTAATATGATGCATTTACTCAGTCTTTCACTATTAATCATTTGAGTTGTTTCTAGTATTTTTCTATAATGTTATATAAACATGCCTACAATATATACCCTAACACAATTTCCTATTCATTTTCTTTTGATAAATGTCTAGTAGTCAACTTTCTTGCTGGAAGAATATGATTTCTTTTTATACTTACTGAAAAATTTGCATCAATTTTCACTCTGATAAACATGAAATATGAGTGCCTGTTTACTCTAAACATGCCAGCTTAAAATTTTTATCATTCCTTTCTTCCCTGATAAACAAATGACAACTTACAGTATTTACATTTGTATTTATTGGAAATAATTTAATGGGAAGGGGGTGATGTCAACTGTTTCTTCATGCTTTATGACTATCTATACTTGCCTTTCATGAGTGCAGGTCTCATCTGCACCCTAGTGGGCTCCCACCACTGAAAACACTGGAAGCTGTTACTTTCTTCAAAAATCCACTCAGTAAAACATGAGTCATTTCAGTCAGCACCAAGGAAAGTTTTGTAAGTTAGTCTTTAACTTACAGTCACTTTTCTTTCCTCATAGGCCCTCCCAGTGACAATTGTAAATTCTGTCTCATTCTTAAGATGTTGTACTCTGGGCAGACAAAGTGTCCTAAAACAAATCCAGCTATGGCTGTGGTTTAGTAAGTATTGGGTTATCCCATAGTTTCAAAATTTTAATTATAGCTATTATTTTTAGATAGTAGCTTTTCTTTTGTGGTTTTCTGCATATAGACATTTGAAATATTTTCATTAAAATGTTTTTATAAACCATTGATTGCATACTGTGAGGCTGTGTTTGATATTACAAAAATTCAGGTTAATGTGCCCAATAATGCAAAATTTTAAATATTTAACTGTCAATTCTCCTTTTCTGCCCTGCTCATTTTCCCGCATTTTTCCATTTGCATTTTAAATGGAGATTTTTTCCTCAGATGCTTGAAAAAAATGGTATATAAACGATATTATAGCTAGTAAATTTCTCAGTGATGTTTTTGAAAAAAAATAAAAATAATAGATTTCCTCGGAGACAAAACACTTCAGTTTCCAGACGGTTCTTGCTTTGTTTCTATCCCATGTTGAATTTATCTAGGTATTCTATGTGATCAATTTAAGTGTTCCAGACTGCTGACACCATATGCCTTATAAGAGCCTTTTTTCTAACTATTTTTCTAAACTATTTTTCATAGTTTCTGAATGAGAAACTATGAAACTATGAAACATAGTTTCATAGATTCTGAATGAGATAAATTATAAGCACATTAAACAAAGTGCAATATTGAAAAAAAAGAAAAGTGGGAGAGTACAAGATGATTCCTTTGCTTCTGAAAAACATTTAATTTTATTTGCCGAACTATTCAGTTACTTTTTCAAGAATACCAATACCCTCATCACCATCATTGTCATCTCCCGCATTTACCACAGGTCAATGCTGCTGGGTATTAAAATTCTGCATGTTTCTGGCCAAGGTGTTTGAAGCAGTAAAATTTCCCTTGCAATAAGTGGACAGTTTTTAGATAACACTTAAACATTTTCTAGAAGAATCATTTATTCAACCTGTCTTTCTCTTATTTAAAAATTCATTCTGTTTTATCACATTTTACTCCTAGACACATATCAATTTCAGTTCCCCTTTCTTACTTGTAGGTCTACATATGGGTATGAACTGATGGATACAGCATGTTGAGTGCTCCTCTGCCTGTAACGCCAATATAAGTGCTAATTTCTGCTCAACATGAATGAAACATTCTTCAAACACTTGCCGAATATGTCTTTCATTCAACAGAGATAATTAGTTTCAGTTACTTAAGCTGAGCAACTATTTTGCTTCAAAGAGGATATTATGTTTGCTTAATTGCATTTAGGTGCTAAACACTGTAAAGGATAAAGTTTCCAGAGAAGGGATTATTTTCCTCTTAACAGTTTAGAGGATGACTTATAAAACAAGGGTTAGGAGAAATGTGCAACTAGCTACACAATGATAGATAATTTCTGATTTTTGGTATGAACAATACTTATCTTCCAAACATCAAAAATTCCATGTCCATTTAATCAAGCTGGATCTTTAATCACCATGGATTCAATAAGCAAAAGAAACACAAAGTTAATTTCTCAGTCCAAAATGAATAAGCAAAGTGACAACAATAATACCATGCGAAAAAACAGTCACACAAAACTATTCTGTCTGACCATTTAGATGGATTCATCCTATCATTTTACAGTCTTCAGGTCTTAAGACATATAGCCTAACAAATCATCCTTAATAAGAGTGGCACTGTTTCATTAGAACAAAAATGAATTACCAAATAATAAATAAATAAAAATAAAGCAAAACCAATTATTTTTGTTTTAAGTTTGAGCTAAAAAGATAGTAAACCAACCAATGGCTAGAACTTGATAATATCAATTCTTCATCCCCTAAAACTGCTTACCTTAGGTATAGGAAGCTTTATTTCTGACTCCAAATAAAGTGAAGGCAAGAAACATACCAAGTTTAAAATTCTCTGTCAACGGCTGTTCTACTAATTATCCAGATTCCAAGGCAATCATACAACCGTAATCATTCACCTCACGCCTGGAAACGTAAGTCTTGTTCTTTTGATGAATATTTATAAGACAGTGTAAAGCAGTCTACTTTCTTTTCCCTTCAGGCAAGACAATTTGGAGTTCATCAATATGTATTACCAAGGACTTTTATAAAAGGCACTTCAAAGAAAATTCATCAGGCATTCCTTTTGTCTTGATTTCTGTTAGACTGATACTTCCTTTTGACAAGTATCAATAAATTATCCTCTGATAGCTAGAAACTTGATGTCTTATTCAGAAACTTCCTCACACAGCAAAATCTTGGCTTTGAGTTTCAAGTGAAATTATTAAGATACTGCATCTAATTTAAGGACAGACAGAAGATATGCAAATTAAAAACAATGAAACAAACCTATATATAGTCACCCTACAGCACACAGGGTGGAGTTTTCCCATAGTTGAGAGTTTCCTGCTGCATACAACTTGCCACTTTACTATATGCCACATGAACATATTTACAGTTTCCTCACAAGTAAAAAAAAAAAAAAAAAAAAAAAATGCAAGCCCCAGTCCCTGGATAAATAGAAGAACCATGCCAAATTAAAACCAGATTAATGTAGATACGGAAAGTGGAGAATGACAAGCTGTCTCTTTCCATAAGGCTGATTAGTTTTCCTTTTTGAATATTATTGGTTAGACTAACATTTCCATAAGAGGAGAATTCAAAAATGCAATTGTCTAAAATAAGAATGAAAAAAAAATCACTGCTATATTTAATATGCCTTGTAAAAGAATACTGAAACTCTTTATGTGCACACTTTCTCTAAAAAAAAAACTTAGTTATTTTGTTTTATTATTCTGGCAAAAGTACTGAAATATAGAAATATTATTAATATCTATTTCTATAAATATACATATAAAACAGCATGTCGACTAAAGAGCCTATCTCATTTTACAGCTTTACTCACTCTTTACAAAGTTATTGTGCCAATTGTAATAATATCTACATGTTCTAAGAAGTTGTTTTGTCTTTACCTGGTGTAATATAAAAGAAAATATAATATGTAATTTAAGCTCAATGTTATTATAAAAAGACATGAAAGGAGAAAAAGGGTAGTATTTTAGCTTGAATGCGTGCTTATAAACCCATCGTAATATTAATCACAGAACCATCAAGTTCATATATACCACAAAAACATATATGTCATTTGTGAAAATATAATTCACTATAAATAACCAATTGACAATATAGGCTTTATTTTACTAAAATAAGGAAAAAAGTAAAGATTACACGCACAGTGCTTGTGGCACAGGAAATTCCGTATTTTCTGAGTCCCTAAGAAGCTAGGATATGTCACTCAATGGTTTCACAAAGCTCTCATAAAAGCATTATGTGAAAATATTTTAAATATTTTTTAAGAAAGGTAATGATGATCATGATGAAGTCTGAGCTGTGTTTTCTATTTTGCAACCCAAATACATCATGCAAATGCTGCTACATTCTTGATATAATGATTATTAATTTCTGCAAGTAAAAAATAGAGGGAACAGATCAATTATTTCTGACCATATTCCTTATATCTTCCCATACACTCAGTTTAAAATAAAATCTACCCCTAGAGGCTCCATTAGTTATTTATTTTTATATAAGAAATTATTCCCAATCGTAATGGCTTAAACAATAAACATTTATTTCCTCACTATATCCATGGGTTGGGAAAACAGAAAAGCTTATTTGGACAGCTCTGGTTCAGGGTCTCCCATGAAACTGCAATGTAGGTGTTGGCTGATATTGCAATCATTTGAACATTTGACTGAGTTTGGTAAAACTGCTTCCAAGCTCACTCACATGGACGTTGTCAGGTGACATGAGTTCCTCACAGGCCATTGCCTGGAGATCTGTTTCTTACCTCATGGTCCTCTCCACTGAGCTGCCTAAGTGTCCTTATGCAGCTGGCTTTCTCCAGGGTGAGTGAACCTAGAGAGAGCAAGGTGGAAACCACACTGCCTTTTATAAGCTAGTCTTGGAGTCACACACTGTCACTTTCATCATATTCTATCTGCTAGAATAGAATCAAGGCACTAAGTTCAATTCATTCTTAGGGAGAGGTGAATTATATTACACCTTTTATGGGATTATTATCAAAGATTTTTTGGCACAGTTTTAAATTCCATAAGCGTGCTTATTGTATGTGAATGTGGTCTCACAATTGCAGGTCAAGACAGTATCCACATGACGTGAAAATGCACGACACATTCAAATTTTATCCGCTAGGCAGATTTGCTTTCTTTTTCCTCAAATTAGTCATAACAGTATTAGAAAACTGTAAAAGGATAATTAAATACTACATGCATTTGATGTACAGCATTTCTGTATATAAAACACTTTTATTCACGTATTTATTCATCTGTTCCTTAAATATATATATAAAAGAAGACACATGGGAATATTATTCCTGTGTTTTTGTTGGTCTGAATACACTGATTCTCCACCTTTTGGCTTAGATCAAATGTGGCTAGATAGACAAATGAATGTTAAATGGCCTTTACCCTTCAGGAAAAGATAGTAAAGAGTAATGGCAAGTTTGGGAAATATAGTAGTATAAGAAATCATTTAAAAAATTCTGGTTGGCCTCATGCATAAGAAATTCTGAAGGAAGGCTAGAGATGGAAGACCAATTTAGAGGTAGTGAAATAACTTAGGTAACAGACTACAAGAATTAAAATTGGTAATGGTGGTCATGCAAGAGGAAGAAAAGGAAATTGATTTAAGAAATATGATGAAGAAAAGCATCACGATTATCCCTCACTTAAGAAAAATTTGCAGTATATTTTTCCTGATTGGTGGTTTAGAAGAATTTGTATATCCATTTCACAGCTAAAGAACCCTCTTTTGCAATAATGAAGTGAAAACAATCTAATTCAAAATCTATGCTTGAGTATTCAATTGACTTATGGCCTCTGGTGAAAAATGAACGACGATGCCAATGTTTACACAAACAGAGGGAGTGTGAAAGAATAAGAGAAAGTAAGAAATAATTATAATCAGAGTATTCATATCATTGTCATCATATATAGATAAGTTAGTTAAATAAAATGTAATTTTTATCTAAACTTTTCTGAAGGGACAAATGGTACCAAACTATTAGCTAGACTTTGTTTTTGTGGTGGTGTTATAGTAGTAGCCTTATTGTTGTATATTTTCCAGCATATCATCTGATACCTTTAGAATAAATTAAAATAGAAGAAAATACATGTATAGAGTAATTTGAAGGAAAAGGAGTTTTAGAGTTTGACACACTTAAATTATTATCTTGACTCCATCACTACCTAGGTTTATGATCTTTGACATGTTACTTAAAGTTCCCCAACCACAATTTCTTTAAAGACAATAATTGGAACTCACACAATGACTAAGAGTATTGTTATTTATGTGATTACTCTAAGGACAGTGCCCAACTGTAAGCTCTAATAAATATTTATGATTCACCTTACTTTATAGATAATATTATTAATTAGGTATGATTTGATATATGGAACTAGTTGAGTTGAACTGTGGAGGAGAGCTGTGCGAATATTCCCCTGAGGCTAGGATGTTAAGGATCCTGGAGAGGTGACAGCAAAACAGTCTTCTGCTAATTGTCTTTTTGGATTCACATCACATATTCACTGACATTGGAGACTTGTTAGCAAAAGACCAGGATATTCAAATACATCTGGTGCCTTGCAAACTGCCATCACTTCAAGCTAGACCTTCTGAAAGCAGATGGGAAAATGATCAGAGACACTAATAATTTAGTCTATAGGAATTTTTTCTGCCATTAGCCAGGGTTCTGAACCTTCTGAGTGTCTTGATGATTTCCAGAGAAAAGATCTTGGAAGGCCTTAATCCCAGTAAAAATGTTGGACAAGATCTCATAGATATTGGAATTTACTTAAATGGTTTGAGGCTGGGGAGTCATATGGTCAGCAGGGGCCTGCTGCAGTATGACTGATGCAATTGGCAGAACGTGAGTGACTCACAAGTAAGTTAAACAGCAGAATTAGTTATGGTGCCACTAATAGGAAACAAAAATGAACAGCACTCTGTATTTTGAGACTGGATTTCTGGAAGAAAGGTAGTATTATTGAAATAAATAGAGGAGTTCAGATGAGGAGAAATTATGTTTAAAAATTGTTTGTTTATAAAATATTTATTTTGTAGAAAAGATGGTGGACAGTCATCAACTCTCAAAGGAGCTTGGGTTTATCAGAAAATATCTTAGTAATCAATTACAAGACAGAAGGACTTTTATCAAGAAAAATTTCTTATATAAACTCAATTGTTTTTAATCATAAAATCAGTCACATATATTTTTATTTAAATGCTAATGGATCATATTCTAACATTCTTCAATAATTATTATTCTCTATTTGTTTATAGCCAAAGGAAGATTAGACTTATTTTACCTTTGGATCACATATATTACATTTAATTTTTTAGGTATATTGACAGCTGCATAATACTTAAGCATATAATGCATTAGGTCAGGGTGTTAAATATGATTTTGAAAGCAGTAATATTATACAATATTATTTTTGAGACGTCAAAAAAATTAAAAAGATCACATAAATGCTTTTTGTAGTGTCTAAAAAATAAAACCACACAGACATTCACAGGATGAATAAAATTCATTACATATTTTTAATAAAAAGCACTTCCATTATTTTATCAGTTTTTCTTGTTAACAAATAATTATATTGGCACTTTCTGACATGTTATATTTATAAAAAGTCAGTATTCTATAATTGAATTATGATTATAGATTTCTAAATGTCAATTATCATTTTGATATTTCATTTCTAGTGAATATTAGGTCATTATAATAAGACTCACTATTCCATCAATGTGTTATTTTGAACATGATTATCACTGAATCGTTAATTTTTTAATTTGACTTTCTTTTTAAATTTTCAAATTTTAGTTTAGATTCAAGGGGTATTGTTTATTACATGAGTATATTGTGTGATGCTAAAGTTTTGTTACATGAGTATATTGTGTGATGTTGAGGTTTGGAGTATAAATGATCCCATCACCAAGCAGTGAGAATAGCACCCAATAGTTAGTTTTGTGACCTTTGCTTCACTTTGTTCCTTCTCTAGTAGCTTCCAGTGTCTATTCCTGCCATACTTCTGTCCATGTGTACCTGTTTTAGGCCATTCTTTAGTTGTTACAAAGAAATATCTGAGGCTGGGTAATTGATCAAGAAAAGAGGTTAAATTGGATTACACTTCTGCAGGCCATATAAGCATGGCGCCAGCATCTGCTCAGCTTCTGGTGAGGGCCTCAAAAAGCTTACAATCATGGCAGAAAGTGAAGTGGGAGCAGGAAAATCATGTGGTGAAAGCAGGAGTGAGAGAGAGAGAGAGAAAGAAAGAGAGTTTGAGAGAGAGAGAGAGAGAGAGAGAGAGTAGGGTAGGTGCCACACACTTTAAACAATCAGATCTAACAAGAACTCAACAGCACAAGAACAGCACCAAGTCTTAAGGGATCTGCCCACATGACCAAAACATCTCCCACCTCGAAAATTGGGATTAAATATCAACATGATATTTGGGTGATATGATATGATATGATTTCGGTGGAGACAAATATCCAAATATCCAAACTATTTATTCCACCCCTGGTTTCCCAAATCTCGTGTCCTTCTCACATTACAAAATACAATTATGCTTTCCTAATAGTCCTCCAAAGACTTAATTTATTCCAACATTAACTCAAAAGTCTAAACTCCAAAATCTCATCTGAGATAAGGCAAGTCCCTTTCACCCATGAGCCAGTAAAATCAAAACAAGTTATTTACTTCTAAGATACAATGGGGATATAGGCATTAGGTAAACATTCCCATTCCCAAATGAAGAAATCAGCCAAAAGAAAGAGGCTACAGGCCCCACACAAATCTGAAACACAGCAGGGCAGTCATTAAATCATAAAGCTCCAAAATAACCTCCTTTGACTCCATGTTCCACATCCAAGATACACCGCTGCAAAGAGTGGGCTCCCAAGGCTTTGGGTAGCTCCACCCCTGCAGCTTCATAGAGTCCCCAAGGGTGATCTCACAGGCTGGAGTTTTCTGTTCCTGTGTTAATTCACTCAGGATAATGGCCTCTAGCTGCATACATGTTGCTGCAAAGAATATAATTTTGTTATTTTTTATAGCTATGAAGTATTACATGGTGTATATGTACCACTTTTTAAAAAAATCTAATACGCAATTGATGAGCACCAAGATTTATTCCATGTCTTTTCTACTGGGAATAGTACTGTAATAAACACACAAGTGTATGCATCTTTTTAATAAAATAATGTATTTTCTTATACCCAGTAGTAGGATTGCTAAGTCAAATGGTAGTTCTAAGTTCCTTGAGAAATCTCCAAACTGCTTTCCACAGTGACTGAACTAATTTACATTCCCACCAACAGTACATAAGCATTCCTTTCTATGCACAACCTTGCCAGCATCTCTTGTTTTCTGACTTTTTTTTTTTAATTAAAAAGCCCTTGTGATGGGTGTGAGATGTTATCACATTGTGGTTTTGATTTGCCTTTCTCTGATGATTAGTGATGTTAGGCATTTTTATATGTTTGTTGGCTGGTTGTATGTCTTCTTTTGAGAGGTGTCTGTTCATATATTTTGCCTACTTTTTAATGGGGTTATTTGGGGTTTTTTGCTTGTTGAATTGTTTAAGTCCTTTATAGATTCCGGATATTAGACCTTTGTCAGATGCATAGTTTGCAAATATTTTCTCTCATTCTGTAGATTGTCTGTTTATTTATTGATAGTTTATTTTGCTGTTGAAAAGAAACTATCTTTGCTGAAGCTCTTTGGCTCTCAGTTTAAGTAGATCCTGCTTGTCAAATTTTGTTTTGTTGCAATTGCTTTTAAGGACTTAGTCATAAATTCCTTACCAATGCTGGCACCCAGAATGGTGCTTCTTAGGTTTTCTTTTAAGATTTTTATAGTTTGTAGTCATACATTAAAATTTTTCATCAATTTTGGGTTCATTTTTATATATGATGAAAGGTAGGGTTTGAGTTTCATTCTTCTGTATATGGCTAGCCAGCTATCCCAGCACCATGTATTGAAGAGAGAGTCCTTTTCACATTTATTATTTTTGTCAATGCTGTGGAAGATCAGAGGGCTGTAGGTGGGTGGCTTTATTTCTGGATTCTCTACTCTTGGGGCCTCCAACCCTTAGGCCACAGACCAGTGGGAAGGAGGTAAGCATTAGGTGAGCCAGTGAAGTTTCTTCTATATTTACAGGCCTTTCCCAGCACTTGGATTACTGCCTGAGCTCTGCCTCCTGTCAAACCAGCAGCAGCATTAGATTCTCATAGGAGCTTGAACCCTATTGTGAACTCCACATGCGAGGGATCTAAGTTGCATGCTCTTCATGAGAATCTTATGCCTGATGATTTGAGGTGGAACAGTTTCATCCAGAAACCATCTCCCACACCCAACCCTGGTCAGTGGAAAAAGTGTCTTCCTTGAAACTGGTCCCTGGTGCCAAAAAGTTTGGGGACTACTGCTGTACTCTGTTCCATTGATCTATATGTCTGTTTTTATAACAGTACCATGCTTTTTTGATCATTGTAACCTTATAGTATAGTTTGAACTGAGGTAATATAATGCCTCTAGGTTTGTTCTTTTTGCTTAGAATTGGTTTGACTATTTGGGATCGTTTGTGGTTTCATATGAATTTTATAATAATATTTTCTAATTTTGTAAAAAATGACATTAGTAGTTTGATAGAAATAGTGTCGAATCAGCAGATTATTTGGACAATATGGCCATTTCAACAATATTGATTCTTCCTATCCATGAGCATGGAACATCTTTCCGTTTGTTTGTGTTATCTATGATGTTTTTCATTAGTATTTTGTAGTTCTACTTATATACATTTTTTACATCTTTGATTAGGTGTATTGCTAGGTATTTTTTGTGGCTATTGTAAATGGGATTGTATTTTTAATTCAATTTTGGAACTCAATATTGGTCTGTTCAAGGCTTATTCCTGATTCAATCTTGGGAGATTGTACATTGCCTGGAATGTATTCGTTTCCTCTAGATTTTCTAGTTTGTGTACACAGAGGTGTTCATAATAGTCTCTGAGGACTTCTTGTATTTCCGTGGGATCAGTTGTAACATCACCTTAGTCACTACTGGTTGTGCTTATTTGGATCTTCTGTTTCTTTGTTAATCTAGATAATGATGTATCAATCTTTATCCTACCAAGTAACCAACTTTTGGTTTCATCAATTCTTTGTATGGATTTTTGGGTCTCAATTTTATTCAGTTCTGCTCTGAATTTAGTTATTTCTTTTCTTCTGCTGGCTTTGGGATTATTTGTTTCTTGTTCCTCTAGTTCCTCTGTGTATGATGTTCAATTATTAGTTTGAAATCTCTCTATCTTTCCGAGGTGGGTGTTTGGCACTACAAAGTTTCCTCTTAGCACTACTTTTGCTGTAGCTCAGAGATTTTTATATGTTGTTTCTGTTTTCATTTGTTTTAAATAATTTGTTGATTTTTGCCTTAATTTCATTGTCTATCCAAAAGTCATCCAAGAGCAAGTTGTTTAATTTTCATGTAATTGCATGGTTTTGGGAGACATTCTTAATATTGATTACTATTTTCATTCCACTATGGTCTGAGAATATGGTTGGTATGATTTCAACTTTTGAATTTACTGAGACTTGCTTTATAACCAAGCATGTGGTCAGTCTTGGAGTAGGTTCTATGTGCAGATGAGAAGAATTTATATTCTGTCATTGATGAGGGAAATATTCTGTATATATCTATTAGATCCAATTGGTGAAGTGTCGAATTCAAGTCCAGAATTGATTTGTTAATTTTCTGCCTTGATGATCTGTCTAATGCTGTCAGTGTGGTGCTAAAGACCACCATTATTATTTTATAACTAAGTCTTTTTGTAGGTCGATAAGTAGTTGTTTTATCAATCTGGTTGCTCCAATATTGGCTGTGTATATATTTGGTATAGTTATATCATCTTGTTGAATTAAACACTTTATTATTATGTAATGCCCTTCTTTTCCTTTTTTACTTTGTCCTTTTTTACTTCTGTTGATTTAAATCCTTTTTCATCTGATATAAAAGTAGTGACACCTGCTATTTTTAATTTTCTGTTTGTATGATAGATCTTCCTCCAACCCGTTATTTTAATACTAGTTGTCATTTTGTGTGAGATGGGTCTTTTGAATACAGCAAAAAGATAGATCTCCTTTCTTTATCCAACTTACAACTCTGTGTCTTTTAAGTGTAGCATTTAGACCATTTACATTCAAGGTTATTATTGAAATGTAAGGTTTTAATCATATTACAAGATGTTATCTGGTTGCTTTGTAGTTTCTGTCACGTGGTTGCTCTGTAGGGTCTGTGGCCTATGTACTTAATTATGTTTTCATGGTATCAGGTATTGTTCTTTTGTTTCCATGTTTAGAACTTCCTTAAAGATGTCTTGTAACGTTGGCCTAAGGGTAAGGATTTCCCCTAATGCTTGCTTGTTGGGAAATATTTTATTTCTGTTTTGCTTCTGAAGCTTAGTTTGGCAGGATATAAAATTCTTGATTGGAATTTTTTTTTCTTTAGGAATGCTGAAAATATCCTCCCAGTCTTTCCAGGCTTGTAAGGTTTCTGTTGAGAAGTCTGATGTTAGCATGATTTGCTTCCCTTTGTATGTCATCTGGCCTTTTTCTGCCTTTAAGATTTTTTCTTTAGCATTGACCTTGGACAGTCTGGTGACTATATGTCTTGGCACAAGTGTTTTCTGGATTTCTTGTGTCTGAATGTCTACCTCTCTAGCAAGATTAGGGAACTTTTATTCAATTATTCTCTCAAATATGTTTTTTAGATTGTTTACTTTTTTGCCTTTTCTCTCGGGAATGTCAGTAATTCATAGATTTGGTCTCATCTAATCTCATATTTCTCAAAGACTTTGTTCATTTCTTAAATTCCTTTTGGTTTATTTTTGACTGAGTTAGTTTAAAAGACTGGTTAGATTTTTTGTGTGTTGACTTTCAGCCTTGTCTTGGATATTATTGCGTTTCTTTGTAATCCATGCTTGGAATTCTTTATCTGTTATTTTTGAGTTTTCTTTTTGGTTAGGGATCATTGATGAACAGCTAGTATAATACTTTGCTGGTGTCACTACCTTCAGATTTTTCACGGTGCCATATTCTTGTGCTGATTTCTTATCATCTGGGGATGTGAGTAATTCTAATGGTTGTAATTATTTTCAGATGGATAGAATTTTTTTCTTTTTTTTCCCCTATAATATTTCTGTGTGTCTTTTTTTTTTTTTTTTTTTTTTGAGATGGAGTCTCACTCTGTCACCTGGGGTGGCTGGAATGCAGTGGCACGCACGATCTTGGCTCCCTGCAACCTCCGCCTCTTGGGTTCAAGCAATTCTCCTGCCTCAGCCTCCTGGGTATCTGGGATTACAGGCACCCACCACTATGCCCAGCTAATCTTTTGTATTTTTAGTAGAGACGGGGTTTTGCCACATTGGCCAGGCTGGTCTCAAACTCCTGACCTCATGATTCATCCGCCTCAGCCTCCCAAAGTGCTGGGATTACAGACATGAGCTACCGGGCCTGGCCCACATGGGTTTTTCTTTACCTTTCCTTCCCCTACCTCCCTAGGGGATGTGAATTTAGAGAATGTTGTGTAGGGTCTTTTGGCTTTGCTTCTGAAGTCCTGTGCAATTTTTCTGTGGGTTTTGTAATGGGCTCTGCAGTTTGACCTACACTACAATAGATGGCTCTTTTGGGTAAGAGCTGGCTTTGGCCAATGTGGCTGAGTATATACTTGACCATTGTTTACCAGGAGATGTTCTCTGTTGCCTTAGTCAATGGGCTGATCTGTAGAGGTCACAGTGGTCTGAGTTCCCTGCTCCTCCCCAGAGAGGTGGAGGGCAGAGATGGATGGGGCCAACCAGGCTGGCCCACCTACAAGTCCGCTGATGTCAGGTATGAGCACCAGCACTGAGAGAGAATCCAGTAGGTTATTACCAAGTGCCCAGCAGTGTACCTAAGCATAGAGCTGGGAAACCTCTTTGGCCCTAAGTTCTCTGCCAGAGGAAGTGGGGACAGTCTAAACTTCTAATCTGACAGAGTGGATGATCTACATACCTGGAGATATGTCTGGGTGTAGGGTAGAGAGGGCCCTGCTTTACCATGGTCTCTGTATAGTAAGGTAGGGCCAGCTCAGACTGCTAATTCAGGCAAGCAAATTCTCTGAATGCTTAGAAATATCCCTGGGTGTGGAATAGAGCAGGCAGTGCTGCACCATAATCTCTGAGCAGGAAGGGTGGGGCAGCTCAGTCTACCAAGCGGTTGCTACCAGTACCTGGAGATCTGCCTGGGCATGGAGCAGAGAGGGGCCCAGATATAGTTAGGATCTCTGTCCCCACTAATATTTTATGTCAAATTATAATCCGCAGCATTGGTGGTTGGGCCTGATGGGAGGTGATTGGATTGTGGGGGTGGTTTCTAATGGCTTAGCACCATCCCCTTTGGTCACCACAGTGGATGAGTTTTTGTGAGACCTGGTTGTTTAAAAGTGCATGGCAGCTCTCTCTATTCTCTCTTCCTCCTGCTCCAGCCATGTGAAGATTCCTGTTCTGGCTTTCCCTTCCACCATGAGTAAAAGCTCTCTGAGGCCTTTGCAGCCATGCTTCCTGTACATTCTACAGAACTGTGAGCCAATTAAACCTCTTATTTTAAATAAATTACCCGGTCTCAGTTATTTCTTCACAGAAATGCCAAAATGAACTAATACAGAAAATTGGTACTGAGGTGTGGGGCAGTGCTATAAAGACACCTGAAAATGTGGAAGTGACTTTGGATAATAGGCAGAGGTTGGAACAGTGTGGAAGACTTATAAGAAGACAGGAAAACGAGGGAAAATTTGAAACTTCCTGGAGAGTTGTTAAATTGTTGTGACCAAAAAGCTGATAGTGATATGGACAATGAAGTCCAGACTGAGGAAGCCTCAGTTGGAAATTAGAGACTTATTGGGAATTAGAGCAAAGGTCACTTTTGTTATGTGTTAGCAAAGAATTTTGTGGCATTATGCCCTAGGGATCTATGGAATTTTTAACTTGAGAATGATAATTTAGGGTATCTGATAGAAGAAATTTCTAAGCAGCAAAGTATTCAAGAAGTGTCCTGGCTGCTTCTAACAACCTATGCTTCTATGCAAGAAAAAAGAGATTATCTGAAAGTAGAACTTATATTTAAAAGGGAAGAAGACTGTACAAAAGTTTGGAAAATTTGCAGCCTGGCTATGCAGTAAAAAAGAAAATCTAATTTTCTGGAGAGGAATTTAAACATCTGTAGAGATTTGCGTAAGCATAAAGGAGCCAAGTGCCAATAGCCAAGACAATGAAAAAAAAAAAGGCCTCCAAGGCATTTCTGAGATCTTCACAGCAGCCCCTCCTATCACAGGCCCAGAGGCCTTGGAGGAAAGAATAATTCTGTGGGCCAGGCCCAGGGTCCCACTACCCTGTGGGGCCTGGGGACGCTGCTCCTTGAGACTTAACCACTCCAGCCCCAGCTGTGGCTCGATCAGGCCCAGGTACAGCTTGAGCTACTGCTTCAGAGGGTGCAAACTGTAAGCCTTGGCAGCTTCCAAGTGGTGTTAAACCTGTGGGTGCACAGAGTACAAGAGTTGAGGCTTGAGAGCCTCCACCTAGATGTCAGAGCATGTATGAAAAATCTTGTATATCTAGGCAAAAACCTAATGCAGGGGTGGAGCCCATATGGGGAACCTCTACTATGGTAACACGGAAGGGAAATGTAGTGTTGGAGTTTCCACACAGAATCCGCACTAAGGCACTGCCTAGCCAAGACAATGAAATAGCCAAGACAAAAAAAAAAAAAAAAAAAGGCCTCCAAGGCATTTCTGAGCTCTTCACAGCAGCCCTTCCTATCACAGGCCCAGAGGCCTTGGAGGAAAGAATAATCCTGTGGGCCAGGCCCAGGGTCCCACTACCCTGTGGGCCCTGGCTATTTCATTTCTCACTAGCGAAGCTGTGAGAAAAGGGCCACTGTCTTTCAGACCCCAGAATGGTATACCCACCAGCAGCTTAAATCTTCAGCCTGACAGAGCCATTGGCACTGATTGCCAGCCCATGAGAGCAACTGTAGGGGCTAAACCCTGCAAAGTCAACAGGGGCTGAGCTGCCCAAGGCTCTGGGAGCTCACCCTTTGCATGGAGTCAAAGATTATTTTGACTCTTTAAGATCCCAGCACTTTGGGAGGCTGAGGTGGGCCTGTCATGATGTCAGGAGTTTGAGACCAGCCTGGCCAACATAATGAAATCCTGTCTTTACTAAAACTACAAAAAATTAACCAGTCATGGTGGTGCATGCCTGTAATCCCAGCTACTCAGGAGGCTGAGGCAGGAGAATCGCTTGAACCCGGGAGCCGGAGGTTGCAGTGATCTGAGATCGCACCACTGCACTCCAGCCTGGAAGACAGTGTGAGACTCTGTCTCAAAAAAAATAAATAAATAAAAAAGACTTCATAACTGCCCTGCTGGATTCAGGGCATGTATGGGGCCTGTAGCCCCTTTCTTTTGGCTGATTTCTCTCTTTTGGTATGAGAGTATTAACTCAATGCCTATACATTCCCATTGTTTCTCAGAAGTAACTAATTTGTTTTTTTGTTTGTTTGTTTTTATTTTACAGGCTCATGGGCAGAAGGGACTAGCCTTACCTCAGATGAGACTTGGGACTTTGAAACTTTGAGTTAATGCTGGAATGAGTTAAGACTTTGAAGGACTTTAGGGAATTCATGATTGTATTCTGAAATGTGAGAAGAACATAATATTTGGAAGGGGTAAGGGGAGGAATGATCTGGTTTGGATCTTTTTCCCCCACCCAAATCCCATGTTGAATTGTAATCACTAAAGTTGATCTGAGGTGTCCCTCATGATTCCAGTGGTTTCCCATTTTGCCTCTTAAATTAAAGCTCACAGAGTTGATCTTGCTATTTCAAAGAAGCTGCCATCTTGGAAAAATAAATGAAAAGTTAGTAAAGAATTCTTCTTATTGGGCAACTCGGACTTCAGAGTTGCTCATTTAACATGTTTTCAAACATAAAACCATTTTAGATATTCAAATTGCTTCATTTTAATATAAATGTATCAGTTATAATTTTATGGCTCATTATTTGTTAATGTCAAAACATTTATTATCAGTGCAAAATAGAATTCATAATATGATTTTTTCAAAATTTCTATTGTTTAGAACAGGTATTTACTATTAGTTACTAAATCATTTGCCATTAGAGAAATTTATAGTTGTTTCATCATTACAGATGAGAAAAAGAGGCCATCCATGACCCTCCCCACAATACAGTAGACCTGAACAAGATGTTGACCCTGTACATGAAGATAACAGCAACCAGTGTAAACACATGTTAAACCTTCATCACAACCAAAACAATGAGTGTGTTCATCATCCGGAAGTTTCCTCAAGCCCCTTTGTAATCCTTCACCGTTGCTTCTCATTGTGTCATTCTCGATGCCCAGGTAAACATTGATCTGCTTTCTGACACCATGGCTTAGTTTTCATTTTCAAGAACTGCATCTATGTCAAGTCATACAGTATACATTATGCTTATCTTTTTAAAATTAGTATGATTATGTTTTTGTATTAGCAGTTCATTCATTTACATTGTTGAGTAAAGTTCTTCCGCATGGATATACCACAGTTTCTTTATATATTCACCTATTTAAGGACATTTGATTGTTTTCAGTCTTGGGTTAATACAAATATAGCCACTCTGCACATTTTTGTATAAGTCTTTGTATAGACATATGCTTACATTTTTTTGAGTAAATACCTAGGAGTGGAGTGTCTGAATCATATAGTAAGCGTACGTGTAACATATAAGTAACATTGTAAAACTGTTTTCCAAAGTGCTCCTGCCATTTTGCATAACAATCAAAAGAATAAGAGTGTTCTGCCTTGTCTACATTATTGCTAATATTTGGTATGGTCAGTATTTCTGACCCATTCTATTTTGTGTGTATTGGTATCTAATTTTTGTAATTGGTGACTTCCCTAATGACAAGTGATGTTGTTTTTCAATTTCTATAAGATTTTGTATAGAATTGATATCATTTCTCCTTAAGTTTTTGGTAAAATACCCCAGTGAAGCATATAGGTCGGGAGGCTTTCTTTGTTGTTATTTGTTTGTTTTGTTTTGTTTTCTTTTTTTTTAATTGGAAGTTCTTTAAATTCAATGTCTTTAATAGAAAAAGGACTATTCAGGTTATCTCTATTTCGTGTTGAAAAAACTTTGTTAGTATTGCTTTAAAAAATTTGCCCATTTTATCTACATTTTATTATTAGTATAAAATTGTCCATAACATTTCTCTATTAATTTTTCAATATCTATAGATTTCGTCATAATCTCATCATTCTCATTCTTTAATAATCTGCTTTATTTTTTCCTGATAAGTGTAGACATATGTTATTAAATAAATTAACTTTCTCGAAGATCCAGGTTTGGATTTTATTTATTCTTCTCTGTGTTTTTTTTTTCTGTTTCTACTTTATTTACTTTTATTCTGATCTTTGTTTTTTCCCTTTGTGTATTTTTTCATCCTAATTTTTTTAAGATGGAAGTGGATGTCATTTGGGCCTTTGTTATTTCCTAATACAGAATTTAGTGTCAAAAATTTTTCTCTATGTCCTGCTTTAGTCTCCAACAAATTCTGATACATTGTAACTTCATTTTCATTCACTTCGGAATCTTTTGGATTTCACTTTTGACTTATTATTCGATCCACAGGTTATTTAAAAGTATATTGTTTTCTTTCCATATATGTTGGGATTTGCCAGCTATCTTTCTGTTATCAATTTCCAATTTAGCTCCATTTTAGTGAGAGAACATACTCTGTATAACTTAAATCCTTTTAAATGTATGGAGGCTTGTTTTATGGTCAATGTTAGTAAATATTCCATGTGCACTTCTACACAATATAAATCTTGTCATTTTGGGTTAGAGTATTCTAAAATCATTGATTATGTCAATTTTAGTGATAGTGTTGTTCATGTATTCTATATCCCCCATGATTTTCTTTTTACTCTACTATTAATTATTGAGAAGAGAATATTAAAACTTTTACTATAATTATGGAATTATCTATTTCTCCTTATAGTTCTATCAATTTTCTCTTTATATATTTTAAAACTATCCTATTAGTTGCAGAAACATTTAGGATTGTTATGCCATCTTCATAAACTGATGCTTTTACAATTATGAAATGATGTTCTAGATCCTGAGTAATATTATTTTCTCTAGCATCTACTTTGGGGATGGGACACTAATATAGTGACTCCAGCTTTCTTTGGATTAATGTTATCATAGTACAACTGTTTACATCCTTTTACTTTCAACTTATTTATGTCTTTATATTTAAAATGAGTTTCTTATTAGCGACATATGATCAGGTTTTGTTTTTAAATCCAGCTAACAATTTTTGTCTTTTCATTATTTATTTACTTTTTATTATTTTATTATTATTTTTGAGACAGGGTGTCACTCTGTTACCCACGATGGAGCTCAAGTGGTACGATTGTGACATATTCCACCTTCAACCTCCCACTAGGCTCAAGCAGTCCTCCCACCTAAGTCTCCCAAGTAACTGGAACTACAGGAATGCCCTATCACAGCTGGCTAATATTTTTTTCTCTTTTGTAGAGATGATGTCCCACTATATTTCCCAGGCTGGTCTCTAACTCTTGGGCTCAAGCGATTTTCCTGCCTTTGCCTCCCAAAATGCTGGGATTATAGGCATAGGCCAGCACACTCAGCCAATTTCTGCCTTTTAACTTGGACATTTAGACCATTTTACACTTAATGTTATTGTTGATATTATAAGATTGTCACTCATCTTGCTATTTTTAAATTTTTTTCTTCTTTCTTCCTCTTTTTCTGCTTTCATTTGGATTGAATTTGTGTGTGTGTATGTGTGTGTGTATAATTTCATTTTATCTCCATTGTTTGTTTATTAACAATATTTCTTTTTTTAATTTTAGTGACTGACTTAGGATTTGTAGTATAGATCTTTAATTTATAATTTTTCCTTTATATTGTCCATGTTTCAGTTTGGATAGTTTCTATTACTACATCTTTAAATTTACTAATCTTTTCTTTTGCAATGTCTAATCTACTGTTAATCTCATCAGGTATATATTTCATGCCCATATTATAATTTTCATGTTTATAAGTTTAATTTGGTTACAGGATTCTAAAATCATTGATTATAGAATCAATGATTTTAAAATCAAGATTACTTTGTATCTTACATGTCTCTGCTAAACTTTTCAAACAAGTGGAATGCAATTACAATAACTGCTGCATATCCCTGTCTACTAATTCAAAGGTGTGAGTCAGTTCTTGGTTAGTTTTGATTGATCAATTTTTCTCTTCACTGTGGCTTATACTTTCCTGTTTCTTTGCATACCTGGTAATTTGTATTAAATGCCAACGATTGTAAATTTTCTTTTGTTCAGTGCTAGATATTTTTATATTACTATAAATATGTTTGACCTTTGTTCTGGGAAAGAGTCTAGTTACCTGAAAATTGTTTGACATCTTTGGGCCTTCTGATTTTAGATTTCTTAGAACCAACATAAGATAAGCATTGTTTACTCCAGGGCTAATTCATCCCAGTTACTAGAGTCAGATCACATTGAGTCTAACCAATTCCCCACGAATTATGAGATTTTATAATCTGGCTAGTGAGAACAGGCACTGTTCCCAAACCTCTTTTCACTGAGATTTTTTACTATTTTTATCTAATTATTTTAGAATTCACTACCTGGCCTCAGGCAGTTTTCTCTTGTTCTGATCTGTACTCTGCTGAATACTTTAAGATGACATTTTGCAGATCCCCAGAATTACTTATCTATGCAACACTTTCCTCTCCTATATTCTCTCCTGTGACCTATCCCTCTTGGTCTTCCACGACTCTTACTCCATCTCCTCAACTGAAGTTCACCAGTCTCTTCTTGATTCCTCTTCTCTATGCCACAGACTGAAAAATCTTCTCAAAATAGGCCAACTGTTGAACTCACTTTTTTTTCTGTCTCTCTTAGCTCACTGACCTTAATTGCCTGATGTTCAGTGTCTTCAAGACCATTGTTTTATCTAATTTTGTTCATATTATTTTGTTTGCTTCAGCTGAGAGGGCTATTTGTTCTTTGTTATTCAGTCTTAATCAGAAGTAGTTTTCCTAGTTAAAAAAATAAAATTGATTATTTTGAATCCTCATCCTGATCTCACTTCAGCATTTGACACAACTGATAATCTCTTCTTGAAACTTCTTTATCTCTTAAAACCTATGTTCTTTCTCCTAACTTTATACATTCTACCTCAGTGGTTTCTCCCACTTTAAAAACCCACAGGGCAATTTCTTCATTTGCCTGTCTTTATATAATAGTACACATCCCCCTTCCAAGTATTCTTTGACCTCCCCCTTTTCACTGAGTACCTTTACTTACTTCTTAATGCTCAATTTCTCATGAATTCTAACACAGGTCAAAACTTTCTCCTGGGCAATTCCAAATGACATCTTGCTTGGTAGGTCACCTCTAATGTATTATCTTTTCACCAAGCCTCCTACTCCTCCTTTGTTTATGTGCGAATCTATTTATTTATTCATATACTTTCCTATGCCTCCCATGTTTCAAAAATATGTTGGTCCTCTTACAAAATATTGTACACAAAATATATTCTATGAATTTCTATGTACTTAAGAGAAATGTGCTGGATAGTTTTTGCAAAAGTAGGTATTTAGCAGTTATATAATTCATGAATGAAACTTGAATCACTTGACAGAATAAAAAACATTTCTATTTCTGACAGAAAAATTTTTCATGTGGATCTCTATAAAGAAGACAATGTACCACTGTTCATTTTAAAAATAGCCACAAATTTTTTAACAATCCTCCTATTAAGAGGTCAGGTCTAATTCTCCTAACATTGAGTATGGACTGGCCTTAGTAAATTGATACATCTAATAGCATGTGACAGAGAGTCATGCATGATTCTTAAAGCTATATTAGGAGAGCACACAAAAACTACACTTTATTTACTGGAATGCTCCCTCTTGGAGCCCTGAGCCATCATATGAAACATGACTACCCTGAGACAACCATGCTATGAGGAGCACCAAGCCACATGGCAAATTTTTCACATGGGGCATTCTGGCCAATAACTCCAGCTGAGCTCATTCTTTAAGTCACATAAAACCAGGCAACACAAATATGTGAAAAGAAGCCTCCAGATCTTTCTAGCTCTCAGCTTTTTGAATCACTCCAATTATTTAGGTCTTCACAGTTGTAGTACAAGATATTATGAAGAGGAGAGAAGTCACACACCAGGGACTGTTGTGGGGTGGGGGGAGCGGGGAGGGATAGCATTAGGAGATATGCCTAATGCTAAATGACGAGTTAATGAGTGCAGCACACCAACATGGCACATGTATACATATGTAACAAACCTGCACGTTGTGCACATGTACCCTAAAACTTAAAGTATAACAATAATAAAATAAAATAAAAAAATAAAAAATAAAAAAAAAAATTTTGACCCAGAGGATCAGTAAATATAACAAAACAATCATTGTCTTATGCACTTAATTTTTGAATTTTTAAGGTAATACAATTGACATGACAACTTAAAAATATATTCAACAACATATACATAGACACACATAAATTTTTTTCCTGAAAGTTTGTATTATAATGTCTATTGCTATAGGCTGATAGCATGATGCCTAAATATTTTGTATCAAAGGTTGAGTTGTCATAATCTAAATACCAAGTTCTTTGAATGTCTGGTTTACCTAGTGTTTCTAAGACTTTCCTAACAATATAATCACTATGGGAATAATAAGTACAGATTTCCAGGATCTTATACACTGGGCCTGAGGTAGGTACAGGAAGCTGCATACTTAAATATTATAGGCATGTTTGGAAGTCATTGCTTCAATACTAAGATTTTGAGCATCAAAAACAGAAATTTTTAATCAAACTTCAATAGACCGTGATATGGTTTGGCTTTGAGTCCCCACTCAAATCTCACCTTAAATTGTAATCCCCATAATCCCCATGTGTCAAGGACAGGACCAGGTGGAGGTAATGGAATCATGGGGGCAGTTTACCCCATGTTGTTCTCGTTATAATGAGTGAGTCTCAGGAGATCTGATGAATTTATAAGCATCTGGCATTTCCCCTGCTTGCACTCATTCTTTCTCCTGCCACCCTGTGAAGAGGTGCCTTCTGTCAGGATTGTAAGTTTCCTGAGGCCTCCCCAGCCAGGCAGAACTGTAAGTCAATGAAACCTCTTTTCCTTATAAATTATCCAGTCTCAAGCAGTTCTTTATATTAATAGTAGCATGAGGATGGACTAGTACAGCAAATTGGTACTGATGTAGCAGGGCACTGCTGTAAACTTATCCGAAAATGTGGATGCAACTTTGCAACTGGGTAACATGAAGAAGTTGGAACAGGTTAGAGGGCTCACAAGAACACAGGAAAATGTGGCAAAGTTTGGAAATTCTTAGAGACTTGGAGGGCTCCTAAGACAGGAAGATGTGGGAAAGATTGGAACTTCCTAGAGACCTGTTGAATGGCTTTGACCAAAATGCTCATAGTAATATGGACAATGAAGTCCAGGCTGAGGTGGTCTCAAATGGAGATAAGGAACTTTTGGGAACTGGAGTAAAGGTCACTGTTGCTATGCTTTAGCAAAGAGACTGGTGGCACTTTGTCCTTGCCCTGGAGAACTGTAGAACTTTGAACTTGAGAGAGATGTTTTAGGGTATCAGTAAGAAAAAAAATTCTAAGAGACAGAGCATTTGTGAGGAAGCAGAGCATAAAAGTTTGAAAAAAATTTGCACCGTGACATTGCATAGAAAAGAAAAATTTATTTCCTGAGGAGAAATTCAAGCCCGCTGCGGAAACTGTATCCAAGAAATGTTAGAGACCTTCCTGGCAGCCCATCATAGGCCTGGAGGCCTAGGAGGGAAAAATGGTTTCTTGGGCTGGGCCCAGAGACCTCCTGCTCTATGCAGCCTCTGGACATGGTGCCTTGCTTCCCAGCTGCTTCAGCACTAGCTGTGGCTAAAAGAGGCCAAGGTATGGCTTGGGATATTGCTTCAGAGAGTGCAAGCCTCAAGCCTTGGTGCTTTACATGTGATATTGGGCCTCAGGTGCACAGAAGTCAAGATTGAAGTTGAGGAACCTCTGCCTAGATTTCGGAGGATGTACGGAAACACCTGGATGTCCAGACAGAAGTTTGCTGCAGGGGCAGAGACCTGGTGGAAAACATCTTCCAGGACAGTGTGGAAGGGAAATGTGGGGTTGGAGCCCTCACACAGAGTACTCACTGGGGTACTGCCTAGTGGAGCTATAAGAGAAGGGCCACCATTCTCCAGACCCCAGAATGGTAGTTCCACCAACAGCTTGTCCCACGTGCCTGGAAAAAACACACACACTCAATGCCAGCCCATGAAAGCAGCTGGGAGGGGGGATGTACACTGCAAAGCCACAGGGGCAGAGCTGCCCAAGGCCATGGGAGCCTACCTCTTGTATCAGCATAACCTAGATGTGAGACTTGGAGTCAAAGAGATCATTTTGGAATTTTAGAGTTTAATGACGGCCCTATTGGATTTGGACTTGCATGGGGCCTGTAGCCCCTTTGTTTTGGCCAATTTCTCCCATTTGGAATAAGTGTATTTACCCAGTACCTGTACCCCCCATTGTATATAGGAAGTAACTGACTTGCTTCTGATTTTACAGGCTCACAGGCAGAAGGGACTTGCCTTGTCTTAGATGAGACTTTGGACTTAGACTTTTGGGTTAACACAGGAATGGGTTAAGACTTTGGGAGACTGTTGAAAGGGCAAGATTGTGTTTTGAAATGTGAAGACATGAGATTTGGGAGGGATCCAGGGTGGAATTATATAGTTTGGTTCTACGTCGTCACCCAAATCTTTCATTAAATTGTAATCCCTGTAATTACCACATGTCAAGGGTGGGACCAGGTGGAGGTAATTGAATCATGGGGGCAGTTTACCCCATTCTGTTCTCATGACAATCACAAGATCTGATGTTTTTACGAGCATCTGGCATTTCCCCTGCTTGCATTCACTCCGTCCTGCCACCCTGTGAAGAGGTGGCTTCTGCCATGATTGTAAGTTTCCTGAGGCCTCCCCAGCCATGCAGAACTGTGAGTCAATTAAAGCTATTTTCTTTATAAATTACCCAGTCTCAGGCAGTTATTTATAGCACCATGAGAACAGACTAGTACAGACTGCATAGTGTTTATGACATGTAAATTTTTTAAACATTCATGATAATCTTTGGTTTCTTATGAACTCACTTTCTCATTGACCAGAACAACTATTTCAAACTTTTGCAATAGTCTCAAATCTCTGAAGACCACTTACTTACCTCACTCTCAGCAGATTATCTTGCTTACTACTCAGCAGAGAAAACAGAAACTTACCAGATATCATGTTCCTAACTTCCTTAAACAACTTACCACCTTAAAGAATCTAGTGCCCCCTCCCCAATGCCTATTTTTCTTCTTGTTATATTAGAAGTCTTTCCCCCTACTTGGGCCATAGATCCGTCACCTTCTGCCTTCAAAAGTATTTTGTTCTATTAATCATTTTCTCTGTCCTGTATTATAATCACCTTTCTCTTATCTGCTGTCTTCCTAGAGAAATGTGGTCAAATCTATTCCATATTTAAAAAGGAGGAAGTAGCTTAACTTCTTATAAGGTATTAGAAACATTTTAGCCACAAGTAAAGATGGTGAAGTCATAGATAAAAGGACCTATGAATCCCATAAATAAACATCAAACCTGCCTCATTTATTCTCTAGCTTCATAATCCTCTACAGATAGGCTCCTTGAAAGACTTGTGTATACTCTCTGCCTCCACTTTTTCATACTGAATCCACTCCCCAGCATTCTGTAATCTGGGTTTTGCACACTCATCACTACTTTAAAATGGACTTGGAGGAACCCTGCAAATAGAAGACTAACAAAAGAGCTGGTGGGGAAGAAGTGTGTGTAATTAGAGATGTTATCATTATCCTAGCCCTTCACAAAATGTAAATTTCTCATACTACTATCCTATTTTCTTTTTAAAAATTTGAAAAAAACGTACAGACACCTAATTCTAACCACCTCTCTGTACTCTAAAAACCTTCCAACAAGGAGAAAACCTTTTGACAAGAAGTCTAGATACAAAAAGGACATATCCTTCTCCTCAGATGCACAAATCTGGGTGCACTAAGGGTTTCTCTGTATAGCTATAAGCACATTAAAAGAGTAAAACACAATTCTAATTTCTCAGAAGAAGATACTCTTAAAAAATACCTCCAAACTATCGGAAAACCACAAAAGGACAAAGTAAATGTAAAGAAACCTGCCATCTGACAAGCAGATAGTCATTTATTTTTCACATGTCAAATTTCACTTAGAATGTACTATGCTATAGGCATAATGGTCCTTCAAGTATGAGTTGGAAATTGGAAACACCTTCTTGTGCACAGCTAATTCAGTTATGTACCCTCATTTAAGAGTCATTCAGCAAAGAGACAAGAGCTCTTTTTTGCCCCTTCAGTAGTGAGAATATGAATAGTCATTAGTTTTAATGTAACTACTGGTACTAAACTAAAATTGGAAATATATTAACATATAACTCTGCAATTAGAATGTAGGGAAAATATGCACACATCTGCCTTTCCAAGATTCTTTTCAGGGCATGTCAGTGTGTCTTAGAAAACTTAGCAGCAATCAGCTTGTGTTGTATCCAAGGTTAGGGATTCTGCCATTTTCGTCATATTCACCAGAAGTCTTAGATTGGGCTAAATGCCACATCTTCAAAGGTAAAGAATGTGAAGAGCCAAATATTGTTATGGTACAAGTCTACAGAATCTGCAAGAGCAATTGCTAAAGCTACAATTTCCCAGGGGAGTAAATCAAAAACTCATTGTGCAGTGAACAAAGGTGTACTTACAATAAAGTATACCCAGACTTTTCTCAATGAGATGTCTTAATCACAGGGGAGTGTTGGCTACTGTTTCCTTTTATTCTTACTGAATATCTACAACAAGAAAGGGATATAAACAACTTTTGATTACCTATTTTTAAAGTAGACAAATTTAGCATGGATAAATTGTATCCACAAATCCTTCCAGGGGACAATATTCTCTGTGAGTCATCTCCCCAGACAAATATTTCTCCAGAAATTTCTCAGGAAAATGAAGTGCTTTGACCTTTACAGTGTTTTCCTTTTTTTAAACTAATGTTCTACCAGAGATGATAATTCAAACATTAAAAAGCAAAGATATATGAAAAAACATAGAAAGAGAACAAGAAGCATAGTGATCACACAGGAGACTAACAAAAATATTGTTACATATACTATATTATGGTTTTAAATTTTTTTTAGTTCAGTCACATTTATAACTCTGGTCTTGGCATCTTATCTAAGTATGTCTCCAACAATCATTTTTGCCAGTTTTAAACTTCAGCAAAAACATCAATGCCATCATCTCTAAATGATTACAAAATCTGTTACCTTCCAAAATAATTTTTTACTCTCAACTAATATCCTTGATTTTTCTTCTCCTGAGAGGGAATGGGTAACAGAAGCAATTAGATAATTTTTATGTCTATATGTTGTTTTCCTTCCTTTTCAAGTGGGTGAGTGGTCCCAACAACTAAATCAACAACTAAGCCAACCCCTCTGCCTATGGCTGATATCTTCTTTCTTGTCCACTCAAAGACTTTGAAGTTGCATATTAATTTATTCTTCTCCACAATAAAATTTCCATTAGCACACAAGCACACTCTGCTATCTCTTGTGCTTTAAAAATAATAATAAATAAGAGACACTCCTTTGACCTCACATCATTTTTCCACTATATCTCCCATTTTTCATGTTCTCCTTTGTAGAAAAAGTTATCAAAAATATTTCTGTGTCTGTTAACTTCAACTCCTTAACTCCCATTTTTTCATAATTTTCTCCACCTAATCTTTTATTCCCAACAACCAACTGAAATTTTCTTGCTGGATTATTCAGAATTAATAAACACTTCTAGATCATCCTTTTTTTCTTTTGAGCTTTGGCAGTATTTAAAATGTTTCCTGTTACTTGAATCACTATCTCCATTTGACCACGTGAAAGGCAAACTCTCATGATTTTCCTCCTGCTGCAAAGATAACTCCTTTTCAGTCTCCTTTTTGTGATCTTGCTTACCTTCTAAAACTCTAAATACGAATTCTGCAGGCCTTAGTCTGTGCACCTCTTTTCTTTTCTAATCACACTCACTCACTGAATGACCTAATTCAGGATTCTCTTTGTCTTTACCCCTTATTTCCACATTTATGTTATCACATTGCCTACTCAATAACTTCACTTGGATGTTTACAAAACATAGAAAATTTATCTTGGCCAAAGGACATGTTCTTCCCCACCATCTTCCAACTAGCTCTTGTCTCAATGTTCCACATCTAGGCCAGCACTACAAGCAACCTTGACTCTTCCCTCTCTCCACTCCACATCAGCAAGTGCTTTAAACTTTGCCATCTTTGAAATAGATTCTGAATACAGAACTTCTCTCTTTACTACAAACATCCTAGGTCATCCCATCATCATCCTCACCGTTTTCCTGCAATAGATGGCTAAATAGTCATCCTTTTTCCTCCACCCCTTGTAGACTTTCCTCCAGGTGGAGCCCAGGAAATTCTTTTGACAATATAAATCAAATCATGACACTTTTCTGCTCAAATGGTTTCAACATCCTTGTATTACAGTTGGAGTAAAGTCTACTGTCTAAATTCCTTGGCCTGTAAGTCCCTCACTGTTCTGATTTAGACTTGTCTCTCCAGAAGTATTTTCAACCTTGCTTCAGCTATCTTAGCCTTCTTGCTATTTTGTACTCATTTCAACTTCAACTCACTTGCTTCTCTGACTGCCTGGAAAATCCCTCCCCAACACACAAACACCTCAATTTCCAGTGTCTCCTTATTTTCTTTAGTTAGGTTTCATGCCAAACATTTCCTCCTCAGAGACTCTTCTTATTATTCTATGCAAAATAACTCAACCTTTCCCTAGACATGCTTTACAATAACACCTATTATGTTAAACTGTGTAAGATGTAGGTGACCACTTTCTCTCTGGCTCTGTAAAAGGGGACTTTCTCATCACTTCACGTTAAAATCCCATATACTCTACTGGTTCTCCTTTAAACATATTTCCTTCTTACTCTACAGTGCTCTTTTAGTCTTATTTCATCATTCTCTTAATTTTATCATTATCAGGGTTCTGCATTTGCCTCTTTTCTTCTTCACTCAACAAATCTATCCCTGTTCTTCTCACTTACTTACTACCTTTGTTTAAATTACCATTAATCTCTGCCTTTACCCATTTCTTTGTCTTCAGTCAAGATCTGCATGCAGAAATTCACATCCATCTGTTTAATTACTTACTAAGCATGCCAATTTGGACTCAAACAAGCACATTAAATTCAATATATTCCAAATAATTCATAATCTTACCCTTTTCTCCTTTTACGAGGTTTAATCCTCCTCCTAGTTTCTCTATTTTGGTTACCACTACCACGTTTCCATTTACCCAAACCACAAAACTTGGAGCCATTCTTCATTTTTCTCTTTTTGACATCTGTCAGATTCAATCCATTGACACCTTCTCAAAACCACCCGCTGCTTTCTATTTCCATTTTGAATATACAAATTCAAGTTCCTGTCATTTCTGGCCTGGACCATGAAAAGAGTATATGCTTTTACGTACATTTGCTGGTTTCCTTCCAGCAGCCATTCTTACTTCCAGTTCACTTCCCACCACTGTTTCTTTTCATTTTTCTTTTATACTTTAAGTTTTAGGGTACATGTGCACAACGTGCAGGTTTGTTACATATGTATACATGTTCCACGTTGGTGTGCTGCACCCATTAACTCATCATTTACATTAGGTATATCTCCTAATGCTATCCCTCCCCCCTCCCCCCACCCCACAACAGGCCCTGGTGTGTGATGTTCCCCTTCCTGTGTCCAAGTGTTCTCATTGTTCAATTCTCACCTATGAGTGAGAACATACAGAGTTTGATTTTTTGTCTTTGCAATAGTTTGCTGAGAATGATGTTTTCCAGCTTCATCCATGTCCCTACAAAGGACATGAACTCATCCTTTTTTATGGCTGCATAGTATTCCATGGTGTATATGTGCCACATTTTCTTAATGCAGTCTATCATTGATGGACATTTGGGTTGGTTCCAAGTCTTTGCTATTGTGAATAGTGCCACAATAAACATATGTATGCATGTGTCTTTATAGCAGCATGATTTATAATCCTTTGGGTATATACCCAATGATGAGATGGCTGGGTCAAATGGTAATTCTAGTTCTAGATCCCTGAGGAATCGCCACACTGACTTCCACAATGATTGAACTAGTTTACAGTCCCCCCAACGATGTAAAAGTGTTCCTATTTCTCCACATCCTCTGCAGCACCTGTTGTTTCCTGACTTTTTAATGATCGCCATTCTAATTGGTGTGAGATGGTATCTCATTGTGGTTTTCATTTGCATTTCTCTGATGGTCTGTGATGATGAGCATTTTTTCATGTGTCTTTTGGCTGTATAAATGTCTTCTTTTGAGAAGTGTCTGTTCATATCCTTTGCCCACTTGTTGATGGGGTTGTTTGTTTTTTTCCTGCAAATTTGTTTGAGATCTTTGTAGATTCTGGATATTAGCCCTTTGTCAGATGAGTAGATTGCAAAAATTTTCTCCCATTGTGTAGGTTGCCTGTTCACTCTGATGGTAGTTTCTTTTGCTGTCCAGAAGCTCTTTACTTTAATTAGATCCTGTTTGTCAATTTTGGCTTTTGTCGCCATTGCTTTTGGTGTTTTAGACATGAAGTCCTTGCCCATGCCTATGTCCTGAATGTCTCTTCCTTTTAACAAGTTTCATAATGTCCTTTTGGAAACCAAGTTTCCAGCATTGTGTCTCTCTCCTGAATAGTTCAGGTCAATGTGATTCCCAGCTTTATATATTGGCTCTGATTGGCATACACTAATGTGCATAATCTCATTCCTCATGCTGCAGTGTTCAAGTTGGGCTAATAAAACTTAGACGTATTGTTTAATCATGGTGGGAAAAAAAATACTCCTCTTCAAATGTGAAAGAGTAAAAAGTAATCCCAGTTATTGGTGGCAGCCATTTTGTACCATAAGGGGAAATAGCCCGAGGAAAATCAACTCATGAAGGAGGTCAGAGTAAGGATTCACAGAGAAATGGAGTCCAAGCTCTGACAGAACACATACAGGGATTTCACCTTGAAACTAGATATGAGCCAGTTAATCATCTTTAGGCTTTAAATGAGCTGAGGTTAATTTTCTGTTACTTGCCACCAGACGTGCCCTAATTCAATCTGATTGACCTCACATATCTCATAGTTGCTACAGCACTGACCACAGGATTCGTCCTCTTAGCAAGGAAATTTGATTTTGTCACAGACAAACATTTTTAAATAGGTTTGGGATAAAGTGTAAACTTTCTAACATTGCTCATCCTACATTATGGACGTAGTGAATTTCTGCAAGTTCTTTAGGCATGCCCTAGTTTTCATGATGTAGCACCTTCACCAATGCTGTTTATTTCAAAAAAGCTTTTCCTCCATGGATGCTTGTCTCCAAGACTCATGCTAAATGCAACTGCCTCTGTGACAGCTTCTCTAACCCCTAAGCACAGTTGCAACTATCTGTTCTGCATTGGCCCATCTGATTTCTGCTATGACTGAATTTATGTTTTTGAAATACTACTCTTGTCTGTTTCTCTCCTGGTATTATCATTATTGGCTTTCTTATCTCTTCCCTCAACTACCAATAGTTTGTCTTTTCCATCTTTATGTTTCTATGACATCTGTCACATGCTCAATAAATATTTCTTGAATGAATCAAACAAATAAGGACCCTGCCCTCCAGTGAAATGTACATTCTAGAAGTGATACGCACACAAGTCTACAAAATCAAGGTTAAAGTGTTCAAGGCCATGGAAATGGTACAGAGAAATTGTCTCACAGGAATTGGTTCTGACACTTTCTAGCTAAGGTAATGTAATGATAGGTATTTCAGATAAAGGACAATGAAACCCAGAAAGAATTCTTCTAACTCTGTTCTTCCTCTAATACTTCCTCTACATATGATAACCTTGAAGTGAAGAACCACAGAGAAAATAAGGTACAACAGCTGCACTCCTAATGTGTTCTCCTTGGACATAGAGGACATGCTTTAATCTCTTTCATGGAGGCAGCAAGTTCACAGGTAAGAAAGTTTTTAGTTTAGCCAGTTTAATTATGGGCCATAAAAATTATCTTCATTTTCTGCATTGGTCCATTAGAACTTAAAACTTATGAAGGAAAACTTTTAATGACCAAGAGCCTAGTGCTTTTATTTAACATGCTCTTGTTAAAAATATGTTTTTTCCAGGTAATGTTTATTTGTAGCCCTGACTAAAATTCTACACATTGAAATTTTTCTGCATGAATTTAATACCTTCAAAAATCAGTCTATTTCCATGTCTAGTAAAATCAGAAATGAAGAAAACAAAATTGTGTCATAAAATGAATGAATCCTAATTCCTGCATTTGTTTTTCTTTTCAGTAATCGACATTATAATATTCTAAATTGTTTTTAATATTTACATCATGTACACATTTTTTACAGTAATATCCATTGGGCTGGCAAACTCTGTGAACCTGAGAACTATGAGCACAGGCAGATATCATTTTTTGAACAGGGAGCATTTTTGTATAGGTGTTTTGGCAATTGTGAAACACTGCGAAAAAATCCTTTTTGGTACTCAGTTTCATGCTTCCCACTGTGTGGTGTGGTGCACAGCCTGCACTCAGACACTGAGCTACATACAATGTGAAACATGTGGGAATAGTGCCCGATGCGGCTGCCCTGCAAGGTGTTTTTCCATCATCATCACCACTGCTTCCCTCCCCTGACAACCCTCCCCATCACTCCGTCTCAACAGTCTATCTTGCAGTGTAGACCTTCCCATGATTTTCAATTTTCTTATTTGAAATTGGGTCAAAAAGCATGTATTCTATTTTAAAAGTGTACATTTTATAACTGTAGACACATAAAAAAGAATATATTCCAAAAAGCAGAAAATGTCTACATCTCACTTTGGTACTAAAGACATATACTTGCCTCTGGCTTTGACACTATTTGTTTCCAGCAATTAGAGAGAATAGAAATGGGATTCCATGTGCTCTACATAAAGGCCACTTTGAAAGAACACTTTGACATTTTTCACCTCATCATTATTTTCATTACTTAATGCATAGACTTAACCAATTTTTGTAGACCCTAAATAGAGTATTTCTAAGTATTTTTACTTGTTTCATCTCATTTTCCCCTGAGTGTTTTAGTAATGTGGCAGGTTGAGGCAAATGGCTAGGACCCCTGTGTCCTACGTCTGGTAGGGACTGTGTGGTCAGAGAGACATTTTATCCTCAATTCTGTTACACACGCCTCCTGTCAGCAAGAGGGCAACCAACATAATTTAACAGTTTCTCCATCGCAAACATGGTAGTTATCGTGTGTATTTCAAGTCTCTCATGCCAGAAAGTGGGTAAAAATTCTAGTCCTGTACCTGACATGCACCAGATACCTCCCAATTGTTAAGTTTGCTTTGTCTGTGTTTCCCCATTTTTTTCTTTCTCTCTATATATATATTTGAGTCACTTAGAGAATTAACGGGTTCCTAAAAAATGGCATGCAAACACAGAAAATCTATTTCTAAAAACTTAGCAAGTTCTTTTTCATACATTTTCTCTACCCTTAACTCCCACTGTAACATTATAGTATATATTTCCACTTAAAAAAATAATAAGGTAAGAAGAATGAACAGATAAAAGTCAAATTTCTGTTCCGTCTTTTTTCCTAGATTTCTTGTTGGATCCCTCTTGCACTAAAAGGTGAGTATTTTTTAAAATGTGTTTGTTTCCTCTGCCTTATATTCTCCCGTCATTCAGAAGTCTAAATATCTTCCTTGAGAGATATTATAAAACGTTGAAGAATTGGCTCCTTCCTTTTGTTTTGATATTTTACAAGTAATCTACAATATAAAATATTCTACTGCTTAAATAGAAATAGGAGATACTAGAATAAAAAAGTTATTTTACTGATTTATTAAGAGAATTCAAAATAGAGTGCTAAAATATTACAATGACTTTTCCTGTGCATTGTTAAGAAAAAGATAGATATAATAGTCAAATGAACAGAGATTATTTAGGCATGAGATTTAGGCAAAGGCTCTGCATAGAAAGTTCTAGAAGCCTTTTCCATTTTTGTGGCATACTTGTTTGCCTATTAGCTAGCTATCTGCCCACAGGATGCTGAGTTTGTTACTATATCAAATCATCCTGCCTCTCAGTAAAGATTGCATACCTGTCCAGCTGATAGCAAGATGGGGAGTAAATCATATTTAGTCTAAGTCAATCCATTCATCTTGCTGGTGATTCAATCCATTCATCTTGCTGGTGATTGATGTAGGAATCGGTGTGACACAATTTTAACTAATGAGATATAAGAGTCTGCGGGCGGGGGGATGAGAGGAATCATTTTTAGGAAGTAGGTTTATTTTTATGTTTTTGTTTTTCTGTTCTAAGAAAGATGCAGAAAGAATGAACTCACCACTTGCCTCTCAATTGTTTAGAAATTATTGTCTGAGACCATGGCATGTAGGTTCCTCAGCACGAGGAGGTAACAGGATGAGAACAAATGTCAAGAGACTAAGGAAGGCAGAGTGAAGAGACAGAGATAAATCTGGGTCTTCACTGAGAGTGTTCAGCTACAGATTTAGCTAGCCTTGGGAATTGATTTCAGAACCTATTACTGTGTACTTTGTGTGTCTGTGTGTGTGTGTGTGTGTGTGTGTGTGTGTGTCTATGAATCAGCACAGCTAACAAAGGCTGTTACTTGAAGTTAGAGTCATCCTAACTAATAATTGCATCAGTTCCAAAATTAAACGTTAAGGATGATATGGGTACAGATAGCTTTAAAAGATGGAAAGGATGTATGCTCTATTGCCTGCATTCGTAAGGACTGACCATCAACTCTGGGGAGTTTTGAATTACCTCACAGAAATAAAAGGCTTAGGTAATAGTGAATTACTGATTGAAATCCCAGGCTATCAATTATATATGCCAGGGAAGTCATCCACTTAACTGATTGATTACATTTTAGACTGGAAACTTCTCACCTTTTTCTTTCTGGGACTCTACTACCATGTTATTATTATTCACCTGCATCTTTGTTTTCCCTCGCACAAATATTTTATAATACCATCATCATTTTTAATCATTCTGTGATTATGACAACATGCTGAATATAAGGCCAGAGAAGACTGTTGTTTCTATTAGCCTTTTCTTGCTTAGTGTTTAAAGGCAGGATAGTTAACTCTGAACTATCCCAGAGAATCACTATCAAGTACTATTTACAAGAACTGTAAAATTCATTTATTATGTACAGAATAAACCATTAACAAGCAAATGGTTAATATGGGATTACTGAATGAGAAAATTAAAATTCATATGGTAATAAGTTAAGATCACCCTCAATTTATATTTATGGGCAGAATATGGGGGATTGGAGAAGTAAAACACAGTAATGGTAATGGCTCTTCTCGTAACAAATGCTCTGCAACTGACAAGTATACAGAAAATAGAGGTAGCAGTATATTTTTCATTAGAAGTCAATAGACTCTGCGAAGCTGTCAAATGTTAACTAGCTTTCCTCCTGCTCTTTGCAAAAAGGTTAATGGATACAGCACATTTTCCAATGTGACTCTGAAAAACAAATGGTATGTGGTGGTATTTGTTTTTCTTCTTTTTTTACCCTACGCTATGTAAAATCTAGACGTTGAATGCCACATCAAAGCCCTCAGCTATCAAAAATTGTTAGTGACCACATGTATGTGTGTGTGCCTGGCCATGGAGGTGAGAAGTGATGGTCTTAAGCTGTATTGGTAGGTTGTAAATGAATCATTGTATTGTAGAGAAGTTTTATTTGAGATGAAACTTTATTTGGGTATCAAACCTTTAAGCTTAATTATTTGTAGGAAGATGCTCTTTATTTATCATTTTTCTAGTTTATTCTATAATATTCTATAGGTGTTCATTATAAAACTATATCATTCATACCAAAGAGTATAGTTAACCTACATGCACAAATTAAAATGACAAAGTCAGCAGATTTTAGTGACTTCCGGGAATGAAGAGAACGTTATTAACACGATTTCCCTCTTCTGTCCAGATGTACACATTGAACCACATTTCAGATTGACCTTTCCTTTGATATTCTTCATGGTTTTACCACATACATATGTATTCCTAAATATGACTAGGTCTTGTCTTGCATCTTTTGGGATAGTTTATTTATAGAATCACATGGTAGGTACTCCTGTGCATCTTGCTTTATTCACTCAGTAGTTTGCTTTGGAGATTCATTGTGAGGGATGCTTCCTTCAGTTTTCTCGTCTCCAGGAATTTGTTGCTACACACCCTGCTGCTTTAAACATTCTTGTGGATGTTTCCTGGGTGTACTCGGGAGATCTACCGGGGTGTAGATCTAGGAATGAGACTACTGAATTGCAGTAGTTGTACGAGTTCATGTTCTCAACAAGAAATAAAAACTTCTCAGCTATTTTCAATTTATTAAACTTTTGCCAGTCTAGTTAGTGGGTGTAAAGTTTCACATATTGTAATTTGGATTTGCGTTTAAATGAAAACAAATGCACATTTTTCACAAGTTCATTTTCCATTTTTGTTTTGTTTGTTGTGGTTTTTTTTCTATTAGTGTATTTGTGTATTTTTATGATTTTGGAATGCATCTTTACATATTCTAGATACTAACACATTGTTGGCTAACTACATGGGAAATTTGTATGGACATGATTTGTGCTTTCACTGTTTTTATGAGGTACACGGGTTGCTGAACAACTCTTCTTAATTTTAGTGTTGTCAAATATGTCAACTTTTCATTTACCTTTTTTGCATTTTATATTTTCCAAAGAAAGAATCTCCTACTCTAATTTTATAAAATGTGACAAATATTTTCTACTTAAAATTTTTACATATTTCTTTGCACAATTAATGTTTTAATCTATGTAAAATTGTTTGTATATATTTATGGATAAACAATTATCTTGTACTATTTCCTAAATAATATATCTTTTTCTCAGGAGACTCTAATACTGCATTCATTATAGATCAAGCTTTCATTCAGACATTCATTATAGATCAAGCTTTCATATTTATCTGCATCTGCCTGTGTTTCCTTATCTTTTCTATTCGTGTTTTTCCTACCTCAAAAGTATTTGGATTTAAATATGATTTTGTAATGTGTCATCTGATAGAAGAATATCTGCCAACCTTTTTCTTCAGGAATATGTTAAATATTCTTAATCCTTTCCTCTTTTATATAGATTTTAAAAATACATTTTTAAATTCCATGACAAACTCCGTTGCAGTTGATAGGAATTAAATTGAATTTGGGGGTATTAGAGACTTGAGTTTTTCCCATGTTTGGTCTTTCTGCCTATGAGTATGATGTCTTTATATCACTCCATCTATTTCAGTTTTCTTCAAATTCTTTGATTAATTTCAATTATTTTCTTAAAAAGATAATTTCTGTAATTATGTTAGTTTCACTACTATTTCTGAAATACTTTGTGACTGTGCATACATATGTACATCAATATGTCTTAAGTGCTTATTACATATTTAAGAAATGCAATTAGTTTTATTGACATATTTGACAGTTTGCTAAATTGTTTTATTAATTCTAATAATTTTAAATTCTAGTCCAGGGGTTGGCCAGATAGTAAACATTTTAGACTTTGGGGGCCATATGGTCTCTGTAGCTATTATTCAACTGTGCCATTGTAGCATGAAAGCAGCCATAGACAATACGCAAATAAGCATGGCATGGCTGTGTTCCAATAAAACTTCATTTACAGAAACAGGTGGTGAGCTAGCTTTTGCCTGTGGGCCATTGTTTGCTGATCCTTGTTCTAGGCTATCATATCAACTGCTAATAAGAGTTTCATTTCTTCTTTTTAAATTCTTATTCCTTTTATTTATTTTTATTTCCTAGCTACATAGCTAGGAAAGTCTAGAATAATATTTAGCAGAAATATTGACAATGTACATTTAAGTCTTGTTTCTGATTTTAAATAGTATGGTTCTGATAATTCACTGATATATGAAATTTGCTGTAGGTCAGTATAGATAAACTTCATCTGATTATGAAAGTTTCCCTCTAGTCCTAATTTTGAGCAGTTTTATTATGATTTTCCTCTTGCATCTATTAAGATATTTGAATGGTTTTCTCCTTTAATGCCACTGTTTTGTAATTGACATAGTGGATTTTCTAATGTGGAAGCAACATCACATTATTTGTACATTTGTAAATCATGGTATTATATTTTTAAAATATTATTCAGTTTTTTTTTCTCAAAAAGTTTGGCATCTACTCATATGAGTGAAATTGACCTGTTTGTTTTCTTTGTCTTGGTGTCCTTGTCTGGTTTGGAATGAAAACTAAAAGAGTAATGAACATTAAGTGAGTGGTGAAGTATTTCTTTTCTCTTATTTTCTAGAAGATTTTTGTATACTATCAAATTAACTCTTCTTTGAATTTTTAGTTAACTTCTATAAAACTGACCATGCCTTGTATATGCCAAGTCTGTCCCACAGACCCTGGCCAGCAGATGAAATGAGTACTCAGACACAGGTATGCAGTGTAAGAGCAGCTAGGTGACTGCCTGGCTCTAGTGTCCGGAGAGCAGCCCCGAGAAGCTGGAGCTGCTTGCTTTGATTCAGTGCAGGCACAATGCTGAAAACCTGGAGCAAACAGAACCTGTAGGTAATTAACATTTATTGTTCCCCTTTCAGGGAATGTCTCACGGATGATCAAATGTCAGTTCCTGGTCAACATAAGAAAACAAGCCTGTTTTAGATGAATTCCCCTACACTCCCTTGTACCTACTACTTGCCCTCTGCCTCACGGTTACAGAACAGCTACCTTCAGCTATTCTCCCCCAGGGGGCTTTGCAGAACCTTCTGAACTTTCAGAAGGTTTGCACCCTTTCCCTGTAGTTTTTCCCATGACTCTGACCGATCTCCTACACTTGTACGCGCTGGGAAGATTCTTAACCAATGATCCATTTTTTTAATAATTACAGAATTATGCCATTTTTGTATTATTATTGCTTCCATTTTAGCAATGTGCAATTTTCTAGAAATCTAACTAAGCTTTCATATTTGTTGACATCAATTTATTCTTGCATTGTTTAATGATCTTTCTAGATTTCTTCAACATTTGTAGTTATATACCTGTTTTTATTCTTTATATTATTTGAAAAGTTTCCATATGTTATTTGATCCATCTTGCCAAAGTAGCCAGAGTTCATCTTCCCTAAGAACTATGATGTACCTTTATTAATCCTCTGTATTATTTCTTCTATTTCATTAAATTCTCTTAATTTTCATTACCTTTTACTTCATTAGTATTTATTCTGTTTTTCTTTCTCCAACTTCTTTGAATAAACATTTAGCTTATTAATTTTTAGCTTCTTTTTCCAATAGAAACAAAGCTACAAGTTTTCCTCTGCCCCTTTAAAGACATCATCCTATAATTTTTAGTATTTTATTTTAATTATTGTTTATGTATTCAGTATGATATTATTAATATATATTTATATTATGAATTATTCTTTGACAAATGAGTTATTTGGAAATGTGTTTTTAAATTTCCAAGCAAAGAGATTTTATATTTATTTCATAATATTGATTTCCAACTTTAAGACATTGTGATTAGAGACTGTTTCATATTATTCCAATTATTTGATTCTTCATTGCCTAGTATCTAGTTAATTTTTAGAATGTTCCAAGTGTGCTTGGAAAAAAAGCTGTATTTTCCAGTTCTTGTGTGAAGGGTTCTCTAAATGTATATCATATCGAACCTGTTAATAATATGTACAAAAATTTTAATACCCTTCCTATTTCCACTTCCTTAAAATATCAAGTAATGGGAGAGGTGTATTACAATCTTTCTTTAAGTTTTCCTTGAAGTTCTGTCAAGTGATACACACACACACACACACACACACACACACCTCTACACATTAAGGGCGAGGAATCTACAATGTGTGCATCTCTCTGTTGAGTTGAAGTTTGTATCCATTATTTTAAAAAATGCTTTTTATTTAAAGTACATTTTTATATTAATGTAGTAGTCACAGTTTTAATTATTTCGTTTTTGTCTAATGTTATTTTTTTCTTACCCTTTGAAAACTTCTACTATTTATGCTTCATCTGTGTCTTTTGTAAACAGATTGAGACGATAACTTTATAAATAGATTCTGAACATATTTGTTTTTAAGGGAGGGATACAGCCTATTTGCACTGAGTAAATTAATGGCATATTTGTATATGTTCCCCTTTTGTTGATTTTTCCCCATTTAATTGCTCCTCCTCTGCTAACCTTAAATAAACACTATTTCTAATATTTTTATGGCCATACTTGAAATTTAGTATAGCATATAACTGAATAGTCTTTATGATGTCTTTACTATACCATTGGAAAACAAATGGCTTTTTTGTGTCATTTCCCAAATTATACTTTTTCCAGTGTTTTACTTTCATCCTATTTTCTTTTAACACTGGGTCATGATGTTATTGTTTCATAAAGTCAATGTTTGTGTAGATTTATATGTTCCTTTTTAAAAAAATCTCATACTGTCCTTCTGGGGAAAAAATCTTTTCTCTTCCTGAAGTTCTTGGAAGATCCTTTAGCAAGGATCTATTGGTTATACATTCTCTCAACTTCTGTGAGACAAAACACACACACACACACACACACACACACATGCTTTATCCACTTTATTTCAGTCATTTTTAGAAATGTTTCTAGGCATATGATTCAAGTTATTTTTTGTCAGATCATGAAGGTATATTCTGTTTCTTTCTGAGTATAAATTTCTAGTAATTTACTTTGTTTTGGAATATGTTAGGCTTTGGGGAGCTGAAAATTACCTTTCTTCAGTTCTTCAAAATTCTGTTACTCGTTCAAGTATTGCCTAGTACTTCATTTCAATAATCCCTTCCTCTCATGGTTTTCAGGAGGTTTTAGTAGATTAGTGCTTGACCTGTTCACTTTAATTTCTCCAATTCTTAATTTCTCTTTATTATTTTGCATCTGTTTTTCTTCATGATACAATCTTTGTTAATTCTTTAGTTCTGTCTCTCAGTTTACGATTATTCATTCAAGTGTGAATTATCTTGTGTTTAGCTAATTTATTGAGTTTCTAATTTCAATTATTATATTTTTCATTTTCAGAAAAGAAAAAGTTCTACACAGTTCTCTTTTTGTCTACCTGAACATTTGTTATGTTCAGGCATAACTTTACTTTGTCCTCTTTTATTTTTTTAAATATACTAACCAGATATATTTTATAATAAGTACCTAATTATTCCAAACTGATTTTGAAGTATTGTTACCAATGTTGGCTGGTTTTCTTGTTTATATTTTTGGTACTTATTTGAGATATTTTTTTCAAGATGATATTTGCCTAAGATTTTCTCAGAAGCACTCCCAACGTGTTCAACCTCTTAAAGATTGACTTGGTATCATTCAAGCCATAAAGAGAACGTGAACATTAGCCTCAAACCCACATGAGGACCAATCACGTGCTGAATTATCAGGGGAGATCTTCCCTTTCACCCAGAATCAATGTCCAGAGCAATCGAATGTAGATGCGTATTTTTTTCAAAAAAATGTTATTGCTACTACTAATAGTTTAAAAAAATTCCTTCTGTGAGGTAGGGCTGTTTGTCTAGATCCCTGTTTCATTCCATGTGTCTCCTTTCAGAGGTTCTGGCTTTGTGCAGGCTTCAGACATTGTCTTATGTCCCCTACACATATAGCCCTTTAAAGGCAGTGCTGTGGACCACATGGTGTAGGCAGATGGCCCAAGCAGGCAGATTCCTGTGCTCATGTATCAGAATACATAATCCCGGTAATTTTTTGCCCATGGGAATTTCCTCATTATGTAGTAATTCAGTTATATATTTACATACTATTTTTACAAAACAATACTCCTAGATGTTATAAATATTTGGTCCACAGTAGTGCTAAATCAAAAATCAGGCAATAATTATTTTACAGGGCCACAGATAAAGGTTGTTGTTTTTATACTGGAATGATCATTTTCCCTTTTTATAGTTAAAATTCTAGTCACTTGATCCCTTATCAACTTATCATGTAAAAACACTCAATTCCACATAATTATTTCTGCAAATCCTTTAAATGTTCTAGGAAGTCAGTCATCATAGACATTATGAGGATAGAGCCTATGGCTGTATTATTTACACACTATTATATCCCTGGTGCCTAGAACAGTGCCTGCCATATAACACATCCTTGAGAAAGATTTTCCAAATGAATGAATTTTAGATGTTATATATAAATATGCAATGAATTTTCAATATGTCTTCCCCAAATACCACTTCCCTGAGTCCTTTATAATTGATATCTAATCTATTTTTATGTTTTAAATCCGCATTTAGCCTATTTACTTAAACACATGCTAATCAAGAAATAGCATACACAATATTTGTTCTGTCATTATTTTTAAAAATGTGAATTAATAGAAATCCTTTTCAATTACCTTTACATACCTTACCAGCTTCATTGACCCTGAAATAATCTTATCTGAATAAGTCCTCTTTAGCTCTTGCATTTCCCTTTGGCTGTCTGGCTTCTCTAATACTTTAGAGAGTGCTCTATATGCGTTTCATCTTATTGGGTGCCTGGATAATATTATTATCTGCTTACCTTTCACATCATTTTTATACATTGATATAGTAAGCTATACGGACATGCTTAAATTCTGTAACTGGACTTAGGTTTTATAACTAATGTTTTCTGTGACATTGGGGAAAAGTCTCCCAATCCTTTTATTCTGTCAAGACTTCCAACTATGAATATCCATCAGAAATGAATATTTTGGTATGAAAGCCCTTCATTAAGCGTAAGATATTAAGATTAAAATATTAAATGATCTGATTCGTTAATGTTGTTTAATGTCTGTGACTATTTCTGCAGCAGCTTCAATGAAACCAGTCTCCATACCCTGCAAAACACAAACTTATTTCATATGGAGTAGGTAGAACTAGAGAGAATTTCAAATTTTATATCATATTTAACTTTACAAGATACCTTAAAGTTCAATGTAGAAACATATTTAAAACTCTGGCCTGATCTTTTTCAGTAAAAATGCATTTGTATGCAAATTATACTGTACAGTGTACACCTGAAAGTGTATTGCTCTGCATTTTTCCTAAGCCCCAGCAAAATAGTTAAAGGACGTCTGAAGGATGTTTGATTTGAAAACGCTCTTGAATAAGAATGTAAAATAAATTTAAAAACAATTTCTTCAAGCTTGCCATAAGATTGGTATGTGGTATAAAACTGGCTCGATATTCAAAAGGCATTGTTTTCACTGACCTTATTAGTGCAAATGATGGCCCATGGCATAATTTGTTCTACGTGCACAAGGCAATATGGAATGTGTATATTGATGCCAACATTTTGCATGAAGTAGTGTTTTCTGACCAGGTCAGTAATAGAAAGACCAGAGGTGAAAGGAAGGGTAAAAGACTAGAAAGATCTCTCACCTTAGAAACTCAAGTATAGGGCTTATATTTTTTCTTTGTTACCCACTAGGGGTATAATTCTAGAGAAGCTTTTAATTGCCTCTATTACTTGATTTCTTTATTCATAGATGTATATAAAATACTTACAGCTAATAAAAAGTACTTAAAATAATATCTAACATTTTTAGGCTAAATTTCAAATCAAATATCCTTCTAAATTACATTCAGGGGAAAGTCCTCTGTCTCTAGACTAAATCTGATTAAAACTGTGGCTAAATTTACTTACATTATTTGTCCTTATCTCTAGGGATTAGAGGAAAACAGAAATGCTGAACTACTTTAAGTTTCCCTTGTTTCCTTAAATTAAATGTAGTATGCTCTTAGAAATATGAAAGCCAAACTGCATGTAGAGATCCTACTGATCTACATCAGATTAGAAATTAGTACTAACATAATGCTTAAAAATCAATATTTAATATATATTCCAGTTAAATTTTCTGGTGTGAATTTAAGTGATCAGAAAAAATACCTGTAGTCAGGGATATCACTTAATATTAATTTTGATACCTGTTCATAAAATTTCATTCGAGATAAAAATAAATGAATAAAAAAAGAAAATGAACATTGTATTAGTATATTTTTATTTTCTCCACTATATACAGGGAGAAATCAAATTTTTATTAGTTATTTTATAGGAGATACTCACTGAAAACAAAACAATCAAGTGTATTGGTTTTGACCTCAATACTTACAAAGGGTTTTTTTGGTTACATTTATAAAGATTTCACATAAAGTTTACAGTAATTTTTGTGTTGAAAATTATACAGTAAAATAAAAGTTTCATTAATAGTCTGAAATACGCCTTTAGATAGTAACCGTAAATTTTAACCTCGAATCCACCAACCTCAGTGTATTATTGTGCATAAGATACCAGGCAAACATATCAGAAGACTGACTGGCCACAATATACAGCAGGTTTCTTTTAATTGAGAGTCTATATTTCAGTTTCAATCCATGCTTGTTCTTGTTGCATCCTACTTCAAAGTTTTCCCTTCAGAATTATTGTATAAAGGCAGCCCATAAAATAAACTACTTGGAATTGTTATATATCACATTTTCTGGATACAATAGGTAGCATCATCACTGTCAAGATGGAAATTGGTTTGGAGTGTTTCCTGGTAAATAATATAGTCTGCAATTCTTCAAGGGCACAAAATCTTTAAGGTTAATATGAATGTGAGTCTTATGAGAATAGCTTTCTGATGTCATACTAGCGGCAAGAAGAAAAAAAAATCCATTTTTAACCTTAATTTAAATGGAAAAAATGCGTGGGGTAGAGACTTTTTCACTTAATCTAAATTTGGTCTCTACTCAGATATGTGCCATTACTGTGAATTAAAATCTATGAAGTACAATGAGATGTGCTGTCCATAGATGTAATTTGTTTTAAGTCTATTCATCTAAGAAAAACATAAAATAAGCGATGCCCACAATATCCACACTTACACACCACGTTGGATTTAGATCACCCTTCTCTACCCACCCAACCTCCAACTTCTGTTTTCTTTGCACATTCTATGGTAGGAATTAATTTAATTATTTGTCTCTTCAATTAAAATGTATGTTTCTTAATATCAAAAATCTTTTTTTTTTTTTTTTTGAGGCCAGGCACAGTGGCTCATGCCTGTAATCCCAGCACTTTGGGAGGCTGAGGAGGGTGGATCATGAGGTCAGGAGTTTGAGACCAGCCTGGTTAACATGGTGAAACCCCATCTCTACTAAAAATACAAAAATTAGCCTGATACGGTGGTGGGCGCCTGTAATCACAGTTACTGGGGAGGCTGAGGCAGGAGAATCACTTGAACCCAGGAGGCGGAGGTTGCAGTGAGCCGAGATCACACCACTGCACTCCAGCCTGGGTGGCAGGGCGAGGTTCTGTCTCAACAAAAAAAAAAAAAAAAAAAAAAAAAAAAAAAAAATCTTTTCATTCAACTTGGCATTCCTAACTCCTGGGTTCATACTTCAAATAAATTGGCTGCCTGATAAGATTTTGTAAATAGCGAATAAATGAGGTAGAGAAGGGAGGAAAAAGAGTACAGAGAAGAAAACATAAACTATACAAACCATAGTGGAAGCCTCTTTCTAGGGAAATGCATGTAAGACATTCCGAACTAATGTTCTTTGTAACTTAACATTTCCCTACGCCCATCTGTCAAATAGTGCAAAAAAGGGGTCTGCAATCACTAGAGAGGTTTAAATCTAGATGGGGCTGAAAAAAAATAAGCACATAGTTTATTCAGAGCAAAGTTTTTTTTATTGGGTTTTACAGAAATGGATGCTTAGTTGTGATTGAATATCTTCTTTTCTGAGTTATTGTGCTTTCTAGCTGCAGAAACCTCAGGCAAATGACATAACCGCTGTGACTCAGAGTCCTTATTGGCAAAATGAGGACAAAAATATCAGCCATTCCTATTTTAAAAAGCCAAGAAAATCAAATGAGTTAATGTGAAATAAGGTGTCGGTCATGTTCTATCAAACATATTGGACAAATTGCATAATCATCTTGTTATTTACATCTTAATTTCTTTATACATTATCTAAACTCTGATAATATGCTTCGGATTGTGAGATAATACTTAATAAATCTTATTTCTTTCTCACTAAATTATTTCATTTTATATTCATGAAATAGGTTAATTTAGTGATTTATTACGATGCTAAATCCAGTACAAATGTTTCACAGGTTGTAGTTACAGAACAGAGAGCAAACATTTGACTTGCTCATAAAACCGCACCTGAGAGAGATTGAAAACCTCCTCTAACGTCAGATGAAATAATTTCAAATCATAGAAGATTTTATACTATTCAGCAGAGAAATCAAAGGCTCACAGAGAGATGGCAGAAGACAAAATGAGGTGAAAATGTAATTATGAAAGTCAAGCTAACATAGTTCATTTATCAAATAACACACCTGTGCAATTGCTGCAGTTTACATATGCATAATTGTAATATGATATTCAAGAAGAATTAGGAGGATTTGTGCCAAGCAATTTTAAACATAAACATTAAATCTTAAAGATTATTTTGACCTTAAAGATCATATAGACACTGGCAGAATTTTTAATGAGTAGTGACTGGGCTGAGCTACACAGATATATCAAAGGAAAAAAAAAAGAACAGGAAGAAAACTAAACGAGCCTTCCACAAGGAAAAAATAAATAAATACATACATACATACATACATACATGCTTATTAAAGAGGTATATCAAAGAATTAACTGTTTAAGTTACTTCCAGCATCAGATTCCATTTACTTAATAGTTTACTTTAAAATACATTAAAAACACAAAGAAAACTGTAAAATCATACTCTGTAAACCACCTGTAAAGAGGAAAGGGAAATGGCCTAGCATCTAGAGTCTAAAGCCTCTTAAAATAAGTTATGAGTTGCCCTTTTTTAATCAGGATACAGGAGAAGAGAATAATTTCTTCTGAGTTCAAGCACTTCAGAATTCCTGGTGTCAAGTGGCAGCCTACAGGCCTCGGGAGCCAGGTTCCTCTCCCTTGAAGAAGTTTCTGTGCATGTACATTAGATGCTTACATGCTCTTGAATACAGACTATTATAAGGGCCACAAAGAATAGATCAGTGAAAAGAATTTCTTACAGAAATAGGCATTACCCCAGGAGCCAATTTTAGGCTGAGAGTAATAGAAAGATAAAATAGAAAGGTCATGACCTTCATTCTTCACCTCTCTACAACTTGATGTCTTATGCTTAATATAAATCCTTCTGGCTAAAATATAGACTTAAAAAAATATTAAAAACACCAGACTTTGGTGAAGTGTGTGGGTGAGTGGGGGAGGTAAGTTTCCTGTGGAGCAGAACTCTGATTACACCGAGGGTATCAGCTCTCTCTGGAACAAAAATTTTTTGTATAATGTACTCTTGGATACTTCTATCTATGTTGTATGAGCTCATCAGTTAATTCAAAACATTTTGGAATCAAGAAGGAAAGTACAGTTCAAATTGGATCCAATATTTGCTAATTATTTCATCTATATGTTATTATATTCATTAATTTTCATCTGGCTTTCATATAAAAATTTTAAGTGACTTTCTCATTGCACCTAATAAAATCAACATTCTGATACCAGTAGTATCCCAGTTATTACATCAAAATAATCTATGTAATTCCTAAGTTCATTATTTTACTTTTCTTTTTATTTAACTATTTCATTAGTTATGTGTTAACCTGTTTTATGCATGATATTTAACTCACTTTTATGCTGATTTGCCCTTAATTCAATTATCTGTGAATTAAGTTCAGCCAACTGATGGCAATTGACCCAAAGCAAAAGAATAAGAAGGAGAATCATGAGGCTATAGTTTGGATATTTATCCTCTCCAAATCTCATGTTGAAATGTAACCCGCAATGTTGGAGATGGGGTCTAGTGGAAAGTGTTTGGGTCATGGGGATGAACCTTCATGAGTAGCTTGGTGACCTACCCGAGGTAATTACTGAGTTTTCCCCTCTATTAGTTAATGCATAATATGATTGTTAAAAACACCCTGGCTCCTCCTCCTCTTCCTTGCTCCCTCTCTTGTCATATCTCTTGATCCCCTCTGCCTGATTAAAAGCTTCCTGAGGCATCACCGAATGCCTAGCAGATGTTGGCATTAGGCTGCCTACACAGCCTACAGAACTGTAAGCCAAATAAACTTCTTTTCTTTATAAATTACCCAGCCTCAGCTATTTCTTGGTAGCAACACAAAGCAGACTAATACCCATGACCTCTCCAGTTTTAGCCCAATTCATGGAATTTACCTCATGATAAACCATACATGTAACAGACAAAACAATAATATATCTATACAAGGTTAAAATCTACAGAACTCCCATAAACACAAAAAATAGGACATACTGCCCAAAGTAATTTATAGATCCAATTCTATCCCCATCAAGCTACCATTGACTTTCTTCACAGAATTAGAAAGAACTACTTGAAACTTCATATGGAACCAAAAAAAAAAAAAAGAGCCCATATACCCAAGACAATCCTAAGCAAAAAGAACAAAGCTGGAGGCATCATGCTACCTGACTTCAAACTATATTACAAGAACAGAACAGAGGCCTCAGAAATAACACCACACATCTAAAACCATCTGATCTTTGACAAACCTGACAAAAACAAGCAATGGGAAAAGGATTCCCTATTTAATAAATGGTGTTGGTAAAACTGGCTAGCCATATGCAGAAAACTGAAACTGGAACACTTCCTTACACCTTATACAAAAATTAACTCAAGATGGATTAAAGACTTACTTAAATGTAAGACCTAAAACCATAAAAACCCTAGAAGAAAACCTAGGCAATACCATTCAGGACATAGGCATGGGCAAAGACTTCATGACTAAAACACCAAAAGCAATGGCAACAAAAGCCAAAACTGACAAACGAGATCTAATTAAACTAAAGAGCTTCTGCACAGCAAAAGAAACTATCATCAGAGTGAACAGACCACCTACAGAATGGAAGAAAATTTTTGCAATCTATCCATCTGACAAAGGGCTAATATCCAGAATCTACAAATAAGTTAAATAAACTTACAAGAAAAAAACAAACAACCCCATCAAAAAGAGGTCAAAGGATATGAACAGACACTTCTCAAAACGAGACATTTATGCAGCCAACAAACACGTGAAAAAAAACTCACCATCACTGGTCATTAGAGAAATGCAAATGAAAACCACAATGCGATACCATCTCATGCCAGTTAGAATGGTGATCATTAAAAAGTCAGGAAACAACCCATGCTGGAGAGGCTGTGGAGAAATAGGAACACTTTTACACTGTTGGTGGGAGTGTAAATTAGTTCAACCATTGTGGAAGACAGTATGGCAATTCCTTAAGGATCTAGAACCAGAAACACCATTTGACCTAGCAATCCCATTACTGGACATATACCCAAAGGATTATAAATCATTCTGCTATACAGACACATGCACACATATGTTTATTTCAGCACTGTTCACAATAGCAAAGACTTGGAACCAACCCAAATGCCCATCAACGATAGACTGGATAAAGAAAATGTGGGACATATACACCATTGAATACTATGCAGCCATAAAAAAGGATGAGTTCATGTCCTTTGGAGGGACATGGATGAAGCTGGAAATGATCATTCTCAGCAAACTAACACAGGAAGAGAAAACCAGACACCGCATGTTCTCACTCATAAGTGGGAGTTGAATAATGAGAACACAGGGACACAGGGAGGGGAACATCACACACCAGGGCCGGATGGAGTTTAGCGGGCTAGGGGAGGGATAGCATTAGGAGAAATACCTAATGTAGATGAGGGGTTGATGGGTGCAGCAAACCAACATGGCATGTGTATACCTATGGAACAAACTTGCATGTTCTGCACATGTATCCCAAAACTTAAAGTATAATAATAATAATAATAATTCCAAATGAATTTGAGGACTCTCTTAGGTTCTGAATCATTCATTTTAACCAGCATATATATGTAGTATTATACAGTATAATATATAATGTTGTAGTATACAGTATACTATATGGTATTACACAATATATTATACAGTAACATAGAGTATAATACCATATATTGTACAATAACCATTTTAAAAGAGTTAACAATAATCTGTACATATTTCACAGTTGTCTTTATACCTCACTTAAGTTTTCTAAACCTATTTCTTCTTAGGGTTTTCCCAGATAATTATAATAGTTAACCTCCTAATGCCAGACTATGTTCCAGAAATTGTTTCAAGTGCTTTAAATGAATAATCTAATAAGCATTCTGCTAATTTTCACACACTTGTTATATGAGAAGGGACAATTCTAGCACATTATGAAAGATAATTTTGCCCAATCTCCCTTCTAAGAACTGATAAAATTAGAGAGCCCTAAAAAGGAAATCATGATAGATGCAGGCTATGCAGCTTGTAAATGGCAGAGCCAGGAGACAGGTATCCCAACTTCTCTCCTCTTAGGATAGAAAGCTGCAGCTTGGAGTGGAAGTCCTTTGTGCCAGGCTCCTTGGATGCTATGTGTGCTGATACCCAGGGGACCAGCAGGTAAGGATTATGGAGTCGGAACTTGAAAGAATTATGGAGACTGTACAAAGAGAGGTAGCTGGGTACAATACTAGGGGCAGCAGGCCTTAGAATAATTACCTGAAGCATGTCACATATCTCCTAGAAGTAAGCCTTTACTAGAGTTTGAGTAAGTGAGTAATCAGATGACATATGGGTCACTTATTTTGCCATGTGGCTTTTATTTTTAACAGATAATTAAACTGAAACATAAAAAGTCTATGTGGTCCCTAATATTATAGAGTTAATTATGGAACTGGGATATAAACAATTTTGCAAAACTGTGCTGATAATTTCTACTTTGTCTAAACAGTAGGGTTCTTTGTAAAACTAAGTTAGTAATTATATGGAATATATAATTGAACATTTGTTTTAAACCCATCTTGCCTGAGATGGAGGGCTTTTCCTGGACCTGGACTTTCAATGGTAAAACTGAGAAGGTTCTGGCAAACCAGGAAGAGTTGGGAACTTAGGCTCTATGTATATTTATTGTATTACATCAGTTCAAGGAAATTCTGTGGACAGAGGTCAAGAATATTTTGAGTTGCCAAAAGCAGGTTCTACCTCAGAATGAACAGTATCTGAAATTCAGACTAAAGAATGTTGTATCTTTGGGCCGAGCGCTGTGGCTTATGCCTGTAATCCCAGCAATTTGGGAGGCCAAGGCAGGTGGATCACCTGAGGTCAGGAGTTCGAGACCACCCTGGCCAACATGGTGAAACTCCATTTCTACTAAAAGTACAAAAATTAGCTGGGCATAGTGGCACGTGCCTGTAATCCCAGCTACTTGGGAGTCTGAGGCAGGAGAATTGTTTGAACCCAGGAGGCGGAGGTTGCAGTGAGCTGAGAGAGCGCCATTGCACTCCAGCACGGGGGACAAGAGCAAAACTCTGTCTCAAAAATAAAATTAAATTAAAATTAAAATGTTGTATCTTTATAACCAAAACCTGATCATAATAGATCAGGCATGGCTGAGAGAATGACAACAAATAGAAAAGAGCAATACATCCTAGGGTACGTAGAGTAAAGGAATTTAATTGATCTGTGAGAGAAGAAGGGAAGTCCTGGCAAACACTGCATTAAGCCATGCTAGGCTAAGGTCATTTTAAACTAGGCACATAAAATTTAACATTTTTGCATCTTAATTTAATTGTTATTGTTTTGTTTTGCTTTTAGACGTTTATACTACAGTGAAAAGAATTAATGAAAAACCCAGCAAAAGAAACTCAAAAGGAAAGCATTCAAATCTTTATAGACCATAATTTGCTGAGAAGTAAAACTAAAAATTCAAACATGGCAAAACAGGGCATGTTTGGTTTAGATACACCTTTAATCTCACGACCATTAGGTATTCATTAATCATGATTTATGTCATGGTAAATGGGTTTCTAGCATGGCTCAAGAGATGAGAATTCTACTTGCAAGTCCACTACGAACAGTAGGAATGACATCGAGTCAATCGCTTTTTTCTCCGTTGAGTTTCACTTGCTTCCTCTATAAAGTAGGGCCTTTGGACTAGATTTACAAGTTCCCTTCTAGTTCAAACATCCTGTAATTTTTGAAAAACAAAATTCAGATTCTGTTTATTTGGATATTTATTTACATTTGTATCTAACAATAGAAAAATGACATCCTTGGCCACCCAGTGAAATTGGGAGGTAAGTAGCAAGGGGTGAGATCTAATTGGATAGATATCTTTTTGAATCCCGCCTCCAGCACTTACTGACTAGAGCCACTCAGGTAGTTGTAACCTCTTAAAGGTTAGACTAAAAAGAAGCCTAAAAGACTGAAATGGCTTAGACTAAAAAAAGTCTAAAATGGGTCTTTTGAAAATGATGTGAATTTTAACCAATTAACAGTGTAATTGTGATGATTGTTGGGACAACCTGACAATGTCTGGTACATGGTAAATAGTCCATAATTTTTGTTCTTGTCTGCTTTTTTTCAGTTTGGACTAATATGATAAGTATTTTGTACCTAAAAGATTAAAACATGATAAATAACATGCAAAATAGTAAATTTCTACTGTCCAATTATAATGAGTATTTACACCCAACCCCGTCAGAAAGGTCACCTGTTTGTCATCACCCTGATCTGTCTTTTCAAACCCTAGATTAAGCTCTCTTCAAAACATTTAGATATAAAGTGAAATAAACAATACAAATATGAAATCTATAGCAACACTAAATTTCTCTTTTGAATTTCTATAAATACTTATTCTTAATGATTCCCTGGCAATTTCAGTAATTAGTATACATGATTTAAATTAAAGCATTTTTGGCTCAATGACAATAGCTACAGATACATTGGTTATTTATTGTATGAATCACTGCAAACCACTTCTCCTTGTCTCTCCCTACAGTAGTGTTATTTTGTTCTGGTAGTAGCAAAAGAAAGCAGTTGTCCTATCATATCAGCCACTCTTTTGGCAAATAATTACTTTAATTTCTCATTGAATTTATGTGGAATGCACTAAAGCAGATTCAGTTCTTGAGTGGCTCTGTTTGCTCGTTCCCCACATTTACACACCTACAAATATACATACATATCTTCAACATTAATTATTTAATGCATATACATCACATACACATGAATATACTTACACATATGTAATGCTTTAAAAATGTTACTGTATATTATATGTGTTGATTTCATTCAAAGCACACGGACATTGTTAACACCTCATACACTATCCTAATTTAAGGAATTATTCTCAAAAGAGGCTGAAAAAATTCCAATTTGCAATACCATATAAGCTCATATGGAAAGCCTTATCATTTTTTTTAATGAGTGGTGCTCTGACCTCTTCATTCAAGGTCAGATTGTGAAAATGTTAAAGTGACTCATAGGCATGAATATTCATTTGACACGCAGATACATACACACCAATCTTTGTTTTCATGTAAGTTACTGGTGTGGCACAGATTTCTCATTAAAAAAGAAGTTTTGTGGTTGAAATCTGTTGCTAGCTTATCAAAGCACCTGTCTGCTTTTACAACACATATGGCATTTGATCCAGAATGCCACATGGGTATCAGTTTCTGGAAAGACTTTAGCACTCTGAAATACACACCCAGGATCTGTCCCTCCTGAAATTAGATTAGCAACTTGCAATTTGTTTTATCCATGTCCAAAAGGCTTTCATGCAGAGTTGAGGATCTCTGGGCTGGGAGTGAACAATAGCTCTGTTCTCTCCTCATAGCGTGATTCTTCCTACATTACTTTGAGCTACAACTTTGTCTTCTGTCCCCTGAACTGCTGCAAGAGTGTTCTGATTGGTCTGCCAGAATTTAGTCTTGCCTCTTTCAAATGTGTTTTTTACATCACAGGCAAATTTCATCATGTCTCTTTCTTGCTTAAAAGCATTCAATGGCTTCCCAACGCTCTCAGGAAAAAGTTCAAAATTATTAACCTGACAGAGGTACCTCCTTGTATTGTATCTCTTTAGCCTCTGCCTTGTGATCTCTTCTCCAGCCATAATGAGACACTTTCAGTTCCCAGAATTTGTTACATGTATCCTTGCTTCCAGGTTTCTGCACATCCTATGGCTCCTGCCCATACTGTTAGCCTTCCTCCTCAACTACCTCTAGAGCTTCACTGGTTGAACTCAGTTTCTTCCCTTGAGGTGTCAGCATAGCCATGAGTCCCTCTAAAGATCCTTCCCTGACACCTCCTCGACATTTTCTCAAGAGCCGATGAGATGTTCCTATATGGTGCCATAGATTTTGTACTTCTATCCATATGTAGGACTTGCTGTACTATAATTGTTGGTTTACTTGTTTGTCTCTCCCATAAGATTTTCTTATAAATTCCTTGACTGTGAGGAATATATCTTATTAGCTATTATATCTCTAGCAGAATACCCAGCACTTAATAAATGCTAACAAATATTGTTTAATGAACAAAATAATTAAAGTTAGTCATGACACAAGTTATGTGTTTATGAGATGTGTTTATTAATTAAATGCCAAACAAAAATCTTATTCCAAAGCTAGGAAATATGCCCTAATCAACAAATGAGAAATAGAGAAACTTAAAATCTTCATGATCTGTACTATTTACAAGGACTTTTAAGTTCATTTTCATTTGAAATCTTTGATAATCAATTATACTAAAAAAAGCAAGATAAATAAACAATAATCTGAAAACCTTTTCTTCTTTCTATTTTAAGAAAAGAAAATATGGGGAAGTTACCCTTATTCCTAACCTTTGCTCCTGACTCCCCATCTAACTCACTTTATCTACCCTGATGTTATCACTTCATTTACTGTCCTGGTTACCTTCTGCTGCATAACAAATCACCCCAAATTTAATGGTATAAAAGTGACCATCATTTATTATTATCATCTCTCATGATTCTGGGATTTGAGAAGGATAAGCTAGTTGATTGTTGCTCAGTGCCTCTCATGAGGTTTTAGTCAGATCCTGTGGCTGGAGTTGGTTTGATAGCATCATCATTCACATGTCTGGTGATGGATCATGACTGGCTGTCAGCTAGATCTTTATGGGGAGCCTTTGCCCAGAACATTCCTGCATAGCCTTTGCATGTAGACTGGATTTCCTCACAGCATGGAGGCCAGGTTCTAAGTATGAACCAGAACCTCAGCAGAAGTTGCATGACATTTCCAAACTTAGTCTCAGAAGTCAGCAATCTTATTTCCTCTGCATTTTAATCCTGAGAAAGAAGTTTGTAAGACCAGCCCATATTTAAAAGGAAGAGAATTGGAGTCTACTTCTTGAGGGGAAGAATATAAAATACCTGTGGATATATTTAAAACCATAAAATTTACTTTCCCTCTAGGTTCCAAACATTCTTCTTTCTAGTTGGCATATTCCTTCTTCACTTGTCTCTCAGCACACATAAGCTTCCTCTGTGTTTAGTTGTCTATTCTCAATATACCTTTGTGTGCACGTTTTTGTTTATACCTGTGAGGTGAGCTCAGTGTGTTGTAGAAGTAAGTGTGCTTTAGCATTTATGGTCATGTGTCCACTTATGATCATGTGAATGAACACATGATTATAAATGCTGGGGCACACATACTTTAATGAGCACAATACAATTGAATGAACATGCTTGTGCTGAATCTGAAAGGATAAGCAGCTGTGTAAGTGACACTGGTGGAAAGGGCAGCCGTGTAGTCACACTGGTGGAAGTATGCAGACATTCCATTGTGACCTCCTAGTGGTCACGGCAAACTCCTCTTTCCTTTTCCCTATAAGAGCGACTATCCTTCACAGAAAAAAAGTTAAAATATTTCTTTCTAGTTTGGGAACTTTAATTTTTTTAAATTATGGCTTACATTTTCTGAATCAAGAGGGATAGTTTCTCTTAAAATATTCTTTCTGGGGTAATGAAATGTTTTGAAAATAGTGGTGATGGTAGTACAACATTGAGAATATGACAAATGACACAGAATCATGTACTTAACAATGAGTAAAATAGCAAATTAAATCATAATTTAAAAACTTTTCAAAATGTAACAATCTGAAAAGATTTTTTAAAAATAATAATGTTATAGACCAAAACCATTGGATTGTATACTTTAAATGAGAAAGTTGTATGTTATGTGAATTATATCTTGATAAAGTTGTTTTAAAATGTTCATGGTAAAGACCTTTCACTTTCCACAATTATAGAGAATTATAGAGGGCTTTTACTTTCCATAATTATATACAGGCTTAATATAAAAAAGAATGAAGTCGTGTCTTTTGTAGCAACATGGATGAGGCTGGAGGCCATTATTCTAAAGGAATTAACATGGGAGCAGAAAACCAAATACTGCATGTCCTCACTTGCAAGTGGGAGCTAAACATTGGGTACACATGGACACAAAGAGGAACACAATAGACATCAGAGACTACTAGAGTGGGGAGAGAGGAAAAAACTCTTTGGATGGGTGTAGAATTAAAACAGGATGCTATGAATTGTGATTGTATGATCCATCCCCCATTTGCTATGCCAAGAAGCTGAAAAGCTTTAACTGATTCTCGCTGAAGGTAGGAGGTTGAATTGGACTTTTTAATTTTTAAATTTTTTTTAAAATTTTTGTTTATTTATTTATTTTATCCTTTGAGCCCAACCTGAAATGAAAACAAATCATAACCAAAACTGGTAGTTTGGCTGAAAAACTACCAGTTGGGTACTATGCTCACTACCTGGGTGGTGGGATCATTCACACCTCAAACTTCAGTGTCACACAATAGACCCACGTAACAAACCTGCATATATACCCCCTAAATTAAAAATGAAAGTTGAAATTATAAAAATAAATAAATAAGAAGGGGCTTGAGTCATACTCTATTCAATATTAAAAGAAACAAAATTCGCTGGGCATGGTGGCACACGCCTATAATCCCAGCAGTTTGGGAGGCCGAGGTGGGTGGATCATCTGAGGTCAGGAGTTCAAAACCAGCCTGGCCAACAAGGAGAACCTTTGTCTCTACTAAAAATACAAAAATGAGCCAGGTGTGGTGGTGCATGCCTGTAATCCCAGCTACTCAGGAGTCTGAAGCAGGAGAATCACTTGAATCCGGGAAGCGGAGGTTGCAGTGAGCCAAGATTGCGCCACTGCAATCCAGCCTGGGTGACAGAGCAAGACTCTGTCTAAAAAAAAACTAAAGAAAGAAGGAAGGAAAGAAAGAAAGAAAGAGAAAGAAAGAAAGAAAAAGAAAGAAAGAAAGAGAGAGAAGGAAAGAAAAGAAAAGAAAAAGAAACAAAATAATTATATGTGTATATATTTCAGACCAATATGCTTGAAAACAATGATATGGGGTTTTCTGGTTCTATAATGTGTACTTTATTGGTCCATCATTAAGTACTTCATGTTACCTTTTAGCCTCCAGAGATGTGTTAGGTCTTTTGTGTTTTTGTTGTTTGTTCTGTGAACAATTATCAGAAGCTCTCTAAGCCTGAATAATGGTTGCACTACGTCTATGCTCACACGAAATAACTGCCATCTCTATACCCAAAGGACAAGGAACTGTTCTTAACTTAAACACAAGAAATCTATGTCAGGCAGTGAATAGTTACAGATGACTTAAACAGAAATTATTTTCAATTCTGTATATAAACTTTTTCTCTGTTTCATTTCTAATAACTTCCATCATTAAAATTCTTGGCTCCCAAGTGAAAATGTGGGAGTGGAATCCGTATATGGAAATATATATGTGGAACAAAAAGTAAAAAAATGAAAACATGTGGGTGTGGAACTTTGATTATGATTTGTTTTTATTTCAGGTTGGGCTCAAAGCATTAAAAAAAAAGTTGCCCAATCCAACCTCCTACCTTCAGCAAGGCTCAGTAAAACTTTTCAGCTTCCTGGCAAAGCAAATGGGTGATGGATCATACAATCATAATTTGTAGTGTCCTGTTTTAATTCTACCCTCATCTAGTTCATCCCATCCCATCTTATCAAGTTCTTCTTTGGTTTTTCCTTCAGCTATAGTTCAGCTTGTCAGTGTGTAGAAAAAAATTTCACTGGTTTCATTAATCAAAGTAGGCCTTTTCTGTACCTATTGATGCTTGTCCAGAACATATAGAAAACGTGTCAGAAATCTGAGCTCCAGATTCTAGATTACATTGTTAGGAATATGAAACAGCCCTAAATTTGTTCTCTAGACAGTAAACAATTAAACCAATGAAACGTCTAAAAAAAACCTCTCCAGATGATGTAAGCTGGCATCGACTATTCAAAAAAGAACTTTTTAATTAGATAACCAAAAAGTACATGTTATCTAAATAATATGCCCCATTTTAATATTTTTGGAACATATTAGTTAGATCACATTTAGTTTTATCTCCTTTAATGATGAACTTAATAGGACATCAAGGCCTTTTTTCCAGGATTGTGTAAAATAAAATACAGTGTGTTCCCCAAGACCCAGGAGGGCAGGTACCATAGACTGCTCTACATTTTCCACAGCACTGTTGATTTTATCACTAATAATTCCATGTTAGGGAACCACAGATCAGGGATAAATAATCATTGGGTCTGGGAAAATCAGCTTTTCCTATCTGCAAAGTCACAGTTGATAGTGATACCTCCAATTTGCATTAGTCCCAGTTGATGCTACCTCAAATTGCATTAGTAAACAATACACTCAGCCTGCATACTTTGCAGGTAAGGTACATACTATACACGAGATAACTGTGCCTTTTCCTTTCAAAACTATTATGTTGTGTTTGCCTCTCTTCTGTGTAATAAAAGGCATATCCCGATGAATTCCCCATAATAAAGGTAATGACATTTTCACCTATAAGAAGAAATCTACCAGAAATTCCACAAATCAAAACTCTCTGGATGAAATTTAAAGAAAAACATGAGCAGTACACTAAATTTGCAATAGAATGAGATCAAGAAATTACAGTTTCAAAGTGTCCTCTTCTTTCTTAGTATCTCCCATGGAATGTTTTCCAGTATTACAGAATCTGGGAAAGGATTCTCTGCCTTATCAAGCCTACTTTCTTTCATTACAAATATTTGACATACTCTCTACTATTCTGAAATGAAATTCATAGATAATATAATCTACCAGTACAAACAATTTCAAAGAATCAATATAATGTCATGACATGTAAAAGAGAAATAGGAATGTAATTTATCATACAGTAATGTATAGTTCACCTGTAAATACTTAAGAACTGAGCTAGAATACAAAATGAAGTGGTTGTATGTTTGTATCTATTAGAAATACTTTGAATGAAAGAGCTACAAAAGCCTGCTGATTGAGGTGTATTGGCTACTCAAATTCTATTATGATTAGAGTTTTGATGATGGGATTTTCTGTTATATGACAATTCTTTTAAAGTTCTGAACAAATTAAAATGCAATCTTCTCTAGGTCATACAATATTTATATTCCAGGTAACTTCAGTATACATTATGTTCAGACAAAAAATTACTTTGTGTTTACATGTATAAAGGAGTTATGTTTTAGACTCAGTATATTAAAATGGGTTTGTGATCCACAAAAATATCAGATATGATATTTCAAAATCCTGAAAAAATTAAGACAATTTTTCAACATGCTGTTTTTCCTTTTCAATGCTGGACAGCTGACAACCCAGAGTCTCCTGGTAAACGGCTCTTTCCCCCAAATCTGTGACAATAAAAAATGCCTTCGTAAATTTTCAAAACACCTTTTGGGAAGAAGCACACCCACCATTAGAACCATGTTCTAGGTTTTCCAAAGGCACTAACTGTTCCAGTGCCTGAAGCCATCCCTGTACTGCCCTGGTCTCTCATATAGCAGGCCCTCCTCACTCTGCTCATGGCCAGTGTCATTACTCTCAGGCTTGGATTCTTTATAGCATGGTCAGATGCACCCTGCTAGCTGGTTCATCTGGTGCCTTTTCACGTAGCCCCAATATTTCTAGATGTTACCCCCTACCCATTAGGGTGCCACCTAAATATCAACAAGAAAATCCAGAGGAAATTCCTCTTGATTTGGGACCATCATTCTTTCTGAAGCTCTTGCAGCTTCCATAGCTCCTACAGGTCTCTTCGTGGTCTTATAAACCTTGATTTTGAAGTTAACTTACCCATGCACTCTTCTATTTTCTGATGCACAGACAGACCCTGAGCAACAAGATTATTTTGTTCCCTCACTGATAATTTGCTTCTTCTCTTTCGGAGATCACATCCTCAGAAAAAAAAAAAAAAAAAAAAAAAAAAAAAAAAAAAAGACTTCATTCTAACTCTGATGGTCTCTCTGTGTCTTAATACGATTGGATTTGTTTTCCCAAGGAGACAAACCTATGCCCACTCAGGGACAGTCTAGAGATTCAGTGGCCCTCCTCTAGTTAACTTTTATTAAATACTGCATTGAATAATTGAATCTAGGATGCTGGTGACCGGTACTGGCCAGCAGTTTCCCTCAGACACACCATTCCAGGAATAGTGTCCTCAGCCTGCTTTCATTCACTGCGGTCAGCACAGAGAGGAGGCTTTGTAGGCCGCAAACAAAATTCCACAGCTCCTCATGTTTTGAGTGTTCCATGCTTTTATTTTCTTCCCTTCCTAACTGACATATAAAAATAAGAAGTTGAGGTAAACTGGAAAAAAAAAGCCACACTGCTCTCTACTTTGCCTCAGCCTGGGACAAATTCTTCCCCAGAAGAAAAATCTGATTGTAATGACATAAGAAGAGGAGAGAAAAAAATTAACTATCTTCAGCTGTGCTGAAGGTTATCCTGAGGCAACTTCAAGACCATTACCCTGACTTACCGAGATCAGTTCTGGAAAGGTAACTTGGTCATAAAACTTCTGCTATGTATTTTTAGTGGAATTATTTTTTTGTGACTTTGGCAGGAGAAAATCCCCTGTTCTACAAACTATCATTTTTCCATATATGCCTTTTAATTATTTTCCTGTTTCTCTGCACTTCCCCTCCCCTCAACACACACACATATACACCTTTGTGGGTAAAGATAATAATGACAATTAACATTGTACGCTGCATTTGTCCTGCGATTTGGGTCTGTGAACATTTGTCGTTATTTAGTTGCTGCCTGCTGGCATGAGCAAGTGTATTTCTTAATCTGTTTCACACGATTACTGCCCAAAGAGAGATCACTCTGTTTTTTCCTTAATTTTGCTAAAGAGGCCTGTGCTTTTCAGGGTGGAGCTTAGAAAGAAAAGCAGCAGGAAAGCCAAATGCACTTAATGAAAACGCAGCCCACAGCTCACAGTTTCACACATCAGGGGCCCCCGCAGCTCTGCCGCGCCTGCTTTCCAGAGGTATGGAACCTTCCCACCAATGTTGTAGGCACAAGTTCACAGCACATTAAAAAATGAGACATTCTTATTACACGGCATCCTCAATTGAGTTATCAGGAGATGGGGAATAAAAAGATTCCAGGTCATCCTTTCCTTTTAGAGCCAGGGCATCCATTATGGAAATTAGATCTTTCCGAGCTGTTTTGTTCAGAGGTATAGAAATGGTGATGACAATAGTAATTATAATTATTATTTGTAAAAGGCCTAGTATGTGCCATGCATAATACTTAACTCTTCATTTGTATTAATTTTATTTCTGACCTCAACTCTGTCAGGCAAGCAGAATTAAGTAAGGAAAGAAAGTGTTTTGTGGAGGAGAGTGTCTCTGCTGCCTTTCAATTATATCCTACTTATAACAAATTAGGATTTTAGTACACCCTTATTGTTAAATCTTAGCCTGATAACATCTAAAATTCTGTATTTTAAATTTTATATGAGTTTTAGAGCCAACTTTGACTTATACTCAGTTGTTTTAAAGGAATTGAATATAAATCTTGACATAAAATTTCAACATTTTGACTTCGTTGATTAAATATTTCATTAGGGCAAAATTGTTGGACTACATCTATTAACATGACCTAAGTGGAAGTCCAGGAAATAAAATAATTGTTTCGTTTCTTACATAAAATTTCACAATGACTTTCTGATTGTAAAGAGTAATGTGGCTTAGCCTAAAAATTTCACTGCAAATATTTTCTTTTGAAATTACAGTTTCCTTTAATATAATATTTGAAGGGTTTTTACTCTATGTTTTTGTTTTGTTTTAAATATTTTCATCCGTTTCAAATTATACAAATAATAAATATAAAAAATTCAGCCTATATAAGAAAACCTACTTAAAATTAAACTCACAAATGTTAATCAAGGACAATAATAATACCAAAGCCACAATAAGGGAGTTAAAATATAAAATGAAATTGAATTATGCAAGTATTCTCTAGTCTCTTAAAAGCTCTTTTACCATTCAAATATTTAATTTTATGATATTTTATAGTTTTCATATGTCATATCCTTCAGAGTTATCATTTGGTCTTTTTGTAGGTGTTATGTGAAAACCATGATTTATTTCCACTACTAAAAATTTTAGAAAAATTTAAGCTAAATCGACAATCATGGTAGAATGTTAGAGTAATTCTTCGGGTTACAACTTCCAGAGTTTAGAATAAGGAGAATAGCTTTTCTGGGGTGCTCTGCTATCCAGAACATTATCAAGACCAGTAATAGCAGAGGATTTTTGTCTATCACTTCTGTCCCACCCAGATCATGTAGACATAGATGGAGGTAACTGAGAACAAGAAATCAAAGTCTTCATCTCAGTGTTATAATTTGTTATATTAAATTCTGGAATTTATTAATGCCTCAATAATTGATTATCTCTATACAGCCTTCAATGCTAAAAAGCATCACCGATTTGGAATCAGTTTGTCTTACTCTAGGATCTCCCAAGAGTAAAGGAAGCACAAGCACAGGCAGCTTCAGAAAGTGATACTAGACCACAGGGCAACGGTAGTGAAGCAGATATGAGACAGAAGCAGGGAAAGCCCATCAAGAATGCATGACTACATCGCCACCCCTATAGGCCACTGGTGTACTCTGGATCTTCTGAGAAGCATTATGAAATGCATCTCTAAACCATCCATATAGGAGACAAAAAGAAGCATCATCGTCACAGGCTTCAGTCTCCCATTAATCAAGATGCCCTCATGGACATCAATACTCCCATACTTCCATGTTGCATTTGAATAAATATTGGCTGCTTTTTTGTTAGTTTTATTTATTTATCTATTTATTTATTTCCAACATGTTCTATGAGGTAGTTTCAAAGAAGCCCAAGAACAGTGATATGATTTGGCTTTGGCCCACCCAAATCTCATCTTGAATTGTAGCTCCCATAATCCCCACGTGTTGTGGGAGGGACCCGGTAGGAAGTAATTGAATCATGGGAGTGGGTTTTTCCAGTGCTGTTCTAGTGATAGTGAATAAGCCTCACGAGATCTGATGGCTTTATAAAGGGCAGTTCCCCTGCACATGCTCTCTTGCCTGCTATCATGTAAGATGTGACTTTGTTCTTCCTTCAACTTTTGCCATGATTTTGAGGCCTCCCCAGTCATATGGAACTGTGAGTCCATTAAACCTCTTTTTGTTTATAAATTACTCAGTCTCAAGCATGGCTTTATTAGCAACCTAAGAACAGTCTAATACTTAAAGTAGGCAGGACGTATGACTACACAAGCCTAGAGTGATGTCCTTTCAGGTTGCAGCTGTTAGAATCTGATTGAAGCTTGTACATAAATAATTCCCACTACAACGGCTGAAGTTGGGGCTAAGAAAATTTGGAAAAATACAAAAGAGGAGTCCAACACAATTTTTCAATGACTCAACTTCTTTCTTGCCTTTGGCAATTTGCTAGCATTCATGTTATATGTAGAAAGCTATGGCAAATAATCAAGCCCAACTGTGTCTAAAGGCAGATTATTAATAAACGTCTCATATAATAATATAATTTGATACCATATGAAAGAGAAGTGTGTACACCAAAATATGAGAGCTGAGACATAGTTTGATGCTCTTGTCAAAGATAATGTCCCATCTGCATATTTCATACTTTACGGACATTATTTAGCTCATAATATTCTGCTTAAAATAAGAAAACATCAATTAAACCCATTTTATTCTCATAAAGCTTGTTTTTCCCCTAAACATGAGGTTTTTTTTAAAGAGAATGAGAGAGCAAAAAAGAAAGAAGGAGAGTTTGCATATATATAAGAAAGAGAAAATTGAGAGAGAGAAAGAGAGAGATAAACTGGAGAGACTGATTACAAGTTCTTGTGTTGAACTTTTTCTTGAAAAAAAGTTAAACGTGAAATAGCCCTCTGAAACACTTTACAGTCCATTCAGTTTCTTTGGGAAAATAATACTTGGGTTGAAATGAACACTTTAGAAGATATTTTATTTCTTGGCATTTAAAATCAATATTTTTCTCACTGTCATGAATATTTTTTGGAGAAGCCTTGGCAGCTATTTTTATTCATTGTAATTGTGGGTCTACCATAGGTGAAGATGGAACACCTTTCTCTCATTATTAAGAGCTTAGTAGCCCTGAGCTAAAGGCTGTGATTCTTCATGTCACCACTTTGGTGGCAAATAAGAATTCCCATTTAGTTTCTAGTAACCTCATTTGTCAAGAAGACTGTATTTCAAGCTTATATAGATTTAAGGCAAATAAAAACCTCTATGGTCATAAATTGCATTCATCCATTAGAGAAAAGTTAAACTAATAGGATATTAATTTTGCAGACATACTAACCTATTCAAATTTTATTTTAAAAAGATGTGAAAGTGAATTTAATTTCTAAATTGGTTCTTCATTAGTGATACTTTAAATGTGCTGCTAAAATGAAAGAGCACTTACATGAACCACATTCCAAACTAGGGAGATTTCAAATTCCTTAAACTTTTCTGTGAACACGAAAGTGAAAATACGTTAGCAGAATGTTCTGCATGGCAGTTTAAAAGGTATTTTTAAGTAAAAGCTTTGAAATTGTTCTCAAGTCTTTATGCTTTCAATTTTAGCCTGAGTTGATCAAGAATAATAATAAAAAAAGGTCATGCTTTGAGAAACTTTAAATCTGTCTCAATCTTGAAATGACATGCCTTTCAAGCCAAATGACTAAACCCCTCACATGGGGAGAAGAGCACACTGGGTCCTTCTGTGCCTCAAATAAACTTCAGGCTTCTTACTAATGCAGCCATGTGCTACTCACTTGTGTAGCTTTATAAACCTTTTTTTGAGTTGAGATCATTTTTATTTTTTTTCCTTTCACCTTGCCTATGACCTAAAAATACTGGACATTAGCTCAACATTTAGTATTTGATGCAATTAAAAATTCAGCAAAACTATGAACTAGTAATAATGCAACAAGCCAAGTTACCATACATTTTCATGACTACTCTCACCAAACCCCCTTTGACCTCTTTTCACTGCCAGCAGATGCTGCCTTTCTGAAGATCATAAAAACACAGAGGCAAACCCTCAGAAATATCTTTTATTTATACCATTTCAACATACAAAGACTTTCTATTTTCTTGGAACTTATCAGGCTTATTAGTTTATATTATAATATAAATTTCTGTCAATATCAAACTGATTTTTCTACTTTCCTCATCAATATATTTTCATTGTTTCATTAAACAATTAATGTAAATTATGTCTCCAACATGTGTATATTTGCATGCAATATGCAATGGGAAAACAGTAAAAAATTCAAAATATTTTAATAACTACTCTAGTATGTTTCTTCATTGGGGTCCACTATTTAAAAATAGTATTTTATTGCCCATATATCTGAAAACATTTGCAAATATTTTACTCTAATACTATATTGGAACATATGAACGTTTTTAAGTAAGATCTTTTATTATTTTGTCTAACTACAAATTACTTTTCCACAGAATCAAAAGTCTAGAACCAATGTTTCAGGCTCAAATTTGTAGCTTAAAATCCATTGCATCTTGCAATCTAGCTGTGAATGATTACAAGTGCAACATTCTCCATCACGGAAAGAATTCCTATGGTTGACTCTGAAACTTCAGTATACATGAAAACACCTAGATCTTGCTTTTGGAATAAGGACAGGGACTCACCATTTTTACTAGCCAACTGGGAATTCAACATTTGGTAAACCTATGATTTTTTATTATGTTTAAATTGCACTCTGCCTTCTTTGAATAAATAATTCTATTATGCCATTGATTTAGAAGTAATAAAAATGGACCTCAAGGAAATATTATAATTAGCTAGAATCTGGAATTTGATGTGGTTCCATAAAGTAGTATCTTATTCACAGACTCTTCTTCTTTTCGGGGGAGGCATGTATTAGAGTAAAATATATTAGTCATTTTTTTGGTTTGAGACAGGGTCTCTTTCCCATAGCCCAGGCTGGAGTGCAGTGGCACAATCATGGCTCACCACAACCCTGACTTCCCGGGCTCAGGTGATTCTTCCACTTGGCCATTCGAGTAGCTGGGACTACAGGCATGCACTGCCACACCTGGCTACATTTTGTATTTTTTGTAGAGAGGGGGTTTTGCCATGTTGCCCTGTCTGGTCCTGATCTCCTGGGCTCAAGCGATCTGCCCGCCTCAGCATCCCAGGGTGATCAGATTACAGGCTTTTGGGATTACAGGCGTGAGCCACTGCACCCAGCTTTATTTGTAATTTTCGTACTTTATCTTTAACCACTGATCGTTATACTTCATAACTTAAGTCTAATAACAAAGCTAATATGAATTAGGACTACATTGATAAAAGCGTAGCGTCCAGTATCAGAGAGATGATAATTCCTTTCTTGCTGCAAACATCAGGCTCCATCTTGTATATTCCTTTCAGTTGTCAACACTATGCTTTAAGAACTGGGACAAGTATCAAGCATTCAGAGGAAACACCAGTGAAGCTGAAGGAATATCAGCAGAGACATAACTAGTAATATTGGTCCTGGGATAAGCAACCCTAATTGTGTCCGCAAAGTGATTTACCATTGACAATGTGGCTTAAAGATGGATATGAAAAATCCATGCCAGTCTGGGAGTTTGATAAGTTAACTATACTTAGTAGACAGTTACTAAGCTCTTACAATTGCTTTGAATTTGGTTCTCTGAATGTTGGCATTCTGGAGCAAAGTCTTTTTAAAAATGAGGAACGTCTGAGGGAATTTGGGCTTTGCCAGGAAAGGAACAGGAGAACAGGCTTGATGGAATTCATTTATTCAACATTTTATCAGTCAGAGCTCTCAATTACTAACAACAAATCCTCTCTGCCTAGCTTAAGCAGAAAAGAATCTGTGAAAGGACATTTGGTAACTCACAGACTCTTACCAGAGCAAGAGAACAAGGTTGGGTGTTGCCAATGACCCTGAATTTGGCTTCTGTACTGTGTTCTGCTCTCATCACTATTGGCTACAGCCCAATATATACATATGTGTGTATGTGTATGTGTGTGTGTGTGTGTATCTTCAACAGTAAATGTCATCTTGTAAAACATTGTGACTCATTTGGCTGATCAGGCAATACAATGAATGACTAGGCCTTAACTTTAATAATAATAGATTATGATTTTTTAGAACTATGTGCCAGTTAATGTTCTAAGTGTCTTATATGTATCCACTGACATGTTTTAGGCCTTGCAAAAAACTCAATAAATTTCACTATTATTATCCCACTTTTAGAGATGAGGATAAAAAGACAGAGGTGGATTAGATAATTTCCCTCTGAGAGCTAGCAATTGATAATGCCAGGATCTGAACAAAATATAAGTTGGACTCTCAAATATGGTCTTCTTTTTCCCACTGTGCTCTATTTTCTTTAACCAAGTAATTAACTAATTAACTGACTCGATCTTCCTCAAAGGTACATGTGGCACTTCAATATGTCATCAATGAGTTGCAGGTGATCCTGAGATTGATTGCCTGAGGCCTGGACAGCTGTGCGTCTTCAGAAAGGGACAGGGAGCTTTGTACTAACTCACAAGGGAGTATGTTCTAAACAGACTAAACAGAGAAATCATTCTACATTTGTAACCATGGTAAAATCATCAACACACATTGACATTATCTTTGAATTATCATGAGATTGTATAACAAAGGTGTATAGACACTTATACAAATGCTGTAATTTGTGAAATACATCCCTTTTACTTTCTCAAGTTTAGTATACTCTGATACACAGAGTCTCATGTGAGTGGTGATTCCTTATGGACATCAAGAAAAGGGGTGAGTTACAGTGCATGGCGCACAACCCACCCACAAAGAACAAGCTTTGGAAATAGTGTAACTCAGCAAAGACAGCTTCTGTATTAGGCTGTTCTTGCATTGCTATAAACAAACACTTGAGACTGGGTAATTTACAAGAAAAGAGGCTTAATTGGCTTATGGTTCTGCAGGCTTTTTAGAACATTTGGTGCTGACATCTGCTCAGGTCCTGGGGAGGCCTCAGAAAGCTTACAATCACTGTGGAAGGCAAAGGGGGAGCAGGCAGGTCACATGGTGAAAGCAGGGACAAGACAGTGGGGGAGGTGCTACATACTTTTAGATAACCAGATCTCATGAGAACGCACTATTACAGGGACAGTACCAAGAGGGATGGTGCTAAATCACTTATGTGAAATCCACGCCCATGATCCAGTCACCTCCCACCAGGCCCCACCTCCAACATTGGGGATTACATTTCAACATGAGATCTGGGTGAGGACATACATCCAAATTATATCAGTTTCTATCCACAGAGAAAGCTGAAAAGCTGGAAACTACAGGCTGCACCCCATCTCACACACTCTGTCCAAATCCCTGGAGAGTTCAGGAGGTATGCAAGATCTTCTCTTGTTCTAAAATATAGTTGTCAAAGGACAGAGTACTTTAATTGACTTCCAAGTTAAACCTTTAATTAAATGTATTCTAAAATGAGATGAGGGGGCCTCAAGAGGTACAGTGCTTCCAGTTTCTGAAAGAAAATTCAACAGATACTCAATGTGATCAGAACTTTATTCATCTCATTTCTAATATTTTGAAATCCTATGAATAATAAGTAAAATATTTGTGTTCTTTGGTGTCATTTGAAACAAATATGAAAATTGTTTTATACCTATGAGGAAGATTCAAATTCTAGGAGGAATTCATGATAATAACATTTCATTTGGGAAAACTATATACAGTAAAAAGCGTTTGTTGGCCAGGCACGGTGGCTCACGCCTATAATCCCACCACTTTGGGAGGCCGAGGGGGGTGGATCACGAGGTCAGGAGATCGAGACCATCCTGGCTAACACGGTGAAACCCTGTCTCTACTAAAAATACAAAAAAGTTAGCAAGGCGTGGTGGCAGGTGCCTGTAGTCCCAGCTACTCGGGAGGCTGAGGCAGGAGAATGGCGTGAACCCGGGAGGCGGATTTTGCAGTGAGCCAAGATCGCGCCACTGCACTCCAGCCTGGGTGACAGAGCGAGACTCCATCTTAAAAAAAAAAAAAAAAAAAGCGTTTGTTTGACAGCCATCATAAGCTAGGGAAAAGATTTTCCTCATTAATGTTCATGAACCTTAGTTTCCAGTGATGGCATAGTGAAGTAGCATAATCATAATGCTTTGCATTACCTCTCTTAATTTAAAAAAAAGCAAAATCTTTAATTATTTCAACTCCAGTTTAGAGTATAAACAATGAACAGTTCTTACAGAAAAAGCTCCTCTGTGTGATAAAAATAAACTGTTTAAATTTAGAAACAAAGCTATAAATATGAGGGTGAATCAATGTTCCTAAAAACCTAAGTACTTGAATACTAACAAGTCGCAAGTGAAGAAAATAAAGAAGGGAAAGTAAAGCAATTTTTCATTATTGTTTAATCAAAGTGAATTTTTAAGAGTCATGACATTACCTTTGAGAAACTGCCCTATAGATACCAACCTAAAAAATGCAGGCAGAAAGAATCAGGTTTTTAATTTGAGACATAAAAGTTATCACATGCAAAACACAACAATTCAAACCATGAAGTCAGTTGGGATTTTTTTAATGATTATGTAGAGTCATATGTCATTGAGGCAAAACTGAAAATGTAAATGGGAGACTGTGAAATATTTAGTAGATTTAAAAATATATACTCTTTTTTTGTTTCTACCAATGGGTGGATTAGATGTCTTAGAAAATCTCCTATATAAAACACTTTAAAATAAAGGAGACCAAAAGACTCATAATTCTTTTAGGTATATATCTGAGACTAAACACAATAAGAAAAATCCCTAGAATCCTAAAATGAAGAAAGATGGAACCAAAGTAGCAGCATTATGTTGATGTTTAGGGTTGATGAAGTCATGAGGCCAAGAAGAAAGTTGGGAGTTGGAATTGAGAAACACTTCACATGAAACTAAGACTTTCAAAAGCCTATGCTATGCGTAAACGAGTGAGTCTTGAAAAATAGTCTAATTACAAGCCCAGGGAATTAAGAAAATTTACCCGTGTTGGGAGTCAGAGTGTGAGTTGGAATAAAGAATTCTTCGTAATCACCATTTTACCAACCTGTGGTTTCGGGTTTAACTATAAACTATAGGTAAAATCAAAGAAACTCGAGGTCAATATATTTTATTAGAGTTGGCCTGGACTGTTTACCCTAGACACCAGCCAAAAGCAAATATGTATTCTCTCTGAATATACTTTCATCTCAAGGCTTTCAGTGTTTCCACAGAAAGTACATACCAAAGTTGTAAACTATAAATGAAACGAGTCGACATAATGAATCAGGAAGAGCAACAAACAGCAAAAACAGACATCTCCCAAATAAAAGGTTGGAAACAAACTATAAACTATCTATTTATATTTGGAAAATAATAACATGTAAATATGTTCTCTGTATAAAATGCTCAAGGAAATTAAAATGGTGTAGGAAGTAAGAAAAAAGTACTATCAAAATAAGAGGGAGAGCTCACTATAATATCTAACAAAAAGAAAATAAAAGATATTAAAAACTCAACGTAAAATAAAATAGCAAGTTAAATACACAGTTGAAGATACAAATTTGTATCTGAGCACAAAAAGAGGTGGAAAATATAAAAGATGTGTTAAAGATATTAGACATAGGATGACAATGTATAACAAATATTAAATTAGATTCCTAGAAAGAATGAATATACAAAATGGGGCAGGAATATTCAAAGAGATAATGTCTGAAATAACAGATTTTCCAAACTTAATGGAAGATAAAACTCTACTTCAAGAATAATAAATCTCAAGCAGAATTGTATATATGTATGCGTGTCCATGTATTTGTGCGTAGGTACATGTATCTCCATACCAGACATACTCTAGAGAAACTGCAAAATATCATGGATAAAGGCAGATTTTAAAATGTCAGAGATTAAAAAGAAAGAAGGAAAACTTGGCCTACAAAAAAAGCAATTGGACAAACAGCAAGAACAAGGGTGGAAATAAAAAATACGTACAATGAGTGTTCAAAATGCTGAGAGAAAGTAATGTCAACATAGGATTGTATACTCAGCTAAACTAGTATCAAAGAATAAAGCAAATATAAATTTCAACACAACTTGAGAGAGCTTATTACGAGTGAACAGTCAGTAGAGGACTTCTGAAAAATGTATTTTAGGAAAAAAAGGATGAAAGAGCTGAGATGAAAAAAGAAATTTTAAATAGAAAAATTGGTAACTATGTGGGCAAATCTAAAAATATAGCAGTATTACAACATCTAATTTCAGAAGCTGAAAAAATAGGTGTTACCAAAACACTCGAAAAATAGCAGGTATAAAAATAGGAGGTAATAGTGTTAAATCATTATAATATCTTTGGATTATTTTGAGAAAGATGATAAACATATTAACATTAAATTGCTAAATGTGTATGTGTTAAAATTTTAAAGATTTTCTGTAAAAGGTGAGAAAGCAAGTATAATAGTTGAGGAGATATAATAGGATAATAATAATAATTATGTATCCAAAAGAAGAACTGAAAAACTAACATAGAAAATGCAAAACAGATCCCACAAAATAGTATGAATAAAAAAATACAAATATACCAGTAATGACATGAAATGTAAATAGACTACTCTTGACAATTAAAGGATGGAAAATTTCTGCTGTGTGTTATTTACAGGAAACATACTTGAAATACAAAATGTGAAGTTTGAAGTAGAAGTATAAACCAATAAGGTTATTATAAGCAAGAAAAATTACAGCCCGGTCTCTCATAGGCAAGATGCAAAATCAATTTTAAAAGTATTGTAGATCTAATTGTGACAGATAAAGAAATTAAAGATTCTAGATTTTTAATATACGAAAACACACTCATGACTTTGGGTTAGAAAAACATTTCTTAAGGAAGACTCAAGGAAGCACTAACACTAAAATAAATGACATATAAATTGCATTATATTACAGTTAAAAACCTGCTTATGAGGAAAGGTCGTCAAGAGAATGAAAAAGCAAGCTTCAGATTAGAAGTTCTCTGTGATCCATAAATCCAAGAAAAGACTCTCCCACAAATTGAAGACAAAGAGATATCATCCAATTAAAAATGGTAAAAGATGGAAAAGCATGTACCACAGTGAATGTCCATACTTCCAATGGCCATAAGTGCTCAATATCATTAATTATTAGAGAAATGGCAATTTAAATAACAGAACTATAAGTATGATCACCTACTAGTATGGGTTAAAATTTTAAAAACTGAAAAGTATTAGGAAGATGTGGAGTCCCAGGGACCATCATATACTGCTAATGTGAGAGTAAATTGTCACAAACATTTAGAAAATCCCTCAGTATCTACTGAACATACACATATCCCATCACCTAGCAGTTCCATTCATAGGTAGAAACCCAAGAGTAATGGATTTATGCGTACACCAAAGCATGTACTGAATATGATCATAGAAGCATTATTCAAAATGCCACAAAAGTAGAAACAACCCAAGTATGTATCAACAATAGAACAGACAAATGTGGTATTCTCATACAATGAATACTACATAGTACTGAAAATAACAACATGAATCAATCCCACAGACATTATATTGAGTTAAAGAAAAATACAAGTGTATATACTGTATTACTCCAATAATATGATGTTCAAAACAATTAAAATTAATCAATACTGACAAAAGTAGGAATAGAGATTGTGTTTGGTCTTGACTAGGAGGAGTAATGACTAGGAAGAGATAGGAAGCATCCAAGATGCTGATGTGACTCTATTTATTGATCTGGTTAATTGTTATCAAGGTAAACTCACTTGTAAAAATCTATCAAGCTATAAATTTGTGATTTGTGCATTTAAAATATATTTAAAATACAATTTTATTTGTTGGTTGGTTTTAAAGAAACTTTAGCTTTTAATTTTATGGGTACATAGTAGGTATATAGATTTATGGGGTGCATGAGACATTTTGATACAGGCATACTGTGTGTAATAATCACATCAGGTAAATGGAGTATTCATCACTTCAAGAATTTATCATATCTTTGTATTATAAATGTTCCAATTATAATCTTTCATTCCAATTGCAATCTTTTAGTTATTTTTAAATGTACAAGAAGTTATTGTTGACTGTAATTACCTTAATATCTCTTGTCTTCTATCGTTTGACTTCCTGCTGGTGCCTCCCATTGGCTGAATCCATTGAGAAACCAGAGAGAAGGGAGCCAAATTGATGGAGTCAGTAAATGTTCAGCCTGCCAGGGCACTAAGCAGGGCCACTGAGAAGTGGCCAGAAAAGACCACACGAATGAGTAAATTACAACTAAAATAAACATACAATGGTATATCATACACCATTACAAATTAGAGCTATAATGCTAATTCATGAATCATACAAAATACACAGACAAAATAATGAGCACAAAAGAGAACTCCGAAAACAAAATACAGTGTAGTATAGATTTTCATAAATTCTTAAAATATAGAAAAATATTATTTATTGTTTGGGGAAGCATTTATGTAGTAGAGGGAATAAACAAATGCTTACAGATAATAAATATCAAATTTAGGATAATTTTTTCTGGGAACATTGATGCGGAATGTGATTACAAAGGACTTTAACTGTATTTGTAATGTTTTCTGTCTTAGGATACATAAGCAGTACATAGGCATTTATTAAATCACTCTTCACATCTTTATGAATACCTAAAATATTTTACAATAAAAAGCAACAAGAAACAAACTACCACTCATAATTCAGCATTATATCATTATTAATATCTAACTAATAAAAGTCGTTAATTATATTAGTCAACTAATATATAACACTAAAATATATTAGTTGACACTTTCATATCTATTTACTATAATAATTTTATATGGTATTACTATAATTAGAAACAAAAAACTATTGCAATATATATAGATGTACATATATATTTATATATATTTTGTGGGGGAGGCTGAGGCAGGAGAATCACTTGAACCCAGGAGGTGGAGGTTGCAGTGAGCAGAGATGGTGCCACTGCATTCCCGGCTGGGTGGCAAAGTGAGATTTGGTCTCAAAAAATATAGATATAGATTACAGATATAAATATAGATATATACATGTATATATCTATATATATACACACACAGATACAGATACATCTATAGCTCTACAGATATATACACTATATATATATTTTTTTTTGACCCCTTATTCAAATTTAATTGCCTGTGCTGAGCAGGCCCTATTAATAGAAAATATCCTTTGAGTTCTTTGTTACAGGACTAGGGACCATTTTTGGAGTTTTCTTTTTTGAGCAACTATGTGCAATTGTGAAGTTACTTAGGGATATTAAGGCAGCATGTGGCTTTCAAACAGCAGAGCTAAATGGTCTACACAGAAATTTAATCCTGAACTGCAACTTCATCAGCTTAGTACTCTCAGAAACTGAACTCACTTTAGTGAATATGTACATCCTGAATGATATTTTTATTGTGTGATGTTTATATCTGTTTATATAGATATTAAAGATATACGTAATTAAATGACTATTCTTATTTGTATTTCTTGCAAGTTATTTAATGTATCTGCTTTCCTTCTGAGGAGTACTTTTAAGTCTTTTTTCTAATTATTTGCAATTTTAGAATTTAATTCCTTAGTTCATATCCTTATCCTTGAAATAATACCTAACAGAGCTGTCCTTTATTTTGTAAGCACAACAAAGCCTATACATTGTGTAATCCCGGAGGCTTTCTGATGAGTGCTGCACAAGTCGAGGTCCATTTAACAAATATGATCTCATGCGCTGTCAGCATATGTGTCCTCACTATAATTAAAATGCAATAACAAGAAATGCATGGCAAATGAGTTTTAAACCTCCACCGACATAAGAAATAACTTCTCTCCTCCAGGGTCAATTGAACCACATTTCTCACTTATTTTGCCCTCTGTCTCCACATAGATCTATAATACTGAAAAAAAAATTCTTTCTTATTACAGAGCAACACTATAATAAATTAATTTCATTGCTCAAGCTAGGTACTTTTAAATATTACTATTTCTATGGCAATCCTCCTTCCATTTATTTTACTGGAGACTATCTGCAGTTTTTTTATTCAAACTGCATTCGTAACGTTATCAAGTGCAAGCAAATTGTGACTAAACCAATTATAGCATGGCAATTCTTCAATTAATATTCTTAAACAATGAGAATAATTTCAAAAATGCTATAGCCTTTTCTCTCAGCATGAGTAGCATCAATTCACTGTGTCTCCTGATGACAAACCCTGATGATAAAAAGTGGGAAAAAAATCAGAATCTAAACATTTGGCTTCAAAAAAACTATAGCAGAAACTTGGATTTTTAAAAATTATAGATTGGTATTTGTTCAGCCAGCACATTTGGATATAAGCAGATTTTCTTCCTTCCTATTGCTGTTTATGTGGCAGGTACAAATAGTCCCTCCTGCATAAACATCTATGGCAGCTAAAGCATTCCAACTTCGAAATTGAATTTATTTATATGACACTCTTCTTTTTAATAGTGCAAAGCATTTTCACTTTCATAGATATAATTTTCTATAATTTCTTCATTGAAACAGCATCATATACACACATCTTTGGTTTGAATAGACAAAAAATATCATTTTCTATTTGTTTCCTTAGAGAAGTAGTTGTAGTTTTTATTATTGTTATTGGACATTATATGTTATTTTCTTACCTCAAGAAGAAACATTTTATGGTCTAGCTTTTAAAATTCAGTTTTTAGACTATTTCACATGAGAATTGTTTAAAAGAACAAAGGAAGGGAGGAAAGGAGGGAGGGAGGAAGGGAAGGAGGGAGGGAGGAAGGGAAGGAGGGAGGAAGGGAGGGAGGGAGGAAGGGAGGGAGAGAAGAAGGAAGAAAGGAAGGAAGAAAGGAAGGAAGGAAGGGAGGAAAGTGAAGGAGGGAGGGAAGGGAAGGAAAGAGGGAAGGAGGATGAATACATTCAACATGACTGAGATCAATATATTAGGTACATGTTACCTAGTGTTTTAAGAAAAGAAATAAAGACTATCATATTTCTTTGTGTTTCCCATGTCAGCTATTCTTCATCAACTACTACTACATTATACATTAATAATTTTTAAGAACCTGGTACTTTTTTTAACACCTAGTAGAAATGCTATAAATAGTTTATAAATGATAATAAAGCTCTTAGAGTTTTAAAATTTATTTCAGAAGAAATGATTAGTAATTACTTCTTTTTGCTTTGTAACTGAAGTTTTTGGAAACTAAAATGAGTTCTTTAATTGAAAATTTTGAATAAGACAAATTAACTGAAATTAATTCACAATATTTAACATACTTTGTAATCTATTGCACATTCCTATTTAATTATGTCTTTTTTGTTTACTGGTCTTTACCAGTAAGATTCATTTATGTGATTTTTGTCTTAAGGTCATATATAGTGATGGAAGTGCCTACGGTGTATACAATGTTCCCACAGTGTAAGAGGAGCCTTATTTATCTACACAAGCAATACACTGGCCAGTATTACCTCGTATATAGTAACATATTATCTAAAATGAGTTACACATTTCTCCCATGTTCAAGGTACCATTCTAGAGGCCAAACATAGATAATTTAGGCGTGGTCTTTGATACTAGGAGTTTATAATAAATCAAGGGAAACAAATGTTAAGGAATTGATGCATGCTCTAATAACATTTTGAGTTATGTTCTGTGGATTCACTAAGGGTACCATTAATTAAAGAAGGCAGGGAAGGCCTTCCCAGCAGGCCATACGTGAGCTGAACCTTGAGGAACAAGCAAAAAGGAGGAGTTTGATGGAAATGAGGAAGTTTTTCAAAGTTCAGTCACTGTGGACCATATGCATGACCTATGTTAATACCTATGGTTATAGTTACTTCATATTTTCCTTCATATGATTCAAGTTTTATTAAATTTTAAATAAATGTGCTTAAAAACAAAGCATGTTAGGACTTCCACAAGTGAAAACCCAGTATCATCTGGCACAATGTAAAGGTGAAGTTGAAAAATAGATGTGTTGAAAACAGAAGAAAATGTTATATTTTACATAGTTTCTGTTGCTACCAAAGACTGTTCTGCAGGTCTGCATCTCTTGTTACGAAGATAATTTAACAGAAGGAACAGGGACAAAATAGAAGAGATACAAAAAAAAAAAAAAAAATGCTGCTATGGACTGATTGCGTCCCCCTACAGTTCATAAGTTAAACCCCTAACCTCCCATGTGATGGTATTTAAAGATGGGATCTTTAGGAAGTAATTAAGTGGGATGAGGTAATGAGGGTGGGGCCCTCAGGCTGAGATGAGTCCCTTTATAAGAGACACTTAAGTCGTCTTCCTCCCCACCCCCACTCCATATGAGGACACAGTGTAAAGGTGGCTGCCTGCAAGCCAGGAAGAGAGCCCTCACCAGACCGTTCATTCTGACACCTTGATCTGGAACTTCTAGCCTCCAGAACTGGGAGAAAAAAAATGGATGAATCCTTTCAGTCTATGGTATTTTGTTATAATAGCCCAAGAGGACTAAGACAGATGCCAAGAAAATAAAGGAAAAAAAAATATTTGCCAAGTTGTAATACAACTTGATTTAATGCTATGTGTGTGAACATAATTAGACCTACCAGGTCTAGCTTATGATAAATGAAATGTGTCCTACACTTTTGGAAACTCTATTTTTAAAAACGCCCTCATAAACACAGGTAGAGAGATGTGAGCAAATATCCCATGGTTGGTGGAGAACAAGTGATCTAGTGGTGCAGCAAGTAGCCTTTTAAAGCTTGAACTTTAAGGTATGTGTGGGAGATAATGAGTATATTCATATGAGCATAGGGGGATTTTTCCTGGCCTGAATTATTTAGTTTAGACAAATTTATTAGTTTCATTACTATGTAACAAATCACCACAAGCTTCCCAGCTTAAAACAACACACATTTTGTTACTCAGAGTTTCTGTGGGTCAGGAGTCGAGGCTTTAACATAACTGGATCTTCTGCTCATAGGCTTGCAAGGCTGCAACCAAGACATCAACTGAACTGTATTCTCAGCTGGAACTAGGCTGGAAAAAAAAATGTATTTCAATGCTTACTCAGGTTGTTGACAGAATTCATTTCCTTGTGGCTGAAGGGCCAAGGGTACCAGCATTTTGCTGGCCATGAGTTGAAGCTTCTCTCAGCTAGTAGTGGCTACTCACATTCCTAGAAGCCATCTTAATTCCCAGAAGCTCCCATTGTTCCTTGCCACATGGGCTTTCCCAACATAGCCTGTTACTTAAGCCAGCAAGGAAGACAGTTCCTAGAGCAAGTCCCCAACAGCAAGGCAGCTTTATATATATATATATATGATGTTATATATGTGATATATATTAGTTTTGTATATGTAATATATATTATATAGAACCCAATATCATATGTGTGTGTGTGTGTGTGTGTGTGTGTGTATAATACTGTAACCATTGGAATGGCTATCCTATCACCTTTTATACATTCTATTTGTTAGAGGCAAGTTACAGGTTCTGCCAATACTCAGCAGGAAGAGATTATACCAAGACATGAATACCAGGAAGCAAGGATCATGGAGAGGACCACTGGTAACACTCTAACATGTATCTGGCACAGATGTGTGAAGCAGTTCTCTCCAACTACACACATTGAAATTCTTTGAACTTCAAGTACTAAAAAAGGAATAAATTTTAAAAATCATTGTGTTTATAAATTTGAATGTGAATGAAAATAACAACAAATTACTCAACTCCTGATCCCAAACTTAATTCCAAAGTAGAAAATTACCAGGATACAAGTATAGCATTTATGGGTCTAGAAAGCTTTTAATAGATGTGGTGCTAAAGACTCCTCCTGGATTCTGGGCAGATTGCTGCTGGTACCCATGGCTATTTGGTTACTTTGTTATTATGAGCATATGATAGCCCAGTCCCGTGACTGGGGCTAAGTTTCTTCATACTTCCTCATTTACCTTTCCTCCAGCACCATCAACAGGAAACCATTAGTGAATCTCTTTTTGAAGGAAGAAGAGAAATAAATAGGAAGAGGAAGGATGAGGAGCCACGGAAGCAGGAAAAGAGGAAGAGGAGGGAAAGAGGAGGAAGAGGAAGAAAAGGAAGAGGAGGAAGAGGAATATCACACGCAAAATAAGTTGACTTAATAACAGACCAAAGCCTGCTTATCTTTCCTCAGTTTAATCATAATCAGATAATTACAATTGGAACTTTAAAATACAGCTCACGCCTTGAGAGTCTTTACGTAGACAAGGGCCCTGTTTTGGGTTTGACTGCAGTGCACAAGCATACGAGTTCATCATTTGAGTAATGATGGTGGGCAGGGTGCAGAGCAGTAAAGTGATGGAAGTAAGAGGAGCAGCTGATGTGGAGACCATTTAGGGACAATTGTGATATTATAGGAAGGAATGATCATAAAGTCTGAGCTATTCTGTGGAAATGAAGAGGATAAAATTTGGACTTAAGAAGAAAAGGAGGATGAGAAAGAGAAACAAGCTGACGGTAACATAGACAATCAACAATTATTTGTGGACCTGAACAGGAGAACATGTACTTAAATACAAGAGTGAAGTTCGAGCTGTGGATAGGAAACTGACACTGGCTGATTTGTGGAAACTGTAATTTAGGAATAAAAAAGACAGAGAAAGTGCTAACTCATTTTAAATCTCATATTTTAAAAGACATACTAATAGTCACAATGTACTAACAAGAATTTGAGTAAGAAAAGTAGGAAAAGGGTAGGTAAAAGGATGTTGACATTAGATACTTCAAAGAGAAAGAAGAAAGATTTTGTGATATTGAAGACTTTTAGTTTCTTTCCTTATTAATAAAATAGAGTTCATAGCCAGACCATAGACAAAGACAGATTGGTGATAAGAAGTTAAGCAATGGCAGTATTTCACATATGTGAACAGAAATTTATTAAATCATGACATTTATCTGCTCAGTACTTTGATAACATAGATCTATTCTATTTTTAATCCTGAATAATTTAAAAAATTACTCTACATTAAATATTTAACCTATTCAAAATTATCCTGTCCTAAATATATCAATTAAATGCATACATTATATGCAAGATCACTTTTATTAAACCAAATTAAATATTGAACTAAATTTAATAATTAAACTGGATTTCATATTAGATCAATTTAACACACAGTATAAAAAGTTCAGTTTGTGCAAGAATGAAAGGGTAACAGGAATAAATATTGGATAGGTTAAAAAAGAAATGACTGTGAATTTAGTTAATAAAATATTCAACATTTAAAATTATAAGGTAATATTTATGCGACATATGCACGTATATTTGTGAATGTACGCACGTGTGTATGTGTATCACTGTGCTGATACATGTAAAGATTTTAGATATTATTACCTAAGTAGACCCTTATTCTGGAAATATCTAGATAATCATGACTTCCCAGAATTCCCGGGCACCACCATAGCATGTGTTTTCCCTCCTAAAATGTAGTCAGGTAAAAATAAAAACATAAATTACCTCTTACAATCCCTAATAAGAACTACCATACTCACAATAAAAGAGGAGTTGATACAGTGTCTGAGTAGTTGACTAGCTTCATTTACTCTCCAATTTTATTCATTCATTGAAGAAAAATATTTATTGAGCATTTAGTTGTGCTGGGAACTGTTCTAGGTAGTCAGGAAATAGAAATGAATCAAACACAAACTGTCCTTACTCTTATGGAGTTTCATTTTAAGTCAGCAGGAGGACAAACAAACACATAAGGTGCCATTTGATGACAAGAGATATAAAGAAAAATAAACAGAATAAGGAGGATAGAGATTGACAGGGAAAAAAACAACATTTTATTTAGACTGACAAGGGAAGGCCTTTCTAGGAAGGTGGTATTTGGGCATAATGAAATGAGGAAGAAAGTCTTTCTGACCTGGAAGAAGAGTCACTAATCCTCAGAGCTGAAGATAGCTGCCATGGTTTGAATGTGTCCCCCAAAAGTTCCTGTGTTGGAAACTTTATCCCCAATCCAACAATGTTGGGAAGTAGGGCCTAATAAGAGGTGATCAGGTCATGAGGGCAGAGCCTCATGAATCGATTAATGTCATTATCATGGGAACAGGTTAGTTATCGCAAGAGCAGCTTGCAATGAAGGGAGTCCAGCTCCTTCTGCATCCCACTCTTGCCCTTCTGCATCCCACCCTTCCGCTATGAGATGACCTTGGCCAGATGCTGGGACCGTATTCTTAAACTTCCAAGTCTCTAGAATCGTGAACCAAATACACTTCTGTTCTTTATAATTTACCCAGTCTGCAATATTCTTTTATAGTAGCAGAAAATGAACTAAGACAGTAAATAACTGACTTCTACTATACAGCAGTCTCATATATTTTACCATAAACTTTCAGCATTGCTTGCAAACTGTCCCAAAGGAAAATGTTAAACCTGAACATTCAGTAAGTTTTGAAGATCAAAGACATTCTAGAAAGGTCTCCAAACCCTAAACCCTCATGCAATATCAAATTAGAAATAAGTGTTTACACACATATACCAATGAAATTCAAAGTACAATTGTTTATACATAAAGTTTAAATCAAGGCTAGCCTCCAGTAACTGATATACAGGATTAATGCTATCTTCTGTTTAAATTAAAGTAAACTAGAACCTGCAGTCTATATCCTTTCTAAAATGCAACAGTCCAATTTTCTGTCTTTGTAAGGAGGAAACATCAAACGAGATTGAAACTTCTTTGATGAATGAAAAGCTTACATGGCCTTCCAGTCCTCCCTCTGAACATTCATTCTCACTCTGCTTGCAGTATTTGAAGAAATAAAAGGGTAGAGAATAACACTGAATTTATACCAAAAGCAAGATATTAGCTGGAAATATGTTTGGGGCTAAAGCTCTAAAATAAAGCTGTTTTTCATAAAATCAATTTATCTAAGTTTGCTGAATTCTATTATTGGGATCTATGATTACTTAGATTCTAATTAGTCAATTTTATTATACAACAATTAATTATAACTTCCATTTCTGAAAACTTTAGCAATTATAAAAGGAATCAAACCAACACAATTTAGCTTCAAACAGAGAAAAAATTGGGGTGGCTCAGTATTTTACACATATTCTATTTTCCACTTTATTGTCACAGCTCTTGAAAACACATACTGTATCTCTATCTCATGGATAAGTATAACAGTCAAAGTTAAAACTCTCTCAGTCAAGACCTATCATCTGTGAAACTTGCTTCCCCAGGAGATTCTTCCTTCCCATTGCTGTGACATTTTATCTGGCAAAGCATCTCTGTAACATCTATTTGGTAGCTTTGTTTGTTTGTTCCTAACTAAAATAGTGAGAAACCAAATTTATTCCAGTCAAATAAAAACCACTTGCCTTGTCAGCTTACTGCTATTGCTGTATGTCCTTGATCTGAGAAGAAAGTATTGTTCTTTACTGGATCCCCCATACTATTAAAAGAGTGTGTGGCTTGCTATAGGTACTCCAAAAATTGAATTCAAATGAACTGCACTAAATTACCTGGAAGCCCATACTATCTTTACCTCTTCAAGCCCCATTGCTTGCACCTGACGTGATTTTTGCCAAACATCATTAAATAACATTTGTCTTATTTTATATATCCTAGTATTCACTTTTTCATCTCAATAGAATAAATCTAATGAAAGTGGTAAAACATGTCCTAAAGGTAAATATGTCTTAACTATTGCTGCAAAAACTGTCTTCTCTTTCTCTTAATATCCCTTGATTTGCCTTGCAATACATGAAATACATAACTGTCTATAATCTACACATGCTTTCCACTACGCCTTCTTGATTATATTTTGTTTACAACAAAATAAAATAATTTAAATTACATTTGAGTGATTCTCCAGGATAATAATTCCTGATACCAACTTCTTGCCAAATTCAAAAACAACAAGTGTTTTTAAACAGAACTAAATTTCTGTGTTCCTGTTTGCTGTTGTATACATGTTTTTAAAATATAGCAGCCATGCATTATTTTCTTCTATCTACTTTTGTAATATGCAAGATGATGTTATGCAAGCTGCAGGTACACTGTAAAAAAGATTTATTTATGCAGCTTTGAAGTGGAAATAAATAGCTCTCCTTTGGAGGTTTAAAAAGAAATTTTAATTTGTTTATTTGATGATATTTTCACAATTGTATAGTATTATTTAGCAGTGACCAATATTATTTTTAATGCAAAATCTTTATTGTAGTAAAAAATGAGATATTTGAACTTGCTCTGCTCTGATCAGTATAAGTCATTGATTGGAATGTGAAACAAGTTAGGACATACATTTAGGCTATATTTAGGCTACAGTTGTCCTTTTTTAATTTTACTCCTCAATTTAAAGGGAAAGTTGGATCATAGCCATATTTTTTCTTGAAAATGGGACAATGGCTTTTGGAACACTGGGTAGAGACAGAAAAACAATTCAATAATTAGGCATTCTTACAATCATTTGCTAAGCTGAACTTTTAAAAGCAGACTTATAATTTAATTTTCTACCTATATACACACACTGACACACTGTTGTTTATGTGAGGTTTCAACATTTCTTTCTCCTTCCCTCCCTCCCTTCCTTCCTTCCTTCCTTCCTTCCCTGTTTTGAAACAAGGCCTTACTCTGTCACTCATGCTGGAATGCAATGGTGTGATCTCGGCTCACTGCAACCTCTGCCTCCAGGGCTTAAGTGATACTCCCACCTCAGCCTCCCCAGTAGTTGGAACTACAGGCACGTGCCACCAAACTCGGCTAATTTTTGTATTTTTTGTAGAAATGGGGTTTCATCATTTGCCCAGGCTGGTCTAGAATTCTTGGGCTCAAGCAATTCACCTGCCTCAGTCTCCAAAGTGCTGGGATTACAGACATGAGCCAGTATCTCTTTCATTACCCTAGATATGTGCAAGTCCCAAGACAATGTCCTGTGAAGACTTCATTGTGTTACCAAATCGCAACAAGTATTGTATGAGCAACAAAGTCATAGTTATTCCATTGCTACAAAAGTAGTGGAAAAGAAGAATATCAGATATTTCGAATATCAGATATTTCAAATATCACCAGCAGAATTCTTTTTCCTTTGGTGTGATATTGGATCATGGCTGTCAATTCTTCATGACTTTCCATAAATATATTTATACATTCACACCTTCAGCCATATGACTTTATAGTTCTCCCACTAAAGGCATGGTATATTTCTCTGTTTCACTAATGTTGGGATTGTGACATACTTGGTCAATGGAATGTGGGAGAAGTGAGAAGGTGCTAGTTCCAGACAAAAGCCACAGAAGATATCAAATATTTCTGCTTATCTTTATTCACTCCAGTGATTCACTGTGCTGAGAACAAGTCTCAGGTAGCTGCTGGTCCATGAAGAATAAAAAAGTACATGGAGCATACTTAGCCAACTTCAGCATGGACACAAGCTGAACAGTGTCCTAAAGCAGGGCTGTATCTGTTGACCTTCAGGCCAAAGGCTAAGAAAAAAGAATGCCTATTATTATAAATCACTGGTTTATTTCAGTTGTTATACCACATTGGTGCAGCAATAGCTGACTATACAGATACTTTGTCCACAATAAGAAAAGAAACAAAGCAAAATAAACGCTTCTCAGAAACAATAGCTAATTTAATAATACAATAATATAAGGATAGCCTGTTATTTTAATAATGAAAATTATGGCATTTTAGATGCTAAGACCTCTATGAATAGACCTAAATACAAGGAACAGTTTGACTATAATCTCCATTTGAATACAAAACAAAGGATTGGGTTATAGACACATTTACAAACAAACACATGAGGCTAATTGGGGTTCATTCTCCAGCATCAATAATTATATAATCTACAAGGCCCTTGGAAAATATAAATTAAGATAGCCATATTTGGCTGAAGGAATCTTTGAAAATTTTGCTTACCTCATAGCATACTTTTAATGCCCGGGAATCAAGTAATGCCTCATCTCAACCTAACTCAAACATTTTACTTTCTCCAAACTTGTATAACCTTCAAAATTACTGTAACTTTTTACATCTCCTCCCATTATTTGATTTTCTTCACCACAAAAAATCTTCTTATGACTAAGAAAAGTGTCTACTTAGAGGGAAGATTATTAGGAGAACGCAAACATTTACCTCTTCTTTGAGGACTACCTTTACTATGACTTCCAGAGAAGAGAGAGAGAAAAAGGAAAACAGAAAGATTTTTTAGATATTTTTTCTATTTCTTCCTGAAAACCAACTGCAATCATATATGTATATATGTCCCTGGATTCTATGAAACAACAGTACCCTTAAAATAAATATTCCCCTTTGCTTACGAAATACTGTATGTATTTTGAATCGTATTCCTGCTACTTGAAACTAATTGATATAGAAATTACTTCCAGGAGTGGAAACTGCAATTGACAGACCTTAAAATATAAAACTGGCTCAAGTCAAAACATACAGGACTGATTCTAATCCTTCTCATGAGAGATAATTTATTTAAAATATCTTCTTCAGTTCCTTAACAATTAAACTAAATGCTCTACAAGACTTAGTGAAAAAAAGGTCAGAAAGGTAGAGTATATTTATATTTTCTATATAAACTGTAATCAAAGCCAGTCCTCAAAATAACTAAAATGTAGTAGCAAAGGAATTATCTATGTTTCCTAAGCTCTTCTGCCATAGTCAGAGATCTAAGCACTGATGACATTTACATGATAAAAAGTCTCACTGAAACCAAGCAATCTCAAACTCTACAGCACTCTAAAGCCAGTGAACAAACTGGAGACTTTATAGGCTTAGGAATGGAAATGAAAATGCCTAGGAAAACCAAAATACCAAGAAAACTTCAAATTGCCTAAAACGACAAAGTTACACAAATAAGAGATGTCACCCTTAGATAGATTAGGAAAAATGTCTCCCACTATGACTACACAAGCCTGTGGTTTCCTGTGTTCTGAAGGACAAACCATTAATCAAAGCACAAATTTGATACACAGAATTCATTGTCCTGGTTCTAAGAATTAGAAGTCATTCAGATGTCCAGTCTTGACTGTGGGCTTGAGAACAATGATTCCACTTGCTAATGAAGATCTCAAAAAAAGAAACTGATGGGCACCCAATTATAGCTTGGATGTAAATCTCATACTCACTAAATAAAGAGTGGTAACTGATTAAAAATTCAAGCAATATTCAGGCACTAGTGTTTCTACTAACAGTAAATGAACCATAAGGACAGCACAATAAATTCTAACTGAAAACCTTCTTAGTACCAACCTTCAAAAACAATGGATTTTTTTTTATTTTATTTTTCCTAGAAGACAAAATTGGAGCAATCAGTCTGACTGACCCAGCTGCCACTAAATTTAGAGGATAGGTAAAACTCTCATGATGGGCTCTGCAGCACTTTTACATATCTAGGAATGTATGTATAAAATTAGTGTAACTATCACCCAAATAATGTACATTGTACCTGTTAAATCTTTTATCATCCCTCACCCCCTCCCACCCTTCCACCCATCTGAGTCTCCAACGTCTATTATTCCACATTCTATGTCCATGTGTACATATTATTTAGTTCCCACTTAGAAGTAAGAACATATGCATTTTGACATTCTGAGTTGTTTCACTTAAGATAATGGCCTCCAGTTGCATCCATGTTGCTGCAACACATATTATTTTATTCTTTTTTTATGGCTGAATAGTATTTTATTTTATATATATATATATATATATATACACATATATATGAACATTTTATTTATCTAATCAGCCACTGATGGGCATTTAGGTTGATTCTATATCTTTGCTATTGTGAATAGTGCTGTGATGTACAAGTGCAGGTATCTATTTGACATAATGACTTCTTTTCTTTTGGGTAGATACCCAATAGTGGGATTGCTGGATCAAATGGCAGTTCTATCATTAGTTCTTGGAGAAATATCCATACTGTTTTCCATAGAGGTTATATTAATTTGCACTTCCACCACAGCTCTCTTTATTGGTCTTCCTCATTTTGCTGTGCTTTATTTATAATGTTTAAATTATATCAAAGTACTTCACTTGGACTTTAACATTTTTATACATATTTGCCACATCTGCTAACTAATTCAAATTTTACTTACTCTTTTGGCTATGTAATAGAAATGCAGGATTATAATCAATTGTTAACCTTTAGGTATTTAAAGTCAAGTGAAACTTCTCTATGGGAGGACCTCAATTTTCCACTTAGGCCAAAAGGCAAGTCAGTGATGGAAGAAATTTCTGATTAAAAAATATTTAAGATTCAAAAGAAATCAGGCTAAGGAAGGAAGATATTAAAAGTGAAATGTAATGCTGATTTCAAACACCACTATTATATCCCATAGTGTTGGAAGTTCTGGCCAGGGCAATTAGGCAGGAGAAGGAAATAAAGGGTATTCAATTAGGAAAAGAGGAAGTCAAATTGTCCCTGTTTGCAGATGACATGATTGTATATCTAGAAAACCCCATTGTCTCAGCCCAAAATCTCCTTAAGCTGATAAACAACTTCAGCAAAGTCTCAGGATACAAAATCAATGTACAAAAATCACAAGCATTCTTATACACCAATAACAGACAAACAGAGAGCCAAATCATGACTGAACTCCCATTCACAATTGCTTCAAAGAGAATAAAATACCTAGGAATCCAACTTACAAGGGACGTGAAGGACCTCTTCAAGGAGAACTACAAACCACTGCTCAAGGAAATAAAAGAGGATACAAACAAATGGAAGAACATTCCATGCTCATGGGTAGGAAGAATCAATATCATGAAAATGGCCATACTGCCCAAGGTAATTTATAGATTCAATGCCATCCCCATCAAGCTACCAATGACTTTCTTCACAGAATTGGAAAAATCTACTTTAAAACTCATATGGAACCAAAAAAGAGCCCGCATCGCCAAGTCAATCCTAAGCCAAAAGAACAAAGCTGGAGGCATCGCGCTACCTGACCTCAAACTATACTACAAGGCTACAGTAACCAAAACAGCATGGTACTGGTACCAAAACAGAGATATAGATCAATGGAACAGAACAGAGCCCTCAGAAATAACGCCACATATCTACAACTATCTGATCTTTGACAAACCTGAGAAAAACAAGAAATGGGGAAAGGGTTCCCTATTTAATAAATGGTGCTGGGAAAACTGGCTAGCCATATGTAGAAAGCTGAAACTGGATCCCTTCCTTACACCTTATACAAAAATTAATTCAAGATGGATTAAAGACTTAAACGTTAGACCTAAAACCACAAAAACCCTAGAAGAAAACCTAGGCATTACCATTCAGGACATAGGCATGGGCAAGGACTTCATGTCTAAAACACCAAAAGCAATGGCAACAAAAGCCAAAATTGACAAACGGGATCTTGTTAAACTAAAGAGCTTCTGCACAGCAAAAGAAACTACCATCAGAGTGAACAGGCAACCTACAAAATGGGAGAAAATTTTTGCAACCTACTCATCTGACAAAGGGCTAATATCCAGAATCTGCAATGAACTCAAACAAATTTACAAGAAAAAAACAAACAAGCCCATCAAAAAGTGGGCAAAGGATATGAATAGACACTTCTCAAAAGAAGACATTTATGCAGCCAAAAGACACATGAAAAAATGCTCATCATCACTGGCCATCAGAGAAATGCAAATCAAAACCACAATGAGATACCATCTCACACCAGTTAGAATGGCAATCATTAAAAACTCAGGAAACAACAGGTGCTGAGAGGATGTGGAGAAATAGGAACACTTTTACACTGTTGGTGGGACTGTAAACTAGTTCAACCATTGTGGAAGTCAGTGTGGCGATTCCTCAGGGATCTAGAACTAGAAATACCATTTGACCCAGCCATCTCATTACTGGGTATATACCCAAAGGATTATAAATCATGCTGCTATAAAGACACATGCACATGTATGTTTATTGCAGCACTATTCACAGTAGCAAAGACTTGGAATCAACCCAAATGTCCAACAATGATAGACTGGATTAAGAAAATGTGGCATATATACACCATGGAATACTATGCAGCCATAAAAAATGATGAGTTCATGTCCATTGTAGGGACATGAATGAAATTGGAAATCATCATTCTCAGTAAACTATCGCAAGGACAAAAAACCAAACACCGCATGTTCTCACTCATAGGTGGGAATTGAATAATGAGAACACATGGACACAGGAAGGGGAACATCACACTCTGGGGAGTGTTGTGGGGTGGGGGGAGGGGGTAGGGATAGCATTAGGAGATATATCTAATGCTAAATGACGAGTTAATGGGTGCAGCACACCAGCATGGCACATATATACATATGTAACTAACCTGCACATTGTGCACATGTACCCTAAAACTTAAAGTATAATAATAATAACAAGAAAAAGAAAGGACCAGATGGTTGTAGACATGGCACATGTGTACATATGTAACAAACCTGCAAGTTGTGCACATGTACCCTAGAACTTAAAGTATAATAATAAAAAAAATTTAAAGAAAAGAAAGGACTTGGCTGAGAATACATGCACCTGAGATGTGGATTCAGCTGTTACTCTACTTAGGTCCTAAAGGTTAAACAAGATATTTATGTATTTATTGTCTCAATATCTTCACCAAAAAAGAGGTGTGGGTTGAGGAATGCATCTTTATCTGGGTGTGAGGTTGTTACTGGGACTAAGAAGCATTTAACACAAGGAATAATGTTAGTATTGACAAGTTAGGGCAAGTAAACTTGGAAGGCACATTTGATCTTTTGTATTTACCTGAGGATGGATATTTAATGTAGAAATACTTGGGTCTCATAATAGAAAGCCTCCTAGGACAGGTGACTATTTCCTACCAAGTTTTTAATGCTCTTATTTTCAGTGTTTAAGATACATATTAAAGTTTTGTGGCAATGAAAGAAGTCCATGTCTAAAGCAGTAAGAAATTAGTCCAGGAATAATAAAGTGAATTCCAAAGTCTAAAATTCGAATGGGAAAGTATTTGTGGTATATAGAGCAGTGGGACACAACACGCCGATGTGTCCAAGTCTAGAAACAGCAGAATCGGAAGTCCCAATACTGAGAGGATGCAGTTGTGAGTATTGCAAAAGTGAACTCAGCTTGCTATTGGCAGATTACATTTTATTAGGTAGTAAAGGGTATCCCAGGGAAAGAGTCAATAAGAAAGTAAGAAATACAGAGCTCTATAGAAATCAACAATGGGATACAGAATTGAGACATTCGGCATAAGAGTAAATTTATAATAGAAATACTATTGAAAAACAAAGCATTTTTAAAAAACTGTGTGACAAACAGACGAGCAGGGGATACATAGTACATCTCATGGGCCTTCCATTAGAAAAGTTGGTCAGAGGAAAGCCAAAAAGAGAGGTGGCAATAGGAGGGCAGCGTGAAATTAATTACATAGCAGAATAAAAGGATCATCCTCTCATAGGATCAGCAAGCAGGGCTGATCTGCATTTTAGATAATTAATCCTAGTGAGGTCTAAGATCCAAGTTCTTCCATTCAGGCACTTATCCTGGAAATGAGTGAAATACTAAAAATTTTACTAAGTCAAATATCTCATGATGTCTTCTTCTATTTCCTCTTTAAGGTGTAACACAATTTTAAGTGAATAAATACACCCTGAATCAAGGGAAATGAGGAACAAAGCATCTGTACATTGTGTAATCCTTGCTGATTGCTGAACCTTTGGGCCAATTCTGTGTTTCACAGAATTGTGGTGATTCCAATAGGAGATTTTCGTAGCCTCATAAGAACTTATAGTAATCAAAGAGGTTTTTCTTCTCCTGTAAAAATAAGACCGAGTTGGGAGGGAAGGATGTGAGGACAGGAAAAATCTTTCACCTTAGTGTTACTGAGGGCCAGTTTCCCATTAATAGGCTAGTCCTGCAGCACCAGTTCATTAACCATGAATGCTTTGTTTCTTCACAGAATGTTTTGCAGCCCTGATGAGCTTGGCTTTGAGTGCCTCCCCAGAGGAGGGAAGACTAACTGATGGGAACACAGCAGGCTAAGCCTATGTGTTCTAAGGAAAGTGTACAGTTGCTAATAAAGTGTTTGGATTTTTCTTTTCTTCTTTTCAGGTGCAGAAAGCTCTGGGGACCCTGATGTGCTGCTTGATATTTTGATCTCAGTCTAAATCTATGCAGTTTTTGTGCATCTAAAATTAGGTCTTCAGGAGAATGTATTACTTGATGTGTATTCAGAGAATGTAGAAGTAAAATAAGAGCATTTTATGAAAAAAAATGATAGAAGTAAGTGAATCTGCAATGACCTTACACCCAAAAGAGATAGAATCATAGGGTCTAACATCACTGAATGAGACCTCAAGAGGCCAACCGCCCATCTCATTCATAGACAACATCTCAGAAGGCTGCATCCCCTTGAATACATACAATGATTAAAAAAAAAAGTCCCCACCTCTCAAGATAGTTCTTTTATTTTAAAGCCATTTCTAATTATTCTCTTATCAAAGCACCAGTCTCAGATTTGCTATTTGGGGTCCATAATACAAATCTAATTCCTAAGCCATTTTTTTCCGTCAAATTTTGGAAAACATCATGTCCTCTGTCAACATTATTTCAGATTAAAGAACCCCAATTCTTGTGGCATCTCTTGTAATATACTCTTTTAAGTCTTAGAAACCTTGTGCTAGCATATTAGTTAGGACAGTTCGGTTGCATGTGACTGAAATCCAGTGAAAACTAGTTAGGCAATGAGAAAAATGTATTACACATGTGCTAGTATGTTTCGCAAAATCCAACAATTTTGAATCAATTATTCTCTGAAATTTTTTAGTAATAAAGGTTTCTTTTTAAATATGATGAAAAATGGGCTCAGTAATTTCTGACTAGTTCAAAGAAACATTTATGGATTATCTCCTCTTTTTTGACTAGCATATGTCTACTAATGCAGTAGTTCTCAACCAAGCCATTGCAGGAGTAAAGAGTGTTTTATATGTGAATTATTTTCTCATTGCCTGGATGTACTACTGGCTGTATTGGGTAAGTCCTATGGATCCTAAGTCTCTTGTCAAACAGAGACTGCTCTGCACAGTGAAAAATTATCCTACCCAAAACCCAGTAGCCCACCCATGAAGAAATGCTGTTAATATACTCAAGGGTTTTGGAGCTAAATCACAATGTTAACACAAAATTCACTTGCTGTAACCTCCTCAACTCTTTTTTATGTGAAATTTCACTAAGTGCAATCTCTATCTTACTAATTTGGCAACTGAACTTTTGATTCCAGTTGCAGGTTTGTATTTTAAATTCAATTTTAGTTATTGTTTACCAATTACTTCAAGCTATTATTATTACTTTTTTAAATCTTGAGTAAGTCATTGTAGGGATACTATAAAGTAGTGGCTAGGACATGGGCTGTAAATCAGACAGACATGAGTTTAACTACTCCTTCTACCGTCTTTTAAGACGGGTGACCACGGGCATAATAATTAACCTCTCAAATAATGCATCTACCAGATGAGGATATAATGATTAGCTCATCCTTTGGCTGTAAATATAAAATGAAAGAGCCTAGGATAAAACTGTCCAATGTACCGTGACAGTTACACTGGTAGTCCTAATTATGATGATTCATAACTTTCATGAAAATGCCTTATATAGATTCCCTTCATCATTGATATGAATGTTTTCATATACCTGTACCATGTTCACAAGAGGCCTCTAGTTATAATGATCTTATTCCATTAATCCCCAGAAGAGATCCTTAACATAATAGGCAACAGTTTTGTTGTCAATTATTTTCAGCTCTTAGGTCATAAATTGTCCATTGTGTATGTTTCTTCAGCTTTAGTTCCGCTTGCAGCATGTCCTGCCATTCCTAGTCTTAAATGAATCCCCTTCTTCTAGAGAAGAAGCAAAATTTGTTTCATGTAATTCTGAATTCGTGCTTTTCCAATGAAAAGCTAATTAGAAGAGTAAAGTTGCAAGTTTTTAAAATTAATCTATTCTCACATATATTTTAAAGTATTCACAGATATATGAAAATGTAGGCATAATTATTGCTCTTCATATGCAATCTTCAAATGTAATCATTTACATTCCCACATCAAAGATTATTGACTAGGCAGCTATCTGTGGATCCAAATAAATCATTAAATTCAGCCAAGCCCTGAGGCAGCATAGATCATTGGTAGAGCACATTGCTTAGGACCTAAATGAAATAGACCTATGTTCAACACATTTGTTGGGGGGTGGAAGGGGGAGAGAAAAGACTTGTAAATCTTGCTCAGATTTAAAGAAAAATAAAATAAACATTTGAAGATCCAAGTATATATCTGTGTCCTGACTTGGTATCTTTGAAGCAATGAGAGAACTCGATTTGAAAAAGTCCAACCAACAGCAGGCTTATGGTAGGTTTCCTTAACCCTCCCATGGATAGACACGCCAGATGCGCAGCTGCAGCTACTACTACGTTTTTTAGAGATGCCCCATTTGGGTCACACAGGAAAATGTGCGTTTCCCATGTCCTGAGAACATAGTAGTACAGAGAGCTCCATGTCAACATAGCTCATTAGACCAATTAAGGGTATGACAGGGAGGAGAATGTGGGAGAAGGATGTCCTGCCACACTGCATGTGGCTGCACATGTGTGCTGTCCCCAGCCTGGACCCAGTGACTATGCAGGAAAATACATGCCTGAGAGCTATGGATGCCCCCAGGTGATTCCATCATCTGTTCCTTTTTATAATAATTCCTCTCTTATCTTTTAAGTTTTGTAAGAATTCATCAAACAATAGGTACTAGCTCCTGGGAAGGTATAGGGTTATAAAATTTTAAAAGTGCAGTTTATGCCCATAGATTAGTAGAAAATTAAAGATTTCAGGGTCTTCCATATGTAAAAGCTCTACCTCTAAGCCACATCAATTTGTTCTTTCTGATATGTACCTTATTGTTTACATGTGGAAAAATTTGTGAAGCATTATATATTAGAGCAGGAAGAGATGTTTTGAAACCTAACTTGGCTGTCATACAATTTTGCATGATCCATATTCTAGTAATAATTAGTGAAGGTCTATTGAAGATCTATTTCTTTTTTTTTTTTTTTTTTTTTTGTGATAGAGTCTCGCTCTGTCGCCCAGGCTGGAGAGCAGTGGTGCAATCTCGGCTCACTGCAAGCTCCACCTCCCAGCTTCACGCCATTCTCCTGCCTCAGACTCCCTAGTAGCTGGGACTACAGGTGCCCGCCACCACACCCGGCTAATTTTTTCTGTTTTTAGTAGAGACAGGTCTTCACCGTGTTAGCTAGGATGGTCTCGATCTCCTGACCTTGTGATCTGCCTGCCTTGGCCTCCCAAAGTGCTGGGATTACAGGTGTGAACCACCGCGCCCAGCCTGAAGATCTATTTCTTAGTACTCTGGCTTCCTTGAAGCCCACAAATCTCTGATACGGATCGTTTTACTTTACATTTAATAGATAAAGTAAAAAGTTTTAAAAAACCTATTTAGGTGAGCAAAGGAAAATACCTTGCCCAAGATCACAGAGTAAGATGTCTAGATTAGTAATTGTGACAGTCACATGCTATACCATATTAAGAATGTATATATACACGTATATTTATATATACGTACAAATCAAAAATATTTTCACTTGATACTTTAAAACTTACCTTTAAAATGTTATATAGGCAAACATTCTATTTGAGTACATGCTTAGCATATATTTATGTTAACATTATTTGAAATAATTATTCAGTAGTAGCTAACTGAACATAGTGTTTTAAAGTCTTCAGAGTATTTTTGCATGTACTGTCATATTCCATGCCAAAAACATACTACTAATAATAATTACTTTTTATCATTAAGAATTCTGCTAGGCTAGAGCATGCTAAATTAATCAAAGCAGATTTGATCTTCACATTTCACAAAGAAAGTAACTAAGAACCTACGATCTAAAATAACCTGCCCAAGATGACAGGGCAAATAAGCAGCAGCACAAGCGCAGGCTCTAATCCAAATCTTCTGGCTTCGAGGCACGTGTGCATGGGAATATATGAGTAATAGAGATTTGATACGTTATGGAATTTATACACTTGATCACCTTTCTCAGCCAGCAAGAGATGTATCAGAAATTACTATAAGCCTGTAAAATAGCTTGTACCCACTTAAATGTTGTATAAAATGTTTAAAACTCAACAACAGCATGGATCTTAGAAGTTTCCATTTCTGCTGCACACTTTAGTCATGAGCTTTCCCTTTACCATGGAAAGCAGTAGGATTCTGAGTCAGATTAACTGTCTGCATGTGAAACCAACACAGAATCAGGTATCCTCACCCCCTCTCCTAGGCCACTTCTATAAAAGGCTGGGAATTAAACGTATTTTTGTACATAGTTTCTTTTATTATGTGAAATCATGAGTTACTGCACAAACAGGCAACTGAAAGCATAATATGTTATCTGTTTAGATTTAGGATGCATCAGAGTATAAGTGCTATCTAAGCTAGGTTGTATTTACCTTATATTGGCCAACAAAAACAGCTGCTTCAGTACTTGAACCCATGGTTTTGGCTCCGTAGTTCTTTTAATCACATCAGGTAAATCCCTAATAAGATCAAGTAACTGGCTTAATCATGGAATGAACATAGTAAAATTAAAATGTTGATTAACAAAGTATCTATCATATGAGAAGCCACATGCATCATACCCATAACCTATATTGCGCTATTTTCATAAACAGGTGATTTAAACAAAGAAGTTAGAGGAGCACACTAACATCAAGGAAACAAAAACATTACATAACATTTAGATAAATACCTGTTCTGTCCTGGCATGCAAATTGCGTAGGGATAGAGTAGTTACACAGACTGTGCATTCTGCAGTCTGGCTGTGGTCTGCTTGGAAGTGCAACTGTATTTTAATGGCAAATTCAGAGGGATAGAATGTATATTGCAAGCTTGACTTTTCTTTTCTAATAATCTTTGCTCCTGACTTGTATGGTAGTGGTAGCGTTTCATATTTTACAGAGTGAGATCATTTTTAAAATACTGTTATGCAGGCAATTAAGATTAAAGCCAACTTCCCCTTCACACTCTCAAGTAATGTGCTTCTGTATCCAAAAGATAAGAACTTGAGAAATGGCTCACTGGGACAGGCCAATGGGCCTAGAGTCCAGAATTCTGTCTCTGACAGTGACAGCAAAGGGTTTTTTAGGGGATTGCATGGTTACCCACCATGACATTACCCTGAAGAAGCAGGAAGTGTATATTAAGAACACCTGATGACCTTTAACAATCTGTTATGAATCTGACATCAGAATGTATCTAATCTTTTGTGAACTTATCCATTTGTTTGGCTTCTGATGCCTTTACTGCATCGGGCAGCCTAGGACTAGGAGTCAAACATCCTTTGTTTCAATACAAATTCTTTCACTACTGGTTGAATGAACTTGGGGGAAATCCTTTTACTTCTCACAGCCTCAGTTTGTTTATCTTTAAAAAGCAACCGTAACTGTCTTGCCTACATAATCAAATTTCAAAAAGGTATTATAAAGAACAAGTGAGAAAATTCACATAAAATGCAATGATCCAGATTTAAAAGTAACATTGTAATTACCTTACAGAATTCCCAGGCTCATCTCCCATAGCAAGTTACCGACTACTTGAAAGAGGTCATGGACATCTAAAAGGTGGAGTTCTCACTAGGCCATTCCTCTTTCAGATAATTAAGAATATTATATAAGAGCAGACAAACAGCTATATTCTTTGAATAGACAATTGTTAGTTTATACCACTCAGGAAGTACAGTCTCATCTTTGCCTCTTGTTTCTAAAAATAAAAATAATTGATTCAAAAATAATATTAAACACTTACTATGTCCATAGGCTACTGTTCTGATGACAAGTAGAGTTTACATTGTTTTATATGCCTGTATATACCGCTGATTTTAGAACTGGAACTCAATGTGGTTTTTAAGATTCAGAAACTGTTTCTTCACATGTTTCTTTGTGCCTCAAAAAATCTAAAATTTCTGGGAAGAATAACTGAGACTTCCAGAAACAATGTTGATTTTCTACAAGGAAGAAAATCAAGTTATACCATAAAATATATAGCTGAAAAAGGAACAATTTGGTGTATGAGAAAAAAGAAATAAAGAGGTAGAAGAAATATGCCCTCAAAGAAAAATATACATGATCCAATCAATTTCCAAAAGATTATGATGATTCAAGTCATTAAACAAATTTTCAAAATTTCAAATATATTGAACCAGTTAAAGGCTCTTTTGCCTTCTTCAAAGCAGTTCCCAATTTGTAATTTTCTATCAGTTATCCACACTTTACCATTTCTGACATGTGCTGACCTTTCCATATTAATAACTTCTTTACTGGATTTACAATTTTGCTAATACAGCTGTCAGGAGTGTGTTGTTGTAAGATGTGAGGACGAGAGAGGTCAGCAGTTTCAGTAACACGCTTTTTAGTAAGATCATGAATTTGTAAAGATGGTACAGAACTATAGTTGCCTTTTCCAGATAATTTAAACTGGGAAATGCGATAGGAGACAGCGGGACATTGCAGATTAATGTATCTTAAAGAGCTCAAAGAGCAGATTTAGGGAGAAAGGAAGATTAAAAATTCCTGGAAGATGAAGCTTCTACTCCTTCAAAGACCTAAGAAAAAATACTCCCCAAAAAGTCTCCTTTTCACTTGTACCTTTACCAAGATCATTACTTTCTTAAAAGTCAAGTACAGTATTGTGCCCCCAAATAACCTACTCTGTAATTACACTTTGCTAATGATCATTCTTCTCCACTTTTATTGAAACATTCATGAGGTAAACTCAGGAAGATAACAGGGGAATTCCTTTGAAGCCTGCACAGTGCTCTCAGTGTTTTAAGCGCCACTCTGTTAAGCTATCCTGTGTGATGGGTCAACATACTACATCTGAGACAATTCGATTTTAGACATGCTAACTGCTTTATCACATCTTGCAGTCTCTAACCAAGTAGCATTTAGCTTCATCATTGTAGTCTCTTCATTTATTTTAAGACCAAGTTACAAGAACAACCTTATCTGTTTTTAATTGCTCTGCCCAGTCTCTAAAATATCTGTAATTGTTATACTTTGAATCAAATTTATTAACAGACATATGGTTATAATAGAGAAATCACTCCAGCTGGTGAAGCCCTAAGCTAAGCCGACAATAATTTGATCATTTGCAAATCACTGTTACTTGAATGTTTTCTTAGTACAGCTTAATTATGACTCGGCTCAGTCCAAAGTACAATTCGCTTCCTGGGAAAAAAAAGAAATTGAGTGCTCTCAACACAAGTAGGGCAAACTTTGTTATTTATGTAGATCTCTCCTGCACAACTGAACATCTGCTATTAAATGTGTTTCTAGTCTCCATGCTAGCTTTTACCTTCATCATTCAAACCTGGCATGAAATTTACATCAACTGAGAATTCATGTTATTTACTCATTGCTAACTATTACCATCCCATTAAATTTTAGCCTATAATACCCTCTGGAAAATTAGAAATGTTTATAAAAGTAAATGTACAAATAAGACAGGGAGACATTTTGCCTTTTTCCCGCAGAAGCTCTTTGACAGGTGGTCACCTTGAAATTATGCTGTGATAGTACAGCCAATTTTTAAAAAATGGTCTTGATACAGAGGGTAATCAAGAGCTCTTGGAAGCCAGCTCTGCATTTTTCTAAGCAATCTTTTCTGCAGTTTAAATGTGTTCATACAAATCTTAAGTGACATATAAAGCAATTTTTTTCTTCCAACTATATAAATTAGTCATAGCATTGTAATTAAATGTCACAGAATGGCAAATAATTACTTACTTAAATGGTTAATATAGGAAGAATCCATCAACTATCAGTCTTGAATATGTAAACATGATACTTGAGATTGTATTGATATAATTAAACTTAAAAGCAGATTTCATTTGTGCGGCCACACCTGCCACTGACAAATCAAGTTTGAAAGCTGTATTTGGCTACAGGTCTCACAAAGAGTCCACATCTCTTCAACTCTACTTCAACCCACCCATACTTAGGTAAGTATTCAGGTATAAAAACTCTACGGTCTCTTCTTGCCAAAAAGAAACTTTGAGGGTCAATGTATTCAACGTGAGAGGCCTCGGAGATTGCTGATTAGTATCAATTTCCTTGCCACTTCCTGTCTTTCTCTTTTAACTGTTTCCTATGGCCTTGGCAGATTCTTGGAATTTATGCTACTAAAAATGAGGCCCTTGTTCACCTCTTCCATGGGATGAGGACTATACTTTAGGCTCATAGCTCACTCATGGCAGTTTAAGAAAACTGTACAGATCCTATCTTTCAGAATGGTAGTTAACTTTGCAAAAGCCCATTGAACAATTCAGCAATTAGGATGCAGTGTGATACCAACCAACTATCATATTCCTCTTTTCAACATCCCTTCCCCCTTTATTATACTGTGGACCATTATCATCCAATTCTCCTGCTCAGGAGTTGCTTTGCTTACCAAAAACATACACTCCTAGAAGAAAATAAGGAGTTTGTGAGCAAGTCCCTCTTAACCCTCTGACAGGGCCTAGGGCCCTTCTGAAAACTCTGTGCTCAGGTCCTAGTAGGAGTAACTAAAGTAAATGCAGGACAGAAAAGTTGATTAGGCAATTGGACCACATGGAAAGAACTACAAAGCAAACTCTATATTATTCCATTTCTTTGACCTTGATAATGCTCTACCATGTAGGGCAGAGGATCAGCCAATGAAGACCAAAAGAAAATAGATAAAAATATTATCCAGAACAGAAAAAGAGTATTTTTCCCCTTAGTCACTCTTGTTGAAGAGTTTGTGTCAATCCACAGGGGAAGAAACCTGAACCACATTCTTGCAAACATGCACAATATATGTGTTACAGATATATTAAACAAGCAATACTCCTGGGTGTAGAGTAAAATAATGCTTCTTTTCTCTCAATGGCTCTTCAAAATGTGTTTAGTGGGGGAAGTTTCTTCCTTGCTCTCTGATAAAAATTCCCATAATCCCATAACTTGTTCGATCAGTCTTAGGCAACAAGAAATCCTATGGTTTAATCACAACTAAATCTCAATTCAGTTATTTAAAATATCTAGTCCTAAAATAAATCAAAATTCCAAACTCATTTTGATGTTAAATCTTTTTCTATGTTACTGGAGCTGTATCAAGCAGTAAGCCAGGGACAAGGATTGTGGTCCTTCACTCCTCCCCTGCCTTGTGCTTATATCCCTCTCCTATCTTCCCGATCACATTGTATTTGGCAACAACCAAATGATTCCTACTTGATAAACTCCATTCCAAAGAACCAAAAAGGAGGAAGGTTCTCCCAAAATAGGTAAATAACATACAAGAAAAAAAAAAGTTGCCAAATCTTACATCCCAAACTAGATGCAACAATCCTATAATAAAATTAGTAAGCTGGATCTATCAAATGTACATGGTATTTAATCACATTCCATCAGGCACAAATAGGGAAGGAGGAAAGGCAAAGGCAGAAAAGTTCTTACCTTATGGGCATTCATTAAATTGACTTTGTACTCCCCAGATATGTCATGTATTTAAAGTTGACTTCATGTTTGGTGGCTAATTTTTTTAATTTAATATTTAAAATTTTTTTAATTTTTTAAAAAAGTGTTAATGCTATCTCGCGTCCTCTGGGGACTCTGAAGATCCAGGGAGAACAGACATCAGAATTATCCCAAGCTAGGATATCCCATTCCCTGATGGTTGAGGGTTGCCGGTCTGAGAATTAACCCCTCTGCAAACCCTATATTGAGAATGTAGTTATAAAGATTGGCTGAAATTTAGATTAAAGAAAGAATTAAGGAGGAGATCTAAGGAACAGTTAAAAAGTATTAGAGTTGGATAGAATGGTTATAAGAAATTGAAAACACAGGACACAGTTATGGGAGAGTAGGAGACTTGAAATAAGATTATGTACATGTTGCCATTACTAGTCATGAAAGGAACTGGTGTAGGACAATGGAAATGGATGGCCAAAGTAGGGTGGGAGACGTGATCATTGGAAAGCAGCGGTTAAATGGAACAGCCATTGTATTGAAAGATTATCCACTTAAATAACGAAATCTCCCCAAAATAACATGAGGGTCATGTTGGAGATACTGATAGTGAGCCAGGAGTTAAATCCTCAAATGAAACGAAGAAATGATCTAAAAGTTGGTACAACTAGAAAGAATAGTGTGCAATTATATACCCGAGGATTGAGATATTGGTTAAAATCAGGAATGAGAGTTGAAGTACTGACTAATTACTGACTGCTTTCCAGGCAGCACAGTGGGGTTATTTTAGGTTTGGAGGTGCGGAGGTGGTCTTAGAATGGCATGAGAGGGCCGCACAGGAGGCAGTATCTCCAGGGCCTAGGAATTAGAGTCTGAAGAAGCACTTAAACTCTACCCACAAAACAATATCAATAAATAAGGTCCAGAACATTTAACAGATGCCAATCTTTCAACCACCAAATAATTCCTACTTGATAAACTCCATTCCAAAGAACCAAAAAGGAGGAAAGTTCCCCCAAAATAGGTAAATAACATACAAGAAAAAAAAAGTTGGCAAATCTCACGTCCCAAACTAGATCCAACAATCCTATTAATAAAATTAGTAAGCTGGATCTATCAATTATTTTTGAAATCACAATAAGACTGAGTTTGTTAAAAGAATGGAAGATGAGTAGGTTGCAAAAATTTTCTCCCATTTTGTAGGTTGCCTGTTCACTCTGATGGTAGTTTCTTTTGCTGTGCAGAAGCTCTTGAGTTTAATTAGATCCCATTTGTCAATTTTGGCTTTTGTTGCCATTGCTTTTGGTGTTTTAGACATGAAGTCCTTGCCCATGCCTATGTCCTGAATGGTAATGCCTAGGTTTTCTTCTAGGGTTTCTATGGTTTTAGGTCTAACGTTTAAGTCTTTAATCCATCTTGAATTGATTTTTGTATAAGGTGTAAGGAAGGGATCCAGTTTCAGCTTTCTACATATGGCTAACCAGTTTTCCCAGCACCATTTATTAAATAGGGAATCCTTTCCCCATTTCTTGTTTTTGTCAGGTTTGTCAAAGATCAGATACTTGTAGATATGTGGCATTATTTCTGACGGCTCTGTTCTGTTCCATTGATCTATATCTCTGTTTTGGTACCAGTACCATGCTGTTTTGGTTACTGTAGCCTTGTAGTATAGTTTGAAGTCAGGTAGTGTGATGCCTCCAGCTTTGTTCTTTTGGCTTAGGATTGACTTGGCGATGCGGGCTCTTTTTTGGTTCCATATGAACTTTAAAGTAGTTTTTTCCAATTCTGTGAAGAAAGTCATTGGTAGCTTGATGGGGATGGCATTGAATCTGTAAATTACCTTGGGAAGGATGGCCATTTTCATGATATTGATTCTTCCTACCCATGAGCATGGAATGTTCTTCCATTTGTTTGTATCCTCTTTTATTTCCTTGAGCAGTGGTTTGTAGTTCTCCTTGAAGAGGTCTTTCACATCCCTTGTAAGTTGGATTCCTAGGTATTTTATTCTCTTTGAAGCAATTGTGAATGGGAGTTCACTCATGATTTGGCTCTCTGTTTGTCTGTTATTGATGTATAAGAATGCTTGTGATTTTTCTACATTGATTTTGTATCCTGAGACTTTGCTGAAGTTGCTTATCAGCTTAAGGAGATTTTGGGCTGAGACAATGGGGTTTTCTAGATATACTATCATGTCATCTGCAAACAGGGACAATTTGACTTCCTCTTTTCCTAATTGAATACCCTTGATTTCCTTCTCCTGCCTAATTGCCCTGGCCAGAACTTCCAACACTATGTTGAATAGAAGTGGTGAGAGAGGGCATCCCTGTCTTGTGCCAGTTTTCAAAGGGAATGCTTCCAGTTTTTGCCCATTCAGTATGATATTGGCTGTGGGTTTGTCATAAATAGCTCTTATTATTTTGAGATATGTCCCTTCAATTCCTAATTTCTTGAGAGTTTTTAGCATGAAGGGTTGTTGAATTTTGTCAAAGGCCTTTTCTGCATCTATTGAGATAATCATGTGGTTTTTGTCTTTGGTTCTGTTTATATGCTGGATTACATTTATTGATTTGTGTATATTGAACCAGCCTTGCATCCCAGGGATGAAGCCCACTTGATCATGGTGGAGAAAAAAACAAACAACCCCATCAAAAAGTGGGCGAAGGACATGAACAGACACTTCTCAAAAGAAGACATTTATGCAGCCAAAACACACATGAAAAAATGCTCACCGTCACTGGCCATCAGAGAAATGCAAATCAAAACCACAATGAGATACCATCTCACACCAGTTAGAATGGCAATCATTAAAAAGTCAGGAAACAACAGGTGCTGGAGAGGATGTGGAGAAATAGAAACACTTTTACACTGTTGGTGGGACTGTAAACTAGTTCAACCCTTGTGGAAGTCAGTGTGGCGATTCCTCAGGGATCTAGAACTAGAAATTCCATTCGACCCAGCCATCCCATTACTGGGTATATACCCAAAGGACTATAAATCATGCTGCTATAAAGACACATGCACACGTATGTTTATTGCAGCATTATTCACAATAGCAAAGACTTGGAACCAACCCAAATGTCCAACAATGATAGACTGGATTAAGAAAATGTGGCACATATACACCATGGAATACTATGCAGCCATAAAAAATGATGAGTTCACGTCCTTTGTAGGGACATGGATGAAATTGGAAATCATCATTCTCAGTAAACTATCGCAAGAACAAAAAACCAAACACCGCATATTCTCACTCATAGGTGGGAATTGAACAATGAGAACACATGGACACAGGAAGGGGAACATCACACTCTGGGGACTGCTGTGGGGTGGGGGGAGGGGGGAGGGATAGCATTGGGAGATATACCTAATGCTAGATGACGAGTTGGTGGGTGCAGCGCACCAGCATGGCACATGTATACATATGTAACTTACCTGCACATTGCGCACATGTACCATAAAACCTAAAGTATAATAATAATAATAATAATAATAATAAAAGAAAAAAAAAAAAAAACAGAAAAAAAAGCCGCTAGAATAAACTTTTGTTATGAAAAATAAAAAAAAAAAAAAAAAAAAAGAATGGAAGAAAGGTTAACATGCAATTTATTCACGATGTTATTAAAGGAGAAAAATTAAAAGCTTATATTCATCTCAATAAATGCCCAACATTTTGATAAAATTTAACACTCTTTTATGATTTAAAAAACAGCAAACTAGAAATAGAATGGAATTTCCTTAATCTGAAATAGCTAATCAAAAGCCTACAGCAACTTTTATTCTTAATGGCATATCATTACATGCTTAACAAGTATGAGCAGAAACACAACTCTTCAGATGAAATCACCAAACAATTTCATTTTGTTTTTCTATCATCTCTTGGTTCTTTACTCTCTTTTGAGTTTTATCTCAGTTTGATGAGTCTGCATTGTTTAAAAATTGTATTAAGCATTCTAAATGGAATTACATTGAATTATTGATTTATTTGAGAATTGTTATCTTTACAGTATTTATTCTGCTTAAATAATATCAAGAAATATCTCCTCCTTTTATAGATCTGTTGGGCCCTGAAATGATATTATATTTCCAAGTTTTTAAACAACATTTATTGAATATTTTCTTGTGTACTTAATTGTTTTTGTTGCTATTATAAAATGCACATATATTGAAATTTTACAATGTTCTATTGCTGGATGTAGACAAAACATTGATTTTCATATGCTGATTTGTTTGCAGCAAAGCTTCAAACTTTATTAATTCAAAAGGCTATCTATAGATTTGTTTAGATTTTCTATGTGGTTAGCCATACCATCTGTGAAAAAAGGAGGGTTTTCTTTCTTCTTTCCAATTCATTGAGTTCTTATTTGTTTTCCTGATCTCACTGTGTCCATCTGGTAATTGTAGAGGAGAAGTGGTGAGTGACAATGGTCAGTCTTTCTTCTTCCTGTTTGTCATGGATATTTGCCATTCTTTTGGCCAACTAACACCTGAACTTCCTCCCTAGTAGAAATCCTAACAGGAGGCACAGCTCACCCTTAAAGTGAAAGCTAAAAATGTGAGATGTTCACTTTTCCAGCTCTAGGCCACTTCAGAAGGGCCATGTGACTTAGGCTCCTTCAATCAAACATACCCTCTGCCAGATTGGATGAGTCAGCTAAAAACAAGCAAGCAGCCAGGGCAGCGGAGCACTTTTTCTATGTAAAGCAGTGATTAAAATCTCTGCAAAATCAAATTTGCAGTGCAGAAGTGACAGTGGAACAGGTGGCAGGGGCTTTACTCTAACACCGAATTCCTACAGCACAAAGTGCTGCTGTGCAAACCGGGAGCATCTGGCATTTAACTGTGCTCAAACGATCCAACAATTTTTTTTTTTTTTTTTTTTTTTTACCTATCTAATAACCTTTTTGAAAGCTTACTTTCTGTTTAAATCAAGCAATCCTCCCACCTCAGCCTCCTGAGTACCTAATATGTGCCATTATGCCCAGATATTTTTGTCGGGGGGGGCAGGGGTTAGTGGGTAGAGACGGAGCTTGTTATGTTGCCTAGGCTGTTTTTGAACTTCTGGCTTCAAATGATCCTCCCGCCTTGGCCTTCTGACGTACTGGAATTAGAAGGATGAGCCACTACGCCCAGCCTTGCTGAAGCATTATTTAATTTAATTAATTAATTAATTTTTTTTTTTTTTTTTTGAGATGGAGTCTCTCTCTGTCACCCAGGCTGGAGTGCAGTGGCGCAATCTCGGCTCAACGCAAGCTCCGCGTCCCGGGTTCACGCCATTCTCCTGCCACTGAAGTATTTTTATAACAGTTTTGCATTTGCCTTTATATACCATCATGGAGTATTATTAGCTTAAGCCCAATTTCAATGTCATTTCTAAGCTAGAGGTTTGATATATCATTTAGTTAATATTGTCACAATGAATTCAGGAAAGATACAATTTCAGGCACAGATTTTTCACAGAAATGTATTGCCATCCAAAGCATGACAGAGTAAGGATTCTATATTTTCTTAAACATGTTTTGGAGTCTTGGTCGTTCCACAGTCCTGATTGATAAGGGACTCTTAGTTTTATTGCTCTGCCTTGCAAAACCCTGCAGCTTTTTTCCCATTCTTATGTGGGCCTTAAACACCAGAAGAAAATTCATCTTCTTACTATGATTGAGTGTCTCATATCAGAACAACCAGAACAACTTTCTCAGTAAATATGAGAGCCAAATAATGGGGGAGAGAGAAAAGAGAGAGACACAGACAAATCTAGAGAAAGAGGGAGCAGGGGCACAATTGTTTGAATGCTTTGAAAAGCAATTAAGGCAGGCAGAACTCAAAGTGCCAAGATACTGGAGAAAAGTAAAATGCCCTGAGATAGTCTTACATTCAAGGTCATTTCAAGACATTTGACAATTTGAGGTAGAGACGTGAGGCAATACGAAGCCTCAGCTTAGAGCTTCTGAGAGTATCACTGAATTGCAGAGACAAATATGAATTTGGTGCTAACCCAACCCTTCAGGACTTGGAAATGCACCATGCCAAAGAAAAGGCACTCACACAAAAGTGAGTCCAATGTTTAGCTCTTATTTTCCACTTGAGGCATTTGATGATTTCTAAGCAAGGTGTATTTTAGGCAAGGCTCTGAAAAATAAAGAAAAAAAGTAGCTGCTAAGAGAATAAAAAGCCAAGCAGGATTTCTAGCATTTTCATGGAGCTAGAGAAACCAAAATTTGAGTTCAAGACTCATCAAAAAGAAGCACCATAGTAAATACTGTGGGTTTCCAGCTGAGATTTCTAAAATGGGCAGATTAAGGTGATCTGTTCATATTTTATTTGCCTTCTAAAATAAGGTTGAATTACCTCTGCAGGAATATAACATCACACAGAGCCTCTCAATTTTGCATACTCAGTATCCAGCAATCATTAAAAACCGTCTATGTGTGTTAGGAAACAGAAGAAAATTACTAAAAGCCAAGAGAAAAAAAGTTTTTAAATATATCCATAGGTTATTCAGATATTTAAGTTATCATACAGGAAGTTAGAAAATATTATAATCAGAAAAAGAGAAAAAATATAGAGAATTTTGCCAAAAATTAAAATGCATTAACAAATATATCAGAGGGAAAATCTAAAACTGAAGTATAACCAACTGAAAGCAAGACAAAATGGATAGACTGAACAGCAGATTATAGAGGAATAGAGGGTTTGTGATCTAAAAAGATAAGATTAAAACTAGCTTTAGCATTCTTTACATTAAGAAACATAAATATTTAATATGTATTCACTTTAAGTTTGGATGATAGGCATAATTTTAACTTTTTGAAAAGTTTACTTTGTTTTTAGAGGTTCCACCTGGATGCCCAAGTGGATTATCCCATGAGGCAAGCCACCCAGACCAGTAGATGTGGCTGAGGGTAAAAACAGTCTAAAATGGATGGTAACAAAGGACATGACATGTATCAATAATGACCCCGGGACCAAATGCAGCAAGGGAGGTTGTTGTTTTTCCTGTCAACCTTGCTCTTGTAAGTTTTCCCAGAAATTTTAACTAACAGGAATCCTGGAAAAGCTGCAACAGGATGGAATGAATATCAAAAACAAGTGCATCTCAGTAATGCAAGGCACAGGCTGTAGAAGATACTATTGATGGTTTACCCATACACAGTCGGATTCCTTTAACTAGGTTGATGTTCTCCATTCTCCAGCTTCTATGAGTGCTGCTGCTAACAGCTCACACCTGCAAACTTCGCTGGAGGGTTCTTGCTTCTCCAAAAGTGCCTGAAATTATATCCATTCTCCCCCCAGGGGAGATTATAGCCAATAACTGGCTGTTGGAAGGAGGTACAGAAGCTCCACAAAAGCTCTGCTACTCTTGCCTCAAAGTGTGTGTGGTGTGCGATGGATATACAGTTGGCCCTTGAAAACCACAGGTTTCAACTGTGCAGGTACACTTATATGTGGATTTTTTCCAACCAAATGCACACTGAAAAAACAGCTCTCGTGAGATGCAAAACATGCACTTGCACTGGGTCAAATTTTCCTATAGGTGTGTTCCACTGAGCCCACTGCAGTACTTGAATGTGCACAGATTTTGGTTTAGGAAGGGATCCTGGAACCAATCCCCCAAAGGACAGGGACAACTGTGCTCTGTTTTTACATTTATGCTCAAGAGCTTCTCACACGATCAGGCTGATGTTGAATTCCACTTGAAGCTCTTTCTCACTAAATTTATCCCTTCCCTGTCCTATTTTCTCATCCTCCAAAGGATTCCCCTTAAAAATCACCTTCACTAGAATATTTGTCTCAACATCTGTTTCTAAAGGATCCAACTTAAGATACTTCCAAAAATGAGTTTAAAAAAATAGGCATGGCACAAATTAACACCATCAGGAATAAAAAAGAAGATATTACTAAGCGGCAACCATTACAAAGATAGCAAGAGAATATTATTGACAACTTTATGTCAATATGTTTGAAAATAGACATGTTCTTTAAAAACAACTAAGAAAGTAAACACAAGAATACAAAATATGATTATCCAATGTCTATTAAGATACTGAATTTATAATTTAAAGCTTTCTTAAAAGCAAACTGTTGACCATATGGGTTTATGGGTAAAATTGTTTAAACATTAAAGAATAATATTCATCTTAGAAAAACACTACCAGGGAATAGAAAAATAAAAGCATGATCTTAATATGCTTAATAATAAAACCTAGTAAGGACAGACAGGGGAGGTAGTTCATGCCTGTAATCTCAGTAATTTGGGAGGCCTAGGCAGGCAGATCACCTGAGGTCAGGAGTTTGAGACCAGCCTGGCCAACATGGTGAAACCCCATCTCTACTAAAAATACAAAAATTAGCCAGGTGAGGTGGCATGTGCCTGTAATCCCAGCTACTCAGGAGAACGTGGCAGGAGAATCGCTTGAACCCAGGAGGCGGAGGTTGCAATGAGCTGAGATCGCACCACTATACTCCAGCCTGAGCGACAAGAGTGAGAGCGAGACTCCATCCCCGCCCCCCACCCCCAAAAAATAAATAAATAAATAACAAGACAAAACAAAACCTAATGAGGACATTATAAAAAAGGATAGTGAAAATTCAATACCTCACAGAAATGTAGACGCAAAATCTTAAAATGATAACAAATTTTGACTAGAGATATATAAAACTTATAGATGAGTACTAGGAAGCTTGTTTTATTCAAGAATGTAAGGGTACTTTAATATTTATAAGTTAGTCAGTGTAATTAACTGCACTAACCAAATAAAGGTGAAAAATCTATCGTTATCTCACTGGGTACAGAAAAATTTGGTAATATCTAAGAGCTACTCATTATAAAATCATTAATAAATTAAAGACAGGAGTAATATTCCTCAGTCTAATAAATCTAATAAAAGCAGCTACTAACTATATGTGTGTGTGTATATATATATATAATATACACACTTACATACACACACACACACATATTCAAGCATTGCACTTAGTGGTGAAATATTGAAAGGTTTTCCTAGGCAGTTATGGATTAAGACAATAACGACTATTCTTACTTTCATTCAACACTACACTGGAGGTCCTAGCCAGTGCAATAAGGAATAAAAATTAAATAAAAGTTTTAGGAATTGCAAAAGTAGAACTAAAGCCATTATTGTCAAATTTTGTAGGTATTTAGAATATATAGTTCTAAAATAGAAACATAAACTACTAGAATTTTTTTAAAACTTTAGGAAACTTTCATATAATATCAACACACAAATTTCCATTTTATCTTTTGTATTTTATATATAGACAATTAGAAACTCAAACATTTAAAAGTTACTATATATAAGACCTCTACACGGAAAAGAGAAAACAATAATAATAAAAAATAAAGAATATATAAATAAGTGGCTATACTATGATCATAGTTTAAAGATTTAATATTTAAAATTATTAATAGGTTTAATTCAAAGGTAATATACTTGCAGATATCAAGACTAACTGTAAAACTATACAAATTAAAATAGTGTGGCATTCACACAAGAGTATTCAAATAAACCAATTATAAATGCAATAAATAAAACATATATACAGTTGCCTGAACAAGAGGAAATTTCAATAAATAGTACTCAAGCACTACATAGATATTAAACAGATAACTCATTATGTTGACTTTTTGTCTATGCCTCTTTTTGTTGTTTTATCTCAGAGTCTAATTTTATCAGCTTTTTTTCCCTCTTGTTTATTGCTGAAGTGTCTTTTCTTCTTCATATGTTAATAAGTCATTATTGTGTTCTGGATTTGTTGTTCTGCAATATTTGCTGCTCTGCAGCCTCCGCTGGCGATATCCAGGCAAATAGAGTCTGGAGTGGACCTCCAGCAAACTCCAACAGATCTGCAGCTGAGGGTCCTGACCATTAGAAGGAAAACTAACAAACACAAAGGACATCCACACCAAAACCCCATCTCTACGTCACCATCATCAAAGACCAAAGGTAAATAAAACCACAAAGATGGGGAGAAACCAGAGCAGAAAAGCTGAAAATTCTAAAAATCAGAGCGCCTCTTCTCCTCCAAAGGAATGCAGCTCCTCGCCAGCAACGGAACAAAGCTGGATGGAGAATGATTTTGATGAGTTGAGAGAAGAAGGCTTCAGATGATCGGTAATAACAAACTTCTCTGCACTAAAGGAGGATGTTCGAATGCATTGCAAAGACGCTAAAAACCTTGAAAAAAGATTAGATGAATGGCTAACTAGAATAAACAGTGTGGAGAAGACCTTAAATGACCTGATGGCACTGAAAACCATGGCACGAGAACTACGTGACACATGCACAAGCTTCAGTAGCCAATTCGATCAACTGGAAGGAAGGGTATCAGTGATTGAAGATCAAATGAATGAAATGAAGTGAGAAGAGAAGTTTCGAGGAAAAAAGAGTAAAAAGAAATGAACAAAGCCTCCAAGAAATATGGGACTATGTGAAAAGACCAAATCTACATCTGATTGGTGTACCTGAAAGTGATGGGGAGAATGGAACCAAGTTGGAAAACACTCTGCAGGATATTATCCAGCAGAACTTCCCCAATCTAGCAAGGCAGGCCAACATTAAAATACAGGAAATATAGAGAATTACACTAAGATACTCCTCGAGAAGAGCAACCCCAAGACACATAATCATCAGATTCTCCAAGGTTGAAATGAAAGAAAAAATGTTAAGGGCAGCCAGAGAGAAAGTTTGGGTTACCCACAAAGGGAAGCCCATCAGACTAACAGCTGATCTCTTGGCAGAAACTCTACAAGCCAGAAGAGAATGGGGGCCAATATTCAACATTCTTAAAGAAAAGAATTTTCAACCCAGAATTTCATACTCAGCTAAACTAAGCTTCATAAGTGAAGGAGAAATAAAATCCTTTACAGACAAGCAAATGCTGAGAGATTTTTGTCACCAACAGGCCTGTATTACAAGAGCTCCTGAAGGAAGCACTAAACATGGAAAGGAGCAACTGGTACCAGCCACTGGAAAAACATGCCAAATTGTAAAGACCATCAATGCTAGGAAGAAACTTCATCGTCTAACAAGCAAAATAACCAGCTAACATCAAAATGACAGGATCAAATTCACACATAACAATATTAACCTTAAATGTAAATGGGCTAAATGCTCCAATTAAAAGACACAGACAGGCAAATTGGATAAAGAGTCAAGACTCATCAGTGTGCTGTATTCAGGAGACCCATCTCTCATGCAAAGACACACATAGACTCAAAATAAAGGGATGGAGGAAGATCTATCAAGCAAATGGAAAACAAAAAAATGCAGGGGTTGCAATACTAGTCTCTGATAAAACAGACTTTAAACCAACAAAGATCAGAAGAGACAAAGAAGGCCGTTACATAATGGTAAAGGGATTAATTCAACAAGAAGAGCTAACTATCCTAAATATATATGCACCCAATATAGAAGCACCCAGACTCATAAAGCAAGTCCTTAGAGACCTACAAAGAGACTTGGACTCCCATAAAATAATAATGGGATACTTTAACACCCCACTGTCAACATTAGACAGATCAACGAGACAGAAAGTTCACAAGGATATCCAGGAATTGAACTCAGCTCTGCACCAAGCAGACCTAATAGACATCTACAGAACTCTCCACCCCAAATCAACAGAATATACATTCTTCTCAGCACCACATCACACTTATTCCAAAACTGACCACATAGTTGGAAGTAAAGCTCTCCTCAGCAAATGTAAAAGAACAGAAATTATAACAGACTGTCTCTCAGACCACAGGGCAATCAAACTAGAACTCAGGATTAAGAAACTCACTCAATACCGCTCAACTACATGGAAACTGAACAACCTGCTCCTGAATGACTACTGGGTACATAACAAAATGAAGGCAGCAATAAAGATGTTCTTTGAAGCCAATGAGAACAAAGACACAACATACCAGAATCTCTGGGACACATTCAAAGCAGTGTGTAGAGGGAAATTTATAGCACTAAATGCCCACAAGAGAAAGCAGGAAAGATCTAAAATTGACACCCTAACATCACAATTAAAATAACTAGAAAAGCAAGAGCAAACACATTCAAAAGCTAGCAGAAGGCAAGAAATAACTAAGATCAGAGCAGAACTGAAGGAGATAGAGACACAAAAAAACCTTCAAAAAATCAGTCAATCCAGAAGCTTTTTTTTTTGAAAAGATCAACAAAATTGATACACCACTAGCAAGATTAATAAAGAAGAAAAGAGAGAAGAATCAAATAGATTCAATAAAAAATGATAAAGGGGATATCACCACTGATCCACAGAAATACAAACTACCATCAGAGAATACTATAAACACCTCTACGCAAATAAACTAGAAAATCTAGAAGAAATGGATGAATTCCTGGACACATACACCCTCCCAAGACTAAACCAGGAAGAAGTGGAATCCCTGAATAGACCAATAACAGGCTCTGAAATTGAGGTAATAATTAGTAGCCTACCAACCAAAAAGAGTCCAGGACTAGATGGATTCACAGCTGAATTCTACCAGAGATTACTACCTTGTTTAGAGTCTGGATTAAATTATGTTCCTTTAAGTGGTGATTTGTTTTGATAGGCAGTTAATTGATTGGTGACTATTTTTTGGAGATTCAATTTTAGTCTTTGTTAGACTATATCTGTGTCAGGGAGTACTGACATGTTGTATCAAATTGTTTTGATACATTATTTTGATGAATGTCCTGTGTGTTGCAGGGTAGTTAGAAGTTTCTGTGAATTCTACCCACTTAAAGCCAGTAATGCTTTCCCCACAATTGTGACAAATAAAGGTGTCTCCATACATTTTCAAATCTCCTCTCCAGGGAAAAATTGCCCCAGTTGAGAACTACTCATAGAGAGTAGTACTTACTCTAAAGCTACAGTAGCCCTGCTCCTAAAACATGAAAATTTTGAAGTATCTTCTTAATGCCTGGAGCCTTCAATGAACCTCTAGTACAGCTGATTGTGACTCCCACTTGTCACAGCCTTCCTTCACCACTCTGCAAAACCTCATGGAATCTCATCCTGAACATGTGTGGCCTAGTGTTTAGCCAACAGCTCAGAGAAATGATGCCATCACTCTGGCATGCTGTCCCATAAATTTCAGGCTCCTTAGAATGATCACAGTTGCCTGTTTGGGTATTTTCAAACTTATCTGTACCACAGTTTGAAAATACCCCTCAAATGAAATGAGGGTAATTATAGAGTTTACCTTGAATGTTTCTTTCTTTCAAGGATAAGAGCTCTGAGCCAGCTATTGTCTAATGACTAAAAACTGATACTGTTTGTATTTTGTCCAGTTTTAGGATTTGTTGCAGTAATATAAGTCCCATATGTAATATTTTATCATGGCTGGAACCAAAATCTCTGATTATCTATGTAGAAAAAAAATGTATCCTGACACTACCTCATAGCATTCATAAAAATAATGAATTATAAATAGAAATATAAAAGGTAAAATAATAAAACTTCTAGAAGAAATTATGTGGTAAGCAAAGGTTTTTTTTAAAATAAGACACAAAAACATGACTATGAAGGAAAAATGTATAAACTGAATTTCATCAAAATTAAAAAGTAAAATGCGATCTATAAAATAAAATAAGGTTTTACAATATGTGTTTATCATGTATATGTTAAGAATACATACAGATACATTAGAAAAAGAAAGACCACACATTTAGTAAAACAGATGAAATAGTAAACACTTCATGAAAGAGGATATTCAAACGGATCATAAGCATATGTAAAGGTACTCTATTTCATCATAGATTTGTAAAAATGCAAATCAATACCATAAGGAAATATGACTACACATCCATTTGGATAGCTAAACTTTAAAACATTATCTAATATGATATGACCAAGTATGAAACAATCAACATTTTTGTATGTTTTTGATGGGGATATAAACTGGTACAAACCCTTTCGAAAACTGTTTGGCAAAATCTACTATATTGGAACACATATACATTCTATGACTTAGCAATTCTTCTCCTAGCTATAATCTCAATATATTTTGACCAAAAGACATATAAAAATTTCAGAATTGTTGCTAATATTTTCAAACTAGAAACCTCCCAAATTCTTACTAACAATAAATTAATTGTGGTATATTCATCCAAAATTACACTATATAGCAATGAAAAATAACAACTTGTGTGTTTAATAACATGCACACATTTTATAAATAGTTCAGTGAAAGAAAGTGGACATATATACACTGCATATTTCACTTATCTAATGTTGAAAAACAGACAAAAGCAACTTATGGTGAAGGACGTACTTTCCATCTGAAAAAAAAAAATAAAGCCTGCAAGAGAGCATAAGGAAAGCTGGGATGCTCATACATTTTATAATTTGATCTAGACGGTGGGTATACAGGTATGTCCTATTTGTAAAAATGCACCGATCTCCATAAATGCAATTTCTTCACTTTATATTGTGTAATTCATGCTTCAATAACAAATGTAAAAATAAATGCAAAAATGAGTCATTATTGGACTGCTGTCTCCTTATAACTCCCAGCCACTATCTTACTCACTACGCCCCTGGTGCCCAGTTCCTACTTTGATTTCGACATTTAGAGACATCTTTCATTTCTTACCATATAATCCATGGATTACATATTGTTATATACTATCCAGAACTTTTTTAGATTAATGGAACAGTTCATCCTTGCCTAGTAGTCCATGTTTTCAGAAACATAAACTGCATGTGGGAATATAAACTGATTTAATCTGTGTCAAATATAGTTTGACAGTTGCATCAAAAGCCTTACATTTCATTCATTTTTCACAACTCCATTCACAGCCCCACTTCCAGGAATTTTAGATTAAGAAATTATTTGATTATGTGTCTAAGTATGCACACTGTCAAAACAAAAAAGTTACAGCTGGCTACAGCTATATTATCTAAACAAAAACAAATCCTGAAAACAGCTTAAGTGTTGAACAACAGAAGATTGGATACATAAATTATAACATATACTTAAAGTGAATGGCTAGACAGACATTAACGTGATGATGCTGAGCTATGTTTAGTGTCAGTATTTTTCATAATACATTGTTGTTAGGAAAGTGAACACAGAACACCATATATTATATTAGACCCATTTCATAAAAAATAGAGATAAATATTAATGAAAATATGGACAAAATGCTGACAATGATACTTCTGGGTGCTGTGCATTTGAAGAATTTTCTTGGTCTTATTTTGCATATTTATGCTTTGTAATTTTTACACAATGAATTAGATACCAATGATTTCATAACCAAGAACTAAGTGCTAATGTGTTTATTTTTAAGGAAAAATGTTTTTATAATAAATATATTGAGTTAGAATACAATAATATGATGAGATAAACCAAAATCCTAAGGAGACATAGTGATGTCTTAATGTCATGCCTATTCAAACTGTTAATAAGTTTGGCTTCTGCCGTTTTGTAACAAATGAAATATGTGGAAGAATGAAAGCTGTTTTGTATTCTGCTGTTGTGTTAAAAATGAATGAAAGTTTATCTTTTCACTATTCTGTTGTTTTTAACTTAAAGAAAGCATTTCATTATGATTCTATGTTGTGTGTTCCTATTGCTTTAATTTACCCCACGGTTTTAGAAACACACAAATGAATAATTAACTAACAACTTAGAAGTTTTATGTGGTCAGTCTCTGCGTACTAGCATACGGTGTTTACTCCTTAATTTTGTATACATGACAAAGTAGTAAAGCATAAACCAAGGTGAATCCAGTTCAGCAAAGTCACAAAGTGATTGGAGTAACTAACTGAGAGGTAAAAACTAGCAAACATAAGAGACAATATATATTTTTTTATCATCAGACTTTTACTTAGGAGAAGCTGACAAGACTGGATATCTAGGAACTTTATTAAATTACTTAAGTGGAAGTGTTATGAAGTCACAGTGGAAGGAAAGCTAGTTCTTTATATTATTTGAAGAATATATACATATAAATAAAGCCTCTAGTTATGATTGCATGTGGCTTTTCTTGTAAATTCAAAATAAATATGTTTTTTAAAATGCCTAAATTACCAGCACTTTTGAAATATAAAGGAGAGTGGTTGCTTTAAATCAAGACTAAGCATTTATCTGTTCATTATAGCTGGCCTTGTCAGGATTAGTCCTTGTATCCTATTAGGACTATATATAGGGCCATGTTGGAGGCCACTGTCTGTATAACAGGCATTTGATATTTAAATTCTCCTGCAATCCTGATCATCTATAACCTTAGGAAAAGTAAAAGACTTATTTCATTACTATATAGGCATCCTTTTTGGCTTGGAGCTTTATGCCAGTGTGGTGCCATATTTGATTTCCCTCTCTAAGGGTGCACGACTCTTTTTAGCTTGCTCATGTGTTCCTTGACATCCGTGGTCTCCACTGCATCAATGGCAGTGGACTATCAGGAAGGATAGTTCACTAACAGCTTGCTGATCTGGATTTCTTATGAAAATCTTAGGCTCGAGATAGGGTTTCTCTAGACTACAAGATTCAGTAGGCTTTATCATAAGCTTCTAGGTGTCTCCAAAACTACAGAAGTGTCTTTATTTTGTGTGTACCAATGTCACTCCCCCCACATATCACTCCTATATGCTTAATTTTTATGGTGCTTAGTATACTTTAAAGTCATGGTGTTGTGGACTTGTCTGAACATGCATTGTTGCCAACATTCTAGTCCCATGTTGTCTTCTTAAGTATAGCTAGATAGAAAGGAAATTAAATAAGATTGGACTGACAACATATTCAACAACCTGGCAGCTCCTGGAAATACTACCATAAGGCTATTGTCAGGCCGAATTCTCTATAAGCCTAAAATACTGCTCTCCTTCCTGAATGATTGGAATCCAGACATCGACTAGCCAATATCCTTAGAGTAGTTATCAAATCATAAGAATAATAAAGAATATGGTCAAGAAATCCAGAAAGCAATATTTTCACTGTAATTAATATCCTGAGGAAAAAAATCATTATAGTCTGTTAGGCCAGACTTTGCTCAATTTTCACACAGAATTTAAACTTAATACACAGATAACATAAGAAAATGATAAGTATGTTTCATTTCATGTTTCATCAGAAAGCAGAGATGGGAAAAGTCGCCATCTAATTGCTTTCCTAACTTCCCAAACTGATTTGGATTTAGTTTTACAAGATATAGTATCAAAGTTTATAGATTGCTTAATAGCTTTTCTTTGGTGGCCATACTTTCATTTAATAACATTTACCACTATCCACATACAGCAGAGATTAAAGTCAGGCTAATATCTGGGTCCTATGATTCACGTTACATCTAATCAGATTTCACTAATATTTATGAAAACTCAGGTCCAATTTTAATTCCCACCAATCAAATCATCTATATTTTGTGAAAGCATATAAAGAAATTAACATGTAGACTTTTTAGCCCAGAGCATTCAGTTTAGTGATGTAAGTGCTCACTCCAAATACAAAATAGCTAGTTAGCAAACGGTGATTCATTTCATTGTGATTCATACAATACACAGGTATTTAAAAAATTAGGAAGCTTTCACAGATGACTTCCTAGGAGCAGATGTAGTACTTACATAATTCTTTAACCTGCCACGCAGCATCACAGACATCAGGCCATAAATTTGATGAGCAATTCTGTATTCCATGGCCTTTATTCTCCTCATAGGCCACATATCACCTAGAGAAACTACAGTAGTCCTTCTTACAGTTTATATTATTTTAATAACAGTCAGAAATCTTGACAATCATTTTGTGACTTATAATCTCCTGTTTATATAACAAGATTCCTTAAAGTATGGTTGCATTTGTGTGTTTATTACCACACAGTTAGGAAAAGAAAGTCTTTGCAACTAAACCCTTTTATGCTCTTCTTTATCCATACCAACTCTATTTTTAAACAGAAGATGTTATATTTCCCAGTGTTTGGATAAAACAAACAATATAATTTTCTAGTTTCTCTCTGCCTTCTCCTCAAAGTGAAGCCATCTCTAGGCAGAGACCATGATTTTAGGCAGAGAACAAGAGGAGAATTTAGAGGCTTGAGACTCACTGTTGTAACTGTGAGATTTTTCTCAGGTTACGTAGCATCTATGTGACTCAGTTTCCATCTTTAAATTTGGAATTATAACACTTGTTCCTAATTATTTTAACAAAATGTAATGAAAGCTAAATGAGGTTGAAGTGTTTTGGAAATAAAACTGCTGCATAAATCAAGATGTGGTATTTTGGAGTAATTATTATAGCACATCATCTGATCACTGACAGCTAATAAATCATTTAGCATGTTAGTAACAAAAACTACTAATTATGCTAAGTAAATAGGGTCCTGATGTAATTCTGTATTTTGTTCCTGGTAACTCATTTAACACGGACAGTCTCTCTTTCTTACCACTCAGTGCTTTGCCAGCATTTTCTTTAATCTTGTCAGATCTCTTTGATTTAATTGAGAAGTCACTCCAGAAGAATGTCATTTTTCTTGCGTCTCTTCAACAAAGTAATATAATTAAGATTATGCAAAACAGAGAAGATTCCCAGAGTACCAGGTAAGAGTGAAGGTCTGTGAAATCCCAAAATTAGGAATTGCTGTAGTCAACATAAATAATTGACATTTAGATGACCTAATTAAAACAAATTACATCTCTGAGGGAAGAAAGTTATAATTTTAAACATAGGATATTCTTGAGAAATAATAGACAAATATCTGAAATAGCGTTTTATATTTTCTATAAAAATCATGAAAAAATTGGCTTCATTCTCAACAAAATAATATTAAATAAATGAGAAAAGTATGGAAATTTGAAAATACATAAGAAATAAAGTATTATTAAATATTCTTAAGGTAAACTAGCAGAGTAGTTAAGTGGGACTACCCTAGAGCCAGATAACACTGGCTTAGATCATGTCTATGCACATTTCTTAATCTTTCAGTGCCCCAGTTTCCTGTCTATAAAATGGAGACCCCAGAGGTCTCTTGTGAAGATTAAATAATTTAATACATGTAAAGTGTCTTGAACAGTGCCCACAGTATAGTAAGGATTTGGCAAATCTCCAATTTGTAGTAATTTTCATTTTTTTTACACATTGAACTACTCTAGTGATGAAAAAAATGAAAGCATTATAACAAATAAAATGAGCAACTTACCTGAATGTTTTTACATGTAATTTACTTTCAGAATTTCTTAAGGAAAAAAATATATTTTTTCACATGGAAGCTACATTCTTATTCCAGAAGGACTTCATTACCTCTTCTTTTTATGAAGCAATAAATGTCTGTTCAAAATCCCTCAAACATCAGAAATGTGATTTTCTTTTGGAAATGTATCAGCTATGCTCTAAATTCTCTAACAGGTTTGAATTTTTCTCATTGTCAAATCATCTTTAATAAAGAAATGAAATTATAGATGTTGACACCACAGGGGGAAAAAAGACACCTTCAAATTCTCTTTATGAAGAATTTGGTGCCTTGAACATAATGTCCATTTACACTAATGGAACAATATCTACAATGTCTCCCGATGAGTATGTTTTTTAAAAAGCAGAGAAGCTGCTATAAAAACTTTGTTAAAATTTGATCAAAAGCCTATTTCAAATGCTCATACTAAAAGCACTTTTGTATGAAATATAATCTATGAAACAATAAATTAATTATTCTTTATTGAAACCTTATCTATTATTTATAAATATTTTTTCTCTTGTTAAAATCAGAAGATGATTTTGGGTGAAAATGTACCAAAATCAACTATTGTATTGAAAAATGTGTGATGGATAGCAGACTGTCCTCAACAACAAATCTCTACAGCATGGTGATTAATAGTCACAACTATAAAATCACATTGCCCGAGCCCAAAACCAGTGCTGATACTTATTAGCTATAAGCTATAAGTTATATACATATAAGCTATATGACCTTAGGAGGGTTATATAATCTCTCTGTGCCTCAGTTTTTACCATTAGTGAAATGTGGAACACTATTGTATTTATTGAAGAGAATTGTTGTGGGGATTAATGAAATAACACGTGAAACATTTGGCATTGTCCTTGGCACATAGGAAGTGCTCAAAAGGCTTAGCAATAGTCATTATGGGTATGTGTATATATATATACACATACATATATATGTACACATAATATATATATACAAATACATATATATACACACATATATACACATATATACATAATATATATGTGTATATATATACATATAGATATACGTATATCTATATATACACATATATATACATATATACACATACATATATATATATACACATACCCATAATGACTATTGCTAAGCCTTTATATATATATATGTATATATATACACACACACGTATATATTTATATATATTCCCGTCAATAGCTTTTATATATATATTTAATATTATTATGAAAATTAATCAAGTAATGCAACAAAATGCTAATTTTAGGAATGTTGTCATTGCATAGCATTACCCTTAACACATTTGGAAGCATCCAGTATAAAAAAAATAGTGTTTTCTTCTTTTTATTTATCTACATTAAATACTTATTAAGACAAAATCATAGAAAGTGAGTACAAATGAATAACAAATGTTGTACCTTTAGGTTATGTTTAAAGGTCAAATTTTACAAAACTTCCTTCTTTTTATTGGAGTGTGTTCATTATTTTAAAAGTCACACCCTAGTGAAGCTGAAATGAATAGAGATGTGAAGATAGGAAGTTTTGGTTTCCTGAACACCAAGACCACTGTCTGATCAAAGCACATAGCTTTACCACTATTTCTTTGCCATTATTGACTTAGTCCCCTTTCAAAAATAGTGCATAGATTTCAAACATAGTAATTGCTACCATTTCATTATCGACTAGTAAATGCCAAGCACTCTTCTAAATGCTTGTAAATATTATTTCGACAATCTTCTGTAATGGTGAGGAAAAATCATAAGAATTCATATATAAGGAGAAAATGCAATTTCCTTTTGATAATTAACTGGAAGAACTCCCACCATCTGGTTAGCATTAAAAAACTAACTAAATGCCCAACTAGTTTAAATTTAATCCAATGTGATCATGTACACAGCTGCTAGGGCCTGGTCTCTCATTTAGGTAGGTTTTTAGTCTCTTAGACTGAACTACCCCCAGTCTCTTAGACTGGGAACTACAATTCAAGATGAGATTTGGGTGAGGACACAGACATACCATATGACATACCTCTCTTCTTGTCTTTTTCCTAAGGTGGGGTACAAGAGGACTGTGTGGGTGACTTGACCCTGAAGTTTTAGAGGATAGAAGAATATGCCGACCTTGTGCTGGTCATTGGGTCTACACTAACTACTGTCTACTGGAATCTGGTACAATGCTTCCTGTCTACCTACAGACTACTAAGGCTTCAATCTGTGGCTAGTGCATTTGTGGTTCTTTATTTTTGGCTGGGCAATGTTCCTGGAGTAATTTGAGCTCCATTTGGCCATGCCGATTGCAGGTCCATGTGCTCCTACCTACCCCAATGTCCTGTAGTCCACCAAGCTTCTACTGGAAGATTAATTGCAGGCACCTGGCAGGCACACTGACTTTCCACTAATGCACCCCACACCTGAACTGAGAGGCTGGGGAAGGCCACCAGATCCTCTCCCAGCATGATCACAACTTTCCACTGTTTTAGCTAGACTGGATTGCCTGTGATGTTACAGGTTTCTTCTCCAATTCCAAAGGGAGAGTGCGGAGAGAGATCTTTCCATGCTAGATAAACCTCTCAATTTTTCTAACACATGTTCTCTCCAAGCCCGGAGAAAGGAGATTCAGACTATGTTGGTTTGTGTAATTCATTCTCTGTCCCTTATTCTTTTCCCATTTTCTCTTTTCCATAGCCCCTTAACACTGAGAACTTCTAGTCTACTTTTCCCACATCGTATACTCTTTACACCATAGAACAGCAAACCTCATGGTTTTGCTATTAAAAGCAGAAAAGCCACTTTTCTGAACTTTGGTAGAATACTTTGGGCTAGGTCTTTTCCAGGTATGGTTAATGGGTTAAGAGAAGAGCGGAAGGGGATAGCTAAAGAAATAAGAGCAAATCCTATGTCTCTGCAAAATTTGTCTGTCCAGCCTATTGTTTTGTTCAGGTACCAGTTTCTCATGGATAATGTTGAGGAGCTGAAATGAAATACGATTTTTAAATTAAGATTAATTTCTGACAAACAGTTGTTCTTTATTACATTTATAATATATATGTTTTTCATCCCAGAAAACTGAGGCTCAAAGATGCTAAATAACTTGCTCCAGTCAAATTCCCAGTTCTACTTGCATCTGATGCCCCCTTTGCCTTCATTAATATGTTGACACCTTGGCTGAGTTCTTAGCCGTCTTCCCTCCTCAGAAGCCTGCACTCCACAGCTTTTCCACAACACGTTTGCCTATTGAATCTTACCAGTATTCCTTCTGGTGACTTATGAACCTTCTTTCATAATGTTCTATATGATATAAAATGGAAAAATAAAAAAATCATTCAATATTAAAGTCTAAGGACAAAACATCCCAGGCCATGTAGAAAGTAACTCTTTAAAATTACTCTTGCAGGCCAAATTCATTCAGTCAACAAATGTTTATTGAATTGCTTTGTCCCAGGCACATTTTAGGCACTGAGAGTACTGCCCTGAACACAACAAATTTTCTCACGGAAGGAGGACTATACAAGCTCCAAAAGGACTCCAATCCATGGGAGGGAGACAGACAACAAATACATTAACAAATAACTATATAATATTTCAGATGACGGTAAGTGATATGTGGAAAATGAAACAGGATAAGGTGGATGTGACAGGGGTATCTATTTGTTTTATATACAGTGTAAGTGAAGGCCTTTCTATCTCTGTATTAGTCTGTTCTCATGCTGAGAATAAGGACATACCAGTCTATAAAGGAAAGAGGTTTAATTGACTCACAGTTCAGCATGGCTGGGGAAGCCTCAGGAAACTTATTAATGCAATCGTGGTGGAAGGGGAAGCAACATATCCTTATTCACGTGGCAGCAGCAAGGAGAAGTGCAGAGCAAAGTGGGGAGAAGCCCCTTATAAAATCATCAGATCTCATGGGAACACACTCACTATCACAAGAACAGCATGGAGGTAGCCACCCCTGTGATTCAATTACCTTCCACCAGGTCCCTCCCATGACACGTAAGGATGATGGGAACTACAATTCAAGATGAGATTTGGGTGAGGACACAGACATACCATATCAAGCCAAGACCTGAAGGAAGCAAGAGAGTAAGAAATACAGATGTCTGGGGAAAGTCCATTCCAGGAACAGAGAGCAGGAAGTATGCTTGGTATATTCAAGGAAAAAGATGGGCCCCATTGTGGCCAGAAGAAGGAAGACCATGGGAAGAATGGTGGCAGATGAAGAGGAGACATATGGGCCTTTGGGACTTTGCCTTTCATTCTTTAAAAGGGGCAAGGCCACTGCAAGGTTTTGAAAAGAAGATTGTTATCAACTGACTTGAGCTGCTAGGTAGAGGCAAAACTATGGGAAAGCAGCAGTGAAATCAGGAGGAACAGTTAGGAGGTTACTGCAATAGCCTGGGAAAAAGATGTGGGCTTAAATCAGAATAGTGAGAACAGTTTTGTTCAGATCTAACAAGCCACTCCAAATTTAGAGAAATAAGACAAGTCTTTAATTATGCTCATGAATTCTGTGCGTTGGGAATTGGAACAGAGAAGAACTGGAAAGCTAGCTTCAACTTCATGATTTATGGAGCCTCAGGTGAGAAGACATGAAAGTTGAGGGACTCAGTAGTTGGGGGCTGGTACCATCTGAAGCTTATTTACTCAGGTATATGGTGAGCGATGATGGCTGTCCACTAAAAACGACTACATGTTTCTTCTCCATGTGTCTTGGGCTTCTTCCCAGCATGGTGATTGGGTCACAAGATTGAGTGTCTCAATCAAGTTGCATGGCCTTTTCAAATTAACAGAAACCCTCTGACCAAACTTGGGTCAAGCTCCTCTGAGCCCTCTTTTTAACTAGGCCTCCATATTGTCTTGTCCTGTCTTTGGCTTGCTGAGTCTAGTTTCAGGAAAAAATCCCAAGTCAGTTTCACAAGAATCTCCCCATCCTTGGCCAGTCCTTGGCCTGCTTTTAGTAGGAATCCTGTTAGGCCTGTGTAGCAAGAATCCATCAACCCTTATATCTCCCCTCAGTAATTTTCCATCTACTGCCCCCTCACTGTCCATTGGCTTTAAATCCTCAGCTGTCTTTGCAGTATTCAGAAATGCATTCAGTCTCCCTCCCCTATTGAAATAGTTTTAAATAATATCTGCCTTACCATTTTAACAAGTGTCTGAATTTTTGTTAACAAAATCTAGCCTCAGAAGACATACAGTGTCATTTTGGCCACGCTGTTTATGGAAGCAATTGCCAGCCCACCTAGATTTGAGAGCAGGGTGATTAGAGTCTATTTCTTGATAGAGTAGAAGCAATATTTGTTTTAAGAATAACTTGCAAAGTAGGAGTTATTGCTGTGGTTGTCTTTGGAAAATAAAATTTGTCCCAAGATTATATAAGGGAGAGTCAAAGAAGAAATAAAATAATCTATTAAAAGCTTTTTTGGTGGGTATTTATTTTCTACCAAAAACACTACGAATATGCAGTTTTTAAAATGTAACATTCACTTTTTTCCCTTTAGAAAATAATTTATATTCAATAAATCATAGAGATTAAGATCTCAGGTTATCCATTCCATCAATGGTTTAAATAATTCCTGGACCACTTTCTGTCTACTTGACTTTGAACAGGGTATTTATTCTCCTTTCTCCAAACCTCAGTTTTCTTATCTGTAATTGGCAATCATAATAATAGTAACTATCAGAGTTTTTAAAAGTATTAAATGTGACAATTCATGTGAAGTTGTATAATTATATAGAAATTGTTTGATAATTTTAGCTCTTATTACCTTCACCCTTATTATTGGAAACTTAAGGTACGGAAAAATGAAGAAAATAAAAATAATCAGAAAGAGTACCATCCAGAGAAATGTCTCGTGATACAGTTACTATATGTAAATGTGAAGAAAGAGTACCATCCAGAGAAATGTCTTGTGATACAGTTACTATATGTAAATGTGAAGAAAGTTAATATATTTTATTTTATTTACAGGTGTTAGAGTTGTTTTGTTCATATAGTAATTTTTTGCAATCAATTTTTTTTTCTTTTATTATTATTATTATTATTATTATACTTTAGGTTTTATGGTACATGTGCGCAATGTGCAGGTAAGTTACATATGTATACATGTGCCATGCTGGTGCGCTGCACCCACCAACTCGTCATCTAGCATTAGGTATATCTCCCAATGCTATCCCTCCCCCCTCCCCCCACCCCACAACAGTCCCCAGAGTGTGATGTTCCCCTTCCTGTGTCCATGTGTTCTCATTGTTCAATTCCCACCTATGAGTGAGAATATGCGGTGTTTGGTTTTTTGTTCTTGCGATAGTTTACTGAGAATGATTTTTATATGTATTTGATTAACTACCGCCTATATGAAACCTACATGTAAACATACACACAAACACACAAACATATGTATGTAAAGGCAGAAAAGAAATAGATTTGCCACAGCCTCAGTGGTTTGGCCTTTTTCCACAAGAGTAGTGAAAAACGTATTTGAAGTGGATGTGGCTTAAACATAGACACACCCTAAGCTAAATAAAAACAAACATGAATTCTTCTCAAGGTGCAATTCATTCAAACAGAGGATTTGAAATTCGATAAAATGCCAATGCAAAGGCATATAATGCTTGAATGACATTAATTAGCTTAATATTGAACCCAGGAGCAAGTGAGGCTCATCCACTGAATATGTACATAAGATTTTTCTATCAAGGAGAACCACAGAAACATATCTAAAGTGGTTTCCTCCTTTTATTTACATTCAGGTTCCTATTAACATGTTCCTGAGAAAGAACTTTATGCAAATATAAGCCTTCCAACTTATTAGCAAACTGATCATAAGCTGATCACTCTTCTTTTGTGAGCAAATGCCTTAAAAAAGCATCTGAACCATGAAAGTATTTAAGAGACTATGATTTTAACCAGACTATATTTTAAGACATCAAGTAAAAGGTAAGATTTCAAGTATCCTCTTATAATCTTAATCCCAGAAAACTTTACAGGTCTCTAACTTAACATCATTATTTGACAAATACTAAATTCACATTTCTTAACCGTTCACCAGTTCTTTTATAGGCTTTATTTTCAAGACTTTTTTTTGTTTTTCCTGTATATATAATTTGTGATAAGGAATTTTACTCTAATTTCCATCTTTTTCTCCCAAAATGAATATTATAAATCTGACCAGGCAGCCAATTTAACAGCTGTGACAACACAAGCCTCTTAGGCTTTTCAAACTAAAAACATTCCAAATTTATCTTGGTCACCCCAATTTAAAAACGAATCCATAGCAGTTTTAATATTTCTGAATATAATGATTTTTTTCTGTACACTAACCACGTATTTATTTTGAAAGTTCAATGACAGTTGTTCACAATAAATTATACTATTGTCACTGCATTCTTATATATGTAATGCTCCATCACTTAACAAACCCATACTTCTTTGAGTTTCAGAAGTCTTTCACAGACAACTCAGCCAAAGGGTAGAAAAGACTCAGTATAGCAGTAGGAGCTAAGAAATAAACTGGCAATTCTCAGATCATGATCTATCATACCTTTTTGACTATTAACTTATCATCTGACCTTCTGCTAGTCATTTACCCTCACATAGCCTTCTTTCCGAAGTGTGTAAAAATGGGAATGACAACACTCTGGTTACAGCTCAAAGAGATCAAGGAGAAAAAAACTGCTACAGGGGCTGTAAAATACCTTGCAGGCCATAAAATACCACATAAATGCTTGATAGTAAAACAGCTACAGAGCTCCATCGTTTAATATAAAACTAGTTTTTCTGCTAAACAAAGTACTAGTAGAAGCAACTAAGATCCAATAGGAAAAGATGCAAAACTCCTGGTCATAATGAAAAGTGTATGTTTGTTTGTTTATTTGTTTGAATTGATTTTACGGACTGAGGGGGAGATATATGCACAGACTACATAATCAAATGTATAGAGTGATCCAGTCATCACATACTACTCTAAAAAGACAATCTAATCAAGCACGCTGAAGTCGGAAGCTGGAAGGCAAAACATTACGCAGTCCCATGGGTGTGTTTCTCTTTAAATGAGTTTGTGTATGTGTGTTTTTTTGTCTAATGGAACTGTTTTATGGTAAACAACCAAAAGTAGGGATTTTTTAACATATTATTTTTACTCACCCTATTTGAGTATGTTCGTCATATCATTTTCCCTTTGAAATTCTAATTTCATTTGCTCAAGACCAACATTAATTATTTCAAGGAAACTTCCCCCAAATTATCATCTTACTTAAAGATTTAATCACAACTAGACTTTGCCTAACACAATTCATGCTACATTAAGAAATATCTTAATCCTTTTGGTTCTTCTTTGCTGCTCCTCAGACGAGAAATAAGCTAGAGAACAGGTTTCATCTTGTCACCTCTCACAGAAAAACCGCTTTTTGGTCTCGGTCTTGGAGTCACTTGCTAATTTACTATTTAATACTTTTTTTACAAACAAGTATAAGCCACCGGGCTGGGCACGGTGACTCACTCATGTAATCCCAGCACATTGGGAGGATGAGGCCAGTGGATCACCTGAGGTCACGAGTTCGAGACCAGCCTGGCCAACATGGTGAAACACCATCTCTACTAAAAATACAAAAATTAGTCGGGCATGTTTGTGCGTGTCTGTAGTCCTAGCTACTCGGGAGGTTGAGATAGGAGGATCACTTAAACACGGGAGACAGAGGTTGCAGCGAGCCGAGATGGTACCACTGCACTCCAGCCTTGGCGACAGAGTAGGACTCTGTCTCAAAGAAAAAAACAATCAAATTAAAATGTGTGTGTGTGTGTGTGTGTGTATATATGTGTGCGTGTGTATGTATACACATATATGTATATATATGTGTGTGTATATATATATACATTATATATATATGTGCCACCTTAAGAAAACAATGCCAAGTCCTGAATCAGGAGGAAAAAAAAACATTAATTCAGCTAGCATATTAAGAAATTTTAGTATGTATTAAGTAGTAAGTAGTATGTATTAAGTAACATAGAGTGTTTTTATCACAACTATTCCTCCTAGCCCATGACTAGATTAAGACACAAAGGACCACACTACATTTTTAAAATGTATTATTTGTATATCTCTGGACAATCACTAATTTTCTTACTCTACCAGTTTTTTCATTCATTCATTCAAAAAGATTCACTGAGACCTGCTTCTTGCTAGGCATTTATAGGCACTGGAAATTGAGTAAACAAGAGGGATAAAAGTCTCTGTCCTTGCCAGGTGCGATGGTTCTCATCTGTAATCCCAACTATGGGAAGCTGAGGCAGGAGGATGGCTTGAGCCCAGGAGTTCGAGCCCAGGCTGGGGAACATAGTGAGACCTTGTTTCTACAAAAATTTTCTTTAAAAATTAGCCAGAAGTGGTGGTGCACACCTGTAGTCCCGGATACTCAGGAGGCTGAGGTGAGAGAATCTCTTGAGTTCAAGAGTTTGAGGTGACAGTGAGCTATGAGAGTGCCACTGCACTCCAGCCTGGCAAAGTAAGACCCTGTCTCTATTTTAAAAAGAAAAGAAAAAAAAGTATCTGTCTTATGTTCAAGCATACATTGGAAAGATACCTTTCTTGTTCACCTCAAAGTGTCATGATATTGTAGATATGATAATTTGTGTGAAAATATTTTGTAAACTACTAAGTGCCATATGGATATGCTATTTTTATGATTATGATAATTATATTATTGCTAATATCACTAAGTATTAGATACAAAGCCACCTCTGAATGATAAGTAGGAGATTTCTGTTACAAGAGTGGAGGTAAGGAAAGAAAAGAAGGCATTTAAGCACAGAATGAGCCAAGGACAGACCTTGTGACATTATCGGGTTTTCTGAGAACAGCTAATAGTTTTCTTGTTCTCTGGGGCATAAAATGCAAGGACTCTGAGATAGTGAGAAATTAATTTGAAGAAGAAATCAGGACCTTTGCAAGAAAGGCTGGGCATGCACTGTTATAAAGGAGAATGAGCTTCATGAAGTACTTGAAGTGAAGCCACTGAGAAATTTTGACAGAAGAGTGACACAGTTTATTTTTACACTTCAGGCAAATCACAGTGGTAGGAAAGAAGATAATATTGAGAGAGATGAAACAAGAATTAGAGAACACAGCTTAGAGGGCACTGGGATAGAAGGGTAAAGTACAGAAAAATCTGAACTGTGGAATTGAGTGTGTAGAGAAGGGTGAGGTTTAGAAATGTGTTTAGAAAGTAAAATAATTAGGGTTTGGTGATATGATTGGGGAGGATATGGGAGGATTCTAAGTTTAGTATCAAATTTCTGGTTTGTTTAGATAGTTAAAGTGAAGCACTCTCAGCCTCCCAAAATTATGAGCAGACTAAATTTTTCATTATGAATTTATTGAATTTAGTTTGGAAAATTATAAGACTGAGAAGACTAACACCTGAGAAGAAATACACAACAGATAACTGAATATCTGAGACCAAGACTCAGCAGAGAAATTAGAAATAAAGATAGAGAAGTAGGTGCTACCAGCAATAAGATACTAACTGAAACCTCACGAGTGAGTGAGGATTGTCCAGTGTTAGCATGGAGGTTTTAGCAGAATTTTCAAAGATGAAACATGTGACAGGTGTGATTTCAACTATCATGTATTAGTTTAGTTTAGTCTCCCCTTTCTCAGGAGGCTAAGCTCCCCTTTTAAACTGTCACCTTCCTCCCCACTCCGTGCAATTCTCTCTGCTTTGGAGAAGAGAGGGGGTTTATGAGATCTAAAATAGGGATAATGGGGGAGATAGCGAGGAGAGGTTGGACTCCCTTCTGGACTGTGTATGTGATCATTCCTCTCCCTCTTCCTGCTCACTTGCCTTCTTCCCCAGTCTGAAGTTGCAGAAAACAGACCTGAAATCATGCATGTGAAGGGGTAGAAAGGCATGACACTTTTTCTCACCCATCATAAGGGTCGCAGCCAACACTCCTGTTACAAAAGACAGGTGAACAACAAAAAAGCGTAACAAATGTATTTAATCAAACATGACATGGGAACCTTCAGAAACGAGACCCAAAGACATAGGGAAAATTGTCTGTTTGCTTGACTGAAGAATGGACAATCATATAGGTCATATAAAAATGTGATTGAGAGAAAGGGTATAATCTAATGGTTAGAGGCTGATGGGGGAAGCCAGCAAGGCCTGTCAATTCAGATTCTTCTTGGCCTTGTTGTGTAACATACCTTCCTCCTGCGGATGGGGCAAAATCTCTCTGAAATGAGGGTCTTCAAGGGAAAGAAAAGGAGTTATCTTTCTAGGTTTTATGCCTTGCTTTGGGGAAGAGGAGTTCTAGTTTCTATGACCAGCCTTGTGGAAGAAGAATTCTGGTTTCTGTGACTCACTTTGGGGGAGAATAAGGAGTTGAAGACAGGAGAATGGCAGAAAGTCAGAAAGACCTTGGATCTAAGGCCCTCCCGATTTCCTTCTGTGCAAAGTATCCAGCACGCCAAGATACCACACTTCAGGATTCTGTGTTTTGAGCCCACACACACACAAATTATTTTGTGTTAAGCAGCCTTAGAGTCTATTTTGGCAGTAGAGAAACGCAGGAGAAAAACACAAATGAAAAGAGAAATATGATGGCTGCACACAATCTTGGGAAAAAGCAATATTAATGAATCATTCATTTATTCATTCATCCTCACATTCACTAAACAAATATGCATTGAGAAACTATGTTGTGCTAAATCTCAGCACAGAAAGAAATAGGATCTTATCATGATCCTTGAGAAATTTCCAGTCTTGAAGAGAGGCATTCATATTAGATTGCTCTTCTAACATTTCAATTTGAATGATAGAGAATCTGTGGACTTTGGTAACAACAACAAAACAGAAAAGAAAATTCTGCTTTAAAATAATTTTGCTTATATTTATTTTAATCATGAAATTTAAAGAATTTGCTGTTTAGCAGCGATGTGTACCATTGGTTGGTCGACTGGATGAGGTGACCTTCAAACTTCTGAGCAATGTGTACCATTGGTTGGTCGACTGGATGAGGTGAACTTCAAACTTCTGTTTCAATAAATAAACTCTTAATCAAGTCCCGTATGACAAGGACATTCAGCCCATTTCCAAAAATTGAAATATTTTCTACACTTTAAATGGAAATTGCATATTTTTTCTTGGGCCATAATTTTGATTCAAGTAATTCATAACAAATTACCATTGTCAATTTATATATATTTTTAATTTCAAGCTTTAATTATTTTATTCATGAATACTTCTTCCAGCATCCTAGATTAGTGGTTTCAAACTCTACCTTTAAATGAAAGCATCCCTTTCCTTTCTGTCCTCTAGCATCTCTTAAAAAGAAGTCAGTTTAAAGTCTCATGATATTTAATTTCTCATTAATTTTCAATTCCTCACTGTGAGTTTGTTATGTGTATGATATTCAAACTCACAGTATTCAACTGAACTTTTAATAAATCCTTTTTACTAGTCATACTTAAAAAAATAATCGCAGGCTTTAGAAATGTCTGCATAGTAATTTACATATCATTTAATCGTTGTTTTCAATTTTCTGGGATTTTCCACCCTTTTCATCTGTATGTCCTTCTCTTTTCAACTATTCATGAAATTTTATCACCTGGAGATAAAGTAATTTCAGGGTTTTTTTTCTAATTTGCTCTTTTCTATATTCATAAATTTGCCAGATTCTAGAAATCCATATAATACACCCAGCATTTATGCTGAACTTAACTTTTGTGGATGAGAAAAACTAAACGTTTGCCAATTTCAAGATAATTGAAATGACCCATTGTTTTCCATATATCAGGGAAGAGCAGGCTCAAGTAAAATATTTTATTTGAAATAAAACGGAAGGACCCATAGAGGTACAATAATTCCATGTATAATTCTACATTAGACACATGCATTCATGGTGTAAATGTGCCCTTTCTTTTGCTAAAACATCATTAAAGCAAGTAATAAACATACAAAGTACTGATCAACCCTGGTACTTGCAATAATATGAACACAAAACAACAAAACAAAATTTAAAGACAAGCATAATTTTCAACTGCCATTGTTGAGATTGTCCATCTGAGCTCTGAATGCCGAAAGATCAACATCAATATTAAAAGAATACTGTAAACAAAGGCAAAGTGTCAACCGTTATGCCATTTCTTTTTTTATGTCTTTCTTCTGCAGTTGTAAATTCTGTTACTATAAAAGTAGATGATTCATTGCAATTATGAGGCCATTTTCATCTAAACAATCAACGGTAATGATGTGTTGTAGATAATACAGTGGAAAATTGATTTGGTGTAAATTCTTGGCAAGATATTTTTGCCATGTCCCATGCTGCAAAGGGACTGAACTGTAATGCAGAGATTATACTGCTTTTTTGCAAACCCTCTTCAGGGGAAGAGACTATTTAAGCATCATCACACTTATGCATTATAAATCACTGCAAAACACGACCCCTCTCTTTTTATGGGAAACATAGCATTAGCATTTTCTAAATGAAACTGTCTTTCAATGCATCATATCAGATAAATATAAGGAGCATCTAGCTATATTTAGCTCCCCAACTGAAGTACACGTCAGATTTATGTTTGAAGTTTTTGTGGGAGAATGTCTCTTAGAGAGTCATTTCCAAATAGTTTAAAGGGTATGTACTAAGTGACAGGAAATTTTACTTTTACTTTCAGCTTTACCACTATCTAGTTGTGTGACCTTTGATATGCCAAATCCCTTCTGAATTTCTTTTTACATTTGACTGAATGGGACTAGCCCAGTAGAAAGTTTAAAAATATATAGGTGTTCCCTGTCTTTCCCCAGACAAGTTAAATTAGAATTTCCAAAGGTGGGATGGAAGCATTGGTATTTTCTTAAGCTCCTCATGTGATTGTAATATGCATCCAACAATCACTTCCAGCTCTAAAATGCGCTTTTTTTAAAAACAACTTGCCATTTGAGAACCACAGCATGTGTTTTAAATAAGTTCTAGGAAGAGAATTTTCAATGTAAGGTGTTGGTGTTTGTTCTATCAGTTGCATTCATAATGTAGGCTGACAAGGAAAAAAAAAGAAACACCAAGAAAAAAAAATTAACAGAGAAGGTAGACAGGCCATGCAAACGAGAGCTCAATTACAGAAGAGCTGTCTCCAGGAGACTAGAGTCATGCTCTTTAACATTCTAAGTGATTGGTTTGTGCAGTGAACCAAATCTGAGCAGTTCCAATGTTTGAAAATGTAATGACTTAAATAGAAATACTAATATACCCTTCAAGGTCATGAAACAGTTCTTTGGCCTTAGGAAACATGTAACTTCTGTGGGCTCACGTAGGTCAATTTGATAGACCTCATATAACCTTAAGATGCATCTTGCTTTTTCCACTGCATTAAAATATGTTAATACCAGCTTTGGAATCAAATTGACTCATTTATTTAAATCTGCCTTTTTTAAACTTCTTTTCCATTTGCGGAATTACCAAGAAGTTGTTTAAATTACCATATTTTCTAACAACAAAATTAGGCAAAGGACTAGAGTACAAAAAGGCCATCAAAACAAGAGACTAAAAGAAATCTGAGAATAACTATACTTTGCTAATGACAGCCTAAAATTTAATTTAAACTGAGCCCTGAAAATGTTTAATCATTAAGAACTGAGTTTCAATTCTCAAACACATGTTTAAGGAATGTATCAAATAGGTTATCTCTAACCAAATTATTGAAAGTGGGATAGGGTAGGTAGCAACCTAGTAGGAGTTATTTCATCTAGAAGGTTTTTTGTCCTTTCACTTAGAAGACAGGCTGTTGAATTTCATATATAAAATATGGTACATGAAATGTAGTCAATACTGCACCTTACACACAAAGCCTAAAAGTACATTAAAAATAATGGCAAAAATTGCAATTACTTTTGCATCAACCTAATAGAACAAAGTTCATATTAATCCAATTTCTAGCAACTGATTGCTAAGTTATGGCCATACCCACCATTTCAGATCCAGCACCCCCTTTTTAAAAACAAATATTCTGTAGATCCCCTTACCTTCCAAGTAACACAATCTATCTTCAACTATAATTTTTAAATATGCAATAAAATAATACATAATGACAGAATAGATATGTTAATGTACATTCATAATTATAGCATCTTCCTACTTACATACTCTAATTATGAGCTGGTAGGGATCACAGGAGAGTAAGATGAAAACTCATTCCATACAAGAAGGCCAGGAAAAGTAAAGAGCAAAGGCAGCCATGGACTCTACACTAATAACAGCTCAGTCTTATCTGTATAAAAGAATAGAAAAAGAAAAAATAATTGCATTATAGGTAACAAGGCAAAGTAAATTACAGTTTATCAATGGTGAGAAAAATGAGTATATATGATATTCTTATAAATGAGCTGGTCCTTATTTAGAAGTGTACTTTCCAAGCAATTCAATTTGTTATGGCACGGGATAGAGTACCAGTGAAGTGCCACTGGAAACACTTTCTATCGTGGAGTCAGTCAAATGTCCAAGGATGAATTCAGTCTCTGCTACTTAAAAATCCTTGGAGATAGTATCTTTCGTTAGGCAAAGGATAATAGAAGATAGACTGGAAAAATAAACAGTAATAAAACAGGCTGTAAAGAAATCATGAGGTAAATCCATGAGGACAATTTCATAGTAAGATAGAAAACACTCTTACGAATAAGCTAAATAAATTCAATGCACACTTTCTATGACAGATTTCTTAACCTGTGTACCAAAAAAAAAAAAAAAAATTAAATACAAGGATGACCACAATACTAAATAGATTTAACTTTCAGTATTATAGTTCCATTAATTTCATAATATTTGGTTCTAAGTATTTAAAAAGTCTTCTGGGCACAGTGCCTCATGCCTATAGTCCTAGCTCCTCGGAAGGCTGAGGCAAGAGGATTGCTTGAGCCCAGGCTGCACCGCACCATGATCTAGCCTGTGCTCCAATCTGGGCAACAAAGCAAAACCTAGTCCCTCAAAAAATAAATAAATAAATAAATAAAGTCTCTCATTTTCAATCTCTTACATTTTAGCAAACAGATATTATGTTTTTCCTGAAACTAAACTAACAATTTAGAATCTCTTCAAATTCACATGTTGTTAAAAAGAAGAAAAGTTACAGGTAATTTACTTTATTTTCAGACATGAATATAAAAGCCTTAAATTTGTTCAAATATTTTCATAATTAGACTAATTAATTTGCAGTTTGGTCTAAAAGTTTTGTTTTAGCTCAATTAACTCTTTTGCATGTCTTGGCTAACATGTTCCACAGTAATTTCAAATAGATTAATCAACCAGTCTGAAATTGCTGTTCATTCAGAACTTTACATCCAACCATCATATCTTTATTCAATAAAAGTAAGAGTTATCTATTTCTAAATAAGTATCTTTAAAATCCAAAGTGTTGCAAAGACAGAAACATTGAAAATTCTAAGTACCAAGGTCATTTTAAATAGTGTAAGTTTAATAAATCTCATAATTATTTATTTCATTTTAATAAATTAGATCTGGTTTCATTGCAGCTAAAGGTGACTTCAGTTCACTTTTCAAGTATCTCTGAATTATATGTTACATCCATTCATAATATTTCACTCTTAATATTTATTTTCCCACCAATATAATTTGTAAATGATAAGTAATGAACAGAATTTGTTTTGAACCATATTCTTTGAGAATCATCTTACTTATGTGTCTAGGATAAGATGTTCAAACTCCTATTAAATATTCTATATGAAATAATAAATCACTCACAGAGTTATTCTTAATTTTATTATTAACACTCTTCATCAATTTGTGGAGACTTTGACAAAAATCATCGAGGACTAAGTGAGGTTCATAAATAGTGCAATTAATTGCTAAAATACCTGGTATAATTTTTAAAATTAGCTACAAACTGGTACGCCAACAACCCATAGCTAGCATTCCCAGCTGTAACAGAAGCAATGACTTGAACAAAAGAAAGAAATAATTTTTTATAAAATAATTTTTAGGTGTTTAAAGTATAGACAACCACTTAAAATTTATTGTCAGTAATTTTTAAAATAACATTTTTCTCTATGAGCTTCCATTCCATACAATCCTTTCAAATGCAGACAGTAAAGCCTCATTATCCAAAGGAAGTTTTATCCACTTGTAATGAAAATTCATTTTGACTATAGTTCATTTCACGGCTAATTTTTGACATCTTTTGCAATCTCATCGATTATTCCTTACACAGTATCTTTGCTCAATGAAAGACAGAAATTATTTCACTTGGCTGTCCTTGGTCAGCATACCAAAAACATCTTATATAGTTGGTAAAGTTAATTTTGCCTAATAATATGAAGGTTACTATTTTGTGATGATGTGTGCACACATAAAAAGCAAGCAGAAATTTGTTTTTATTTGAATATTTTTATGCATTCCAGACACAATATTAGATTTTTCAAACGTTTTCTTTAAAGCTTGGAAATACGACATATGCCTTCTAACCTTGTCAGCATCCTTCTTTGTAAATGTTTGCTTAGTTTTAACAAGTTGATTTCTTTATTAGAAAATAACATGTGGGAGGAATATTCATATTAGCAAGTGTTTATTTGTAGTCCTATCTACAAAACCCAATTTCAAACAATAACCTGATATTCAAAATTTTTAAATGAGCTAAATAAATATATTTATATGTAGAATCACTGTGAATACAGCAGTTACAAGCTAACAGATTTTGGTGTAACGTATTGTTCTGAACATCAAAGAGCATCTAGCTCCTTGGCCCTACCACTAAATCTTGCATCACTCCCAGCCACTGTAACAATAAAAACTGCCCACAAATTTCAAAACAAAAACAAAAACAAAACCCTTAGGGTGTGGTATTATTTCTCTTGAAAACTAATTCCCTAGACCTCATGTACCAAAGGTGACACTGTCTACAGGCAACTTGTTTTCAGGCACACCACGTTCTAAATACTACCTCCTGTATGTCCAGGTTACTTCTCTGGTATTCTACATTTGAAAGAAAATTGAGATCTCCAATGTCCTGATCCAGTTGTCTTTACTTCTTTCCATTATCCATTATACAGTATGGTTCCCCTTCTTTGTCCAGTTAATTAACGTTCTAAGACCCACCAAAGTCCATCAGTTCTGTTGTGACACTCCTTGGTTAAGCCACAACCTGGTTAAAGCCAGCTCCCCACCTACTCTGCATCTTCTGTCCAAACAGCACACACTGGATCAATAAATCAGCATAAATGATTGCTCATGAATCTCAGAAAAGACTCTCAGGTTATCTGGTAGCTCTGGCAAATTAAATCTGTCCACTCTTATTTTTCTAGACTGTTGTTTATCTTCTTTTATTCCAACATCCAATCCTGCACCCCCATCCTCACACTTGCCAGATTGATTTGCTTCTGGTTTCCCTAAGACAAGAGAATCCGTCGGAAGAGAAAATTCCACATTCCTTCAGGAGTGAATCTTCTTGCCTTCTTTGATGTGTGCCCTCTCTGCCTTCCCTCCTGCCATTCCTGAGAACCTTCAGTGCCCTGGGCTTCATCCAATCTTACTAGTCAAGAATGTCGTTTCCTATATTGTCCCTATCTTCTGTTTGTCATCAATTTTTACATCAAGATAGGATTATCTTTATCTGCATTCTAATGAACAATCATAATTCATATCTTTTTTAAAAAAACAAAAACTCTCTTAACCCTACTTTCCCTCCAATTTGAGTCCCAGTCCTGTTTACAATTAACAGCAAATTTTCAAGATATTTTACAATTTCTGTCTTACTCTTTTTTTTCTCTTAACACCACTTCTGCTTTCGTAAACTTACCACAAAAGCTGCTCCTAGAAAACACAACAAAAATTTCTGTATTGCCAGATTCATTGATCACTTTTCATTTCTCAGCTTACTTAACTTACAGGAAGCTACTGACGTTGCTGATTAGTCTGTCTTGAAACTCTCTACTTTCACTTTGCTTCTCTCCAGGTTATCTGCATCGCTAACTGATCCCTCATTCTCAGCTTGCTGTACAAGATGTTCCTCATCCTCCCAACTTTCAAACATTGAACACTCAGGCTCAATCTCTGGCCCTTTCCCCATCACTTCCTAAGCAATATCATCCACTCCCATGGCTTTTGATACCATTTATGATGTTACTTATTTTTACATTTAAGAATCCTGCCCAGATTTTACTCCTGAACTCCTTCTCCGATTGTCTATTTGACATCTCAATTTGCATGCCAAAAAAAAAGTCTTTAAATTAACATGTAAAAAAAGTGAACACTTGATTTTCTCTACACAAATAGCTACTTCCCCAGTTTTTTCTGTCTTAGCAATGGCAACACTATTCTTTCAGTTGTGACAGCCAAGATGTCAGAGTCATTCTTGTCTTCTCTACTTCTTGTATACCTCACTTTCAGTCCATTAGAAAATGCTTTTGGACCTAATCTCAAATATATATTCAAATAAAATAACTTTTTACCTCGGTCACTACTCCTCTAAACTGATGATTCATTTGATAAAACTCAAAAATTCTGCATAAGCAAACACTGTAAAATTTAGTGGATTAAAATAGCCATTTATTATTACTTTAAAATCTTTAGGCCAACTGAGGGAGATGTTCTGCTTACCTGAGCAAGTTTCAGTGGATCTCAGCCTAGCGCTTTAATATCTCTGAAGTGTCAGCTGGGACAACTGAGTGGTTTTAACTCTGGCCTACATGATTTCTCATTTTGCCGTGAGCTAATGTGGGCCTGTTCTGATGACAGCTGCCAAGGCTCTAAGAATGCAGAACAGTGCAAGGCCTACTGAGGCCTAGGCAAGGAAATCAGAAACCATATGATGCCACTTTGCTGCATTCTATCAGTCAAAACAAGTATGAAGCCCACCTAGATTCATTGTGAGGAAAAGCTGCAAAGTCACACTACAAAAGCATATGGGTACACAGAAATAACTACTACATTTTTGCATTCAATCTACTATACCATTTCACTCAGAATAAGGTCCAAAACCCTAACTCTGGCCAACAAAGGCCCTTTATAATCTGGCAACTCCCCCTTTTCCAACCTCACTTCTTATCTCTCTCCTGTTTCCTCATTGCACTCCAACTACACTGAACATATCCCCATTGCACAATCTCTGTGTTTGTGGTTCAGCCTGGAATTCTCTTCCCCCAAACCTCCTTGGTTCTCTCCCATTCTATCTTTCTGCTCCAATCAGAGAGATGTATCCTGAATCACTATTCAAAATGTCACCACGGGCCGGGCGCAGTGGTTCACGCTTGTAATCTCAGCACTATGGGAGGCCAAGGAGGGAGGATCACGAGATAAGGGCTTCAAGACCAGCCTGACCAACATGGTGAAACCCCGTCTCTACTAAAACTGCAAAAATTAGCCAGGTGTGGTGGCAGGTGCCTGCAATCCCAGCTACTCAGGAGGCTGAGGCAGGAGAATGGCGTTAACCCGGGAGGCGGAGCTTGCAGTGAGCTGAGATCGCGCCACTGCACTCCAGCCTGGGCGACAGAGCTAGACTCCATCTCAAAACAAAAACAAAAACAAAAAAAATCAAAACAAAGTAACCACATTTCCTCTGCACTCTAAATGTGTTTTATCATTCTTGATAAGACCTATTATTTAGTTCTGGCGTATGGCCTGTCTTCAGTAGAGGAATGTCAACATCATGAGATCAGAGAATTTGTGTTTGGTTCATTGCCTCATCCCCAGTAACGAGACCAGCACTGTTCAATAAAAATATAATGTAAGATGTGTAATTTTAAATTTTTTAATAGCCACACTGTAAAAAGTAAAAAGAGGTAGGTGGAATTGATTTTAATTTTTAAAAAATTTAACCCAAATATATAATACATTATAATTTTAACCATGCCACCAATTTTAAGTACTAAGACATCTTATTTTACATTTTTAAAAGCTAAGTCTTCAAAATTCAAATGTATTTTACCTTTACACACATCTCCAATCAGATACGTGCTCAACAGCCACATGTGGTTAGTGACTACAATTTGGAGAGCACAAATCTAACTCATTGTTAGTGCTACATAAGTTTTAGTAATTCTTATTTTAACCCAAAGTGTCCACACACAAGTGGACTAGATGACATTGCAGGAAAGTCCTGTGGCAAAAGTGAAACTCCTAGTTCCACAACTTTATCAGTTGAAGGCAGGTCTTACTGCTTTCCTCACTTTATCACATTGTCTCTGAAGGTTTTAGTACGTGTTTCTCCAACTTTATCTCCATGTTCTTGAATGCTTTACTATTTCTCTAGTTTTCTTGATCTCATTGCTCTTAACACTTTCAAGTAAAGAGTAAAACATTCAAGACCACAGAGATAAAGGCTGTAGATAAATGGGAACAAAACATAACACAAAATACCTCAAGTCAATTCTCTTTCTTTCTTCTCTGTTCACAAAAGTAATATATTTACTCAGAATTACAGTTAGTTGTTTTGGCTAGATATGGAAAAAATCAATAATGAGTCTTCTTCAATGCTTTTCCTCTCATTGTTTAAGATTCTTGTGGTCAAAAACCCCATCATAGCTTTCTATGTTCACACCAGAGGCTAAAAAACCCAGGTTTTCTCCATCTATAGGTAATTACACTTACAGTTCATTTTGCCTAAAAAGCTCACTGTCTTCTCTCCACCCAGCTTCATTATTCGGGTATCAGATTAAATAGCACTGGAAGAGAGGGGATTCTGAATTAGACCATCCTCCCTGTTAGACATTTTCATAGCACTCACCTTCCTTCATACCACTCATCATGATTGTAAGTACGTAATCATTTGAATAATTATTCTTGAAGCACAGCTCATGCTGCATCCTCAGTATAGAGTTACTGACACAAACCACTTGCTCAAAAATACTAAGTAATGAATGTAATAATTGAAAATATGTGGTTGTTGAGTACACGGGATGAGTAAATTTAGAACTAAAAAAGATTATTAATGACAACTAATGCCCAGTGCCTACATTTAGGATAGCAGTCCAAATGGAAAACTCTTAATCAACTAACACACACACACATACAGACATTTAACTTAAACTTACTGGGCTGTTTATTTGTATCTGGAAAGTTTTATGAGTAAGTATAGTATAAAGGGAAAAAGATGTCACAGGGCAGGGTGCAGGGCATTATGAGAAAAGCTGAGCAGATGGCCAGGGGATGTGCCATGCTTCATTATTAAGCACTTGTGTGACCTTCAGGCACTCTGGACCTTAAATTTATTCTTTGTAAAATAACTTGGCTGGATTTGATCTCTATGAGACCCTATTTCTCAATTCTAACATGTACTTTTTTTCTAATTTTAATCCCTCTAAAATTGAGATACATCTTACAATCAATGCTTTTACATCCCTGTCAAGTGTGGTTGTGAGTGACATAAACAAAAGAAAAAGTCTTCCCTTGATACCGTCTGGAAAGATCAAGAAAACACTAATACTAAAGCATGTTAGATTCAGTGAAATACAGGGACTTTGAGCCATAAAATTCTGTGATACTAAGTTATTTCCTTTACCACCCATTTCCTAACATTTTAAATCATTTAAAATTAAAAGATAAACATTTATAAAATAGTGTGTCTTTGTGTGACTCACTGACCTGATTCCTGTTAATGATGTTGTAGGTCAAAATGGCCAGGGTGTTTAGACTCATAACTGACATAGAAATATTTACAGTATGTTTTCATACATGGCTAACTCAAATACCATTACACATACATATTTACCTAAAGACATTCTTTTTTGGTTGAGAAAATAGTCCTCAACCCAGAATTCTCCAAATAAAAAGCTTCATTTCCCTACTCAGCATGAACAGAATCTACGTTGTAAAAGCCTAAAAATGAATGCTTTTGCCACTTTTCATGTCCTTTCACATCATGGTAGATTTTTATTTTTTATGAATCAGGCATCATGTATTTATTCAAACAATTATGATATATTTTGATACATAAACACTACACTTACTGGGATGCCCCCACACAGACACACACCTCAGAAGCATTTTAGAGACCTTCCACTGTTCTATCGTTTCTTATTAATTATTTTGTGTTTCAACATTCTGCACACAGTCAATTTCAGTTAATTATACCAGGAATCTCTCTAGAAAATGAAAAGCACTGTATGCACACATTCACCCAAACACAGAATTGTATACACAGAGCCAACATCTGGACACATTTATATATGCCACCCCTCACAACCACAGACATTTTCTTCAATGAGTTTTGTATTGTTTTGTCTTGAATACTTAATGTTTTCTATAAACTATATCACTTCCCCCTTGGGGTTAAAAACGGCATATTTTTAAATCTCCCTCTTTATTCCTTGCTTCAGTTTGTTTTTAAACATATTGACTTAATGTCAAATCTTCACTTAAAACTGGCTTTTGCTAATTTTTGCTATGCAGCTTCTATTATTTAAGTAGAGGTGTTTGCACTTAATGCCAACTGAAGGCAGTGTGAGCTGTCTAGATAGTACATTAGGGAGAATAGCTGATGGATTACAAATCTCTGCATTTCACCAACAAAAATGAATTTGAATCCATCAATTTTATTCACTTATGCCAAATTTAGGAAGTTCAGTTTATGCAGATGTGTCAAAATATTACATTCAACACCTAGATGAACGAGTTCAATTAATTTAATTTTGCAGTTTGCTTTGATTGGGTTAGGCTAGTTCTATACACAAAGCAGAAACTCCAAGCGAAATTGAACCTAGTCAGGGAAGGGATCAGGGCAGTGGCAGCTGGGCTCAGCTGAATGGTCAGACAAAGTGTTAGAAATCAGTAACAAGGGAAGGGAGGTGCCTAGACTTTCCTTCTGACACCCATGCCTGTTTTTACTTAACACCTATCTGATGTCCCTGAAAGAAAGTAACCACAGCAGTGAATAAAATTAAGATGAAAAAAGGCCATTGCGCTTGCAATGCAGAGCAGATCAGTCAGGGCGACCAAAATGAAAGAGAAAAAGGAACAATAATCCTGCTGTGTGGTTATATAGCACCTTTCATCAAAACAATGTGAGAATTCTCTATTTTTGCAGGCCAGCTCCCTAGAGGGCTTTGAAAGCAATTCAGGAGGGAAATAAAAGGATTGCAGAACAGATTTCAGGCTTGAATGATAAAATGGACATTCTGCAAGACAGATTTTACTGAATTGATAACTGGATGATTGAGGCTGTCACACATAAATAAATTGAAAAGGAGTAAAATCAAAAAGACAGCAGAAAATTTTGAAAGGATATAAAAGTACAAAGAAAACCTGATGACCTTGAAAGAAGGTCAGAGAACCAGCCTCTATATTCAGACAGTCGAGAAGATTCAAACCTGAAAATCTAGTGGGCTCCTGGCAGGTATGATCAGTACCAAAATAGGAGACCCACACATTTCCAAAACAGCTTAGTAGCAACACTGCACAGTTGGCAGTGTTAAGCAGTTATCAAATCATGGAATCAGTAAGTTGATTTAAGCAACAGTTACTCTGAAATCTAGGCTGCTGCTGCTGCTTTTTATTCTTCCCTATTTTATTTATTTATTTACTTATTTTATGGAAGGATAGGTCTGTGGAAGGATTGCTACAGAGTGTCCCAGTCATGCAAAATATAGGCTTCTGCTCAAGTTTTTCCTGGGTATCTCTCATGGATAACATGGGCCCCATGGATATTCCTCACCTGGCTACATCCCAGTCCCTAAGGAGTAACGGAGAGATGCCACCTTAGCCAGCACTATGGGTCACAACCTAGACCCTGAAAGAAGGAAGATTTCCCAGGCCCTTTCTCAAGTGTCTTGATTGGCTATTCCAAGAGAACTTAGAAAGGGAGGAGTTCCCTGGAGGCTCCCTCTCTCTCCCTGCAGTTAGAAAATGTCCATCAGGATAAATAGCTAATGTATGCTGGGCTTAATACCTAGGTGATGGGTTGATAGGTGCGGCAAACCACCCTAGCTCATGTTTACCTATGTTAACAAGCCTGCACTGTACTGCACATGTATCCCAGAGCTTAAAATAAAATTAAACTAATTTTAAAAAAAAAAAGAAAAAAAAAGAGAAAATGTCCATCCATGCTGGGTGTGGTGGTTCATGCTTGTAATCCCAGCACTTTGGCAGGCTGACGCAGGCAGATTACTTGAGGCCAGGAGTTCCAGACCAGCCTGGACAACATGACGAAACCCCGTACACACATACACACACACACATGCACACACACACACAAAATAGCCAGGGGTGGGGCACACCTGTAGTCCCAGCTACTCAGGAGGCTGAGACACAAAAATAGCAAACCCGGAAAGCAGAGGTTGCAATGAAATGTGATCATACCACTGCATTCCAGTGGGACTCTGTCACACACACACACACAAAAAAAAAAAAAAAAAGAAAGAAAGAAAGAAAAGAAAAGAAAAAAGAAAGGAAACGAAAGGAAAAGAAAAAGAAAAAAAGGAAGAAAGAAAATGTCCATCCAAAGCTTTCCCCAACCACTGGAAACATTGGTAGGTTTGTGCTCGGGGCATTACTTTCCCCAGGACAGTTGGAGGAGAAGAGAAATTAGAGGATGAAGGTGACATGTTAGAAGTAGCTGCACACCCTGGGCAAGGTGAGACATCCCATTCCCAGAAGTTCCATGTGACCCAAGGTCTCAGCTACCTTTTAATGGAAGAGGAAGCCACCTTCCTTTCTGTGCTCAACGAGACACTGGACAGGCCTTTTTACAAGGTGGAATAGCAAAGTCTCTTCTACTTTTCCACAAGGTATGCTTTATGTCTTCTTTGCTGGTGTAGATACCAGTGAGAAGGAAATGCCGTAGTGACAAGAAGTCAAGCAAAATAGACTTTCAGGACCTCAGAACATCAGCTTCTCCTACTCTTCTGCAAATTAAAAGATCAATGGGTCAAAAAGGCTTCACTTCATTTGCAGACATTAATAGTAAGACTTATGCTGTTTTACTTTAAGGTTGGGCCTGATTTTCACATTGTGGAAAGAACTACAAGCAAATTTCTATAGCAGGTTTCTATTTAGCACCATCTAGTACAAAGTAATGATCTGTTAATGTTAACGATAGCCTACACTTTCCTTAGAAATGTTTTCTATAAGCATTATCTGAAACAGGATTTTTTTTCTCTAATAGGAATGTGGTACCTTGTGATAAAAGAAATGTCTCTCTCTCTCTCTCTCTCTCTCCCCTCCCCTCTGTGTGTGTGTGTGTGTTTGTGTGTGTACAGATACACAGGCTGTCATTCTGCAATTGAAATACCTCGTTAAAAATAATAAAATTATAATATTGTAGTGAACCATCTCCAACAAAATTTTAAGTTAATTACAGTTAAAAAAAATGTGGCCTAAGTAAAAGAATATGACATTTGGAAGAAGACAGCAGATGATAGTGGAAAGACATGGGGAATAGGTCCAAAACAGACCTAGTTTAAATCTTTACCTATAACCTTGACTGTTATTGTTAGCTTTCCTATATCTATCTTCATCTATGAATTGGAGATAGCAATACCCACCTGTCTAGGTTAGTGGGAAGATTAGAAATTATGTAAATATAGTGCCTGCACACAGCAAGCATTCAATAAATTGTAGCTACTATCACTAATGGGAAGCAGCATATTGTAGATAGAATAAAGAGTAGGGGATTTCAAGAGAAAGAAACTGATAAGTCCAGTTTGATATTTACCAGCTGTTTAACTTTGAGAAAGATAGTTAACAGCTGTGACTCTCTGTTGCCTCACATGTTCAATGGGCATAATAATAATTATTTCATAGGGTTGTTGTAAGTAATAAACATGTCAAAGTAAGTAAAGTGCTTACCTGGAATATAATGGATGCTCAAAATATGTGAATTCCCACGGTCTCCCTGCCATGCAACCAAACAGATCTACTTTTACATAGGTTTGTTTTTCAACAATAAATAATGAAAAGCATTTATAACCAAATACTCAGAGGATCTTCCTATGCTTATTGCTAAAATATCCATAGAATGCAATCAGAATGTTCACTCCAGGGAGTAGATATTGTGAATAGTAGCTTCTAGACTACTCAGGAAGTTTCTATCACTTGTGAATCATTCTTTCCTCTTTCTGCCTGCTTGTTTGTTTACCTTCCTCCAATGTTAATAAAGCATCTGCTATGTTTAAGTCATGAGCTAGAAGCTGGAGTTGAAGAAAAGAGAAAACCTTTATCCAGTTAACATGCTCTCCCCTTAAGGCAATGCCCTCACTAACAGTGTTTCCCTTCTCCTGCTTCGTAAAGCCTCTGTTTTGTTGACTTCTCTGCCAAGAATTCCCTGTTACTCCTCTCTCATCCATTTATTGCATTTCCATTGTCCTGGCCTGATATTGTGCTAAGCCAAGCACTGATGCCAAAAGGGAGAGGGCCAGTGGAGAAGGATTCATGCCCAGAGATCCCTGGAGCCCCTCTCTTGAGAATTTCCCAACAGCCTAGCCAGAGTAGAACAAAATTTCACTAGCAGCTGCAGCAGTAGTTCACGGCCCTGTGAGAATGTGACATCTCACTCTTTCATTCACAATGCTTCTCTGCTCTCTGTTTCTCATAGATTTTAGTTTGCCTGCCTCCGGGACTCAGATGCTTTCATAGAATTGATGCAAACCCATGGGAAATTTATTTGTCCTCTGATATCATCCATGCTAATGCTCCTCTCCATCAGCTCAGATAATCAAGAGTTGACTACACATAGAACTGTGGAGGACTACAAAAGCACTTATAATCTAATGAGAAAGAGTGGAAAAATACTGAAGGAATTTAAAAAGAGAGAGAGAACAGAAAGAAAGCCACAATTATATACAGAAACCAACTTATAATGCCCTAGCTAAGCACAAAAATTAAAGGGGAAATGTATGGAATAACTGAAATGAATACCACTAAGACTGGAACAGTGTCCTGGTGCTATTGAGGGATAGCAAGCCATATTACAAATATGGGTCAGATTTAGAAGAGAGGTTCCATGGCATTTGGGGGAAGGGAAGTAAGGTAATTGTCATTCTAGTTACTGACTCTGATCTCTCTGAAATTAGTTTTCTTACATAAAAGGCTGGTTTTAGACTGTACATTATGTTGCGTTCACGTGGAAATCAAGGTATAAGGCAGGGCTAGTTATCAATATTAGTAGTAGCCCAGCCATAATATATTATGGGCAGTTACATCTAGGAAATTAAAGAACAGTGCCAGTTAACAAGTTAATAACATAAGTACACAGACCTACCTCATGTTGGTAGCTGGGTCCCAATAAGTGCCAGATTTGCCTCCATTATTCTTGGATGCCAAACTACATCGATATTTTATACCAGTAGCATGGAAGAAATCATAGCCCTCACCAATGTAATGAAAGAGAAGGAATTTGGTAAATTCTTTTTTTTTTTTTTTTTTTGAGACAGAGTCTCACTCTGTCACCCAGGATGGAGTGCAATGGCATAATCTCAGCTCACTGCAACCTCTGCCTCCTGGCTTCAAGCAATTCTCCTGCCTCAGCCTCCCCAGTAGCTGGGATTACAGGTGCCCACCACCATGCTTGGCTAATTTTTTGTATTTGTAGTAGAAACAGGGTCTTGCCATGTTGGCCAGGCTGGTCTAGAACTCCTGATCTCAGGTGATCCACCTACCTCAGCCTCCCAAAGTGCTGGGGTACAGGCATGAGCCATTGCACCCTGCCAGGATTTGGTAAATTCTAATTTCTCTTTAAAATCTTATTTTTTAATGTAAGATAGCAGGATAGGGCATTGAAGTGGTTCATTGCAAATTAAATTTAGTAATAGTGTCCACTACAACAATGGTTCCTTGTATGACCATGAAATTAACATATTACCCAGATTTCAGAATAATGTTTGTGATAAGTGACTTCATAAATGCAATTTTGGGCCAGGTGCGGTGGCTCACACCTGTAATCCCAATACTTTGGGAGGCTGCAGTGGGTGGATTTCTTGAGTTCAGTAGTTCAAAACCAGCCTGAGCAACATGGTGAAACCCCATCACTACCAGAAATACGAAAATTAGCTGGGTGTGGTGGTGGGCACCTGCAGTCCCAGCTATTTGGGAGGCTGAGGTGGGAGGATGGCTGAAGCCTGGAAAGTCGAGGCTGCAGTGAGCCATGATTATGCCACTGTACTCCAGCCTGGATGGCACAATAAGACCCCGTCTCACACACACACACACACACACACACACACACACACGCACACACACAAAAGTAAAGAAAAGCTATTTTTTCCTCCCCAGTTATGGTTACTGGTCAGTTCACATTCACTGAGAAGGTTGTATAGCACACCTTTGTAGTATTGCAGAAAAGTATGTATCTGCTTACTTTCATGAATTCACTCACTAAGATTTAGTGGAAATAAATCTAACATCTGACAAGCAGGCCTATCACAGCAGCAATGACTTCTAATGATTGGAGTAACAGAGGCATTAAAAAACTACAGAGGCCAGGCGCAGTGGCTCACGCCTGTAATCCTAGCACTTTGGGAGGCCGAGGCAGGTGGATCACGAGGTCAGGAGATCGAGACCATCCTGGCTAACGTGGTGAAACCCCGTCTCTACTACAAATACAAAAAATAGCCAGGCGTGGTGGCGGGCGCCTGTAGTCCCGGCTACTTGGGAGGCTGAGGCAGGAGAATGGTGTGAACGCGGGAGGCAGAGCTTGCAGTGAGCCGAGATTGCGCCGCTGCGCTCCAACCTGGGTGACAGAGCGAGACTCCGTCTCAAAACAACAACAACAACAACAACAAAAACTACAGATAGATTAGAACCACATACAACAAATTCTAAGAGCCACCAACCACTGTTAAGATTATGGTGATTCACTAAACAGAATGAAGTTACTCAATTAAAGCTCAAAAAGAATGTCTGGTCTTAGATGAGTCACCTCACCTATAAAAAGGAGGCACAATCACTTTTAGAATTCTCTGGATATAGGAAAATACATACAGGAGTCTGCATACTAAAATACAGAGAAGAAAAATAATTTCTGGAAGAAATAAATTTCAGTCATATTTCCTCCAAGATGGTTTAAACAAGTCCTTTCATCATTCAACTCCTTTAGGTCAAAGGTGGTATAGTATAAGGGGAGAAGGCTGATCTACCTAGATTATCAGGAGGAGCTCATTTTGAATACAATGTTTCTTTACTATTGAGTTTCTCTTCTAGATACCAGTCTTTTGTGTAATGTGTTCTGCGTGAATATTTTCTTCTAGCTTGTAGCTATCTTTCTATCCTTTTAAGAGTATTTTACAGAGTAAATGTTTTAAAATTTGATGATGCTCAATTTGTCAATTTTTATTTAATGCATCATGTGCTTGATGTCATCTAAATAGTCCTTGTCCATGGAATATAGATTCCAAAGATTTTCCGTCTTTTTTACTTTCCAGCAACCATTGTTATTATACTTTAAATGAGTGTCCTGTTAACAACACATAGTGGGACTTTTTTTTTTTTATGTTCTGCCAACCTCTTTCAAGTTAGATATTTAGACAATTTAAGGTAATCATTGATGTGTTAGGGCTTAAATCCGAAATATTATTTGTTTTCTATTTATTGCCACTGTTTATCATTCCTTTCTTCTCTTTTCTTACTTTTCCAAGATTATTTTAACATTTTTTAAGGATTTCATTTGATTTACTTAGAGTATTATTGAGTTTTAAATTTCTTAGTGGTTGTTTTAGGTATTACAATATATATACAGAACATGATAGTCTACTGTTACTGATATTTTACCAAATTCAGTGAAGTATATTTTGCTCCATAAACATGATGTCCATTTAGCTCCCTTTAACATCCCCTCTTTATAAATATAATTGTCTTAAGTATTTCCTCTACATATATTGAGAGCATCACAGTCACTAGAGTTAAAGTTTTTTATATAATCCATCAAATATAATTTAGGGCACACATAAATTAGGGTGTCTATTGCTTTTACCTCTATTTTTACCCATTCCAATGTTCTTCTTTCCTTTTGGAAGTTCCAAGCCTCCTTCTGTTATAATTTTCTTTCATTTTAGATAACTTTATTTGGCAATTATTTAAGGGTAGGTTTTCTAGCAATACATTTTCTAACCTTTCCTTCATTTGAAAATGTGTTGATTTATTCTTCATTTCTGATGGATACCTCAGAGTATGTAGAATTTGTGGTTGACGGTTCTTTTTTTTTAGTACTTGAAAAATGTTATCACCGTCTCCTGGCCTCCAAAGTTTCAAATGAAATAACCGTTGTTATTTTAATTGGTGCCCCTCTGTAGACAATAAATCATTCCTCTTGCTTTCAAGACTTTTTTTGTCTTAGTTTTGAGAAGTTTAACTATGATGTGTCTTGATGTGAATTCTTTGAGTTTATTTTAAATGAGTAGTCACTCAGCTTCTTAAATGTATGGGTTTATGTATTTTGCCAAATTTCAGAAGTTTTAAGGCTTTATTTCATCAAATAGTTTTCAATCCCATAGTCTTACTCCTCTCTTTCTGGAATTCCAATGATAAGGTTGTTAACATTTCATTATTTCCCCACACGTCCCTAAAACACTATTCATTTTTTCTTAGTTCATTTTCTCTAGGCTCAGATTGTGTAAATGCTATTGTGCTGTCTTCAAGTTACTGGATTCTACTCTCTGTAATCTTTACACACTAGTAAACCCATTCAGTATGTTTTTAATTTGAGTTCTTATATTTTCAGCTGTACAATTTCTACTTTAAAATAAATTCTACTTCTTTGCTGAAGTTTTCTGTTTTTTATTTGTTTCAAGAGAATACTTAATTGCTTGTGAAGCATTTTTATCATGGCTGTTTTAAAATCCTTGTCAAGTAATTCTAATAGCTATGTCATCCTGGTGTTGGCATCTGTTCATTGTCCTTTCTCATTCATGTAGCAATTAAGCTAATTCTTGGTATAATGAATGTATTTTGTTGCATAATGGATATTTTGGATATTCAATTATGATATTCCATATACTATTTGGTCTTTTTATTTAAGCTGGCATTCCACTTTTGATGTGTAGCAAGAGGACCAGGCAGATGTTTATGCTCAGCTTCCCAGTTGGTCCCACTAACTCTACCCTGGGAAAAGTGGGGCAATAACTTAGATTGCCTCATTATCTTTGAGTAGAAGTACAATATTAGCTCTCCATTCTGCCTCATGAAATGTTAAAATAATAATATTTAAATATGGGGTTAAATAGAACATACAATTAATAAATTTTTTTTTTGAGACAGAGTCTCACTGTCACCCAGGCTGGAGTACAGTGGCGCGATCTCGGCTCACTGCAACCTCTGCCCCCCTTGTTTAAGCGATTCTCCTGCCTCAGCCTCCCACGTAGCTGGGATGATAGGTGCCTACCACCACGCCTGGCTAATTTTTTGTATTTTTAGTAGAGACGGGGTTTCATCATCTTGGCCAGGCTGGTCTTGAACTCCTGATCTTGTGATCCACTCAGCCTCCCAAAGTGCTGGGATTGCATTATTAATTTTTTTAAGTAACCACAGCCAAATTTGTTGTCATTCTTGCCAACTCTTGAACTAAAACCAACTTCTGCTGTCTGACCTAGCACAGGAACTGTAAACTCACTCAGACCTGGGTAGTAAGGAAGTGGCAATGACCATCATATTAGTTCATCTCCAAATCTAGAATTTTTTGGTTATGTAAAAAGGAGTTCTAGGGTCTCCATGATCAATTTTCCACTACTAAATATCCCTGCTAGTCAGGCTTTCTGATAATCATGCTCTTGAATATTGTGAAAAGCATCTTCACTGTACCATTTTGGGGCAGGTGCTACTACTTGAATCTGGCATTTAGGGGCTTAATATAAAAATTGAAATATGGGAAACTTTCAACTGCAGCAACACTTACTGGCCACTAAACTATTTTACAATTACAACCACTAAACTATTTTACAAAATGCTGATGCTTCCCTAACCTGCAAAACTCTCTCAGTGTCTTGGTAAAATAAACATATTCTGAGCCCTTTCAGAAAATATAGTTAGGGAATTGTTCATGCTAAATCCAATCCAATTTTTGTTCTCCCTAAGGCTTTAGATTCCTTCTCTGTATAATACCATGGAGTGCATGGAAGTTCAAATATTTAAAGTTCCTTTTCAAAGCCAACAGGATAACATATCTGCTGCTTTAATGTCTCTGAATCATTCTTTTTCTAACCTCTAGATCCTCTTTTGAAGAGCTCACCTTATTAAGTCAGGCCCACCTGAATAATCTCTCTAGTATTAACTTAAAGTCAACTGATTAGAGGCCTTAATTACTTCCTTACATATGAAAAGTCCCTTTCTCTTCACCATGTAGTGTGAACTAATCATGGAAATGCTCTTCTATCTTTCTCATATGTCCTGCCCACACTCATGGGTTAGGGATTATACAGGGTATGTACACTAGAAGGTGGGAATGTTAAAAGGCCATCCTAAAATTCTGCCTAGCATGCTCCTCTGGTACCAACTATAAAGAAAATCAATATTAATAGAGAAACAGACTTAAAAATAAAAGAAATATATGATTTTTAAAACCAAACATTAAATAACAAACTTCTTGAGTTTTACTGAAAATTGACATCATCTGTTAAATAATAAATGCCTTAAGTGGCAATACAAGGTGATATTAAAAGGGATTTCCTTTGAAGGACTTTTAATTTCTGTTTTGTCCATAAACTTGATTTAAGGTGAGGTGCAAGATACAGACCTGCAATTTTTCAGAATGTGATCAAATAATTATATAGTAAAACTTTAAAAATATTTCTTATATCTAACCATCTTTGGAGAAACCCATGTGTGTCAGCCTATATTGAATTAATATCTTGTTAAATGTTACATTTACCTAATACCAGAGCTTTATAATATATTAATCAAAAGCTAATATAACTAAAAAAGGAAGTGGGCAAATCCACAATTATATTTGTAGATTTCAACACCTGTCTCCTGGGAATGATAGAACAAGTAAATCAGTAAGGTTATGAAAGACCTAACAAACAGTTACAATGAACTTGACCTTATTGGCAATAAATAACACAATACTCATTTTTTTCAAGTATGCATGAAACATTCACAAATGTGGCTATATTCTAGGCCATAAACAAAACCTTAAATTTTAAAAGACTAGACATAATACAAAATATGTTATAATTTGATAAAGGAATTAAAGTATGAATCAACAGATATCTGGAAAATCCCCAGTATTTGGAAATTAAACAATATCTATCAAAAAACAATCTCATAAGTCAAAAAGAAAGCCTCAAGGAAAATTAAAATACATTCTGCACTGAATGAAATGACAATCCAACCTACCAAAACATGTGAGATATAGCTAAAATCATTTTTATAGGAAAATTTACAGCAATAAATGCTATTTTGAAAAATTAGAAAAGTAAAAAATTAGTCATCTTAGCTTTTGGCTTCTGGAACTAGAATAGAAAAACAAAATTAAAACCAATGCAAGCAGAAGAAATGAAATAACATTAACGAAGACATCAATAAAATAAAAAACAGAAAAACACACTTTGGGAGGCCAAGGCGGGTGGATCACGAGGTCAGGAGATTGAGACCATCCCGGTGAACACAGCAAAACCCGTCTCTACTAAAAATACCAAAAAAAAAAAAAATTAGCTGGGGGTGATGGCGGGCGCCTGTAGTCCCAGCTACTTGGGAGAAAAACAGAGAAAAGCAATAAAAACAAAACTGATCATATCTATAAAAGAATATAAATTAATACTTAAAAATACATTACCAAAGAAAACTCTAGTCCCAAATGCCATCATAGGTGATTTGTACCAAACATTTGAGGAAGAAATACTACCAATTCTACGCAAACTCTGCTGGAAAGTTGAAGAAGAAGAAATGCATCCCAACTCCACTTATGAGGTCAATAATACTCTAATAACAAAAACAGAGAAAGACAAAGAGCTCCTGTTTATCAAAGCCTGAAAATTTTGAGAAACAAAATTAATAAAGATAGTATTTGATTATAGCCTATATAATAAAATGAATACCCATCATTCCATACTGATATAAATGAATATTTGCACAAATGAGTAAATGAGGGAGAAGTGGTAGCTCTTCTTTGTAGAATCTTTCCAATTAATAAATGTAGAAAAAATGAGAGAAATGAAAAATCACATTTAAAAACCACGATAATAACTGTTTCAAACAATATCTATAGATGAATGCTTAACGGGCAAAAGTTAGAGAAGAGGAAAATATTTTTCAGCCTTGAATGATCTTCCACCTGATATTTAGTAACTCATAGGCGGAAAATACTAACTTTAGAGTTGAGAAGCACAGCAGGCTACTTTAACCAGGTGATCGAGGTTAAATGAGACATAAGATGTATTAACATCATGCACTACTTGATATTATACACTGAGAAAGACACATTATTTCTGTGACATTCTTGCCAAAAATGCATACCTTTAATCAAATCATGAGAAAAGATCAGACAAAACTAAACTATAAGACATTTTGTAAAATAACTAACCAGCACTATTCAAAATCATCGTGATCATGAAAGACATCCAAAGACTAAAGAACTATGACAGATTGGAAAAGACTAGGAAGACCTGAAACAATGCAATGTAGTATCCTGGATTGGGTCCTGAAATAGAAAAAGTGTATTAGTAGAAAACTGGTGAAATACAAATAAAGTTCACTGTTTAATTAAGAATATTGTACCGAAGTTATTTCTTTTTTTTAATTTTTTTTATTATACTTTAAGTTTTAGGGTACATGTGCACAACGTGCAGGCTTGTTACATATGTATACAGGTGCCATGTTGTTGTGCTGCACCCATTAACTCTTCGTTTAACATTAGGTATATCTCCTAATGCTATCCCTCCCCCCTCCCCCCACCCCACAACAGTCCCTGGTGTGTGATGTTCCTCTTCCTGTGTCCATGTGTTCTCATTGTTCAATTCCCACCTATGAGTGAGAACATGCGGTGTTTGGTTTTTTGTCCTTGCAATAGTTTGCTGAGAATGATAGTTTCCAGCTTCATCCATGTCCCTACAAAGGACATGAACTCATCCTTTTTTATGGCTGCATAGTATTCCATGGTGTATATATGCCACATTTTCTTAATCCAGTCTATCATTATTGGACATTTGGGTTGGTTCCAAGTCTTTGCTATTGTGAATAGTGCCACAATAAACATACATGTGCATGTGTCTTTATAGCAGCAAGTTTTATAATCCTTTGGGTATATACCCAGTAATGGGATGGCTGGGTCCAGTGGTATTTCTAGTTCTAGATCCCTGAGGAATCGCCACACTGACTTCCACAATGGTTGAACTAGTTTATAGTCCCACCAACAGTGTAAAAGTGTTCCTATTTCTCCACATTCTCTCCAGCACCTGTTGTTTCCTGACTTTTTAATGATCGCCATTCTAACTGGTGTGAGATTGTATCTCACTGTGGTTTTGATTTGCATTTCTCTGATGGCTAGTGATGATGAACATTTTTTCATGTGTCTTTTGGCTGCATAAATGTCTTCTTTTGAGAAGTGTCTGTTCATATCGTTCGCCCACTTTTTGATGGGGTTGTTTGGTTTTTTCTTGTAAATTTGTTTGAGTTCATTGTAGATTCTGGATATTAGCCCTTTGTCAAATGAGTAGATTGCAAAAATTTTCTCCCATTTTGTAGGTTGCCTGTTCACTCTGATGGTTAATTTCTTAGTTTCAATGATTACACTAAGGTTATGTGAGATATTGGAAGGCTGGGTAAAATATATTAAAAAATTCTGAATTAATTTTTTAACTTCTCTGTAAACCTAAAATTATTTTCAAATAAGAGTTTTAAAATTACATACTATATGTCTCATAATATTAATATCATACTGTTATTTTATGTGACATTAGTTACTACTCTTTTATAGATCCTTGGGTTAGTACAATATTTTTCTATCCCTTAAGGTTGTGTAGTAGTTTGCTTTTTGTTTGTTTGTTTAGTAAATTGGGAAATTATTTAACACCATGGAAGTCCTTGCCTGTTCACAGGTTTATTCCACTCCAGAATTCCTAAGGACAATGGGACATGCACATCTGATCTACCATTGAGCCTGACTTTTTTCTTTATTTTTTGTTTCTTTTTCAAGTTTTATTTTAGATGCAGGGAGTACATGTGCAGGTGAGTTACATAGGTATACTGAACGATGCTGAGGTTAGGGGTACAGAGGATCCCATCACCCAGGTACTGAGCATAGTGCCTGTACTAGTCCATTTCCATGCTACTGATAAAGATATACCCAAGACTGGGCAATTTACAAAAGAAAGAGGTTAAATAAACTTACAGTTCCACATTTCTGGGGAGGCATCACAATCATGACAGAAGGTGAAAGGCACATCTCACACTGTGGCAGACAAGAGAAGACAGAGCTTGTTCAGGGAAACTCCCCATTTTAAAACTATCATATTTTGTGAGACTTATTCACTATTATGAGAACAGCGCAGAAAAGATCTGCCCCCATGATTCAATCACCTCCCACCCGGTTCCTCCCATGACATGTGGGAATTGTAGGAGTTACAATTCAAGATGAGATTTGGTTGGGAACACAGTTAAACCATATCATTCTGCCCCCGGACCCTCCCACATCTCATGTTCTCACATTTCAAAACCAGTCATGCCTTCCCAACAGTCCCTCAAAGTCTTGACTCATTTCAGCATTAACTCAAAAGTGCACAGTCCAAAGTTGAATCCAAGACAAGGCAAGTCCCTTCTGCCTATGAGCTTGTAAAATCAAAAGCAAGTTAGTTGCCTCCTAGATACAATGGGGGTACAGGCATTGGGTAAATACAGCTATTCCAAATGGGAGAAATTGGCCAAAACAAAGGGGCTACAGGCCCCATTCAAGTCCAAAATCTAGCAGGGCAGTCAAATCTTAAAGCTCCTAAATAATCTCCTTAGACTCCATGTCTCACATCCAGGAGTCATGCTGATGCCAGAAGTGAGTTCCCATGGTCTTGGGCAGCTCTGCCCCTGCGGCTTTGCAGGGTAGAGCTTCCCTCCCAGCTGCTTTCATGGGCTGGGATTGAGGGTCTACAGCTTTTCCAGGTTCACAGTGCAGTCTATCAGTGGGTCTACCATTATGGGGTCTGGAGGACAATGGCCCTCTTCTCACAGCTCCACTAGGTGATGCCCCAGAAGGGAATCTGTGTAGCGGCTCCAACCCCACATTTCCCTTCTGCACTTGCCTAGCAGAGGTTCTCCATGAGGACCCTGCTCCTGCAGCAAACTTCTGCTTGGGCATCCAGGCATTTCCATACATCCTCTGAAATCTAGACAGAGGCTCCCAAGCCTCAATTCTTGATTTCTATGCACTTGCAAGCTCAATACCATTTGAAAGCTGCCAAGGCTTGGAGCTTGCACCCTCTGAAGCCATGGCCCAAGCTCTTTGTTGGCCCCTTTCAGCCATGGCTGGAGCAGCTGGGACACAGGGCACCAAGTCCCTAGGCTGCACACAGCATGGGGACCCTGGGCCCAGCTCACGAAACCATTTTTTCCTCCTGGACCTTTAGGCTTGTGATGTGAGGGGCTGCCGTGAAGACCTCTGACATGCCTTGGAGAAATTTCCCCCATTGTCTTGGGGGTTAATATTGGGCTCCTTGTTACTTATGCAAATTTCTGCAGCTGGCTTAAGTTTCTTCTCAGAAAATGAGATTTTCTTTTCTATCACATTGTCAGGCTGCACATTTTCCAAACTTTAATGCTCCGCTTTCCTTATAAAACTGAATGCCTTTAACAGCACCCAAGTTACCTCTTGAATACTTTGCTGCTTAGAAATTTATTCCACTACATATCCTAAATCATCTCTCTCAAGTTCAAAGTTCCACAAATCTCTAGGGCAGGGCAAAATGCCACCAGTCTCTTTGCTAAAACATAGCAAGAGTCACCTTTACTTCAGTTCCCAACAAGTTCCTCATTTCCATCTGAGACCACCTCAGCCTGGACTTTATTGTCCATATTGTTATCAGAATTTTGATCAAAGCCTCTCAACAAGTCTCTAGGAAGTTCCAAAGTTTCCCACAATTTTCTCTCTTCTTCTGAGCCCTCCAAACTGTTCCAACCCCTGCCTGTTACCCAGTTCCAAAGTAGCTTCCACATTTCCAGGTTTTTACAGCAGCACTCCACTCTCCTGGTACCAACTTTCTTTATTAGTCCATCTTCACACTGCTGATAAAGACATACCTGAGACTGGACAAATTGCAAAAGAAAGAGGTTTAATGGACTTACAGTTCCATGTGGCTGAGGAGGCCTCAGAATCATGGAGAGGGGTGAAAGGCATGCCTCATGTGGCAGCATACAAAAGAAGAGAGAGCTTGTGCAGGGAAACTCCCTTTTTTAAAAGCAGATCTCATGAGGCTTATTCACTATCATAAGAACAGCATGGGAAAGACCTACCCCCATGATTCAATCACCTCTCACCAGGTTCCTCCCACAACACATGGGAATTGTGGGAGTTACAGTTCAAGATGAGATTTGGGTGGGGACACAGCAAAACCATATTATACTCAACTGTTAGTTTTTCAATCCTTGACCTCCCTTCCTCCCTGCTCTAGTAGTTTCCAGTGTCTATTGGTGTCATCTTTATGTCCAGGGTACCTAATATTTAGCTCCTACCTATAAGTAAGAACATGTGGTATTTGGTTTTCTGTTCCTGAGTTAATCTGTTTAGGATTAGGGCCTCAGGATGCATCCATGTTGCTGCAAAAGACATGATTTCATTCTGTTTTATGGCTATGTAGTATTTCACAGTGTATATACCACATTTTCTTTATCCATTCCACCATTGATGGGCACTTAAATTAATTACATCTCTTTGCTATTGTGAATTGTGTGGTGATGAACATGAGTTCATGTGTCTATTTGCTAGAATAATTTGTTTTTCTTTGGGTATATACCCAGTAATGGGTTTGCTGGGTTGAATGGTAGCTCTGTTTAAAGTTTCTTTGAGAAATCTGCAAACTGCTTTCCAGAGTAGCTGAGCTAATTTACATTCTGACCAAAAATGGATAAGCCTTCTGCTTTCTCTGAAACATCACCAAAATTTCTTGGTTTCTTTTTTTCACTTTTTAATAATAGCCATTCTGATTGGTGTGAGATAGTATCTCATTGTGGTTTTAACTTTCATTTCTCTAATGATTAGCAATGACAAGCATTTTTTCATGTTTTCTGGCTGCTTGTATGCTTCTTTTGAGAAGCATCCATGTATTTTGCCAATTTTTAACGGAGTTATTTGGTTTTTGCTTGTTCAATGGTTTAATTTCCTGAATATTAGACCTTGGTTGGATGCACAGTTTGTGAATATTTTCCCCCATTTTGTATGTTACCTGTTTACTCTGCCAATAGCTTGTTTTGCTGTGCAGAACTCTTTAGTTTAATTAGGTCCCACTTTTCAGTTTTTGTTTTTGTTGCAATTGCTTTTGAGGACTTAGTCATAAATTATTCCTAAGGCCCATGTCTAGGATGGTGTTTCCTATGTTTTCTTCTAGGATTCTAATAGTTTGAGGTCTTACATTTAAATCTTTAATCCATCTTGAGTTAATATTTGTATATGGTGAAAGGTAGAGGTCCAATTTCATGCTTCTGCATATGGCTAACCAGCTCTCCCAGCACCATTTATTGAACAGTGAATCCTTTCCACATTGCTTATGTTTGTTGACTTTATCGAAGATTAAATGGCTGTAGGTATGCAGCTTCATTTCTAGGTTATCTATTCTGTTCTTTATTCTATTCTGATCTATGTGTCTATTTCTGTACCCATACCATGCTGTTTGGGTACTGTGGCCTTAAAGTATAGTTTGAAGTCAGGTAATGTGATGCTTCTGGCTTTGTTCTTTTTGCTTAATATTGTTTTGGCTATTTGGTCTTGTTGTTGTTGTTCCATGTGAATTTTGAATAGCCTAATCTAATTATGTGAAAAGTTACATTGGTAGTTTGATTGAAATAGGGCTGAATCTGTAGATTGCTGTGGGCAGTATCAATACGTTAACAATAGTGATTCTTCCAATCCATGAGCATGGAGTGTTTTTCCATTTACTTGTGTTATCTATGATTTCTTTCTGCAGTGTTTTGTAGTTTTCCTTGTAGAGATCTTTCACCTCTTTGGTAGGATGTATTGCTAGGTATTTTGTGTGTGTGTGTATGTGTGTGTGTGTCTATTATAAATGGAATTGTGTTCTTGATTTGCTTCTCACTTTGAATGTTATTGATGTGTAGAAATGCTACTAATTTTTATACATTGATTTTGTAACCAGGAACTGCTGAAGTTGTTTATCAGTTTCAGGAGCCTTTTGGTGACATCTTTAGGCTTTTGTAGTTATAGAAATATATCATCTGCAAAGAAAAATAGTTTGACTTCTTCTATTTCTATTTGGATACTTTTTATTTCTTTTTCTTGTCTGATTGCTCTGGTTAGTACTTCCAGTACTATGTTGGATATGAGTAGTGAGAGTAGGCATCTTTTTCTTGCTCCTGTTCTTAAGGGAAGTGCTTACAGTTTTTGCCAATTCAGCATGATGCTGGCTGTGGGTTTTTTCATAGATGGCTTTTAACTTGAGGTAGTATAATATTTTGAAAGTGGTTGTCATTGGCAGTATGATGATGATAATTCTATGAGAAACAGTTAATCAGCTCAACTATTCTTTAATGTAAATACTGAGTTGAACATCTTCTAAAGTAAAAGTAAGAAAATCATTTTTTTAATACTTAGATCTGATTATCTCATCTTTCTGACAGAATAAATCCAGCATAAAAGACCATGGGAATTGTATGGGGGAGCAGGGGAATTCTGATTTTTCCTAGATGCTATAGCATCACATGTGGTACAAGCTAGAATAAAACATAAAGGATATGTCCAGAGGCACAGAAGTACTGAATTGAAGAGCTATGGTTTATTTAGCCACCTACCCTGCCCCCATCCTCTGGCATCACATCCAGGATTTTTTTTTGACAATTCTTTGTTGCATCCCTTACAGGAAATTTTATACAACATTTTAGATATTTCAGTTCGATTGCTTTAATGGAAGTAATAAAATTTGAATTAATTTTGAATTTTGTAATTGAAAAACATGAAAAATGTTTCTTCAATGGAATTTCCTTGCATAACCTCTCGGATGGTTTTGCCATCACCAGTTTTACTGAAAACATCACCCTGTTGGAAGCTGTAATCTGAACAGATGAAGCACCTTTCAACCTGAGTAATTACCTCCCAGTGTTATAAACCCTTTGTGCCCAACACATAACCAAGCCTTGTCATTAAAATACAAATTGCTTTTCTCTTTTTGATCTATTTTGAAAGAGAATTGCAGACCCAACAGCTGACTAGGAGGCAGGGTGTAAAGGAAATCAGAGTAAAGAGGAATGTAGTCCTGGAAAGAACCATCTCCTCCCTAAAAATGGGATCTGCTTTGAGGATCAGGCTGGAAAAATGATGGAGATTAAGCAATACATGGGGATGGGACTAGAAAAACAAGAAACAATTGAAGCAAGAGCTGCTTCCCATCCCTCCTTCTTTGGCTTTTTTTGGTCCACTTTCAATGATGAGTTTTGTAGCACTAGATGGCTTTGCAGAGCAGAAAAAAGCTAAAATAGTCACCATGGAATTTCTTTTGTTTTACAAGACATTTTCATTACAAATAACTTCAGGACACACACATCTCAAACGTTAAATTAAAGGCCTTTTATCCTTTGCTGCCACCAAGATCCCTCAGTTGTACATAAATGAGAACTGGAAAATACTGCTTAGTGGACCTCTTGGGCAACCTGAACTTCTGAAAAACAATAACTACAACAAATGTTTCTTTCATATGATCTGTGTTTGATCTCCTAAATAATGTTTCACTACCAGGGGTTTGGCAAAGGGTCAGGAAATGTGTATAATTTAAGGAGAAAATTTGGAAACAACAAAAAGAATCCCATGATACCCTGAAACAACTGCTGCAAATTCCAGTGATCAAAACATGGTTTACATTACAGCAAATAATCTTTATTTTAAATGTTTAGTTTCCAAAGAAATGTAAGCTTTCAGACAAAGGCAAGCAGCCATTTGCAATGAAACCATACCATTTCATTTTGCAGACAATACTAAAGAAGTCCTGAGACAATAAGATACATCTGGATGTCAAAAAGTCAGGTTCTTCCTCATGCTATTAAATTTTTGAGAATAAGCTTTTTAAAAATCTAGTCTATCACTCCTTCAATGTGACTTTCAGAAATGTATTCAAATCTTCTAAATTCTTTCTTTTATTTCAGATAATTCATTTGAAATAAGAAACAACTAGGCAATTACACATAATGATGTGTATTCCACATTCTTGAAGTGTACCACTGAGTCATTTTGCCTCAATCTCACCCTACTCAAAAAAAAAAAAAATTCCACTCACTTTTTAACCTTTATTCAAGGGTCCTTTTTTCTTTCAGGCAATCACTATGAATAACTAAAACCTGTGTCCTCACTCTTAGAAAGATACTAATAAAAAATTTTCTTTTATTTAAAAACTTGTCTAAAACCAACACGGTCAAAGAAGTTTAGCCTAAAAGGCTGAATTGTATTTTTAGGTCCTGTTAGCTGAAATAATTCTCTTCATTATAAGTCAAGTCCATCACACCTTCATTTGGTGTCATTCAAGAAGCTACAATCGTTAGCATGCAGACTCTAAAGGATCAGATTTCTGAGGAAAAAATGGGTTACGTGGTTTGGCTTGATGCACAGCAATGCCATGCTCACTGAGTAAAGGAATAGCATGGAATCTATGTGGTCTGTCATGCAAAGCAAAGACACACACACACACACACACACACACACATACATATACATATGTATATATAACATGAAATTCATGGCCATGTTTTGGAGGAATGCCAAGCCCATAAAATTATATCTTATCTGTCTTTATATTGACCATTCACAATTATAGAACACATGCAGTGTAAATCAGAAAATAAAAATATTTTATTAAAGATCAACAAAACAAATACAAAGTTATTATATGTTTATAATAAAGAAAAAAATCTTCCCCATACTCAGCAGTCACAATGCTAAATCTAAATGTGTACTGCTCCTCCTTTCAAGAGCCACAGAAATGATTTTCTCCACATTTCTTTCATAGGTCCACTTTTTCAACTTCATTATTATGTGTTTGCTATTTTAATTCTGACTCCTCAAAGAACGTATGTTTCCCTTAGGTGTCACTCCAAAGCATAATCTATTGCACTTCTAAACCGTGGAACATAGTAATTCTTTAACCAGATGGCTTTTAGTAACTGAAATGAGATCCCAGGAGTAAAATTCCTTATATTCAAGATCCGTTTCCTTCTCGAACTTACGGTATAATAAGATATGAAAGTATGAAGAAAGTAAATGCAATTGGGAGAAAATGATTTTTTTAAGTAGTGAGAAATTCCCTATAAAATAAACTCTCATAGGAATTCCTAAACTCAAAATAAGAATTACTGGTTTACAAAGAACTCACTCTTCTATCTATGCTTAAGTGAAAAATGGTGCTATGTTAAAAGATGCAAATGCTTGTTAGTTAAATTTGTCATCATATGTTGCTGCTTTGTATGCACCATCTGTTTTTTCTTTTTTCTACTTTGAATTAAGTTCAGGGTGAGTATAATTTAAATGTGGCTAAGTTTGACAGACTGCTTCCCCTTAAGTTATCTTTGTTTTTATGGTGCTTTCCAATTTAATAGTGGATAGATATCCTTACTCATATTTAAAGAACTAATTTTAAGGAAGAATAAAGGATTTATTCACCTTTAATATTTGATCTAAAGAAACCTTTTATATGGTGTATAAAGATGACTACATTTAATAAGATTTCCCTTAGGTGTCAATTATTTCAAATCCAGATTTTACTTATTTCTAGAAGAATGTGGTGGTTATTTAGACCATGAGCACCTTTAAAGAGATCAAAGGCCTTTAGAAGACTAATATATGAAGTAGAAATAAACTTTTCTTTTTCAATGGTTCTGAGAAGATCCTTTTCAAATCAAAGGCAGCAGAGCCTACTACTGGCATAGCTATTGAAACTTGAAACTTTTCTCTAGTCAAATAATTGGATGTTGCTTGGAGCTAAACTTTTACAGGATAAAAGCAATGTCTAGATATACAAATAATACAAATTTTCTACCAGTTTTCAAAGCCTAGCAATTTATTGCAATAGGGTGTTGTGATCTGTTTAAAGATCAACATTAGGATGGTCCCATCATAAAATGGCATTTTAGAGACATATTTTTAGGAATCTGTAACTCTTCTGAACAACTAAGGAGCAGTTGTGAGATAAATCAGCCAAGTTGCTGGAATGTCACATGGAAGGAAATTTTAAATGAAGGTTCAGAAGATACGCCATCCTCTCTTAATTGGAAGGACTGTGTTTTACAAATGGAGTGATGAATGTGAATGTAATCAACAAATATGTATTATTTCTTATTATTCTATCAAGAAAAATGACACAATAATTTACCTTAGCTTTGGCTTTGAAAACAGGGTATCTCAGTTTCTTATGGCGGCTGTAAAAATTACCACAAACTAGGCAGTTTAAAACAACAGAAATTATTTGCTCATACTTATGGATGCTAAAAATCTGAAATTGGTATCACTGTGCCAAAAATCAAGGGGTCAACAGGACAGTGTTACCTTCAGAGGCTTTAAGGGAGAATCCATTCTTTGCTTCCTTCAGTATCTGTTGGCTTCTAGTGTTCCTTGGCTTGTGGCTGCATCACTTCAATCTCTGCCTCTGTGGTCACATTGCCTTCTCCTCTACTGTCTATTTTATACCTCCCTCTATTTTCATTTTAAAAGGATACGTATATTTCATTTAGGGCTAGCTCCATAATCCATGAGAATCTCCTCAACTCAAAATCCTTAATCACATTTGCAAATTCCTTTCCCCAACAAGGTTGCATTTATGTTACAGGGGTTAGGATGTGAATATCTTTGGGGGACAATTTCCAGTCTCTGATGGAGAACTAAAATGTATATTCTAAAAATTCATAATTATAAACTGATACTTATCTGATTTAGTATCTGAAAAAATTTAAGCCAAAACTTAATTTAGAATTATCACAAGGTAGGACATTTAGATATTGACCAAAGTAAATACAAATCCTCTCTGAGAGAATGCACACTTTTTCTAAGACCTAGAGGGGAGGAAAAAACATGAATGAAAATTGCCTCTGAACAAAAAATACAAGTGCACAAGAAAACCACATTATAAACAAAAATTTACAGGAAAAAAAAACAATAAAATCAGACTCATAAAGATTTCAGTATAGTAAAATCCCTCCAAATGTTTCCAAAATAGTGTAAATTCCTACTTAAAGATATTGGTGATTGGATCCCAAGACAAACATTGTGAGCTAGTTACAATGATTCAATCCAATCATTCTATTTGTTTTGTAATAGCACAAACTCACACTTTTCTTTATAGAATTTTTTAACACTACTCATATTTTTATGATGGGGCCTTATTAAATTAGAATTTCTAGATAGGGAATAAAAAATATGTTTAATATGGCTAAAAAAAAAGCAGAATCAAAGTCATGAGAAAAAAAGCAGCTATAAAAATGATGAAGACATATTTTTAAAGTCATAGAAATTTTAAAAGTAAAGTGTAATCTTTGCAATTTAAAAGTAAATGGAGATGGTAAGTAGCAAATTAGTCTACCATTACAATAGCTAACACTTAAGGAAGATTGACTATGTGCCAGACACACTTCTAAGAACTTTATATTGATTTTAAAAATTAATGCTTATATCAACCCATGAAGTATGCATGTATGTATTATTATTGTCATTTGACATATAAAGAAAATGGGACAAGCGATTAAGAAACTTGCCCAAATTATAAAAGTACTAGGTTGGGGGTGTCCAATGTTTTGGCTTCTCTGGACCACATTGGAAAAAGAAGAATTGTCTTGGGCCACATATGAAATAGACTAACACTAACAATACCTGATGAGCTAAAAAAAAAAATGCAAAAAAAATCTCGTGCTATCTTAAGAAAGTTTATGAATTTGTGTTGGGCTGCATTCATAGCTGTCCACATGCCACCTACAGGCTGCAGGTTTGACAAGCTTGTACTAGATAATGGAATGAGAATGAAAATCTCAGTGATCTGCGTACATAGGCCACTCTTCACTGGGATATTCTACTAACTTTGATTAGCACAGCTAAAGAGACAGCTCCAGAAGAGGGAGGCAATCAAGGATAATAATAGTGTAGAAACTAAAAGAAGGAAATTATGAAAAAGAGATAAGAAACAAAAGATAAAGTAAGATGGTTTAACATACATCTAATTGGATTTCAATAAGGAAAGACTAGAGAAAATGGAGAAAAAGTAATGTTCAAATAGACATTTTTTGAGAATTTCAACAAAATGGATAAAATACATGAGTCCATATATCAGGAGTTACAACCAATAGGAAACCGAACAAATGGAAGAAACCCTTACATACACACATGCTCATAAAATGCAGAAGACCAAAGAAAACAATCCTTCAAGAATAAGGATGAAATAGAGACATATTCAGACTAAAAGGAACATAAAGTGCTTAATAATTGCAAAAATCCAGCAAAAAAAGTTGCAGAGGTTATTATTAAGGGAGATAAAAAAAAAACCATGCTAGAAATCAATTTAAGAACAAAGTTAGACCCATAGGGAAGAACAAAACATTTATTATGGAGTTTCTAAAGATGAAAATATTTGTAGGTTCATAATATAGGACAAAGATAAATCTAGAGAGAGAAATATGGCTATGATTTTGGAACTACTTTTCATTGAAAGCAATTGTAAATTCCAACAGTGATAACTGAAAGCTAAGAAACTGAACAAAGTTTTTTGGTAGATACATAGAGTTGGAGTGGAAAATTTTGAACTTTTAGAATAGAAAAGTAAAAAGGATCTTGGTAAACACTAAGACTTTTAGTTGGACACAAAACCACTGTGCTCTAAGAATAGAATGAATACCCTCACCATAGCAGGCAGACTCCTGCTGCCTTGGCCACAGAAAATCTCTGAAGTCTTCACCAGTGCTGGCCTCAACTGACAAAGCTACATATAGACTGTATCACTGACTCTCACCAGAGCTGGACCTGCTGCACCCTACCCAGGTGACACCCTTGCCCCTGCCCATAGGTAAAGGACTTTCTCCACCAAAATAATTCACAAAGGTTGGAAGGGCCAGCTACTCCCACAAATCCACAATCATCAACACAAGCCTACACATACACACACACAAAATCAAGAAAACATGACACCACCAAAGGAACACAGTGATTTTTAAGTAACCAAACCCAAAGAAATTGACATTTTAGATTAGCTTGAAAAAGAATTCAAAATTATCATTATTTTAAAACTTGGTGAAATATAAGAGAAACGGATAGACAACTAAACCAAAAATCAGAAAAACAATACATGAACAAAATGAGAAGTTCAACAGAGATAGAAACTGTGATATTGTAAAATATATATTTGGTCTTCATCTCTTATCTCCTGATTTAAGGTCAATATTCATGATGAACATAGATGTAAAAATTCTCACTGAAATACTAGAAAACTTATTTTAACAGTACATTAAAAGGTTCACATACCATGACAAAATGGGATTTATCCCTGGGATGCAAGAATGTTTCAACACATGTAAATCAATCAATGTGATACAACACATTACAAAATAAAAGAGAAAACTCATGATCATCTCAAGAGACACAGGAAGTATTTGACAAAATTCACTATCCATTCATGATTAAAACTCTCAACAAAATTGGTACATAAAGAACTTACCTAGCCACAATTAAGGCCATATATGAAAACCCCACAGCTAACATAATAATCAGTGAAGAACCACTGAAACCTTTCCCTCTAAGGTCTAACACAAGATAAAGGTGCCCACTTTGCCATTTTCTTTCAACATAGCACTAGAAGTCCTAGCCAGGGTAATTGGACAAGAAAAAAAAAAAGCATCCAAATCTGGAAAAAAAACTGAAGTAAAATTATCTCTCTTTGCAGATGAAATGATGATATACATAGAAAATTATAAATTCACAACAAAAATCTGTTAGAAATAATAAATGCATTCAACAAAATTACAAAATACCAAATCAACATACAAAAATACATCACATTCTACAAACAACAAACTATCTAAAAAGGAAATCAAGAAAATCTCATTTACAATAGCAACAAAAATAATAAAATACTTATGAAAAACTCAACCTAAGAGGGGAAAGACTTGTATGCTGAAAATTGTACAATATTGATGAAGTAACTTTAAAAAGACATAGCTAAACAGAAAGACATCCTAAGTTATAGAGAAAACAATATTTAAATGTATGTGTAAAAGACCTTGAATAGCCAAAGCAATATTGAGCAAGAAGAACAAATCTGGAGGCATCACATTCCCTGGTTTCAAAATGTATTACAAAGCTACAGTGCTCAAAACAATATGTTACTGGCATAAAAACAGACATATAGGCCAATGGGACAGAATAGACCCCAGAAATAAATCCACACATCTGCGGTCAACTGATCTAGAACAAAAGTGATAAGAAAACACCACAAGGAAAGAATTGTCTCATCAATGAATGATGTTGGGGAAACTAGAAATTCACATACAGAAGAATGAAATTGGAGCTTTATCTTACACCCTATATAAAAATCAACTCAAATGGATTAAAGACTTAAACATATGTTCTGAAACAATATATTAACTAGAAAAAAAATAGGATAAAAGCTTATCGATATTGGTTTTGATAATGATCTTTTGGATATGACCCCAAGAGCACATGTAACAAAAGTAAAAATAGACAAATGAGATTACATCAGACTAAAAAGCTTCTGCACAACAAGGAAAACAGCAGAGTGAAAATCACCCTATAGAATGGAAGAAGATGTTGGCAAACCATACAGCTGATAAGGGGATAATATCTTAAATATTTATGGAAGTCAGCAACTCAACAGCAAAACAACCAAATAACACAACTTAAAAATAGGGAAAGGATCTGAATAGGCATTTATCTAAGGAAGACTTATAAATGGCTAACAATGTAATATATGGAAATTTGCTCAAAATAACTATCAGCAGGAAAATGAAAAACAAAAGCACAATGATACATTACCTCACACGTGTTACAGTGGCTATATCAAAATTTCAAAAGATGACAAGTGTTGATCAGGATGTGGAGAAAAGGGATCCCTTGTACACTGTTGGTGGCGATGTAAATTGGCATAATCATTATGGAAAACAGTTTAGAGACTCCTGAAAAAAATTAAAAATAAACTGCTTTATTTTTAGCAATCCCACTTCTTGGTATGTAGTCAAAGAAAATAAAATCAGTATCTTGCAGAGATAACTACAATCCTACGCTCACTTCAACATTATTGGCAATAACCAAGACATGGAAACAACCTAAATGTTTGTTGAGGGGTCAATCAATAAAGGAAATGTTGTATACACATATACAGCAGAATATTATTCAGCCTTAAGGGGGGAAATCTGTGACAACATGGATGAATTTGGAAGGCATCATGCTAAGTGATATAAGCCGGATGTAGAAAGACAAATACTGTATGATTTCATTTGCCTGAGGAATCTAAACATGTCAAAGTCATAGAAACAGAGACTATAATAGTGGTTACCAGGGTATAAGGAAAAGAATGTGTGGGGAGATGTTGGTCAAGGGATTCAAAATTTAAGTTATGCATGGTAAATGAGTCTTGGAGATCTAATGTACAATGCTGTGACTATAGTTAACAATATTTTAATGTATGCTAGAAATTTGATGAGGATTGATCTTAAATATTCTTACCACATACAAAAAATAGTAACTATGTGAGTGTATTAGTCCATTTTCATGCTGCTAATGATGACATATCCGAGACTGGGTAATTTATAAAGAAAAAGAGGATTTTGTTTTTTTTTAAGATGGAGTTTCACTCTTATTGCCCAAGCTGGAGTGCAGTGGTGCAATCTTGGCTCACTGCAACCTCCACCCGCCAGGTTCAAGCGATTCTCCTGCCTCAGCCTCCTGAGTAGCTGGGATTACAGATGCTTGCCACCCTGCCTGGCTAATTTGTTGTATTTTTAGTAGAGACAGGGTTTCACCATGTTGGTCAGGCTGGTCTCGAACTCCTGACCTAAGGTGACCCACCCGACTTGGCCTCCCAAAGTGAAGGGATTACAGGTGTGAGCCACTATGCCTGGCCAGAAAAAGAGGTTTAACAAACTCACAGTTCCATGTGGCTGGGGAGGCCTCACAATCATGGTGGAAAGAAAGGAGGAGCAAGTCACATCTTACGTTGCAGCAGGGAAGAGAGAGCTTGTGCAGGGGAGCTCCTCTTTCTAAAACCATCAGATCTCATGAGAACAGCACAGGAAAGACTCACCCCAATGATGCAATTACCTCCCACTGGGTCCTTTCCATAACAGGTGGGAATAGTGGAAGCTACAATTCTAGATGAGATTTGGGTGGGGACACAGCAAAACCATATCAGTGAGGTGATGGGTATATTAGTTAGCTTGATTGTGGTAAATATTTCACAATGTATATATACATATATCAAATTATCAAGCTGTACAACTTAAATATACAATTTTTAACTGTCAACTATACAGCAATAAAGTGGAAAAAACTAAAAACACACCCATTCAAACAGAAAATTGTTCATATTTCCTTAGCATCATAAAATATCTATGCTTCAGACATACATGCAGCCAACAAGCATACAGAAAAAGCTCAACATCACTTATGAGAGAAATGCAAATCAAAACCACAATAAGATACCATCTCACACCAGTCAGAATGGCTATTAATAAAAAGCCAAAAAATAACAGGTGCTCACATGGTTGTACAGAAAAAGGATTATACACTGTTGGTGGAAATGCAAATTAGTTCAGACACTGTGAAAACAGGTGGAGATTTCTCAAAGAACGTAATACAGAATTACCATTCAACCCAGCAATCCCATTACTAAGTATATGCCCTAAGGAATAAAAATTGTTCTAACGTAAAGACACACACACACATATGTTTACTGCAGCACTATTCACAATAGCAAAAACATGGAATCAACCTAAATGCCCAAGAATGGTAGACTGGATAAAGAAAATTTGGAACATATACACCATGGAATACTATGCAGCCATAAAAAGGAATGAGATCATGTCCTTTGCAGGAACACGGAGGGAGCTGGAGGCCATTATCCTTAGCAAACTAACACAGAAACAGAAAACCAAATACTGCATGTTCTCCTTTATAGGGTATCTAATTCTTCCTGACTCAAGCTAGGAAAGTTATATATTTCCAGGAATTTATCCACCTCCTCTAGATTTTCTAGTTTATGTGCATAAAGGTGTGCATAGTAGCCTTGAATGATCTTTTGTATTTCAGTGGTGTCAGCTGTAATATCTCCTGTTTCATTTCTAACTGAGCTTATTTGGATTTTCTTTCTTCTTTTCTTAGTTAATCTTGCTAATGGTCTATCAATTTTATCAATCTTTTCAAAGAATCAGATTTTTGTTCCATTTATCTTTTGTATTTTTTTAATTTCAATTTCATTTAGTACTGCTCTGGTCTTGTTTACTTCCTTTCTTCTGGGTTTGGGTTTGGTTTGTTCTTGTTTCTCTAGTTCCTTGAAGTGTGACCTCAGATTGTCTGTTTGCACTCTTTCAGACTTTTTGATGTAGGCATTTAAGGGCTATAAACTTTCTTCCTCGCACCACCTTTGCTGTATCCCAGTGGTTTTGATAAGCTGTGTCACTGTTGTCATTCAGTTTGAAGACTTTTTAATTTCCATCTTGATTTCATTGTTGACCCAATGATCATTCAGAAACAGGTTATTTAATTTCCATGTATTTTCATGGTTTTGAAATTTCTTTTTGGAGTTGATTTCCAGTTTTATTCCACTGTGGTCTGAGAGCATGTTTGATATAATTTCAATTTTCTTGAATTTATTGAGGCTCATTTTGTGGCCTATCATATGGTCTATCTTGGAGAATGTTCCATCTGTTGATGAATAGAGTGTGTATTCTGAAGTTGCTAGGTAAAATGTTCTGTAAATATCTGTTAAATTATTTGTTCTAGGGTAAAGTTTAAGTCCATTGTTTCTTTGTTGACTTTCTGTCTTGATGACCTGTCTAGTGCTGTCAGTGGAGTATTGAAGTCCCCCACTATTATTGTGTTGCTGTCTATTTCATTTCTTGTATCTAGTAGTAATTGTTTTATAATTTTGGGAGCTCCAGTGTTAGGTGCATATATACTTAGTATTGTGATATTTTCCTCTTGGACAAGGCCTTTTATCATTATATAATGACCCTCTTTGTCTTTTTTAACTCCTGTTGCTTTAAAGTTTGTTTTGTCTGATATAAGAATAGCTACCCCTGCTAGCTTTTAGTGTCCATTTGCATGGAATGTCTTTTTCCATCCTTTTACCTTAAGTTTATGTAAGTTTCTTGAAGGGAGGAGATAATTGGATAGTAAATTCTTATCCATTCTGCAATTCTGTACCTTTTAAGCGGAGCATTTATGCCATTTACATTCAACCTTAGTATTGAGGTGTCAGGTACCATTCCATTCACTGTGCTATTTGTTGCCTGTATATCTTGGTTTTCTGTTTTTTGTTTTTTGTTTTTTTTTAATTGTATTTCTGTTTTGTAGGTCCTATGAGACTTAGGCTTTAAAGAGGTTCTCTTTTGATGTGTTTTCATGATTTTTTTCAAGATTTAGAGCTCCTTTTAGCAATTCTTGTAGTGCTGGCTTAGTAATGGCAAATTCTCTCAGCATTTGTCTGAAAAAGACTGTATATTTTCTTCACTTATGAAGCTTAGTTTCACTGGGTGCAAAATTCTTGGCTGATAATTGCTTTGTTTGAGGAGGCTGAAGTAGGGCCCCAATTGCTTCTAGCTTATAGGGTTTCTGCTGAGAAATCTGCTGTTAATCTGATAGGTTTTCCTTTATAGGTTACCTGGTGTTTTTGCCTCACAGCTCTTAAGATTCTTTCCTTCATCTTGACTTTAGATAACCTGATGACAATGTGCTTAAGTGATGATCTTTTTGTGATGAATTTCCCAGGTGTTCTTTGAGCTTCTTGTATTTGGTTATGTCTCTAGCAAGGCCAGGAAAGTTTTCTTCGATTATTCCCCCAAATATATTTTCCGAACTTTTAGATTTCTCTTCTTCCTCAGGAATGCCGATTATTCTTAGGTTTGGTCATTTAACATAATACCAGACTTCTTGGAGGCTTTGTTCATATTTTCTTAATCTTTTTTCTTTGTCTTTGTTGGATGGGTTAATTCAAAAACCTTGTCTTTGAGATCTGAATTTCTTTCTTCTGCTTGTTTGATTCTATTGCTAAGACTTTCCAGAGCATTTTGCATTTCCATAAGTTCATCCATTGTTTTTTGAAGTTTTGATTGTTTTTTCTTTATGCTATCTATTTCATTGAATATTTCTTCTTTCACTACTTGTATCATTTTTTTTTATTTCCTTACATTGAGTTTTGCCTTTCTCTGGTGCCTCCCTGATTAGCTTAGTAACTAACCTTCTGAATTATTTTTCAGGTAGATCAGGGATTTCTTCTTGGTTTTGATCCATTGCTAGAGAGCTAGTGTGATTTTTGGGGGGTGTTAAAGCACCTTGTTTTGTCATATTACCGGAGTTGGTTTTCTGGTTTCTTCTCATTTGCATAGGCTATGTCAAAGGGAAGGTTTAGGGCTCAAGGCTGCTGTTTATTTCTTTTTGTCCCACTGGATGTTTCCTTGATGTAGTACTCACCTCCTTTTCCTAGGGATGTGGGTTCCTGAGAGCCAGGCTATAGAGATTGTTATCTCTTTTCAGGATCTAGCCACCCAGCAAGTCTACAAGGCTCCAGGTTGGTCCTGGGGATTGTCTGCTCAGAGTCCTATGATGTGAACTATCTGTGGATACCAGCTATGTGAACTATCAGCTATGGATACCAACACCTGCTCTGGTGGAAATGGCAGGGGGGTGAAATTGACTCTGTGAGGGTCTTTAGCTTTCGTTGATTAATGCATTATTTTTGTGCTGTTTGGTCTCCTGCTGGGGGGTGGTGCTTTCAAGAGAACATCAGCTGTGGTAGTGTGGGGAGAAACAGACAGTGGGTGGGCCCTAGAGCTCCCAAGAGTATATGCTCTTTGTCTACATTTACCAGGGTAGGTAGAGAAGAACCATTAGGTAGGGGCAGGGCTAGGCATGTCTGAGCTCAGACTGTCCTTGAGCAGGTCTTATTGTGGCTGCTGTCGGGGACTGGGGTGAGGCTTTCAGGTCAATGGAGTTATGTTCCTAGGAGGATTATGGCTGCCTTTGCTGTGTCATGCAGGTTGTGAGGAAAGTCGGGGAAAGCCAGCAGTCACAGGCCTCACCCAGCTCCCACGCAACCCAAAGGGCCAGTCTCCCTCCCACCACGCCCCCTCCAACAGCACCAAGTCTCTTTCCAGGCAGTGGGTGAGTAGGGCTGAGTACTTGCCCCAGGCTACCCACCTCCCAGCTGTGAAAATAAGTAGAGCTTCCCTTCTTCCCCCTGCCTGTGGAGTCTGCACACTGGATTCACACCCTTCACCGATTTCTGGCCAGGAGACTTCTCAATTGGTTCAAATTGTTACAAAGTTTGGCTGAAGGTTTCCTTCTCCTGTGGCCTTTTGCCAGTGCCTCCGGCAGCCCTCCTCAAGGAACCCTGTCAGGTGAGGCAGAAATGGCTTAGTAGAGGAGCCAGTGAGTCCACAGGGATTTTCCCACTGCTTCCTTTACACCTGTATTTTGCTTGGCTCTCTAAATTAACTCAGCTCCAGGTAAGGTCAGAATCTTCTCCCGTAATCTAGGCCTTCAGGTTCCCCAGTGGCGGTGTGTGTTCAGAGGCAGACGATCTCCCTTTCTCATTTCCACAGTTTGGGCACTCACAGTATTTGGGGTGTCTCCCAGATTCTGCAGGAGCAGTTCACTTCCTTCAGAGGGTCTATGGGTTTTCTTAACTTTCCTCAGGTACTCCTGAAGTTGTTTTGCAGCAAAAGTTCATAATGGGAGCCTTCACATGCTGTTCTGTCTATCCAAGTGGGAGCTGCAATCTAGCCCTGCCTCCCTTCCACCATGATCCCCTACTAATCTGTTCTCACTTATAAATGGGAGCTAAATGATGAGAACACATGGATACATAAAGGAGAACAAAAGACATTGGAGCTCAGTGGAGGGAAGAGGGTGGGAGGAGGGAGAATATCAGGAAAAACAACTAATATATACTAGGCTTAATACCTAGGTAATGAAATAATCTGTACAACAAACCCCTGTGACATGAGTTTACCCATATAACAAACTTGCACATGTACCTTTGGACCTAAAATAAAAGTTAAAAAAAAAAAGTAAATCTATTTTTCACTCTTAAAGCCAACATATTGCTTAATGAATAAACTCTATTGGCATTCAAACTGAGATCTTTTTAAAAAGCAAACACTCCCATGTCACCACATTTTACATTGTTTGGAAAGGAAAGGTGGGCTTCATCTCTGGGATGCAAGGCTTGTTCAACATATGCAAATCAATAAACATAATCCAGCATATAAACAGAACCAAAGACAAAAACCACATGATTATCTCAATAGATGCAGAAAAGGCCTTTGACAAAATTCAACAGCCCTTCATGCTAAAAACTCTCAATAAATTAGATATTGATGGAACGTATCTCAAAATAATAAGAGCTATCTATGACAAACCCACAGCCAATATCACACAGAATGGGCAAAAACTGGAAACATTCCCTTTGAAAACTGGCACAAGACAGGGCTGCCCTCTCTCACCCCTCCTATTCAACATAGTGTTGGAAGTTCTGGCCAGGGCAATCAGGCAGGAGAAAGAAATAAAGGGTATTCAATTAGGAAAAGAGGAAGTCAAATTGTTCCTGTTGGCAGATGACATCATTGTATATTTAGAAAACCCCATAGTCTCAGCCCAAAATCTCCTTAAGCTGATAAGCAACTTCAGCAAAGTCTCAGGATACAAAATCAATGTGCAAAAATCACAAGCATTCCTATACACCAATAACAGACTAACAGAGAGTCAAATCATGAGTGAACTCCTATTCACAATTGCTTCGAAGAGAATAAAATACTTAGGAATCCAACTTACAAAGGACACGAAGGACCTCCTCAAGGAGAACCACAAACCACTGCTCAATGAAATAAAAGAGGACACAAACAAATGGAAGAACATTCCATGCTCATGGATAGGAAGAATCAATATCGTGAAAATGGCCATACTGCCCAAGGTAATTTACAGATTCAATGCCATCCCCATCAAGCTACAAATGACTTTCTTCATAGAACTGGAAAAAACTACTTTAAAGTTCATATGGAACCAAAAAAGAGCCTGCATTGCCAAGTCAATCCTAAGCCAAAAGAACAAAGCTGGAGGCATCACACTACCCGACTTCAAACTATACTACAAGGCTATAGTAACCAAAACAGCATGGTACTGGTACCAAAACAGAGATATAGACCAATGGAATAGAACAGAGCCCTCAGAAATAATGCCACATATCTACAACCATCTGATCTTTGACAAACCTGACAAAAACAAGAAATGGGGAAAGGATTCCCTATTTAATAAATGGCGCTGGGAAAACTGGCTAGCCATATGTAGAAAGCTGAAAGTGGATCCCTTCCTTACACCTTATACAAAAATTAATTCAAGATGGATTAAAGACTTAAATGTTAGACCTAAAACCATAAAAACCCTAGAAGAAAACCTAGGCAATACCATTCAGGACATAGGCATGGGCAAGGACTTCATGTCTAAAACACCAAAAGCAATGGCAACAAAAGCCAAAATTGACAAATGGGATCTCATTAAACTCAAGAGCTTCTGCACAGCAAAAGAAACTACCATCAGAGTGAACAGGCAACATACAGAATGGGAGAAAACTTTTGCAATCCACTCATCTGACAAAGGGCTAATATCCAGAATCTACAAAGAACTCAAACAAATTTACAAGAAAAAAACAAACAACCCCATCAAAAAGAGGGTGAAGGATATGAACAGACACTTCTCAAAAGAAGACATTTATGCAGCCAAAAGACACATGAAAAATGCTTATCATCACTGGCCATCAGAGAAATGCAAATCAAAACCACAATGAGATACCATCACACACCAGTTAGAATGGTGATCATTAAAAAGTCAGGAAACAACAGGTGCTGGAGAGGATGTGGAGAAATAGGAACACTTTTACACTGTTGGTGGGACTGTAAACTAGTTAAACCATTGTGGAAGACAGTGTGGCGATTCCTCAGGGATCTAGAACTAGAAATACCATTTGACCCAGCCATCCCATTACTGGGTATATACCCAAAGGATTATAAATCATGCTGCTATAAAGACACATGCACACGTATATTTATTGCGGCACTATTCACAATAGCAAAGACTTGGAACCAACCCAAATGTCCAATAATGATAGACTGGATTAAGAAAATGTGGCACATATACACCATGGAATACTAAGCAGCCATAAAAGGATGAGTTCATGTCCTTTGTAGGGACATGGATGAAGCTGGAAACCATCATTCTCAGCAAACTATTGCAAGGACAGAAAACCAAACACCGCATGTTCTCACTCATAGGTGTGAATTGAACAATGTGAACACTTGGACACGGGAAGGGGAACATCACACTCTGGGGAGTATTGTGGGGTGGGGGGAGGGGGTAGGGATAGCATTAGGAGATATACCTAATGTAAATGAGAAGTTAATGGGTGCAGCACACCAACATGGCACATGTATACATATGTAACAAACCTGCACGTTGTGCACACATACCCTAGAACTTAAAGTACAATAAAAATAAAGAAAGAAAGAACTGTTGCATAGAATCAGAGATTGCAAATATTAAAAAAAAAAAAAAAGAAAGGAAAGGCCAGTGCAATAAGACAAATTATAACAGTTAGTGGTGTAAAAATTCTAGATGGTGTAAATGTATATATAGAAAACCCAAAACTTTTTATTTAAAATGATGAAAAACAATACCAAAATTCAGGAAATTAGTATGCTAGTGGCATCCAACTATAAGAGACTAATCGTCTTTACATACAGAAACAATAACAAATTGGAAGATATGAGTGAAGGGTAAACACCATTTACAAAAATAGCAAAAAATATTTCATATAATTAGCAGTAATTATTCTAAAATCATGTAAAGAAAATGTTTAAACATTCTTAGAAAACAGGAAAGCAAACCTAAAAGTCTTGAATAAAGTGCTTGAATAAGATGACTCAATATCATAAAAATTCTTCACAATTTAACATATAAATTACCACAATCCAAACAGATCTTTTAATTTCTAAAAGTATAAAGATGGATTTTAAAATTTATATTAAAAATATATAAATTCAAAATAACTTCAAAGAAAATTATATATGTAGGTTTTACAAAATATGTGTAGGGTTTATATATTTAAAATTTTAAAATGCCACTGAAGGAAATCAAACATGTGAATTAATAGAAAGATATATCACTGTCATAAATTGGAAAACTCACATAGTGAAAATGTTCATTTTACCCAAATTGATCTATCAGTTTAATACAATTCCCCTCAAAATTCCAGCAAGCTTTTTGGGAGACATAGACAAGCTAATTCCAAAGTTTATATGCAAAGATACAAGCCCTATAATAGCTAAAACAGCCTTTAAAGAAGAAGAAGAAAATGATAGGAATGACTGTAACCATTATTAAAGCCTACTAGATAGCATAGTAATCAAGACAATGTGGTATTGAAAAAGGGATAGACACATACATCAATGGAACAGAATAGAGAGGACAGAAATAGTCCTACACAAATATGTCCAACTGATTTTTGACAATGGTGCAAAACCAATTCAATGAAAAAAGAATAGTCTTTTCAACAAATGGTGCTGGAGCAATTGGACATTCATAGGGGAAAAAAATGGACCTCAACCTAGACCTCACATGTTATACAAAAATTAACTCAGACTTAAAGTTTAAACATAAAACTTCAAAACTTATTTTTAAAAGTGGAATATATGTGGAATCTAGAAATAGACAAGTAGTTCTTAAACTTACCAAAAGCCTGATGCATTAAAAAAATTGAAAAATTAGACATCAAATTTTAAAACTTTTGCTTTGTAAAATACCTTGTTAAGGATAAAAAGACAAGCTGCAGATTGGGAGAAAATATATGCAAATTTCATATCTGTCAAAGGTCTAGTATCTAGAATAATAAAGAACTCTCAGAATTCAACAGTATAAAATAAACAATTCAAGTAGAATATGGACAAAAGATATTAATAGACATTTTATCAAAGAGGATATGCAGATGGTAAATAACACACTAAGAGATTTTCATCATTATACATTACAGAAGTGCAAATTAAAATCACAATAAGATATCACTACATATCTGTCAGAATGCTAAAATAAGAAAAATCGTGACATCAACTGATGGCAAAGATGTAGAGAAACTGGAGCACTTATATATTGCTGGTGGGAATGAAAAATGGTACAGACAGTCTGAAAAACATTTTGGAAGTTTCTTAAAAAATTAAATTTGCAACTACCATACATCCCAGCAACAGAACTCTTTTGCATTTATTCCAAATAAATGAAAACCTGTGCTTACACAAAAACATACACACAAATGCTCATAGCACTTTTATTCATAATAGACAAAAACTGAAAATAAAGCAGAAGTCCTTCAATAGCTGACTTGTTAAAGAAACTGAAGTACATTCATACTATTATATACTTCTCAGTAATAAAAAGAAGCAAACTATTGATATGTGAGATGCCTTAGATGAATCTCCAGGTAATTAGGTTGAGTAAAATAAAAGTCAACTCCAAAAGGATACATACTGTATGATTTCATATATGTAAAATTCTCAATATTCCAAAATTATAGAAATGCAAAATATGACAGTGGTTGCAAGGGATTAAAAACTAGGTAGGGGAGTGTGGTGGTTGTAGCTATAAAAAAGGCAACACCAGGACTCCTTCTAGTGATGGGACTATTATGTATCTTGACTGTATCTATGTTAATATCCTGGTTGCGATATATTTCAGTGGTCCCCAAACTTTTGGCACCAGGTACTGGTTTCATAGAAGAAAATTTTTCCATGGATGGGGTGGTGTGGGGGGCAGTTTCAGGATGAAACTGTTCCACCTCAGATCATCAGGCATTAGAATCTCCTAAGTAGCCACAACCTAGATCCCTCGCATACACAGTTCACAATAGGGTTCATGCTCCTATGAGAATCTAATGCTGCTGCTGATTTGACAGGAGGTGGAACTCAAGTGGTAATGGTCATTCACACACTGCTCACCTCTTGCTGCATGGCCCAGTTCCTAACAGGCTGTAGACTGGTACTGGTTTATTGCCCTGGGGTTGGGGACTCATTATATATTATACTATAGTTTTGCAAGATACTACAATTAACGGAAACGAAGTAAAGGCTACATAGACACTCTCCTTGTAATTTCTTTAAATTTTATTTAAATCTACTATTATCTCCAAAAGTAGTTTAATTTAAAAATAGAAAAAAAGTATATAAATAAAATGAACAAATATAAAGAAAAACTGGGAAAATTTAACACAAATGAGTAGTGAGTAAAAAATAGCTCTTCCAGATATTAAAACATATTATAAAACCCCTATAATTAAAATAGTGTGGTCCCCATGCATGAGTAAATGGAAAGACCAGTGAAATAGAGGATAAAATCAAGAAATAGGTGTAAGTACATAAGGAAATGTATTTTATAATTCAGCTGATATTTTAAATCTCTCAGGGAATGATAGGTTTAAGAAAGAAACATGTTTAAATGAGCACTGGATAGCCAGTTGGAAAACAAACTCACATGATACATCAGAACATATTCCAACTGGATCAGAAATCTAAACACTAAAGCCAAAAATCTGAAACAATACAAAACAGAGAAAGAAGCAAGCAAACAGCCATAAATACTACTTAAAAATGTAGGTGACTTTCATAACCTGGGTCTGGGGAAATCTTTTTAAATATGACTTTATGTATATCAAACTAAAATTAAAAATTTTATTTCAAAAGAGGATCCAAAATAAAAGAAAAAGACAAGTCTATGACACCTTGTGTACAGGATGTATAACAAAGAAAATAAAAGCCTATATAGGCAACAACAATAAGACAGGAAATAAGTAAAAGCTATGGACATGTTTTACACAGCAGATAAACATGAGAATATATAGAACATCATCAATTTTCAGGAAAATGCAAATTCAGACAATAATTAAGTACCATATTATAACCATATTAGAATGAGATAGGCAAAAGTTTGAAAAGTCCAATAATATAAAGTATTGGTGAGGAAACAGAGTAACAGAAAATCTTATTCATGGCTCACGGAAGTATAAATTTATACAAATACTTCCTGAGATTGGACACATATTTTAATATCCAGTAATTCTTCTAAGGCTTAAAGAATCTCTTTCAAGTGTGCATCAGAAGCCTCATATGAGGATGGTTAGGAGCACTTAGTATTTATGAGTGTGGCCTCTGAAACTAAACTAGCTGGTTTCAAACTGTACTTCCAACACATAGTAGGTCTAAACCAGGGGCACATTACTAAAGCTTGGTTTGCTTTGGTTTCTTTAAATTTACAATGAGAATAGTGGTGAACTGTGCTTTCTATATAGGTTTTCTCCAAGTTTTGTGATTGTTACAACACAGAAGGTCCCTAAGCAACACATAGCAATGGATCATTGTTTTTCTCATCTCAATCAGTAGGAGAAAATATCTGGACTTAAAGTAGGTAGTCTAGCCTAGTGCTCAGGCACAGAGGATTTTGATTTGGAAGCTCCAATTTTAAGTCTCTGCTATAACACTTATCATTGTATGACTTTTAAGAGATTTATCTAGACCTCTCTGATCCTCAGGTTTTTTATAGGATAGCACCTCATATGGTATAAGTGCTCATATATGTATTGAATGCATAAATGAATGAATAGTTGACTAAATGAACACATGATATGTTATATATTAGAATTAATATTAATTGATGATTAATTATTAAACGTATGATGATAAAAACATCATGAAGCCAAGACATTGTTGGTGAAATGTATACACACACACACACACACACACGTGTGTGTGTGTAGCAGCAAAACTAATACAGATGCTTTGGAATTTACTATGGGGCTATCTATGTCTTGTTAAACCCATTGTGAGTTGAAAATACTGTAAGTCAAAAACCCATTTAATAGACCTAACCTATTGAGCATCATAGCTTAGCCTAGCCTACCTTAAACATGCTCAGAACACTTACATCAGCCTACAGTTGGGCAAAATCATCTAACACAAAGCCTATTTTTATGATAAAATGTTGAATATCTTATGCAATTTATTGACTGCTCTACTAAAAGGGAAATAGTTGCATGGGTACTCGAAGTGTGGTTGCTACTGAATGCATACCACTTTTGCACCACCATAAAGTTGAAAAATCCTAAATTGAACCATGGTAACTTGGAGACTGTTTATATATTTGCTGAGACGACTTGCATTTATCTTACAGATTCATTTCTTTTTCTGTATTATTCAATAGAGTAAAATTGCAGTAACACAAACAAGGAACAACTCAGCATTTTTCCACTCCCTGATTCAAATATGAATTACCCTTCCACCTTCCTTGCCCATATAAATGACAGACTTTCAAATTTCCCCTTCTCTTCAGTTAAGATATAACCATTGACTCAGAGAAGACATAGTTAACTGCTTCTCTATTTTTTAGCTCTTTCCCTTCCTCCTGTTGGGAACTTCAAGGACAGACCAAGGGACAGTAAATTAAAGAAACACAAGCAAAAATTCACTTATTTAGTTGATGCTAGTGTTTCTTTTATTTTGCCTGTTGATGCCATCTGTCATGGTAGACATCCAAATGTTCACTTTGTAATAGATTGTGTCTATGGTTTATTCAGAACCTGCCTCCCCAGTCACACACAGAGACCTCTAGACCAGACAGTTTCTGTAGTGAAGGATGTGCTCTCCAGCTGATCACGTGAAATGTACCATTTAGCTCCTGCTTTCTCATGTCCTACCCTCTCTTGCTGGAGATAACTTTATGGCACCTCAAGCTTAGCTATCTCTGTTGCATCCACTGGGACTCAGGAAAATTTCATTTTCTTGAAAACTCCAAAAGTAGAAGTGCAGTTAACACCTTGCAGCTCTTTTTCTCTCTTATCAATCATCAGCTTTTACAGTCAAACTACTGCCTTTAAAATCTTCAGACAAGAATTGGATATCAGTCATTTTGTTCATGTCCTGCCTCAAACTTGGAGGGACAAAACTGAAGATCTTCTTTTTCTTACCGTATTAAGGTCAGATGACACTGAATGAATCTAAGAGCTCAGTAAGCTTGTAGCCAGGGAACGCGGGCCACTTACTCCTTTCTGTTTCTTTAGAACTCTCTCAGTTGGCTTAAAGGGCGATGCTTAAAACCTAACCTCTCTGCCAAGAGGACAGAGGTGAAACACCAAGCACTCTCTTCTCAATCAAAAATTTTTCTTCGCATGAGTTTCTCAATGCAATCTAGCTTTCCACTAACACTGGGTGGAGAATGATGGGGTGGGGAAGTTATATGGACCCCTCTGGCTTCCTTTAGCCATACTAAAGGTGGGTGTGTGGAAGTTCCTTGTCTGTTCTTTTTAGAATACAGAGGTACTTAATATTTGTTAAGTTCAGTTTGGGGGCTACAATAGGAAAAATTCTATTTCATGATATATTATTTTCACTTTCTTGCTGGATGAAAGCAGAATGTAGAAAAAATTAAAACCAGAGGCCTGAAAGGGTTTGTTAGCAGAAGAGTTGTAAATATACATAATGTTCTCTACAGTCACTGGGTTTCAAATAGAGGCACTGTGAGCTCTGTAAGGGGCATGTTAGAAATGGAATAGTGAAGCTTGAGCCAAGAAACCCAGTAGGCCAGTGAGGTACCAGAAGGAATGACTAAAGAATGGAACTATAAAGCAGATAGCATCCCTGTGATTTACCTTTGATTTGCTGAGTTCAGCAAGGCACTGAGCACATAGAGTAGATTCAATGTATATTTGTTAAATGAATGAAATGCAGAATGAGCCAATGTTCCAAAAGAAATATTTTAATTGCCCTTCAGTAGATGTTAGCAACTTGACTTCAAGAGTCTTTGATACATGGCTGTGAGCAGTGGCTGCATCAGATTCTAACCTTGAACAAATAATTTCACATCTCCGTTTCTTAGATTTTTCAACTGTAGACACAGGATACTAATTATATGCTAGTCACTAAGCCAGGTGCTGGAGATAAAAAGATGAAAATGATCTAGTCCTTATTCTCAGAATCTTTCTGGCTAATGGAAGAAAAAGATAAGGAATCTAAAAATTACAACGGATTTATGTGTGGCATTGTTTTGTTAAGCACCCAGTGTCATGGTTGCAGAAAGAATATTTAACAACTATAAAGAGGTTAGGGTACCAAAGGACTCTTAATGAGCCAAGATGAGTTAGACAAGAAGACAGAACTGTAGTCTAATAAGAGGATGTTGCATATTCAAAAACTTGGAGATGTGTGCATGTGGTATGGTTATCAAGCTATGAGTAGTTTTGTGGAGCAAAGTGAGATGCATATGGAATATGGACAGAGTATGTGACATTTCCTAGCTTAGACTGTTGTTGCCCACAAACAAATGCAGATTTAGCCGCTCTTGTATCCCCCAGGTGAATCCTGATACAGATTAGCATTAAGTACGTAACTTCATCCACTTCCTTAGAAGGGTGTCAGGGCAATTTGGGATTCTAGGCAAATATCCAGTTTCTGCTCCTATCCCCTTGCAGGCACCCAGTCAGTTTCCACATAACCAAGGATAAAGTGAAGAGACCTTTTGAAAACCACAGGACACCCTAGAGGACGAAATGAAGACAGAAAGGAGAAACTCAAATCCAAGAAGCCTAAAAGGAGAGACTGGACCAGTTAGCTCAGTAGACCACATGGAATAGAAATAGTAATTTTCTGCTGCAGAGCAAGGGAGTTGCAACAGGAGAGCAAGCAGTGGGTCTGTGACAACTGGCTAGAGAAGGGACTGTTGCTGAGGTGAGGGTGTTTCACCTTGAGTATTTTAATGGATGGGATATAAAAGATCTTGGGATGGATATAAGCCACCAATTTATCCAGATGACTCAAGGAAGAAAGCAGTAAAATAGAAGACTAGCTAAAAATGTAAATCACCTGGGTAGTTATAATCCCCCCAAATGCATATGGTAATGGATCATTTCACTAATATTTTACTTCATCTTGGTCAGAGTTTCAGGGCCAAAAAAACAAATGTATTTGCATAATATGCGACTTTATTGGATGCCATTGCTACCCGGGAAGTCATGGATATTGTTTAACTCTTGAAACAATAAAATAAAATGCAAGTTGGTGAAAGCTATCATACTGCCCTTCAGTGTTTGGCAAAACATTTATGAAATGTTGAGGCCATGTCGGTGCCAAAACATAAGTCCTGTGCTTTGGTATTTAACTCTTGAAACAATGACCATATACAGCTCTCCTATTAGGATGCATGATCATTTTCCTGTGCACAGCTAGCACAATATAAACATGCAAAATAACATGATAAGATCAAAACATGGCAAAAATCCAAACACACATCCACATCACTGAAATAAAGCCCATTGTGATGTCAGCACAGTTCTCTGAGGAAGCTGTCTCCTGAATAAGGGATATTAAAATCCCATAAAGAAATTATACCAAGGGCAGTAACATAGTTTCATTACTGAGCTAATGATATGGCCATTGGCCTTTTCACATAGAAATACAGATAGACCCCCATTCCATGGAATCCAATATTCCCAGACATTATCCTCAATATGTGTCCTCCAACCACATCATGTGAGTCTATTGAAGCATATGTGCTGTGTTGCTGTATATTTTGGATACTATGGGGACCCAGAATAAGTAATTTACATAAGATATTTCACTTGTGCCACTTACTGAACAGTTATTTCACACAAATTACTATCTTCTTAACTTCACATCATAAGCCCATGAGGTTCTATAGAGCAAGTATTACTCTACTTTACCGGGGTAGAAATTGTGGCTTGGAGGTTACCTGCCCAATATAAAACAATACCAAATAAAGTTAAGACTTTACCCAAGTCCTTTGACTCCAATCTAGAATTCCTTTGATTTCTAAAATGTCACAGAGGTAAAAAAAAAAAAAATTATGTTTTTAGTATGAAAGTTAAATCAATAAAATATTCTGTATTTTTTGGTGTTTTATTATGACATTAAAATATGATTTACAGAAATTTGTTCACAAAATTGGCACAAACTGGCACTAATTTTCCATTAAATGGAAAATGACATTTGAGTGGGACAAGTTACATTAATTAAATGAAGAAATTAAGTCTGATAGATTTTAGTAACAGATAGAAAAAAAAATACTTCATTATTTTAAAATCACCTTTGAAATGCCATATTTTTTTTATAAGGAAGAATTTGTAACTGAAGTGCTGCCCCCATGGACACAATTTCACCTGTAGTTCTCTAAAGTTGCTTGAATATTCTTACAGATTCCAGGTGCCTCAGGGATGAAATATAGGCAAGAGTATTCTTCACAGTAAAATTCCTTACTGAAAAAATAAAATCCTATTGCTTTGAGGCTCATGCCACCTGATTATGCCACTGTTTTTCTCCTCCCTCACACAGTCCCCTCATTATTGGTAACCTGGTTTCTCCCCTTGTTTCTCCCCAGTCTTCCTCTTTTACCCAAATTTTGCCGTCTTTCTCAGTGACTCAACATCAGTTTGGGTTAGCCATCAATATCTAAGTCTCTCAGTTCCTTATCATGCTCATATCCACTGAGAGTCTCTTTGCATGCCCCCACAGATACACATTGACTTGGGGGTACAATTAGCTTTGTCATCACCTGAAACTTCAACCTTCATTGAAACCCTGACATCAAGTAACATCAAGGAACACCCTCACTCTCTCTGATGCATACCTCCAATCTTTTGAGCTCACAGGTTCATCCATTAGTACAAATCTTCGACTTTTCCAAACGTCTCTGCTCAATCTCTCACTGACATCAGCTTCTTGGCTTCACTCTTCTGGCTAGTTTAGATTCTAAAATTCATCATTTATATTCAAAACTTGGCATGAGGCCTCATTTCCCTTGACATTTTTCTCTTTGATTTTGCATATGCCAGACAAACTCAACCATTCATTTATGCCTGTACCCATGGACTGGTACAGTGCTAGCACAAACGACCCAGCAAATTTTATGGTTTTGCTTAAAAGTTTTGATCAGGCTGGGCACAGTGGCTCACGCCTGTAGTCCCAGCACATTGGAAGGCCGAGACAGGCAGATTACTTGAGGCCAGGAGTTCAAGACCAGCCTGGCCAACACTGCAAAACCCTCTCTCTACTAAAAATACAAAAATTATCTAGGTGTGGTGGCCCACGCCTGTGGTCCCAGTGACTTGAGAGACTGAGGCAGGAGAATCGCTTGAACCTGGTAGGCGGAGGTTGCAGCCTGGGTGACAGAGTGGGACTCTGTCTTAAAAAAAAAAAAAAAGATCAAATATTCCTAGTAGATATTTAACATGACAATGCTAATAGTTTGTTTTTTTATGTAAGCCTGCCTTTCTGCTATTCAACTGGATCATTTTGTAGTCTCTTTTCGAAACCTTCTGAAATCTGTCTTCTTCTTTTTTATGTTTGGTGACATAACTTCAATGAAAAAAAAAGCTACAGTAGAGGAAGTGTCTATTCTTTTTTACATCACCAATACAAAACTAAAACTATCTTTATGAAACCCATCTCCTGCATCCTCAATTCTATTGTGACCTTTCCACGTTCTTTAAACAAGAAGATTGAGTAAGTGTTCACTACTTGCCAGACACCAAACACTTCTTTCCCCTTAAGCCCTGGTCCCCATTGCCTCTTGTTATCTCAAGAACCTCACTACCATGGAGACTTTCTTTCTTTTTTTTTTTTTTTTTTTTTTTTAATTCAGCAACCAAAGACTGATGTTTGTAATGCTTCAACGTGCTAACATGTTTTCTGAACGCTACATCTTGCACTAAGGGGAAAACAGAAAAAGAAATAAATTAGCTTTTAGCCCATATTTCTTTTTTTTTTTAATCTTTCTAAAGGAAAAACAATCTGAAAACCTAATCTAGGAAGTCTTTTGTGATTTAACCTTACGACAAACTGATTTTTATTTTCTTTTTTCCAGATTGCTGTCCAGGGCACCAGCAAATGCTGCACCCGTTCTTGGCATATCATCCCTCTCGTAAAAGGCAATCATGGCAGGAAAACCTTGACCAATGGCTTTTTCATTCTCCACCTCTCAGCTCTCCAAAGTAATGGCACTGGGTCTTCTCATCGTGTATTTCTTTTCAGATGCATGCTTTCTCCCTTTAACAACTTTTTTATATATAATTTAAAAAATAAATTATTCCCAGGAAGCCTTGCGATCTCAAGGATTTTTTAAAATTTATTCTTTTATTTCAATAGGTTTTTGGGGAACAGGTGGTGTTTGGTTACATGAATAAGTTTTTAGTGATGATTTCTGAGATTTTGGTGCACCCATCACTCAAGAAGTGTACACTATACCCAACGTATAGTCTTTTATCTCTCACCCCGTTCCCACCCTTTCCCTGATCCCCAAAGTCTATTGTATCATCTGTATGCCTTTGCAACCCTATAGCTTAGCTCCTATTTATGAGTGAGAACATACAATGTTTGGTTTTCCATTCAAGAGTTACTTCATTTAGAATAATGGTCTCCAATTCCATTCAAGTTGCTACAAATGCCATTATTTCATTCCTTTTTATGGCTGAGTAGTATTCCGTGCTATATATATAGACCAGATTTTCTTTATCCACATGCTGATTGTTGGGCATTTGGGCTGGTTGCATATTTTTGCAATCGTGAATTGTGCTGCTGTAAGCATGCATGTGCAAGCGTCTTTTTCATATAATGACTTCCTTTCTTCTGCATAGATATCCAGGAATGTGTGCAAGTGTCTTTTTCATATAACGACTTCCTTTCTTCTGCGTAGATATCCAGGAATGTGATTGCTGGATCAAACAGTAGATCTACTTTTAGTTCTTTAAGGAATATCCACACTGTTTTCCATAGTGGTTGTACTAGTTCACATTCCCACCAACATTGTAAAAGTGTTCTTTTTTCACCACATCCACACCAACATCTATTATGTTTTGACTTTTTGAATATGGCCATTCTTGCAGGAGTAAGGTGTTATCTCATTGTGGTTTTGATTTTCGTTTCCCTGATCATTAGTAATGTTGAGCATCTTTTCATATGTTTGTTGGCCATTTGTGTATCTTCTTTTGAGAATTTCCTATTCAGGTCCTTAGCCTACTTTTTAATGAGATTGTTTGTTTTTTCTTGCTGATTTAAGCTCCTTGTAGATACTGGAAATTACTGCTTCATCGAATGCACAGATTGTAAAGATTTTCTCCCACTCTGGGGGTTGTCTGTTTAATCTGCTGATTATTTCTTTTGCTGTACAGAAACGTTTTAGTTTAATTAAGTCCTATGTATTTATCTTTGTTTCTGTTGCATTTGCTGTAGGGTTCTTGGTCATGAAGTCTTTGCCTAAGCCAATTTCTAGAAGGGTTTTTCCAAAGTTATCTTCTAGAATTTTTGTGGTTTCAGGTCTTAGATTTAAGCCTTTGATCCATCTTGAGCTGATTTTTTGTATAAGGTGAGAGATGCGGATCCAGTTTCATTCTTTTACATGTGGTGTGCCAATTATCCCAGCACCATTTGTTGAATATGGTGTCCTTTCCCTACTTTCATGTTTTTCTTTACTTTGTTGAAGATCAGTTGACTGTAAGTATTTGACTTTATTTCTGGGGTCACTATTATTTTCTATTGTTGTATATTCCTATTTTTATACCAGTACCATGCTGTTTTGGTGACTATGGCCTTATAGTGCAGTTTAAAGTTGGGTAATGTGATGCCTCTGGATGTTCATTTTGCTTAGTCTTGCTTTGGCTATGTGGGCTCCTTTTTGATTCCATATGAATTTTAGGATTTTTTTTTTCCAGTTCTGTGATGAATGATGGTGGTTTAACACCAATTATTTATAGGTTTGGTCATTTAACATAATCCCAAACTTCTTGGAGGTTTTGTTCATTTTTTTAATTCTTTCTTCTTTGTCTTTGTCAGATTGGGTTAATTCAAAAGCCTTGTCTTTGAGCTCTGAAGTTCTTTCTTCTTTGTGTTCAATTCTATTGCTGAGACTTTCCAGGGCATTTTGTAATTCTCTAAGTGTGTCCTTCATTTCCAGAAGTTGTAATTGTTTTTTTTTATTTATGCTATTTCACTGAAGATTTTTCCATTCATATCCTGTATTTTTTTTTTTTTTATGTTGGACTTTGCCTTTCTCTGGTGCCTCCTTGATTGGCCCAATAGTTGATCTTATTAATTCTTTTTCTTGTAATTCAGAGATTTTGTCTTGTTTTGGATCCATTGCTGGTGAGCTGGTGTGATCCTTTTGGGGTGTTAAAGAAACTTGTTTTGTCATATTACCAGTATTGTTTTTCTGATTTCTTCTCATTTGGGTAGACTATGTCAGAGGAGAGATCTGGACTCAAGGGCTACTATTCAGATTCTTTTGTACCATGGGGTGCTCCCTTGATATGGTGCTCTCCCCTTTCCCCTAGGGATGGGGCATCCTGAGAGCCAAACTGCAGTGATTTTCATTTCTCTTCTGGATCTGGCTACCCAGCAGAGCTACTGGGCTCCAGGTTGGTACTGGGCAGTCTGCAAAGAGTCCTGTGACGTGATCTGTCTTCATGTCTCGCAGCCATAGATACCAGCACCTGCTCCAGTGGAGGTAGCAGAGGAGTGAAGTGGACTCTGCGTGGGTCCTTGGTTATATTTTTGTTAGGTGCACTGGTTTTGTATCGGTTGGCTACTAGCCAGGAGGTGGTGCTTTCAAGAGCGCATCAGCTGTGGTTGTATAGGGTGGATACAAGCTTGCCTTAGGGTCAGGCAGTGGGCAGGGCCATAGAGCTCCCAAAGGATTATGTCCTTTGTCTTCAGCTAGCAGGGTGGGTAGAGAAAGACCATCAGGTGGGTGCAGGATTAGGCATATCTGAGCTCAGACTCTTTTTGGGTGGGGCTTGCTGTGGCTGCTGTGGGGGATGGGGGTGTAGTTCCCAGGCCAATGGAGTTATATTCTCAGGGAGATGATGGTTAGCTCTGCTGCATCACACAGGTCACCAAGGAAGTGGGTGAAAGCAGCAGCCACAGGCCTCACCCAGCTTCCATGCAGCACACAGCCCAAACAGCCCATCTCACTCTTACCATGCCCCTGCCAACAGCACTGAGTTTATTTCCAGGCAGCCATTATGCAGGGCTGAGAACCTGCCCCAGGCTACAAGCCCTCCAGCTGAGAAAGCAAGCAGACTCACTGTTTCACAGCTGTCTCAAGGAGCCTGCAGAGGCAATCCATCCCCTTCAAATGGTCTGTGGATTCTCTCAGCTTTCCTGGTATGTTCCTGCAGTAGTTCTTGGAGCAAAAATTCATGATGTAGGTCTCTACATGCTGCTCGCGTGTCTGAGTGGGAGCTGGAAGTTAGTCCTGCTTTGTATCTGCCGTTCTCCTTCTTTTTTACCCCCCTGCCTGTTTTTGTACTGCTACTTCATAATTCCCTTCACCACAGTGTTTCAGCATCACTGTACTTTTTTCAACACTACCAAAAGACCAACACTTTCCAAACTCATGGACTTGGACCACTTGTAAAACACACTCTTCCTTTGACTTTTGTAGGTTTAGTTCATGGTCAATGCCTTGTGCTGAGAGAGGCCTTCCCAGACTATAAAATGTAGGTTTACCTAAGCTCTATCATCTATCTCAGCACCTGTTTCCTTTTTGGTACATATTACATCTGAATATATTTATTTGTTGTTGAGTACTCAGTACTTTCACTTAAAACTTAGTACTTAGTACTTCTGACCATGCCTCCTTCCCAACTGTGAGTTCCATGAGGACATGAACGAAGTCTGTGTTTTTATTTCTGTGTTGCCTAGGCCCTAGATTACTGGAGTATATTAAGTAAGAATTATGTTAAATAAGTGAATCAATGAATGAATAAACTCACCATTGTTTATTTTCCATTTTCATAGCCAAGCATTAGTATTAGTTTTGTCAGAAGAAACTGATTATGCTAACAGTGGCCCTCTCTCTATCATATCTAATAATCTACTTGAAACAAACTGTATTTTTTGTTCATCCCCTTAACATTAGGTTTAACCAGATTAGAAGTTATTATGTTTCTAGGGATATGAGACACTCACCAGGGCACAGTAAGGATTTCACAGATCTTGAAAATGCAACTAAAATCTTCTCACACTGGCTTCTCACACTTGTGAACCACAGGCCAAGAGAGGAGCTAATTACTATACTAGGTAAAGTAATTTAATCCTTATTATAATGAAAGCCTAGGGTTGCTACTACACAAAGACAGAGAAAAATGTATGTCTGGAACCCAAGGCCTTTCTTTTCCTAGTGATAACTGTCAACAGAAAAATGCAGCAACAACAACTCTTAAAAAAAAAAAAAAAGACAAATAAACATTCATACTGTCAGTGACGAAATTTTGATTCACTCATCAGGAAGTAATTCAGGCCAGACAATATGCTGGAATATTTTGAAGAAAATCTAAAACTAGGTGTCCCAGGAGGGAGGTGAAATAATTATAGCCTCTAGACCAGCTACAGTAGTAAGAACAGTAGCTGGTTTCATTTAGGTTTTGGCCTTCAGCCTAGAAGATCATAACTGCCCGCCACCTAAAGGGGACTTATAACTCTTCTTTTAGGGAAGAAGTACAGACATTTGTTCTCATAAAGAATGAAGGCTCCATGTTGTGTTGTGGAAGACAAATATAATGGGGTGACATGAATTGATCTGTGTAGGTCAAGGAATGTATTATATTGGGCATATGTATCTCCTTAGATTCTGTTGGTCTCCCCTGTTCCTTGCACCTTTGGCCATTTGTTATACTTTCATCACCTTTGGGGTCCTAATTACTTCACATGGGCCATGAACTTCTGTGCCTGAGGGGAGCCACACTACATTTGGGGATTGGAGGACTCTATCCACAACTTCCAGACAGGGATAAAGTGCCATATCATCAGGCATAAAATATGGCCTCCCCAGAGGCTGCCAAAGCTTTCAGACCAATGTCAACTGGAAATGTGGGGAGTTAGCACCTTATAAGAGAAATAAGATCAATGATAACATCAATGAAAGACAGGAGACAGAAGACACCAACAGGTACATCTGCTTTTCTTTTCTTGCACTAGTGGACTATTCTGAGGCAATCTTTTCAAAACTATCGTACTATGTCCCAGGTAGCCCTGCAGCTAGTTGCTTCTCTCCACAGTTCATAATGAAAGAATGGCCAGTAGATAGTTTATCATATTCTATTTTTCATCATTCATTCCCTGTTTCAATTACCTATCTGCTCATCTGCTCTGGTCTTTTTTTTTTTTTTTTGAACCTAGGTTTTTTTTGTTTGTTTTGGTTTTGTTTGAGACAGGGTCTCACTCTGTCACCCAGGCTGGAGTACAATGGCACAATCATAGCTCACTGCCACCTTGAACTCCTGGGCTCAAGCAATTCTCCCACTTCAGCCTCCTGAGTAGACAGGATTACAGGCATGTGTCATCACGCCCAGCAAATTTTTGTATTTTGTTGTGGGGTAGAGATGAGGTTTCACTATGTTGCCCAGGCTGGTCTTGAACTACTGTGCTCCAGCAGTCCATCTGCCTTGGCCTCCCTAAGTGCTGGGATTACAGATGTGAGTCACTGCACCTGGCCTGAACCTAGGTTTAGAGTTACCAATAAATGTTAAGTCCTGTGAATTCCAAAATTTCTATGTATTTAAATATACTTATTTATGAATTTATGAATCTATAACCTATAAGAATGCACATGACAAACAGTTGTTTTTCTGGAAGCATGAATTAAGGTTACTTCCTTACTTCAGTAATTTTTAAAAAAACTTTCTGTGGATTTGAATGGGTATCATACTACTGTATCTGTAGCTTATCTGTGTTCTTTTTAACCTTTTCTCTCTTTTGAAAGTGTAGCAAACTTTATTCTGATATTCAATAGCTGTCTTTTATATTTTCTATAGATATTGCATAATAATTAACAAAATTAAGAAATGTATTATTGAAATAAAATTATCATTATAAAAAAGATCCATACAGTCCCAGTGAGCTATAACATAAACATTATTTCCTCAACATACTGGCATCCCTCAAGAGAACTTACTAAAATACACAGCAACAGACGCTACGGACAACTCATAACTTGGAATCTCAAAGAGTTCAGAGTCTACTGGGTAAAACAGACACTCAATGTAGTAGACATTGATAAAAGTTATAAAGAAATGCACCAGGGCTCAGAGAGCAAAAGGGAAGGACCAATTAACACTGCCCAGCAAGGTTGTCAAAAAAAAAAACAAAAGGTAACATTTGGAATATGTTCTAAAGGATCAGGAAGAAGTCTCCAAAGGAAAGAGAAGTAAAGACTGTTCCCAGCAGAAAAACAAAACTCACAACAAACACTGACATTTATTATGTTTCGACCAGTGATCTGTGCTCTGGAAATAGAATGGTAAACAAGGCACATAAGATCTAGAGTTTTGGTTCCAGTAAGGGACATATACTGAACAAAGGGAAAAATAGTAGTTATGAGTTCTGTGCATATAATTAAAATACGAGAAGATGATAGAATGTGACTGGGGACTATTTGAGTGGCAGTGGTCAGGGACAGCCCCACTGGAGAGGTGCCATTTATGACAAGCAGCATGAGCCATCAGACAAAGGGATGAAAAGAAAATGTCCATCGCAAGATGATGGAATTTGTGTAATGAGAGAAATAAAAGCAGCTCAGTTAGATGCATAGTTAGGGAATTGTATGTTGAATTTAATCCTAAAAGTGTGAGAAATATTTTATGGATATAAGAAAGGAAGGGACTTTTCTAGTATAGTGTCTGCGATTAAAGTGAGAAGGATCTGCAGACAGAATAATAAGGAAGATGATGCAATTTTTTATTTGGTTGAAAGAAGGGGCACTCCTGAGCCCAGAAAGTGGCAGAGTTATAGAAACATGGACAAGATAATTTTTAAGAGAGATGTAGATGATGGGTATGTTAAGACTTAAGAAGTGACAATCAAAAGATTTAAAGGTAAAAATATTGACAAAATTAAGGAATACAAGTAGGTGCATAGTTTGGGTGGTCCCCTGTGAATAATGATGCAATTCACCAAGAAAAGGAATTCAGGTACAGGCATAGTCTTCGTTTTCAGTGAATGGTGAATAAGTGAGGGACAGAAGAATACTTTGGTCTGAGACATGCTGATTTTGTGATGCTTGTGAGATTCTCAGTGGTCAGCATATAATTGGAAATACAAATCTAAAGCTTAATAGACAAAGCAGAACACTTCAAATTCAGTAATAATGATGAGGAAAAATCATACAAGAAATATTTGGGATCGTTAGGATTTGTGTGAATAAATTCATCATCTGATTACCAATCTGCAAGATCTTCCAAACATAAATCAGAAAGCTTTGTCATACATAGTTCTCCCATTACCAAATGAGAATTCTCTGAAGAAATCACACATGAACAGCTTCAAGGAAAACTCCCTCCATGATATAGAAAATCCTCCCAGTCAGTTGATACTCTTTTGAAGTCAGTAATAATGGATCTAGCAAATAGGCTTAAACTTGGAAATTCTCAAGCTGCTTTAATTCTGTTAATCTCCAAGGTGAATTTTATGGGTACTTAGATTCCAAATTCAAATCCTAATTTGTTCTCTGTATTGTGCCTTACATATTTGGGTATTCAACATATAGGAGTTACCCATCTGTGCCATAAATACAAGAGATACAATAGAATTCTTATTGAGAGATAGAGATGAAAAATGTAGGTTCCCCTACAATGGGAAAAATGTGCTATTATATAATTAAGTATACAGTGAATTACTTCTATTTTCTGATCATGAAAAATAAGAAGTTGTAAAATATATTATCTGTTAACATAAAAAAATCACTACATGACATAGTAGAAAAATCACTGGGTTTAGGTTCAGAATACCAAATCCAAGTCCCAATACCACCACTTATTAACTGTGAGAATGTAGACAAGAAATTTAATCCCTCTAAGCTCCACTCTTTATCTGAAAAATGAGAAAAATAGTACCTAACTTGGAGGACTGTCATGGTAATTAAATGAAAATCCATGTAAAAAGCAGTGTATAAACCACAGAGGATTAAACCATGTAAATTTCAGTTAAGGATGGCACCTTTTAACCATGTGTTAATTAAATAGATAAACAGGTTGTACGCCTGACTGAAATTAAGTCCCAGGCATGACTTAGAGAACAACAGAGGATTGAGTCTAGATCCAGTTCTATTTCTACCTAAAACTCGTGATTCAATAGCCCCCTAGAAGAACCAGGAAGCTAAAAGACAGTTACTTCTTGTAGTCTTTCAAGTTTGATGGGATGCTGAGAAAACAGTACAAAAGAAAGAGGATTGTGAAGTTGACAGTCTCATTACCTGAATTATAATTGAGTGAGAATAACTCAATTCAAATGCCTTAAGTATCAATTAGTTAAAAGACAAATTAAAGCTGTGATTCCAAGCTTAAGGGCAAGGTGAAGCCCTGAAAGTCGCAGCATGAAATCCAGAATACAGCGACTTTCTGAAGTTCCCAATGTGCTGAAGCTCATAAGCTATTATTAATTGCTATGAAAAATCAGATAACTTAATCTCAAAAAATGCTTTTTATTGAATATAAATATTAGATTACTTTTACATTGTTTTCAAAATAATGTATATTAATATGTTATTGTTTTAAAGTATATTTACTATTAACTAGATGCAACATTAACGTTATTTTAAAAAGTTAAACTTTCTGTTTTGATATATAAGGTGTGGTATCTAATAACAAAATAGAAAACTAAAAAGAAAATTTTAAGATCTGTAAGTCAGAGGTTCTCAAAACTAGCTGTCCATTAGAATCTCCTGGGAGTTTTGTAAACATACCGTTTTACGGGCTTTATCCCTAGAGGATCTAATTTTACATATTAGGTGAGTCCTGGGCAACAGCAGTTTTAGAAGCTCCACAAGTAATGCTAATATAAAATCCATGCTAAGCATCTCTTACCTCTAGATGAGATGCATGGACTTTATGTAGATCCCAGGGCTTTCATGCATGTCCACACCCGTCAAGCATTACCACGAGAAGTCTCTGAGTGGATAGAAGTAGAATTGCTACAATTCTGCTTTAAGTTCTAATATATTTTAAAGTAATATAAAATAATGTCATGCCCTAACCAGTCTATTAGTATTCTTAATTAATTTCTCTATATGTTGCCATAATAAAGAGAACTGTTAACATCTTCCTCTTTTCTGTCAACCTTTTGGCCAGTGTTGTCATATATAAGTTCTACATTGAATTTGTCAAAATGATCAAAATCATCACCCCTCAATACAAAATCACAGCTCAGGAGTTTAACTCATTTATTTATCTGGAAATAAGTTTTGAAGAATATTTAACCTAGGAGACCAATCAGAATGCAACCTTCTTCAAAGGTATAAGATTTTCGGAAGTCAAGCTAAAGATTTTATAGTAGTTATGTATAAGTGATTGTTGTCTTCCTCAAACTTTTCAAACTCTTGGTCCTTCTATTAAGTATATTTCAAAATAGTACACACAGTTAGCAGTATGTTATATGAATATTGTTGGTTTTGTTTTTAGACTGTTGTACATCCCTCATCCATGCAGACTATTCTATAGCCCTCCATGGAGAATAAAAGTCAGTCTCCTTATCCTTCATAACAGAGCTTGATTTTTCCATATGCATACCAGTTACCTAAAAACATAAGTGCAATACTACAGGCAAGACCTACTCCATATGCTCTGCTAAACTGCTATACAACTCCTGCCAAAAACAGAGCTGACATAACTGATCTGTGTAACATTACCTGAATTCTAATTCACTACCTGCTCATTTAGATTATTAAGTCTCCTTTTGTAACAAAATATGAGAACGCTAAATAACTGGTCTAGTTCTTAGAAAGTTTTTATGTCACGTTTGCCTTCAAGACGATAAACTAGTTTTGAGCATTTATAAATAATATATATATAATTTTGCATAAAGTATATTGTATGTATAACATAATATATATTAGTATTATATTAAGACCAAATTATTGTTAAATTTTATATTTAAACCAGTAATATCTACTAGGACCTTATGCAGTAATGGGAATAATGAAAATGTCTTATTCTGTGCTAATCAATATGGTAGCAACTAGACATGTAGCTATTGAACAATTGATATGTGGATAATAAAACTGACCAATTGAATTTTTAAGTTTGTGTAAGTGTAATTCATTTAACATTTATTTTAAATGGCTACATGTGAATAGCTCAGATTTTGACAAATTGAGTTTTTCAAATTAAAATTGATGAATGCTGTTATTGCTTACATTATGTATTTAATGCATAGTAAATTGTCAAGAAATAACACAGCATGAAGTATTAGGATTTTTAGACAAAAACATTAAAATGTATATTATGTGGTGATACCAAAAATAGACAACCATTTTCTCTATAGGTTGTCTGAAATTCTTGTATTCTGTGGTTTCAAAGTCACCTAAATTCTTTTCATAATTTTCAGGTTTTGTTTCTAAACTATGACTTATGTAAGAAAGATTCAACATGATAATTAAAAGTGCTCCTCCTCAAATAATGAATTGAGGGATTTCTGAATAATCTTTATTCTGAATTTGTATAATCATAACTATATTTTCTTATATTAACAATTTTTTATTTGTTTAAATATTAGGAATACCCTAATGTGCTGTAAAAGAATTTGAGTAAAATGTACAACACATTGATATGCTGAAATCATAAATGCAGTTTTCAGAATGAGTGTCACTCTTATACTCCTAATTATATTCAATAAAAATCTTTAACAAATGGTCCACTATTGCTATTAATTATTTAGTTTACGACTAACAATAAAAGCAATTTAAAAGTAATACACAATAGCCAAAATCATCACATTGGTTAAAAATGCTTGGTTGAGTGATAAACTGATTGACGAGGTCATGAATTGTGCTTCTATTTGTTGTTCACGCCTAGGTATCTTATATGGTTCCAATTCAAAGGAATTTAGTGTTTGGAATCATCTTTTAGTTCGCCTCTTTTTTAAAATAGAAGTTGCAATTGCAGAATGTTTAACAAAAGGATCTCCCAAGAGCATCTTCAAAAACTTCTAGATACTCTCTAACCACTGGTTAGGAAACATTGCTGCCTCCAGGTTATAATTCACTTTCTCTCCTTCCAAAGGGCCTTTAAACATGCTCTGCAAATAGGCATCACTTGATGATGCAGAGCAATCCCACCTTCAAGTCCTGCATTAAAAACCTTCCACAAGCCAGTTGTTTTCCCTTTGCTTTAAATTCTCCAGAGAAAATGACTATAATCTCAAAGAATTTGTACAATTAGTAGAGATATTAGAAATAGGCTAGTCTCCTTTCAGATTAGCAAAGAGACATCTATATTAATGTCTTTCCCAAGAATATACAACTTTCAAGTAGCAGTCATCATTCAAACTCAGAAATTCTATTTCCAGATTGCTGCTGTTTCCACTCCACTGGACTTTCTCTTCTCATGAGGACAAGCAACGAAAAATGTCAAAATACAGTGCAGATGACAAATATAAAATAATATCTCTCTCCAGTTGCATTTGCGTGTGCATGTGCTTTAAAAGAAAATTGTCCCTATGAAAATAATGAGGTGTGAGAGAGCAAAGTAGCAAGTGTTGCTGGAACAGCCACTTAATTAACATTTTCCTCCCATACTATCTGGGATTTTTGTTTCTTTTCTGTTCCTTGGTGATCCATTAGCTTATATACATATAACTGTGACTTCTTGTTCCATTTTGTCTTTAAAATTAACTATTCAAATTAGTCATAAATACTGAGTGAACAGGTTTTCCAGATGTATTCTATGTCTAATCCTCAACTTTTGTGAAAATGGAAATTCAATGCATTATTATTTCACTATTTAAGAAAGGCTCAATTATGTATAATTTTATTTAAAATTTAGAATGGCTACTATTTACTGAAAACCACATAAAACCCAGGAAGAATCTTTGAATGTAACTTAATCATCAACAGTAATTACACATGGAAAAAAAAATGCTTCTAGTTTATTTTGAGAGGTAGCTCAGTACAACAGCACATGTTGCTGATTGCACTCATTGTCTTTGCTTAACTGAACATGAACAACCTCATCTCTACATTTTACATCATAAAGGAATCTCAATTTAGAGTTACTGATTTATTTTTTGTTTTCACACTATCTCTATTTAAATGCTCCTCTTGGAACATATATTTTCAACAAATAAAAATTTTATAATTTTATTGTAAATGGTTAGAATAAAAATGTGGGATCTTAGGAATGCTTTTTTAGTGGGGCTGAGAACAAAAATATTACCATTATATTTCTCTTTTCCCACACCCCCACCCCTATGTGGGATGCTTTAAGATAGCTTAATGGTGACTGTTATTTGCAAAAATTTAAAATACACACACAATATTACCCCTAAGTTTGAATTATTTCATATATTTTATGAGTTTTTGCCAAGAGGAATAAAAACAATACTCCAACGAAACTTTTTAGACTGCAAATTATTTTCTATAAATTCTACTTATAGATAAAATCCTCACAATATCTACAAATACTCTTCTCCAGTGAATAGTCGACCCCTAATTAACTGTTTTTCCTTATTTGGGAAAGGTATTGTAAAGAAAAATCTATTTTTGTCTGTGCAGAGTCATGTGCATACGGACTTTCTGGTCAGTCATAGCTGTTCACAGAAACAACAAGAAATAGCTTTTGAAAGCTCAAATGTTGACCTCATACACCAATTCTACTGCAATTTTCACACTGGTACTCTAAGTTCTGGAGTTGAAGGTTTATATAGTAAATATAATAACTTTTTAACACCACCAACAACAATAAAAGAAAATATACTATGGTGACAAAATTTTAAACATAAAACAAGAGCACCAGTAAGATTAGAAATTTATTTAGTACTTTTTAAATTTAAGGAGTATTTTTGTTTGTTTCTCATTCTTCATATAAATATATTTTAAACATATACACCATCAGAAACTTAGGAACCTGAGCATAGGCTATACCCAGATAAAACTAATAGAGGAATAAATTTTGTACCATTCTTACCCCCAGTTAACTTAATTGCCATAAGAGATCTGGAGAGAAACTGTGGTCCAGCCAGTTAAGTAATAGGTTGAGATTCTGAGACTGAGTATACTAATAATGACTCCTATTGAGTTTGCTATAAGGCCAGGTACATGTAATTTGTAAATATTTCTCCCAGTCACACAGTAATCTCAGATACATAGTCAAAATATGTTTTCAAAATAACATAACCTTTGCATTTCCCACTCTCTCTTCACAGGGTAACTTCCTCCTTATGTTTTGTTCCAATCACACCTGGAAGAACAGAACACATAATAGAAAAATAATATTTTTCCCTAAAAACAAAAAAAGTTACTGTCACAGGCCAAATCTGAGATGAAGATTTGTAAATGAGAGTTTTATTGTGAAGGTCTCTGAAACACAACCCTTGAGAGAGAGTGAGAGAAACATGATTGATCTACTGGAAGGAAAGGGTAGACTGAGATGCATTTTCAAAAGAGGCCTCAGCAAATCCTTTGGCTCGCTCTGAAGTTGGGATAATCCTGAAAAGACTGACCAACCCAAAGGACTATAAATCATGCTGCTATAAAGACACATGAACACGTATGTTTATTGCGGCATTATTCACAATAGCAAAGACTTGGAACCAACCCAAATGTCCAACAATGATAGACTGGATTAAGAAAATGTGGCATATATACACCATGGAATACTATGAAGCCATAAAAAACGATGAGTTCATGTCCTTTGTAGGGACATGGATGAAATTGGAAATCATCATTCTCAGTAAACTATCGCAAGAACAAAAAACCAAACACTGCATATTCTCACTCATAGGTGGGAATTGAACAATGAGAACACATGGACACAGGAAAGGGAACATCACACTCTGGAGACTGTTGTGGGGGTGGGGGGAGGGGGGAGGGATAGCATTGGGAGATATACCTAATGCTAGATGACGAGTTAATGGGTGCAGCACACCAGCATGGCACATGTATACATATGTAACTAACCTGCACATTGCGCACATGTACCCTAAAACCTAAAGTATAATAATAAAAAATTAATTAATTAATTTTAAAAAAGACGAAAAAAAAAAAAGAAACAATGGAGCTATGAATTGTAGCTCCCAAAAGGCTCTGTTGTTAAATGAGGGCTGCCCCCAGGGAGCAGGTACAACTTTGCCTGAGGCAGCTCTGCTAGGCCAAGAGCCATTTCTGGCAAGAGACTCAGCCGTAACTGGCACAGCCTCACTCCCGGAAGTGGGAAATGAGTATTCAGATTGTGAAGGGATATGGGGTGCACCTCAGCATCTATTACAATTAATTAGTAGAAATTTTGCAGTAGCAAATTGTACATCAATAGTACATAGAAGGATAATGGGTGGATTCTTGGAGGAAGAGTCATGCACCTTGCTCAAAAGCTTTCATTTCCTTGTAGCACTGGAGTCCTTACCTTTGTTCTTATTTCTGTCTTTGGCAGTGGTGGTGGAGTGGGTAAGGGGAGATGTCTGGACAAATTCTAGAGGCACTATTCTTTGGTTTCACATTCTAACTTATACACTGAGGTACACATCAAACATTATTTCTTGGTTAATGCCCCTTGCCATTTTGCATTTCTGGGCTTTTAATACGTATAAAACCATGAGAGTTAAATTAGCAAACTATCTATAACCAAGAAGAAAGTGTACTGAAGTGAAAGTCTTCTAAAAAAGTTATTTTTGAGAGTTCATTCTCTATTTAGGAGATAAAGATATAGACAGATAGACAGATCTAGATAGATTGATCAATTGGTGTATGTATAGTAAAATAGCATACTATGTTGTGGTATAATAATAACAATAAAAAATGTGAAGTCAAAATAAGTAGACAACAAAGAGGTTTTTTTCACAGTGTAACACACCTAGAATATGCTGACCTATTGTAATCAAAACAAATTATTTTAGGAAAAATATCATTTGGCTTACATCATAGCTCTGACTCCAATGGTTAAATAATTACCAATTATTACACATACATTTAGATTAAAATTAAAACAGATAAATCAAGGAATTGAGGGCCACATTCTACTTCTTAGGAAGAGTTGTTTTTAAGGTAAGCCTTCATTTGTTTGTAGGCCACCTAGAGAGATCATGTGGATAATATAAAAATTACAAAAATTACATAACCCTGAGTATTATAAAAATCACATTAGAGAACACTTGTATCTCTTCTTTGATTCCCTTCTCTATTATTTGACCAAAGCACTTGACTTTAGTCCCCTTCCTAACTCTTTTTTTTCCGTATTCTCTCTGCTGAATTTTGGTAGTTTTCAGATTATTGAATCTCAGGTTTTGATTGCTAAACAACTGGTGTGAGAAAAAGAAGCAAGAAGAAAATGCAATTTCCTCAAGAAGAAAGTGATAAATAAATTTAGCCTGGCCTTTCTGACAAGAACAAAATAATCTACTTCCTTTTTGAAAATAAAACCCATTATTACTATGAGTTCTTAAACAACCTTTGGAATCAGATGTGATATAAATGCATTTCAATACTAAATAAACATGGTTACTATGGTTATAATAGTTCTCTGATAACAGACAATGTTCTAAATCAATTATAATGAAGTCACTCAAGACTTTCAGATACCACCAGCTGCAGAATTTATTGCAGCTCATTTTTCTCTTCCTACCCCTTCATTCTGAACACTATACTCATCCACTGCAAAAATCCTGTGGACCTTTAATCTACAATACACCTCATCACTGTTCCTTGATTTCCTTCCGCATTGTTATTTATTTAGTTAAATCTTTGTCATTTCTTATCTGGCCTTTGAAATGGTCTCCTAAGGGACTCTGTGTCTCTAATTTCTTACTCATCCAAACTAGCCTTTGTATAACTTAGTAAAACATAGGTCAGATATATTTTACTCCTTTGCAAAAAATCTCTTAATTAGTACTTAGAAAATAAAATCCAGGGAGAAGGCAAGATGGCCAAATAGAAACAGCTCCAGTCTGCAGCTCCCAGTGAAACCAATGCAGAAGGCAGGAAATTTCTGCATTTCCAACTGAGGTAACCAGTTCATCTCACTGGGACTGGTTAGACAGTGGGTGCAGCCCATGGAGGGTGAGCAGAAGCAGGGTGGGGCGTCACCTCACCTGGGCAGTACAAGGGGTCAGAGAATTCCCTCCCCTAGCTAAGGGAAGTCATAAAGGACTGTGCCATGAGGGACAGTGCTATCTGGCCCAGATACTACGATTTTCCCTTGGTCTTTGCAACTTGCAGATCAGGAAATTCCCTCGGGTACCTACACTACCAGGGCCCTGGGTTTCAAGCACAAAACTGGGTAGCTGTTTGAGCAGATATCAAGCTAGCTGCAGGAGTGGCACCTGAAACACCAGTGAGATAGAACCATTCACTCCCCTGGAAAGGGGACTGAAGCCAGGGAGCCGAGTGGTCTTGCTTATTCTAAAACTGACTGTATAACTGGAAGTACAACACTCCTCAGCAAATGCAAAAGAATAGAAATTATAACAAACAGTCTTTCAGACCACAGTGTAATCAAATTAGAACTCAGGATTAAGAAACTCATTAGAACTCAGGATTAAGAAACTCACTCAAAACCACATAACTACATGAAAAATGAACAACCTGCTGCTGAATGACTACGGGGTAAATACCGAAGTTAAGTCAGAAATAAGTTCTTTGAAACCAATGAGAACAAAGACACAACGTGCCAGAATCTCTGGGACATAGCTAAAACAGTGTTTAGAGGAAAATGTATACCACTAAATGCCCACAGGAGAAAGTGGGAAAGATCTAAAATAGACACCCTAACATCACAATTAAAAGAACTAGAGAAGCAAGAGCAAATTCAAAAGCTAGCAGAAGACAAGAAATAACTAAGATCAGAGCAGAACTGAAGGAGGTAGAGACACAAGAAACCCTTCAAAAAATCAGTGAATCCAGGAGTTGGTTTTTTGAAAAGATTAACAAAATAGATAGACCACTAGCCAGAATAATAGAGAAGAAAAGTTAGAAGAATCAAATAGATGCAATAAAAAATGATAAAGGGGATATCACCACTGATCCCACAGAAATACAAACTAACATCAGAGAATACTATAAACACCTCTATGCAAATAAACTAGAAAATATATAAGAAATGGTTAAATTCCTGGACACAAACACCCTCCCAAAGCTAAACCAGGAAGAAATCAAATCCCTGAATAGACCAGTAACAAGTTCTGAAATTGAGGAAGTAATTAATAGCCTACCAACCAGAAAAAGCCCAGGACCAGACAAATTCACAGCCGAATTCTACTAGAGGTACAAAGAGGAGCTGGTACCATTCCTCTGAAACTATTTCAAACAACAGAAAAAAAGGGACTCCTCCCTAACTCATTTTATGAGGCCAGCATCATCCAGATACCAAAACCTGGCAGAGACACAACAGCAACAAAAAATTTCAGGTCAATATCTCTGATGAACATCGATAAAATCTTCAATAAAATACTGGCAAAACAAATCCAGCAGCACATTAAAAAGCTTATCCACCACAATCCAGTCAGATTCATCCCTAGGATGCAAGGCTGGCTCAACATATGTGAATCAATAAATGTAATCCATCACGAAAACAGAACCAACAACAAAAACCACATAATTATCTCAATTGATACAGAAGAGACGTTCATAAAATTCAGCACCCCTTCATGCTAAAAACACTCAATAAATGAGGTATTGATGGAACATATCTCAAAATAATAAGAGCTATTTATAAAAACCAATAGCCAATATCATACAGAATGGGCAAAATGTGGAAGCATTCCCTTTGAAAACCGTCACAGGACAAGGATGCCCTCTCTCACCACTTCTATTCAACATAGTATTGGAAGTTCTGGCCAGGGCAATGAAGCAAGAGAAAGAAATAAACAGTATTTGAATAGGAAGAGAGAAAGTCAAATTGTCTCTGTTTGCAGATGACATGATTGTATATTTAGAAAACCCATTGTCTCAGCCAAAAAACTCCTTAAGCTGATAAGCAACTTCAGCAAAGTATCAGGATACAAAATCAATGTACAAGAATTGCAAGCATTTCTGTACGCAAATAATAGAAAAACAGAGAGTCAAATCATGAGTGAACTCCCATTCAAAATTGCTTCAAAGAGAATAAAATACCTAGGAATACAACTTACAAAGAGATTTAAAGGACCTCTTGAAGGAAGACTACAAACCACTGCTCAAGGAAATAAAAGAGCACACAAACAAATGAAAAAACATTCTATGCTCATGGATAGGAAGAATCAACATCGTGAAAAAAGCCATACTACCCAAAGTAATCTGTAGATTCAATGTTATTCCCATCTATCTGCCATTGACTTTCTTCACAGAATTACAAAAAACTACTTTAAATTTCAAATGGAACCAAAAAAGAGCCCATATAGCCAAGATAATCCTAATTAAAAAGAAGAAAGCTGGAGTCATCATGCTACCTGACTTCAAGCTATACTACAAGGCTACAGTAACCAAAACAGCATGGTACTGATACCAAAACAGATATATAGACCAATAGAAGAGAACAGAGGTCTGAGAAATAACACCACACATCTGATTTTTTATAAACCTGACAAAAACAAGCAATGGGGAAAGGATTCCCTATTGAATGAATGGTGTTGTGAAAATTGACTAGCCATATGTAGAAAACCGAAATTGGACTCCTCCCTTACACCTTATACAAAAATTAACCCAAGATGAATTAAAGACTTAAATGTAAGATCTAAAACCATAAAAAACCTAGAGGAAAACCTAGGCAATACCATTCAGGATATGGGGATGTGCAAACACTTCATGACTAAAACATCAAAAGCAATTGCAACAAAAGCCAAAATTGACAAATGGGATTTAATTAAAATAAGAGATTCTGCACAGCAAAAGAAACTATCATCAGAGTGAACAGGCAACCTACAGAATGGGAAAAAATTTTTGCAATTTATCCATCTGACAAAGGGCTAACATCCAGAATCTACAAGGAACTTAAACAAATTGACAAGAAAATAACAAACAACCCCATCAAAGAGTGGGCAAAGGATATGAACAGACACTTCTCAAAAGAAGGCATTCATACAGCCAACAAATATATGAAAAAAAGCTCATTATCACTGGTCATTAGAGAAATGCAAATCAAAACTATAATGAGATACCATCTCCCGCCAGTTAGAATGGTGATTATTAAAAAGTCAGGAAACAACAGATGATGCAGAGGATGTGGAGAAATAGTATCCCTTTTACACTGTTGGTGGGAGAGTGAATTAGTTCAACCATTGTGGAAGGCAGTGTGGTGATTCCTCAAGAATCTAGAACCAGAAATAACATTTGATCCAGCAATCTCATTCCTGGGTATATACCCAGAGGATTATAAATCATTCTACTATAAAGACACATGCACACGTATGTTTATTGTAGCACTATTCACATTAGTAAACACTTGGAATCAACCCAAATGCCTGTCAATGATCGACTAGATAAAGAAAATTTGGCACATATACATTATGGAATACTATGCATCCATAAAAAGAAGAATAAGTTCATGTCCTTTGCAGGGGCATGGATGAAGCTGGAAACGATCATTGTCAGCAAACTAACACAGGAACAGAAAACCAAACACCACAAGTTCTCACTCCTAAGTGGGAGTTGAAGTGTGAGAACATATGGGCACAGGGAGGGGAACATCACACATCGGGGCCTGCCAGGGGGTGAGGGACAAGGGGAGGGATAGCATTAGGATAAATACCTAATGTAGATGACAGGTTGATGGGTGCGACAAATTACTATGTCACATGTATACCTATATAAGAAAACTGCATGTTCTGCACATATATTCCAGACCTTAAAGTATAATAAATAAATAAATTAGTTGAATTTTACACCTTCTCTTACATTATATTCTTGCATGTATCTAAGAGCAGAATTATACGGCCTTTTACTGATTACTGACAGTAACTTATTTATTCTTTACTTGAGTATGAATTTCATCATTCTGTTTTATAATATAGATTATAAATGCCATTATAATAATTACCATTTTGTCCTAATATTGGTGTCTTTCCTTCAGAATCTAACATTATATCTTATATGTGAGATACAGTATTGTATTCATCTGCTATCATGCTGCTAATAAAGACATACTAATGACTGTAATTTATAAAGGAAAGAGGTTTAATTGGCTTACAGTTCAGCATGGCCAGGGAGGCCCTAGGAAACTTACAGTCATGGTGGAAGATGAAGCAAACACGTCCTTTTACACATGTTGGTAGCAAGGAGAAGAAGGAGAAGTACAGAGTGGAGTAAGGAAAAAATCCCGTATAAAACCATCAGATCTCTTGAGAACTCAGTCACTATCATGAGAACAGCATGGAGGTAACTGCCCTCATGATTCAATTACTTCCCACTAGGTCCCTTCCACGACACATGCGGATTATGGGAACTATGATTCAAGATGAGATTCTACCAGAGGTACAAAGGGGAGCTAGTACCATTCCTTCTGAAAATATTACAAACAATTGAAAAAGAGGGACACCTCCCTAACTCATTTTGTGAAACCAGCATCATCCTGACACCAAAACCTAGCAGAGACACAACAAAGAAACATAACTTCAGACCAACATCCATGATGAACATTGATGCAGAAATCCTCAATAAAAGCAAACCAAATCCAGCAGCACATCAAAAACCTATCCACCATCCACTATCCACTATCAAGTCGGCTTCATCCTGGGATGCAAGGCTGGTTTAACATATGCAAATCAATAAATGTAATTCATCACATAAACAGAACCAAAGACAAAAACCACATGATTATCTCAATAGATGCAGAAAAGGCCTTTGATAAAATTCAACATCCGTTCATGTAAAAACTCTCAATAAACTAGGTATTGATGGAAATATCTCAAAATAATAAGAGCTATTTATGACAAAGCCACAGCCAATATCATACTGAATGAGCAAAAGCTGGAAGCACTCCTTTTGAAAACTAGTACAAGACAAGGATGCCCTCTCTCACCACTCCTATTCAACATAGTATTGGAAGTTCTGGCCAGGGCAATGAGGCAAGACAAATAAATAACAGACATTGAAATAGGAAGAGAGGAAGTCAAATTGTCTCTGTTTGTAGAGATTCTACATTTAGAAAACCCTATGTCTCAGCCAAAAAACTCCTTAAGCTGATAAGCAACTTCAGCAAAGTCTAGGATACAAAATCAATGTGCAAAAATCACAAGCATTCTTTTACACCAACAATAGACAAGCAGAGAAACAAATCATGAATGAACTCCCATTCACAACTGCTGCAAAGAGAATAAAATACCTAGGAATCCAACTTACAAGGGATGTGAACGACCTCTTCAAGGAGAACTACAGACCACTGCTCAAGGAAATAAGAGAGGACACAAACATACGAAAAACCATTCCATCCTCACGGATGGGAAGAATCAATATCATAAAAATGACCACACTGCCCAAAGTAATTTATAGATCCAATACTATTCCCATCAAACTACCATTGACATTCTTCAGAGAATTAGGGAAAACTACTTTAAATTTCATATGGAATCAAAGAAGACCCCGTATAGACCAAGCAATCCTAAAAGGAAAGAAGAAAGCTGGAGTCATCATGCTACCTGACTTCAAACTATACTACAAGGCTACAGTAACCAAAACAGCATGGTACTGGTACCAAAACAGACATATAGACTAATGGAACAGAACAGAGGCCTCAGAAGTAACACCACATATCTACAACCATCTTATCTTCAACAAACCTGACAAAACAAGCAATGGGGAAAGGATCTTCTATTCAATAAATGATGCTGGGAAAACTGGCTAGCTATATGCAGAAAACTAAAACTGGACCCCTTTCTTAAATCTTATACAAAAAATTCACTCAAGATAGATTAAAGACTTAAATGTTAAACCCAAAGCCATAAAGACCTTAGAAGAAAACCTAGGCAATACCATTTAGGACATAGGCGTTTGCAAAGAATTTATGACAAAAATGCCAAAAGCAATTGCAACAAAAGCCAAAATTGACGAATAGGATCTAATTAAACTAAAGAGCTTCTGCAGAGCAAAAGAAGCTATCACCAGAGTGAACAGGCAAGCTACAGAATGGGAGAAAATTTTTGCAATCTACCTATCTGACAAAGATCTAATATCCAGGATTTACAGGAAACTTACACAAACTTACAAGAAAAAAACAAACAATATCATCAAAAAGTGGGCAATGGATATGAACATACACTTCTCAAAAAAGACATTTATGTGGCCAACAAACATATGAAAAAAATCTCAACATCACTGATCATTAGAGAAATGCAAATCAATACCACAATAAGATACCACCTCATAATAGTTAGAATGGTGATTACTAAAATGCCAAGGTACAATAGATGCTGGCAAGGCTGTGGAGAAATAGGAACACTTTTATACTGTGGTGGGAATGTAAAGCAGTTCAACCATTGCGGGAGACAGTATAGTGCTGCCTCAAGGATCTAGAAGCAGAAATACCATTGGTCCCAGCAATTCCATTATGGGGAATATATTCAAAGGAATAAAAATAATTCGACTATTAAGACACATGCACAGGTATGTTTATTGAAGCAGTATTTACAATAGCAAAGTCATGGAACCAACCCGAATGTTCATCAATTACAGACTGGATAAAGAAAACATTGTACATACACACCATGGAATATTATACAGCCATAAAAAGGAATGAGATCACGTCCTTTGCAGGGACATGGATGAAGCTAGAAACCATCATCCTCAGCAAACTAACACAGGAACAGAAAACCAAACACCATATGTTCACATTTATAAATGGGAGTTGAACAGTGAGAACACATGGACACAGGGGAGGGGAAAAACACACACCAGGGTCTGTTGCAGGATGGGGGTGAGGGGAGGAAATTTAGAAGACGGGTCAATAGATGCAACACACCATCATGCACACGTATTCCTATGTAACAAACCTGCACATTCTGCACATGTATCCTGGAACTTAAAGTAAAATTTAAAAAGAAAAGAAAATATGGCAGGGGCAGGGAGACGTACAGGAGCCAGATCATCATAAACATTGAATGTCACACCAAGAAGTTTCACTTTATCTTGAAATAAATGGGGAACTATTGGAAGATTATACTCAGGGCAAAAACATGAATGAATTGGCATTATAGAAGGATTACTCACTCTAGTTGTGGTGTGGAGAATGAACTGGAGAAGAAAAGGCTGAAGGCAGAAAGAGAAGTTTGAGGGGTATTATAGTAATTCAGGCAAGATGACTATACCTGGTAGACTTTCAATAACTGCTAGTTATATAAACTAGCAATTTTAACAATTTACACCCTTCAAATCCAAGAGTTGAATCTCTGCCATCATTTCATTATTTAGAATTGGCCCATGCTACAGTTGTCTGTTCTTACAAATTTAGAATATATCTACTCAAGGCAAGCCACTACTCAATACTTTAATGATGTGATGATGTGAGTGGGTAAAATTATAAAATACATTCCTAGACTTACAGAAGCACATCATTAAGACATCAAACTCATAAAACAAGCTAAGAATGAATAGAAAAACAAGTAAAATAAAATAATTAATCATAATACATTTTAAAATATTAGGTGGATTTCAAAATACCTTTTTAGTGATAAAGAGGTTGTTATAGACTGGAACAGTCAGAGATACTTTAGGTGGACTTACTATGAAGAAATTAAATTGGACTAAATAGGGTGAACTTTATATATATATCACATATATCTCATATATCATATATGAGATATAGATGCTATGTCTCATGTATCATATATGAGATATAGATGCTATGTCTCATGTATCATATATGAGATGTAGATGCTATGTCTCATGTATCATATATGAGATATAGATGCTATGTCTCATGTATCATATATGAGATATAGATGCTATGTCTCATGTATCATATATGAGATATAGATGATATGTCTCATGTATCATATATGAGATATAGATGATATGTCTCATATATATATATAGCTTCTTGATTATTAAAGTGAAAGAATTTTATCAGGTGGACTATATTACAATTTCACAGTGAGCTAATATATTAAGTAACTGCTGCTACCTTTGACATTTTTAAGCCAGGTATCATGGTAAAAGATAGTTGGGTGTTTCTTGATCAACCATCTTAGTCACTTTAAAATACTAATTATCCCTTGTAAATGTTAATAATATAAGCAATAAAGAACAGATGGCCAAATGATCAGAAAACAGCTGCTGTTTTCCTGTCAAACCCAAAGATGTGAGCAATGCTTCTAAACAAGGGCCCAGCAGAGAAATCATGGTGATGAAATTTTCTGCTGCAGGCCTATGCCATATATCTTCTATCTAAAGCTGCTTAAGGCATTTACAGGCGGTAAGGGCCATAATGGTGTTGATGATCTCTGCTGTATGGAGTGTTCTGAGATAACAGACAGGTCACCTTCAGCAGGCCTGCCAGGGAACTTGGGGATAATCTCTTCAAAGCTCAGGATAAGTTCCCCAGAATCATTCAGTTCTCTGCTCTTAGGATCTTGATGAGCTTAGGAATCAAGCTGAAGAGAACACTTAATCTAAATGCACTCTAGTGTTCCACACAAATGGGATCATTGTCATTAATAAAGACAAAAGGAAGATTTTTCTGAGCTTACCTAGAACGGCTGTTTCTGCCCTTTACACTGCCTGCTGTGACATTTTGATTTCCATCTTCTAGATCTTCTTTCTCTCTTCCTCTTATTTACCATCCCCTACCTTACAACTGTGCCAGTCTGAACAAAGCAGAAGAGAAGGTATATCAAGTTGTTTAGCAATAAATGTATCTGACAATTTTTTGAAAATCTATTGATGTTTCATAATATTTTTTACATTTATTTCCCACAGATATGCATATTATTTATTTTGAATCATTCATATATATCCATAAACCAAACTCTCAGTGATCATACATGTCTGGCCATTAAGTATGTGGAGTTTCTATGTATGATTTACTGTGTGCTTGGATGAGTAAGGACTTTACTCAAAGAAAAGACAAAGTTTCAGTTTCTCAGCCACCTCTTGCTGATAGCAGCCACTGAGAGCCTACAGGAGCCCCTCTTAGCTACATCTATGTGGACTTGCAGCAATCCTAAACCAAAGCAGCTGGACCCTGGCTCCATGAAAATGAACTTTCTGGAGCCAGTGCAGCAATGTCCAGAGTAAGATCACTTGATGTAAGTTCATACAATCTTAGAAATTTTCTCCCTGATGATGGTAGGGAAAGTGTTGAACAGTTATTCTTGAGCAGGATGTGTCCTTTCCCAGATATGGAAACAGATGAAGATTTGAAATGAATTTTGTTTTCACAACAGGGGAATCTTTCCAGCTCCGCTCTCTTCCTCACTGGCCCTCCCTGCTTCAATGTGCATTGTAAATGTTTCAGAGATTGGCTAATTACACACCAAATTTAATTCCATTTCTTACAGCCTTAGAGCCAAACCACATTTCCCAGTTTCTCATGGAGTTGGCATGGGCTTGTGCCTGAGTTCTAGGTAATGAAATATGAACAGAAATAATGTAGACTTCTATGCCTGGCTCTTAAAAATCTCCCAGGTGTGATCCTCCTATTTTTCCCCTTCCAGCTGCTTGATCCAGACAAGCATGCTGACCTTGACAGCCAGGCATTAAAGAAAGAGACACAAATGGAAGAACCCTGGACACCTGGATTGCTTGAATTTATTCTTTGTTAGAGTAGTTCTAGTTCAGTTCAGTTCTAACTCTTACAATGTGGCTGCTACTCTAGGACATGCTCCTTACCTCTAAGGCTAGGCCTTCTTGAAGTCTCAACCAAATGCCTGAATCTTCAGTGAGGTCTTTCCACTCCAACTAGGTCAAAACTCCCATACTTCCCAGCATTTCTCAACCTTTGGTAGCTATGTTCAGCTCTCATGCCTGAAGGATCTGCTCTCTACTAAGGCCCAGGAAGTTTCCCCTGTTCATGCCTGAAGGATCTGCTCTCTACTAAGGCCCAGGAAGATTCCCCTGTTCATGAGTAACCCAGCACTTGGGCAAAAACCCGTAGTAAACTAGTGAACTTCCACAAAGACAACTGACTTCACTCCCAATCCAGACACAAAGCTTTCACTTCCCTGGTACCACCACCCAGCAAATCTCTATCATTTCAGAAGCCTTGAATTGCAATATCTGCCACTTACAGCTCAGTAAGATTGTCACTCTACTTGGACTCCACTACATTGCACCAAAATGACCTAATGAATTCCCTGAATGTTACTGAAACATACTAGTCTACACTATTCCCTACCTCTAGGTCACTGTCAGGATTCTCCAGAGGGACAGAACTAATAGGATATTGCATATGTAAAAGTGAGTGTTTTTTTGTTTGTTTGTTTGTTTGTTTTAGATGGAGTCTCACTCTGTTGCCCAGGCTGGAGTGTAGTGGTGCCATCTCGGCTTACTGCAATCTTTCTCCCTGGTTCAAGCAATTCCCCTGCCTCAGCCTCCCAAGTAGCCGGGATTACAGGCACCTGCCACCACACCAGCTATTTTTTTTTTTTTTTTGTATTTTTAATAGCGATGGGGTTTCACTATGTTGGCCAGGCTGGTCCCAAACTCCTGACCTCAGGCAATCCGCCCGCCTCAGCCTCCCAAAGTGCTGGGATTACAGGCGTGAGCCACCGCACCCAGTCAAAAGGGATTTTATTAAGGAACATTGACTCACATGATCACAAGGTGAAGTCTCAGGCTGTCTGCAACCTGAGGAGCAAGGAAGCCAGTAGTAGCTCAATCCGAGTTCCAAAACCTCAAAAGTAGGGAAGCCCACAGTGCAGCCTTTGGTCTGTGGCCAAAGGCCTGAATACTAAAGGTAATACTAAGACAAAGAACTTAGAGTCTGATGTTCGAGGGCCCTGGCAAACCACTGGTGAAAGACCAAGAGTTCTAAAGCCAGAAAACTTGAAATCTGATGTTCCAGGGAAGAAAGCATCCAGCATGGGAGAAAGATGAAGGCCAGAAGACTCAGCAAGTTGGCTCATTCCACCTTCTTCTGCCTGCTTTTTCTAGCTACACTGGCAGCCAATTGGATGGTGCCCACCCAGACTGAGGGTGGGTCTTCCTCTCCCAGTCCACTGACTCAAATGTTAATCTCCTCTAGCAACACCCTCAGAGACACACCCACAAACAATACTTTGCATCCGTCAATCCAATCAAGTTAACACTTGATATTAACCATCACAAGCCTACCTCTTGTCAACTTGAACCCATGCACATCTCATGAAGTCATACATAATCTTCAAGTAAAGACAATAAGATCGTAATTGTACTTAACATAATACGGCTATCCTTTGTACAACCGTAAGCATGCCAATCCTTAAGCTAAATGCTATTACATAAAGTTAACAATATTTAAATGCTGATATGAAGTCAATAAATCTTATGTCACATGATAAAGGAAAAAAATAAATAAAATGATATTTTATTAGTACAAGTGTATACATGCACAAACATATTCTTAATAAAATAAGAAGGAAATACCCATGACAATTACAGTCCCCGCTTCTGCAACTGGTCATGTGGTCATAACTGGTATTGATAACTACCTTCTTCTACTACCCATTCTGTATTCCGTCTGCCTTCAGCAAGTACCTCAGCAGGTAGTGGGTTTTCACCTGCTGGCATGACCCAAATCTTCACTCCTGAAGGGTCTGGGCCATTTGTAGTCCTGCCTGGATTTGGGTTGTCATAGTTTCCCATTGATCTTCATCACAGGGCATGGTAATACTAAGAGACGCCCTAAGGGATCTCCTGAATTCCCTCTTCTTTACCTCTGTTGTGGAGTAATAGACGGATTTAATCTTGATAGTCCGGGTTCATAACCCCAGCCAACACTGTAACTCCCTTCTTAGCCTTATTTATTGACTTAAAGGTAGAAGGAGCCCAAAGTGGCCATGTGGCAATCTTAACATCCAGTTTAATGGAATCGTTGTATTTCCTGATGGCAGCATTCCTCCCTCTGGAACTAAAACCTCTAGGCCAGCAGAATATAATGTTGCGGGAACAGGAAGCAAAAATTTTGCTAGTGGGTCACTAGGGGTGATGGTGGGTGGTGCCACTTCTACTTCCATCCCTTGATTCCTGGACTCATGAATCCTGGCTATGGGAAAAACAGCACCATATATAGGATGCTGATTCAGAGCATACACAGCGTTCTGGAGAACTTTGTCCCAGCCGTACAAAGTATTGTCACTTAGTTGGCATTGTAATTGTGACTTCAAAAGGCCATTCCACCATTCTATTAATCCAGCTACTTTGGGATGATGTGGAACATAGTAAGACAAGTGAATTTTTTGAGCATGAGCCCACTGCCACATTTCATTAACTGTAAAGTGAGTGCCTTGGTCAGAGGCAAGGCTGTATGCAATACTATGACAGGGGATAAGGCATTCCATGAATCCATGGATGGTAGCCTTGGCAGAAGCATTGCTGCAGGATAGCCAAGCCCATATCTGAAGTGTCTGCACTATTCTGGTGAGGACAAACTGCTGCCCTTTCCATGATAGAAGAGGTCCAAAAGACAAAGAACTTAGAGTCTGATGTTCGAAGGCAGGAACCATCCAGGAGAAAGATGAAGCCAGAAGACTCAGCAAATCTGCTCTTTCCAACTTCTTCTGCCTGCTTCATTCTAGCCATGTTGGCAGCTGATTAGATGGTGCCCACCCAGATTAAGGGTGGTTCTGCCTCTCCCAGTCCACTGACTCAAATGTTTGTGTGTTTGTGTGTATGTGTGTGTGTGTGTGTTCATTTTGTTTTGTTTTGAGACAGAGTCTCGCTCTGCCAGCCAGGCTGGGGTGCATGATCTCGGCTCACTGCAATCTCTGCCTCCCAGGTCCAAGTGATTCTCCTGCCTCAGCCTCCCGAGTATCTGGGACTACAGGTGCACACCACCATGCTCGGCTAATGTTTGTATTTTTAGTAGAGATGGGATTTCACCATGTTGGCCAGACTGCCCTAGAACTCCTGACTTCAGGTGATCCACCAGCCTCAGCCTCCCAGAGTGCTGGGATTACACACATGAGCCACCACGCCCTGCCCACTGACTCAAATGTGAATTTCCTCTGGCAACGCTCACATAGACACACCCAAAAACAATACTTTGCATCCTTCAATCCAATAAAGTTGACACTTTGTATTAACTATCACAGTCACTAAAAGTAATCCATTTGTGTGATTTTAGTGCTTTATTTCATTTTTTTAAATAAAATCTATACTTTTGTAATTGTATGTGCATATATTTTGCTGGCAAGTTATAAGAATCACTTGAAAGTGTTTATAACTTCACTAGAAAATAGCAGTTGCTTAAAAATATCTGCTGTTTAAATGGTGGGAAAAAGTGGTATAAACAATATACCCAATTGAAAATTAAGACAGCGTCTAAAGATGCTTCCCATAAAATCAGAAACTTCAGTGTCGTTTCCAGGAATGATTAAACTTTAACATGACGAAAAAGAAAAGAGTTATTTCTGATATTCAGAAAAGCATAAAGTTCAGAGGAAGATCTGAAAAGTTGATTAAAAAAAAAACATAAAAGTGACCATTCTGATTGAAAAAAAGATTAAACAGTATTATTAATATAAACACGTTTTTGTTAAAGAAATACATTAATTTTTTTCAGGCCAATTTTGCAATGAACATGTATCATTTACCCAGTGGAAATTTATTTTTGTTTTAGAAAAAAAGGACATGCAATTATACACTCATACTGGAAAACCTTTATACTAGAAACGAAAGAGAGGTAAGATGTAAAAACATAGTATATTAGATTTCTTGAACAAAGTTCTGTAAATACTCTGTTGTCAATTAAAATAAAAAAGGTTAGATGTGTAAATAATTATTTAAACACTCTTGTGAGCCATCAGATTGTCTAGTATATGTTGGGTAAAAAAATTAAACATACTAAGTATCCGATAATTCAAAGAAAACGTATATTGAATATAAATTATTTAAATTTACATACAAAGAAGAAGTTAAAAATGATAAAATTGTCACAAATTTTGTTACCATTTGTTTGTCCCTTCATTCTTACAATAAGCATGGTTCAATTAACTAACAATTTCCCATAAAACCTTTGTTCTTGTGTTTCAGAAATTGAACAAGATATTGGAACTGAAAGGAGGCAGATGAGCAAAGCTTGCATTTTAGGTGTCTTGAAGATTAGTTTGAGAAAACTCAGCTAAATTGTATAGTTTTGATGTCTCAGCTTTCAAGTCAGCTCAGACTCAGCTCTAGTCTAAATGCAAGGACATTGGATACCTCCCTTTCAAAGCTTTTCATTCCTCAAGATGAGGTGTTCAATTTTTGAAATGTAACATTCCAATTCCCTCATGATCAAATGGTTTTTGAAAAAGAACAGAGGCTTCTGAAACATTATTATAACCAAAAAAAGGCAAAAATAAATACAAAAGAATAGATTCATGCTTAACCAAAACTAAAAGGCAAAAGGACATATTCCAAATAGTCTCATTCAAGGACTAAAACCAACAGAAAAATCTTTCATCAGGGTCAAAACACTGCAAATAAGTGTCCCAAGCTTGCAAGACTAAAAGAGCTAATGGTTATGTAAACCTTATAAGTAACTGGATATAAAGAAATAAAACTACTTAGCAATGGTAATTGGGCAAAGGAAGTATGAACTAAGATTATCATTGTCCATATATGTGTGTGTGTGTGTGTTTATGATATATATATATCATATATATGTTAATAGGGAAATGAAATTTCTAATTTCAGTTAAAACACTGTAAAATTTATAAGAAACAGTGCTGTCCAAGGTGGTATGTGCGTGTACATATACGCATGTAATATACATACATATGTAACACACAAATGTATATATGCAACACACAAATGTATATATGCTTAATATTAGTTAATTCTCCATTCATTTATTCTTTATTCATTCATCTATTAGTTTATTCATTTAGCAAATGTATGACCTCCTGTGAGCCAATCACTATGTAAGGCATTGAGAATATCATGACGAATACAACATACATGATCTGTTATTTATGGTTTCTAGGAGTCTATCAGGCAAGATGGACAATTTTGAAATAATCAACAAAGTACAATAAATTTTGAGGTAAATAAAATGGGGAATAAGCAAAAACAACATAGAGTTTTCATGGTTGCAAAAAGAAGACACGGAAGCATCTTTGGGTCAGTTATGACAGTTTGGTAATTTCTGAGCCTGAGTCCAAGTACATATTCTATCGTAGCTATTTAAAAAAAAACAACAGTGATTAGCCTGTGGCATCAAATTTTCATTGTCAGAGTGTTATAGCTTTTAACCTCTCTATTGAATTATAATACAAATTAATTTTAATTAAATAACAGAATTCCTAAAGCATTTAATAAGTAAGTGCATATTCCACATGGACATATTTTCAGATATCATTTAAAAAGTTATTATCTTTAAAGAAATTTTAAAATTACAGTGACAAAGTGCAGTAGTGTCAAACTCTAGAGACCAAGATATATAATATGATTTTCAGTTTAACCTCTCTATTGAATTATAATACAAATTAATTTTAATTAAATAACAGAATTCCTAAAGCATTTAATAATAAGTGCATATTCCACATGGACATATTTTCAGATATCATTTAAAAAGTTATTATCTTTAAAGAAATTTTAAAATTACAGTGACAAAGTGCAGTAGTGTCAAACTCTAGAGACCAAGATATATAATATGATTTTCAGACCAAGAGTGGTAGAAAAAGTTCACTTGTAAATAATGAAATATAAATTTCAGAGGTGTTGGCAGAAACAGCCCGTTAAACAAGTCAGCAGCTCAAAATCTGCCTAAGCAATAATTTCCAGTTTTAACAGGAAATTTTGTTTTAGCAGGCTCTCCCAGTGACTCTGTTGTACACTCAAGTTTGAGGAGTACAATTCTAGGGCCTCAGATCAGTTCCTCCCATCTTTACCATAAAGTTACTTACTAGCCCCCCTTGTATGCTCTACACATTCCTTTGACTTTTGACTTTTTCTCTAAATATGTTCATCTCTTCTGGAGATAGCCCTATCTGTTTTTTGCTGTGTCTATTTTATTTTTATCTGAAACATCCAAGCCTGGGGTATATCTACCACATAAAACCACATAACCCTGAGGTTTTCTTCTTCTTCATCATGGACTCATCCTGAGCCCGTTTATACTAGTGAAGATACTGGCCACGAAACATCAAAAAATACAGTCACCTTACATTGAATAATACATATTTTTTATCTTGCTTAAAAGTATATAGAAATTCCAGGCCATAAATTCATTCACACAAGTTCTTTTCATCTTGTGGGCCCCCTATTCCCAGGACCGTGTCCTCATTTGCAGAGTTGAAGCTGAATGTGGACACCTCTATGTTCCGAATCAAGGGAAAATAAAACATAAGAAGTCCAAGGAAAGTTATTTCTTTTTAGACAAGTGACCGAAAAGTTACACATTCACTTTTTCTCATGTTCAACTGGCCACAAGGGTGGCTGTTCAGCCATGTGCCCAGGAAGAAGAGAGAAGAGACCTGACCTGGCAATCATTAGTCAACACCACACCTACCCACTATATCCTCTCTAGAAGTCCTCTAAGTGTGTGGCATCTCCCTGGCTATTCACATTGTGTACTATCTTCTGTTCTCAGACAAATAGCAGCATGACCCTGTCCTAATCAATAAAGTGTTATACTTATTATCTGTGATTCTTTTCTCTATGACCTCAAATTATCCTTTGATTATTGGAAGAAGCAGAGCCCTCTATAAATGCATGCAAGAGGCCTGTCTGCAAGGTATAGAAAAGAAGTAGCCAATTAGAAGGTAGGGTAGCAATACTTACAGAATCCAAACGTGCCCTCATTTTGTCCACAAGTCATCTTCAATTTAAATATACAAAAGCTTATATATCTTATATATATGTACATATAGAAATACACAACACACACACACACATACAATAGACAGTTTTCAATATATAAATTTGTTTTTCTCACTATGGTTAATTTTAAAATCCATTTTTTACAATTCATAAAATATTTCTCCCTAGGGGAAAAATGATTACAATGGGAAAAATCTTCTAGACTATAATGCTAAAGCATCCTCAATGTGTATATAGGATTTACAGCATTTGTATTTGTGAAGGCAATCACATGCAATATTGTAACTAAATATATTCTTTATGAACCCTCACTGGAGATTTTAAAATTTCATTCCCTCTGACATAGTTTTGATATTTGTCCCACCTCAAATCTCACGTTGAAATGTTATCCTCAATGCTGGAGGTGGAGCTTGGTGGGAGGTGTTTGGATCATGGGGCTGGATCCCTCGTGAATGGCTTGGGCCATCCCCTTGGTGGTAAGTGAGCTCTCTCTGAGTTCACAAGAACTCTGGTCCTTTAAAAGTGTTTGGCATCCTCCCTTGACACCCTTATTTCTGCTCCTGCCATGTGAGACACCTGTTCCCACTCTGACTTCTGGGGAAGCTTCCTGAGGCCTCCACAGAAGCAGGTGCCATCATGTGTCCTATAAAGCCTGCAGAACCTTGAGCCAATTAAACTTCTTTTATTTATAAATTACCCAGCCTCAGGTATGTCTTTATAGCAATGCAAGAACCACTTAATATACCCTCTTTCCCCCTTCACCAGATAATGTGAATTTGGGAATGCTCAGTCCTCTTACCTCTTGCCTGTTGACCAGTGAGACCAGACACCAAGTCGAAATTGCTGATGTGTCCTTGGCTTTGGCTATGGATTCACCTGGACTGAGAGTGTCAGAAGGGTTGAGAGTCAGGGACTGCTCTCTATGGAGTGCAAATTAGAAGCCCTATAAGTCACGGTTTCCTGATAAGGTAATATTTGGGAGAATTTTTTCAGTCTTTATTGACTTCTCATTCATATATCATCTTTCCTTCTTAGATCCCCATGGATTGGTCCATTTATTGATATCTTTTAAAAATTCAACCTATATCGAATCAGCTCTATCCTAGAGGTGACACACTGAAGTTTCATGATATCTAGAAGACATAGCCCTTTAGAGAATAACAATAATTAACCATTGAAGGATGAAACTTTCTTATTCCTCATGCCGTTTACTTTCTCTTTTACACAGTAAGGTCAAAGCCCAGGTCCAGCATTTTTCTGGTGGGGTCTGAGAGTACTTAATAGATCAACAGAAGACTACATGCATTATAAAAATAATTGGGCTGGGATTATCTTAGTCATTTTATCATAAAAGTCAGGGTTAAAAAAATGCTGACTTAAGTGGGATAAGGTAGGGGAAAGGAATAAGAAAGCTTATTGTAATATGTAAGAATGTATTCAACTAAAAATAGAAAAATTCTAAAGCACAATTATAAGAATACACAAAAGTTTTATAAATAAAATATATGCATAAAATCACATCAGTATATTATATTTTAATTTGTACACAAATTCACATTCTTAATATCCAATCCAGTATTTCATTGACACCATCTCCATACATTTATGGTAGCTGGTGGAAAAAAGAACAAATATACATACAAAACCATATTGTTCAGGGTGGGGCAAAGTGGTGAATGTAGAAAAAAACTATTTTCTGTTATTTAAAAAGTTCAGATGAAAATATTTAATATGCAGTGCATACATTTATATGTAACTTGAACCACAATTTAGGCAACTTATTTATTAAATTCCACTACTTCTGAGGTTTTTATTATTTAATTAGGTTTAAGTGTTCCTAGTGTGATCTTTTCAAAGGAAATTTCCTAGCAAAAAATAATGGTAAGCAATGTGAAAATGTCCTTACTCAAGAGAATAAAGTACTGCTATATGGTATATGATTGATTACAAGTTGGCATGGAATCCATGTGTTGATACTAAGTAATCCTTTTTGATTCATTAACTCTATTGTTTAAAAAATCTACAGGGAAGCATAACCCTTATTTAATTTCACATTATTTAAAAGCAAACACATTCTAGCTCTTAAAACTTTACCTGTAATTTCTATTTAGTAAATAATACCAGCATCTTCTTAATCCAGGTTCAGATGTTAACTCAGGTGCATATATACCCACATCAAAAATTTTCTTTTTTTTTACTTTTTTATTTTTTTACTATACTTTAAGTTCTAGGGTACATGTGCACAACGTGCAGGTTTGTTACATATGTATACATGTGCCATGTTGGTGTGCTGCACCCATTAACTCGTCATTTACATTAGTTATATCTCCTAATGCTATCCCTCCCCCCTCCACCCACCCCACAACAGGCCCCGGTGTGTGATGTTCCCCTTCCTGTGTCCATGTGTTCTCATTGTTCAATTCCCACCTACGAGTGAGAACATGCAGTGTTTGGTTTTTTGTCCTTGCGATAGTTTGCTGAGAATGATGGTTTCCAGCTTCATCCATGTCCCTACAAAGGACATGAACTCATCCTTTTTTATGGCTGCATAGTATTCCACGGTGTATATGTGCCACATTTTCTTAATCCAGTCTATCATTGTTGGACATTTGGCTTGGTTCCAAGTCTTTGCTATTGTGAGTAGTGCTGCAATAGCAATAAATATACGTGTGCATGTGCCTTTATAACAGCATGATTTATAATCCTTTGGGTATATACCCAGCAATGGGATGGCTGGCTCAAATGATATTTCTAGTTCTAGATCCCTGAGGAATCGCCACACTGTCTTCCACAATGGTTTAACTAGTTTACAGTCCCACCAACAGTGTAAAAGTCTTCCTATTTCTCCACATCCTCTCCAGCACCTGTTGTTTCCTGACTTTTTAATGATCGCCATTCTAACTGGTGTAAGATGATATCTCATTGTGGTTTTGATTTGCATTTTTCTGATGGCCAGTGATGATGAGCATTTTTTCACGTGTCTGTTGGCTGCATAAATGTCTTCTTTTGAGAAGTGTCTGTTCATATTCTTTGCCCACTTTTTGATGGGGTTGTTTTTTTCTTGTAAATTTGTTTGAGTTCTTTGTAGATTCTGGATATTAGCCATTTGTCAGATGAGTAGATTGCAAAACTTTTCTCCCATTCTATAGGTTGCCTGTTCACTCTGACGGTAGTTTCTTTTGCTGTGCAGAAGAAGCTCTTTAGTTTAATTGGATCCCATTTGACAATTTTGGCTTTGCATCACAAATTTTCTGATGGGAACCTGAAAACTGATTTCAGGAGATGACTTTTCAGATCCTCAAATTTCTGTCTGGTAACTGATCTCTGTGAGAAAGTACCAGCCCTCATTTTATCCTTTCCCACTTCCCCTTTGACAATTACCCTTCTCTCTGTAATAACGTGTACCCCTTAGTCAGTTGGCATTTTACCATCATGCAAAAACCTTTAGAGTGCCAAAGGAATAATTTGCAGTTCCTTTAATAGAAGCACCATAAAACCATGCTGCAATTGTTTTTATTAAAAGATTCCTTCTCAATAAATTTATCTCTTACATTTATTATAAAAATTTCTTATCTATTTTGCTTTCATCAAGTGTATACTACTACTAATTGTTACAGTAACACAAATGAGCTTTTAAAAAAGCACTGAAGAGTTAATGGTTGCAGGAAATTAATAAACAATTAAAATTTCAATCTACATATTTTTTGATACAGAGGAAAATAATAAATGATCCATAATAACTTGCAAGCATGATGTTATTACTTTTGAAAAAACTGTAGAGGAATTGAAATTAAAATATAACTTCAATGATAAAAAGAAAAGATATTAAAACTCCAACTATTTCAGAAGCACTTGTTCATGTATTGTTTAAACGAATAGTGAAAGATTCCCAATCACTCTGATATTTACATACCATTCAATGCATTTAAAATAACACAACTTTTACATTTAAATATTTAGCGCATTCTGGCAATTACACTCTTTAAAATTATCTAAGCTTATAATGAACATTTTAAAATATCAACTTAAAAATAAACAGAGTTAAATAATGTTCAACATTCTCTTAGGGATTACACAAGCAAAAATTATTTGAAAACCATTTCCCTACATTATTCTGAATTGTTTAGGTTCTAGATTTACTCATCATTTATTCATTCATCGAGTCAACTTATGCTAAAACCTATTAAATGTCAGTAGTTTTGCCAAATGTAGGGGCCTGAGCTTATGGGGTTTACCAGAGATAAAGTAAGCGTTCTTAAAATAAAAGGGTTCACAGTCTGGTGAGAAAAACACAAATAAGGAAATGACTTTAATACATTCCAGTGTTATTGTGAAGAGAAACACAAGCTTTACGGAAACAACAGGAAGTTCACCAAACTTGGGTTGTTGTGGGCTGGGCAATTAGGGAAGACATTCAAATTTCACACGTTGCATGATGATCACTTCACTGAATATTAATAGATTATTAAAATGTAGGTGGGCTGGGCACAGTGGCTCACGCCTGTAATCCCAGCATTTTGGGAGGCGGAGGCAGGTAAATCACCTGAGGTCAGGAGTTTAAAACTAGCCTGGCCAACATGGTGAAACCTCATCTCTATTAAAAATACAAAAATTAGCCAGCTGTGGTGGCAGGCACCTGTAATCCCAGCTACTCCGGAGGCTGAGACAGGAGGATCGCTTGAACCCAGGAGGCAGAAGTTGCAATGAGCCAACATTGCGCCAGTGCACTCCAGCCTGGGTGACAGAGTAAGACTTCGTCTCAAAAAAAAAAAAAAAAGTTAGCCAGGTGGTGTGTGTGTGTGTGTGTTTATTGCAAGATAGATTATGAAAACAAACCCAACTAAAAAAAAAAGTAAGCGGGAGGTGAATGTGTGACAGAATGATAATCTGGAATATTCATTTGTGGGTTCACTAGCTCTATTCAAGCAGCATCTCAACTCAAAACATAAAGACCAGTTACCCAGAAGGGAATGTTCACCCAGAGAACAAATGAACCAGATTCTCATCTTCCAACATCAAATAATTATGAGAAGGGTATAAACAATATGTTTGAAAAAAGATGCCATCAAGTTTTTTCTTGGCCCACCCACTAAGAGTAGGAAAATCCTGCACTCTGGAAAGAGAGCAAGCTTGAAGAGGAGGTGAGTTTTGTATACTGTAGGATCCATAAACTCTTTGTCCTACTCTGAGATAACCAAGCACCATGTAGGGACATAATAGAGTTATTTTGAGGTTTGACAGAATCTGAATTCAGAGTACTATCTCTCTGCTTCTTGAGCTCTACATCACCAAAACACTCCTTGACAACAGGGGTGTGGGGAGGGGTATAGAGAGGATGGTGTGAAGGGTCCAGGAAGAAAAGGATCAGAGAGAGTCCTGCCAACGTCTCTAACTTCTCCTAGATGAAGTAAACAGATAAGGAGCTTCCTACCATCCCCAAAGATGATAAAAAATAAAAAAATTAGGTTTGTGCCATTAAAAGTAATAGCAAAAACTGCAATTACTTTTTTTATTTTTTATATCCATAGGTTTTTAAGGAAGAGGTGGTATTTGATTACATAAGTTCTTTAGTGATGATCTGCGAGATTTTGGTGCACCCATCACCCAAGCAGTATACACTGAACCCAGTTTGTAGCCTTTTATCCCTCACCCGCTTCCCACCCATTCCACCCGAGTCCCCAAAGAACACTGTATCATTATTATGCCTTTGCAATCTCATAGCTTAGCTCCCACTATGAGTGAGATGATACCATGTTTGGTTTGCCATTCCTGAGTTACTTCACTTAGAATAATAGTCTCCAATCCAATCCAGGTTGCTGTGAATGTCATTAATACATTCCTTTTTATGGCTGAGTAGTATTCCATTACATATATACACATACGTATATGTATATATACGTATATACATACATATATATGTGTGTATATATATATATGACAGTTTCTTTATCCACTTGTTGATTGATGAGCATTTGGGCAGGTAACAATTACTTTTGCACCTACCTAATAAATAAAGACTTTCTGGGACTTCCTAAAGGTCACCACAGCCAAAATAAAGGCACTCCACAGTAGATTGTGGAGTAACTCGTTTCCAGCTGGGATCGAAGGAGGTTTAGCCACCAGTTCCAGGAACCAAGATGGGAGTGGAGTCACTAGCTATAGCAAAAGCAGCCTGGAATCCATTTGGATTACAACTGACACACACGTGTCCTCTACCACACTCACCCTGGTGCCTCTTAAATATTCTACTAACTGATGTGGGTGGGGAAAATACATATAGGAGACATTCTGATTATGATTGAATGTTAAACCTGTGCTGACTGAAAAACAGGTGAATTAGACAGAGAAATCTAGAAAATATCTAGACTAAATTGTCTACTATTTTGCAGACTGAGTTCTAAGAATTGGAAAGTCAAATTGAGTTACTGAAATAAAGAAAGTTACATTTTTGCACATCCAGAGTCTGTAACTTGGATATTTATAGCTACCAAACATGAAAGGCCTTGTGTGTCAGACTAAGGAGTTTGGGTTTTATCCTGAAGGCAATAAGAGGCAATTGAAGAATTTCAAATAGAAAAATGAGAGAAGCAGATTTGAATTGTACAGAACACATTCTAGCAGCAATGTGGAGAATGGATTGGTGAATTAAAGAACAGAAATATAGAAAACCAGAGTAAGGGAGCCCAGAAAAGAGACTTTTGACTTAATTACAGAAATAAGTAAGAGACCACAGGAATAAGGTGTGATAGCAAGGAGGAAAAGGAGAGGACTCACTTGAGAGTGCTTAAGTGACAGCTGTCTCCTTCCAGCTCAATCCATTCAACCTCAGGAGACTGGTCACTGGGGCAAGATTCTGAACACAATGTTAGCAGTAAACCACCCCCCTACTTAAGCCAGTTTGCTGCTCCTGTGCTGACCTCCATGGCTCCTGAATTCCTGCACATTAGCTATTATGTTTTGTTTTATTTTATTTTATTTTCACTTCTTAGAAGGTGATAAGCTACCATCTGTACATATTAATACCATTTTATATATATTACATACATTGACCATATACAGTAGCTAAAGTCTAAATATAAAGTATTTCCAGATTAAAACTGTATAATGTAAAGCAGTATTGGTTGGCTGAGTGCATTTTTCTATTCCTACAGCCAACCTGCTTTTTATATAAAAGCTTAGAATGGTGTATGAGTTCAATGCATTCTATGAGAACAGAATTCCTTAGTTCAAATCCAAACTGTAGAACTTATTGGTCCCATGATTTTGTTGGTCCAAGTCAGTCTCTCTTTAACTCTTTTATCTGTGAAACGGGGATAACACTAGGACCTTCTTCATTAGTTCATGTAAGAAACTTAGTATAGGGCCAGGAACAGAGAAAGCACACAATAAATAGTAACAATTGACTCCGGGAGAAATTTGACATTTCTTAAAATGTGTTTACATTTTTAAGTTGTATTTAGCACCAAGGAGCTTCCTCACCAAAATTTGTCTTCTCATACTATACATATTCAAACAAGGGGAACTTTATATTAAAATCTGTGAGTACAAAAGAGTAAACAGCCACATAATTCACACATTTTTCATTAGTCTGTATGTTGTTTTGGCCGTATACATACAGATATCTCTACATCTTTAATTCTAAAACATTTTACAGAAAGGCAGGGCAAATACTGTCCTCTATATTTTATGTGGTGCTGAGTTTAGATGCAAAGGTTTAATTTACAACAATAATAAAGGGTAGATAAGAAATAATCCAAATGGAAAGAAGACTCTTGCCAGTTGGGTTATTTCTGCTGAGCAGAATGTTTATTTTTTCATAGAACAAATTAGAAGTTTTCCAGATGGTTTATCTAAAGTATTTTTCTCTCCTCCAGGCAGAGGATAAATTAAAAGTGTTAGGAAAAGGTCATTCCCACCTATCCAAGAAGCACATTTTCATAATTAAAAGAAGTAAAGTTCAACCACAAATGAAGTGATCTCTACTTAACATATAAGTTAGATTTGTACATCACAGGTAATGGTTTAATTTGAAGTCTGTTAAAAATATTTTAAAGCTATTAATCACCTTTTGTGGCCTTTTTTAAATTCAAAACACTAATCTTTATCATAAGACTAGCAAAAGAATGGGTATGGTGGCTCACGCCTGCAATTCCAGCACTTTGGGAGGCTGAGGCCGGCAGATCACCTGAGGTCAGGAGTTCGAGACTAGCCTGACCAACATGATGAAACCCCATCTCTATTAAAAATACAAAAATTATCCAGGCATGGTGACAGGCGCCTGTAATCCCAGCTACATGGGAGGCTGAGGCAGGAGAATCACTTGAACCTGGGAGGTGGAGGTTGCAGCAAGCCGAGAACACAGATCACACCATTGCACTCCATCCTAGGCAACAAGAGCGAAACTCCGTCTCAAAAAATAAAAAAAATAAAAAAATAAAAAAACCTAGCACAGGAAATGCATTACACTAATTTCCCAACAGCAACAAATGAAGAATGGTTTTATTCAACTCATTTCTAGCTGAGAACATATAGGTGGGTGCATGATTTGTCCTATAACAACCCCTTGTCAGGGTATTATTGGAGGGAAGAGGGGTCCTGTCTCTGGCACCATATTTTACATTAGATAAACAATTTATTTCTAACTTGATCCTCCCAAGATGGTAAAGGAGGAAGAATCTAATATTGAGTTTTACAGGAGAGATTTTATCACTTGTCAAATTAAGATCGCTACTTTTGTGAAACGGAAAATGAATCTTAAAACAAAGCTGAGACTCCAGCAGAAATTCATCTCGATTCTGTAATGGTTTGCAGTTCTACACGACATATGCTGTGGAAGTTAAACAGGAAGCAGGCCGTCCACCTGCCAGTCAAGCAGAAGGGAAGCCTCCATCCAGCCCCAAGCTTACAAACTGGGCCATGAACATGTAAGCCTGTTGATGTTCCTGTTTATGAGGTTGAACAAATAGAATTATTAGCCAGTAATTATGCAAGCAAAACAGGACGATTTCCACAGACAAACATTCTTCTGTTAATAATCATGAGGCAGCTGTAATTATAAATAGAGATATCATGGAGGCATTTATATAGCCACATCTTGGCTTTGCCCTTGTTATTTGAGGGGAGTCACTTGCACTAGAGATAAACTTCATCTTTGGATAGTAGAGAATTTTCTTATAGTTTAAAAGGGGAACCAGAATCAATTTTGATAGAAGATTTAAGGTAATCTCAGTACTTTCAAATTTTAAACTCAGGAGAGTGAAAACAGTAGCATCATCTATGGTCCCTGATAACTGGAAAACATGCTCATTGAAATTAAATTTCTAATGCAAGACACCATCAAGGTACCAATTCATTAGCGTGATAGGGCGGCTTATTTAGTGCACAATTAGGAAGGACTAATCTGTTTTTCATTATGGAAAATTTTCTCTCTCTCCCTCTGATGACTACACGTGGCAACGTACTGGAATCCTTTTATTATTCTGTTATATTAAAAAGTAAACAATGTTATAGCTGTAACATTTAAGTTCAGATGATCCAGGGGAATTTTAAAGACTATTATCACACCTCATGAATATGTTTGAACATAAACTCCAGGTCAATAAAAAGACTCTGTAAGTCCCCTTGCAATACTCTAGCCAGGATGTGGTAAAATAAATTTCCTCAGAATTGTTTAGCTTTTTGAGAAAAAGATGTAAACTTTTATTCCATATAAAAAAGAGAGATCCTTCAACGTTTTCTCAATTTCCTTGTTTCTCCTCTGTCTCCAAAATGGAAGAAACCAGAACCTTCTCAGTTTCCCAATTAGTTTGACTTAAGAAGAACCAGTCTATGGTTGTCTTTATGTGTGTGTGGGGAAACCATTGTAGGATATTTTCTGAATCCAAGTTCTGGACATTAAGGCCATACACTGTCACTCAGCAGTCCACGCGGACAGCGCTCACCCTTAGGAGTTGGCCATTCTCATGGTCTCTGCCCAAAAGCCATCTGGGAAAACCTTTCTTCGGGGAAAGACATGATCTTCTCATTTCTTGCATTGCTTGTGTATGATTTCTTCACTTACAGTGGGAGGGTCCAAAAAAAAACACTGAAAGGAGAAGAAGTGAGGCTGCTTCCTCCCCATTCATTCTCAGGACCACAGCAGCAGCTCCACAGACATTGTTTACACGTGTGTTATAAACTATTTCACTTGAAGAACGTGTTCCCTGTTAATAAAACAAACATATTTGCTTTTCTACATTGAATGTAAGACTCTGATAGCTGCCAAAATTGTCAGCATAACATATTATGGCTTCTGAAGAGAAAAGAAAAGAATATCCCAATGCTGAAAACTTAACACTATTGTGACACCAGACACCAGAGTGCGAGGTGAGTCATTTTTTTTTTTAACAGGGGTTGCAAGAAATGTTATTGGTTTCCACTGCTTTACTAGTTGGACTTACTCATATTTTGTTTAGGGTAATCTACTTAAATTTTATCCAGACACACCTCAGAGATGTTTTCGTTTCAGTTCCAGACCACCACAATAAAGCACATATTGCAATAAAGCTAGTTACACACATTTTTTAGTTTGCCGGTGCATATAAAAGTTATGTGTAACTATACTGGAGTCTTTTAAGTGCTCAATAGCATTATGCCTAAAAAAATGCACCTACCTTAATTTTTAAAATACTTTGTTCCTAAAAAATGCTAACAATTCCAGGAGGCTTCAGCAAGTCATAATCTTTTTGCTCATGGAGGTTCTTGCCCCAATGCTGATGGCTGCTGACTGATTAGACTGGTGATTGCTGAAGACTGGGGTGGCCATAGCAATTTTCAAAAATAATACATCAATAAAATATTCCATATCAATTGACTCTTCCTTTCACAAAATATTTCTCTGTAGCATGCTATGCTGCATTTTACCCACAGTGGAACTTCTTTCAAAATTAGAGTCAATCTTCTCAAGCCCTGCCACTGCTTTATCAATTAAGTTTCTGTAATATTCTAAATCCTTTGATGTCGTCTCAACAATGTTCATAGTATTGTCACCAAAAGTAGATTCCTTCTCAAGAAACTACTTTCTTTGCTCATCCATAAGAAGCAAATCCTCATCAATTTAAGTTTTATCATGAGATTGTAGCAATTCAGTCACATCTTCAGGCTCTACCTCTAATTCTGGTTCTCTTATAATTTCTAATACATCTGCAGTTAGTTTCTCCACTGAAGTCTTGAACCTCTTAAGGTCATCCATGACAGTTGGAATCAGCTTCTTTCAAACTCATGTTAATGGTGATATTTTTACCTCCTCCCATGAATCGTGAATATTCTCAATGGCATTTAGAATGGTGAATCCTTTCCAGAAGGTTTGCAATTTACTTTATCCAGATCCATGAGAGGAATAACTATCTATAGCAATTTTAGCTCTAGGAAATGAATGTCTTAGATAATAAGACCTGAAAGTCAAAATTACTGCTTAATCCACAGAGTGCAAAATAGATATTGTCTTAGCGGGCATAAAACCATTAATCTCCTTATACATCTCCAGCAGAGCTCTTGGGTGACAATGTGTATTGTAAATGAATAGTAATATTTTCAAAGAGGTCTCTTTTTCTATGCAGTAAGTCTCAACAGTGAGCTTAAAATATTCAATAAACCATGCTGTAAACAGATGTGCTGTCATCTATGCATTGTTGTTCATTTATAGAGCACAGACAGAGTAGATTTATAATAATTCTTAAGGCCCCTAGGACTTTTGGAATAGTCAATGAGCATTGGTTTTAACTTCAACACACCAGCTCTATTAGTTCCTAACAAGAAAGTCAGACTATCCTCTGAAGCTTTAAGCCAGGCATTGACTTCTCTCTAGTTATGAAAGTCCTAGATGGCATCTTCCTTCAGTAGAAGATTGATTTTTCTACATTGAAAATCTGTTTAGTGTAGCCACCTTCATCAATGATCTTAGCTAGATATTCTGGATAACTTGCTGTAGCTTCTTCAAAATTTGATGTTTCACCTTACGCTTTTATGTTATAGAGATGGCTTCTTTTCTTAAATCTCATGGATCAACATTTTCTTTCTTTTTTTTTTTATTTTTTCTTTGAGACAGAGTCTTTCTCTTTCACCCAGACTGGAGTGCAGTGGCATGATCTCAGCTCACTGCAACCTCCGCCTCCTGGGTTCAAGCAATCCTCCTGCCTCAGCCTCCTGAGTAGCTGGGATTATAGTCCTGCACCACCACACCTGGCTAACTTTTGTATTTTTAGCAGAGATAGGGTTTCACCATGTTGGCCAGGCTGGTCTTGAACTCTTGACCTCAAGTGATCTGCCCACCTTGGCTGGGATTACAGGCATGAGTCACCATGCCCGGTGAACATTTTCTAGTTTCAATTTTTTTTTTTTTTTTTCTGCAGCTCCTTCACCTCTCTCAGTCTCCAAGGAATTAAGGATAGTTAAAATCTCACTCTGGATTAGGATTTGGTTTAAGTGAGTGTTGTTGCTGGTTTAATCTTCTATCCACGCCACTCCAACTTTCTCCATATCAGTAGGTCTATTTTGCTTTCTTATTATTCATGTGTTCACTATAGTAGCACTTTTAATTTCAATAAATTTTCCTTTGTATTTACAACTTGGTGAACCATTTGGTGCCAGAGGCCTAACTTTTGGCCTGTCTCAGCTTTTGACATGCCTCCTTCACTAAGCTTAATCGTTTCTATCTTCTGATTTGAAGTGAGAGAGATAAGACTCTTTTCATTTGAACACTGAGAGGCCATTTTAGGCTTATCAATTGGCCTAATTTCTATATTGTTGTGTCTCAGGGAATAGAGAAGCCTGAGAGAGAGAAAGAGAAGGGAGAATGGCCAGTTGGTGGAGCACTCAGAACATACACAACATTTATCGGTCAAGTTTGACATCTTGTATGGGTACAGTCCATGGTGCCCCAAAACAATTACAATAGCAGCATCAAAAGTCACTAATCTCAGCTTACTTTAACAAACATAATCATCATTAAAAAGCTTGAAGTATTGAGAGAATTACCAAAATGTGATGCAGGACACAAAGTGAGCACATGCTGTTGGGAAAATGGTGTCAATAGACTTGCTCCATGCGGGATTGCCACAAACCTTCAACTTGTAGAAACTGCAATATCCATGAAATGCAATAAAGCAAAGTGCAGTAAAATGAGATATGTCTGTATACTATAAAAGTTACGTACAAATAGGTTCTAAAAAGGTTAACCTAAAAAAAAAGTTAGAAAGGCTTGTGGTAACTTGCAAGAAGTAATTTTCAACAATTAAAATTTTATCTAGGGGTATAGATGAGGTCCTATACTAATAACTTGGTTTTAGAATATCTCCATCCCCAAGGCAAGTGCTCATTATTTATTCAACCTTGTCAGAAGCTCTATAAATACATATTGCTCTTCTAATAGGATAATAATTAAAAGATAGACTAATGAAGGTAAAAATAACTGTAAGAATCTCAGAGTGTGGGCTCCAGCCAGTTCAGAAGGAAATGCCTAACACTTGGGGTGCTCTTTATGAAACACCATGAAAGGCTTAGCTGTGTAATGGCCTCATACAAATGTGGGATAATTTTACTAGCAAAAAATAAGTCAATGTTGCATGCCAAAATATGACGTCACAACCAATGCCATGTGTTTTCATTAAACAATAAGCTGGTTTTAATTATGTCAGAATTTTTTATTATTTGTATAATTCATTTTGTCATCTGCTAATATACAGTAGCAGAAAAATAACAGCAGTCACAAAAAGTTAAAGAAAAAAAAAGATTGCAGGAAACTTGAAGTTCAGATAACTGTCAGGTTAATTAAAAACCACCAAGATTTTATTTTATCAAGAGAGAACCTGGACCAATTCATCAAACTTTGGTGTTCCTTAAGAGTGTAGTTTGAGAACTGTGAACCTAATATATTTGCCACACTTTACAAATGAAGCAAACAAGTCCCAGAGAGGTCAACAATTCACTCAATGACGCACTGTTATTAGAAAAACTAGAGCCCAGATCTCCAGCTGCCAGGCCAGCTTACTTGCTTTCTTTTTTCTTTTTATCTCAGGACTTGTTCCATAGGAAACTGTGTAACTGTTTTTCTCCATTTTATACTCATTGCTGGCTCAGAGGTTGTATATTGACTGAATTTCACTAAGTTCCTATATGTCTGTACTGGTTTGCATACCCCTTACTATTAGTACATGAGTGTATACATTTCTTCTCATCGTCACAACAGTCAAAGTGACAGAGCTATTAATGGCCTTCTCTAAAGTACTCCTGCCATCCTTTGTCTTTGTTAATTTTTGTTATATTGACAGTGAGCTCAGCTCTAGGAGCAAATTAGTCTAAGCCAATTTCTCTTTGCTAGATACACAATTTTCCAGCATCCTTGCAGCTAAGTGTTGGTCACGTGACATGCTTCCGATCAATGAGATGCAAGAAGAACTTGTCCAGGAAATACTTTATTTTCCAGCAGAAAGTGATGGGCATGAAAGTTGACCCTCTTTGAACAGCCCCATCCCATTCTTTCTCTGAATGGTGCCATAGGATATGATGCCTAGAACATAAACAACCATCTTATCCCCCACAAAGCAACCACTTAAAGATGAAAAGCCAAACAAATAAGAAAGCTAAAGAAAAAAAGAAGGCCTTAATGGCATTGCTAAATTTCTGCATGAATCTAGAGCAACCCCACCTCTACACTCATCATTGAGTGAAATATTTATGTCTTGGTTGCTTGGACCAATATTAGACAGGTATTCGGTTCCTTATAATGTAACCAACAGCCTTAACTAATATGCTTGCAATTACATGATTTTCCAGTTAGCCATTCCAATGAATTTAAAGTGGTATCCCACTTTTTGTATTCATCTGAATTTCTCTGATAATAAGTAACATTAAATATCTCTATCATGCCATTATTAACTATTCAAGTTTCATCTCCTGTGAATTTACAACCACTGTCTCTTTTTTAATCAATGTATTTATTTTATGTTCTAGATATTAATTTTGTTACCCGTTCTTTAGTTCTGTGTATGTATCTTTGTTAAATAAATAAAATAATTCTGATATTGTTAGATTTATTTTTTCTTATGATTTGTGCTCTTTTGTCATGTTTAAAATGTTTTTTCCCATCCTCTGCCCACAAAGATATTCTCTTCTATTTTGTTTATAGCTTCACCTTTCACATTTAGGTACTTAATCAGGAAGGTTAAGGGGGTTGACTTTTGCTTATGATCTCAGGCAGAAATTACACTTTATTTTTACCCATACAATTAATCAGTTTGTCCAGTGCCATCTATGAGACAGGCGATCTCTCTCCCTTTAATTAGTAGTGTCATCATGATCTGAGACAATGTTACCATTTGGACATATGTCTATTCTATTCTCAACAGTCTACATAGTATGTCTTCATATTTGCTAGCATGTGTCTCCCTCTTTAATCTTAACTAATCATAAACATGCAATTTACTTTACTAATTTTGAATCTGCTTGTCAATTTTCTCAAAAATTTCTACTGCGATGCTGATTAGACTGGCATTACATTTGCAGATTAATTTGAAAAACTTATTTTTACATTTTTAATTTACATCATCTATAAATGTAGCTGAATTCTTCATTTACTTACTTTTTAAATTTATTTTTTTCTTGTTTTTATTTATTTTCTTTAGCATTTGGGTATTTTCTATTTATTTATTTTCTTTAGTATTTGTTTTTTAATTCCTTTAAAAATAATTTTAGTTTTTCTGTGGTTTCCATTTATTATTTTATTAGGTTATTTCTCGTATACTTTATAGTTTTCATTCTTTCACAAATGTTTTTAGTTTTCTATACTTTTTTTGCTTTCTATTCTTGGTTTAGAGCAGCAGGCTTAATTTTGTATAAATCTAATAGCTTTTTCTGTATTCTTTTATTAGTTCTAATTGTTGACTGTACATTTAAATCAATCTCTTATGAAGGTAATTTTCATCTGTAAATACAAACCATTTTTTGTTATCATTTCAAATGTTTATAACTATTGTTTCTTTTTCTTTTTTTAATCTTTGGCCCGTACCTTCGGTATTAGGTTCAATAATAACTATCATAGCTGACAACATTCTTGTGCATTGAGATTTTACCCTACTCAAAATAAGTTTGGCAGAAAAGAGCTAGAAGTAAAAGAACTTTCACACACACACACAAAAACAATGCAAGATAATAACTTAACCTGCCACTGTTTTTATTGGTGCTGACAGAAGACGCAACAGTCCTGGTTCAGAGACAAAGCAATTTATTATTCATAATAATAGCAGTAGCTGGAGTATTAGTGTAATTACACTAGTTCCCCAAACCGCAAATCTCAGACAGTGTCATAAGTGACAGGTGGAGGCTTCACATACAATGGGATGCTCCAAATGAGAGGAATCCTATGTCTAGTGAAGCTGCCACTTTTTTAGCAAGCAGTGGGGAAGACTATACTTTGTCTGCAGGGAGATCAGGTGCATTGCAGAACTATGTGATTTACGTCTGCAAGGCATTATTTCATTTTTCAAAATTTCCAGCTGCATAAACAAGACTGAAAAATAGCCCAGGTGAATAAACAAGGCTTTGCAATTTTGACATACTCAGCAAGATGCTTAATAGAGCCCATGGCTTCACAACACTATGCTATTGCTGGTCTTACATGGAATTATATAAAATTAAACTATCTGCTAAGTATGATGTTAACCTAAGCTTTTTGTCATATAGACTCTATAATTTAGGATGTTTCTTTGTATTTCTTTTTAAGAGATTTATCATAAGGAGATGCTGAATTTTTTAAGCACATTTGCTCTATTCATTGAAATAAGCATGTGATTTTATTAGGCCATAAACAGGAAAATTTTCGGTATCTAGTGAAGATTCAACAATTCTCATAGTTGCAGGATAAATAGTGCTTTATGCCAATATGTCTTTTCACACACTTCTAGATTTACTTAGCTAATATTTAACTTAAGATTTTGTATCTATATGTGAAGTGAAGTGAGCTTATAATTTTTTTTATAAACTATGATTCTCTCTAACAACTAAGGTTGTACTAACCAGTCCTAAAAATGAGTTATCCAGCTTTCTCATTTTTTTTTCTATTTTGTAGAACAACCTGTCTTTTTCTTTAAAATTTGGTACAGCACACCTATAAAACTATATGGACGTGAGTATGGGGGGTGTAGTTTTGATTTGTGGAAATTTTTTTTAATTTGTTTGTTTTAAGTTTTGCTGCTGAGGAGCTCTGATTACTATTTCAATTTTCTTTTTAATGGCTATTAGTAAATTCATTTTTCATCTTTTTCCCTATAAAATTGCATCCCCTTTATTTAAATTTAGAATTTATTAATATAGAGTTGAGTGTGTTCTTTAAATACCTCACACTTTTTTCCTCTTTTCCAGTACATAAATTTAGGTGTTGTTATTTTCACTCTCAATTCCACTGAGTTTTGCTCTTATTTTCATTTCCTATTTCCTGTTTCTTTAGGTTTACTCTGTTGCTCTTTTTCTAGTGACATGTGTTAAATGCTTTGTTCTACTTTAATTATTCTTGGTTGCAAATGTAAACTATAATTTTGTCTCTAAGTACTGTTGTACTTAGCTTCTTGACAGAAAGCTAAAATGCTAATTACTTTTTAATTGTTTTTTCTCTTTCTTCCTATTATTTACAAGTGTTGATATTTTTTAATTTTATTAAGTTATAACCGAAAAACATAATCTATGAGATGCTGGCTTATTCATATTGAAACCTTTTTGTAGCCAAAAACATGGTTAATTCAACTTTGGGTCAAAAATGTACATATATTCTAAGTTGGGTATAAAGTTATTTGTATTAATAAGAATACTAGTACAGATATATATGTATACATTTGATCATATTAATAAAATCTTTTTGTCGGCTTGATCTTTCAGATTTTGATAGTTATATTTTTAACTTTCACTTAAAGTTTTTCATTTATCTATATCTTTTCACATTACTGTTCTTATTTATTTTTATGTTATTTATATATTTGATATATGCCATATCAAAAAATATATTGTTAGATGCATTCAGATTCATATTTAACCTATTTAATCTACAGTCTATTACCATAATAGAAGAGTCTAACACATATCCATTCGAAGATGGGAAATATATTGGGGAAATATTATCTTCCCATAGTTTTAAAGACCTAATATGTAGCTTTTAATATCATTTTAAAAAATAACTTCAACTTTTATTTTAGACTCGGGTACATGTGCAGGTTTATTACAGGGTATATTGCATGACGTTGAGGTTTGGAGTATGATCGATCTCCTCACCCAGTTTTTGAGCATTGTACCTCTCAGTTAGTTTTTCAACCCTTGACCTCTCTTTCTCCCCACTCTAGTAGTCTCCAGTATCTATTGATGCCATCTTTATGTCCATGGGTACCTAACGTTTAGCTGTTCCTTATAAGTGTGAACATGCGTCAAGATGTTTTTTTTAATGTCATTTGTAGTTTCCTGGGCTTTTTAAAAATAATCAATAACCTGGTGGCATTATCTTCCAAGCTAATCAATACATATATGAAACCTGACATTGTAAGATGGATTCTGAAAGTAATTTAAGAGTTAAGACCAATTCCATAACTCTCACGAGGATTTTTAAATAATCCACAACACTCTACTGTAACACCTTACATTCACTCCAGGGACTACATCCTCCTCCTCTGCAGTTATCACTATAAAAAATCTTTCAAGTGCTCTTATCAAGGGTTCTATATGGTTGGTCTGATGGCTTTGAACAATAGTGGCAATTTGTAATATAGTAGCTTCTCTCTCTTATACTCAGAAAAATCAAAGCATACAAAAACGATTTCTCCTGATGCAGTTTATGATCAAATGAAAGAAAAAGGAGTTTGGTCCAATCTAGGAAGACTACTCTTTATCTCACAAACCTTTAGTAGAAAAATGTTTCTGAGGTCTATTTCCATGGGTTTTTGTTGTATAAAGACACTTTAGAAAATAGACAATTTTGTCCATTTTAACATTTCATGGCATGTTGAAGACTTTAAAAAAACAAATGTTCTTTCTTTAATCAGCCTGTGAATTAACTAGGCGTGAGAAATTTAAAGTCTATTGTAATCAGACATTTGATTTCTATGCCTTCAGAGTGTATGCCTTTCATTCTCCTACACAGAATATTTCAAATAACCTATAAGATATGAAAATCATAAACAGAAAATATTATTTTATAAAATAAGATGAATTTTTATTATAAAAAGACATAATAAGCATACTGAATACCTGAGATTTCAGTCATCTTATAGAACTGAATTACTATTATTTTCCATGAATCTGTTCTCACTAGCATTTTGAAGACCTACAAATCATAACCATGCAACTTCATTTTAATAGATAAGATCAATCAGTCAATAGAACATTATTTACTGATCCTTATTATTCCCTTTTAAACAATTGAGTGGCTACTATATGCCAGGTAATAAAAAGCTACATGATGTCTCCCTGTCCACAGAAAGCTCACACTCTGGTAGAGGTACAAGGTAGAGTTTTTAATGGTATTAATACTTTCATAAGTATAGCAGGGTGATTCACTAATAACAGGCAATGTTTTCTTTTCAAATCTAGTAATTTCCTTTCACCTGGTGACCCCTTTTCCACCCCTATATTGCCACATGGGAGCGACTAGGGTTCTACTTGTGCACAGCCTTAGAGAAAGGAGATGACGAGGAAAAGGTTTAAAATCAAAAAGTCTTGCTCAAGGTGCACCAAAAGCCAAATTCATCATAAATAATGAACTTGGAAACAATTCATGATGATATGAGTCAGGTTTTTTTAGACTGTTTTTTATCTTAGATTTGGTAAAAATTTCCATGCCTAGAAAAGAAAAATAAATATTCTAAAGAAAGCAAAATTTTTAGAGAAGGAGCTATGAATGCCCTCCAACCTCCCACAAAGAGTTAGCCTGTATGAACAGAAAGTTGTGGGAGGTGATATGACCACCACCTAAGTACAGAGAATCTTAAAGGGTGAAGGTAGCACTGCCTTAGAAATTCTCCAAGTCACTATGGCCAGAAAATTTGAGTAGCAACAAAGACATGGCATGAAATGTCAGGTGTAGAAAGAGCCCGAGGCAGCTTTCTCATTGTCTCCTGCTGCACAAAATCACTTAGGAGAGCAGCCAAAGTTTTCTGTTCCCTCTAAAAGGGAACAAAAGTTGAGAGTAAGTGAGTTTGTGTCAACAGACCTGACAGTATCTTGGGGGACTGACAAGCAGATGCCACAGAGGAATGCAGCATAAACCAGAGACTGAAATTAAACGGAGCTGTAGATACTCAGGGGATATCCTTAAGGACAGATGCAACAACTGAGGACCAGATTTTGCAGCTTCTGCTACTTAGCCCCTTCCTAACCCTCCCATGCTAAATATCTAGAAACTTAGATGTCACACTGGGGCAAAAAAGTAAAGGAGGGAGGGAATCCATAAATGAACGCATTTGCACCTGAAGTAACTGAAGACAGAATATGCTAATCTGTCTTTCTTAGGGGTAAAACTGGGGTAGGGGACTTATAACAGAAAAGTTGTGTTACAGAAATAGCAGTTTTCTGCTCCCCTAAAATTTGTGAGTAATTAAAGAGTTAAATAAAAAGAATTTTTCAAAGTATTGAAGCTAGTGTCTCCTGCCAAAACCTGTGAAGGGGCTGAAATTTTAATTTTCTTCCAAGTTAGCTTGCTGCAGTTACGTAGATGCTGGTAAAAGACACAAGACTCTTAAGTCAGTGATGGGAGGCCATGTGTTACCCACAGGAATAACACTGGCCAGAGAATTAACATTTTAATGACAGTTCCCTGAGCCCCAGTTCCCACAGGACAACAATAATAGGGCCAAAAGACACCAGCAGTGGGTTGCATTACAGAAGAGCAACCTGAAATTTAGGAAACTCGAACCTTTCATAATGAGCAGTAAATATGCCTGCACTTTGCTCTGGAAGGAGACACTATCTCTATTTTTCAAGCCTATTTACTATCAATCATCCTGAAAAGACCGTCAGAACAAAGGAAAATCAGTGCTTCACTCATAGGCAATGCAGAAATTTTGGAGACCCATAGGGATTTGTCTCCCTATACCATACCTAAGAAGTGCAAAGTAAGTCTTGACTATGACTAATTATTATTAGAAATTAGAAAGCAGTTAATACGATATGACCTACTATACCAATACTTCCTAACATATACTATGCTATTGGACAAAAATGTTTTCACCAAGTATTTGATTCAATTAAAATATCAAATTTAAAACTGCTTTATGTGTATGATTATTTTAAACTACTAAAATTGGCTAAAGTTTTTTTAATCTATAAGTCAGATTCTCTCATAGGAATTGAAAATATTTATCTGTCTTAGATCCTTCTTTGAACAGAGGAAAAAGGGAATTTTAGAATGTTTCTCATCACTTTCATGAAAGATAGTGCTCTATTTAAAACTATATAGTAATTATTTTAGAATAATAGTACCTCATAAGTTTATTACAATATAAATTTATTTATCTATATACCCCATCTTTGCTGAACTTGTTGGCAGGATTCTTCTCAGTTTAACAGTTAAAGAACACTACAAGCCATAGTGATATAAACACATTCATACAGTGTTCTGATATGTCAGAAATGACTTTCTTTCTTTCTTTTTTTTTTTATACATTAAGCTCTGTGGTACATGTGCACAATGTGCACGTTTGTTACATAGGTATACATGTCATGTTGGTTTGTTGCACGAATCAACTCGTCATTTACATTAGGTATTTCTCCTAATGCTACACCTCCCCTAGCCCCCCACCCACCCTACAGGCCCCGGTGTGTGATGTCCCTGTGTCCACGTGATGTCCCTGTGTCCCTGTCTCCCTGTATCCATGTGTTCTCATTGTTCAACTCCCACTTATGAGTGAGAACATGCAGTGTTTGGTTTTCTGTCCTTGTGTTAGTTTGCTGAGGATGATGGTTTCCTGCTTCATCAATGTCCCTGCAAAGGACATGAGCTCATTCTTTTTTATGGCTACATAGTATTCCATGGTGTATATGTGCCACATATTCTTTATCCAGTCTATTATTGATGGACATTTGGGTTTGTTCCAAGACTTTGCTATTGTGAATAGTGCCACAATAAACATATGTATGCATGTGTCTTTATAGTAGCATGATTTATAATCCTTTGGGTATACAGCCAATAATGGGATTGCTGGGTCAAATGGTATTTCTATTTATAGATCGTTGAGGAATCACCACACTGTCTTCCACAACGGTTGAACTAATTAACACTCCCACCAACAGTGTAAAAGCATTTCTATTTCTCCACATCCTCACTAGCATCTGTTGTTTCCTGACTTTTTAATGATTGTCATTCTAACTGGCATGACATGGTATCTCATTGTGGTTTTGATTTGCATTTCTCTAATGACCAGTGATGATAAGCATTTTTTCAAATGTCTGTTGGCTGCATAAATGTCTTCTTTTGGGAAGTGCCTGTTCATATCCTTTTCCCATTTTTTGATGGGGTTGTTTGTTTTTTCTTGTGAATATGTTTAAGTTCCTTGTAAATTCTGGATGTTAGTCCTTTGTCAGATGGATAGATTTGTTCTATCCAAACCAATAAGATTTGTTCTATTGAAACCAATGAGAACAAAGGCACAACTTACCAGAATCTCTGGGACACATTTAAACCAGTGTGTAGAGGGAAATTTATGGCACTAAATTCCACAAGAGAAAGCAGGAAAGATCTAAAATCGACACCCTAATGTCACAATTAAAAGAACTAGAGAAGCAAGAGCAAACAAATTCAAAAGCTGGCAGAAGACAAGAAAGAACTAACATCAGAGAAGAACTGAAGGAGATAGAGACACAAAAACACCTACAAAAAAATCAATTAATCCAGGAGCTGGTTTTTTGAAAAGATCAACAAAATAGATAGACTGCTATCAAGACTAATAAAGAAGAAAAGAGAGAAAAGAGAAGAATCAAATAGACAAAATAAAAAATGATAAAGGGGACATCACCACCAATCCCACAGAAATACAAACTACAATCAGAGAATACTATAAATACCTCTATGCAAATAAATTAGAAAATCTAGAAGAAATTGATAAATTCCTGGACACACACACCCTCCCAAGACTAAACCAGGAAGAAGCTGAATCTCTGAATAGACCAATAAAAGGTTCTGAAATTGAGGCAATAATTAATACTCTACCAACCAAAGAAAGTCTAGGACTAGATGGAGTCACAGCTGAATTCTACCAGAGGTACAAAGAGGAGCTGGTACCATTCCTTCTGAAACTATTCCAATCAATAGAAAAAGAGGGAATCCTCCCTAACTCATTTTATGAGGCCAGCATCATCCTGATACCAAAGCCTGGCAGAGACACAATAAAAAAAGAGAATTTTAGACGAATATCCCTGATGAACATCGATGTGAGAATCCTCAATAAAATGCTGGCAAACCAAATCCAGCAGCACATCAAAAAGCTTATCCACCACGATCAAGTCGGCTTCATCCCTGGGATGCAAGGCTGGTTCAACATACACAAATCAATAAATGTAATCCATCACATAAACAGAACCAATGACAAAAACCACATGATTATCTCAATAGATACAGAAAGGGGCTTCGACAAAATTCAAGAGCCTTTTATGCTAAAAACTCTCAATAAACTATGTATTGATGGAATGTACCTCAAACTAATAAGAGCTATTTATGACAAACCCACAGCCAATATCATACTTTCTTTCTTTTTTAAAGGCATTTAGTTACAACTTTAGTACAATCTCTTTAATTATTTTTACCTAGTCACACCAGTTTCTGCCACCAGGGTCAAGGGTAAAGAGTTCGGAGGTCACTGTAATTAATATGGTGGTGTCCGTTTTGACCAGAACTGAATTCTGGCATCAAGTTCCTCAGTAAGTCCAGAAAATAGATGAAGAAAACTGAAAAAGGAAGGGTAGCATAATATTTATATTATTTAAAAATCAAAATTAGACTTCTACACTTTTGACAATTCCTAATACTCTGTCCCAAATTCTTTCAGCTAGATTTCAGCCACCTGATGGTATAATGTATTTGGTCTTTGATTAGACAGTTTATCTAATGAAATAATGCTTATGAAGTGGACATTACTAACATTATCTCTCAGGTTAGTTTAAATTATACCTTTAATTAGACATAGTATTAAAAATTATTCTAAGAAAACTGCTTATCTAATTTTAGAAAAAAAATGTAGCTTGGATGAAAGAGTAAGGCATTTTAAAAAAAGACAAATTCCATAGCAGTAAAAATTCTATTTGTCCAGGATGATTAAAGGGTAAGTGGCTAATTAAATATTGTGTCTTTAGTCAACAATTAACACATATAACATAGGCAATGCGCAAGAGTTAACATTTTTCCAAGATTTAAAAAAGACAACCCAATAATTACAATAATTTTTCCCAGTTATCATTCCTCAGAAGACAATTCTAGATTCCAGGGTTATCCAGAGTTATAATTTTTGGCAAAAAAAAATTAGAGGGTTATAAATATGAAGAGTATAGGAGATTTAGATGAACTAAACGTGTGATATACTCTGGAGGCATTTTAAAAAATAATCCTAATGTTTTCTATTTTAGTTTTAATTTTAATATTGTTCTTACTACCAAAATAAAATTTTAGATGTATAGAGAATTTTATTTTTCCTTCACTGGTTTATTTATTTATGATGATTCATTTGCATAAATAAATGACTTTACATTCAGAAATTTAAAAAGTTTTTTAAATTCCACAAGAAAATATTTGTCTAAACACATGTCAATAACACTATTTTTATTAAGTCTTCTGGCTAAAGATACTGGCAGAAATTAGAGCCATTGCATTTTAAGGAAAAAAAAACCAGAAATATTTATGACTCAACTATAATCCATTAGTAAAAAATAAAAAACAAGAACTAGCATTTTATTTCCAAATTGGAGACATATTAAGAGAGAGCATTTCCCAAATTGTAAGATATATTAAGAGGTGCAGATGGTATGTTTTTAAATTTTTTATTTTATTACCATAAACATGAAACAAATAGTGCACATTGTTCTGAACTGAATTGTGTTTCCCCAAAACTTATATGTTGAACTCCTAATCTCCAATGTGACTGTATGTAGAGACACAGCTTGTAAAAAGGTAATTAAGGTTAAATGAGGTCCTAAGGGTGAGGTCCTAGTCCAGGGGCGTCCAATCTTTTGGCTTCCCTAGGCCACAGAGGAAGAACTGTCTTGGGCCACACATAAAATACACCAACAGCAACGACAGCTAATGAGCTAAAAACAAACAAACAAAAAGATTGCAAAAAAATCTCATAATGGTTTAAGATAGTTTATGAATTTGTGTTGGGACACATTCGAAGCCATCCTGGGCCGCATGCACACATGCGGCTTGCAGGCCGTGGGTTGGACAAGCTTGTCCAAATCCAATATGACTGGTGTACTTAAAAAAAGAAGAAGAGACACTACAGATTTGCACACACAGAGGAAAGGCCATGTGAGGGACCCGGCAGGCAAGCAGCCACCTGCAAGTCAAGAAGAGAGGCCTCAGGAGAAAGCAAACCTGCTGACACCTTGATCATGGACTTACAGTCTCCAGAACAGTGAGAAAATACATTTCTATCTTTTAAGCTATATGGCCTGTGCTATTTTGTTATGGCACCCTAGTAAACTGAAACACAAAATTGCAAATGTTTTTGTTATTACATGATAATCTGAGTTTAAGAAATGCTGTGAGCCCGGGAGGCAGAGCTTGCAGTGATCCCAGACCGCGCCACTGCACTCCAGCCTGGGTGACAGAGCGAGACTCAGTCTCAAAAAAAAAAAAAAAAAAAGAATATCTGGAAGTTGTCCTAGGAACAACTTGTCTCTTTTAATCATTTTGTGCTCTTTTAATAATTTTTTAAATAAGAGTATATCTTTTCTAATGTGTTAACTTTTGTTCTGACATAATGTTTAAGTATATATCTGAATCAAATTTTTACCATTTCTGCTGCAACTGATTTATCTGTCCTGTAGTTTTTATAATCTGCTTTAATCCAATGAACATGTCTCCTTTTAGTGTTTTCTCAATATAGTATGCTTTTTAAGGTGCTCCTTGGTAAAGACTGTTTAGGAAATGATGAGGTAGTATAACTAAAATGAAACTGTATTCTTAGCAAAATCCAAGCCCTGTAATGCTATATGTACAAACAATTGACAAATAAGGATAGTTAAAAATGTCATTTTCATTCCTTCCCACTGCTTCCCAATCAGCCCTGAATATATACTTGCTATGCAATGTCTTCAAAAAACAGTGTTGATGTAAATGCATGTTAAACTGCTTTCCCCCTGAAATTTCCCCACATAAAAATTATTTTAACTAAATGTAATTTAATTCACCCCAATTGCTTTCAACAAAGTATTTTATAATATTCATCTAGAATATTTCAGAATGTAGGTTGACTATGATTTCACCCATCCATTGTTTTAACCACAGATGACCTAATGAACAGCAATTCATTTCAATGGTCTGAAAGTTTCCAAAACCTTTTTTTTTTCTGTTAACCCACAGCAAGTTAATTTTAATTATATCATACCCATACACGCACACACACACACACATGCACACACACTACACAAACACACATACACAGTGGATATCAATATCTGCACGTCTATATTCCTCTTAGCAAGTACAATCCTCAACCACTAGATCAACGTATAACTTTTCCGTATCAGGCCAATCCTGTCTCAATATCCCTTATCAAAGGAATTTTTTAAACATTACCTCAATCATAAATGATTCAGAATTTCTCTCCTTAGCACAACTTTTCTTCTTACAACTTTAGCTAGTAACATTTTGTTCCTCACCAATCCACGTGCATGTGTGTGTGTGTGTGTGTGTGTCTCAATAAAGTGGAAAGCAATACGTTTCCAAGAGAATTAAAAATGTATCCAAACCATAAAAACTCTAGAAGAAAACCTAGGCAACACCATTCAGGACAGAGGCATGGGTAAAGACTTCATAACTAAAACATCAAAAGCAATTGCAACAAAAGCCAAAATTGACAAATGGGATATAATTAAACTAAAGAGCTTCTGCACAGCAAAAGAAACTATCATCAGAGTGAACAAGCAACCTACAGAATGGGAGAAAATTTTTGCAATCTATCCATCTGACAAAGGGCTAATATCCAGAATCTACAAGGAACTTAAACAAATGTACAAGAAAAAAACAAACAACCTCATCAAAAAATGGGTGAAGGATATGAACAGACACTTCCCAAAAGAAGACATTTATGTGGCCAACAGACATATGAAAAAATGCTGATTATCACTGGTCATTACAGAAATGCAAATCAAACCACAGTGAGATACCATCTCACACCAGTTAGAACGGTGATCATTAAAAAGTCAGGAAACAACAGATGCTGGTGAGGATGCAGAGAAATAGAAATGCTTTTACACCGTTGGTGGGAGTTTAAATTAGTTCAACCATTGTGGAAGACAGTGTGGTGATTCCTCAAGGGTCTAGAAATAGAAATACCATTTGACCCAGCAATCCCATTACTGGGTATATAAACAAAGAATTATAAATCATTTTGCTATAAAGAGACATGCACATAAATGTTTATTGCAGCACTATTTACAATAGCAAAGACTTGGAACCAACCCAAATGCCCATCAATGATAGACCAGACAAAGAAAAAGTGGCACATATACACCATGGAATACTATGCAGCCATAAAAAAGAATGAGTTCATGTCCTTTGCAGGGACATGGATGAAGCTGGGAACCATTGTCCTCAGCAAACTAACACAGGAACAGAAAACCAAACACTGCATGTTCTCACTCACAAGTGGAAGTTGAAAAATGAGAACACATTGACACAGGGAGGGGAACATCACACACCTGGGCCTATCAGGGATAGGAGGGAAAGGGGAGGGAGAGCACTAGGACAAACACCTAATGCATGCGGGGCTTAAAACCTAGATGATGGGTTGATAGGTGCAGCAAACCAACATGGCACATGTATAACTATGTAACAACACACTTGCACACTCTACATATGTATCCCAGAACTTAAAATAAAATAAACAAATAAACAAATAAATAAATATATTCAGATGGTGGCTTCCAATTGCATTCTAAATTTTTTGATATGTTTATATAAACTAAAGAAACTGGAGTCACTTAAAAATGTTATTTCCCCCCTACTTCAATCAGACAAAAAGAATTCACAACGACCAATGTCCACATGGTTAGTTCTATCCTAATGAAGGGCTTTAGCATCATGGCAAACTTTTCAGATCAACAGCAAAATGTATTTAGTTATAAGTAGATCCAAACTCTACTGATGATGCCAAACATTTTTGTAATATGAACTTCCCTGCATTTCTGCCAGGAAAATAGAAATGTGGTTTGATTCATTATATGAAAATTTGAAAAATGGTGGAATGCTTAGAAAGCATTTCATTAAGTTTTCAGTCAATCCAATAGAAATCTATAACTTGCCTAGTGATAAAAAAGAGTGAAGAAAAAAAATCTCAATTTTTTATTTGAATAAGTAATAATTGAATTCCTAGTATGTTCCACACACATAAATTGTCTAATTCTCACAACATATAAAATAAAACTATTAGGTTCTATTATTATTCCCATGTGGAAAATACTGAGGATTACACAGAGAAGGAAATATTTCAAGACAGAAGCAATGCTGTACCAGTGGAGGACACGGAGAAGCCTTCTACCCCAGAGTATACAATGAAGGACTGCATTGTATAGAGAGAATTTGAAAACAATAATAAAAGCAACTGAAAGTCAGCCTGCTTTATATTATGAATGTGCACTGATAGTGATAAAATATTTCTCCCAGAAATAAAAATTTATTTGAAATTAAAAAAAAATCAAATTCTAAACAATTGCTGTGATTGCAGTTGAGTTTTCAATTAGCTTACTCCTATTATTTACTCTTAAATAAACATTGTATTCTATGCAGTCATTTTAAAGTAGAAAACACTAATCATGTTTGGATGTGCAATAAGCCCAAGCATATCATTACACCATTAACAGAGAATGTATATTACCCATCACCGGTAATCATGCCACAGCAGGTAAGTTGCTGGACTTTCTCTGAAAGCATTCTTGCTCTTTCTCTAGGAAACTAACATCATGGTTATCCTTTTTCCCTCACAGTCTGTATTACCTAAGTATATCAAGTCATTGATTAATTAATTAATAATTAATAAGGTGGTATTATGAATTAGATGGTGATTTTGAGAGCATTTGGTATAACTTTACTACAGAATTTTGGATTTCCTAGGGCATGGTATGCAAATCAGTCTTTGTAGTTTTCTGAAGAATATAGAAACATAAGGAAAACTGGGGAAAATACACCACTTCATCATCACCTGAGTCAATGCACTGTTCCTCCCAAATGCAAGATCTCATGAATCACGGTAGAAGTTGGAAGCTTTGGTTTTGGCCTGAGCAAGTTCTCTGTCAAATATAAAATTATAAAGTGGATGTGTTTTTTTCAACTATGTGTTGACTTTTCAAAGATTCTAATAATCTTCCCCTCAACATATTGGTCATGCCCAAGTATTGCATAGATGGGAGGTCTAGAAGGAGTCAACTGGTCTAAGGTTTATGATAATGGTCACAAATGGCAGGGCATCCCCATCAGCCTTACGAGCTTATCTCCTTGGATTGCACTAGTTGTGCCCAGGGGTGGTGAAAGGAAAGGGTATTGAGGAGCTGAGGTAGGAGGAAATTCTCCCTGCATCCTCCTCTCTCATCATCTCCCAGCACATGTGCCTCCTGAACAATCTCTTATATCTACAGCTTGATAATGCCAAACTAATTGGTCTATGTGAATCCCTTCTATGCTCTTGCTGTGTCACCCAGGCTGGAGTGTAGTGGCGTGATCATGGATCACTGATGCCTTGACCTCCTGGACTCAAGTGATCCTCCCACCTCGGCTTTCTCATGCCAGATTCTTTTTCTTTTCTTTTTCTCTCTCTCTCCCTCTTTTTTTTTTTTTTTTTTTTTTTTGTTAGAGACAGGGTCTCCTTATGTTTCCCAGACTGGTTTCAAACTCCTGAGCTCAAGCCATCCTCCTGCCTCCACCTCCCAAAGTGTTGAGATTACAGGCAGAGCCACCACACCCAGCTACTATCACTATTTACTTACTCCTGAATTATTCCCAAACTATCTCCCAAATCTCTAAAGGACTAGAGAGAAATTAAACCACTTCTGTGGCTTGTACATATCAAGTCATACTAAACCCACCTCTGTCTGCTCTCTTTAACTTTCTAGATATCACTGAAGATGAGCAGCCATATCCCTGAGCAGCCACACACACTTTCCATCTATGGCCTGCACCCAACTTCCTCTTATTTGCTTCAGTTATTATATGCACCTTTTGCATTTCGTCACTTAAAATGTTGCTCCAAATTGGGGATTTTGAGGATGAGTTATACAGTCTCTCTTCTCTGGGAACTTTGCTCCCTCCAATGGGATTCATATGACCGTGGAGGAAGGCTCCCAGCAGTCATGTTTGTTCCCTGGGATAGTACATGCTGGGCAGAACTGTTAGCTCAGGGTGGGCACCTGACCCAATTAGGATAGTCAGAGCCCCTTCTCATAAACTCTGTGAATAGCACGAAGAGATGATCTCAGCTGAAGGAGGTTTCTTAGGCAGAAGACAAGGAAAACTTGTCAGCTATATGGGCACCTTATTTTCTGCATATTGGCCATGATGCTCATAAAACTGGGCCTGAGGAATAGAGGGAGAAGACTGAAGTGACCATGCAGAGAAGAGAGAGAGAAAGAGAAAGAGAGGAAGACACTGAGCCCTTGTGTGGTTCTGGCACAGAAGAAGTGCTCAATAAATATCTGTTAAATGAATGCATGAACAAATGTGAGAATGACTCCAAACAGCTGTTCATACCCTGACTCCAAGATCTTCCTAAGGTCTGTGAGGAATGCATTATATTAAAATAACAATAAGCTTTCCATTTTAGCTAGGTCACTCTTTTCCTTTTATCCAAAAGACTAAAGAAGAAATATAGTTTGTTCCTATACATCCACTAAGGTCAAACTCAGCTAAAGAAATCAATGTGGTAACATTTACAAATCCCTTTCAATTTCAAGTCCATAAAATAGGCAATTTGCTTCTATATGACTTTACGTATTAGCACCAAACATTCTGAAATCTAGCTTGAGAACATTTACCTACAGAGGAATCACACTGGGAAAATTACATACACACACACACACACACACACACACACACACACACAGTATATCCATCTTTATTATTTATGTAACCATTTGCTATCCCTTTCAAAAATAGAATGATATTGGTTAGAGGCAGTGTGGCATGGATCTTCTTCAAACTGAAGGCCTATAAAAAGGCCATAGAATTGTCCTGTTTCTCTGATTAGATGTTTTAGGCATATTATAAATATCATTCCCACCTTCTTGATATCCTATTATATATAGGCCATACTGAGCATCACATGATAGCCTAGGGCAGTAGTTTTCAATTTGGAATCATTTTGTCCCCAAGAGGACACTGGCAACATCTTGAAACATTTTTGCTTGTTGCAACCAGAGCAAGGAGGTGCTACTGGCACCTAGTGGGCAGAGGCCAGAGATGCTGCTAAACATCCTACCACTCATATGCAGGACAGCCCTTCTTAACAAAAATTTGTTTCCAAATGCAATAGTGCTAAAATTCAGAAATGTTGGTCCATGAACCACCCATCCTAAAGTCCTGGAATACAATTAAGCTAGGATAGGCGTACTGTTTGTAACAGGAACAGAGACTGACTGGCTGGTAGGACTTCCACAGAGGGGCTGAGATGACATAACCATTAGCCAAGCACTTCAAAGAAATACAATAAGACTCCAAGGAACAACACAGCTAATAATATGTCCTCTACATAGATAACAGGAAAATCACCTGACAGACAGACAGACAGGCCATCACCAGTGCTTCTTCACAGAGATTCACTGAACCAGTTTCAACAAAGGTTTAAAGCTTCCTGAATCTTTCTCTCTACACAAAAAGCCACCACCACCACCAAAGAAAAAAGACTACTGTCAGACACTTCTCTAACTTTGCTCTCACTCAAACACTAACAGAATATAATGCCCATTCGCAGTGGCATCTTCAAGCACAAAAGATGAATATAAGAGTGTCCGGGTATATTCCAGCTAATAATCAAGCAGAAAACAATGTCCAGCAGAGGGGAATTGTAGATGCAAGCATAATTCATACGCTCCTAAAGTATAAGCTTCAGAAAAATCCTGGATCTAATTACTAATATCATTGAATGAAAATATTGTTAGAGTCTGCAGTATCTGTTTTGAATGAATTCCGTGTTGTTTAAAATCCAAGCACATTATTTAAAACTTTAGCATACCAACTTATGTTAACGACTGCATGTAACTTTAATTCAACCTGACACACAGTTGGAAATAAAAGATAATTTAACGGCATTCCAATCAATAAACATTAATTATTTTTTCTTAGTTCTAGGCTGATTTTTTACTGAATTAATATAAACCCACCTACAAACGCATCTCACACAATGTCATCATATCATAAATCCATTTTATTAACCTGATAAATGTTTATCATCACAATTGCACCACAACACTAAAATAAACCAGGCCTTTCTTCATATGCTCTGCATCAGCAATTTTCAAACCATAGGTCACAGAGCAATTGTTATGTATCTGCTAATCTATATTTGTGTGCAAAGCCCAGCCTTTGGAATGATGTCTCTCTTATGCTGATTTTTCTCCAAGTGTAGTTGCTGTTGTAATTAACAAAATAAACATTTTATTTAAAATTGTTGAATTAATACTAACATATTCTCCATCGATAGTTGGTCAGATCAATATTATTATCCACTGAGCAGACCCTTTTTTGTTATTTTACAAATGAGTTCTTATCTTCAGAATGCTAAGAACCAGTATCCTGTGTGCTAGAAGAACTGAATTTCTGCTTATGTTCCTTGCATTTATGTAAAAAACAAGTCATCTAACCATGGGATATTCCTTCTGATTCCACATTTGCTCACTGTGGCATTCATAGCACAGCTGTCCAAATCCACCTTGGAATTCATATTTTCCTCCAAGATCAAAGTTTAGTGTACTTAGCTGTGGGCTTTGTTGATCCATTCCTCTTGAACTTCGTTTGGGCCCATAATTACATGCCCAATATAGAGAAAAATGTCAAGAAAGAAACAGATTTCAATTTCAAGCTTCAGAGGAGTTCTAATAATAAAAATGTGGTGAAAATGATGAAAACTACCTTGACTGATGTACTCTTGTTTTTAGGGACAATGTACTATATGGTGGTTGCAAGAAAGGATACGTGTCAATTCTGAGATTAGGCCTTTGCCAGGGGAAGTTGCCATTTTTCAAAAGGAAAAGCTCTTTTTGATGTAGGAAAAACGTCCAGCCATGCTACTTGCTATGCAAAAACAGTGGGATTGCCTTCTGCATGCCAGAAGCAGGGCAAAGGTACAACCCACCCACTGCCGGGGCCCATTAGCATCTTTTGTCATAATACATGGCAAATGGACCAGTAAGTACCCACTGCCAATTAGAGTGATGATGAGCCAACCTAAAATAGGCAGGTGAGCAGACTAAGTGCCCCTGTGGTTTGCCAATTACCTAAATTATCTGCAGTAGTTTTAGTGCACAGCTACCATGAATACAAATACAAACCACTCTAGTATTCAGGGGAGTTAGGCGCGGCTTGGTGTCAAAAAGCAGAGAGAAAATAAGCAGGATTTTCAGAAGCTGAGTTCTAACAATTGTGATATCCAGTTTCACCCAGATGAAATACTCTCCTGCATTTTGTTTGACAATTCTGTCTCCTCTAGGAAGGACTCCCAAAGCAATGAAGCATCAATTCTGCGCTCGATGTCACCAATCAATTGCACAAATCGCTCCCAGTGATTCTCATTAAATGGACATTGGAATGGATCTACAGCACTGAATGTAAGAGTTAGTAGCAAAAGACCTCAATCAAATAAAACTACCTTTACCAGAAAAAAAAAGTCATTCATAGAGAGAAAACAAGAAAGAAAAAGCAAAAAAGAGACTTGCAAGTCCTGCCATTCCCTCAAATTATAAAAAAAACATCATAAAAGAAATCAACAGTGTCCTTTGTTGCGAACACTTCAGAGCAATCATGACATCCGAGCAGTAGTCTTGTGAAAAGACTCCATCCTAGAACATCTACTTTGGTAACAGCTCCACTACACTATCAATGAAAACCACTTTCAATTTTCCATTGTTCTCACGTTTGCAGTTCCTAGGAACAATGAGATAGCTCAACACTATTTTAAAGGCACTACAACATTTTCTAATAAAAAAATGATGCTAACTTATGGGTTTAACATTTTCCCGTCTTTCAGAAAATTACACACATACTTGCCTCCAAACTTGGCACTGGATGTGGATACACGATCTAATGCCATTATATTCATGTTCACTTAAACTTCTTAATAGGTTGGCATAGAGTAAGCGGTTTCAAAAGAACAGTGCTGTGCTCTCTGGATAATATGCATGGTGGCTGTGCTTAATGTTAATAGCAGCAGTCAGGAATCTGAGTTATATTGCTCCAGTATTGAACTAATATGTGATCTTTGACAAGTCACTTAATCTTTCATCTTTCTTAACTATAATGATAGTTTATCTAAATTATAATAGCAGATAATAATACCTGGCTTGGAGTAATGTGGTAAGACTTGATTAATTGTCATATGTGAAACACCTTAGGGTCTTTGAATAAAATGTATTACTAAAGTGCAAGGCATTAATATTATTCACCCATTAACAATGTTTTTCTGTGTAATGGTCCAATATACTATCAGTTTAAGACACGTATGGGGATACTCTTAAGGTGTAGTAAGGGAATAAGCATTTTACCGTTCTTTGTATACACTGATGTTGTACAAACCAGTCTACTTTATAGAATATTCAATATAGTTACTAAATTCCATACTGACTGTTTTGTTATGCTAATTGATAATCTAGTGTGCTCCGAAGATTAAAGAAAAATGAAATTAAACTGAAAAATCAAAGGGTAACAACTTTATAATGCCTCTTTCATTTAGCGAAATACAATTAAAGTCACACAGTGGTGGAATTGACTGTGAATACTAAGATGACTATAATTGACAAAGTAAATGTTACAGAGCCAAGCTGAATAAAAGCAAAGGAAAATGCCAATAAAATTCAGTGTCATGGGATATCTATGTGGGCTCACTAAAATAAACTATAAGACATCCATAGATGTCACAGAAAAGGATGTTCTGAAGAATGCTTATGTCACTAGAAAAGCTTTTAGAATCAGATAAAAATGAACACATTTTAAAGTAACACAAACATTCATTGTTGTCCTTACTAGAGGAAAAACATGATGCTGCAAAAGAATTAGACTTTACTAACTAAGCTTATTTATTATTATTACTTGATATTTGTAAACGCATTGGACTCAATATTATTTCCTGCTTTAAATAAAAACATAGACAAAACATGCATAAGCACGCGTGTATATTTGCACACACACACACACACACACGAGGTCTATGAGTGCAGTATACAATTTAAATGTCCAATTGAATAATGACTTCGATGAGTTTCCCTGATGAAGCTAGTAGGATTTGGCTTATTCTGTTATGTAAGTTTACAATTAAAGTTCTTTACATCATTACAGCCTTAATGGAAAAAATGTGTACACTTAGATACTGTTGCGGGGGGTGGGTGGTATACTGATACAAAGTCATAGGTCAGCAATTGCATAATATCTTTAAAATTCTTATAAAATTCTTCTTCTGGGAATTTAGCATCCATAATGCTGTATTTTTGCATTCTGATTTTTTTCACCAAAAATCTTGGAAGGACAGAGTAACCTTTACTAAAGGAAAACTATCTCTGGAGTAAGCGTAACTTTTAAATTCATACAAAAATGTATATATGTTTTGTTTTAGAAATAAACTTTTCCCCAAATATTTAACAAAAAGATGGTATGTCATTGTTACTCCTACATCTATCTGTAACTCTCAGCATACCACAAAGATACAAAGATAGAAATTGTGAAAAACAGTATGAGGTGAATGAACAGGGGACAGTGATGGAGTACAGATAAATGGAAAATCCTTACTTTGTTACAATGGCATCTTTAAGAAACAGGGTGTGCAAGGGTTCAGAGGGGCAAGGGTTAACAAAGTTGATTTGAGACTGTTTAAAATAAATGTACATATTTACTTTTAATTAGCTTACTTATTATAGTACCGTGAGATTTAAGAACACATATGTCATATTTTAGCAGAACTGACTGTACCAGCTTTCTCTATGTGATGAGATCATGGATGATTTTTCAAAATAAACTGTCTCTCTTATTTGAATTTTTACAATGTTTGTACTACTTTTATGATTAGAAAAGGAAAAAAGCTATTAACATTTTTGGCACAACACTGAATGTAGTTGCTTCCTGAAACACTGACGATTGCTCTAAAAATTCCAATTTTTTTATCATCACTTCTAAAATCTCAGTACCTCAAACTTATAAAATTAAAATAGAAAAATAATATTTATATTTATGAACACTAAAGTCCCAGAAGCACCTAAATATGTTTCATGTATTTGAACAATACATCTATAGATTTCATGAAAAAAAATTAAGCAAAATTAGGGTCTCCTGAATGTATCATTGGTTGATATAAATAATTATATCATTATTTATAGCGAAATTTCAGGGAGGCTGCTCCCAACTAAAAATAATAAAACATTCTGGATTCAAGATGACACCTTTTTAAAGAAGCTATACATCTTCTTCTGAGCCTGGGTGCCAGAAATAGCATTGAAATCATTGATAATGCAAAATTCCTCCTCCACAACTAAACAAGTTAATGTTCATCATGCCTGCCAAGGACATCAAAGAGAAAATAAATTCCTACTCTTCTCATAATATTTCTAGAAGGGAATCATTGTTAACAGAAATAATGCAAGGGAGTGGGACAATGACAGTCAAGATTTATATGCTGATCTATTTATACAGGTTCCTGCTCAGTTGGATTTCTTCAAAGTCTAGCCTTCTCTGTAAAAGGTAGTCATATTAGCCACAATCACTCATTCACTATTGACCATTTAACCAAAAAACAACCATAGTAACTCCCTATAGATACACAAATTTAGCGAGATACACACTAATTTTTTTCCAAAATTTCAATCTCTCGTATTTTAAAATATATATGATGAATGTCTACTAAAGAAATAAATAAAATTTACTCTTCTGTGTATGGCATTGTACACTTTGTTGAATCAATATTGGGCCATGGCATTTCTTAGAAATTGCTTTTTTGGTTACATTAGCTAGGATATAGTCTGGGTAGTGCTGTTATTTACCAAATTCAGATAAAATGAGAATGTATACAATTCTCTGGGAATATATTATAGTTATGGTTCTGTAAAATATGTTATCAGGTAAATTGTTGAACAGCATTCTAGTAAGGCAATGTATTCTTATCTTCAATCATAATGTCTTTTTTAACAAAATCTTTCAACTTTCCAAGTATTCAACTCATTCTCTATTATTTTGATAATAAACATTATAGCATCTTGTATTAGAAACTGACCAGAGAAGAGTGTCTGCTTTTAATGGACAGGGAAGTGCAATTTTAAGAGGAAAGTATTGGAGTTGCTCACTTGCATTCTATTTCTCGTTTCACCTCATACGGTCTAAGACCATGGGCAAATTACCTGGACACTAAATAGTTTTTCCAGTAAGATTCTCATGGTAATATCATGACAACTGAGTGAAATAATCCATGTAAAGTAGCTAACATAATAACTAACATATACTAAGATTTCATATCATAGTTATTATTAGAATTCATCTTCAAAATAATAATTTTATAAAAAAGAACACTGCCATCTTGCAGTCTTCATGGAAATTGCTATTAAAGAGACAGAAATAACAGTTGATTTTTTTTTTACTAGGAAAATATATTTCATTCTGTTTTACTTGCTGCACTGCTTTTTATTTAGGGTATCTTTTATTTCTAAGTTAAACACAAAACACGGTAATCAAAATTATTGGGCCTAAATAAATTTAAGATTCTTCTTCCACACTTCTGAAGATATTTTCAATGAAAATGTTACTTTTTGCCCTGAAGGATGATAAAGAACTCTCTGACTAAATCTTTCACTTTTCACTAATTGTTTTATATTCATCTAGAGGTTGAGCTATAAAACATACTGTCTTTCAGTAAATAAACAGTGCTGACTTATTGTCCATCATTAAATAATGCACCATATATTCAGTAAAATAAACCGCCTTTTTTTCTTCTTTTTAAGAAATCAAAGTGTGGTATCATAGAAAGTATTTGATCTTTGTTTCCAGTTTTTGGAAAAGAGTTCCTTAAATCCTTGGGACTTTCTGAGGAATTAAGGTGATAGGAGCATCTTTTGTTCTAATGAGGCAACTCTTGGTGGGCCCCTAGATAGCTTCAGGATGGGAGCTGTCGCCAGAAAGACCAAGTCTTAACTAGAAGCTTGGAACTCTCAACCCTACTTCCAACTTCCAGGGAGGGGATAGGGGATGGAGATTGAGTTAATCACCATTAATTCCAGTGATGTAGTCATGGCTAGGTAATAAAAACCCCTAAGTGATGAGTTTTGAGGAGTTTTGGGTGGGTGAATGTATTCATGTGCCAGGAGGGTGGTGGACCTCAATCCATAGAACAAAGGCTTCTGCACCCAGGACCCTTCCAGCCCCTTCCAGCCCTATGTACCTCTTCATCTGGCTATTCATTTGTATCGTTTATAATAACAGTCAACATGAGTTAGGTGATTCCCTGAGTTTTATGAGCTGTTCTTGCAAATTATCAAATCTGAAGGTTGGGGGGGATCCTTGACTTTGCATCCATGTTGGAAAGAAGTTCAGGTGACTTGGGGGTCTGGTACTTGCCACTTGTGTCTGAAGGGAGGTCAGTCTTATGCCACTGAGTCCTTCAACCTGTGGAGTCTGACGCTGACTATAGTAGTTGGGTCTAGAATTGAATTGAATTGTAGGACACCCAGTTGGTGTCAGCATTGGTTGGTGTCAGGAGTGGAAAAAAACCTCTTATAAGCCCTTGGTTTTTTTCTCATAACTTAATCAGATTATTTCTCTTCATTCTGAAGAGTTTTTTCCCTTTTTTTTCTTAAATATGTTATTATTTCAATAGGAAATAACAGAAAAATTATTACTAAAATTATTCATAGTTGTATAGTTTGGAACTGTCTTCAAAAGTCTTTTCAGAAACAAAAACGAAGCTCAAAATCCCAAATTCAGCTTGAGATATATACTATGCCTCTATATAGTACATCTGTCTTTTTCTTCAGTGGTGATTTATATCTACATTACACTTTAGTCACTGTTTGAATTTTTCCTTTTTCCTGAAATGTTAATATTTTTAACATTAGTTTGATAATATTATTATAGTATGACTTGAATTATATATGAATATATATAGAAAAAGACACATAAGCTTTTTCTGCATGCATATAAAGGTAAGCAGAATTAACCCTGAAAGTTTTATATACATAACATTCAAAGGAAAACCTATTTTTATTATGTGCTATAATTGTGACTGTTACATTATAATGTTCAATGCCTATGGGGACAAAAATAGGACAATAAAAGGTTTATTTGATGTATATTGCTTGATTAATTTGCAGCAGTCATGGAAACAAATTTCTATTTACTAGGAATAATAATAATATTGCAAACACCTATTTTCTGGTAGTTAAAAGCACAGGAGGAAAAAAAAATGTCCATAATAAAAGCAAAAACTAAAACCAGAAAACAAGCAAATGATAAAATAAATAGGAACAAACATACATTAATTTAGGGACTTCCTTTGCCCAAGAAAAGTCTTAAAAATGTGATTTATAGATTTGTAAAAACTCTTAAAGTAGAAGAGCTTACATGAATCATTCAAATTATAATTCTGTATTTCAGAACTCAAGTTAAATGTTTATCTTAAACATTATTTAAAATATTACTTAAGATTTGGGCTTTTTCCCTTCATAACATGCAGAGTTGTTTCATAACCTTATTGTTTAAAAATATTCATAATTATTTATTTTTAAACTGTTTAATAGAATTGAAACTTCTCTTTTCTTTTTAATTCCTCCACAAACTCCAAATTAATAGCCCCTTCTGAAACACTATTGCCTCGACTGAACATATTATTTCAGAGAATTTCACTGGGACTGTACGAGTTTAGGCCAGTCACTCCCTCATGTAACCTTGATCTTATTTCTCACCATAAGATCATATTAAATTTCTAGCAGCTGCATGATTTTGTTTGGGTTCAATGAAGAACACAAGTTCTTTTCACTTTAACTGTTTGGTCAAATTTCTCTCATCGGGTACTCATGAGGTAGATTTTTTAGCCCAAATGCAAACCTTTATATCTGTCTATAAGGCCTCACTTTCTCGGGATCATTGACATCCTAATTTTATCATCTGTTAGATTTGACATATTTTCCACTTTTGTGTCATGTAAAAATATGTTAAAATGTACTACATTCTCATTCAATAAAGTCCTAAATTTCATCATTTAGTATTAATTGAAACCTTACAAATAACTTTTGTACATTTAAGTACTCTATAAAAATGTTTCCACTCACATACTATTTTCAAATATAGAACATAATAGCCAAGGCCATCCGAATCATCAGTAGGTTCTCTCCAATTTAGCCATTCAATAAATCAACAATTTCTGAATATGGATGTCTATAATACACAACCAAAACCAAAAAAGGGAATGAGGCTGAGAGAACATAACTTGTTCCTAATATATCTGTATCTATTTCTACCAACCACACATGTTATTCTAAGGACTAACAGACCTACAACTTGATCCTCTGCTCTAGAATATTAAAAATCAATATTAAACTTGAAAGACTGTAGTCTCTAGAATTTATGTCTCTATCCATTTTTTAAAATGAGACAATTTTTGATCACTTCTAGTCTGGGAACTCTTCTTTTCCCAGGATTTCTCCACAATTACAGGAAGTGGCTTTGAGATAAGGTCTACAAATTGTTTTAGAAATCTCAGAGATTTAAGATTCAAGGAATTGTTCAGAATTGCAGTGCAAAGGAATAACCAACTCATAAAATGTAGATTAACCAATAATATAATTTAGCAGGAATGGAAAGTCCTTGAACAGTAGTCAGAAGGCCTGGATTCTGGTCTAGGTTACTTCTTTAAAAGTAAATGCCATGTATCATTTCAAAGCCTAGTATGTAGTAGATGTTTATTAAATGTTTGTTGAATAAGTGAAACCTAATTTATCTAAGTTTGGAGATAACTAGTTGACAGCATGTAAGTACTCCCTCACTATCTCAATCTATTTATTGGGCCTTAACACTCCTGCCATATTTATTCAGCCCTTGGTTATTAAAGATTATTCTCCTTAATTTCAGAAAGTCAAAAAATAAATTGATAATTGAATTAATATAATTCAAACTGCTTTCTCTATGCCATCTGTGTGAAGAGTTGAGAAGCTGTATTTTTTTCTATATTTTATATGAAAGAATACCTGGAGAATGAACTAGGAATAACCTCTTAAATACTGAATGAAAAAGTAATAGATGAATGAAAGCTAAACTTAAATCCAAATACTTTACAAAAAATTAATCAAAATGTGGCTGCATAGAACACCTTCATATTTGCCAGCACTTCTTGGACTAATCTTGGAAAATTTCTCTTTTTCAGTGTAATAGAATCTGCAAACACTCAAGACTTGGGGTTATTAAAATACGTTGCTTGTAGAGTATAGTTAAAAAATGAATATGAAATTTTAAAGCTAATACATGATACACTAAATATCATAATATTCCAAATATAATACTCTATGTAGATTTTCTTAATAGCATGGTGGAACTCCCAACAAACAATTGAACATGTGTCAGGTATTGCATTAGGTAGCAGAGATACAATGATGAAGACTTGGCATTGGAACTGTAACTGAGTTTAACCAGGGAGGAAAATTGAGCATAATTAATATGAACATAATATGAAAACTGTGATGGTTGAAGTGCTACAGATGCACAGGAAAGAATAAATTAATGCCAACCAAGAGTCATGTAGACAAATACAAGACTTGAAGAAAATATTGAGCTGAGTTTTAAGAGAAAGTGAAAGTTGACCAACTAGAGGTATGGAGGGAAGGCATTCCAGACTGAAGAAAACAGAAGAAGAAATAACAAGGTGTATTGTGTCTAGGGTTAAGTGTAATTAGATGACTGGGAGAAAGTGATTTGAAATGAGCATATAAGTGTAGACTGAAGTCATATTATGAAGTCTGCACTATCCACAGGCATTTGAATTTTTTACCTTGTAAGCAGCAGGAATTTATAGAATATTTTTCAGCAGTGAAGAGACAATAACATATAGTATGCAGTCTTAGTCCAATCCTGCTGCTATAACAAAATACCACAGATGGGGTAATTTATAAGAGATAGAAATTTATTTCTCACAGTGCTGGAGATGGAGATGTCCACAACCAAGGCTTGGCAGATTCAGTGTCTGGTGAGGGCTGGCTCCCACTGCTTTAAAAGTGACTCCTTGTTGCTATGTCCTCACGTGGTGGAAAGGCAGAAGGGCAAAAGGGCCAGGCAGCTCTCTCAACCATCTCTTATAAAGGCATTAATCCCGTTCACCAGGGCAGAGCCCTGATGCCTTCATCACTTCCCCCAAAGGCCTTAAATACTATCATCTTGAGATCAAAGTTCCAACATGAGAAATTCAGAAAAATATACAGTCAAACTATAGCCCATGCTTTAAAAAAATTATCCTAAACCTCATGTCAAGCATTCCCCTTAAGTAAATAAATAAATATGTTAATGAAGGAAAGAGAAGTATTGAATATTTTCAGACCAGATAACTTGGTAGAAAAAAGGTGATGAAATTAACTGCTGTAGGGAGCAAGGAGGATATTGGATTTGAGGATGAAGTTAAATTTCATTCGGTTCAAAGTTGGTAGTGAGCTAGAAATCTGGAAAAGGAAAAGCTCTTAAGGGCCACATGCCAAGCTACCAATTTCCAGCCTCAATAGAGTAGACAAGGTGTGGTGGGAGGGATGGGGAGAGGGAGAGACAGAGAGAACCTGAGCTTTCTGTATTTCTTGCCAGGGGAGGGAAGTCATTTCTATTGGAATTGTTAGAGCAATCAACAATAATTTTTTTTTTTTTTTGAGACGAAGTCTCGCTCTTTCGCCCAGGCCAGACTGCAGTGGTGCTCTCTCTGCTAACTGCAACCTCCACCTCCCAGGTTCACGCCATTCTCCTGCCTCAGCCTCCCCAGTAGCTGGGACTACAGGCGCCTGCCACCGCGCCAGGCTAATTTTTTTGTATTTTTAGTAGAGACGGGGTTTCACCATGTTAGCCAGGATGGTCTCGATCTCCTGACCTCGTGATCCGCCCACCTTGGCCTCCCAACTGGGATTACAGGCATGAGCCACCGTGCCTGGCCACAGTCAACAATAATTTCAAGAGAGATGAGAATGAGCAATGACTGTACATGGCACTGAAAGTTAACTTGGGGTCCACAAGCTATCACACTGTTCTCTTCACTTTAAGATTCAGAAACTGGTACAAACATTCTGAATCCATCCCAAAGATAGCATTTACGTGTGTGTGTGTGTGTGTGTGTGTGTGTGTGTGTGTGTGTGTGTGCAGTAGAATAGTTTGCTGAAATTTTTAAAAAATCATGATTCAGCACAATGAGGAGTTCACATGGAATTAAAAGACAAAATTTATCCATTTAATTAATAGTTACTTATTAAAGACAAGGGTGAGACAAATGAAGTAAGAGATCCTGCCCTTAAGGAGATATCAGTCTAGCAGAAGACACAGACAGGCAAGGCAAACAGAGCAGAAACATAACAATTAATGAAGACTCACTCTATTGCTCATAATTTATATTCATTTATAATGGTTATGCACTATAACCTCAGCTGCACATAGTCAAAAATTTGTCTTGTTCACCACCATATCCCAGGGCCCAGGAAGAGTCCCTGGCGTATAGAATCCCGTCAGTAAATACTTACCCTAATTGATGAATATGCCATGAAACAAGAATCACGATAACAATTTCAAAGATTAGAAAACTAATGCTAAAAAATGGTTGAGTAACTTGCTAACAGTATGTAGCTAGTTAGTGCCAGAGTTAGAAAGTCAAGGCTACAAACATCTGTATAAGATTTCCTACTCAGTCACACATTTGCCTTTTAAATATCATCCACACACAAACACTCTGAAATGAATATGCAGAAGAAAAAAAGGTGTGGTCTTTCCTTAGTATGAGTCAATTTGTACAGCTGAAATAGGGAAAAATATTGTTACTCAATCCACCTAAAATGCCAGTGCCCTTAAAAACAGCGCTATTAGTAATGAAAATATGAAGTCCCCAGGATTGTGAAAAGCCTGCATAACCAAACAGCAGGTCTTATGAGACATTCCTGCTTCCAGAGCTCTGGCTTGGCTGCTCTCCATTTACTTATAAATGGCCAGGGCTGCAAACCCCTGAAGGGCTAAACATCTACAACTTGTGACAAAGATTCTCCAATGAGGAAGCACTGTGTACTGTGTATTCAAACTCTCCTACTTTTTAGGTACTCTTATCACTACACATTCAGTAGTAGTTGAGCATCTAAATGGCCTTTTAACTCAGGTCTGAATGAGGCCTATAAGATATAGTCCTATCATTTCATTTTATTGGAAATAAATACATAGAATAAGATATATTTGTATTGTAGACTTATCCTTTCAAGCTGAACAAGATGAAAAATATATTTTCTTGAAATGGAAGTTTTCCAGGGCTCAAAAATATTTGGTCAGCATTTCTGGAAATCTATAGGAAACCAGTTACATTTATGCTGTATGAAAGTCTCATATTATAAAATGAGTTATAAATTAAACCAAAAATACTGAACACAGGTTGTCATCTCCCTTTTTCTTTTTCTCTCATTTATTTGTTTTATTAATAACCTCTTATTGCTGATGGCATACAGCACATTTGTGCAATATATCTTTCTATGATAAACATTGATTTTGAGGAAAGAAAAATCAAGTTAAATAAATGATACATGCAATAGCATTTTTTCTTGTTTACATTGTAAAGTCAGAGACACATTGTTTCTAATATTGATTTAAATGGGAATGAAAAATGTCTTAGTTTTCCTATTGGTCGATGATTCTTATTCTTATTGCCAGAATTAAGAATCCAAGGCCCATCCAAGACTAAAAAAGCAAAACTCAATGAAGAATATACATAAAACACACTAAGGATGATAATTTCTCAGTAAAAAATCTGTTTGTAAAACACTAAAATGCATTATTATTCATACTCATTTTATTTTGGTTGTTAAATGGCATCGTCTAGTGAGGCGAATGGTGTTATAAAGAGAAAGATAGCAAATATTTTAGGCTTTGTGGGCCACATATGGTCTCTTAACCACATGATTAAGTTTGTTGATGCTCTTAATTTGGTTGCATAGAGACAGAAATGTTTTCTGAAAAAGGGGAAAAATAAAACTTTCCAATTCAACTGTGTTTTTTTCTTCTTTATAGTTGCATTCACCAAGACTTGTATATTAACAAGTCTAGACGATTTCAGGTACCGCTCTGTGCCAGCAAAGGGTCTCAGAACTTTGCCAACACAATCTCATAGAGCATGAATATTCAGTTGCATGAAGACTCACTCCTAATAACACATGCAAATGAAGGCCTGGTTTATAGTGAACTACATGTAAAATGCTCTGTGTAAAAATCCACAAAGTCCTGCTGGTCTGATTCTGTCCTTTCATTTGGCAAATGGCCATTAAGTGTCTGCACATCTCAGATACTATGTGAGGACCAGGGAATCCAATGGAAAGCAAACCTTGAAGGCCTTGCCCATACGGCCCTTGATGCAGAGAGGGAAAGATAGAAAATAAACATGTGTGCAATGGAGAAAATAAACAGGGCCATGTGATGGAGAGCAACAGTGACTGGAGATGAGAGTCAATTGCTTTTTAAAATATAATCCTTACAGAGTGATTATTAACCTCAAATTCAGTAATCCCTCCCAGGCATACTCAACTCAGTTCAACAATATTCACTCAAATTGAGGTCCTACATGTGAAAAAAAGATATATATTTTTTTCATTTTGAATAAATACATTCATTGTTTTTACTCTGGAGTGTGAAATATAAATAGGATAGTCAGAAAAGTGCTGATTTGCTTATAATACTAAATATTACATGAAAGTTACCAACCTCTTATGTAAAATTTGTCAAGATGAAATAACAACTGTCATGGAACTTCAGGAACTCTTTCTAATAATCTCGTAATCTTCAAAATTTTCACAAAGAAACCTTGTCGCTTGAGATCTTTTGCAAAGAAATATGATCTTTCACAAAGAGATCTTGTCAGTAAAAAAATAATAGCCAACAGATAATGCTATTGAGAAAAACTACATAAATTTTACCAAGACTATTATGTGCATTTACCAATACATTACCAAACACTGAGAATAGTTAAAACAGTCCTTGAAAATAAATGCATTACATTTGCTATCTCTAATTTCACATCCTGTGTTTTTCACATTCTTGCTAATCCTCAAAATACAATAACCCGTAGTATGTAGTATTAACAGATCTCCTCATAGTTATTGCAAATTAGCAAGTTCCCATAGCATTATATTTCATTCCCTTACTATTAAATACATTCAGATTATGCTATTTATTAGACTTGGCATTCATTCTAAACTGATTTATTTTGCTTTTCATGTCACTATTTTAAATTTATTTTAAATATAATCTTAATCAAAATAACAAGGTAGAGCACACATTTTTCTGCATTAAATACTGCCTTTGGGACTTTAGTGAGCTCTTGAGGTTATGAGTTAGATTTCAAGAAAGTTTTCATAATCCTCATAAGAGGAAACAGTTGGAGAAAAGCCACCAAGATCAGGTTTTAAAATGTGACTCTTACAGAGAAAGCAAAATGATTAAGACAGTTTGGCAATGAGGAACAAAAGATTAGGGCAAGCCAGATCTTCTCAAATGCAATGAGGTTTAGAGAAGAAGCGTGAATAGTTTTATTAGTCACATAATTTAGATTATTACTGTAAATGACTGTTTGATATAAAATGGAGAAGTTTACAATAAAATCATGGAAATGTTTTTATCTTAAATTTATCACACAGTAGGCCCATATAAATTATTGTTAGATACTAAATAGAATGAAATGTAATACTTGCATTTTATTTTTAGTATATCATAGGGATCTTCTTTTTTTCTTTCTTTCCCTTTTCATGAGGAGGAATTTCTCAGACTAGATCTTTTCTCTACCTTCACTCATTTATGTGACTGGTAAATGTTGGTTAGGAAATTGGGCACGCTCGGCTCAGGCCCATCAGGGCTGTTTTATTTCTTTTGCTTTTTGTTCTTGGCAATCCATACTCGAGAAGCAGACCCTGCCCTGCCTTCTGTATGTTAGAATCGTAGGAAGGCAATGCCCAACTGGAAAGTTCTTCATGTTCCAGAGCTGTCTGTGACTGAGTGGGCAAATCAGTCGTATTCAGGGACGAAATATTAGGCACATTCTCCAATCAGTTATTTCACCACCATTCTGTCTCTTGTGTTCCAATTAGGTCTGTATTGGTAGAGGAAAATGTCATTTACTTGTTTCACCAAACCCCAGTAGTAGAGGGAGCCCCAATACATTCAATGTCAGGAAGGGTGGGTTCCAAGACTGATTTTACCATTAACCTGTTCTACCACCCCAGAAAAGGGCTGCTCTAACATCTTCAAATTTTATTTTGCCATAACGGTGAGGTTTGTCCTGGACAATCTCCTAAGTTCTTCCCACTGTTGATCAATAAAATTATCTAAAATGGTGTTTCAATCCACAAATAGTTATTAAAATTAAAAAGGCATTTCATAGAAACAAAATACAAGTATCATTAACTGGCTACTTACTGTTTCCTAGAACTACTCAGCCAAACATTTTTTATTCATTAGCTTGTTTTTAATTTTCACAATATTCCTTTGAGATATCGTCCTGAACTCCTTTCTACAAATAAAGAATCTGAGTTTTAGGGATCAGACATCTATCTCAAGATTAGATAGCATTTTAAATATAGATTTTGAATTCATCTAAGTTAGTGTGGCTTTAAAATTAACATGGTTACTTAACAAATATCCTTATATCAAAATTCCTTATTATATCTTTTATATGTAATTTAAATGAATTCAATTATTCTGGCATTAGTCACATGATTTGTCCTTCAAACCTGTTATTTTTCTTCTATGGATTTATTTGTACATACATATACTAAAATAGTAAAATAATTCACATATATAATATGATATATAATGTTAGTATATACTACTGATTTTATACAGTATTATATTATTGTTTAATATACATAAATATATATGCTTTTTTACTTTTCTGTATCTTCATATTTTTAATCAACATTAAAAACTCTAAAATGTATCCAAACAAAATTCACAGATCAAAAAAATTGCAAAATAACTATACCTCACAGTTACTATGAATGTGTTAAAGAAAGCATGATTAAGGTTTATATCATAGAAAAAACAACAGATACAGAAAAACAGAAAGAAAGTAATAAATGCTTTCTCATTATATTAATTTATCTTCCATGATGATTAAAATATCTTTATGTTTATACCTTTGCTTTTTTTAAAAAGAGACCTAGAATTCACAAAATGACTAAACCTAGCAAAGTTGAAAAATCTATCAACATCTACTTTTTAGTAAATAACAATTAAATTTCATCTCCATAATTTTTAGGTTTTGTATGAGATACTACTTTTCTTTTGCACTCCAAAGTCAATGAAGAATGTTAATATTTTATAAAGCAGTAAAATATAGTGCTTGAATATCCTTTATATCCTCACCAAAAGAGTGACTTCATTTATGTTTTCTTTTAAGTAAATCCACTTTGGATTTCAAAGGTAATGTAATCCGTAATTAAAATGCCTCACAAAAAGTGTTGTGGAGGGGGGCATCAACCTCCCAAAAAGTCATTATAGAATTATAGCCAATGCAGCTGAATTATTTTGTAGAAAGACCCACTGTTAAAAAAAAATAAAATAAAAAACAAAAAACAGTGTAAAGCAAACTAAAAGAATGAAGTTGATATCCCGGACTGCCATTTCAACACTGATGCTTGCTACTTATCAGCATCATGGCCAGATAGTGGACCTCTTCAGGTGTCAGTTTCCTCTCCATTGACCCACTCCATAGGGTCATTGTGAGGTAATTGATGCAAGCTTCCTGCAACATGCACAGAGCTCAATAAATCATAGCTATTATGTTAAGGAGAATGTAATGTTGTGTTCTTATATTTCCAAACAAATGCTAATAAAATCTCTTATTTCCCCCCAATATTAGGGAGTAATCAATAGCTTTATTGTTCAAACAAAACAATAACCTTTCCCATAAAGGAGTATCAACACATTCATAGTCTTCCTCATGTCTTAAGTTCACATAACTCTTCCTATTATTGTGTTATAATGAAGTCACTCCTTAAAAAATAATAAAAAATAGAACAATACTATTATTGCTTAAAACTGAAGAACCAAACTTAGAAAGTATGATAGATGTGAAATACTATAAACCTAACAGTTTACTACATTACAATGAATTATGTCTAGATGTTCATGTGCTTAATAAATATTTTCAGAGTAATATTAGCTACAGTATGTTCCTAAATGCATTAAGCTGGTCATCATTATAGAAGTAATGGTTATGTTTTTAATAGACCTATACACATTCACCCATTTATTTTGGTTACTCTTATGGGCTAGTGTGAAGGGTTTTGGTATTTCAGGGCAATAAGAAGTTTTACACACACACACACACAAACACACACACACACACACACACACACACACACACAGGAAAACATGTGTTGATGTATAGTTATCACTGACCTGATCATGAAATATAGTGTTAAAGATTCAATAGGGGAATTGAAAGACTGATATTAGAAAGCAATATTACATTGTTGTGCTTCATTTCCCAGCACATAGATTGTCTGACTGTGTTCAGAGGATGCAACATATTTGAGATTCTAGGTCTATTTCAAATATATTGAAGCCTACACAATACCAGGCACACTTATAGCTTTCACTAAATAAGTAAACAGTCTGTAATGCTCCCTGTAACTTTTCTGATTGGAGAAAACCATAAAGATAATATTTTCCACTAGTCTGAGACACAGAGGCATTTCAGAAACATGCACTATTTTATACAAAATCTGTATGTAAAAAAATCATTTAAATGTCTTTTGAAAGAATATTTACAGTATGATCTTCTGAAATGAGCAGCACTATACTTTGGTGGCCCACTTCAGTTTTATTTGTTTTGTTTTCTCTACTTCCTTCTAACCATATATTCTAGTTGCCTGTCCACAAAATATATACCTAGCCTATGTTGAGGTGTAATTTCTTTTTTTGCAGAACAAAGATATTTACAATCCTAAACACCCAAAACAAATGCTTTCGGTATTTTATTTTTTTTGGAGGTATTTAAAAATAATATACCTTTTTTTGTACTTGTACAAATTCAAGCAAATGCAATTATGGCCCCTCTGTTGTAGAAGAGTGCATTTAATTTATTAGGTAGCTTGTTTTGTATACATATTCTCCTGGAGCATCTCTGACTTTCTCAAATATTAGGTTACTATACATTGCAATATTTGATATACCCTCCACTGTGCATCAATCCTCAGAGAGAGTGAAATATTTTATTGGATTGATTGAAAATCAAAGGCACATGGAAGCGATTTGTAATCTATAAAATGCTCTCTCTGCACCAGTGCCACCCACCAAGAAGCAACACAATAGGTAACTTAATGATTAGAGAAATAGTGATGATCTAAATCAAGTTACTCTTAATCTTTAACATTCAATGTGTGCATGTGTGGCCTGCAGGGAATGGATTTTGGAAAATGACCAAAGACAGATCATTTTGCTAGAAGATCTTAATGCTAGATGAGAAAAGACATAATCTGCACAGTCAGATATACAGGGATGCCATTTCCAGACATTAGTGCATACAGCCAGCTTGCACCTTAGTTTTATCACCTGTAAAATAGGAATAATCATTTTTACTTCATAGCATTGTTTAAAAGATTAAATTTCATGCATGTGCAAAGCTCCTACCACATAAATCTTCTGGTATATCTTTGTCTTTTTATAAATATTAGTGGCATTTACTCTTCCTTTGTCTTCTCCATTATTTAAATTAATATCAGAAATCATTTACTGAGCACATTATATGACAAAATAGTAGACACTGAAGAAGGTGGCCCTGAAGCAGCTCAAAGCCAGTGGGGAGATACTCACACAGCCCGTTCACTCACACACACACACGGATACTCAATCAACAGCTCTTTTCTGTTAACAGCATCATCGTCATTCTTCCATTTTCTCTTTGCCCACAGACTGAACCCAGACTGGCCATTAATCATCAGAGCCCATCAGAACCACTTCCTTAACATCTTTTGCATCTATTTTACTCTTCACATTCTTCTGCTGGCCACTACCCTGCTTTGGGCTCATATTGGCTTCAGTAATGCAATCGTTTCTTAATAGACTTTTTCTTGCCACCACTATCTGATGCATACTTTGCATGACTACCTTGGTTATCATCATTAAAACAAATTTCATTTTTTTCCTACTTTCTAAACCCTGTAATTTCCTCATCGAAAACAAAGCCTATGTGTTCAGACCAGTAAAGACCTTGACCCCCCTACAACTGTATCTTCTAATAAGCAGTCAACCCATCCCAGGTCATAATGATAATAAATGTTCCTCAGGTGTGAGCTGCATCCTCTTGCCTTTCCTCTGTTTCTCAAGTTGGAATGATATACTTTCAATGACATATCCTTCCCTCACCACAAGACATTATCTTGTCAAACTTTATCCCAACCTTGTGATACTGATCTATCTGGTTGGCATGAATCCTTCTTCCCCATATTATCATTTCTATATTATGACCTCCATTAAGATAAACTCTCTTAGAGATATGTGTCTGCCCATATATGTCCTCCACTGGAAAAGTGAGGTCCTAAAAGGCAAAGACTGTCAGACTTAGCTATGGTTTTCTCAGGCCTTAGAATAATGTTTTAGTTAGAGAAGCTTTAAAAGAGATCCACTCAAATGCAACTGGTTTCAGTTGTACTTGGGCAAATCGTTGATACCAATTTATCTTGCTTTTCTCTCTCATTCATTTATATGTTGCGTTTTTCAACTCTGTAACATCCTTTTCTAATCTTTGACTAGTGATATTCAATCCCATGCTCTCTTTTGTTTTAAAGAGTTGGTTTCCTTTTAAATGGAGTCTATAGTCAATCAACTTCCCATATTTACTATAGAAGAGCCATGTAACCTGTCATTTGCCCAATTCATTGATGCAGGATAGGAGAAGAAGAGTTGAAACCAAGCGTTCCAGAACTCCCAGTGGAAATGGCCCATATTGATTGAATAAATGGAATACAGATAAGAATACGTCAGATGCCCACAAGAAGAAGATAACAACACCAGTTGGGATTCAAAAATAATTACCTACATAGGCCAGGTGTGGTGGCTCACACCTGTAATCCCAGCACTTCGGGAGGCCAAGGCAGGCAGATCATTTGAGGCCAGGAGTTCGAGACCAGCCTGGCCAACATGGTGAAACCCTGTCTCTACTAAAAATACAAAAATTAGCTGGGTGTGGTGGCTACTAGGGAGGCTGAGGCAGAGCACCTGGGAGGCAGAGCCTGCACCTAGATTGCATCACTGCACTCCAGCCTGGGTGACAGAGTAAGACTCCATCTCAAAAAACAACAACAACAACAACAAAACACAAGTAATCACTGACAATTTGGGTATTCTTTTCATCTATTGATATGTAACAACCCAAAAATCTTAGTAGTGGTTTAAAACAATGACAGCACTTAATTTACTCACAAATGTGAAATTTACTTTTCTCATAAATCTCTGGTTTAATTGTATCAGCTGGGGTGGCTTCAAGTCTCGGGGCTGGAAACAAATGAAGACTCATTCACTTACATGGCTGGTCAACTAGTACCTTGCCTGGAGCCTTGGAAAAAGCACTTATATCTGGCCTTCCCAAATGCCATGTGGCTTCTTTGCTGCATGGTGGCTGGATTCTAAGGGTAGGAACTCCAAGAAGAAGAGGTGGAAACAATAATGCCTTTTTTGACTTAGCCTCAGAAGTCACATAACATCATTTTTGCTATAGTAACAGGCCCATTTAGATTTGAGGGGAAGGCACATAGACTCCATCTTTTGGTGGAGGAATGCCAACATCACATTGTAAAAAAAATCTATGGAATGGGATATATTGGTGAGCAAAATTTGGAAAATATAATATTCTACAATGAACTCAAGGATGACATCTGCAGGCATAATCCTTCTGTCTCCTGAATAATATTCCCCGCTGCATAGTATGCAACATGAGTTGTTATGATAAAGGCAGAGAAGGCATTAGGCTTAGTAAAAATGTTGCCCAGTATACTAGGGTTTTACTCCCTGGAATTGAGATTAAGACATTTCATAACTTACTACAGATATTCTCAAGCTCTACTGTACCTATGAATTAACTATAGCACTTGTTTAAAGATGCAGATTCCTGATACCAAGAGATTTTAAATCAATAGATCTGACTTGGGTACACAGTATATGACAAATACCCTCAGAAATTCTGAGTTAGTTAATCTAGCATCCACACTTTGAGAAATACTGATTTATTCTGCTATTTTAGTACATGACAAAAGATAAAAAATAATACATTTGTATGAGTCTTTCCAATATACAACTAGTGTTTTGAAGGAGTAGGGTGGGAGGCAAATGACTATGCTGAATGCAAGCTGAATAACCAGCTATGCTGATATGTTTTATTTTCTCAGCCTTATTGCCTTGCTATTTAGAAGTAACTAACAGGTACTTGCCAAATGAGATATGTGGGAAAGACTAATTGTTGAATATGGGTAATCTCTATACATGTTTCTTCATTTCAAACTTTAAATCAACTTGGTATGTATTTTTCTTTTTTTTTTTTTTTTTTTGAGACGGAGTCTTACTCTGTCACCCAGGCTGGAGTGCAGCAGCACAATCTCGGCTCACTGCAACCTCCACCTTCTTGGTTCAAGACATTCTCCTGCCTCAGCCTCCTGGTAGCTGGGATCACAGGCACCCACCACCACGCCCGGCTAATTTTTTTTTTTTTTTTTTTTAGTAGAGACGGGATTTCATCCTGTTAGCCAGGCTGGACTTGAACTCCTGACCTCAGGCAATCTGCCCACCTTGGCCTCCCAAAGTGCTGGGATTATAGGCATGAGCCACCGAGCCTGGCCTTTGGTATGTATTTTTCATAAAACGAAGCTGAAGTTTAGCAGGCAAAATTGTACACAGTAAAAGAACTAAGTGGATGTACCACCAAGATTCAGTTTCTCTGACTCCAGAGATACTGTCTTTTTGTCTATATACTTCAATGCTCAGCATCTTTGTATAAATCTAAAATTGGTTTCATATTCTCTATCATTTATGTGAATAATTTACTTAAATACAGACGTTCTACAAGGACCACCCACAGAGTCCCCCATCACTATGAACTAGAGAGTATTTGATAACACTTGCCATAAACACATTTCATTCTGAAGTCATCTCATCTCTGAAATGCAGCACTCAACACGGAGATTCAACCAAATACTCTGTGAAATGCTTTACAAGATAAAACGCTCCTCTTTGTGAAAAAGATTGGCACACTTTTAGGTAACCCTGTTCCCACAGCTGAAGATGAATTGAGTTGACCTTCTGTCTGAGCAAGAATATAAGTTTCTCTCTTAAACTTTCTCATTTCAGTAACCACTTTTCCTTCTTAACTGTAAGTTTTTCACTTTAGCAAACAGCATAGACTATCTGCACTGCAGGAAACTGTGAGAATTCAGTCATGAGTTAACTGCCTCCTAACACAGACCAAAGGCTCTTGTAAGACATATGATGTTGGAGGTAGTATAATGGGCATGTTAACTATCCCTACTCCTAGTCTCCAGGCTCTAGCCCACTATCAACTTTAATCATCAGAAAGTGGAATACCTTGGCCATTTCCTCTTATCCCCTGCAGAAAGGGCTTCACTGAGTACAATTTAATGTTATGTTCTCAGCCAGTAAAGTGAATCAATACCAGAGATGTCCATTTTAGCAGTATCTTTGTTTCTTGCAGACATTGTTATGTTATTCAGTACCTCTTAATCAAGAAACCACGTGATAAATTTTGTCTGAAATTTGGTCCCAGAAAGTAAGTTTGCTTCTACAGATAAACGTCTTTATTTTCTTTTGTCAGAGAAGAAAAAATTGTGTAAACCAATGTGATTATCTTTTTGCGTTTCTTGCTCGGAAACTTAGAGCCATTTTAAGTGCCCAGCTGTAGTAACTGGCTTATACCAAAGGCCTGTTAATCTTCTGGCTCCTTTTTAAAAATGTCTGATCATCTTACATTTTGATGTTCATTATTTTTAGGATTAAAAATTATTTTTTAGTATTTAAAAATGGATTATAAAATATTCAGGGTATAAAAATAAAGATAATTTAAAACATGCCCCAAAAGTTAATGGTTCCTTACTCCAGTATTTTGTGAATTTTATTTCAATAAAAGTGAAGTAACATGATTTTCTGATTAGTTCTGATATGCAGGTATTAGAAACCCACAGAGTCTTTTCTATTCAAAATTACCCCTTTCAGTTCTTATCATCACATTAGGGAAATCATGTCATTGTCAAGTGTTGCTATCAATCATTTGTCAGTTATCAAGATGACGGTGATGGTAAATAGTGTAGTCATGTCACATCTGGACCACTTTTAACCTCTTTATTTCTGTAGCCCAGATCACTCTGCCTTAATACAAAGATTATACTTGTCTCCAAATATCTAGAAGAGAATTCTAGGTAAAAATGCATTAATAGTATCCTGACCTAGATTTTCATAATGGATTGATATAGGGCTAGAACTGCTTTATAGATTGTTAACCTAAACAAACATTTCTTTTAGCGAGTAAGAGAGCATGGAATTTAGTGAATAAAGAGAAAACCAGATGTAAAATGTTATGCTGAAATTTATCTGTATAAGCTAAAAAATAGGTAAGTCTGCTCATCCTCCTTACAAATTTGTGATAGCAATATTATAGTTAATACTTCGCCTACTTCTGGTTTTTTTTTTTTTTTTTTTTTTGAGACTGAGTCTTGCTCTGTTGCCCAGGCTGGAGTGCAGTGGCACAATCTCGGCTCACTGCAAGCTCCGCCTCCCGAGTTCATGCCATTCTCCTGCCTCAGCCTCCCGAGTTGCTGGGACTACAGGCGCCCACCACCACACCCGGCTAATTTTTCGTATTTTTAGTAGACGCAGGGTTTCAACATGTTAGCCAGGATGGTCTAGATCTCCTGACCTCGTGATCTGCCCACCTAAGCCTCCCAAAGTGCTGGGATTACAGGCGTGAGCCACCGCACCCAGCCTCGCCTACTTCTTTATTTCTTTTGTAACCAAGCCTGTATTTTAGTTCATCAGGTGCCTAAAATATTACAAATATTTAGCAAATGTATGATCTTCTCAACTAGGTCACTTGAAAGTACTTTACTGTTCAGTTATGTCCCATATGCATTTTAACATAATATACCCAAATTAAACACAATAAAGGACTTCAGATTGTAAAGTTAAAGGAAGTGAAAGCTCCTTATAGGAGACATTTTTACTGCTACCATGTATTATCTTTAAAGGACAAATAGCTCTAATTTTCAGGCTACATAACTCCCCTCTCTGCCCCTGCCTCATTCCCTAGATGTGTTTTCAGAAAAGAGTCCTTCTAGCTGTCACAGTACTAAAGTGAAAACTGGATCCTTGTCTCTCCTAGAAATATGAATGACTATGACTTATAAAAGAGTAACTTCACTGGGCTTCCCATCTTCTTGGTGGTCAAAAGGTGAACTGATTGCCTAATGCTTCAAATTGCTTAACAGAGCTTTACAAGGAAATGCTTCTCACAAACAGCCACAAAATGAATACACACAACACATACCCACTCATACATAGAGGAACTTAAATCTTACAATTTTTAAATAAAATATCTCCTTGAGAAGTATGTGGCCTTGGGGCATCTTCAATGTTTTCTTATCTCCAGAAATATCAGAGACATTAACTACAGAGGAATGAGGTGTTGCCCCTTAATAATAGTTACTACCACTTGAAGAATAAAGAACACTGTTTAGTTACAAATTCTCATTAACTGAAAATTAATTTATGTCAGTAAAGGTTGTATAAAGCAGACATTACATTTCCTTCCTAGTTTCACATAACTTCCATGCAAAGATAAAGGATAAATGGCATGGAGAAAGCATTTTTTAATTAATTGGTTACTCTTTCCAAAAAAGACACTAAAAATGCTATGTTTGAGGTATTCATAAAGCTCCATAAAGGTTTTTGGTTAACACAAGTGAATGAAATAGTACTATTTATGCTCTGGCTACCAAAAGGCTAACACCACCCTTAAAAATTGCTTTTTAAGAGATTAAGCTGCCTGAAACCCAACCTAACATCATTTTGTGTAGTAAAGCGAAAATTTGTGTTAAAAAACATTAGAATATGTGCTCTAGAAATTTATTAATAATATGCTGAGTAATATGAGTTTTATCATGAATATTAAAAATAACACTTAGAAAAAAAAAGGTGAGCTACTTGAATCTATGGGGATCTTACATCTTTTAAAAATATGGATAATCTTCAGTTTTATTGCGTGTACTACTAGAGACAGTAATGTGCCTCTATCTCACTTCATTCTTGGAAGTGAATTATGAAACACGTACATGCACCTCCTAGATATATGAGAAGACCAAGTATCCAGCATCCACCTTCTCATTTTTTTCCTTATCCACTATGATATTAATAAGACTTATAAAAATACATTGTATTCATTTCTCTTTAGTCATTCCCAACTAGTAAGTTAGGTAAAGTAATTATTAAATTTAATGAAATATATTTCTTTTATACCTTATACTAAGAGGTGACAACGTGCTAGCAGCCGTTGCTAGCTCTCAGCGCCTCCTCTGCCTCGGTCCACTCTGGCCGCTCAAGGAGCCCTTCAGCCCACCCCTGCACTGTGGGGGCCCCTCTCTGGGGCTGGCCAAGGCCAGAGCTGGCTCCCTCTGCTGGCTGGGAGGTGTGGAGGGAGAGGTGTGGGCGGGAGCCAGGCTGCGCATGGTGCTCGTGGGCGATGCTTGTTCCGGGTGGGCGCGGGCTCTGCGGGCCCCACACTCTGTGCCGCCGGCAGGCACCTGCTGGGCTTGAGCAGGGACAAGCTCCCTGGGGGCTGCCGGAGTACCTGGGCTAGGTGCTGCAAAGTCCCACCGCAAGTGCCATTGAGAGGTGAAGTCAGGTGGGCCTCTGGGTCAGGTGGGGACTTGGAGAACTTTTCTGTCTAGCTAAAGCGTGTCCAGAATTGGTGGGTTCTTGGTCTCGCTGACTTAAAGAATGAAGCTGCGGACCCTTGCGGTGAGTGTTACAGCTCTTAAGGTGGCGCGTCTGGAGTTTGTTCCTTCTGATGTTCGGATGTGTTCGGAGTTTCTTCCTTCTGGTGGGTTCGTGGGCTCACTGGCTCAGAAGTGAAACTGCAGACCTTAGCAGTGAGCTCTTAAGGCAGCGTGTCTGGAGTTGTTCGTTCCTCCCGGTGGGCTCATGGTCTCGCTGGCTTCAGGAGTGAAGCTGCAGACCTTCGTGGTGAGTGTTACAGCTCATAAAAGCAGTGTGGACCCAAAGAGTGAGCAGTAGCAAGATTTATTGCAAAGAGCAAAAGAACAAAGCTTCCACAGTGTGGAAGGGGACCCGAGCCACTGCTGGCTTGGGCAGCCTGCTTTTATTTTCTTATCTGGCCCCACTCACATCCTGCTGATTGGTAGAGCCGAGTGGTCTGTTTTGACAGGGTGCTGATTGGTGCGTTTACAATCCCTGAGCTAGACACAAAGGTTCTCCACATCCCCACTAGATTAGCTAGATACAGATTGTGGACACAAAGGTTCTCCAAGTCCCCACCAGAGTAGCTAGATACAGAGGGTCGACTGGTGCGTTCACAAACCCTGAGCTAGACACAGGGTGCTGATTGGTGTGTTTACAAACCTTGAGCTAGATACAGAGTGCTGATTGATGTATTTACAATCCCTGAGCTAGACATAAAGGTTCTCCAAGGCCCCACCAGAGTAGCTAGATACAGAGCCGCGATTGGTGCATTCACAAACCCTGAGCTAGACACAGGGTGCTGATTGGTGTGTTTACAAACCTTGAGCTAGATACACAGTGCCGACTGGTGTATTTACAATCCCTGAGCTAGACATGAAGGTTCTCCATGTCCCCACCAGACTCAGGAGCCCAGCTGGCTTCAGCCAGTGGATCCCGCAGCGGGGCTGCAGGTGGAGCTGCCTGCCAGTCCCGTGCTGTGCGCCCGCACTCCTCAGCCCTTGGGTGGTAGATGGGACTGGGCACCGTGGAGCAGGGGGCAGTGCTCATCGGGGAGGCTCAGGCCACACAGGAGCCCATGGAGTGGGTGGGAGGCTCAGGCATGGCGGACTGCAGGTCCTAAGCCCCACCCCACGGGAAGGCAGCTAAGGCCCGGTGAGAAATCGAGTGCAGCGCCAGTGGGCTGGCACTGCTGGGGAACCCAGTACACCCTCCGCAGCCGCTGGCCCGGGTGCTTAGCCCCTCATTGCCCAGGGCCGGCAGGGCTGGCCGGCTGCTCTGAGTGCGGGGCCGCCAACCCACGCCCACCCAGAACTCCAGCTGGCCCACAAGCACTGTGCGCAGCCCTGGTTCCCACTCACGCCTCTCCCTCCACACCTCCCTGCAACTTGAGGAAGCTGGCTCCAGCCTTGGCCAGCCCAGAAAGGGGCTCCCACAGTGCAGCAGTGGGCTGAAGGGCTCCTCAAGTGCTGCCAAAGTGGGAGCCCAGGCAGAGGAGGCACTGACAGCCAGCAAGGGCTGTGAGGACTGCCAGCATGCTGTCACCTCTCAAAAGGACTGTAAATGCACCAATCAGCACTCTGTGTCTAGCTAGAGGTTTGTAAAGGCACCAATCAGCACTCTGTGTCTAGCTAAAGGTTTGTAAACACACCAATCAGCCTCTGTGTCTAGCAAATCTGGTGGGGACTTGGAGAACTTTTGTGTCTAGCTAAAGGATTTTAAATGCACCAATCAGTAATCTGTGTCTAGCTAAAGGATTGCAAACGCACCAGTCAGCACTCTGTCAAAACGGACCAATCAGCTCTTTGTAAAACGGACGAATCAGCTCTGTGTAAAATGGACCAATCAGCTCTCTGTAGAGTGGACCAATCAGTAGGATGTGGGTGGGGCCAGATAAGGGAATAAAAACAGGCCACACAAGCCAGCAGCAGCAATCCGCTGGGGTTCCCTTCCATGCTGTGGGAGCTTTGTTTTTTTGCTCTTTGCAATAAATCTTGCTGCTGCTCGCTCTTTGGGTCCGCGCTGCCTTTATGAGCTGTAGCACTCACCAAGAAGGTCTGCAGCTTCACTCCTGAAGTCTGCGAGACCACAAACCCACCAGAAGGAAGAAACTCTGGACACATCTGAACATCTGAAAGAACAAACTCCAGACACACCATCTTTAAGAACTGTAACACTCACCATGAGAGTCCGCGGCTTCATTCTTAAAGTCAGCGAGACCAAGAGCCCACCAATTCCAGACACAATACTTGATGTAGATTGTTGGAGCTCAGAAAAAGATACCCCTAAAGTATAGTGCTTTGGCATGTTGAATACTTGGAAGTAAAGGAAATTGGAAGACTTCAGAAACAGCCCCAGAACGCTGGCATGGCCTCTCAGACCTTCTAGTGCCTTCCTGTCTCTCACCCCTCAATCTTCTTTGAAGCAAGTCATAGAAATCAGAATTCCTTATCCCAAGGCAGGTAATAGTGAAACTGCCTTTGCAAGAATTATGATGGGGAAAAAATTCTGACAGAAAAATTATGACAGTGAAAGAAATCTGACCTGACTCCCATCCTGCTTGTAACTTCTAAGCTGTCCTTGTTCACTCCTGGGCATAGACCAGGCTAACTAAGAGAGAAATTTAGTTTAACTTTAAAACAAAGATAGGCTGGTGTCATGGCTTATACCTGTAATCCCAGAACTTCGGGAAGCCAAAGCAGAAGGATTGCTCAAGCCAAAGAGTTCAAACCAACCTGGGTAAAATTAGACCCCATCTCTACAAAGAAAAAAATAAAAAATTAACTGGGCATGGGGGTACGTGCCTGTGGTCCCAGCTAGTCAGGAGGCTAAGGCAGGAAGATGACTTGATTCCAGGTGGTTGAGGCTGCAATGAGCTGTGCGTGCCACTGCACTCCAGCCTGAGAAACAAAGCAAGTACCTGTCTCAAATACATACATGCATGCATACATACATACAAAGATAATGACAGCCTCTTCCTGAAACTAATCTCTTACTTGCTCAGGGACCAAATCACCCTTGGAAAACTAACAAATTAGGCATGAGGTTAGACTTATGGCTCAGGAGTCATGCAGTCAGAGGCCACAAGATTCCTAACCTCCTTAACTGATCCTGTAGATAACATCACTCCTGTAAAACCTATGATTGCTGTTTAAGGTAATTATAAGAACTTGCCTTCTGATAGCCCAGCTGGCACCACCTAGACCAGCAAACTGGCTCAGCTGGTTTTGTGATCCTACCCAGTAAATGAAGACAAAAACAAGACAGCTTCAACCCCCTATGATTTCATCCACAACCTAGCCAATCAGCATTCCTTATTACATAGCCCCTGCCTGCCAGATTATCCTTAAAAATATCCATAGCCTACATTTGGGGGGACACTCCTTTGTATAGTAATAAACTCCTGCCCGGTCACTTGGCCAGCCCTGGGACTATTACATTTTTTCTCTGTTGCAAAAACCTGCTGCTTTCAGTGAATTGGGTTTTCTGGACAAGGAGCAAGATGAACTCATCAGGTGATTACAATAGTACTAGAAAACAAAACATAGAAATATTACTTTAACCTTCTCCAGTCTATCTGGGGGCTTGCCATAAATAAATTCACTGACCTACCCTTGTCTGATAGTAGATTATAAAAACTTCCATTCCAGAGAGATCCTGCCATATTTCCAGGAGGGAGAAATGTTACAGTGGAGAGACAAAAACAATCTGAGCAAAAGGCCTTTTAGAATGGTTTTCCTTCTCACTCAGTCTATTACCATTAGATCATACTCTTGTCCAATCACATTTCTACATGGCTATCCATGTTTCATTCAACCTAAGCAAAAAACAAGTACTTTTCCCTAAGTCTCTGGATCTTCATTTCTGAAGACTTTACATGTCATGTAAAACTTTGACTAAATTTGTTATGCTTTTCTCTTGTTAATCTGTCTTTTGTTATAGGCATGTTGGCCATGAACTTTATCTTACAAGAGCCATGCAAAGATCCACTCCGGTGAACACCATCTAACTTTTAGAAACGTATGCCCTCACTGCTGGGCCTAACATGACTACCGCTCAGGAAGCCTCTGAAACATAAACAGAGGTAGAGATCCCTTCATTTCTGCAAATTTGATGGAATTTATCATGGGAAAGAGAAGCTTTTCTGAAACAATGCTTAAGGTTTAGAATTAAAGGCATACAAATAAATCTTATTTTTAGAAATATGAAGCCAGAAAATATAACTATTTCTCAAAGAGAATTTCCCTTAGGCGTTAAAACTTGATGATAAATTAGAAATGACAAAGCATTATAAAAATCTTAGACATTAGAAGCAGGAAGAGACTATAAAGGTTCCTGATTATAAGGATGATTAACCTTCAGTAAGTACTCATCATGGGCTTGACATGATGAAAGTGCTTTCATATGAGTATCTCCTTTAATATTTATAAGAAGGGTATTAAGAAAGTAGTACTATTGTCCCCATTGTATAGATGAGGAAAGTAAGGCTTACAGAGGGTAAGAACTTGCCCAAGTTCACACAACCATCTTGAAAGGTGCTCGCAATGGCGCCTAGAGTTCTAGAGCCCAAGTTCCAGGCACTTTTTTTGACTGGCTTTCTAACATAACCCCTTATTTTTATTCAAGTAGAGTAGGGAAGTAAAACGTCCAGAGCCATTTCACCAGTTACCAGCATAACCAGAACTGAAATCAAGGCCAGATTAGCACTTAAAAACATATTACTTCTTAAGGAGCTAGACAGATACCATTCTTTCTGTGTCATACAAAGCAGCAATGCCCCTGAAGTAGGAGTTTGGGGCTTTAGCATGTCATTTGGAGTGGTCGACTTTCCCCTACTTTTCATTTTCTCTTCACCATTTTCTTTATATCAAGTCTCATAAAATAACCCTGAGTAGATTATACTGGCCAAGTACACCACTTCGAGGCTGGTCTGGTGTGTGTAAATTGCCTCTCAGTGGGTGGCTATTATATTTATATTGGTTTAAACTGTTTCCATTGCCAATCCATTATGCTGGAATTCCCCCTTGCTGAGGGCAGCTGTGTTATTCTTTTCTTTGACTGAAGCCCAAGAACTATCTGTGCAACTCTTTGGGAGCCAACCCTTTAAGAGTAAACATATTGAGTCATACAAGGCCACTCAGTATCCCACTGCCACTTGCTAAATCAGGAGCATTCCCCTTTGGCCCCAACCAGTTCACACTGCTCATTTTTCAAGAAGATAGAAATTGGAGTGGAGTGAGAAAGTGATGTGATGCCTATTTATGCAGAAAGTCAAAGGAATGTACTGAAAATAATACTTGTACAAGTAACTGTTTCTCTAGAAGGCAAACGCTTCAAGCATAACCATGACTGAGGGTCCAGATAGCCTCAGGTATGTCCTGATGAGCACCCTTCAAATCAAATGCGACGCTGTGAGTGCCCCTTTCTGAACAAAATCTCCAAGCAAACACCTATAACTATCTCAGGACTGAACATACATTCTTAAAATGAAAGTTTCTTAGTCCAGGTTAGAGTCCAAAATCAGTGACTGGAAGTCAAGAACTAATTGAACATCTGTAATACAAGTTTCTGTGCCTCAGTTGGTGATATGATATAATTAGGAGGCAAGTTTACAAATTTTATTGTTCCCTTGGGTACCAGGCTTATCACTACAAACTGATGACTGTTGATAAACCCACCCAGCTGTCCTGTAAATGCAGACCCTTGGTCGCAGGGAAAATAAGGGTGAAAATTTGGATGTTTTAAACTTATTGACATAACAGCAGAGAAAACCAAAAGCCTTTATCTGATGAAATGAGTCAGCTTCATGGTTCTTAATTAGGAATTCACATTTAAGAGTGGTAGTTGTAAGGACAAACACAAATTAAAACTAAGGTGCTTAATTCTCCCTGTTGAAAATGAGAAAAGAGCTCCTCTCTCCCTTTCTCTTTGAGCGTTTGCATTTGAAAACTTGTAATTATAAGTACCTTCTCTTCTCTTTGAAATGTATGTAAATCCTTTTGAAAACCAGATAGGCCTTTTGTCAGCTTTAAGAGTCAGGAATGCCTTTCTCAAGGATTCAGGAGCCGTCTCTTTGAAATGTAAACATCAAGGGGTATAGCACCCCTATCTCCAAGTTTCTCTGGGAGATTAGGAACCTAACTTCAGTGGGCACCTTGCTCCAAGTCACAAAATTACATCCTGCCACAAATATGGGAGAAATTTGGTTTTTTCTCTGGGTAAAGCCAATTAACACAGACGGTCACCCTGGTAATGGTTGATTTGAGGATGAATTATGTAAGACAAATAGTGCTGTTAAATCTTTTCACTCATGGACTAGTTATTGTTTATATTGAAAACACGTATGCAATGGGTCGTAACTGGTTGGCATATTGAAGGGTGAGATTTTGCAGTCTTTCAGCTGATTGTCTGTGATTAACATCACATCATGATTTAATGCTAATTCAAAAGTAAAAGTGGGATGGTTCTTGTTTCTACTATCTTCGTGGAGAAAATTTCTGGATTGAGAGACGATTGTGTTTTTAATTCTATTTCCTCAAAACCACCAAATTTTGAAGGGAGAAAAAAGAAATTTATATGGACTTCGGTGGCCATGCATAACAGAGCAAGTTTTCCTTGATTCAGGAGACCTGAGTCCTCCCATCCGATATACCAAGCTGCACTGTTCAAACCAAACTGTTTCAGTTACAATCCCAGTCAAGCATGAAACGTTTGTTCTGCTGTTGCTTATATGTGCAATGTACTTTGAGTTCATTAAATTGGCATCACCTTGTTACAGTAAAGTCTCTAAAGCCAAACAAAACTAAAGTAAACAAAATCAAAGTTTTCAAATATTCATGTGAAAAATGGAGAAATGTAAAGTTGAAAGTCGTTTAAAGAAAATTTTAATTGCTACAAAGAAAATAAAATACCTAGGAATACAACTTACAAGGGACATGAAGGACCTCTTCTTCAAGGAGAACTACAAGCCACTGCTCAAAGAAATAAGAGAGAACACAAACAAACGGGAAAACATTCCATGCTCATGGGTAGACAGAATCAACATCATGAAAATGGCCATACTGCCCAAAGTAATTTATAGATTCAATGCTATTCCCATTAAGCTACCAATGACTTTCTTCTCAGATCTAGAAAAAACTACTTTAAATTTCATATGGAACCAAAAAATAGAGCCCATATAGCCAAGACAATCCTAAGTAAAAAGAACAAAGCTGGAGGCATCATGCTACCTGACTTCAAACTATACTACAAGGTTACAGTAACCAAAAGAGCATAGTATTGGTACCAAAACAGATACATAGACCAATGGAACAGAACGGAGGCCTCAGAAATAACACCACACATCTACAACCATCTGATCTTCAACAAAACAAGCAATGGGGAAAGGATTCCCTATTTAATAAACGGTGCTGGGAAAACTGACTAGCCATATGCAGAAAACTGAAACTGGACCCCTTCCTTACACCTTATAAAAAAATTAACTCAAGATGGATTAAAGACTTAAATATAGAACCCAAAACCATAAAAACCCTAGAAGAAAGCCTAGGCAATACCATTCAGGACATAGGCATGGGCAAAGACTTCGTGACTAAAACACCAAAAACAATTGCAACAAAAGCCAAAATTGACAAATGGGATCTAATTAAACTACAGAGCTTCTGAACAGCAAAAGAAACTATCATCAGAGTGAACAGGCAACCTACAGAATGCAAGAAAATTTTTGCAATCTATCTGTCTGACAAAGGGCTAATATCCAGAATCTACATGGAACTTAAACAAATTTACAAGAAAAAAAGCAAAAAACCCCATCAAAACGTGGGCAAAAAATATGAACAGACACTTCCCAAAAGAAGACATTTATGTGGCCAACAAACATGTGAAAAAAAGCTCATCATCACTGATCATTAGAGAAATGCAAATCAAAACTACTGTGAGATATCATCTCACTCCAGTTAGAATTGTGATCAATAAAAAGTCAGGAAACAACAGATGCTGGGGAGGATGTGAAGAAATAGAAATGCTTTTACACTGTTGGTAGGAGTATAAATTAGTTCAACCAAATTGATCTTCCACACTGTGGAAGACAGTGTTGTGATTCCTCAAGGCTCTAGAACTAGAAATACCATTTGACCCAGCAATCCCATTACTGGGCATATACACAAAGAATTATAAATCATTCTACTATAAAGACTTACGCACGCATATGTTTATTGCAGCACTATTCACAATAACAAAGACTTGGAACCAACCCATATGTCCATCAATGATAGACTGGATAAAGAAAATGTGGCACATATATACCAAAGAATACTACGCAGCCATAAAAAAGATGAGCTCATGTCTTTTGCAAGGACATGGATGAAGCTGGAAACCATCATTCTCAGCAAACTAACACAGGAACAGAAAACCAAACACCACATGTTCTCACTCATAAGTGGAAGTTGAACAATGAGAACACATGAACACAGGGAGGGGAACATCACACACCAGGGCCTGTCATGGGGTAGGAGGCAAGGGGAGGGAGAGCATTAGGACAAATATCTAATGCTTGCAGGGCTTAAAATCTAGATGACGTGTTGATGGGTGCAGCAGACCACCATGGCACATGTATACCTGTGTAACAAACCTGCACATTCTGCACATGTATCCCAGAACTTAAAGTATAATAAATTTAATAAAATAGAAAATTTTAAGAAAGCAAAAATAATTTGTTTTATATATGAAATGTACATGTATAAAAACTTGTAATAAAGTGACATCTCAGCAGGGTGATTCATTTGGACTCAATTTTATTTCTTGTATTTAAAGTATTTCCCAGTAGTTCCCTAAATTTAGTAAATATTAGAATCATCTGGAAAGTTTATTTCAATGTAGTTTCATTGGACCAATTCCTGATATTTTTGTTTACTATGTATGGAGTGGATTCCTGAAATTTCCTTGTATACCCCAAGTGATCCATATGACCCAGAGACCCTCAATTATTAATAAATGCAATAAATACATAACATGATAAATTCTAGCTTATGTTAGAACTAAAACAGACCTGGCCTCACTTTTGAATACAATAAAACAATTATATAGTGAATTATTATTCTATTATTCAAAAAGACGGTTTAGTTATTACATTTTTTATGTGCATAGTCAAAAAAGAAACATACTTACATTGATGTGTTTCAATATAATGTTGGGGCTCAGAACCGATACCCCAATGTATAGCGTTTTGGCGTGCTGAGCACTTTGAATTAAAAGAAATTAAAAGGCCTTAGAAGCTGCCTCTGAACCAACGACTTTCTAACTTTCTCTTGTTTCTCTCCTACCCCTCAAGCACAGGAGGGGCTTTCTCTGGAAGTTCCCTTATTTGACTGAGGAAAGTTCTTCCCCCAAAAATGCAATTGAAACCCTCTCCCTAGGAATCTCATCAGATGACCGTGAAAGATTAAGCACCAAAGAAGAGAAAAAACTAACAGTCTCCATCATGCCCAGACAGACTTTTCATCTATTCTTCTGAGGGTAGCTCTGAGAGATTTCCGGGGAGACTTTATCTGCATAAGACAACCTTTGTTCACCATAAAGTTCCAGTCCTCACCTTCTTCCGTTGTCGCCACCTCTGTCTAGATCTCAGGGGAAATTTGTCCTAGGCCATTGTCTGTTCTCCAGTACCATTCAGTTTCCAAAGAGAATCATTTACATGATACTGTCTGCTCTTTGGGCCCATTCAATTCTATGAAAAATCTTTTACTACCTCTCAAAATTGCCTATATTTCACCAATTTTCTCCTATGAAGAAGGTGCTATTTAAGCTTCAGCCATCTGGCCCTTCCTTGAGTCTCATATTTTGTGTACTGCCCATGCATTTGCACATATATCAATTTGGATGCCTTTTCTCCTGTTAATCTGTCTATATTGTCAGTTTGTTTATAGACCCAAATTATTGAATCTTCAGAGGGAAAGTTAAACTTTCCTACAATAGCTAAAATAATAAAACAACGTAGAGTTATATTTAAAAGCTTTATATCAATTTGCAATACCAGAAACCAAGAATAAAGTGTGCAAAATCACATTAAAATGAAAAAAAAATTAGAGTTAAAATTTCATGCCAGAAGTTTTATAGAACAATAGAAACTTTATTTAACCACAATGGAAAAAAGAATTTGGCATCTGAAATGTCAAATGAGTATGTTTTTACCATGTGGAGAGAAAGGTACCATTGCCCTGGAGAGGCACAGGTGGTACCTGGATAGTGTATGAAGCAGGGATTTCTGGGAGGCAAGTTCAATGGGAATTACTTTGGAAATTTTTCCTTAGGGGCACAAAATTTAAACTTCTGCCACAATGGAAAGATTAGCACTGTTGAAATTGAACTCCCTTGGTGAGAGTTGTAGCAGAACAGTATCTCCTGTTAAACCTGCTGCCGGATTCCAGCTAACACAATCTCAATTTCTTTGCTTTTTAAAGCCCCCCAAAGCTTTATAAAATGCGGCCGATACACTTTCTCTTATGACAAAGATCAGTACTGTCATATAGGAAAGTATTCCTGACTCTATCTCCATGATATTTCCAATATCAGCATTGCCTTCTTATAATATTTCAAATCAGTGAAGTCTTTAGTCATAGAAATCATGCACTTCAGTATTCAACCTTACAAAATGATAGGACAGTTTCCAAAACAAAACAAAAATGAAATACTGTATGCATCCAATGTGTTGTAAAGCTGGTTTTCTTTTTTTTTTTTTAAATTCTTCTCCTTTTCTCTATTCATTTTTATGGCATTGTCCCTCTTCTGTCTCTTTTTTCCAGTGTTAATCTTTTATGTATTCTATTGAAACCGCCTTTACAAAATTATGACTGAGACAGTGAAAGAGATCTAACCTAATTAGCTCCATCTTGTTTCTAACCTCCAAGCTGTCCTTATTCCTTCCTGGGTGTAGGCTGAACTAACTTTGGGAGGAACTTAGTTTATAGTTTAAAACAAAGACAACAACAGCCTGTTTCTAAAACAAATCTCCTTCTTGCCTGGGGACTAGACTGCCTTTTCAGGACTAACAAATTAGCCACAAGGTTAGAAATTATGGTTTAGGAGTCATGCAGCTAGAGGCTACTAGATTCTGACTCTCCCTAAACTGCTTCTAAGATTAGTGCTTGAGATCCCTGGCCTTGATGGATCAGCTTGCACCACCCAGATCATCTAAACTGGTTCTTCTGATCTTGTGGCCCCCACCCAGGAACTGACTCAGGGCAAGAGGACAGCTTCAACTTCCCATGATTTTATCTCCTACCTAACCAATCAGTACTCCTGGCTCACTGGCTTCCCCCTACTCACCAAGTTGTCCTTAAAAACTCTGATCCCTGAATGCTTGGGGAGACTGATTTGAGTAATAATAAAACGCCTGTCTCCCGCACAGCCAGCTCTGAGTGAATTACTCTTTCTGTATTGCAATTGCCCTGTCTTGATAAATCAGCTCTGCCTAGGTAGTGGGCTAGGTAAACCCACTGGGCAGTTACACTATCTTTGTCATTGTACAAATATTCACATGTGTCTTCTTTTTCTCAGTGAGTACATTGATTTATTTTATTTCCTTGCTGGCTTCTATTTTTCACCTTTGTTTTCCATATAACTATGCAATAATTTCTTCTATACTTTCTGCTTTACACCACAACTTTCCTGCTCTCCATAATTTCATTTACTTTTACTCAGTTTTACACATTACTTATTTCCTCTCTGTTATGTGTTGAATTGAACTGTGTCCCCCAAAAAATTCATATGTTGAAGTCACTAGTAACTGTAAATAAATTTGACTGTATTTGGAGATAGGATCTTTAAAGATGTAATTGAGGTAACAGGAGGTCCTATGGTTGGGCCCTAATCTGACATGACTGGTGTCCTTATAAGAAGACAAGATTAAGACACAGTCAATACAGACTGAGGAACAACCATGTGAGGACCCAGCAAGAAGGAGGACATCTGCAAGCCAAGGAGAGAGGCCTCTGAAGAAACCAGACCTGGACTTCCAGCCTCTAGAACTGTGAGAAAATGCATTTCAATTGTTTAAGCCACCCGACCTATGGTATTTTTATTATGGCACTCCTAGAAAACCAATACAGCCTCTATTTCCATCTTTTCTCCTCTTTGCTTCTTTTTTACTACACCTCATCCCTGTTTTCTGACTATTCAGAGCAGTAGGCATGCCCCAGCTCTCTTTCCTCCTGTTTATTTGCATATCTTCTTATTTCTTGATCAATACATGGAATATGCAAAAGTGCCTATTTTGCTGGAATCATTGTTCTTTGAGTGTTTCAAGTTTCCTGTACCATAGATTCACCATCTGTCAAATGGAGATAATAAAAGTATTAGTCTCATATAAGCCCATTGCAATGATTTAATTTGTTAACCAATAAAATGCCTATAACAGTGTCTGGCATATAATAAGCCCAAGTAAATATTGGTGGTGGTGGTGGTGGTGATTATTTTTCTGTCATTCAGTAAGTGTCCACTGAGTGTTTATCCTGTGCCAGGAGCTGTTTTGATGGAGCTCAGTCAAGTGGGGAAAATAAGACACAAACTAACCAATAAATTAATAAATATCATCAGATTTTTATAAATGCTATGCAATACATTTTAAAAGGTGATGTGACACATAATTATAGGGTGGCTATTTTTGAGTGGTCAGGTGGCCTCTGTAGAAGTAACCCTAGCTCTAAGTAGAAAAAAATAAAAAAGCCATCCAGGAAAGTCCCAGGGGGCAGTGGAAAGAGAAGCATGTGAGAGAGCAGGAATGGTTGGTATAAAGACCCTTAAGTGGGCACCAGTTTGGTGATTTTACAGAGCTGAGAGAAGTCTAATATGCTGCAGAATAGTAAGCCTGAAGGTAGGTTACACAAAATGAGATCAATTGAGGATCTATGGAGGGCCAGTTCATACCGGATTTTATAAGCCACTAAGGATTTAAGAGGTTAAGCAACCTGCTGATGTTAGCCCTGCACACCATTTTCTAGAGAGAGCATAAGAGGCACTGCTAGACTCATGGGTGCCTGAAACCAGGGTCTCAATGCTTTCAGGGTCTCTCTCTTTCTTGCCTTCTCTTTACTGCTTCTTTCAGCATTGTTCTGCATCCTATCTTTATTTTCTTTCCTTCATTTTTCTGCTGACCTGAGAGGAATGATTCAAGGAGAATTCTACTTGGCCCAGCTTGGGCCTCAAGCCCATTACTGTGTTAAATTAAGTTTAGCCTAAAGCTGCCTCCTTTTAAGTGTGGCCTAAAGGTTTCTCCCTACATAAGGAACTGTAACCTAACTGGATGTGTAACTAGACTATAATCTACTCTTGTGTCAATCACTGAGTTTCAGCCAAAGATAGTCTACTGTTCAAACCATGTTCAAATAAGGCAAAGGCCAAGCTGTAACCAATTCAGCTGTTTCTGAACCTTACTTCCATCTTTCATACATCACTTTCTGTTTTTCTGTTCAGAAATCTTCTTCTACCATGTGGCCGTGATGGAATCTCTCTGAACCTATTCTGGTTTGGTGGCTGTCCAAATTGTGAATCATTCTTTGCTCAATTAAACTCTGTTAAATTTAATTTGTCTAAAGTTTTTCTTCACTGTTCTGAGTGCATATTAATCACCTGGGAAGCATGTTTCAAATGCAAATTCAAAATTCTGTAATGTACATCTTTAACAGTAATTCTGATGTAGAAGGTCCAAAGCCCACAATTAGAGGCATCTTGTTGTATTCTGAGGTGATCTTAGCTAGTTTTGAAGTAGACGAAGGATGTTCCACCTTTTTTTTTTTTTTTTTTTGGTTGAAGAGCTCTCTTGTGGAAATACTTAGCAAGGATTTCACAGGGCGAGACTGGACATAGAGAGGACCAATAGGAGACTGCTGAAATCATTCAAGTAGGAAACAATAAAAGTCTGAAGTAGGGCATTTTTGTCCAGAGATAGGAGAGAGTGAATTAAAGAGATATTAGGACTATTTGATCCCAGTGTGATGTAAAAAATGAGGTCAGGAGAGAGGCATGGGAGTCTGGCTGCAATCACTAGGTGGACCATTGTGCTGCTATTCATCAATACATGAAATACTAAAGGGAGAGGGAAAAATGAATGTTTGTCCATGCCAATGCAGAACAAGAGCATGCTATTTGAATAGGCTCTATTGTCAGTTTTTCCCAACCCATCTGCCATTTCTGGCCAGCAACAATCATAATATAAGCCATTGTGATATTAAAAATGGAATGATTAAATAGAAATATCAAGCACTATTATTGCCTCAGAGATACTTAATATTCTGACCCATGAAATAGCTTTGAGACAGGGTCTCACACTATCATCCACGCTGGAGTGGCACAATCATGGCTCACTACAGCCTTGGCTCAAGGGAGCCTCCTTCCTTAGCCTTCCAAGTAGCTAGGACCGCAGGCACATGCCACCATGCCTAACTAAAAAACTTTTTTTTTTTTTTTTTTGTAGAGATGGGGTATGCTACGTTGCCCAGACTAGTCTCAAACTCCTAACTTCAAGCACTCCTCCTGCCTCGATCTCCCAAAATGCTGAGATTACAGGCATGAGCCACCATACCCAGCCATGTTTAATTCTTATTTCAAGTGTGAAAACCTTCTTATCAGAGCAATAGACAGTATAATCCCTTCTTTCCTGGAAGTTTCCAAAGAACCCAACAAAAAGCTGATTCCTGAGAAAACATGGCCACTAGAAAGACTTCAAACAAAAGCATTCAAGTTGTGTAGGTAGAATTGCAGCATCATGCCCCTCCTGGGGTTACCATAAAAAGCTTTAGACTTGCTGGGAATTGATAAGAAGAACTCTAAAACCAGAAACAAACCTTACTGGGTCAAGAGCCTTTAATATGGGGACTGCAAGGGACAAATATAAGAGGATCCAGCCACACCAACAACCAAACTCTCCCATATCCATGCCGATGAACTTTTATTACTTGCTACTTTGGGACTATCTGGAGTAGGATATAAGAATCTTGTGTATATAATATTGTTTCTACAAACTTAAGTACAAAAAGTATTGTTCTTGTTACAGAATGAGGGCTCAGTCATTCCTTAGTCCTCTGCAGGAAATTCTCAGGTTTTGTGAATTAGAGATTCTGCACCTGGGCCCTGTCAGACTATTAAAATCAAGATGGGTACTCAGAATGAGCAAAATTGGAGAAGCAGCCACCCTTTAACAAGTCATATGTGTGTGGACTGCACATTACTATAGCATATATTTCAGTAATAAATTACAGTAATGGAATAGGCATTTGTTGAACTATTAATAAATTGCTTCCTTCTTTCCAACACCTTAAATAGCATATAACAGAGTCTTCCCCTACTCTTGTCAAGAGTAACCAGGAAGAGAATGAAAACTGTGCTATCTCCCTCTGTGAGCTTTCTCTCTTGCTAGGATGGGATCTGAAACCAAACTTCTGTGATGCTGTAGCTCAGATTCTTCCATGATTGCAAGAACTCCCTCCTAATGTTAAAAAATAATTGCTTTATAGTTTCATGGGTTTTTTTCAGTGTAACTAGTATCTCTGCTTGAATCTAAGCTGTGTTTATGCTAGGATTCAGAACCAAATTATACTTGAAATATATGCATTCATTTCATGGACTAGAATATATCATTTACTCTGACTGGCTTCCAGATACCTACCTAAATCTTTTAAAAATTCTCCAATAAGTTACATATTGAAACCTAAAAAAGAGATTACTTTCATGCCTGCTGGGCATCAAAGAGCTGAAGGATGGATTGCTTTGGTGCTCTCACAGAACTGGTGAGAACAGTGGCGGCAGCACCGGCCTTGGCAGTGTCCTAGTGCTTCCTGCCTTGGAGGCAGCTGTGGCATTACTGGTGCCTTTGAGATTTTGGCAGTGAGTCACAGTTGTGGGGATTAGCAGTGACAGGACACATTGTCTCAGTAAGGCAGAACTGGAGAGGAAGAAAATTATTGACTCTATCTAGCCACCCCTTCTCAGTCTTCTGCATCAGCCCTTCCCCTGTCTCCAACCTCTAAACATTAGAGTGCAAGAGGACTTTAGTCTTTAGACTTTTTTTCTTTATCAAAACTCATTACACAATATGGCCTCTACCTTGCCATATTGCCAATGATTCCCAAATTTGTACTTTTTCCTGAATCTCCCAATTTGGATAGCCAGACAGCTATTGGACGTTTCCATCTGGATATCTCATAGGTATTTCAAAATTAACACGTGAAAATCAGATTCTTGTTCTTTTCAAATCTCTTCTTTTCATACTCCTTTTATTCTTTAAAGTTGCAGCTTCATTCTTTGACTTGTCTAGACCAAAAATCTCATAGTTACCCTTGATTCCTCTTCTCATCCCACCCCATATTCAATACAGCAGCAAATCTCATTGCCTTCTTTTTTTTTTTTTAAGACAAGATCTCACTCTGTCACCCAGGTTGGAGTACAGTGGCATGATCATATCTCGCTGCAGCCTCGACCTCCTGGACTCAAGCCATCCTCCTGCCTCAGCCTCCCAAGTAGTTGGGACTCCAGGTGCACACCACTGCACCAGGCTAACTTTTTTTAAAAAACTTATTTGTAGAGATGGGGTCTCACAGTGCTACTCAAGTTGGTCTTGAATTTCCATCCTCAAGCAATCCTTCCACCTCAGCCTCCCAAAGAACAGGGATTACAGGTGTGAGCCACCCCACCCAGCTAAATTACCATAGTCTTTATGTTCAAAATATATCAGTATCCACAACATGGCCACTGCTACCACTAGGTTACAAAACTCTGCCCTGGACTGCATTAGCTTCCTTACTAGTCTACCAGCTTCTAACTTTGCCATCTTAAATTTGACTTTCAAGACCACAAGCCAGAGTGATACATATAAAACAAGATCAGACCTTGTTTCTCCATGGTTAACATCCTCCAGTGGCTCCCTAATCATGTTCTAAGGCTCTACTCTGCACACTCACCTACGTCCTGCATGCTAGAGCCCCTGCTCCCCTTGGACACTATTGCTTTCCTCTCTGGCTCATACTGTCCTCTCCAGGCATATTGGCTCCTTGCTCATTCTGAAACACAGCAGGCTAATTCTACTCACGGCTCTTTGACCTAGCTGCTCTGTCTGTTTGTAACATCCTTCTACAAAATATTCACATGGCTTTGTTCCACCATTTTTCTTAACATCTACCCAAATGTCAGATGATAGAAAAGGTCTTCCTCGCATAAAACAGCAGCACTGCTCCCACCCTCACTTTTACTTTGCTTTTCTCCATCATATCTGTCACTGGCTGACTTACTACATGTTTAACTATTTATTCATGTGTTGTCCTTGAGCTGTGAAAGCTCCAAGAGGTCAGAACATTGCTTTCTTCATTGCTTATGTCCAGGGCCTAGGATAGTGCTGAGGTTATAGTGGGCTCTAAATATTGTGTTGAAAGAATAACCTGTGGAAATAGAATAGGGGTTCACAGACCTGTCTAATACTGAAATCGATGTGAGAAGTTACAGACACACATATTTCTAGGCCAAATCCCACACCTGCCAATTCAAGTTTTCTTGGGATAGTATTATAAAATCTGATTTTTAGATAGCTCGCAGGAGATTACAATAATCATTGAGACTTAAAGACTGTAAATTATAAAAATTAGTGCTCAGAGCTTTTGAGAAACGACTTCTGTGAACCCGTGAAACAACTTGGGAAGTATTTGAAGGAGCTGGAATTCCCAAAAGTGGATCAGCTAGAGTCAGAAAGATACTGGTTTTATAACTGTTATTATGACCCTGTTCTACCTCTGGGCTGCCCCAGCATGGAAAATGTGGGTTACAATGGAAAGTGCACAATTCTGACTTAATATTTTGCTAAGAAACCTCAGGCTATCCTCTTCCGTCTTTCTCAAGAGACGCCAGGACCACCCACAGCCAAAGGGGAAATACAGAAATGCTCCTGATTTGTACTTGCACAAAAGCAGAAGGTGAAGAAAGCCTTGGCCTTCACATCCCTAAAGGTAAAGCCTGTGGGTTGTGTCCCATATGGGTCCAAGGTGCAGGGATTATTACTGGGCATGTAATGGATAGAACCCCAGAATGGAAGTCAGAGACCCAGGCTCTGGTGCCAGATCTGTTTCAAATAGGATTTGTGACTTGTAATACATTACTGAATAGCTCTGGGCCTCAATTCTCTCCTCTGTAAACTAAGGTCCTCTCTTATTCCAAGGGCCCGATGAGTCAATGGCATAATCCCATCCATTCAGCAACTGAAAAGAAGCACTCCTGAAGTTTTCACCCCTGAAAATGACAAAAAGAGGTTTCAGGAGTAAGGGGAGTAAATGAAGGCAAAATCAGAGGAACAGGAGCTACTTAGAGGTATCCAAGCCAACTGCTGTGGAATGGGATTCAGAACCTAGGAAAATAAATAAATGCTCACTTATCCATACTCAGCCTCTCTCTCCTGGAAAACAGATAGAAAGAAAAAGGTCCATAAAATGCTTTGCTGTCACTTTGCCTTGAATTGATTAGGCCAACTGCGTTAGGAGAGGACCTGTAGAGTCTGATGATATCCTTATCTACAGCAAGGAGAGCAAAAATGATGTTAAGTTTGAGAGTGTGTTAAGCACTTTAATTATAACACCAGTTTACTTTAATCCTAAAAATGTCTGTTCTCCAGCTGAACTCTCAGACTGCACTGAAAACTACTTACTTTTCTCTTCTCCAAGCAGTCCAGAGGAACAACAGTGCATTTTCACAGAGCTTCTCTGGGGCGGTGATGTGTACAAATGTATGCAGCAAGGTTCTTTTCAAGTAGATTAAGTGAAGGGAAAAGTTTAACAAGGGCTCGGCAATTCTGCTAGGAGCTCACTTGCAAACAGCCATGAAAAAAAATTCTGTAGCAGGGAATGGGTTGCTGCTTACTGTCTGTTGCAGGGCACCTTAGAAGCAGCAAAGGAGACCACAGACTTGGCCAAGGATTGCTGTGTCTTAACTAGCTTCCCTGGGGACCGTTGCACCTGATATTATCTAGAAATTGGATGGAAAATGATGAGCGCATAACACTCCTTCACAGGTATATAGCGTTTTTCATATTCAAAGCTCTTTAATGTTTCCCTTAGGAGCCTTGGGAGATAAGAGAAGAGTGATTATATCCTCAGTTTGTGAAACGGAGAATCAAAGCTGAAGGGTCAAGTAATTTGCACAGAAAATAATTGGACTCGGTGTCCAACCAACATCAGGCCTCAGAGATTCCTAGTATTGAAGCCATAGCTCAGAAAAAATGAGACCCAGAGCTTGGGTCTGAAAAGCTTATATCAAAGGAAACAAAGACCCAGGCATAACCTCATAATTAAAAGTGATTGGACAAAACCCAGTTATGGTGCAGAACAAAGCAGGCAGATTCATAACTAAAATGCCAAATAAGTGGCACTTCACTGAAAATTAAATTAATTTCCTAGAGCTTACTTCTCCAGGCATATTGGCATTTGATGGACATTAGTTATGTATTGATAAGAAAGCACAGATTAGAATCAAGAAACCTCCAGATGCTTGAGCTTATTTCTAAAGAACAGTTGAAAAATTTCAGGAGGAGCTAAGGTTAATTTGAATTAATACAAACTTAAAAATAAACCTCCTTTCCATCATATCTAGCCTTTTTGATTGTTTCTTCTACTCAATTCTTTTTTTCCTCAGTGCTATTGTCAGAAAGAACAAAATACAGAAGAAAACTAGATCTATCACCTTTAGTTCAAAGGGTATAAAAAATGTACAGAATCTATTCCAAGAACTCTTATTTCTAGCTGTGGTAGAACTTACCATAAACAGGGATGTCTCCCTTCAGGCTTCTCTTGACCCTTGATTAAAGAGAATACATTCAAATGAGTACTTCTAGATAAATAACTTAAGATTATACACACTATCTCTCTGATGACTGATGGGGCTTAAGAGAATGATGGCTCAGAGGTCAGATCATCTGTGTCTAATCCTGACTCTAGTATGAACTGTGTATCTTTAGGCAGCTAAGTCAATATTCATAGCTATTAAGCAGAGACAATACTTGAAATAGTTTGTTGTTTTGTTATTTTTCTGAAAATTATATGAAACAATATGTAAAAAGAAATTAGTACAGGAATTGATGGAAAGCCAATGTCCAACAAAGGTTAGCTTTAAAATAGAGCATTTTGACTTCCTCTAACAAATCACACGAATTTACTATCTTACACTTTGGTAAGTTAAAAGTCCAATATAAGTCTCAATGGTCTAAAATAAATGCAGGGCTGCATTTCTTTCTGGAGGCTCTAGGGAAATCTATTTCTTTGCATTTTCCAGGTAGAGGTTGCCCACATTTCTTGGTTCATGGCCCTTTCCTCCATCTTCAGCATCAGTCATGTTGTATCTCGCTATGCCTTTCTTCTGTAGTCACATCCCCCTTACACTCTCTTCTTCTTCTTTCTGCTTTCGTTTTTAAGGACACTCATGATTACATTGAGCGCATCTGTATAATTCAGGATACTCTCTCCAGTTTAATGTTAGTTAGCAATTATGGTGGGCTAAATAATGACCTCCCCAAACCCATCTACATCCTCATCCTTGAAACCTGTAAATATTACCTTATGTGGAAAGAAAAGGACTTTTTGTAGTTGTGCTTAAATTAAGGATCTTAAATGAGAAGATTATCCTGGATTATGAGTGGGCCCTAAATGTAATCACAAGTGTCCTTATAAAAGGGAGCCAAGAGATTATATGCACAGAAAATGAGAAGGCAATATGATCACAGAGGCAGAGATTGAAGTGATGCAGTCACAAGCCAACAAATGCTGGCAACCACCAGAAGCTGTAAGAAGCAAAGAACAGATTCTCCCATAGTGCCTTCAGAGGAAGCACAGGACTGCTGACATCTTGGTTCAGCCCAGTGAAATGGATTTCAGAGTTTCAGCCTCCAAAACAGTGAAACAATACATTTCTCTTGTTTCCAGGAACCAAGTTTATAGTAACTTCTAATAGAAGCCACAGGAAACTAATATAGTAATCTAATTCCATCTGCAATCTTAATTCTCCTCTGCCATGTAATAGAACATTGGCACAGGTTTCAGGGATTAGGACATAGACAACTCTGGGGGGCATTATTCTGCCTACAGTATTCCTTTAGTCCATCAGCTTCATAAATATGCCCCTATAACTCATTCCATCTCCTTCCACATAACACGCTGCACTATGGCCTCTTTCTTCAAACTCAATAGCTTCGTGGTTAAGAGTGCTTATTCCAGAGTGTATATACTTCAACACTTACTAGCTGTGTGACTGTGGAAAGTTACTTAACCCAATTTTCTCATCACTACAATGGAGATTTTAAATATATCACTTCTTAGGATGGCTGAACTGATTAAATGATATCATGTATGTAAGGTTTTGATTGTTTTGCACATGATAATCTCTCAGTAGGGTCACATAATAATATCCTTTGAAAAACCATCATCTTCACCATTAGGAGGTAGAAGCAGCACTCATATGTCAATTTTCTATTACTCACTGATAGAAATAGTGGCTGAAACAATAATCATTTATTATTTCATGATTATGTGGGTCATCAATTTTGGCTGAGCTCATTGTGCCATTCTGCTGGTCTCACTTGAGTTCACTTATGGGGCAGCACTTAGCACAATGTTCTCATTCATATGCCCAGTGGTTGATGGCTATAGGTGTCTCATCCTCACAGAGACTAACGCCAGTCTTTTCACATGGCAGTCTCAGGCCTAGGCTCAAAACTCCAACATTGTCCCTTCTGCCATATTTTATTGGTCAAAGTAAGTCCCAAGGCCAATCTGAATTCAAACAAGAGGCAAGATATACTCCACCTCCAGATGGGAAGAATAGAAAAGTCATTTTTCAGAGGAGTGTGCATTGAGTGATAAGAGGAACTTGGAACCATTTTTTTGCAATCCACCACAACAAGCTTTGGAAAGATAGTTTTAGATCGAAAATTGAGCAAATGCATGACTTTGGACTAATCTTGCAACCTTCAGTGCAACAACAGCATTTGAGGACCTATTATATGCCAAATATTGTGCTTGAATCTGGAGACATTAAAAGATCCTGGGACATGCTCTCCCCCTCAAGAAACTAGCCTGTAAAAATGGACAATATTTACTTTAAATAATTGATATGATGTCTAGCACAGTAGTTGACAGTACCTGGCTTATGTTAGGCACTCAGTAAATGAGAGCCATCATGATTATTCAATTTTCATGAGAATGTCCAGATTTCATTCATAAACGGGCATTGAATATATGTCCTCTATATTAGTCTGCTCATGCTGCAAAAATCAAATACCACAAAAATAATGGAAATTCATTTATTGGGGTTCTGGAGGCTGAGTAGTCTAAGATCAAGGTGTCAGCACAGTAGATTTTATTCTGAGGAATCTTCTCTTGGCTTGTCGGTGGCTGTCATCTTGTTTGTTTTGAGCTCACATGACCCCATCTTTGGGTAGGTGAAGGAAGAGAAGGCAAGCTCTCTGATATCTCCTCTCATAAGGGCACTAATCTCATCATGAGGGCTCCACCCTTGTGAACTCATCTAACCTATATTACCACCTAAAGCCACCATCTCCAAATACCATCCCATTTGGGCTCAGGGCTTCAACATACGAATTTTGTGGGAGCATAAACAGTCAATCCATAACACCATTCAAGGCCTTTCATCTTTCAGGCCCAGAAGGCAAAAAGCTTGCATGCATGCTCTCTGGTGGCCTGGAATTGATTTTATAGCAATGAATCAGAGCCATCTTTTAAGTAAACATTTATAATCAAAACTAGAAGTGTGCATTCAACCTCAGATTTGTTCTAGAAATACAATAGTATGCATAGGGTGCAATTACCAGAGCTATAAACACATAATGCACTAATTTAGTCTTAAACAAGGACAGGTGTTAAAAGCCTTTCACAGTCCAAGAAGTGGCAAAGCCTGGATAATAACTTCAGTCTCAGATACAGCTTATTTTTTTGTTCAAAGGCTTATTACAAATCCTGGGTGTCAGAACCAGGCAGTATGAAAAGAGAACAGAACTGTGGGTCTGACCACCTGGCTTATAGACCTAGCATTAGCACTAACAAGCTCTCTGACCTAAAGTAAGCTATTTAACCTCTCATAGCCTCAGTCTCTGAGCGCACAATGAAATGGAGGGACTGGCTTAGTGTTTTTGTACTGTGTTCCATACTGCCCTGGGATAGCAAAGACCTGCGGCAGGGATGGGAGACATGAACAGCTTGGGAATCCCCAACATCCATCTCACCCCAGCGCCCCTCCCTTCTTTAAGCCAGCTCTAAGACATTTGAAGAAAAGGTCCACTGTAGGAAACTAGGTAAATAATGGAGGTCAGTGAACTAGATCAGAGTCCCCAACTTTAAAGTGCTTACGGGTAACCTGGGGATCTCATTAAAATTCAAATTCTGATTCAATAAATCTGGGATGGGGCATTTCTAAGATTGTCCCAGATGGTACAGATACTGTGTGTCCCCAGATCACACTCTGCTCAATAAGGGATCCAATTATAATACAAATTTTTAATCACTAATTTTTCAATTACTGAAGAAAAGTATTTCTAGTTTACATGCATGGGTATCAAGTGAGAGGAGCAAATGAAGCTTTGCAACCTTATGATTATTCCAACAGATCTCATATCAAAAATGCTTTTCCTCGGGAAAGAGCAGCCCTGAAATTACATTTAGAGGGACAGGTACACCTGGATTGACTTAGGTGACTATTGTACGTGCCTCAACCTTCATGTGGAATTCAAAGCAAATCTTTTGAAGGGTTCAGTGCAATTCTATTACCTTTTCCATTGTTCTTTTCATTTTCTCACTCCTCTGCACTGCCTGTTTCCAGGTGAAATGGGAAATAGAAGGACCAAAATACCAATAATAAGAAGGGATTTTCTTGCAGTATTTGCAATCCAGCTGGAATTGGGGAGTAACAAAAAATCTCACAAGCAAAGCAAATCTTGAGGCCATCCAATTTGGCAGATTCCCAAGCGACGGACTAAGAATCTATTGGGAAGGATATCTAACATTTCAGGCCTCTATAGGTGCCCCATCCCTCATTTCAATACCAGAAATTTTCAGTCCCTACAGCTCTGGTTCCCCAACAAGTTGGGTAATTAGCTTGCTATCCGCCCTGTCAGGGAACTAGTCTTAGCACTATTATGTTCAGAGGCACCAACCTCCCTGAAGAACCACATTATTAGAGGTTGCAAAGATAATCCAGAGACGAATAGTCTGAAAAGCCACATGAAAACTGCAAAGATGAATTAAATTACATTCCAGAGACTAAAGAATAAATTGGAAATGAGGCAATTTCTTATTCAAGAAGACTTTCTCCCAGTTCTCTCTGAATGTAAACATGCGGCTTTCTGTAGAGGATGGGGTCACCACTGCCTGGGGAAAGCAGCTTGAATTTTATTACCTTGGTGATCCCTGGCAGCATACACACTTCAGGAGGCACAAACCCTGCTCCCCTTTACTTTGTCTCATGTGCTGGTTTCTAGCTCTCATAACATTTTAATTAAATTTGGGCTTGTCTTTCTGTCTCACCTTACTCTCTACATCAAAGGAGAGGCTTTTCACATGCTGCCTGGCTAGGGTCCCTGAAATTCTTCCATTCCAAAAGCAGGCTTCTTTGCCATACAAGGAGAGCGGCAATTAAATCAAAGCAGAGGTAACCTGCAGCTTCTATGAGACGTAGCTGCACACATAACTTCAATGTGACTTATATATAAAGGTAATGAATTCTATAATGCAAATTCACATACAGGTCAAATAAAAAATGGCTTTGCATTAGATAGTACACTGAGTATTAGGTAGTTGTCACACAATAAATAATTCATCTTGCATAGCCACTTGCTATGTAAATGATAGTCTATGTATATTAACGCATTTAGCACTTAGAATAAAATGGACACCTGGGCCAAATGAATCTCTCTCAGGACATATTACCATTACCACTCCCTAGTGAGTTTAACTTTTCACTTCTAAGGATGGTAATGAGGATATTAATTAAATAGGGCATGAGATTCATTTTGATAAAGCCAGAGTTACAAGAAAACAAGTGAGTAACTTTAATACACCTTGATGGTCTGGGCCATGGCACATATTCAGTTAACAGTAATGACTTGTAAATCAATTTGATTGGGAATCTGTGGCACTCAGGAAAACAACAAAGGTTAGATATTTTCACTTGGAAAAAATTCTATTTACCTCCATTTTCTTTAAATGCCATTTGGTCACATGAAAAACACATCTAACTTTCTGGCTGTTCTACAAAATGTCTTGGTTTCTTCAAAAGTAGCTACTAATGCATCTTCTGCATTAACACTTATTATGCATTTGGATACCACATCTATGGAAAATGTCATCTCCTCAAATCGCTTCATGATTAAATCACACAGAAAAAGAAATTTCCCAGTGATGCCTGAATTTTCAAATCTTTGTGAAATTCCAACCAAAATAATATTCCTCACTGGTGGTGTTGAAAACATCTCCCCCATCATATCTCTATTTATGCTGGATCAAGGTGTGTTTTGAGAATGTATTCAAACAATGTTTACCACCAGGACTTAGATGATTTACAGACTGAGGTGGCCCAAGTGGAGACAAAGTCTGAGGAAGAGTGTGGAGGAGGGGAGATGGCAGCTTCTGTGAAAGTATTCAACATAAGGAAAGCATTTCCTTCTTGGGAGCCACACTTAGCAGCAGAACCAAAGACAGAAGAGAAGGAGAGAGGTGGTTTGCAGCAGCTTGCATCAGTCACAGCTCAACTAGAGAAGCTGAATAAGTAGGATTCAAATGAATTTATACAGACAATGAGCAATTTGGGGGGCCAGCTAATCAAATTCAAAGTCTGTAAGGTGATCAGTCAGGGAAGAAGGATTGCAAGCAGGTCAGAACCCCACAAACACAAGCTGCAGTGTGTTGTCCATAGGCACCAGTCAGGAAGGAAGATCCAGGAGAAAGAGAGAGTAGCTGCATGTCCAGCTGCTGTGTTGAGTCCCTGAGCTCAGGGAAGGCTTAAGCCCTCTTTAAAGCCCTAGAATTAAGTAAGTCAGGGCCAACAATGATAGTATCCCTTTAGATTCACTTGAAGTAACTGACATGTGACTATAATCACATTGACAGAATTCCTTCACAGCAGCACCTAAATTAGTGTTTGACTGAGTAACAGGGAGAAGAGAGGTGTGAGTCATAAAATGGTCATCACCGCTTCCTAAGTTATAGCCCACACTACCTAGAAACATAGTAGATATAGAATTTTAGGGACTGCAGTTCAGTTTAGCTAAGTTAACACAACAAAAAGCCATCACAGAGCTAATACTAAAACTTGTCTAAATCCATCAACCCTGAAAATGTGTATTGGTAATTATATAAACGGAAGAGTTGTGTTACTAAATGCTGTAACATTCTGGAACTCAGACAGCCTTGAAGTGGAAACTCTCTCATCCATTTACCTCATTGAGCATTATGCAAGGACATTTTTCTTCTAACATTGTAAGAGTAATGGCAAGGGCTATAGCCACTTAGCTCCAGCTCTGTTGCCAATTAACTGGACTCCAGCACAGGCAGAGTGATGGTAGCAGCAACAGCAACAGAAATGATTTGCCTCTTGGATTGGTTCCTCTGTGCAACTGATGAGGTTGGATGACTCAGCCTCAGTGGCAAGTAATAATGATGTATTCATAGGCATATGTTAGCATCAGTGGAATATCAAAGGTACATAGAAAGTAGACACCATAAAAGGCTGGAGATACTAGAGTCAATCATGTAGGGGACGGAAGCTGTTACAATTTGGGAATTAATGTAAATAGGACTACAATTGTACTCTTCAGCTACCGACATCTCAGGTACTGATGTGGCGCCTGCATATCGTATTTATATACCAAGTGTCTGTGGATGTTCTAGGGCAGAGGTCACTATGACAGGGTAATACTATGCTAGGACCCATTCTAAGATCTGGAAGTCCAGAGCTGATGGACAGCAGTCAAAATCACATTGTCAGAATGGGGATGCAACTAGAATTAGAATCTCAGAAGAGGTAGGTAAAGGAAACTAGACCTAAGAAAGAAACACAGTCATTACAAAACCAAACTCGGAAGAAAGAAGATAGGAATAGAGAAGGAACTCAACAGCCAATAAACTAGTCCCTGAAGGTGACAGAAACTTTACTACACCTGGTAACACCTCCCCCTTTCCCTCTGACTTTGGCTACAAAGCAAACCTTAGCTTGCCTAATTCACCTGGGTCCTTTATAGAATTCTAACCACAGCTCTCCATTAACCCCAGGTGTTCCTTATGTAAGGGGAAGTAAGTGTTCTTAGTGGAAATTTTAGAGACAAACAAGGGATAAAAGAATAATCCTAACAGGAAAATAACCTTAACTCTGTCATCACTTGAAAAAGGAATACCATTTGGCTAATTTAGTATATTTGGAAAACTTCTCTCCATAACTTAAAATCAGCATAATGCTAACTTCCTTTCTCTGCTAGTGAGATGTTATATCATGGTTAATCGTAGATGTAAAACAAGAGTAATATAAACATACAATAAAAAAAATTTATTGCTACATTATTAAAATGGGAATGAGAAATCTTAGAATTCTTTGCATTTCTTGGTAGGAGAATAGATAGAGATAGAAAATCTAAAGTATTTTTTAAATTATTAAAATGGAAGTTAGTAAAATTTCACTTTGAATTCAACAAATTTGTGTCTATGATATCTATCTACCTATGTAACATGTATTTGTTATTCCTCTGGTACCTCATAGCTAGAGCTGTTAGCAGATTAGGAAAAAAGGGTGCAGCAGGTATAATCATGGGGAAGATGAGGACAAAGAAAGAGTGAGAAGGCAAAATATGAGAAGTGCCATAGAGGAAGTAAGAAAAAGAGGAAGAAAGGAGAATAGAAAGGACAGAAGAATTATAACATGGTTGAGGACATTTGCAGAGATCTCCACTGTATGTATGGATTGTTCCAAATGCCTCAAGCAGGAAACAGAGTCCAACAGAGAAGAAAGAGTAAAGAGGAGGAGAGAAGTAACATGTAGCATGATTAAGACACCATACAATAAAACTAATATTAGTGAAAAAATAATGGGCTGCTTGCTGACCTCCTCAGACCTTGATTTAATTAGAAAAAAAGCTGAAGGAAGTTTCTTAGGTAGCACTGAATTCAGAAAAGGGGATGGGCTTTAGAGTTAAAACATACTTCTGAGATCCTTCCCCCTTCTTCCCTCTAGTGGCAAAGATGAACCATCTCACCTCTAATGTCTAGGAAGCCCTTTCCTCTTAGAGTTCACTCCACTAGGTGTTGCCTATTTCCTGAGCTCTCAACCTCCCTCTCTCTACCAGATATTCCCCTTCAATAGCCAAAACTTACTCCATCATTTCTGTCCTCCGTGTCCCCACAGCCCCTCCAGCTATTGCCATATCTGTCTACTCTTTAGAAGGAGATCAGAGTGTTCTTTTGAAAAGTACATTCAGTCATGTTACTCTTTCAAAATCCTTCCAAGGCTTCCCACTGTATTCTCAACATCTTTAACATTTGATCTACAAATTGTTGCCAAGCCCAGCCCTTGCCTAGTCTCAGTCGTTCACCATGCTTTAGCCATATCACCTTCTTTAAGCTCCTTGAACACACCCCGTGCCCAGTTCAGTCCTGTCTGCACTTGTTCTTCCTTCTGTCTGAAAATTTTGCCTAGACCTTTCATAGGCCATTCTTTAACTTAAATGTGACATCCTCAAAGAGGCTCTCCCTTTGACTAGAAAGGAAATTATGTTAAATCACAGTACCCTCTCCTTCCATTACTACACTTTTAAACATATATATTCTGTGTAGAGAGTTGCTGGATGTCTACCTCTCCCACCAGAGTGTAAGAACAGATACAGTACATTTTACTTACCTCTCTCACTATCTACATAAATAACTGTACTATTCATCCTAAAAGCAGATCTTGTAAGTAGAGGGATAAGTGTTTCCACCCTTTGTGTTGTTCCACCCTTTAAGTTCTTATGTTGTGAAACTTAGTGATACCTGGACAATTCATCATTGATATCAAATATTTTCTGTAAAAGGCCAGATAGTAAATATTTGATGCTTTGCAGACCAAAAGGGTCCCGCTGCAACCATTCAGTTCTGCCTATGGGGTGAAAGTGGTCATAGATGATACACAAATGAATGAGCATGGTTGTGTGCCAACAAAACTTTATTTATGAACACTGCAATTTGAATGTCATATAATTTTCAAATGTCACAAAATATTCCTCTTCTTTGTATTCTCTTTCAAATTTAAAAGTATAAAAACTATTCTTATCTTGAGGCCATACAAAGGCAGGCAGACGGCTGGATTTGGCTTGAGGCCTATCATTTGTTGAATCTGATCTGTTATAACCATTTAGTTTCCCAACCTTTCTCCCAACCTTTCTCCTAATTGCAAAAACAAACCAATAAATTACAATGATAAACACTGCTCCCTGGAGAGGAAACATAATCCAGTTATGGCCCCCTACCCCCATCCCCTGCTTGAATCCTTCCAGTGGATTTCCATTTCTCTTACTGTCAAAACTCCTCAACAGGCCCTAGGAAGCTGATTTAGGTTGGGCCCACACCCCCATCATTGCACTGATCATATTAGATATCTTTTTCTATTCTCATCCTGCTCATGCTTGCTCAGCTTCCAGGCCTCCACTGGAGGCCGCCTTCACATTTTCCACCCTGCCCTTCCCCAGCTAGTGATCACTACCTCCTAAGGGGAAATATCCTTGCAGGTGTGATGCTAGTGCCTATTCTATGCCCCCTGACACCTACTCTTACCCCATGAGGCAGACCCTACAGGTTGCCTACCCAGTGGCCACTGCCTCCTATCTCCTCTTCCCTTTCTTTTACCTGGCAAGGCTCATCTTCCACCAAAAGGGCTAGAAACTCGCTTCCCAGCCTTTTACATTACTAGGCTATGGCCATGTGATCCAATTGTGGCCAATGAGATTCACTAAGGAAAAGGTCTCCAATTTGCAGTTTTGTTGATATTTGTTCCTTATCCTTTAGCTTGAAAAATTAAACAGCACATAGCATGTATATAGCGATTTTTAATGTTTAGAGTATTATATATTATGTCATTTGAACTTTAGAATAACCATGTGAAACAAGGAGAAAAGATAAACATTTCCCCACTTCAAAATTAGGGAAGGGTACCCTGAATTGTTAAGTATCCTCCACCAAATATTTCAACTAACAAGCGATGGAGTTAAGCCCATCTCCTGACTTTCAGCCCAAGGCTTTAATTGTCTCCCTTCCTCCTTCTTGCTAACTGACTAATAGTGACATAAACTAGTCATTCATTTTCACTTGTGAAACACATGTTTTCCTCTAGAAGAAGAAACTGGCTGAGACTCATTTATTTGGAAAAAGAAAATAGTTTTTCTTTTGTTTTTGTTTTTTGTTTTAAGTAGCAGATATAAAAGCAACACTAGTAGTAACGGAAATGTAGACTATTCTTAATGGTCAAAAGACACTATGTATTTTTAAAAAGCAAGAAAAAATTGTTTCTGAAACACTGAGATTTAAAGGAATACATTTTGACAAGTTGGAAAGTCCATATAAAATTTTTGCATTTAGGAAAGATTTGTCTAATGAGTCAACAAATGCTAAAACCATTGGAACACCAAAACTAGTTTTTGTTTCAATTCAGATATTAATTTTTGTGTGTGTCAATTAAACTCTTAGGAGATCTACTTGAAGGCTGAAGTAAATATGGTCGTGCTCCATCCATGTTCCTTCTTCAGGGCCTTTGCACTCATTTCCTCACTTCTGGGAAGATCCCCTGCTGGCTCACAGCTGGGCCCTGGCTGAGAGTTACCCTTAGCAGCCAGGAAACTTCCTCCTCCAGAGTTTGAGCCCTCCCCTGGGACAGCTGGTAGCCTATTACTGTTGGATGATGAGACAAAAGCCTGGCTCCTTCGCCTAAATTCATGATAACTTTTAAAGTCATGTAAGCACCAGAGTTTCCTGTACATTATTATCTGAGCCTCAGCTGCAATCAAAATATGGAGGGAGGCAGTTCCACCTTTCTCACTTTTTTTTTTCTTTTTAAGATGGAGTCTCACTCTGTCACCCAGGCTGGAGTGCAGTGGCGTAACCTCGGCTCACTTCAAGCTCTGCCTCCCGGCTTCACACCATTCTCCTGCCTCAGCCTCCCGAGTAGCTGAGACTACAGGCGCCCGCCACCATGCCCGGCTAATTTTTTTTTGTATATTTAGTAGAGACGGGGTTTCACCGTGTTAGGCAGGATGGTCTCGATCTCCTGACCCGTGATCCGTCTGCCTCGGCCTCCCAAAGTGCTGGGATTACAGGCTTGAGCCACTGCACCCGGCCTCTCACTTTTATATGAGTATATCTGAGAGTATTATCCATAAAACCTTTGGTATGCGATTGTGCGTCTTTGACTATGTTTCCAGGAAACCCAATCCACGACTAAGGTTAATTCTGAAAAAGAGGAGGGAGGGAGGGAGAGAGACAGAGAGAGAGAGAGAGAGAATTTTATCTACTTGGTTGAAATTTGTATTTCTCAAAAGATGAATAAAACAATAAGTGGGAACTGCTGAACTTAGCTTATTTCTGCATAAATTTTGCAAAACAAAACTGGTTTCTGAAGTAGACAGTATGAAAGTGAGGAAAATATATCTTCTACTCCATATTTTAAAGTCATTATTAAATTACTAATCCAGAAAAAAAGATAAATATAATCTTTCTTCTTAAAGTCCACAATAACAAATAACCTTAATTAAAACAAAATATATTAAATAAAAACAAAAACACAAAGTGGCATCAAAAAAACTGTACTAAACGTATTTTTATAAAATATATTTTGCATTAGGACAAGAGGATCACACAATAGGACATAAAACTAAACCAGAAAGGGTTAAGCCTAAGATTAGCTGAGATAAACAAAAGAATAATAAAGGAAACCATTGGGTTTTTTGTGGCTTTTATTTTCTCTACTAAGCTTGGAAAAAGCCAAAGATCATTGCAAAGTTTCCTTTGCTTCTTCTCCTACATTTATATAGTTCCTGAAACCTATTAGGTGCTTAATAAAAGATAAGAAAAGAAGGAAGGAAGGGAAAGAGGGAAGGAGGGAGGGAGAAAGGAAGGAAGGAAGGAAAAATACTGTCATTTAAAAAGACATCAAAGAGAGAGTAACATTGAATTATATTTTATTTCCATATTTTTTATTTAGGAGAATAATACCTGATACAAAAAAAGTGTTAAAGAAAAATTGAAATCCAAAATTTTAAAATTGTCTATCAGAAATAGTCTTAAATTGTAACTCTGTGACTCTGAGCTAGCTGTGTAAGAATATCTGATAAATCTTTTTATGAATGACCTGGTGATTATTAAAATTATAAAATTATATACATTAATCAGAATATCTTTAACTCTTTATTTAGCTAACTATCATCTATTCACTTATCCACCCAACTTGTTCATTGTTTAAACTATACTTTCTGTCTGGTGTGCACCCTTCCTATTCCTGCTTTAGAATCTTTCAAAATAATGTCTACCTATCAGGACAAATCTTTACCTTTGCTGTTGTCTTCTATTTAATATGATGTCTTTCTATATTTACTTAAATTTCCATTTTACTCAGTTTATAGTATTGATATTGATGGTGGCAGCAGCCAGTCTGGAGCAGCCACTGCGGGGATGCCAGCTGCAGCAGAAGAGGCATGGCCAGGGCTGTGTGCTCCCCAGTGCTGGTGGGGGCCAGGAACAGGTGGGAGCCTTGCCTCCTACCAAGTTAGCAGGGCAGGAATCCCAGGCTCCCAGGCGCAGGTTCAGCCACCCAGCCTCGGCTCCAGATCTGTGCATCCCTATGCTTTCAGGGGCCTGGGAAGCCCCCTGTCCCCATAGGCTCAGAAATGCCTGCTCCTGCTCCCTGGCCTCTCTCCCCTCCCCATGCCTGCTTCAGTGCAGAGCACAGTAGCCATGGAGCCCACGCACTGTCACAATCCAACCAGGTGGTCACATGCTCAGGGTGATGCTGACACACCAGCACCCTGCTACCTCAGCCGCCTCCAGACTTTAGGCATCATTGAGCACAGGAGGGAGGCCAGGTGGCTGAGAGTGGCTCCAAGTGGGTCTGCAGGCACCCCTTGGGGCAAACAACCTGAGTGTGGTGGACAACGTGTTGAAAGTGGCAGGAGGCATGCAGCTTCCTAGGCAGGAAAGGGTGGGTCTCTAGTGAAGCCCCACCTTCAGGACAGTAACAGCCTGATGCCTGGGCGCTAGGCTACTGGTCCCAGCAGTCTGGAGTGAAAACTTCGTTGATGACAGTTCGGCCAATCAGATGGTGCTTTTTTCAGGCCTGCTTATGGCTGACCACGGACCAATCAGCATGCACTTCCTTCATTCTGAGCACATAAAAACCCCAGCCTCAGCCAGCCTCACATACTTGCTGGGATGACCTGCCTGCAGAAAGGAGCTACCCACTATGGGTCTCCTCTCTGCTGAGAGCCGGACACTCACTAGAATGACCTGCCTATGCAAAGGAGCTACCCACTCCGGGTCTCCTGAGAGCTGTTCTGTTGCAAATGGAGTTCCTCTCTGCCTTGGTCATGCTCCAGTTGTTCATGTATCTTATTCTTCCTCTATGTAGGACAAGAACTCAGGACCTACCAAATGGTGGAACTAAAGAACTGTAACACAAACAGGGCTGAAACACACATCCCGCCACCCACTCACCACGTTGCAGGTGACAAGAAGGAAAGAAGAGCTATGGCTTCTCTTGGAGCCCGGACCTCAGGGCCCCCCAGGCCAGGGCTGTGACATGCTGTAACATGCTCTTTGGGGCTCTGCAGTTCCTGGCATCTCTGAGCTTTCAGGCGCCATCATGTTCCTCCTGTCCAGATGCTGGTGCCTGCAGCAGAAGATGCTTGCAGTATCTCTGATTTAGTCACAGCCTCACACAGAGCTGGCACATGGAGATGCCTGTCCCACCACAGCTGGCATACCTGGCTGTGTGCAGTGGCCAGACTCGGCGCTGTCTCGCTCACACAGCCCTTGCCTCTCCATGCCTGGATCCAGGCTGGTAGCACGACCTTAGTGCAGCCTGCTGGGCTGAGTGGGTAAAATGAGCCCAGTGGACAGAACAAGCCCAGTGGGTGCAAGCAAATCCCAAGCAGAGGCACTGCCAGCCACAGAGTTTCCAGTTGGTGAAATGACAACCTAAGGATCCCATGACAATATTTTATCTTGTCCCTTCACCCCAATGTCTGCATCTACCTCATTTTGCATCCCTAAAACATCTGAAAAAGGCTGATGCACATACTACTGTCTCAATTAATATATATTCATTATGTAAACAGGAAAAAATATAGAAGTGTGCCATTAAAATTTATATAAGGAACTCATCAGAGATTGAGATATGTCCTATGAACCAGTTCAGGCTTACATTAAAAAATTATTTTAAAAGAGATTCTTAAAATATTAATCCCAACATTTTCATAAAGGCACTAGTGAGGAAGAAATATCTTCTCTCTTTGAGAAATACATCTGTCTTAACTGAAGGTCAAATGCAGACTAAAGTTACTGAATATCCATGATCCAGGAAGAATAGTTGATTATTCTTGTTCCTATTTACACTGGTACTAAGGTTTATTTTTTGTTTCATTAAGACTAGAAACTGGAATTAGTAATTGAAAGTAATAGGAGGAGGTATTTGCTTCTTTTCTAATAAAGTGTAAGACCAAGAAATTCAAACTACCTACAAAATGCCAACAGATATTGGCCAACCTCTGGGCTATTTTATTTTATTTAATTTTATTTTTGGAAACAGAGTCTCACTCTGTGGTCCAGCCTGGAGTGCAGTGGTGCAATCTCGGCTCACGGCAACCTCCACATCTTAGGCTTAAGCAATTCTCCTGCTTCAGCCTCCCGAGTAGTTGGGACTACAGGCACACACCACCACACCTGGCTATGTGTGTGTGTGTGTATTTTTTATTTAGTAGAGACAGGGTTTCACCGTGTTGGCCAGGCTGGTTTCAAACTCCTGACTTCAAGTGATCCAACCGTCTCAGCCTCCTAGAAGACTAGGATTACAGGCTTGAGCTACCATGGGCAGCCTGGGCTCTTTATTTAACAATAAACCTTAGAATCAATAAACCTTAAAAGAAAAATATATTAATTCAATAATTACTCATAGTTGAGATGTCATAGTCAGTTGGGTCTCTAGCAGAGATTTAGACTTAAAGGTCAAGAGCACAACATTTAGTCCATTTGAAACAATGATGTTCCAAATGATAACTTGATGACCTATAAGAGTTAATGCGTTTTCTAAGTAAGCACTTTAGACCATTGTTAGTGATAGAAACAACCCCAATAATGGATAGCTAGCAGAGCATAAAAATTTTAAAGATGTGTGTCTTACTTGAAGCACTAAAGGTTAATTAAGTGAGGATCTATTGAACTAGGAGAAGGAAGCTTTTCTTTAAAACAATATTAAGCACTAAATTGTTAGCATAAGATTACTAAACAATGCCAGCAAATAATCGAAACCCCCAAACAACTTCCTGCTGAAATATCCAGCCCAGAAGAGCAATTTCTCAGGCAGTTATGATTCTTCACAATGGAATTTATGAACTAGGGTCAGCACTTTGAATTATGCTAACCAGCAACTGGGGCAGATTCACGATAATCTAAGAGCAAAGACCTCAGTGTAATAATTACTCTGACTTTTTAACATGTAGTGAATCCAAATAAAGGGCATTTAAAAATCTGCAACATGTAAAGAAGCCTGATGCTGACAAAACAGTACAGTACAGAGTCAGTGAAGCCCAAGTGTGAGAAACTTGACACAGTAAAAATTTACATCATTCTAAACTTCATGAGATCAAGGACCTTGTCCATTATGTTGCTGAGCCAATATTTCAGTCCCCTGTTTATTGAATTTTGTTATATTCTATGCTAGTAATATATTTCCCCCATTTATTTCTTGCTTTGCTTGTAATGTGTGACTTTCATTTATGCACTCCCTTTATCTATTTAAGTAGTGGGTTTTGGATAGGTTGTTGTGTGTTGCTTCTTTTCTTTTTTCATTTACTGTGTTTTTTATTAGTTTGGGTAAAACTTTATCTCTACTTTTATGAATCCTGTTCTTATTTCATTATTTCTAGAGTTTGCATTCTCTACCTCAATAGCTCACTCTTCCGACATCTTCTAAAGGCAGTTCTTATCAATATAGTTTCACTGAAGTCTAGTGATAATGTTTTATTAAATGTTACATCGAGGCTGAAATCCCCCACAGCAGGTAGCCCAGAATCATTACCAGTCTGAATATTTTCTGTACCAAGATGATAATGATAAACACACAGTCTCAGTTGGAGGCTTACCACTTATTACTTAATGCACAAGCCCCCTGCAGGTATATTTTGGTGTCTTCAAATGCCCACCCAAGGGTTGTACAAAAGCCTAAAGCTAAAATACATAAATAGTTTTTAAAAGGTATTATTATACAACATAAGCTTTTTGCTTTAGAGAGATTGCTATCTTTCTAACAAGAATCCCAAAGTAACCTAAGTATTTGAAAAAAAAATGTGTACATCATTAAGTGCCCCTTCTAAGTATTTTGAAAACTCTTCCTAAAATATTTTTCTTATTTCAACTAAGAACCAAATGAAATACTTCAAATTACCATTTAATGAAATGTTTAGATAAGGGCAACGAAAGAATTTTTTAAAAATTGTCTCCAGACTTCATAAATTCTGTAAGTCAAACTGGCTGAGGATTATTCAAGTCATAATGAGGACTGCACACCAGGCACAAAAGGCCAAAGGGCTTGAACATCACCCTAAGCAAAACGATGGAGAAGGCACAAATGTATATGAGAGGGAGGCATTTACAGTCTTAGCAGCACTACCTAAGTTCTTTTTCATAATGTCATGTGGACTTACCAGGATTTACTTTTGTTTAAAAAAAATTGATAGGCAGATCGGTCTTCAGATCAAAATCAAGAGGTGAGAGAGTCTAACACACATGTCTAGGGCAAGCCATGTTGTTCTAGTTCTTCCCATTGATGCCAAGGCGAGTTTAAAGACAGCAATTAGCAAAGGGAAAAATTTAATCAACTGAGAATTGAAAAATAAATGCTTTCCCAATTTAAGTTCCATTTTTAGATGACTACAAGAAGGCTGTTTCAAAAATCGCCTTTTTAAGAGCTGAAGCTTTAATTTCCAAGTAAAATATTTATGCTGTTTTAGATATGGCTTGTTTTATAATGATAGCTAAGCCACAGGGAGTCACTGGGGATGACCAAGCACTTGACGTAAATTGGAGGTGACCTGGGTAAGGATCTGATTGTACTCATTCATTCTTGCGGAAAATTCATTCCAAAGTACTACCATGTAGCTGGTACTATGCTAAAGGCCATGCATACCATAAGGAAAAATAAGATACAGTGCTTATACCCAAGGAATTGATGAACTAAAAGAGAAATTTTCATGTAAAAAAAAAGGATTAGATATAACTACTATACAAAACACTGAAAGAAACAGGAGTTTGAAGAAAACTAAAGTTTCCTTTGACTGGAGTGACTGAGAAAGGTCCAATGAATAGAAGAAATGGCATTTAATCTAGTTGTGACAGCATTAGTAAGAGGTTTTCTTTGGCTTTTTAAAGTTTCTCATAACAAAAGAAATACATATTCATGGCAGAAACTTTAGAAAACATAAATGAGCAAAAGAAAGAAAACAAAAACTCTGACTCTCAAATATAACCACTGTTAACATTTTGGTGTACATGCTCACAATATGAATATTTAGCTAACACATGTCATTTAAAATATCCTACCATTAACATTGATAGAATGGATATTATTTTCACAGAAATATGCCCGTGATCTATTGTTAAGTGAAGATAGCTGATTGTAGAATTGATTATACATTCATGCATATAAATACATAAATTGAATCCTATATGCTGTGGTAGAACAGATATGTACTGTATTTTAAAATTTCTTATTTTTTTCTCTCTTTTTAGTGTGTATGTTTTTTTTTTCTAAGAGAAGAGCTTTGAAATGCATTTCTAACAGAGATTTTATGCCTCAGTTGAGTATAACAAAAATAAAATGGTAATCTCATTAATCATCATAAAGTTAATGAACAAATTCAACACTTAGGACAAACAGAGTTTACAATTTTAAGTGAGCAAGAATAGTCTACAACAAACATTCTTACAGTTGTGATTTCATGGAACAAACATATGTAGCCTCAATGTTATAAGTCAACAATTCATGAGGAAAAAAACTACTAAAGCAGAACTATGAATTTTACAGCCAAGGCCTTTATCTCTTTAGTAAACGGAAAGAAATTCAATTTTATCATGATAAAATACTATGTATATATATATATATATATGGTAATGAAATGCAAATATTCTTTAATCTTCTTCCTTATCTTTCTAAACAAAGGGTAATAGCCAAGTCTCTGCATTCTCAGAAACTCATAATATAAACAGATTATTAAAGCCAAATCTTTTCCACTGAGCACCATTTGAAAATTATGGCATATGGTTTCTACTATAATTTTAATCAAGATTGAATCAAAGTATTGAGACTTTATAATTTTCTATTTCCATACTGCATACTGTTGAATAATGTGGTGTTTTGTTTAACAATATAGCATAAACATCTATTTCTACCAAAGATTAATGTTGTGTTATTTTAATGTCTGCATTATAGCCTATTCTAGAGCTAAATCATACTGTAATTAACAATTACCTTATTAAACACTGTAAATATTTCTAATTTTTCATTAGTATGATAATGCTTCTATGACTATACCATTACGAAATATTTTCCACATACAAATATGCATTTGTGCATTTTTTTCAAAATAGTCTTAGAAAATCACATAAAATGGGGAATTTTTGGAACAAAGAGTATGCCCATTTTAAACGTTGCTCTTAAGTATTGCTCAAACACTTTCCTAAAAGTTATATATATGTATACATTGTAAATCTCCTCAGCAGGGTATTATAGTGTCTTATTTTTCCATAATCTTTTAAACACTGGATATTACCATTTTTCAAAATTATTTTCCAAGTTTGGGATAAAAAGCGACATTCAATTTTGTTTAAAATTGCACTTTATTTCTAGTGAGGCTTCGTAGTTTTTATAATATTGCAGCTCAGAAAAAAAAAAAAAAGAAGACACCAGGTCATATGCAGTCTCTCTCCAGAGCCCAGACATGTAACTATCATGCTACCTAGCCTCGTAATGTAATATGCAGCCAGGTGAACAGCAAATACTCAATAAACAAAAGCTTTTAAAACAAACAAACAAAAAAAACAAATATAATATTGCAGCTCAGAAAATGATACTCCAAAGTATGATGTTTTGGCATGCTGAATACTTCGATCTAAAGAACATTAGGAGGCCCCAGAACTAAGGTCTCTCTGACCTTTTCCTGCCCTCTTATCTCTTGCCCTTCTCTCTCCCAACAAAGAAGTCAAAGAAACTAGAACACTTTTTCCCCAAGGATGGTCATAGAAACCCTCCTTCCCAAAGCTAGTCACAAAATCCAGAAATATTACTCCAATCTTCCTCCACTTTTCTGTGTAAGAGCTAACAATCAAGAAATTCTGGCCAGGTGTAGTGGCTCATGGGTTGTAATCCCAGCACATTGGAAGGCCGTGGCAGGCAGATCACCTGCAGTCAGAAGTTCGAGACCAGCCTGGCCAACATGGTGAAACCTGTGTCTACTAAGACTACCAAAATTAGCCAGGCATGGTGGCCCATGCCTGTAATCCCAGCTGCTTGGGAGGCTGAGGCAGGAGAATCACTGGAACCTTGGAAGCAGAGGCTGCAGTGAACCAAGATCGTGCCACTGCACTCCAGCCTGGGCAACAGAGTGAGAGTCCATCTCAAAAAAAAAAGAAATTTTCTGACCTACATTGTTTGGTGGGAGATCATAAGGCTCGTTCCAGAGGGGGTCCAGCCTTTTCTGAAATGTCACAGAGAGAGGCCAAAAATTGTCCAAACAGGTCCTCCTGAGTTCTCCCACTCACTTTATTACTATTGGATCATTTCCTTTTTGTCTAGTCATGTCTCTACATATTTCTCCACTCTTTATCGAACATAGGAATAAAAATGACAATTTCTCTTTTGGGTCTTTAAGTCTTCATTCTCAAGTTTCCCATATCATGTAAAACTTTGATTAAATAAATGTTATGGTTTTCTCTTGTTAACTTGCCTTTTGTTATAGAAGTGTCAGCCGTGACCCTTGTGATGGGGAGGGAGAAAAGGTATCACACCTTATTTTTGGTCATTTGCTTTTATATTTGATTTGCTTGCATTGGTAAATTGGATTACAGTTCCATCATATTCAGTGCCTCTGCCTAAGGTGATTTTCCTTGTTTGGTGGGTGTACATGTGTGATGGTTAGCTTTATGTGTCAGCTTGACTGAGTTAAGGGATACCCAGATAGCTATTAAAACATGACTTTTAGATGTGCCTGCAAGGATGTTTCTGGAAGAGATTAGCATTTTGAATTAGTAGACTGAGTAAAGAAGATAACCCTCACCAATGTATTAGCCAATATATTAAGGACATGGATAGAATAAAATGGCAGAAAAGGTAAAGTTACCGCTCTCTTCTTAAGCTGAGACATCTGTGTGCTTCTGCCTTTGGACTTTGAAGCTCCTGGTTCTTGGGCCTTCAGGCCTATAGACTTACACCAGCAATCCTCACACCCCACTACTGGTTTTCAGGCCTTTGGACTTGGACTGAATTATGCCACTAGCTTTCCTGGTTCTCCTGCTTGCAGGAAGCATATCGTGGGCTTCTCAACCACTGTAACAACATGAGTCAATTTCCATAATAAATCTCCTCATATGTCTATATATATTCCATTGGTTCTGTTTCTCTGGAGAACCCTGACTAATACAACATCCCACCTGTTGAACTCAGATGTGGCCATGTGAATTGTTTTGCCAAAAAAGAACATCGAAATTAAAATAGCATACTTATTAACTGAAATTATAAAAATTGGCTCTTTATTTGCATTTTCCCTTTTTTTCTGCCAGGATACTAATGGCTCCTAGGGAGAAGGTGCTCCTGAGAACTGCAACTGTCCCATAACTAACATATAATATCAGTAAGAACTGCATTTTTATTGTTGTGAGCCAGTGACAGTTCGGTATCGCTTTTCTTAGCATAACTGGGGCTATTGCAAATAATTCAAAACTTGAACCAAAAGTAAATTATAATAACAAACCAATAAAATAAAAAATACATGGCATTCACTGCAAGGCCAAGAGTGGTCAGAGGTTAAATTTTTATCAGAGCTGGATGGATAGTGATCCATGTTATACAACAGTGAAACTTTCAGTCATAACTTGGAAGGCAGATCATGATCCCAAAGAGTATGTTATTGGGTGAAGAACTTGGGAAACAGAATGTTAGTAGCACAATTTGGTAACTATTTAATTCATTTGGCAAGATTCTTTAAAAAGGAAATGAATTTTAAAAAGCATTTACTTGTTTGCCACAGAGAAAAGAGAATCTAGAAATACTGAGGTTATAGTAGTAGAAGATGCAACTAGTTCTCATCTCTATCTAGGAAAAAATAAAACTGAGAAAGCCTTTGAGTGACAAAGAATGATTAAATTACAGACTCATGGCAAGGCCCCAGTCAACACAGTTGAAACTGAATTGAGTGTTAGCACCCAGTCCAGTCAGATAAAAGAAACTGAAGGTGTACCCTTCTAAATCCCAGCCTGATAAACTCAAGGTACCCACAATTAAGTGTAGAGTCAAGTTCAGAAAACATTGTGGATGTGAGTCCCGGCACATGGAGCTAAATGAAAGCAAATAAATAAGAATCTGACTACATTTTTGCACTGAACTGTCAAACTCACCACCAATCTGGCCTCAAATAAATTGTGAGTAATTAAGATTAAAATATCGGGATACGCAGCAGATTGAGAAAGTTTAAAGAAAACTTTTATTTTTTTTTCTGGCAATCTCTATTGTCATTTTTAGAAATAGAAGAGAATAAGAGAAAACTGAGAGAACTTTCTAAAAGGAAGTGTCAAAGGTCACAGAGTACAATGGGTAGCGAGCTGCCCCCAGAAGGAGAATGAGGGCTTATACAGGAACATTCCTTATCTACAAGGTAAGGAAAATTGTGACATTGGTCCTGTGAGATTTCAGCTTTACTGCAGACAGATACCACTGTGTCTTTCCCTTTCTTTTCATTTTTCCATGGGAATTACACTTCTGGAGTGATGCTATCCCAGCTCCATCAGTGTGTGCATGTGGGAGACAGGGAAAATAATGTGTTGAGTTTACGTGTCTCCAACTCAAGAGGAACCTTATTCAAACTGAATATAGAAAAAAAGTGGCATCTCTCACAGACCTGAAGTTTAAGCTCAGTGTTCGATATGGTTTGCAATATTTGTCCTCTCCAAATCTCATGTTGAAATGAGATCCCCAGTGTTTGAGGTGGGACCTGTCGGAGGTGTTTGGGTCATGGGGGTGGATACCTCATGAATGGCTTGGTGCCTTTCCTGGGTAATGAGTTACTGCAAGATTGGGTTGCTTAAAAAAGCCTGGCACCTCCTTCCTACTCTCTCTTGCCCCTCTCTCACCACGTGACAAATCTGCTCCCCCTTCAGCTTCCACCATGAGTAAAAGTTTCCTGAGGCCACACAGAAGCTGAGCAGATGCTGGTTCCATGCTTGTACAGCCTGCATAACTGTGAGCCAAATAAACCTCTTTTCTTTATAAATTACCCATCCTCAGGTATTCCTTTAGAGCAGTGTAAAACAGACTAACGATGGTGTTGTAATTGGATAATTATTGGGTTGTCTCCCTTGGGTGGAGGTGGCAGATTATACTACTCTTCACTCATATTTTATACCCCTTAATGTGGTACTTTTCCCTACAGGTAGATTATAAATTCCCACCCTCTGAAATTTAGGGATAGCCATATGACTTGCTTTCATCAGTGAAATATGAGTGGCAGTAATGTGTGTCACTTCACACAAATGCTTTCACAGTGAGCTCATGGTTCAGATTCCTCTTTTCCTTCTGCTGCAGTATCAGCAAGATTCTAGAAAGAGGGTGCATATTACCCAGGGTCTCTTAAAAAAGATTATGGGGAGAGGGGCTGTAGTTATCTCACAATAGATATGAACCATAATGAGAAATAAGCCTTTGCCTTTGTAAAAGAATCAGGTTGTGTGATATTTGTTACCACAATGTCCTAACTAATACATAGTTTTTAATTTTGCCCAATTTATTATATAAGTTTATATAAGACATATAGATATATATACACCACACATATATAAAGATATAAATTGAAGCATTTTTTGACAAAATGGCAAATATTGGCTCCATTTTGTCATTAGAATTTTTAAAAAGTATTTTAGCCTAGAAAAAATGTGCTGTTTTCATTAGTTCAATCCCTCCACTTTTTCTAGTCCAGGTAGAAAATGAGGGAGAGATAGAGAAAAAGAAAATTCACCAATTTTACCTCACTGTCCAAGTGTATATAAAAGTTATACATATTGCCCCTAAAATATTGTAGTCTTTTTAAAGTTTCATTCTTTGTAGTCCTTTTAAAAATTAAATTTGTAAATTCTTCTAGGTAGTAGTCTGGTGAAGAAATAGAATGCTAACTTATTTAGTTGTCAAGTAATATTTTAAAAATATTGAAAAAAAAAAACCCTGAGTTTCTCCTCTTCTCCACTCATCACCCAACACAGAACACCTCTATGCCCTCTGTTCACAAAAATGCATGGGGATTTCTCCCTTCTGGCAATCAGTCAGTCCATTCTACAGTGGACACCAGCTGGGTGTCCTCCAATTCAATTCTGACATATCTACCTGGAGACCATTCGATTCCACAGGTTGAGGGCCCAGTCCTACAAGTCTGGCCTCACTTTTAATGCCAATTGAAAGCCCCAGATTTTTGTTAAACCTGTGTTTCTGGCCGACCAGCTATAAATCAGGGTCCCATGACCCCCCTCTTTGGGTTCAACTTGTCTGCTAGAGTGGCTCACAGAAATCAGGAAAACACTTTACCTACATTTATGTTTGTTGTGAAGGATATTACAAAGGATACAGATGAAGAGATGTGTAGGATAAAGAATATGGAAAGGGGCACAGAGCTTTCCTGCCTACTTCTGGCACACCACCCTCCAGAGACCTGCGCTGGTTCAGCAGTCAGGAGGCTCCTGGAAAACAGTTCTTTTAAGATTGTATAAAGGCTTCATTATGTAGTTATGTAGATATGATTGATTGGACATAGGTGATCATCTTAACTTCTGTCTCTTCTCTCCCTGGAGGTTGGGAATGGGGCTGAAAATCCCAATCCTCTAATCCTACTTTGCACCAGCTTGGTGACCAGCCCCTATTCTAAAGCTATGTAGGGGCTGCCAGCCATCAGTCAATCATTAGCATATAAAAAGATACATCACTTCGGAGATTTTAGGAGTTGTACAGCAGGATTAGCGGGCAAAGACTAAATATATATTTCACCATATCACAACTATTTATTAAATAATTTTATCTCACTTCACTGATTTGAAATGCTATCATTATCATACGCTACATTTCTATTTAACTTGCATTTCTGGATTATCTGTCTTTTAAATACACAATATTTTAATGATTGTAAATGAACATATATTTCTATATTTTGTAATCACAGACAGGCTCATTATGCCCATCATTACTCTGGTCCTTCAAAATTATATTGGTCATTCTCATTCATTAACTCTTATAAATTAACTTAATACATATTTTGTCAAGTTCCTTCCAAAATTCATCAAGAGAATAATTTCCTACTCAATTCATAACTTAATCGAGAGAATTGATATTTTTAAATATTGAGACTTCTTGTCAAGAAAGATGGATATCACATCACTAACTCATCTTTTTTTTCTTAGTAAAGTTATCTATTTTTATGCTTATGGAAAGTTTTAAAATATTATTAATATTGGGATAATTTTATTCTTTTTTAAATTTTAATATTTATATTTTTTACATCCAGCTTATTAGGATTTTATGTGTTTTAATTTTTTTCAAGTAAATATTCTTTATTTAATTAGACAGTTATATCATTTACAAATAATGATATTTTATCATTTTCTAAAAACTGATACATAATTTTTCTTCTTTAATTGCATGACCAGAACTTTCTGCATATGTTGAATAACATATAGTGGACATCCTTGTGTTTATTTTAATTGTAGTATTTCTTATATCTCAATTTTCAAAGTAATAGGAACTATTGTTTTTTATGGGAACTCTTTTTGTGTTAAATAACTACCTCCCCCTAGTATGAGTTTTTAATCAGAAATGGATATTGAAAGTTTCAGCATTTGAAAGGACTATAAGATGACCATACTGTCAATAAATAAGGTAAGCATTTTAATTTTATCGAATAATTCCTAATGTATTTGAATTTCAGAAATAAGCCTATTTAAAATTTGTTAATTTCTTAACACCCAACTGACTTCTATTTCCTATATTTTATTTTGATTGTTTTATTTCATTACAATGAGAGCTCCATGAGGGCTAGAACCCACCACTATATGTCTAGTACAGTTTACAGTACCTTGTAATTATTAATTACAGTACCAGTAATTTATTACAATATCAGTAATTATTATTAATCAATGGAGAACTACATACCTTTAAGTGAGATTGCTCTTTGTTTATGTTTTCTCTCATTGTCAAATTATGTCATTATACTAAAGGGATTTAAGGAACATTCCTGAATATGGCAGGTTAAATTGATACAGATGATTCTACTACTCTCTCTTCTGCTACAAAGATGAAAAAACAGTGGTTAAAACATAACTTTAAAAAATTTCATTCCACATTAAAAAACACAAGAAAGAAAAAAAAGAAGGACTATCTCTGGCTCTATGAATATGAAGAGGAAACAGAGATAGTGTGGTCAGCCTGAGAATAGATTACCTGGCACTCACAGGGCTTGTCATCATAGATGGAGGCTTTACCAGCTGTGAACTTGGTCCTAATGCCCCATGATATTAGGGGATGTGGCCTCAGGCCAATGGGAAGACAGATGTGGAGCCAAAACTGATCTACCTGTGTAAGCAAGGCGCTTACAAGAGGTATCTCTTCTGTTTAGATGTAAGGATTAGGTGAAGAGGCTGTTCTGTATTTAGAGGCTTGGGTGTGAGGTCCAAATTTATGATACCTTTTGTAATTTAGCTACTATGAGAAAGATTAATATTTTAAACTCATCCAGGGCCAGTGGAAGCCCTGTTGTGAAAAGAGGCGTGAAAGGGTACCTTCTGAATATTGCTGGGCTTGTGCCTGCCCCATAGCTTACTAACTCCCACAGCAAAAGCAAATCAACAACATCAAAATAAAGATTTACAGATCATGAGCTCCCAAGAATAAAGCTACAATTTACATAAGAAACAAATTATAAGGTGGAAACAACAGATGCCACAAACAGGATAATTAGCACATGACAAACTTCAGATTTCAGAAAATTCTGAGACTAGCAAATAATTATGATTAAAATTAGAAAAATAAGTGAATTGAAGCTGTAATGAAGAATAGGACACTCCTAAGAAATTAAAGGGTGGATTTGTAAAATGGTCATATACAATTTCTAGAAATTGAAAAGATAGTTATTGATTCTTTTGGGGCTCAGAAAATGATTCCCCAAAGTATGGCATGTTGGCATGCTGAGTAGCTTGGACTCAAGGAGATTGAAACGCCTTAGAAGCAGACTGAGAAGCAGAGTCTCTCTCTCTGACCTTCTTCTGCGCTCCTGTCTCCTGCCCCTCTCTCTTCCCCAAGGCAAGCCATAGAAATAAGCATTCTTGTTTCTCAAGGTGGGTCATAGAAACCAGAACTCCTCTCCCCCAAAGCAAGCCATAAATCCTAGAAATATTACTCTAACCTTTCCCTATCTTTCTAAGAGATGTCCATAAATAAATTCTCAGACTTACCTTGTTTGATAGTAGATCATAAGACCCTCATTCCAGAGAGGTCCTGCCCCATACCCAAGAGGAAGGAACACTACACAGAAAGGACAACAAAAAAAGTCTGAACAGATAGGCCTTACTAGGTTTCTTCCCTCAGCCTATTATCATTACTTTATACTTTCTTCGTCCAAACACACTTCTAACAAGGCTGTCCGTTCTTCACTGAATCTAAGCATAAAAATGGACTGTTTTCCCTGGGTTTTAGGGTCTTTATTTCAAAAAGCTCCCTTCCAGGTCATGTGAAACTTTAATTAAATAAATAGATTATGCTTTTCTCTATTAACCTAACTTTTGTTATAGGAGTATCACCATGACCTTTATGATGGGGAGGAAAGGTATCACATCTTTTCTGCTCCTATAATTCTGGTCCCCATTCCAGAGCTTGCAGATAAGATCCTGAGACAACAAAGAGCCAGGAAAAAAAAAAATTTAAGGTCAGCTCTTTCAAATCTTTGCTCATAGTGCCTGGTCAAGAATGGAAGGTAAAAATTTCTCCTTATCACGCCTGTAATCCCAGCACTTTGGGAGGCCAAGGTGGGTAGATAACTTCAGGTTGGGAGTTTGAGACCAGCCTGACCAACATGGTGAAACCCCATCTCTACTAAAAATACAAAATTAGCTGGGTGTGGTGGCATCACCTGTAATCTCAGCTTCTTGGGAGACTGAGGCAGGAGGATTGCTTGAACCTAGGAGGCGGAGGTTGCAGTGAGCTGAGAGCACACCATTGCACTCTAGCCTGGGCAACAGTAGTGAAACTCTGGCTCAAAAAAAAAAAAAATTCTCCTTAAAACTTCCCTTCTGTATTAGTCTGTATTCATGCTGCTGATAAACACAAACCCAAGACTGGGCAATTTATAAAAGAAAGAGGTTTAATTGTATTTACAGTTCCACATGGCTGGGGAAGCCTCACAATCATGGTAGAAGGCAAGGAGGAGTAAGTCACATCTTACATGGATGGTAGCAGGCAAAGAGAGAGCTTGTGCAGGCAAACTCCCTTTTTTTAAAACCGTCAGATCTCATGAGACTCATTCACTATCATGAGAAAAGCACAGGAAAGACCCGCCCTCATAATTCAATCACCTCCCACCAGGTTCCTCCCACGACATGTGAGAATTTTGGGAGTTATAATTCAAGATGAGATTTGGGTGGAGACACACAGCCAAACGATATCGTTCTGCCCCTAGCATGTCCCAAATCTCATGTCCTCACATTTCAAAACCTATCATGCCTTCCCAACAGTCTCCCAACATCTCAGCTCACTTTAGCATTAACTCAAAAGTCCACAGTCCAAAGTCTCATCCAAGACAAGGCAAATCCCTTCTGCCTATGAGCCTGTAAAATCAAAAGCAAGTTAGTTACTCCCTAGATACAATGGGGGTACAGGCATTGGGTAAATACAGCTATTTCAAATGGGAGAAATTGGCCAAAACAAATAAGCTACAGGCCCCATGCAAGTCTGAAATCCAGTGGGGAAGTCAAATCTTAAAGCTCTGAAATGATCTCCTTTGACTCCCTGTCTCACATGCAGGTCACTGATGCAAGAGATGGGTTCCCATGGTCTTGGGTGGCTCTGCCCCTGTGGCTTTACAGGGTACAGCCTCCTTCCTGGCTGCTTTCACGGGTTGGTGTTGGATGTCTGTGGCTTTTCCATGTGAATGGTGCAAGCTGTCAGTGAATCTAACATTCTGGGGTCTGCAGGACGGTAGTGCTCTTCTCACAGCTCCACTAGGTGTGAGAAGTGGGTGATGCCCTAGTAGGGACTCTATGTGGGGGCTCTGACTCCATATTTCCCTTCCACACCACCCCAGCACAGTTTCTCCATGAGTACCCCATCCCTGCAGCAAACTTCTGCCTGGGCATCCAGTCATTTCCATACATCTTCTGAAATCTAGGCAGAGGTTCCCAAACCCCAATTCTTGACTTCTGTGCACTCACAGGCTCAACACCATATGGAAGCTGCAAAGGCTTGGGGCTTGCATCCTCTGAAGCCATGGCCTGAGCTCTAAGTTGGACCCTTTCAGCCAGGATTGGAGCAGCTGGGACACAAGGCACTAAGTCTCTAGGCTGCACACAGCACTGGAACGCTGGGCTTGGCCCATGAAACCATTTTCTCCTAGGCCTCTGGGCCTGTGATGGGAGGGTCTACTGTGAAGGCCTCTGACATTCCCTGGAGACATTTTCCCCATTGTCTTGGGGATTAACACTGTGGCTTCTTGTTATTATGAAAATTTCTGCAGCCATCTTAAATTTCTCCCCCGAAAATGGGTTTTTCTTTTCTATCACATTGTCAGCCTGCAAAATTTTAAAACTTTTATGCTCTGTTTCCTTTATAAAATTAAATGCCTTTAACAACACTCAAGTCACCTCTTGAATGCTTTGCTGCTTAGAAATTTCTTCCACAAGATACCCTAAATCATCTCTTTCAAGGTCAAATTTCCACAGATCTTTAGGGCAGGGGCAAAATGTCACCAGTCTCTTTGCTAAAACCTAACAAGAGTTACCTTTCCTCCAGTTCCAAACAAGTTCCTCATCTCCATCAAAGACCACCTCAGCCTGGACCTTATTGCCCATATTGCTATCAGGCTTTTGGTCAAAGCCATTCAACAAGTCTCTAGGAGGTTCCAAACTTTTCCACATTTTCCTGTCTTCTTCTGAGCCCTCCAAACTGCTCAACTTCTGCCTGTTACCCAGTTCCAAAGTCACTTCCACATTTTCAGGTATCTTTTCAGCAATGCCCTACTCTACTGGTACCAATTTACAGCATTAGTCCATTTTCACAATGCTGATAAAGACATACCTGAGACCAGGCAATTTATAAAAGAAAGAGCTTTAATTGGACTTATAGTGCCCCATGGCTGGGGAAGCCCCACAATCATGGTGGAAGGCAAGGAGGAGCAAGTCACATCTTACATGGATGGCAGCAGGCAAAGAGAGAGCTTGTGCAGGTAAACTCCCATTTTTTGAAACCATCAGATCTTGTGAGACTCATTCACTATCACAAGAACAGTGCAAGAAAGACCCACCCCCCTGTAATTCAATCCCTCCCACCAGGTTCCTCCCATGACACATGGGAATTGTGGGAGTTACAATTCAAGATGATATTTGGGTAGGGACACAGAGCCAAACCATATCATCTTCCAAATTCAGGTTAGCAGGAGAAAATTATTTATATAAACTAGCTCTTGAGTTAAAAAAAAATTCACATATCCAGTTTCTGATTACAGGACATACATTCTGAAATTGATCTATTTGAATTATTTAGGTAATTTTTCAGGAAGAATTTATGGGCAGTATGATAAATAATTCCACATCTAAAAACATTTGTGTGTGTACATGCATTCACGTGAATAATTGGACAATAAGTTGGATTATCAGGACCCAGTCTTTTATCTATAAAGACCCACTTCAGTTTCTCCTGAGCAAACTTTTCCAAGCTTTCTGTGCAGTTAACATGGCTATGTAACTAAGATTTGGGTATGGAACGTAGGTAAAAGTGTTACATGTCACATCCATGCTTGCCCCCAAAAACCTCATGAGCTTCTCCCCCATTTTTCTTTCCCCATCCGCTGACTTTGAAAGGAGAGAACCCCAGAGACCTGGAGGAAGCTGAAGCACTAAAGAGCAGCCTGAATCTCTGCATAGCCACAAGACTACTTGCTCAGAAATACCTACTGGGTTTTAACAAGCAAAAGGAACTTCATATACAGTAATGTATCTGTATTTTACATGCAGATATGTATGTATTATTTTACATACAGTATATACAGTATATAATACATGTATGTATTATTTTACATACAGTACTTTCACTGTGGTAAACCGCTGAGATGGGGGGTTTTGTAACAGCATGTTATGTTATTTACCATAACCAATCTAAGAGAGTTTCCTGGATTATCGTGTTTCACACATTTTATGTTAAAGCTATTCTTTCCCTTTATGATAACCAGCTTTTAAAAATCTGGATGCTTGCTAAATTTTCTTATTATCTTTGAAATTTAGGATATGTGTAGGTATAAGTGGCTTGTCATTAATTCTCATTGAATTATTTCCACATGGAGATTCAGCTTATGGTAGGCAAAATAGCCCTTCCAAAGATATCCACCTTCTAATTCCTGGAAACTTTGAGTATGTTATCTCTTATGGCAAAAGGGAGTTTGTATGTGTGATTACATGAAGAACCTTGATGTAAAGTAATGGATTCTCCAAGTTGGTCCAATCTAATCACAGAGAGTGTTAAAATTGGAGAAGCGATGTGACAAGAGAATCAGGGTCAGAGAGATGTATAGTTAGCTTTGAAGACGGAGGAAGGGGCCATAAGCCAAGGAAAGCAAGTAGCTTCTAGAAGTTGGAAAAGGCAGAAATACATATTATCCATGCGAGTCTCTAGAAAGAAATACAGCCCTGCCAACATCTTGATTTAGCCCAGTGAGGCTAATGTTGGACTTCTAACCTACTGAACTCTGTAAGATAATAAATTTGTGTTCTTTTAAGCCACTACATTTGTGGTAATTTCTTTTAACAGCAATAGAAAACTAACACATGAGTCTTCTGTCATCTCAGGAAGTTTTATTATATTTCTTTTACTGAAAATTCTATTGTCTTGTTCTAAAACTCAAATTACATATACATTAAATCATATAGATGTTCTACATGACTCATATTTCTCCAATTTTGTTCCATCAATTTGTTTTCTTTATTTGAGTTCTGGACTTCAGGTGCACTGATTTTGTTTTACTGATATTGAAAATGTTATCCTTGGGCACAATTATTATTATTATTTTTTTGTTTTAGCAATGAAACTACATTTTTAGAACTCATGTTTTAAATCTTAAAATTGGTATCACTATATTAAGATCTTCTACTGTTAGTGAAAGATTTTTTTGATTCTCATGTAGAATCTCTACAAGCCCTAAAAAATTGTCTTCAATTTCCTGTAATAATTGTGATTCACTGGAGACCATATGTTCTGAATGCTCAAAATGGTTCTCCTCATTTGGACTGCTAAGTCTTTTAATATGCTTAGCTATTTTTTCTCTGCTAGCTCATCTCTGTGGAAGTGGATATAATTATTATTTTCGATATTTAAAATAAATTAAAAATTAGAAAAATATACTTGAGATAATATCATAATTTTTCTTTGCCTGCGTAGTAATGTGATATCTCCTACCTGGTGAGGTTGGAGTTGTAAGCAGCAGGAGGTGTCCGCAGGGGTATGGTGCTTCATCCTTGTCTAAAACAAGTTTATTCTTTTGTCCCTCTTAGCAGATTGGAGTCAGCTGAACATCAAAGCCCTCTCCAGTGGCAACATGGCAGGAGCTCACCTAGGTATTGCTCAGTCCCCAGTCTTCAGTGCCTACATACAGTCGGTCCATTTCATTTTACTTTTGAAATCATAAGTGGCATTGCATGTAACTGCTATTATTTTGATCTATAGATATTGGGGAGAGGACATTGCAGGGGTGGAAAACAGAATTATTTGCAGTAATGGACAGGCAATATATTGCCTTTGCAGTAATGGGCAGTACAGACCCTAGATTTGATTGGTATTGAAGTTTTATATCAGTACTTTGTATCTCAAAGTGCTATTTAAAAAGTTGTGACTGGCCGGGCGTGCTGGCTTATGTCTGTAATCTCAGCATTTTGGGAGGCCAAGGCAGGCGGATCACTTGAGGTCAGGAATATGAGACTAGCCTGTCCAATATGGTGAAACCGTGTCTCTACTAAAAATACAAAAATTACCCAGGGATGGTGGCACCTACCTGTAGTCCCAGCTACTTGGGAGGCTGAGGCAGGTGAATCACTTGAACCCAGGAGGCAGAGGTTGCAGTGAGCCAAGATTGTGCCACTGCATTCCAGCCTGGGGGACAGAGTGAGACCTTGTCCCCACCCCCCCAAAAAAAATAAAAAATAATTTAAAATTTAAAAAAATTGTGTTTTCTTTGTATTTCAGAGATACTAATTATACTAATTATTGTTGGTTAAATAACAAATAATATCAGTTAATAGAATAACATGTTAAGAAATACTTCTCATAATCAAATTACATTATTGGAGACCTGGACATTTCTGGATGGAATAATAAGCAAATTTAATAAACAGCACTGTAATAAATGCTTCTACAAATATTTTCTTATTTTTATTTAATTCTTTAAAAATTATATTAGATAAACATTATAATCTACATATTAAAGAGAAGATAATTGAAATGCAGAGGATTAAGTGTTGTCCAAGATACCAGTATAAATTAGCAGAGCCAGAATTAGAATTTGAACACAGACTGACCAACTCTAAATTTAGTTTTGAAATTGAAGTGCAAATATATTTAGTGGTAAATTGTTTTAGGAGGACATGTGATATCTGTGTATAAAGGAAACAGTACATATCTAAACTAAGAAATCAGTGTTCTAAATGGCATCAGTGGGTCCTGGCTGTTCCTGAACGCTCTATCAGAGTGTACTGTGAGGTTTCCTATATCATAGAAGTAATACGATTGATCAAGAATCTTTTGCCTTTTTAATATAAATTACATTTCTGTGATCTTCATGATGTAATTGCTTCAGTGTATAGTTCTTTTTCATGCTAAATTTCACATTTCCTTGATGTGGTCAGTTTCCACAAATTCAAACCAGTGAAATTCAAATAGGATTACATTTCTTTCATCTAAATAATTTATCTTAAAAAAATGAATGCGAAGATGGTGGCTTAGGAATAGAAAGCATTGGATACACAGAATCTGCTCTTGGCTTTCAGGAGTATGAAAGAAATTGAACAATAAATCAATTTTTATGGAAGCTATTGACTTGCAACATTTGCTGCTTTTAAAAATTAATAGCTGAAATAATGAACATTCAAAAAACTCTCTCCACCATCAGTCCGATTAATTTCTTGATACGAAGTACAGATGACAGATGTGATATTTGAAACTAGATTTTTCTACAGTCCAATCAGAGAAAATCCAGATAGAGACCACAACGGCCAATACGGTCTTGTAATTTTTTTCCTTTAGTTTGTGCAAAAGATTCCCTTGCATAGACTTGCCCTATCCAATAAAATGAAAGTTTAATTATTTGTATAAATATTATTGTAAATGCATAATAGTGCCTGCACAGTCCAAGTATCATCATTTTATATTAATATTGCATTACAGTAAAACTGGTAATAAAGTGCTGCTCTGAAGAAATTGTGCATGGGATTTCTAACATGGTGCACAGCCAGTAGACGAGTTTATTAAAGTTACTGAATTATGTAGTGGAAGAAATGGAGTTACTTAAACTCTGCCCATGGAATCTGCAACAAAATTGAGACAATGAAATGGTTACAAGAAATTAGATGTCAAACTTTGCAATTTTTTATACCAATGTGAAATCCATGAGTAGCTTCAGCTTTCTGTAAACCATATATATCCAAACCAATTAGTTTCCAGTAAATCCATGCAAGCCCAGGAAAACAAGTGAGAACATAATGCAGAAAGATCATGACAGAAAAACAAACCCAGATACGACTATGAAAACAGCAAAGCAAAATACCCACAGGGATCCTCATTGAGGCTGTTAAAGAGTCTTGTATGCAGAGGGAATGACAAGAAAGTATGTAGTTTTCATGTGGATCTTATCAAAAGGATACTTTCATTCATTCACTATTGTATAACCTTGAGTGGCAGACAACTACTTTCTAAACCCCTAAGCTTACACTGAAGTTGCTATTTTATAATGGAAAGCATTTTTAGAACATCTGGGTGGGTATGTATTTTATTAAAGTTAGGCTAGTATGTCATTTGTTCCAGGTGAATATGAAGCACAGTGATTGAGATCATGGGCTTTGGAGTCAGCCTGGATTTGCTTCCCAACTCTTCCATCTGCTGTATGAGTCTGCACAAGTTAATTAAGTTCTCTGAGTTTCTTCCTTTCTTAGAAGGCTGATATAAAAAATAAATAAGGCTTTCCCAGTAAAGTATTTGCCAGAGGGTCTTGCTTAAAATGTACACAATAAATATTGGTTACTATCAAAAGGATTTATTTTAATTTGACTTGTATCTATATAACAAACTAATGCAAATATTTTGTCCTGTGTCAGGGGTTCACAAGACTACTATCAGGTTCAAGAATTCACTAGGACTCACAGAAGTCAGAAGAGCTATTATACTCATGGTATGTTTTACTGCAGAGAAAGGATACAGATTAAAATTGGCAAAAAAAAAAAAAAAAAAAAAAGCTTATGGAAGGAGTCCAGGAGAAATCAGGCATGAGCTTCCAGTTGTCCTCTCTCAGTGAAATCACGGAAACAACACTTAGTTCTCCTAGAAACAATGTGTGACAACATGTACAAATTATTACCAACTAAGGAAACTCACCTGAGCCTTAGGGTCCAGAGTTTTTATTGGAGGTTAGCTACATGGGCATGGAACACCTAAATGACTGGCACTGACTACTCAATCTCCAGTCCCTCTAGATTTCAAGCACATACAGTGTTCCCACGGCCCAGGTGAACAAAAACTGGCATTCATTACAAATCACATTGTTAGCATAAACTGTCTGGAACGGTCTAAGACCCAAGGTATACAGAGACACTCTTGAGGAAGATTATTCCAAAGGCTTAGAATTTATCTCCCAGAAGCAAGTCAACAGCCAATCATTTCTTTAGAATGCACAAGGTTTGAGCACCCCAAGCCTACTGAATTAACAGTTTACTGTACTACTAATACATCAATATTACATGCCATGTGGATATTAATGAGCTTGAGCTCCCTCTTTCTCCTTGTTTCTTTCTCTCCACATGCCTGCACACACAAGCGCGCACACACACACACATGCACATACACACATGCACACACACACACACACACACAGAGACTTTTATATAGTTGCAAAATTTTGGAAATAGGCACGATTTAAGTCATCTAATCCCTATTTAGAAATATTTTCCAACTTGCCCCTGCAAACTTGCTCTCATCTTGGACTTTAGTCCTCCTAGTCATCAGTGTTATTATGCTTCAAAACACTGTTGGACACTGAGCTACAGGAAAATGCCCTAACCCAAGACAGCTAAAGAGCCTTAGCTGTAGGGGACACACACCTGAAGAGTGGCAATAGTTTACAATCTATCAAGTCAGCAGATACAAGTGGCCTTCCAGGTGTTGATCAATAGAGACTAAGTTTGAATAAGGTTGTACTCACAAGATAATGAGCAGAGGCCACACCCTGATGACAATGATGAATCTAGAATGAGAGATGGATGAAGGGTGGGTTTTTTTTTTTGCAAGTCTGTGAAATGGTGCAAGCCACAAGGTGGACAGTTCCAAATTTATCTGAAATCAGAAAAGAAAAGGGAACATAAGGGATCCCTTTCTTTCTCCTTAATTCCCTCTCATGAAAAAGTGGTGGATATAATAGAACCAAGCCCTTCTCAATTTTTTTAGGACCTAGCTCATAGCCGAGCTCTCAGAATTATTTACTGAGCAGAGTGCAAGACCTACATCAGGTTTTATTGAGGTCCTCTAGCTCAAAAAGTGACCCCATTGCAGTGTCTATGACTCCATATATAGTGTGAACCTTGGATATTTTGCTTCATGAAAGCAGGTAATAAAGTACAGTGATTATAGATAGTTTGGTAAATTATGTGCTAAGGAGATGGTTAATGCCTGATAGCAAATTTGTTAAAACTCAGACTTTGTACCTCCACCTCTTTTTCCTCCTCCTTTTATAAGTTTGCTTGAGAAATTGCCGTGTTATTTGTAGTAGGCTGCATAAGGGACCCTTAAAGGGATATCAAGTCCTAATGCTGGAGCCTAGAGCCTTTGCAGATGTGATCAAATTAAAGATCTTGAGATGAAAAGTCTATGGGTTGAATTGTAGCCCACGAAAATTCATAGGTTGAAGTCCCAGTACATCATAATATGAACTTATTTGAAAATAGGGTTCTTGCAGATGTAACTAGTTAAGATAAAGTTATACTGGAATAAGTATGGTAGGCCCAAAATCCCATATGACTGATGACCTTATTGAAGAGAGACATGCACACAAGGAGAACGTTGTGTGAAATTGGGTGATGCATCTACAAGCCAAGAAACTCCAAAGTTGCCAGCCAACTCCCAGAAGAAAAGAGGCATGGAACAGAGTCTCCCTCAGGGCCTTTAGAAGGATTCAACCCTGCTGACACCTTGATCGCAGACTTCTAGCCTTTAGGACTATGACACAGTAACTTTGTTGTTTAAGACATCCGGTGTGCAGTACTTTCTATGAAAGCCTTAGGAAACTAATACAGGAAGCTTTTCTTGGATTATCCTGGTCAGCCCAGAGAAAATCAGGGAAATTTTAAATAGTCAGAAGAAGAAAAAACACAGCCATAAGAGGAGGAGTTGATGTGACCATGGAAGCAGATTAATGTGGCCACAAATCAAGAAATGCTGGCAGCCACCCAAAGCTAGAAGAGGCAATGAATGGATTTTCCCATAGAGTCTCTGTAAGGAACACAACTTTGCCATCAACATGATTTCAACCCAGTAATACTGATTTTGGACTTCTGGCTTCCAGAGCTGTGAGAGAAAAATTTTTTGTTGTTTCAAGCTACCAAATTTGTGGTAATTTGAGAGAATAATTTTTTTGTTGTTTTAAGCTACCAAATCTGTGGCAATTTATTACAGCTGTGACAGGAAATGAATTAATTATGTATTCACTTAAGATAAGACCTATGAATCCTTCTTATGTTTTCTGGAATAGAACCTCTGAATATAGCTATGACAAGGGGCATTACAGTGGCAAAGGGCATTACAGGAAATTGTATCAGTGCTTGATTAATGTTTCATCTACACTGCCAAATACATACTTACCTATTTAAAATACTGTCTTGTACAGCTATGAGGTGAAAGATTTTAAGGATATTTTATCCTATGATACCAATATAAAATATTTTGAATGACTTTAACTAATTTGGTTACTAGAAAGATGTGAACACTTAAATAAATAATAAGTAATGGTCACTGAGAAACAGCATAGATTTGTTAGCATGTATTTATTTTTTTTTTTGCCAAAGTTAGTAGACAATAAGCTCTCAGAAATATGTTGGGTCTGGTATGGCTCGATTAGGGCATTTGAGCAAAGCTAGGGAAAAATGGACTGGATTTTAAATGATAACATGGTAAATACCTGTAAAATGGAAATGGATCTATAATTAATTAGCAGATCAGACTTAAAGTGTATGAAATACAGATTAATGTCATAGGAAAAGGAAGTTTCAGATAATGTGAGCAGGCATTTATGGGTATTTTTGATAAACTAGGGACCATTCTAAATGCCCCTATTCACACATCATTTATTCCCCAATCTCCTCAGAATTTCTCCTTGGCTAAAACTTTCCTAAGGTTATTCTCACCCTTATTCCTTCTCTTTATTCTACTTTCTCTGCAGCTTACTATTTCTTCTCATTTATTAGGCAGATGTCAAGGTAACTAATTCCAGGTCTCTGCTGTTCAAAACAATAGCCATTAGCCACATGTGGCTATTGCGCACTTGAAATGTGGCTAGTTAAAATTGAAATTGCTGCAAATGTAAAATGCATACTGAATTTTGAAGACAATATAAAAATGTAAAAAAAGCTCATTAATAATTTCTTATCTTGACTACATGTTGAAATGATAATATTTTCGGTATTCTATGTCAATAAAATATGTTCAGATAATTTTACCTAATGAATGTGGCTGCTAAATATTTAAAATGACAGATGAAGCTCATATTTGTGGCTTGCATTATAATGCTATAAGACAGCACCGCTCCAGGTAAATGTTAGGGGCCTTATCTTTGTATCATAAACAATACATTTTGCCAAACAAAAGGTAATCTATTCCAAAAATTTTTGGTGCCACTAACAGGACCAGAAGTAGATACAGAAACTGGCGGTATGAAATTCTTTTTTCTTCTAACCAGTAACAAAAGACACTTAATCGCGTTATTGAACTTGTTGGAGGCAGTTGTGTGATCATTGAGAGCAACCATCCCCCTCTTCCCAATGTCCTTCCAATCATGTTCTTTGGAGCTGATCTTTTCCACCTCTGGATGATATCTCAAGTGATTCTCAAAGCTTTGTTAGCCCCTTTCAGAAAGAACAATCTCATTTCAAAAATTTAAAAATCTCATCAGATCTAACATTACAGTTTAATCTATTATACAATTTAAATTCCCTTTCTCCAGCTGGGGCTTGTCTCAGCTGTGCCCCTGCAAAGAGTGAGGAGAGCACAGTCTTCTTGCTCTTCAACTCCCTTCTCCTCACTGTTGTTGTCCCTTCCAAAGCATTGGGTTAAGGGGAGGAGAGGTGTCAGAGGGAAGAAAATTCCAAATGCCACTTGACTGGCATAACTGACTCATGGTTCCAGGGCCCAGCAAGCAGCAGATGAACAGCTGTCCTTTCTCTCCACGCCTTTGTTGGATGCCACTGAGATCCTTCTGCTGCAGGCCCAACCATGGCTCATGTGAGGCAAGCAACATGGCCTCTGGTTGGCCTTTGTCACAAGTGTCCATGGTCTCCCAGCAGTCTGTCTATAGCTGGGTCTTTCACCCTTGCACCCCTTCTTGGTGTGAGTCCCTATTGAGACAGCCATAGGTGGGCTCCTTTTGATGGTGGAGTGTACATCCATTTCAGGAAAAGGTGACATATTTTCTCCATCCTTTTCTCTCTTTTTTTCTCTTTACTCTGTCACCATATAGTCTGTCCCTGCTCTTAGACAGTCATCAGTCCCTCTATGTCCCCAAATTCTAGGGAGCATACAGCAAGCATTGCAAGTAATTTTCTCCATATACCCCCCTTTTTTGGCTTGGGATGGTGCACATTCTCCTAAACTGTAAGTGGCTGAAAGGCAAAATGCCATAATACGCTAATAACTTTTTGCAACAGAATTTAGGCTTTCTTTGTTAGTGGGGGGTATGCCACAAGGTGATAACAAATTGAACACCAAACTTCCATAGCTTAAAAAAGAAATGTATATATCTTCCCTGTAACAGTCCTGGATGGGGTTTAAATAAGTGGTTAGCTCTCCTTCAGCTGATCATTCAGGTGCTTGCAGCTACACAGGCCCCCTAGGGCCTCATCATCAGATGTATCCAGACAGGGAAAATGAGGACATAGGGAGACACATTCGCCCTCTGGGAACCCCCAGTCTGGAAGTAGCACAAATCTCTTCTGCTCACCTTCGACTGGCCACACCTACCTGCATGAGAACCTAAGAAATGCATTCCATACATGCGCCCAGCTACAGTTCTCTCTATAAAAGGAAAGGACACATTTTGTTTTACAACTAGAGGTCTCTGCCACAATCTCCAGTATCTCTATTCTTCCATGAATCTTTCCCTCCTCTTTATATAGCCTGGAAGAAATAAGGTGATGGGCTAATGCTGGGAAGAATTGTTTCACAGTGCCTTGAAGCATGCCCTGAAGAGGGTCTGTGTTGCTCATTTAGGATGTAAAATCCTAATCCTCAGTAAAAACTGAAACCAAGTGTACCCTTACAACCCTCTATTATTCAATCATTGATTGACTACCCATTCTACAACACACACTTTATGTATTCCATCTCATTTATTCCAACAATTGTTTGACTTAGGTATTAGGCTCAGAGAGGTTATTTAACTTATCTTTTACTTAATTGAAACAGGCAGTACAAAGAGGAGCTGAAATTCAGCCTCAACTTTTCTGATGATAAACTTTGATGATAAACTACCTCCTGGCTATCCGTTTCAATCTTGACATTTTATAATATTTACTTTGTCTATTTTAGCCATTTTTAATTTTCTTTTTAAATTCTTATAGCAAAGATATAAACAAAAGAAATATATTTGTAGTATATAAATACAGTATATGCAATATTTTTATACGGTATACATGCATATATATACTGCAATTATAATCAGCATATATGCAGATATATACTGACTGATTATAACTGAAGAAATAGAGAAAAAATTCTATTTGTGAAAATTAAGATTTTCAAAATTCAATATCCCTTCATGATAAAAACCATCAACAAACTAGGCATCAAAGGAACATACTTCCAAATAATAAGCACCATCTGTCACAAATGCACAGCCAACATCATACTGAATGGGCAAAAGCTGGAAGCATTCCCCTTGAGAACTAGAAAAAGAGAAGGATGCCCACTCTCACCAGTCCTATTCAACATAATACTGGAAGTCCTATCCAGAGCAATCAGGCAAGATAAAGAAATAAAAAGCATCTCAGTAGGAAAAGAAGTCAAATTATCTCTTTGCTCATATGATTCTATACCTTGAAAACCCTAAAGACTCCACTAAAAAGCTCCCGGTATCAACAAATAACTCCAGTAAAGTTTCAGGATACAAAAACAATGTACCAAACTCAGGGAACAAAGGCTAAAAAAATTCCTTTTGGGTACTATTCTCACTACCTGGGTGATGGGATCAATCTTACTCCAAACCTCAGCATCATGCAATATACCCATGTCACAAAACAAACCTGTATATGCATGCCTTGAATCTAAAATAAAAGCTGAATTTTTAAAAATATATATATATTTTATATCAAAAATATGTTTCTTCAAAATTGTTCACTATCCACATAATATGTCAACATTCATTATCAAAAGAGAAGTATGCTATATGGAAAGAATTATTCTGAAAATAATAATTTGTCAATCAAAAATTAAGCCAGCTAAATCTGTATTTAAAAAAAAAAACTTGCCCATACAATTTCTAACATAGTCAAACATTTACAAAAGTTTTAGGTGACAAAGGAATACCATCCTTGAATGATTTTGATTTTTAATAGAATATTAGTCAGATTCCAGTTACAAAATAGTTGGAAAAGCTGGGGGCACAGATTCTTAACTGAGCTTCAAGGAACCATTCCTAGAGCACTCATACAAACTCTACAGAAGAACTGCTGTCTCTGGCATGATCTGGATACTGGGGGTTCATGAGGGACCAGCATAACGACTGCCAGGACAACGCCTTGTACTGTGTGATCTGAGCCAGCAGAATAGATGCCCAGGTTTCCACACCTTGACACCCATGGGTTTAGAGGATGAGCACTTGAACCTCTGCTATGGCTGCTACCCAAAACCTCCGCAAAGGCACTTGTCAGCGGAAATAGCAAATGCAGCAAAAGCATGCCTGCTGTCCTGTGACATTGATGTCTCCCTTTCACATTTTTCCCAAGTCCACTGTTCAGTGAAAGCCCGATTGTGTTCAGAAGCCAAGCTATAAAAGAGTATTGCTTTAGCCTTCGGCCTGTATAAAATTATGCTGTAAGGAGTGGGAATAAAGTTGAGTGAATCAATCCACTGTGCTACCACAGGTTGGAAGGCAGTTGGGGCAAACAATCAGGTTGTGAGAATAAAGATTGGTATGAATACTTTTTGACCAGTATTAATGTGGAAAAAAGAAGGATAAATCATTACTAGATAATTTACAAGCAGGCAGTGGTATTCTGATTATGTGATTTAAATGTGCAATCTTTCTTCAAATGAAAATATTACTCTTTTTAAAAAAGTCTTGACATGACAAATAAGGAGCTATCCAATGACTTCGGTTACAGCTGTTTTCACAAGGACCTTTGAATGGGTTGTGCTATGACTCATTATTTTTTTCCATTTCAAGAACGATAATTAATTGTATTCATTTGTGTATGCTTTTCTCTGGGCGAATAATAATATTTTTTTCAGCAAGTCTATTTCCCTTCATTTGACTACATGTTAGGCACAGAGGTATTTCTTTTAATCTTAGCCACAATTTTCAAAGGTAGGAAATAGTAGTGTTATTTTATAGCTAAGAAATTGAAGCTCAGGAAGGTTCAGTAATTTGTCTGGAGTCATACCACTAGGAAAAAAGTCAGAGCTAGGATTCAGACCTGGTTAGCTTGACTCCTCTTTTGTATTATCCTTGTTAGTATTAGGAGATTGTCACTCACTTGGTGCTGTACTGTGTATTTAACAACTGCTCACTATTTTCTTTATGCCAGCCTTCCACATAAGCAAGAGTTGCAGGTCATTGTCATAATGCGACATCTCAGCTAGTTCTTCCAGCTACTGAGGAAGAAGGACAGGGTTCAGTCATTCTATGTAGGAGATGATTAGAGAGAGTGGTAAATATAAAAGAGCTGAGAGAGGGTTTCTGCAATGATAGTATAGTCAGATAGATAACTGCAATCTAGAAAATCCAAGGCTGCCTGTACAAAACATGGAAGAGGGGTGAGTGAAGGGTGGGAAAGGAGAATAAAACTCCCATGAAGCTGCTGTAGCTGATGTCAACAGAAATTCAGCCCTGGTGGCTAGGAAAGGAGGAAGTGAAATGGAACAAGGAGGAAAGAACTCCTATGCAGAATAGAGCTGTCATTCATAGCTAAGTAGATGCATAAGCCAGTCATATGGGTAATTTTGGCTGGGTGAGCTTGTTAAACAGTAGAGAAAGTCGATAGTGGAAAAGATTATTAAATCATGAGTTTGAATACTTAGGGACTAATAATAATAAATAACAAAAATTTATAATGTCTCATGTTGCACATAAAACTATAGTTTCATTAAAATCTGTATTTATGTAAATTCCTGAAGAAAACAATTTGTATTAGGATAAGGTGAATAACTGTGTCTTAAATGAGGCCTAATTCAGCTGATTTTAAAACTGCTTAGAATTCAGAATAAAAGTGATGTGTCATCAAACCTACAGAGATTTTAAAGTATATTATAACAGGGATACACAGATAGATAATTTGGCAAAATTGTGGGTTTAATCTTTCCATGTTGATACCCTGGCATTGTGACAACTATGGACAATGTAAATAAGGGGAATCTTGACCTGGTATGGTCAATGTATTTTAAGTAATTAATTTCCAGTGATTTTTTTTTCTGACAACTTGTTCACTTATTCAACAAATATTTATTGAGCATTTATGTAAAACACTCTAAATCAATCAAAATAATCCAGTCACAAATGCACACAGATTTACTTACTGACTTTGCTTTGAAAAAAGGATTTTCAGGAACTCTCAATTTTTACAATATCTTAGTGTATACATGTAATAAAAAATCAGAAGTGTATATTGGTGTGATAATATAAACTTTTCTATCTACAGGGACAAATGCCTCTTCACATTCAACATTCCAAATGTTCTTTCAAGGTAGAGAGACCTGATCATTTTTGCCTTTGTATTTTTGTTCAGTATTATTAATGCAAATAAAATTACATTACACTCTAAGCCAGTCTATCTGCATATAAAGCCCAAGAGGTCTACACGTAGAATATTTTCCCTACAGATAGTGTGAAATATTTTAATGGAGTTTAACTCTTGATTCAATGCATGGAGAATTTGTTTTTAAAAAATTGAACAGCTATTCATTTTTATCATGAAACAATTATTTTAAAGTCATTTCATGACATTATCATTCAGATATTTCAGAAAACTTTCAACTACACTTCCATTTTAAATAATTTTCCATTTTAAATAATTTATAATCACAAGTAATATCAATCAGTATTTCAAGTTTTATATCACCTCTGATATCAGATTAATAAAATAAATTTTCTAATGACCTAGCTTTTTAATAGGTGCCTAATTTTATTGGTTTACGAACTAATAACTGATAACTGTAGTCTCCTAATTATTAGAGAAAAATAGTGAGTCCAAATTGCTGTACATAAACACAAAAGTTTCTGGTTATGAACTGAAAGCTAACCAAGACATAAACTGAAAAGTTATGGACAGTGAATCTATCTGTAGGGCGTTATTACTGCATCCCTAAAGGTCTCATCCATATGAATCCAAACATCTTCCCAAACCATAATGAGACACAGTGTAAATCTCTTCAGGGTCATGTTTAACACTCTGTGCCTATGGAAACCATAAGATTATCTGCAACACTGCTCAGTTTCTTTCTGTTTCTAGGTGAATTAATTCTGCTCTATTGCACAGTTGAGCATCTAAGTAATTTCTAAAACAATAAATATGATGATCCACAGGCTCTGAGAGGCTGACTTCAACTTTCCTGAAACTTAGAAAAACAGTGTATAATAATCATAAGGATAAAAATTCACCAGATATTTATTGAAATGAAAAGAAATGCTTAATATCTTTGCAAATACTGCTGTATGCCCTGCTGACTCAGGACCTGGGTCAACAATATTCCGTGAATTTGGAGATGAAAGAGTTAGCCATCTACAAAGCATTATTTGGCCTTTACTCTTAGGTAGTTTAATGTTAATAAATGAAAATGTGGAAACTATGTTTATACCAACAGTGAGATAGAGACAGGAAGTAAATAAGAGAGGAAAGTTATATCCTATCCGGGAAATAAAATACCAACAGTTGTATTGATAGAGAAATACTGAAACAGGAAAGTACTCTACTTTCTTTACTTGCTATGAGAAACACGTTGTATTCAGGCAGTTGTAGCAAGCAGCTTGTAGAGAACCAAATTACTTGATTTAAAGTGATTATTTAAGCAACAGAACATGCCTCAGGAAAAAAAATATCTATACATACACATACACACAGTAGATATGTTCAGCTAAGTAATAAAAACACAGAAAGACTACATTATTTTAATAGATGACCATAATTCTGTACTGGATCAGTATGTGAAGGAGAAAAGCTATCAAGAACAACCATAGCATAAGAAAAATATGTTAATAATTCATTTTATAGTCACTGATAAATTACTTAAATGAAAAATCTTAAATGACAAAAATAGCCTGCATGACAAGTAAGAAGAATTTTATTTGTATTTAATGTCATGTCATGTAATTAAACATATTACTCATGAAAGATTCCAGATGGACAGAAGTGAAGACTGAAGTAATTTCCAGAGAGACAAGATACAGTTCATCAGGTAGCATATTCCTGTGGCTGTGACCGAAATCATAACACTGTTCCTTCTTGTAATATGTGCTAAACTAATACCTGTTTTCTCATCATGAGATTCAAACTAACGCTAACAGCTTTTTTCCAGCAGATAGTCTGAGGATAAACAGATGAAATGTTCTCTAAATAATGTTAACAGGTTAAATCTATTGAACTTATAGCTATAGTCAAGTTAGTTAAAACTAATACTTTTATTTATTGATTTATTATTCATTTTTAATGTAAGGTCTAAGTTCTTACAGAAAACTATTTCGAAATGTTTTCGTTTTCTTTTGATTGTCTACCTGATTATTTTTCAACCCACTAATATTTCTGGCATGTTGAGTTTATAGAGAAAGTGGTAGTGACTAATGACCTTGTTTGAAAGGTCAGGGTGACACGGTGGAAGAGCACTAGACATAGAGCACATATTTCAAATTTTCACTCTGATATCTTTTATACAATTTCAAGAAAGTTTTAAATCTTTCAGAGTTAGTCTTCTTTTCTGCAAAACAGGAGTGACAACAGCTACTTCATAGAGTTGCTGTGAATTAACTAGTCCAGGTACCAAATAAGCCCTGGTTGCATCATGTATGGTACTTGAATTTGAAGATAAGCCAACATAGTGAAGGCATTAGCCATTGTCAGCAAATGTAGACAGAGTTTTGAAATTTTTGTCCTGAAAAGTTAGTTTTAATATTCATATGTGGACAATTTAGAAAACATCTCTCCTTTTCTCTTCTCCCTTCTCTATTGATCTTGTGGTGAAATATTAATTTTAAAAGTCTATGATAAAAATAGTAAATCAAAATACAACTAACTTTTAAGTAAATTGCTATTTCAGAGAACACTTCACATTTACATTAAGTTCTCATCTGGCAAAGTATTCTAGTTTAGATTGCTATGTGTGAGCATAACTCTTCGAAAGCCCGGGGAAAGTGAGGCATAAAAAGTATGGTCCAATAGTTTTTATTCTTGTTTGTCAAAGAGTTTATTCAGAATTGAATCAATTATCATTATGAACTTTCTGATCAGTACTAGCCTCAGGTTAATTTGTAAACATTTGAATTCATATTTAAATGTTTTCACAATGACAGATGATATAAAGTTATTAATTTCATGTGGGAAAATGTGAAAATTTTGAGGGCACAGATTGCATCTTGTGGCTGTGTGTGTGTGTGTGTGTGTATGCATATTTTCTCCCATTTCCATTTCACGAAAGAACAAGTATGAAAATATAGTCCAATGGTCTTAAATTCATTAAAAAAAAAAAAAAACAGACAATAGTGGGGATTGACTGATGATGTCTCAAAAAAAAAAATCCTCTGTTCCAAACCCTTAAATCCTTTTGCCTGTACCACCCTAAGAACCACCCAACTGATGTCTTTATTTCCAATCTCCACGTGAGTGTCTGTCCCCCTGGCAGGAACACTTTTAAACTGATACGCAAAGCAAATGCCTGTGCAGCCACAACTTGGGCTATGAACTCCACTAAGGCAGAGGCAAAGATTTTTTAGTCATTCTTTGTCTTATTATTATTCTAACATTGACTCGTTATACACATGAATTGAAGTTATCCCTGAATGCACCATCTGCCCACATGCTCTTTACTGTTTCCTCAGCCTGAAATGTCTTTAATTACTTCTCAAACTGGCAAACTCTTAGATATTTTTGAAGGCCAGTTTCCACACCTCCTCTTCCACGCAACTTTTCTGATACTCTCACATGCTTAGAATGGAACTGATCACTACTCCCTTCTTTGTGCACTCTGTAGTTTCTACCTATCTTCAAATACTGTTTCTATTTATGTATGTAATAATATTTTAAATTATTTCAGTACCGCTCATGAGACAGTCATACTCAATCTCAACATAAGTGGACTAAAGGGTGCTTTATAACAACAGAAATCTGAAATCAGAGGCTGAACAGGGTATGTCATAAAATCTAAACCATTTCCTCTGTGATTAGACTTGCATTAAATATTATAGCAGGGGTATCTCACCTTATAATGTAGAAGTCTAATTTATTGATAAAAACATTAGGACAAATACATGGTTCTAGGAAATTTTCTTGATGCCAAGATAACAGGACCTCCAACTGAAGACTCTCCCAGTGGAAATAGGTATGTATTTTATGACATAACAAAATATACCAAGAGCCCACACAAAGGCAACATCACCAGGTAAGACCTACAAATTGGGTGAAAATTTTCTATTTATAGGCTCACTTCTGTTTCTTATCATACCATTTCAGATTTTATGATGGGAGTAAGGTGTTACAATAGTACAGAACTGATAGGAAAATAGCTTTTGGAAAATGGGTCAAAACAGAGCACCGTAACCCATATTTTTTTGTCAAAATTACTCATTTAAACTTTGCCTGAAACATATTACCTAGTCTTATGTTGCTAGCAAATATCCTACAGCCCCTAAAATATCCTAAGATTATCCAAGCCAAAGACAACTCCAGGTAGCATGGAGTTCTAAAGCACATTCATGTTCACAATCATTCCAGGAAGTATATATCATATTATCTCCATTTTATAGATAGGAAAAGCTGAGATGATATGAGATTAGTGTGGATTACTGATTAGAACCAAAGCTTTAATACATATGTTTAGTTCAAATCCTGTCTTCTTTCCCACTTTTTGGTCATTCATTCAAATGCATATTGTGTTCTGTCAGATGTGAAACACTGGGGTAGACTCCATGGATGCAATGGTGAACCCTCTTGTGCAGTTCTTACCTGTATGAAGAGTTTATAATCTAGTATGAGATATAGATAATAGTCAGGTAAAAAAACAAAATGTACAACATTATAAATTGTGCTACCAAGGAAAAAAATTAAAACCGATGGCAAAGGCAGAGAATAACAGTGCAGATCCTAATTTACAATCTTGTACAGGGAGGGCCTCAATAAGCAGATGTTATTTAAGCTGAGACTCAAAGGATGAAAAAGAGTCAGGCATATGAAGGGCAAAGAGAGAACACCACAGGCAGGGAAAACAGTCTAGGAAAAGACCCTGAGCAGGGGAAGAACTGGCCTGGTTATAAGACCTGAGAACAGCCAGTGTGGTTGAAGCACAGTTAGTACATGAGAAAGGGCAATAAAAGAGCCTAGAGAAGGATGGAGGAGTCGGGTCACCAGTGGACCTGCAGGCTATGAATATCAGACACTTTTGGAGCCCCAGTTTATATCTTCTGGGCAGATGCTTCCAAACTTTCATATGCATGTAAATCACCTGGGTATCTAGTTAAAACATAGATTCTGGTTTGCTAGTTCTAAAGTGAGCTGAAGATTATGCATTTCTTTTTTTGAGGCGGAGTCTCACTCTGTTGCCGAGGCAGCTCACTGCAACCTCCACCTCCCAGGCTTAAGTGATTCTCCTGCCTCAGCCAACGGAGTAGCTGGGATTACAGGTGCCCACCACCATACCTGGCTAATTTTTTTGCATTTTTAGTAGAGACAGTATTTCACCATGTTGGCCAGGCTGGTCTCAAACTCCCGATCTCAAGTGATCCATCCACCTCGGCTCCCAAAGTGCTGGATTACAGGCATCAGCCACCATTCCCAGCTAGATTCTGCATTTTCAACAAGCTCCTGAGTGATACAGATGCTGCTGGGCTCTGGACCTCACATTGAGTAGCAAGGTTCTAGGGCCCACCTTTTTTACTCTGGTTGTTGCTGTGGCAGCCAGTTGCATACAGCTGTAGCACACGTTTGTTTTTAGTCCTAAAACTTTGGAACTTAGATGCTGCTACCCATTGCAGCCAGATCCATTTAGCCAATTTGATGCGTACACAAACTTGGAAGTGAGAGGACATTAACATCCCTTGAGACAATCCTTAACCAATTGGGACAGAGCCAACGCATTTAATTTTCTCCTCTGCCCACCTTCAAGGGCGTTTTCCACACTGCTACTATGAGCAACACAGTAGGATGGAGGCTCAGTTGTCCACAATGGTAACCAGCTCAGTAGCATATCCTTGTTTTTTCTGTCATTCCTTTTCTGTTACACTTGTCTCAGTTTCTCACTATTCTCTGGGGTCACTGCCCAAAATAAACTTCTTGCATGCAAAGCCTCATCTCAGTTTTGGCTTCCTGGAATAAACAAGCTAGGACGTCATGGTCCTAAGTTAGTAGTGGCATAGCTCACATGTTTGGAACATTTATTAACTTGTAATGTCCTTGGTATACCTTGAAATTAGAGTAATACCGCTTACCTGGAGGAGCTCAACAAAAGTTGCACAATTCAAAATAATTTATTCTAAGTTCATTCAAATTAGTCAAAGAATTTTTACAAACTGTTCAAGAAAATTGCAAGCCAGAAATATAAGAGAAATAGCATAGTATAAAGGTCTGAAGAGCAAGGACTCTGGAGTCAGACTGACTGGGTTCGATGCCTGCTCTGCTACCTTCTAGCTGTGTGACCTCAGGCATGGCGTGTGATTCTCCTGAGCTGTAATTTCTTCATACGTAAAATGCAGATTATGATATTGGCACCTACTTCACTATGAGTGAAGTATACTATTTAAGGCACTGTTCTAGCGCTTTAATGAGTTAATGTATTTAAAGCCTTAGAACAGTGCGTGGCCCATAATAAACACCATATATGTGTGTGTTAAAGTGTAATATGTGATTTTAAGGAACTCAAGAGAAATCTGAGAGTAGTTCCCTATGCTGGATTTTAAACTAATACTACTGTATAAAAATCAACTAAGGCACTGGCTAAAGACAGATTCCAAAGAGTCATCCTGGACTCATTAAGAGATTTTATAGGCGTAGGATGGGAATTCTATACTTTTAGTAAATCTCCTCAGTGATTCTGTACATAGATAAAATATACACTAGTTGACCAACTTTCTACTTTAGAGTTTTTTAAAGTAACTATGGTACCAAGGATATATATACATAATACAAGGTAAACACAAAAGGTGAATTAAATTTTTAAAAAATTTGATCATTTCTTAATTTCATTAATTTACTTATTTATTCATTTATGCTACAAATACTTGATTGTTATTTTTAGTGAATGTTTATCCTTTGTTATTATTAACTAGGTAAATTGTTATCCTTGTTCTCAAAGTATTTACAGCTTTTGTTGATGTTCACTGAAATTCTGTACAGCAAGTAATTCCGGTATTAGCTCATAGCATTATATGTATAGTTCAGAGAGGCTGATCAATTTGCACACAATCGCACAGCCTGTAATGTGACAGTATTACCATAAGAATCTTGATCTTTGCACCCAGAATCTCTATTATTTTCATTGTCTCATTCCATATGCCAGATTGCACACTAAAAAGAAAATAAATAAACTTGAGTTTTTCTATACTTAAATTCCAAATGCTAAATGCTGGTTTATACAAATTCTACTTTATATGTTAATGAGAGTTGTTAGCTTTGGAAAATGCTTCCTTGATGTGAAATAGAACATAAAATACAAACCTAGTCTGCATATGCAAACACAGTTTCATTTTTTAAGGGGCAATAATGGCCTGTAATCGAACTACAGCCTGTTAGGTAAATAAATGATTTTCTTGTTAGCTGGAAGTTTAAACATAGACTAATTCATTAATTTGTAAATTATTCTCTCAGTTTCAACAAGCCCACATTGTCATTGCCTGTGTTTATATAAATGCGGTCATGAGGGAGGGTTGGGCCACGGGCATGTTAATGGCAAGTTCAGGTGATCATGTGCTCTGTTCTACATGCACAAAACTCTAGAAATGGGGGTGAGGTAGCAACCTAGTCCGGATCAAAAGAAGGATGACTAGATTAACCACCACCTTATGAGAGGCATTTACTACATGACAGCCAAGTTCCTGGGAATCCGGTCCTTTTATTTCTAAGTTCTTCCTTATTTTTTATGATAAGAATTCTCACTCTCAGAAGCACTGTGATTGTCCTGTATGAATTTGTGTACATCTGTCAGCTCCTGAATATGTTACTCTTTAACAACTTACATTATTGCAAATGGACACATCAGAGCATTAAATTCACATTATGGATAAAAAATCAACATTAAAATACCAAGGTACCTGGCAATTATTAGATGAGATAAAAAATGAAAATAACATTCAGCTTAGAATGTTAAAAATACTAATTATTTTCAAGTGGTATGCTTGGGTTATTACTACTTTTAAACTTTTTCTGCATATGAGTCCCCAACTTGAAAACGTAACAAACATTTTAACTATTTTATAAGAACACAGTAATGTCAGTGGACAAGAGCTTCGATATACTGGCCAGGCATATTCATATCCTCCTATTAAGTGAGGAATAATTTTATTTTGGACATTTTGAACATCTCATGGGCAGTGACAGAAAAAGAAGCTGTTCATCCCCTAAAAACAAAAACAAACACACAATAAAACCTGTCTTAGAACCAGAGTGAGAGTAGGCACACTAAAATTTAATGACTGGAAAAGCAAGCAGACTGAATGCAATCTTTTTATTAACTTGTCTAACTTCAATTATTCTAATTAGGTTCCATGTGCCTAAATATATTTGAATAGTGACTGCCAATTTCTCAAAATCCTCTTTTTTCAAGGTGGCCAAGATGTTTCCAAGCCATTACCTTCTGTGAGAACTCTATCCAAGCTAAGCATCCTTGCAGCCAGGAGAACAGAGAAGACAGCTCAGTTTAGTTTCTCTCAGTTGGCTTTGACTTCATTCACAGGAAAATGAGACAATATTAAAAACAACGGAAGCAGAGATGGGTCCAAAAGGAATTAATAAAATGGCATTTATGCTGGATGGTTATATTTACCAATGCCATGAAGGATTAGCACATAATTGTTTATAACTTTATACTCTTTATGATAGAAAAAATTTTCCGACTTCACACAAAGTGATCACTCTTTATCTACTTGAAGTTACGATAAGTAATCTGTTTATGGAGTAAAACATGCTGCTCTTTTCTTTGGAAGTGGTTGTTTTCATCTAAAAAATGGGTCTTGTATTTTTATGTAAAATAAGGGTACTGCTTTGTCCCTATAAACTTGATTCACATGAGCTTTTTTATGGGCTTTTATGTTCATAGTCAAGGAGCAAAACCTATTTGGTGGGAGGCACTGACATTTTGATTATAGGAAGAAGAAAACGGCAATAATTTTTCAGGAGCTGGGCAGATTATAAAAGATAGAAAATGCGACCCAGGCTGATACTATAACACCTCTAAAACACAGATGGTTGGCAGAGCTCTGATAAAAGTACAAAGACTGAATAAATCAAGTGCCCACCATTGTGAACCAGCAAGCAAATGGAACCATTCTTCCTCCATTCTGTTCCTTGTTCTATATAAGCACAAATAACATGGCCTCAGGCAAGATGAAGAAGCTGAGCGTGATAACCTCCCAAACTTGCCTATAACATTTTCAAATTTAGTAAAACACTATCATAACAGCTTTCCTGTTAAATATATACAAATTGCCTAAAGCACCAAATAAGTGTTCTGACTACCTGTATATTTACTCTATCATCACAACTCTGATTTTTTTTTAATGTAGGACATGTAGATTCTAGATATTAATGATTGTTGATGTTTTCAAGTCATCATTGAAGGTGTCATCAAGGAAAGTCTACCACCCAGGCATTCAAATGAGATATATCGATTCTTTCTTTAAAATAAGGAACCAAATAACTAACAACTATGTGTTAAGGCTTCCTGAAGACAATGGTGGAACCATTTCATCCTTTGAAATATTCTGAAAAAAAATTTCATTATGTGTCCTTCAAAGTGTCTTCAGAATCCATTATTATCTGTAAACCTCACTTTATCAGGTAGTCCGAATATCAGAGACAAGCAGCCAATATATCATCACAGTTAAAAGCGTGCTTTTTTTAAAGTTATACAGGCTGATGTCCTAATTCTAGCACTATCATTTACTGTGAATATAAGCAACTTAGTTAATACCTGTAGGCCTCAGTTTCTGTGAAATGTAAATAATATTAGTATCTATATTTGTGTGAAGAGTAAATGAAATATTGCAAGGAAAGCATAATATATAAAAAGTCATAGCAAGCCCTTGATAAATATTAGTTATTATAGTAACAAGTATTATTATTAGCTAGTTCATACGTATGAACTATATATTTTTTCATCACAAACTATGTGTGTTAAAATACCAGAAATTGTACTCTACTTAAGTCAGGATTTTCCAGTTAATTTTAACAAGTAGTCTTGGTGTAGAATGAGGGGAGCCTCTGATTGAAGTGGGGTTGTTTTTCTGTAAATGGGGGAGTCAGTCCCCTTTATGGGGGTCTTTAAGAATCATTCCAACATGACCACAGAAATTACACTCAGAAAGGCATATGAAATTAAAAAATGTATTATATTCACAGGTTCTAGAAACAGGAGGTATTGCATACCATGCAGGAGGACATACGGGCAGAGCTCCCAGGGATGGGGCTCAACCAAGCAGGTAGAGAAGTGAGAGAGAGAGGGACAGAGAAAGGGAAGGGGAGAGGGAGAGGGCCCCTTGGCAAATGCTGTTAATAGGGGATTTTACTGGTGCATTTGAATGTCACGAGGTCATATTCAGGAGAGGGCAGGAAGGGAAACTTGTGGCAGGGAGAAGCATTATTGCACGGGTACCCCTAGTTGCCTAGGGGGGGTGTTCACAGCCTGTTTGTGGGGATGTTGAAGCATCAGGAAAATATAAACTTTAAACAATTTATAACAATTGTACTCCAGGCCTAGCTGCAGGAACCACTAGATAAATTTTAAAAGAATAAGATGATAAAGATAATGGACAATATATCTCTTATTTTCTATTCCTTCCTGCTAATAGATTACTATACACAATTCCATGGGGACCATGCTACCATAGTTCCTTATAGCACAAAATCAGGTGACATTCCTATTTCCAGACAGGCACTGCTGTCCTTCTTCTCTACCACATTTACCCACCATGTTGAATATGGTATACTTTGACTGGTTTTTGTCCTGGTTTCCTGGAACAGAACTTCAAAAACCCCTTACATTTTCTGAACGATAGAAATCTCTTTGTTATGCTAATGAGGCCCCTCTGGGTGGGCCTCTTGAAAGCTTCAGGATGGGAGCTGGTGACCAGAGAGACCAAACACATGATCAAAGATTTGGGACATTTCAGATGGCTGACCTCCAAGGAAGGAGGAGAGGCTAGAGATGGAGTTCAACCAGGTGGCCAATAATTTAACCAATCATACCTATTTAATGAAACTCCAATCAAAACTCTGGGAAAGGAAGCTCCGTGGCTTCCTAGTTGGTCAATATATCAATGTATGAGGAGGGTGATATGTACCGATTCCACGAGTAGAAGGCACAGAAGCTCTGCATCCCAGACTGTACTCTATGTGTATCCTTTACATAAAACTCTAATCATAAGCATATGATCACTTTCCTGAGACCTGTCAGTCATTCCAGTGATTTATCAAACCTGATGGGATCACAGGAATCACAAAATTTGTAGCCAGTTGGTCAGAAGTGTAGGTGACCTAGGCATACCCTGAGAATTGGGGCTGGTGTCTAAACTGAGGAAAGTCTCATGGAAGACTTCACTTTTAACTATGGAGTCTATGCCAGTTCCAAGTAGTTAATGTCAGAACTGAATTGCCATATATTCAGCTGGTATTGGAACAGTTGGAGGTGAAACAGAGTAAACGGGAGTATTTAATAAGATTAAACTTCTAAAAAGTTCTAAAGGAAAATGACTTCAATAAAAAACGATGGAAATGTACAATTATAAAAGCAAAAAATAAGAGTTCAGAACACATTTATTCTTTCTAAAATATTACACAAATAATGAATCAAATAAGTAAGTGATTACATTTCACAATTTGTATGACTAAGAACTTGGAAGATTTTCAAATTATAAAAAAGATAAATGTCTCTTCTATCAATGGAAAAAGAAGAGAAACAGTTTCTTTTACATGAGATAAATATAACCCAAAATATGCTATGGCTGGACTTCACTTAATTGGTGAAGTATAAGAGAAGAGAACCCATTTGAACATAAATGTGACACTTCATATAGTCTCACTGGTGCCACATAGGTTAGTAAAATGAGAGTACATTTCTTTTTCTAAGGTGATCTCACACACACACACACACACACACACTCCACTTGATATTCTGGTTAATAATATGTGTATGATCATAATATAAATGCAGCTTATTGGTGGCTTCCAATTTTTAGGATTAATCAGCACACATGCAGTGCTCAATGTAGTGGCATGTTAGAGTTTCTTAGATATCTTATTACAAAAACTGTAATTCAAAATGTCAACACAAGATTCTCATTTAATTTGTCTCGAGTGAAGCCTGGCATCAACTTCTTTTTTAACATCCCCAGCTCTTTTTTTAATATCCGGCTGATTAACATGCAGCCAAGGTTCAGAACTACTGAAATATCATGGGAAACCTACTTGTAGCTACAGAACAAAAATGCAAAAGTTATAAACCCTGATGAAGCAACAAAAAGCAATGGCATAGCTGACAGAGGCATGGGTTAGCAGTAGAGAAAGTGATGGACAGAACATAAGTTCAGTAGTGTACTCATCATGGTAAGAGTCAATAATGTAAATTTAAAGTAGATAAAGAAATGGAAGTTGAAGTATATTATTTAAAGTTATAAGTATAATCACTAGAAGTTTTGAAAAACAACAAGTGGGATGGTTAATCTAATGTATCAACTTGACTAGGCCACCCAGTGCTCATGTACTTGGTCAAACAACCTGGATGTTTCTGTGAGGGTGTATTTGGAACACGGTAATACATGAATCAGTAGACTGAGTAAGCTGATTGCTCTCCCTAATATGGGTCCATGGCCGTTGTCCAATCAGTTGAAAGTCTGAATATAACAAAAAGGCAGAGTAAGAGGGAACTCCATCTGCCTGACTGCCTTGAGCTGAGACATTGGTCTTTTCCTGCCTTCAAACTTGATCTGAAACATTGGCTCTTCTTGTGTCTCAAGCCTGCTGGCATTTGGACTGGAACTCTATCATTGGCTCTCCTGGGTCTTCACCTTGCCAGCTGCAGTTATGACTTCTCAGCCTCTACAATCATGTGAGCTAATTCCTTATTGTCTGTCTATTTATCGATCTGTCTGTCTATGTATCCTGTCTCTGGAGAACCATGACTAATACAATGGGCTAATTAAGAAACTCTGTAGGTAATAGGTTGGTAAAAGAGGTGGGAGGTAGACTAAGTGCCTAGAATTAATTAATCAAGAAATACAGGCATAGACACTTCAGAATTATGTTTTTATTCAACAGAAAAGCTAAATAGGTAATAAAAACATGGCCACCCTGGAAAATAATCCTGGGGAGATGGGGGATGGAGGTAAATTTCATTTTACACCTTCTGTAGAGTGTAATTATTTTTAAATAAGGTACATATGCTTCATTTAAAATTATTTTATTAAAACAGTCTTTCCTAGAGCTGCTATCTAATTTTACAATTAGAGGTCATTTGAAAATTCTGTAATATAAAATAGGGAAAAAGATGTAAAAAAGATGTAAAGTCATGCACTCACTCTCTCTATATATATATGTATAAAATATATAAATATACAAATATATAAATATATGTAAATGTATATATATAAATATATAAATATATAAATGTATATAAATATATATAAATGTATATATATATATATAAAATATATAAAATATATATTTAGACTGAGTCTGGCTCTGTCACCAGGCTGGAGTGCAGTGGTGCTATCTTGGCTCACTGCAACCTCCACCTCCCGAGTTCAAGTGATTCTCCTGCCTCAGCCTCCCGAGTAGCTGGGACTACAGGCACCTGCTACCCAGCTAATTAATTTCTGTATTTTTAGTAGCATGTTGGCCAGGATGGTCTCAATCTCTTGACCTCATGAACTGCCTGCCTCAGCCTCCCACAGTGCTGGGATTACAGGTATGAGCCACCATGCCTGGCCATCTGCACAATATTATATCAACCTTTTCTTTTGATAGCAAAGATCAGAGTTTAATTATCACTTGCTTCTCTTCAATTCACCAAGTTATTATGATACTCAGTTATTCAATTAACCTGTACCAAGAAATATATACTATAATTATTTTATGACATTTGTTCTAACTTATTTTAGAAAAGCTATGTAAGTACTAGATAGGCTCAATAAGTAAGACAGCAGCATATTTTGCTAAAGATTTTCATAAAGGGTTGTTAAAGAAATCAATACTCCTTTATTAGTCTATTTGTTTATATAAAATTCCTATAAGTCAAATATAAACTTTTTTCTAGAATAAGATTGTACATTGTTCACTCTTTCTGTATTAGTTATTATAGTTGGAAAATACTACTTGTCTATAAGAGAAAGAGCACTTTTTGAAATGTTGTATCTTAGAGGTGACAAGTACTTCAGAGAACTGAGAACATAGTATATCCTCAATCGATATAGATTGAAGTCCTTTCAAAGCAGACAATTCCTAAAGCTATTATAAATAGCTCACATCTGAAATGATATAAATCTTAATGTAATTTTTAAAGTACTGCCTTTGCTGGTCATTATTTTTATTGTTAATAATAGTAACTTATAGTTGCATAGGGTATAATAAAATGTTCACAAAGAACTTACAAATATATTATCTTAGGTACTCTCACAAATAACTTATAAAATTTATATTATATTTTTATTATAGAAATAAAACTGAGATTTTATACAATTTTCTAGAATCTATAGGTTTTAATGAGAATTAAACAGAATTAACAGAAATCTAAGCCAGTTTTTCTGCCTCCCATGCCATCACCTATTCCAGCCCACACTTCTCTTCCTACCTTGTTAGCTTGAAAGAAATAATTCATTTTGCAACTCATTGCAACAGTGGTGTACAGACCATTGAGTTGTTTAACCAAAGGAAGATAATACCATGTTATCTATTCCCATTAAGCATGTAAAATGTAGCAGTTGTATCCATCTCAGAATGATATGAAAAGGCAAAATGACAACCTAACCTTCTATTTGTACAGGAATATTCAACTTTCTTAGATTAAATATAAGGTAATTTGCCTTACATCAATTAGAAATACATTTCAGTACAACAAGTATTAATTTGTAATTGCTGAGAATAAACAAAGCAATCAGCTAAGTGTGTTTTGTGGAAGACTGTCCTGTGCTTCTTAGTCCCTCACCCATTAAAGTTGAAGCATCCAGTGGTTGGGTGATTACAATTTCAAGGTTGAACTGCAAAATGAGCATTAAAAATAATTTCAGCTGCATTGGTTGTGACAGCCAAAGCTTTTATTTTCAGGAGCTAAAATTTAAGTAAGTTAAATTCTAGAATCTTCCCTTTAAATATTGAGAATCAGAGGCTAGCAACCCAAGAGAAGAGCATTTTTTAAATAATATAGATTGAGAAAAATACCAGATACAAATATCTGCTGCTTCATCTATCCTGTGAGGAGGTGAAAAAACTCTTTCCGGGATGAGTGGGGAGCAAAATTTGTGGGAAGAAGGTGGTCAGGAGAGAGAGGGAAGCAAGAAGATTGTGATTTGTGATGTGAGTGTGAGGCCTTTCTCTCTTCCTTCTTCTTGGACTCAAAACCTCGAGATGGTGGAAAGACAGAAAATAAAACCCAAATCTCAGAGGCAGAGGTGGCTTCCTCTCAACTGTTCCTTTATGGGAATCACTTTCAATAAGAGCCAAAATGGAAGTCTGGTCAACACAGGTTGATGAATGGGCTCCTAAGAGGAGATAACTAGCCACAAGTTAAACCAGCAGCTGAGACAACAGCACAGGCTATCTGGAAGAAGAGAGACAATATAGAAGCCTCACCTGCCCCTTGGGAGAAAGAGGAGAGGAAAAAAATCCTGAATTCAAATACTTACATAACTTATTCAGTATTATGGTGTTTTTAAAAATATGTATTTTTCTCAGCCATCAGGAATAATAATACTAAGTGATTCAACAGCAGAATGAATTGAGTTACAGAAAATAAAGAAAATTGCATGTCTATACACTGAGAGTGGAAATAAACCATGTGACTTTATAAATGGAAGATACAGTAAAATGAGTTGAGGTAGATAGCTAAGGAAAAGGCTGAGGAGAAAAGTTAATATTAAAAAATGTTTTCTACAAAGTATGGAACATCAAATCCAGAACTTAAATATGAAGGAGTTGAAAGTCTCTATGTGGGCCAGGTGCAGGTAGTTCAGGTTTATAATCCCAACACTTTGGGAGGCAAAGGCAATCAGATTACTTGAGCCCAGGAGTTCGAGACAAGCCTGGGAAACATGGTGAAACCCTGTCACTACAGAAAACACAAAAATTAGTGGGGTGTGGTGGCTGGTGCCTGTGGTCCCTTTTACTCTGGAGGCTGAGGTGGGAGGGTAGCTTGAGCCAGGGAGGCAGAGGTTGCAGTGAGCCGAGATTGTACCACTGTACTTCAGCCTGGGGAGTAGAGTGAGACCCTGTCTCAAACAAAACAAAACAAGACAAAACAAAACAAACAAACAAAAAAACCCACAGAGGTCTCTATGTGTATAAACCAGTGAATAGCAATGTAAGTTTCTAGTTGCAGCTCTTAATTTCTTGTTAGAATTCAAAAATTGTTACACTCTCATATCTTTGTGAAATAAGCTGTATTATAGCATTACCTTGGTAATTCCTTTTTTTTTTTTAATTATACTTTAAGTTCTGGGATACATGTGTGGAACATGCAGGTTTGTCACACAGATATACATGTGCCATGGTGGTTTGCTGCACCCATCAACCTGTCATCTACATTAGGTATTTCTCCTAATGCTATCCCTCCCCTAGCCCCCCACCCCCTGACCGGTCACAATGTGTAATGTTCCCCTTCCTGTGTCCATGTGTTCTCATTGTTCATCTCCCACTTATGAGTGAGAACATGCAGTGTTTGGTTTTCTGGTAATTCCTATTTTTAAAAAAATGGTTTTCGAGTTTAATAGTAATGTTTTTCATTTTAAAACTTTTCATTCTCATGTTTCTCTCTCTGTGAGTTTAAGAGCAGAGAGATAAACTTGGGTTAAAACTTTTGAGAAAGTACCTATGTCTCTAGTGTTGTCTCCTATTTTTCTTCCTTTAGCTCATTTGAGAACAGCCACACTTAAAGCTGCAGTTCTGTGAAGAGACTCTTGCCTTTAAAGCCTTAGCATGGCTGTTCCTTCAGCCTGGAATGGATCCTAACCTCCCTCACCTCTTGCAAGTCCTTGCTCAGACCTTGCTTTGTCCGTGAAGACTACTCACCACTCCATTTAATACAGTGACCCAACCACCCACCTAGAACAGCCATTCCCTCACCCTGCCCCGCTTGCCTGCTTTCAACACTGTTCATCACCTTCTACATACTATGTAATTTAACTATTCATTAGGCTACCCGTGCTGAATACAAGTTGAGATGGGCAGGATTCTTTGTCTTTTTATTCACTGATATATCTCAAGCACTGGAACAGCAATTTGCACTTAAAGTAGGAGCTCGATAAATACATATTGGATGAAAGAATATCAACATTTCACATCCAGCCTCAAATACTTCTTATATATCATCTCATCTTCTGCGTCTCTTCTTTCATATAAGAAGAGAGAGCTGTTCTCTCAAGTTCTGACGATCCAAGGGTCCATCTTGCAGTAACTGTCCTAATTTCTAGACATATTATTTCACACCCCTGAGCCCCCATTTCAGAGCGTAGGTTCTAAGAGTCTGTGCTTTCCGTCTCAATCCACCTTGTGTTTTTCCTTAAGAAAGTGCACTTGTGTATTAGTCTCCATTATCCCATTGCATCACTTGCACAAACACTGAGCACTGATCAGAAATTAATGAAATTCCCCAAGATCCCCAGACTGTCTTGCCCATTTTCATTTCATACCTTTTAAGACTCTGATGTCCCCTACTCCCCGCTTGGTGTCTTGGTGGCCCATCCCCAGTAATCAGTGCTCTTTGATCTGCACCTTCTGGATGACAGGTTTGTCCCCTTCACCCAACTATTTGCACAGCTCAGAGAGGCCCCTTCATCCTTTATTTTATAGGGAGCAGCCTGCAACATGTACGTTCATAATCCAGTGTCAACAGGGGTCATCCATAACCCCATCTCTTTGTTCCTAGAAACTCTAAAATCAATTTCTTTCATGGTCTCTAACACCGCCAACTAATAAACGATACATTCATGACTAAAGGAATTTTGCTTAGTTTGCAGCCATGAGGCAAGTTAAAAAATAATTTTAAGAAAGCAATTGTCTTTAAAATGTTATTAATTAATGTTAAAATTTCAATGCTTTAAATCTTTACTTGTAGAAGAAATTTTTACTTCAGCCTAAGAACTCTATGCTCATTTTCTCTTGTCCTATAACCATTGACAACTATGAGTTATTTTAAAAAATCTAAATTCCAACTTTTCACGTACTTAAATGTAGTCTCCATTCCCACTTCTTTTCTATACCCTCGATAATTTCACTTCTGGGGACCTTTCCTCTCTGGTCCCATCTTTCAGCTGCTTAATAATCCTTCTAATTTTTCTTGACCCCATGCTGCAGAGTTTCATCATGATCATTTCAATTTTGCAACTACTCTTCAGCCACTTCTGATGGCAGAAAAGTAATATTTTTTTCACAAGAAGGCAATATATCAGATATCTACATTAAGGTGAGGTGCATATAAAAAGTGTTTTTTCTTTAAGAAAATGTCTGAAATGGCCTTGAAAATAAGAACAGAAATTATATCAGGGCACCACACTTTATAGAATCTGTAATATGAATCTGTTAAATGAAATGAATCAAATCATACATATATATAGTATAGTATGTATTTGCCCTCACTCCACACAGATATTTATACACATACATTAAGAGGAAATAAGGAGAGAAAAAAGGGTCGGGGGTACCTAGGTTACATTCTTCATTAAAACATGATATCCTCATGCTATACATGGTGAAGAATTTTTTAAAAATGAATGAGTAGGATGAGGGAAGAGCAGAGCTTTGGAGTTGTAATTTATTTTTGAGACAGAAGGATAATTGTGCTCTCTAGCCCTGTAAATCTCAGTCTTAGTTGAGTTACAGGCAAGTACTGACAGGACAAACTGAATAGTTGAATTCACGCAGTATAAATGATAAGAAAGACATTTGAATAAGGAACTATTAAGTTCAAAGATTTGAGAAAACTAACATGGCAGTGTGCTGGCTCAAACATACAATCAAACCCATGAGCTTCTACAAAACAAAATTTCTTGGTTGTTACTTGACTATTTTTCATATTGATAGATGTTTTGCCCTTTGGGTGCACTACTTTGCACATAAAGAATGATTCTGCTTTGTTCCCATTAGTTTGAAAGACAAGACAGTGACACTGTGCTGAACAGAGTCCAGCATGCACACTGTTTTCAGAACAAACCCACTTTCAAAAGGCCTATTCCGATGATAAACAGATGATTTTTTGTGTGTCTGAATTTGTGATCCCTGCAGTATGAGGGGAAAGACATCGAATGTGTCCCCTGAATAACAATGAAGTATTGGAAAGCAATGACATTCTAATCACTGCTTCAAATGTCAGTGCAAGGATGCTATGGGTAGCAGCCCCAGTACATAAGTTAACGGCTTTACTGTAAAACCACAAGGGAGCAATTAATGGGAAGCTGTTACTAACCTTCATGCATTCCATTGCTCAAGTGTCTAGAGAAAAGGTCTAATTATAGTTATAACCTTTCCCAATGGGCCATGAATGACTCTCCAAATATAGGATGTTGTGTAAGAAAAACTATGATGAAGACATAGAACTGACATATAAATGAATTTCCTAATACGATGCACCCATAGTAGAACAACAGACAACAAATCATGTTGGTAACTTGATTTTTATCAATTTCTCATTAAAATGAAAATATTAAACTCTGTGAAAATGTATGTGATTAGGGAAAATGGATTTGTCATATATGTAAAACTTCATGTGTATGACATAGTAGACATAGTATCAGAATATATTATATTTTAACAAAAAGTATAGCTATTTAGAAACCAAGTACTGTATTTGAAGGAAGAACTAGGATCAATATGGAATGTAAGACTTACTGTTCCATTAAGCAATATGATTAAAGGGAACCTGGTTTACAAAGTAGTTTTGTTTCACAAAAAGTTCAATAATCAGAAAAAAACAAGAAAACATTTGCTTATAACAGAGAAAAAGTAAAAAGTGCACTATCAGCCAGGCGTGGTGGCTTATACCCATAAGCCTAGCACTTTGGGAGGCCGAAGTGGGAGAACTGCTTGAGTCCAAGAGTTCAAGATCAGCCTGCACAAAAGAGCAAGACCCTATCTCTATAGAAAATTTAAAAATTAGCCAGCTGTGGTGGTGCTTGCCTGTAATCCCAGCTACTTGGGAGACTGAGACAGGAGGATCACTTGAGCCTGGGAGGTTGAGGCTGCAGTGAGCTGTGATCATGCAACTGCACTCCAGCCTGGGCAACAGAGTGAGACCCTGTCTCAAAAAAATAAATAAAATGCAATATCACTTTTTGTTAGCCACACATATCAAAATGATGACATAGGGAAGATTTTTTTTTTTTTTTTTGATGGGGTTTTGCCTTGTCACCCAGGCTGGAGTGCTGGAGCAAGATTATAGCACTCTCCTGCCTTGAATTCCGGAGCTCAAGCCATCATCCTGCCTCAGCCTCCCAAGTAGCTGGGACTACAGGCACACCACCACACCCGACTAATTTTTAATTTTTTTGTAGAGATGGATCTTGCCATCTTCCAAGCCAGGCTGGCGGTCTTGAACTCTTGGGCTCAAGCGATCCTCCTGCCTAGGCCTCCCAAAGTGCTGGGATTACAGGCATGAGCCACTATGCCAAGCCAAGATAGCTCTTGCAGTGTGGAAATAGATATTAATATAAAGTCAAGAAACCCTGTTCATTTAAAAATATTCATTGAGTTCTTTGTGCAAGGCAACTATATTGAGAAAGATAACAAACTCACTACCTTCAAGAGACATACAATGTATGTAGAGATTTAAGACAATACTAAGTAAATGTATAAAGCAAAGATGTAGTGGGAACTGTATGAGTCGCTGGTAAATCAAATGATACTAAGAGGAAGTTCTGTGAGTTCAGAAGAGACTGTAGCTCCACAAGAGTTATAGTCAGGTGATCAAAGAGGCTTCCTGGAGAAACTGAGGATAGATGGCTTTGCTGGGCATTCAGTGAGGGACAAGCTGTTACCTGGGCATTCCTTACTTGTTATTTTCCTTGAATATTAGAAGGAATAACTACAAACTCCTCATTTCACTCAAAGGAAAATCTATAGACCTTACAGCAGCCAAAAATGCCTGAATAATCGATGCCTCTCTTCCTTTCTCCCTCCTCTCCTTCTTCTCTCTCCTTTTCTCCCCTCTTACTACTTTCATCTTTGCTCACTCTCCTTCAGCCACATTGGCCTCACCTGCAAACACTGCAGACACTCCCACCACACTGTCTTAGGACATTTGCACAGGCTCTTCACTCTGCCTGACCTGCTCTTCAATCAGACATACGCATGGCCACTCCCCGCACTTTCCCAATATAACATTCCATAACAATTCTCTTTAAAGTTGCAACCAGTATGCTCAAAACTCCCCTGTTCTAATGTTTCTTTCCATAGCACATATTGCCTTCTAATGTGTGTGTGGGTGTGTGTGTGTGTGTGTGTGTGTGTGTAGACTTTAATTATTGTTAATTTTTTTTCTCTTTCTTACAATGATATAAGCTTCATATGGACTACAATCTTTGTTTTGCTCATTGATGTATCTCAAATCCCTGGAACATTTCCTGGCACAGGATAAGTACTTAGTAAATATTTATTGAATTGAAAATTTGAAAGAACTGTTTTTAATGAATACATTTTAAATTGTAGGTCCAAGTTTACAAAAATTAATTAATAATATATTTTCCCAACTTCTGAAACAATCTATTTTCTCTTTTTCATATGGATAATATGGAGCCATCATTACCTATTTTTAAATTTGCTTTCAAACACATTTAATTTCAATCTCTTTCTTTTTTTCCTTCTGAAAAGTGTTAGCGTAATTGTGGTTATTTTAAAACGTATTTTGGCATAAGACTGACAGGAAATGGCACATGGGTGAATATTTGCAAATGCTTTCTCTGTTTTACTTTAAATTCTTCAAGTCACTTTCAGAAATATAAACCATGTCTGAAAATTTGGGAATAAGAGTACTTTGAGAACAATTTGAAAAATATGACAACATAAATCTTTTCTGAATTCTTCATTAACTTTTAAAAATGCAATTACATTAAAAGAGTAGTATTACATTGGTATCATCAATGTAGTTTTAGTAAATTTTATTTACATTTTAATAACAAATTTATAGTAACTTTAGTTTGTAAACAGTTTAGGCAGAAATAAGCTTTTTGACTTTTTCCTCTTTTAGATTATATATACACATATTATATATATTATATAATATATATATACATGCATACACATACATGTTTTTTGTTTCTTTGTCTGTTTCATAAATGTCTGCTGTACTTTATCCAAGAGGAATCTACCTGATAAGTAATATAATAATTATGGGCATATAGCCATTAAACCAAGTGGAATTATGGTTAAATACTAAGGAAACAAAATTTCAAATGTGAAATGTAGGGATTGGACTGTTTCACCAATATAAGACAACAATGAATAGCATTATAATGCTTTGTGTTTCAACTATTTAAAACATTGTCTGGATGGCTGTAGTTAATCAATAAACTCTTGTTAAGTAAGTTAATGAAAGCTGTTTCATTTATATAAAGTGCTTTTACTAAGATGGTTAGTTCACTTGCCTTTTATATCAGAAAATGGAAATAAATTGTATCAAGAAGTTAGACTCAATTCATATTCATTTAATTTAATTTTATGTAAAATTAAATTTTTACTAATAATTTAAAATAATTTAAAATTATTTACTGATCACCTATTATGTTTCAGATGATTTGCTGTAGATAAGATAAAGTAGGCTGAGCAAGTAGTAAGAATACCGGAAAAGAGGTTGAGCTTTATGGGACCATATTTTTAATGGTAAAACAAGACACTTTGTGTAAACAGACATATCAAACAATATTATATCCTTCAGAATCTCACAATCCATTTAAAGGTATAAATTTAAAAACAAATGATTATAACGCAAGGCAATAACAATAATGTAGAAAGAAGAAATGAAGACTTTCGCTGAGTAAAACACAAGCTTATCTGTGTTATTCTGTCTGTGGTTCTGTCCTGTTCCATTGTTTTGTTTAATGTTTATCCTTACACCAATAACACACTGTTTTGATGAGTTCTACAACTTGGTTTTCCTTTTTCAAAATTATTTTGACCATTCTAAGTCTTCTCAGTTTCCACATATATTTTAAAATCATTGCCAATTTCTACAAGAATAAAACTTACTGGAATTCTGATTGTGATTTTTGATAGATACTTAGAACAATTTGAAGGAAATTGACAAAAAATAATATTGGGTGCCAACCCATGAATTCTCCATTTATTTAGATTTTATTTCTTTCAGCAATGTTTTGTAACTTGCAGTGTACAGGCTTTGCATGAATTATGTCCTAAATATATTCCCAAGTACTTCATATTTTCAATGCTATTGCAAATGGTATTTTAAAAATTTCAATGCTTTTTTGTTAGTTGGCAGTATTAATATATAGAGGTACAATTGATTTTCTAAATATATATTACTATTGCACCCTTGCAATTTTGTAAATTCTATTCTTAGTTCTGATATAATTTTTTAGATTCTTTGAAATTTTTCATACTTTGTGTAGAATTAGTATTATTTTTTCCTTAAATGCTTGGTAGAATTCACCAATGAAGTTATTTGGGACTGAAGTTAGAGAAACGCTTTTGACTACAAATTTAGTTTTCTTTATAGATAGAGAGCTATTTGGTTTTTCTATTTCTTACTAAGTGGCATTAATAGTTTTCACTTTTCAACAAGTTTTCCTTTACATACATGTTGTCAAATGTATAGGTATACATTTTATAATAATATTTATTATCATTTTAATATCTATAGGATCTATAGTGATGCCCTCTCATTTATTCCTGATATTGATAATTTGGGTCTTCCCTAACTTACCTTAGTTGATCTTCAAATAATATTACATTACTTTAAACAAGAACTCAATGGTGTCTTTTCATCTTGATCCTTTCATCTTTTGTGTTTATATATTTTAATTCTATATGTGTTTAAATCCTGCTATTTTTAGTTTAGCCAGCCAATTATCTTTTAAAGCAATTTTAAAACTTAAAAAATCTTTTATATTTAGATGTACTTTTATCATTCTAGGTGCTCTTTATTTGTATAGATCTAAAATTTGTCTGTACATTTCCTCTACCTGAATAATTTCTTTTAAGATACCTTGTAGTACATGTGTGCTAATGATGAATTCCCTCAGTTTTTGTTTGTCTTAAAATGTTTTTTATTTTGCCTTCACTTTTGAGATATGTTTTTGATGAATATAGAATTCTGAGAAAATAGTTTTTTTTGTTTGTTTGTTATATTACCTTAAAGATATTGCACCACTGTTTTCTGCCATGTAAAGGTTGTGATGAGAAATCTGCTCTCAGTTTTTGGGTTTCTTTTATTTGACATATCTTTTTCAGCTGGCTACCTTCAGAATTATTTCTTTATCTTTAGTTTTCAGCACTGTATTAGTTTTCTAGGGTTGCCACCACAAAGTATAACACAGACTAGGAGGCTTAAACTACAGAAATTTGTTAGCTTACAGTTCTGGAAGCTAGAAGTATGAGGTCAAGGTGTCAGTAGGGTTGGTTCCTCAGAAGGCCTGAATGGAAAGATCTGTTCTAGGCCTTACTCCTTCCTTGCAAATGGCCATCTTCCTCTGTGTCTTCACATCATCTTCCTTCTGTACCTCTGTATCAATTTCTTTTCCTTATAAGGAGACCAATCATATTGAATTAGTATACACTCTAATGACCACACCTTAATTTAACTATGTCTAAAGACCCTACTTCCAAGGATATAGTTGCATTCTGAGGTACTAGAGTTAGGACTTCAACATATACATTTTGTGGAGGATATAATTCAGCCCATAATAAGAATTCTGATGATGATATGTCTAGGTGCATTCTTTTCCAAGCTTCTTGATTCTGTGATTAATTATCTTGCATTAATTTTAGTGAATTGCTGGCTATATTCTAATATTTCTACTGCCTTAATTTCTCCCTTTTCTCCTTCGGTGATTCCACTTTCTTTTATGTGAGATCTCTGTGTATTTTCCAACACCTTTTGGATGCTTTCTCTTATGCTTTTTCTTCCCCCACTTTTGTTTCACTTTGGGTACTTTCTACCAATGTATTTAAGTTTACTGATATTTCCCCTCTTCTGTGTTCAGTCTGCTGATAAGCCCATTGAAGGACTTCTTCATGTCTGACAGCACAGTTTTTATTTCTAACATTTCTACTTGACAAATATAGTTTGTCTCTGGCTGCCGAAATTTTCCAGACTCAGCCTTTGACTATTCATCAGAATTTTAATTGTTTGCTCTGATTTTCACATGTATATAACTGTCACCTCTTCCTCCTTGGTCTGCCAAAGGCTAAAGAGTCTATGCGTGCTACTCTTCTCCAAGGAACTTACAGAATTTGGTTCATCTAGTATTCTTTCAGCTTCAACTCTATAGTTACTCAAAGAAGTGACGATTTTAAACATTATCTAGGTTTTTACTCAGTGTTAGGAAGGAAATGGCATTCTCTGTGGCTTCTACCTCTATCCTAAATAAAAGTGAACTCATTGTACCCAGGTTTGAAAGGAACACTGGAAAACTGTAATTCACCCAGAAAAGAAGAAGATGGAACAATAGGGATTCTTGAACTTCCCTCTAGTTCCACTTCAACCCTTAGGCTGTGCCACAAAACTAGCCTCCATATTGGTCTCTAATTTCTACTTCTACCCCAATCTACTTAGCAAATACAAGTTGAAATAATTTCTTTTTAAAAATTACGTCATATTTTTCCCTTGCATTGCTTAAAATTCCTCAGTGGTCTCTTATTGAACATCAGATAAAATGTGAAATTATAACCATGGTCTACATAGCCTTGCCTCAACTTTTCATGTGCATGTTTCAATCTCCCCTTTTGTAATTTTCCTTCCACAGTTTCCTTCTGTGTTTGGCTTATCTTGGGCTATTTCCTACCTTAGACTCTCTCTTGATGCTTTATCTTTTCTCTAATACAGTAAGCCCAACTACCTAATCATCTACTGCCAACACACACACACACCTACACACACACACACCCCCCACAGAAATAGAGAGAGACTTCTTGTGACTTGTTCCTTCTCATTTCACCTCATCTCATTCTTCACATCTCAGTCAAAAGCCAGGGAAGCCCTTTTTGACCATCTTTTCTCTCTGGTAACATTATTTTCCATAAATGTATATTGTTTCTTCTTGACATTTACCAAAATATACAGATGGTCTCTGACGTACAGTGGTTTGACTTACAACTTTTTGACTTATGGTGAGTTTATCAGGATGTAACATCATCAAAAGTCAAAAATAATCTGTATTTTTAAAATGGCAAATAGGGAGGCAGGACTATATTGCAGCTCCCATTCGGATGGACAAAGCAGTGTTTGGAGACTCACGTCACAATCTTTTGCTCCAAGTACTACTGCAGGAGTACAACAGGAAAGCTGAGAGAATCCAAAGACCCTTTGAAGGAAGTGGATTGCTCCTGCAGGACCCAGGAGACAGCCCAAATACTTTAGTGCCCCAACTGTGAAAGTGGGAAAGGGGGATTGTCCTCCCCTGAACACACACCCTCACTGGGGAATCTGAAGGACCAGATCACAGAGGAAGGATTTGACTTTACCTGGAACTGAGACAATTTAGAGAACTGAGCAAAGTACAAGGGTAGAGGAAGCAGCAGAAAAAGCCCTGTGCGCCCTCTGGGTCCCCAGGGAAGCCATTTCTGCCTTGTCTCACAGGGGTCCTTGGGGAGGGCTGCCAGAGGAACTGGGAAAAGACCACAGGGAGAAGGAAACCTCCAGCTGAACTTTGTAACAATTCCAACCAAACACGAAGTTTCCTGGCCAGAACTTGGGGGAGGGGATGAATCTAGTGTGCAGACTTGACAAGTGAGAAGGTGCAAAAGCACTGTTTGCTTCCTCAGCTTGGAGGCTGGTAGCCTGGGGCAAGTTCTCCACCCTGCTGGCCCACTGCTTGGAAACAATCTTGGTGCTGTTGTGGTTGGGGGGCAGGGTGGAAATGAGAGCAGCTTTTTGGGTTGCACGGGAGCTGGGTGAGGCCTGTAACTGCTGGCTTTCCCCCACTTCCCTGACAACTTGCATGAAACAGCAGAGGCAGCCGTAGCCCTCCTGAAAACATAACTTCATAGACCTAGGAACTATACTCCCATCTCCCCCAGCAGCTGCAGCAAGCCCAAGGAGAATCTGAGCTCAGACACACCAAACCGTGCCCCCACCTGATAGTCCTTCCCTACTCACCCTGGTAGCTGAAAACAAAGGTCATATTCTTTTGGTAGTTCTAGGGCCCCACCTACCACCTGAACTTCCCCTATAGTACCACAGTTGATGCTGTCTTGAAAGCACCACCTCCTGGCAGGAGGCCAATCAGCACAAAATTAGTGCATTAAACAACTACAACTAAGGACCCTTACAGAGTCCATTTCATCCCCTGCCGCCTTCAGCAGAGCAGGTGCTGGTATCCACAGCTGAGACACCTGAAGACAATTTACATCACAGGACTCTGTGTAGACACCCACCAGTACTAGCCTAGAGCCTGGTAGCCCTGTTGTGTGGCTAGATCCAGAAGAGAAATAACAATCAGTACAGTTCAGCTCTCAAGATGCCATATCCCCAGGAAAAGGGAGAGGGTACTACATCAACGGAACACCCCATGGGACAAAAGAATCAACAGCAGACTTGAGCCCCAGATTCTTCCTCTAATAGAGTCTACCCAAATGAGAAGGAACCAGAAAAACAATTCTGGTAATATGACAAAACAAGTTTCTTTAACACCCCCCAAAATCACACTAGCTCACCAGCAGTGGATCCAAACCAAGAAGAAATTCTTGAATTGCCAGAAAAAGAATTCAGAAAGTCAATTATTAAGCTAATCAAGGAGGTACCAGAAAAAGGTGAAATCCAGCTTAATGAAATAAAAAAAATGATACAGGATGTCACTGGAAAATTTTCAGTGAAATAGATAGCATAAATAAAAAACAATCACAACTTCAGGAAATAAAGGACACACTTAGAGAAATGCAAAATGTAGTGGAAAGTCTCAGCAATAGAATCAAACAAGCAGAAGAAAGAATTTCAGAGCTCAAAGACAAGGTTTTTGAAATAACCCAATCCAACAAAGACAAAGACAAAAGAATTTTAAAAAATGAACAAAACTTCCAAGAAGTTTGGAATTATGTTAAACGACCAAACCTAAGAATAACTGGTATTCCCAAGGATGAAGAGATATCTAAAAGTTTGGAAAACATATTTAGGGGAATAATTGAGGAAAACTTTCCTGGCCTTGCTAGAGATATAGACATCCAAATACAAGAAGCTCAAAAAACACCTGAGAAATTCATTGCAAAAAGATAATCACTTAGGCACATAGTCATCAGGTTATCTAAAGTCAAGATGAAGGAAAGAATCTTAAGAGCTGCAAGGCAAAAACACCAGGTAACCTATAAAAGGAAACCTAGAAGAGATTGGGGCTCAATCTTCAGCCTCCTTAAACAAAACAATTATCAGCCAAGAATTTTGAATCCAGCAAAACTAAGCTTCATGAAGGAAGGAAAACTACAGCCTTTTTCGGACAAATGCTGAGAGAATTTGCCACTACCAAGCCAGAACTACAAGAACTGCTAAAAGGAGCTCTAGATCTTGAAACAAATCCTGGAAATACATCAAAACAGAACCCCTTTAAAGCATGAATCTCACAGGACCTATAAAACAAGAATACAATAAATAAATAAAAACCAAGGTACTCAGGAAACAAATAGCATAATGAATGGAATAGTATATCACATCTCAATACTAATGTTGAATGTAGATAGCCTAAATGTTCCACTTCAAATATACAGAATTGCAGAATGGATAAGAATTCACTAACCAAGTGTATGCCGCCCTTGAGAGACTCACCTAACACTTAAGGACTCACATAAACTTAAGGTAAAGAGGTGGAAAAGGATATTCCATGCAAATGGACAGCAAAAGTTAGCAGAAGTAGCTATTCTTATATTAAACAAAACAAACTTTAAAGCAACAGCAGTTAAAAAAGACAAAGAGGGATATTATATAATGATAAAAGGCCTTGTCCAACAGGAAAATATCACAATTCTAAATATATATGGACCTAACACTGGAGCTCCCAAATTTATAAAACAATTACTACTAGACCTAAGAAATGAGTTAGAGAACAATACAATAATAGTGAGGGACTTCAATACTCCACTGACAGCACTAGACAGGTCATTAAGACAGAAAGTCAACAAAGAAACAATGGATTTAAACTACACCCTAGAACAAATTGACTTAACAGATGTCGTCAGAACATTCTACCCAGCAACTGCAGAATACACATTCTATTCATCAGTGCACTGAACTCTCTAAAAGACAGAACATATGATAGGCCACAAAACAAGTCTCAATAAATTTAAGAAAATGGAAATTATATCAAGTACTCTCTCAGACCACAGTGAAGCAAAATTGGAAATCAACTCCAAAAAGAACCTTCAAAACCATGCAAATACATGGAAATTATATAACCTGCTCCTGAATGATCATTGGGTCAACAATGAAATCAAGACGGAAATTTAAAAATTCTTTGAACTGAATGATAATAGTGACCCAACCTATCAAAACCTCTGGGATACAGCAAAGGCAGTGCTAAGAGGAAAGTTCATAGCTTTAAATGCCTACATCAAAAAGTCTGAAAAAGCACAAAAAGACAATTTAAGGTCATACCTCAGGAACTAGAGAAACAAGAACAAACTAAACCCAAACCCAGCAGAAGAAAAGAAATAACCAAGATCAGAGCAGAACTAAATGAAATTGAAACAAAAAAATTACAAAAGATAAATTTTAAAAAAAGCTATTTTTTAAAAAAGATAAAAAAATTGATAGACCATTAGCAAGATTAACCAAGAAAAGAAGACAGAAGAGCCAAATAATCTCAACTAGAAATGAAATGGGAGATATTACAACTGATACCACAGAAATACAAAACATAATTCAAGGCTACTATGGCTACTATGAACAGCTTTACACTCATAAACTAGAAAACCTAGAAGAGATAGATTAATTCCTGGAAATATACAACCCTCCTATCTTAAATCAAGAAGAATTAGAAATCCTGAATAGACCAATAACAAGAAGTGAGATTGAAATAGTAATTAAAAACTTACAACAAAAAAAAGTCCAGAACTAGTTAGATACACAGCTGACTTCTATCAGACATTCAAAGAAAAATTGGTACCAACCCTGTTGACACAATTCCATGGATAGAGAAACAGAGAATCCTCCCTAAATCATTCTATGAAGCCAGTATCACCCTAATATCAAAACCAGGAAAAGACATAACAAAAAAGAAAACTACACACAAATATCCTTGATGAACATAGATGCAAAAATCCTTAACAAAATACTAGCTAACTGAATCCAACAACGTATCAAAAAGATAATCCACCATGATCAAGTGGGTTTCATACCAGGGATGCAGGGATGATTTAACATATGCAAGTCAATAAATGTGATATACATATAAAGAGAATTAAAAACAAAAATCACATTATCATCTCAATAGATGCAGACATGCATTTGACAATATCCAGCATTGCTTTGTGATTAAAACCCGCAGTAAAACCAGCATACAAGGAACATATCTCAATGTAATAAAAGTCATCTATGACAAACCCACAGCCAACATAATACTGAATGGGGAAAAGTTGAAAGCATTCCCTCTGAGAACTGGAACAAGACAAGGACGCCCACTCTTACCACTTCTGTTCAGCATAGTACTGGAAGTCCTAGCCAGAGCAATCAGACAAGAGAAAGAAATAAGGGTATCCAAATTGGTAAAGAAGATGTCAAACTCGCTGTTTTCTGACATGATCATATACCTAGAGAAACCTGAAGACTTCTCCAAAAAGCTCCTAGAACTGATAAATGAATTCAGTAAAGTTTCAGAATACAAAATTAATGTACATGTATCAGTAGCTCTGCTATGAGAAGCTACGTGTAGGAGAATGAAACTGGATCCTCATCTCTCACCTTACATACAAATAAACTCAAGATGGATCAAGGACTTATATCTAGGACCTGAAAACATAAAAATTCTACAAGATAACATCAGAAAAACCCTTCTGGATATTGGCTTAGGCAAAGACTTCATGACCAAGTACCCAAAAGCAAATGCAACAAAAACAAAGATAAATAGATAGGATTTAATTAAACAAAAGAGCTTCTGCACAGCAAAAGCAACAGATGACAGAGTAAACAGACAACCCACAGAGTGGGAGAAAATCTTCACAATCTACACATCAGATAAAGGACTAATATCTAGAATCTACAAGGAACTCATACAACTTAGCAAGGAAAATACAAATAATCCCATCAAAAACTAGGCTAAGGACATGAATAGACAATTCTCAAAAGAAGATTTACAAATGGCCAACAAACATATGAAAAAATGTTCAACATCACTAATTATCAGGGAAATACAAATCAAAACCTCAGTGGATACCACCTCACTCCTGCAAGAATGGCCATAATCAAAAAATTTTAAAAAGCAGATGTTGGTGTGGATGTGGTGAAAAGCAAACACTTCTACACTGCTGGCGGAAATGTAAACTAGTACAACCACTATGGAAAACAGTGTGGAGATTCCTTAAAGAACTAAAAGTAGAATTAACATTTGATTCAGCAATCCCACTACTGGGTATCTACCCAGAGGATAAAAAGTCATTTCACAAAAAAGATATTTGCACATGCATGTTTATAAAAGCACAATTTGCAATTGCAAAAATATGGAACCAGCCCAAATGCCCATCAATCAATGAGTAGATAAACAAACTTATATATATATCCATACAGATATATGATGGAATAAGTGAGATATATGAATATATATGATATACATTTCATACATATATATGATAGAATACTACTCAGCCACGAAAAGGAACAAATTAATGCCATTTGCAGCAACCTGGATGGGACTGGAGACTATTATTCTTAGTAAAGTAACTCAAGAATGGAAAACTAAACATTCTATGTTCTCACTCATAAGTGGGAGCTAAGCTATGAGGATGCAAAGGCATAAGAATGATACAATGGACTTTGGGGACTCAGGGGAAAGGGTGGGAGGTGGGTGAGGGATAAAAGACTACAAATTGGGTTCAGTGTTTACTGCTTGGGTGATGGGTGCACCAAAATCTCACAAGTCACCACTAAAGCACTTACTCATGTAACCAAACACCACCTGTTCCCCAAAAACCTACGGAAATAATTTTTTTTTTTTTTTTGAGACAGAGTCTTGCCCTGTTGCCCAGGCTGCAGTGCAGTGGTGCGATCTAGGCTAACTGCAACCCCCACCTCCCGGGTTCAAATGATTCTCCTGCCTCAGCCTCCAAAGTAGCTGGGATTACAGATGCCTGCCACCACGCCCACCTAATTTTTGTTTTTTTTTCAGTAGAGACGGGGTTTCACCATGTTGGCCAGGCTGGTCTCAAACTCCTGACCTCGTGATCTGCCCACCTCGGCCTCCCAAAGTGCTGGGATTATGGGCATGTGCCACCACGCCTGGCCCAATTTTTCTTAAAGTATGTATATTTGTATGGGGCTTTGCTTGCTTACTTTTTCATTCATTTATGGCCTTTTGCCTCCACTACACTGCAATCTCCATAAGGACAGGGACCACTTATGTCTTGTTGACCAGAGCCTATGCTGCACCTAACACAGTGCTCAGCATACCACACATCCAACAAATATTTTTAAATGTATATAAAACGTATGTTACCTGATCATTACATATAATTATAGCTGGTATCTTATTGTACATTAATTATAATATAATGAATTATTATATTATTACATATTATGCATATGTATTCAATACTTAGTATAAAATATTTAGATTAATTTAACTATATATGTATGAGTATAGAGGAGAATTTTAGACAAAGCTTCAGCCTTATGATGGAATAGAATCTACAAAGGTAAACCCTCAGAATCCAGGAAAGCTAGCACTTAAATTACCTAAAGAAGTTTCTAACCATTTCTTAAAAATAGAAAATAGAAAATATGTATGTAAAAAAACATGCAGGTGAATATAATTTTCTGGGAAAAAATATCCAGGGATATAAACGAAAGTCAGTTTGCAACCTCCAATTTCATATAAATCTGTTCTTTGGGGATTGTTCAAATTCTTTTTGCAGAATCAAGTAGCTCAGTTATTTTGAGTAAGCATATGTACCTCTAAGTGGTTATTCAAACTGAATTGCCTGAGTCTTTTAGAGTTTAGTGCTTACTAAATGTTATATATAACCAGAAAGAAATGGATAGTAAAATTGCAGAGACTCACCAAATTATTAACATTTTATCCTACTGTGAGCAAGAAAATAGTATCAAGTATATTTATATAAAGTAGAACTATGTCTCAAAATATATAAGTCATCTACATGCCTGAAGTATGCTCAGGGATATATTGAAAACTTGGTTTAGTTTCTGTTGACATATAAAATAGAAGATTAAAATAATGTTGACTGATATCTAAACACAGTTCATTAACAAGTGGCCCTATGCCCTAAAGGATCTTATGTCTGCAATTTATTCTTTGGCACCTTTTAAAATCTTCCAATAAATAGAAATTTAAAATAAAACCCACATTAAAAACACCTTAGAACTTTACTTTCCCAGTAATGAAATGAATAAGCATGTGAGAATCTACCCCTAAAGGACTTCTTTCTTCACAAAAAGCTGAGAGTGAAAAAATGTACTGGCTCAGAAGACCTTCTGGAAAAGCCTAGCCTCAGTGACCATATAACATAATATGAGGCACATCTTACCCATGATCTAATTTTGACTTAGCTATTGAAATTACATCATCAAAAATAATAACGATAAAATATTTAAGTGGTATCTGTAATACAATATTTTTTAAATTATTAGAACATTTGAACAGCAGATAAAAGTCACTTTTGATAATGAACTAATAATCATATGCTATTCTTTTAACTTTAAAAATATATCAACATCATAACTCAACAAAAACAAAAAACAAACAACCCTATTTTAAAAATGAGCAAAGGACTTCAGAAGACATTCCTCCAAAGAAGATGTACAAGTGGCCAATAAGCACATGGAAAACATGCTCAACATCACTAATTATTAGGAAAATGCAAATCAAAATGAGATGTCACACTGAGATAATATTTCACACCCATTAGGATGGCAATTTAAAAAAATACAGAAAATAAATATTGGCGATGATATGAAGAAATTGGAACACTTGTGCACTACAGGTGGAAATGTAAAATGGTGCAGCCATTATGGAAAAGAGTATGGCAGTTCCTCAAAAAATTAAAAATAGAATTATGATATGACCCAACAATTTCACTTTGGGTTTATATTCAAAATTTGAAAGCAGAATCTCAAACAGATGTTTGTATACCCATGTTCATACAGCATTATTCACAATAACTGAAAGTGGGAGTAACTCAATTTATCAACAGATGGACAGATAAACAAAATGGAGTATATGCATACAAGGGAATATTATTTAGCCTTAAAAAGGAAAGAAATTCCGAAATGTGCTATGATACTAATGAATCTTGAGAATATTATGCTAAGTGAAGTAAGCCAGTCACAAAAGGACAAATGCTGTATGATTTTACTTATATAATCTACCTAGAGTGGTCACATTCATAGAAAGTGTTATGGTGGCTACCATTTGTGAAGGGGGAGGAATAATGGAGAGTTATTGTTTAATGAATGCAGAGTTTCAGTTTTGCAAGATGAAAAAAGTTATGTGGTTGGATCACGGTGATGGTAGCACAATAATGGAATGCACTTAATGGCAATTAATGTGCACTTTAAAATGGTTAAAGGGTAAATGCATGTGTTTTTTATAATATAAAAAAAGCACAAAACACACATGTGTATATATACATAAACATCTTTTATACAAACTCTTACAGCTTATCTAAATTTTAAGATGAAGAGTGTGTCTCTTTTACTCACCATCCTATCGCCGATTTTCAGCACACGTTACACATGCGATAAATATTTGTCATTGAATTTGAAAACTGAGTGGGTCCTCATATGACACTTCTGAGAGTTAGAGCATTTGTCATCACTAGGACTTAAAACATGTTGGCACTACTACATGCCCAGTCATTCACTACCATCAAGAGCTTTCAGAGACATAGCAATAGAACTTTCTGGTTCTACATTGTTGCTTCTCTATTTCAGGCAATTGCACACAAATCAAGAGAGACAAGCAAAGGCTGTGGTGATCTCTGTGGTAACCTGCATTTAGAACTATGATGAAGCCTGTCATGTCAGTATTCACAAGTGAGCCATCCATAAATAGGACAGTTCTTTAGGGTGTCACACAGTAATCCTATCAGTTTAAGCTTGTCAGGACCTTCAGAAATCAAGTTACTAGTTACAAATGGGGAAGAAAGAAACTAAGAAGTGACAAAGAAGGACAAGATAATTATAAAAGAGAAGGAAAGTGTCAGCAACGCAGAAAGGTAAAAAGCGAATGAAACTAATATTTAAAGAACATCTAAGTTTTGGGAGTATGCTAGGCATTTTTCTATATACCATCTCATTTAATCCTCGTCAGGAAGCCAGCCAATTATAACCAACATTTTTACTCATAAGAAAACCGATATTCAGAGAAGTAAAGAGGAAAGAACAGCTTTTAGAGGACAGGTCCAGGAAATGGACACAAGTAATAATGATGTAAATTAGCATTCCTCCACAATCATGTCAACAGTTCCACTTCACAGGCCGTGGTCAGAGAAGTAAAAGGACTTTGCAGATTTAAAGAGGCTGTGGAAGAGGGATTTTTAACGATGCCCTCACTGTTTAAAAGCAGTAAATGCCTTTCACTTGTACCTGTATTCAGTGACCATAATGATAGAAATAACTGTACCCAGCATACATGTTTAGACCTGCAGAAAGAGCACCCCAAGCAGTCAGGATAATAATCTATAATCTCTGCCTATGTACAGGTAGAAAGTGTAGTCCAAGCCTTTTTGTAGAAACTTGGTTGTTATGGGGTAACTCAATCTTTAAACATTTTTAAAGAAGTCCTTCAAATACATTTGATTATTCAATAATTCTGTTTATGGTAAGATTTCAGTTATTTTTCCATCTTTCATTCATTCCAAGTTTAGTTTGTCTCTCCGCTTCCTACTTCTCTTCCCACTCAATTCTCTGTACTTTTCTTTTATGGAAGTAACAACTTCTTTAACTTTATAGAACTCTAGCCACTTTTCCCTTACAGAGGAAGCAGCAGGCAGCTTTACCACCAAGTGAGGTGGAAATTTTATATGTCAAACAGGCTGGTGGGAGAAGCCCCTGGAGCCAGAAGAAGATGAATGATGCCTCTCTGTGCGCATTGCTTTGCTTTACAGCAGCTCATGGAGTAAGAGTTCATTTTCTTCAGGGGCATTGCTACAAAGCACACTTTGGAACATTCTTAAGTGTTTAAGTCAAACCTCAGTCTTCCAGCAAGTCTCTCTCAGGAGCAGAGAGGTAAGTTTAGGCCATGTCAAGCAGAAAACTGACTTTGAAGTATTTCTCACTTACCTTCCCTCCACGTCCTTATTTGTCTTTTTTGAAGTGGAAAGTAAAAGGGAATGGACAACAGTGTGACTATTACATGAGAGCTTGGAGAAAGAAGGCATTTCGCAGAAGAGACACTGCAGTTACGCAAAGCAGAAAATCCGAGCCCTAGAGGTCACAGACACAGGCCCACTCCCCATTCTACCCAGCACCCTTCAATGATCTGGAATAATATACACAGTCTTGAACCTGCCTCAGTTTCCCTTTTGGATGGAGAGAAGGGATATGTTTAATTTTCTAAAATACTTGGAATGTACTTGGCAGAGATTACAGAATGATTAATTAGATGATATCACCAGAAAACACTATCTTCCTACCTCATATTGATACATATTTGAGTGAGCATATTTGAGACAGTATCTTGGGTTTTCATGAAATCTTAGAGTTTTAGAACTTTTAAATTTTAATAATCTAGACGGTAGGTGTGATAGAGGCAGTAAATGGCTTTTAAAGGTAAATTGATTTTTTTTCCTCCCATCTGAAAAACATGAATTTCATTTGTCCTGGTCAAATGTGATTGTCATTTTTAATTTGTCACAGGGATCTGAAATAATGTTCTTTGCATACAATTGTGTAATGTCAATGCCCGACACTTTAATACATTTTATTCAAAATCTCCTTTAAAGTTTTCTATCTTACCCAACCTATTATAAAAGGTTAGAGATATATATGATTTTATGAAAACCTTATCTATAAAGCGTATAATTTTGGAAGAAATGTATTAATTAAAATAATAATGGAATAGTATTTAATGTGACACTAACAAGATATATTTTTAAAGTTACTATCATGTAATAATTTGATTAAGCTACTTAATCTATAAATTACCATAGTAATTAAGATATAGATAAAGTATGTGCATTAGCCTTTTAGAACTGCTATAACAAATGATCACAAATTTAGTGGCTTAAAACAACACAAATTTTACAGCTCTGTGGTTACAAGTCCAACAAAGATGTCACTGGACTAAGATCAAGGTGATGGCCAGGCTGTGTTCCTTTCTGGAGGTTCTTGGGGAAAATCTGTTTTCTTGTCCTTCCCCAGTTTCTAGGGGCTACCTGCATTCCTGAGATCATATAATTTTTATTTTCAAAGTCAGCAACCGTGGGTCCAGTCCCTCTCACATTACTATCCCTTTGGTTCTCTTCTATCTCTTCTTTTACCACTTTTAAATAGCCATGTGATTAGACTGGACTCACCCAAGTAACACAGGATAATTTCCCTATCTCAAGGTATCTCAAGGTCAGAAGATTAGCAACCTTAATTGTATCTGCAATTCTAACCCCCTTTTGCCATTTACAGGTTCCAAATATTAGAACGTGTATGTATATGTCATAATGTCATATGTGTGTGTGTATGTGTATATGTCATAATGTCATAATGACATATGTCATATCAGTCACACCAGTCATAGTATGAAATTATTTATAGCAGAATGTGATAGCTTATTATCTAAGGTCTAATGTACTGTTTATATATCTAAGATATTGGGTTAAATAACATATAACATATCAGATTATGCATTCCATGCATTATTATATATCTATCTTTATTTGAATTATGCAACATTATAAGTACATTTCTCCTACATAGCCCAATCAAGATAATAACTCCTCATGCTGTATTTAACAGTGGGGTTATAAAAAAGGATAAGGGAAAGATAATTTAGAAGCAGTAAGTTATCAGTTCTGAAGGGCTGGCTGAAAATCAGTTTTGCTACCTGACTGAAATCACTGATGGGGAGTGAACCAGATGTCACACAATTTGGGACAAATTTCAACTTTGCCACACATGCCAAACCTGAGCTCCATGATAATCTCATCAGGACCAACTGACACCAAAGGCTGGAAATGGTGCCAGGATTGAGTCTGAACCCAGACCCAAAATTTGTGTTTTGTGGTGTCTAGAGTCTCAGATTAGATTTGGTCTCTAGAATGTGGTGATGCTTAAGTGCCACTTTTTACACACTGAACATCAAAGGGAGCGACAACATTTACCAAACACCCACCATGTGTCTTACACTTCTCATAAGAGGTACATAGGCTATCACTATTATTACAAACTATGTGACATTTTGTTTGTGTGCATAATTTCGTCCTCTCCACATCCCTCAAGGTAGACATCTTTGTTTCCATTATAACAATTAGGAAGCGAAAGCTCAGTGAGTTGTGAAGTTGGAATGTGAATACTGGCCTTCTGGATCTCAAAGTCATATTCCTTTCCTTACAACCTACTGAGTCTCAACTCCAAAATCATGACACAGCGTTATATAAACCAAAGGTGAAGTTACTTATACATTTAAATTGCACTTAATATAATTTTTGAATAACAGTTAACTTCAAATAATATAGTTCTCAGGTTCATGTAACCGAAAATTTCCAGAATGACTCAAAAGTTGATCTCATTTCTATTTTAATTCTGGCCTCTATGAGGGGATGTGTAGTGGCCAAACAATGCCATGACATGTTTACATCCTAATCTCTGCAACCCATAAATATGTTATGTTACATGGCACAAGAGAATTAAGGTTACAGTTGGAATTAGTTTGCTAATCAGAGATTATATCAGATCATTTGGGAGTGCAAGATGAAATCACAATCACTTTAAAAGGGGAAGAGGGAGGCAGCAGTGTCAGAAGCAGGGCAAGACTTGATTGGCCATTGCTGGCTTTGAAGATGAAAGGGATTCAGGAGCCACGAAATGTGGGAAGCTTCTAGAAACTGGAAAGGGCAAGGAAACAGATTCTCCCCTAGAACTTCCAGGAAAGAATGTAGCCCTGATGACACTTTGATTCTAGCTCAGTGAGAGCCAAACTGGTCTGTTAATCTCCAGAACTGAAAAATAATAAAGTTGTGTTAAGTCAATAAGGGTTTGCAGCAATTTGTTACAGCAGCAATAGGAAGCTAACATAGTGGGTACTAATTTAGCCCATTCACTGACAAAAGAACCAGTCACCCTCCATACAGGGGCTCTGGGGACTTGCTCACTATTCCCATGGCCTAAACTTCATCTTTGAGGAAAAGAAGTGGTTCCAGACCCAGTGGAGAGAAGAAAGCAGAAATGTAAGAATATCTGTTAGTCTCCTTGGGAGTTAAAAAGAAAAAAAAAGTCACTTTAATTTTTTGGCTATTATAACGTAGTAACTTGTCTAGCCTTTTTGATTTATATATTATTCTCAATATGGACAATATATTGTTTTCATTCTGCATAATCTAAGAAGGATGAATATTAAAACATTACTAAAATATTGTTTAAAGCTGATTTTTCCAGGTTCAGTGTTCCACCTACCTTTCAGACATTCAGAAATGCTAGACTTCCAGTTTTCATGCTTTGGTTTATCAGATGTAACTTGGGAAAGATGTTAACAGTACAATGCTGGGCTCTATCGCCCAAAAAACTAAAAAGCAAAAATCCAACTCAGGGTCTTTCTCCCTCCACTTTTATATAAAGGATACATCTTCTCTCCTTAGAGATATCTTGAATTTTTTCTTTTTATATTATCTTAAAGAAATGCATTTTTTAGGAAAAATCATACTCTAAGTAGAAAAAGAATAGCTGAGCCATGACTACATGCAAAACCTTGGAAGAGACAGAGATGCCATAGACTGTTCTTATCTTAACACCAACATTAGAATTAAGTAAGTATAAAGCATCAAAGCCTAAACGCCAAGCTTCAACCATTCAGGAAGAGGCTCATTTTGTGGTGAATTATAGGGGAAAATAATTGAAGATGAAAAAGGGTGGCAGTTTTAAAACAAAAGAAGAGTTAATCAAAATGGGGGAAAATAACCTCCCGGTGGAGATGTATCTGGCATTGCTACCAAATACCTCCACAGCCCTGATTTCCCTTGTGGTGATCTCTGATTGCTACGCCTGGGAAGCGGAACAAAAGTAGATGGCAATAATTAGATTCTGAAGAGTGAAGGACCCACACGAAGACCAGTGTTTCTGGAGGAGTTAATGAAAGGAGAGGAAATCGCCAGATTTTACAAAGGATATAAAATGGACGCAGAGCCTCCAAGAGTTTTGTAAACAACTTACTTCTTCCTACTCACCTAACAGCGCATGTAGAAGGGGAAAATATCTAGCACACGAGAAATTGATCGCAACTGGAGAGTTTTAATATGACCACACTTCCAGTAGTAAGATTCAGGGTCACCCAGAGCTATTATTCAAAGTCATTTTCAGACCATTTAATTTTCTGCTTCAGTTCCTTTCTGCTTCTCCCCCTCCCTCCCCAGCCTAATGGCCATACACCATCTTCTCTTTTTTGCTGTCCTTCTGCCTCTTTTAAGCACTGTTTGTGCTCTGAATGGAGTTTTATGACTGACATCTCCAGGTACTGTATCTATTCTCCTTAATGAAACTCTGGTTATAGTGAGTGCTAATAGCTCAACAAGCATTTTATAGCCCTTTTAAAGAAAATGTGTAGAGTGGACATGGATGTACTTAGCACTCAGCTTGGTAAATAGAAAATGGGGCATGGGCAGTGTCGTTATAGCCGTGAATGATTTGTGGTGACTTTCATGTCAGCTGTTTTTCTCTTTTGTCCCTTACTGGAAGCCCCAGAATCCATTTTAAGTTAATTCCAAAAGCTAAGTCTGAAACAAATTGTATAGTGACACGTGAAAAATATAAGTGGAAAAATGCTGCCAGGGGCTATATAGTATCCCAATGTGTTAATTCACTTGGATAAAAGGCAGTGTAACATGTCTGGAGATATACCCATTTCCCTTTAAATGCTTGGGCACTTCTCTGTTCACTTCTCTTGATAATCATATCCTGATTCATTTGATATATTAAAACAATTGCTTTATAAACTTCATTCACCATTTTCTCTTACTTTACCCACAATCATTTCCAAGTTAAGAGACTTCATTTCTTTTCTGTCATTTCTTTTGCTTTTCCATTGATTCCGTTTCTGTTTTAACATCTGTATCTAAGGATCAAACTTGTTGGTTTAGAGGTGAACAGACACAGGTATATGCAGTATCTGAACTAATAACACAACCAGATGTTCCTGCTATTAGTTCAGCAGCTGTCTCTTGTTCCATTCATCCTGGTGGGAAAACTAATAAACCTTACAAGTTAAAAAAAAAAAAAAAAAAAACAGAAAGGGAAAAAAAAGAGAAGGAATGTGCTTTTAGAGCTACTATTCTGTGAAGAGATTGAATAAAGAATGGTTGAGTATCAAAGAATCATCCATTTATATAGTAAAATCCACTGGCTCTCAATTTCAAGGACAAGGTGACACCTAAAAGGGAACTGGTTGTGTGCTCCTCAGATGCAGAGCCACTTTCAGAATTCTAAATTTTTGGGGGGCTTTTCAGTCCTGTGAGTAGCTTTTCAACTGCAAACAATTGACTCATTTCAACACAAATCACGGAAGAATATGACTTTGAAGTAAGTAGTTAATCCCATGATATATCTATCATTTTGTATCAAGTAAAATTCAGCTAAGGACAAGCATCCAAGTACAGATGTCAATTAATGAAGGACGAATTGAGATTGTGAGCCTCACAGTCAAGATTATATTTAAAATGATGATATCAATTATTAAATTAGGATGGTTTAGGCTACTTGGATTTTTTTTTAATGACAGACTTAGGATTATTCCTTAGCACTATACTATTTCGATAGCAACTATAGAATATGTTAATGTACATTTGAATCAAAGCAATTATTTATTTGACATGTTAACATCATAACTGACTAATAACTACCATTTATTGAATGCCTAATAATTCATTTAATTCTCACAAAAACCTGATGAGGTGGGTGTCCCCATCTCCATTTTACAGAAGAAGAAACTGTGGCTCAGAAAGTTGAAATAACTGGGACTCAGTCACAGAACAGTAAGTGGCAGGGCTGGGATTCCAACCTAATTCTCTAATATTCAAGAGCCTGTGCTCCCTCTCTTCTGCCATTGGACCTCCCAGTAGAGTATTGTTAAGTGTAGAATTGTGTCTTCCAAAAGAAGATATGTCAGAGTACTAACATTTAGTATCTCATTTGGTGAGCTTATTTAAAAATCATCCCTTTAAAGAGGTCATCTAATTAAGATTAGGTCATTAGCTAGGGCTGTAATCCAGCATGGTTAGTGTCTTTATGATATAAGGACAAGATAGGTCCACAGGGAGAAAGCCATGTGAAGATAAAGGCAGAGGTTGAAATGATGTGTCTATGAGCTGATGGACTCCACAGATTCTTCCCAGCAGCCCTCAGAAGGAACCAAAACTATTAACACCTTGATCTCAGACTTCTAGCTCCAGAATTGTGAAACAATACATTGTTGTTTAAACCACCCAGTTTTTGGTACTTTGTTATAGAAGCCCTATGTACTAATATATAAATATAAATATAATATATAATATGTAAAATATAAATATATATAATATAAAATATAGTGTAATGTGTTCTTTACATTATTTTTACTTATATAGCACATATTTTCTATTATTTTTCTTTTAATAAACTTGTGAGTTTTAGAAATTAATGTGTCATCAATGTTAGACTGGATAAAGAAAACGTGGCACATATATACCATGGAATACTATGCAGCCATAAAAAAGGACGAGTTCATGTCCTTTGCAGGGACATGGATGAAGCTCAAAAGCATCATTCTCAACAGACTAACACAAGGACAGAAAACCAAACACCACATGTTCCCACTCATAAGTGAGAGTTGAACAATGAGAACACATGGGACACAGGGAGAACAATGAGACACAGGGAGGGGAATATCACACACCGAGACCTTTTGGTGGTAGGGACTAGAGGAGGGATAGCATTAGGAGAAATAGCTAATGTAGATGATGGGTTCATGGGTGCAGCAAGCCACCATGGCATGTGTATAGCTATGTAACAAACCTGCATGTTCCGCACATGTATCCCAGAACTTAAAGTATAATAAAAAAAGAAATGATTGTGTCAATTAAAAAATCTAAAGAAAATAAGAAACTAAGAAAAAAGTGAATAAAACATGGAAACACAAGGAAAGAATGAAACACAATAAAGACCAATTAGTTGGAGTAACTCTAACAGCTCTAGGATATGAACTCCACCTTCCTCCCACTGAAAGAGTACAGCAACGCCAGTACAGAAGTTGATTTCTTGGTCAGTAACTGTACCATGTAAGTGGAAAGATCAACATAGCAAGCCTTTCTCCATGCACTCATTTAGGGTACCAGATTGATAAAGGCTCTGCTTTCCTCAGTCTGTGGACTTCTAAGATAGGTCTGGGGTTAGCTGGAGAGAAAAATAGAACAAAAGAGTGCTCGTGGAAAGTGTGCTGAGGCTAGACCTGGAAGTGTAGCACATCACTTCCACTTACATTCTAGTTATCAGGCCACCCTTAATTGCAAGGGAGCTTTGGATGTGCTGTTTGTGTGTCCTGGAAGAAGAGGAGAACATGGATTTTTGGTGAACAGATAGCTGTTTCTGACACAAACAAGCAGGCACTTGCTCGTTCCTAGAAATCCAAATTCATTTCCCTAGTCTATTCCATCTCACTTGCTGTTAGGTGACAGAGCTTTCCCTCCCTCCTCAAACTCCACCATTTCCCTCCCAGGTCTTATTTTGTGCTGATGATTTTATTTCCTACCACCATAATTTCCACTGCCATATCTGCCAACTGATCAGGCTCCCTGCCCACACACTCAGGCTTCAATCTGTTATTCTGGATGATCTCCCCAAAACTCTAAGACAAACTTTCTGGTTCTTCCTTCATGTAGCTACAACCCATCACTTCCTGCCCACTCAATTACATGATTCCAATAATTGTCTCTTTTCACTACAGACTCAAATTTCTCCTCTCTGTGGAATCATACCCATCATCAATCAAACATAAAATAATTCCCACTAAAAGATCCATTTAATGCCTCATTTTTACACTTTCCTTGATGAGAGTGCTCAAAAGAGTTACTTATTTTGCACACTCCTAATCCATTTTATCCACCCACTTTTAAATTTACTCTAACAATTCTTACCACTGTACAGAAATAGCACTCAAAGCAAAAAAATGAACTTGTATTCCTATTAGCAATAGTCAAATCTCAGTCCTTGTCTTACTCAGTAGTATTTGACAACCTTCATTAGCATTTCCTTTTTGAAATGCCTTTTTTTTTTTTTTTACTTGATTTCTAGAATGACACCTGCTGGCTCTCAACCTCCTTAGTTACTCCTTATCTGCCCTCTAAATGTCAGAGAGCTGTGTCTAAATTCTTATTATCTTATTTCTCCCCTATCTAAATAGTATGTCCTGGTCTCATGACTTTAAATTCATCCACATACTGGTATTTTTCAAATTTATGTTTCTAGCTCAGAACTCCCCTCTAAACTTCAAGTTCATATATTTAACTGCCTGCTTGGCATTTTCAACTGGAAATCTAATTGAATCTCAAACTTAACACATGTCTAAAAATGAATTCCTAGTTCTCATCATCCCCCAAACAGAAAAACAAGCATTCCTTGTTTCACAATCTTCATCTCAGTAAATGAGAAGCCCATTCTTCCAATTGCTTGGGCCAAAGAGGAGTCTGATTTTTCTTATTCTTATCCTATGTTTGGAAAATCTTATTGGTTCTACCTTCAAAATACATGCAGAGCTTTTTCTCACCACTACTACTTCACCACCCCAATCTAAGCTGTCATTATCTCCCACTCACCTGTATTACCAAAAGACCTTCCCAATTGCTTTCCCTATTTTTAACTTTTCTCCCCAGCAATCTATTCTGAAAGGAGCAGCCAGAGTAATCCAATTAAAATGTAAGTCAGATCATGGCACTTCTCTGCTTCAAAGTTTCACACTGCCTTCAAATCTCACTGATATGAAGAGTTAGCCATTATATAAGCTAACAAGAGCCTCATGCTCTACACACATGGTGCACCTATACCCTTCTCTGACTTCATCTCCCTCTCTTGCACATGCTCAACTCAGGCTATATAGCCTTATTCTGAATCCTCTAACAGGAACATTCCAAGCAGGCTCCTGCATCAAGGCATTTGCACTTGCTGATTCCTTAGCATGGAATTCTTTTCCCCAGATACCTACATGGCTTGTGCCTCAATTTCTTTAAGGTTTCTACTCAAATGTCACCTTTCAGTGAGGCTTTTTTAACCTCCCTATACAAATATCAATTCTCAATCACACCAGCATTCTTTACGCCTTTCATCTTGCTTTCTATTTCACTGTAGCACTTATTTTTTACCACCTGAGATACCATATATTTTTATATATTACCCCCAAAAGCAGGGACCATGTCTTTTTCTTTAACTTCTAGTTTCCATGACAACTATGTGACACAATGACAATAGCTATATTCTTTGACAAACTTTTGATGGAATCTCTATGATGAAATTCACAATTTATACATTTTCATTTTAGACCACACTTCTGGAAGGTGTGGGTACCGGGAGAAGGAAGCAAGAAGTTGCGACAGTAACAAGTAGTAAACAGAGAATTTACTAGCAGACAGAATGAACCTATCAGTAATAAGATGTAATATAAAAAATTCAGCCTTTAAAATTGAGTTTATTGTATAAAGAAATATTCTTTATACATAATAAATGACAACTTCTTGTAATTAATTGCAAGCAAATTAAAATCTTAACATAGAATGTAATTTTATAACAATCAAGATCTCCTTCTAGAACAAATTATATCAATGAAACCCAAAAATTTTCTCTACAGATAAAGTTTTAATTATTAATATTGCAATATAATATATATTTTACTTCCCATAATTAAAGAGAACTCACTTGCAATAAGATGATTTTATTTGTAAAAGTAAACACAGAAACACACCTATTACATAACTTTAAACTTGCTATAATGATTGTCACTGAAAGAATATTATTCACATTAATAAAATATTACACAGAAATGTAAAGTGAAGCCCTTTTTAAGCAATCAAAAACTGTATGTAGTGCAAAGTCTAATTTAAAGTCTGAAAATTCCAAAAACCAGAATGTCTCTTCTCCTCCAGAGGATCACAAATACTCACCAGCAGGGGAACAAAACTGGACAGAAAATGAGTTTGATGAATTGACAGAAGTAGGCTGCAGAAGGTGAGTAATAACAAACTCCTCTGAGTTAAAGGAGGATGTTCTAACCCAATGCAAGGAAGCTAAGAACCTTGAAAAAAGGTTAGATGAGTTGCTGACTAGAATAACCATTTTAGAGAAGATAAATGACCTAATGGAGCTGAAAAACACAGAACAAGAACTTTGTGAAGCATACACAAGTATCAATAGCCAAATCGATCTAGCAGAAGAAAGGATATCAGAGATTGAAGATCAAGTCAATGAAATAAAGCAAGAAGACAAGCTTAGAGAAAAAAGAGTGAAAAGAAATGAACAAAACCTCTAAGAAATATGGGACTATGTGAAAAGACCAAATCTATGTTTGATTAGTGTACCTGAAAGTGACAGGGAGAAGGAATCAAGTTGGAAAACACTCTTCAGGATATTATCCAGGAAAACTTCCGCAACCTAGCAAGGCAGGACAACATTCAAATTCAGGAAATACAGAGAACATCACAAAGATATTCCTCGAGAAAAGCAATCCCAAGACACATAATCATCAGATTCACCAAGGTTGAAATGAAGGAAAAAATATTAATGGCAGCCAGAGAGAAAGGTTGGGTTACCCACAAAGAAAAGAACATCAGACTAACAGTGGATCTTTCGGCAGAAACTCTACAAGCCAGAAGAGAGTGGGGGCCAATATTCAACATTCTTAAAGAAAAGAATTTTCAACCCGGAATTTCATATCCAGCCAAACTAAGCTTCATAAGTGAAGGAGAAATAAAATCCTTTACAGATAACCAAATGCTGAGAGATTTTTGTCACCACCAGGTCTGCCTTACAAGAGCTCCTGAAGGAAGAACTAAACATGGAAAGAAAAACTAGTACCAGCCACTGCAAAAACATACCAAATTGTAAAGACCATCGATGCTATCGATGATGAAGAAACTGCATCAACTAAAGGGCAAAATAACCAGCTGGCATCATAATGACAGGATCTAATTTCCACATAACAATGTTAACCTTAAATGTAAGTGGGCCAAATGCCCCAATTAAAAGACACAGACTGACAAATTGGATGAAGAGTCAAGACCTGTCAGTGTGCTGCATTCAGGAGACCCATCTGATATGCAAAGACACATATAGGCTCAAAATATAGGGATAGAGGAAGATTTACCAAGGAAATGGAAAGCAAAAAAAAAAAAAAAAAGAAAAGAAAAAAAGCAGGGTTTGCAATCCTAGTCTCTGATAAAACAGACTTTAAACCAACAAAGATCAAAACAGACAAAGAAGGGCATTACATAATGGTAAAGGGATCAATGCAACAAGAAGAGCTAACTATCCTAAATATATATGCACCCAATACTGAAGCACCCAGATTCATAAAGCAAGTTCTTAGACGCCTACAAAGAGACTTAGACTCCCACACAATAATAGTGGGAGATTTTAACAACCCACTATCAATATTAGACAGATCAACAAGATAGAAAATTCACAAGGATATCCAGGACTTGAACTCAGCTCTGGACCAAGTGGACCTAATAGACATCTGCGGAACTCTCCACCCCAAATCAAAAGAATATACATTCTTCTCAGCACCACATCTCACTCATCATAAAATTGACCACATAATTGGAAGTAAACACTATTCAGCAAATGCAAAAGAACAGAAATCATAAAAAACTGTCTCTCAGACTGCAGTGCAATCAAATTAGAATTCAGGAATAAGAAATGCACTCAAAACTGCACAACTACATGGAACCTGAACAACTTGCTCCTAAATGATTACTGGGTAAATAATGAAACTAAGGCAGAAATAAGGATGTTCTTTGAAACCAATGAGAAAAAAGACACAACATACCAGAATCTTTGGGACACATTTGAAGCACTGTGTAGAGGGAAATTTGTAGCATTAAACTCCCACAAGAGAAAGCAGGAAAGATCTAAAATCCACACCCTAACATCACAATTAAAAGAACTAGAGAAGAAACAGCAAACAAATTCAAAGGCTAGCAGAAGACAAGAAATAACTAAGATCAGAGCAAAACTGAAGGAGATAGAGACATGAAAAACCCTTCAAAAAAAAAAAAATCAATGATACCAGGAGCTGGTTTTTTGAAAAGATCAACAAAATAAATAGACCACTAGCCAGATTAATAAAGAGGAAAAGAGAGAAGAATCAAACAGATGCAAAAAAAATGATAAAAGGGATATCACCACCAATCCCACAAAAGTACAAACTACCAACAGAGAATATTATAAACACCTCTACACAAATAAACTAGGAAATCTAGAAGAAATGGATAAATTCCTGGACACATACACCCTCCCAAGACTAAACCAGGAAGAAGTCAAATCCCTGAATAGACCAATAACAAGTTCAGAAATTGAGGTAGTAATTAATAGCTGACCAACCAAAAAAAGTCCAGGACCAGATGGATTCACAGCTGAACTCTACCAGAGGTACAAAGAGGAGCTGGTACCATTCCTTTTGAAACTATTCCAAACAATAGAAAAAGAGGGAATCCTCCCTAACTCTTTTTATGAGTTTAGCATCATCATGACACCAAAACCTGGCAGAGACACACAAAAAGAAAATTTCAGGCCCGTATCCCTGATGAACATTGATGCAAAAATCCTCAATAAAACACTGGCAAACCAAATCCAGCAGCACATCAAAAAGCTTATCTACCACAATCAAGTTGGCTTCATCCATGGGATGCAAGGCTGGTTCAACATATGCAAATCAATAAACATAATCCATCACATAAACAGAATCAATGACAAAAACCACATGACTATCTCAATAGATGCAGAAAAGGCCTTCAACAAAATTCAACATCACTTCATGCTAAAAATTCTCAATAATCTAGGTACTGATGGAACGTATCTTAAAATAATAAGAGCTATTTATGACAAACCCACAGCCAATATCATACTGAATGGGCAAAAACTGAAAGGATTCCCTTTGAAAACAAGCACAAGATAAGGATGCCTTCTCTCACCACTCTTATTCAACATAGTATTGGAAGTTCTGGCCAGGGCAATCAGGCAAGAGAAAGAAATAAAGGGTATTCAATTAGGAAAAAAGGAAGTCAAATTATCCCTGTTTGCCGATGACATTATTGTATATTTAGAAAACCCCATCCTCTCAGCCAAGTCTCCTTAAGCTGATGAGCAACTTCACCAAAATCTCAGGATACAAAATCAATGTGCAAAAATCACAAGCATTCCTATACACCAATAACAGACAAACCGAGAGCCAAATCATGAGTGAGCTCCCATTTACAATTGCTACAAAGAGAATAAAATACCTACGAATACAAGTTACAAGGGATATGAAGGACTTCTTCATGGAGAACTATAAACCACTGCTCAAGGAAATAAGAGAGGACACAAACAAATGGAAAAACATTCCATGCTCATGGATAGGAAGAATTAATGTTGTCAAAATGGCCATGCTACCCAAAGTAATTTATAGATTCAATGCTATCCCCATCAAGCTACCATTAACTTTCTTCAAAGAATTGGAAAAAACTACTTTAAATTTCATATGCAACCAAAAAAGAGCCCATGTAGCCAAGAAAATCCTAATCAAAAAGAACAAAGCTGGAGGAGTCATGCTACCTGACTTCAAACTATACTACAAGGCTACAGTAACAAAAACAGCATGGTACTCATACCAAAACAGATATATAGACCAATGGAACAGAACAGAGGCCTCAGAAATAACACACATATCTACAACCACCTGATCTTTGACAAACCTGACAAAAACAAGCAATGGGGAAAGGAGTCCCTAGTTAATAAATGGTGTAGGGAAAAGTGGCCAGCCATATGCAGAAAGCTGAAACTGGATCCCTTCCTTACACCTTATACAAAAATTAACTCAAGTTGGATTAAAGACTTAAATGTAAGACCTAAAACCATAAAAACTCTAGAAGAAAACCTAGGCAATACCATTCAGGACATAGGCATGGGCAAAAACTTCATGCCTAAAACACCAAAATGAATTGCAACAAAAGCCAAAATACACAAATGGGATCTAATTAAACTAAAGAGCTTCTGCACAGCAAAATAAACTGTCTTCAGAGTAAACAGGCAACACACAGAATGGGAGAAAACTTTTTCAATCTATCCATCTGACAAATGGCTAATATCCAGAATCTACAAAGAACTTAAACAAATTTAGAAGAAAAAAACAACCCCATCAAAAAGTGGGTGAAGGATAGGAACAGACACTTCTCAAAAGAAGACATGTATGCAGCCAACAAACATGAAAAAATGCTCATCATCACTGGTCATTAGAGAAATGCAAATCAAAACCACTGTGAGATACTATCTCACACCAGTTAGAATGGTGCTCACTAAAAAGTCAGGAAACAACAGATGCTGGAGAGGATGTGGAGAAATGGGAACACTTTTACAGTTTTGGTGGGAGTATAAATTAGTTCAACCATTGTGGAAGACAGTGTGGTGATTCCTCAAGGATCTAGAGCTAGAAATACCATTTGACCCAGCAATCCCATTAGTGGGTATATACCCAAAGGATTATAAATCATTCTACTATAAAGACACATGCACACATATGTTTATTGTGGCACTGTTCACAATAGCAAAGACTTGGAACCAACCCAAATGTCCATCAATGATAGACTGAGTAAAGAAAATGTGGCACATATACACCGTGGAATACTATGCAGCCATAAAAAAAGATGACTTCATGTCCTTTGCAGGGACATGGATGAAGCTGGGAACCATAATTCTCAGCAAACTAACACAAGAACAGAAAATCAAACACCACATGTTCTTACTCATAAGTAGGAGTTGAACAATGAGAACACGTGGACACAGGGTGGGGAACATCACACACCAGGGCTTGCTGGGGGGTGGGGGTTATGGGGGGATCTTACAGGATGGGTCAATAGGTGCAGCAAACCACCATGGCACATGTATACCTATGTAATAAACCCGCACGTTCTGCACATGTATCCCATTTTTATGTTTGTTTGTTATGAATAAAGAAAAAAAATTACTAACAGAGGACATATAGCTTTTGGGGTAATCAGTTACATTTCCTTCGTATTTACTTTTTTAACTTTTATTTTAGGTTCAGAGCTACACGTACAGGTTCGCTATATAGGTAGATTATGTGTTGCAAGGGTTTAATGTACAACTTATTTTATCGCCCAGGTAATAAGCACAGTATCCCATAGGTAGTTTTTTTGATCTTCTCCCTCCCCCCAACACTCCACCAAGTATGCCCCAGTGTCTGTTGTTCCTTCTTTGAGTCCATATGTACTCAGTGTTTAGTTTCCACTTGTAAGTGAGAACATGCAGTATTTGGTTTTCTGTTCCTGCATTAGTTGGCTTAGCATAATAACCTCCAGCTTCATCCACATTGCTGCAAAGGACATAACCTCATTCATTTTTATGCCTGCATAGTATTCCATGGTGTATATGTATCACATTTTCTTTATTCTTTGTACCACTGATGGGCTTTCAGTTGATTCCATATCTTTGCTATTATGAATAGTGCTGCAACAAACATATGTGTGGATAAGTCTTTATGGTAGAACAATTTATATTCCTTTGGGTTTATGCCCAGTAATGGGATTACTAGGTCAAATGGTAATTCTGTTTTTAAGTTCTTTGAGAAATCACCAAACTTCTTTCCACAATGGCTGAACTAATTTATATTCCCACCACAGTGCACAGCATTCCCTTTTCTCCACAACCTTGCTAGCATGATAGTTTTTTTTTTACTTTTTAATAGCAGCCATTCTGACTGGTGTAAGATGGCATCTCATTTTGAAAGGAAATGAAGCACAGCAACAAAACAAGAAAATTTTGTAGTTTTAGGAAGTACGCTCAAATCTAGCATGAGATATTTCTTATTTTAATTCTATTTATGATGCTAAGATTCATGAAAAACTGACTTTGAGAGTGACTCAACAGTTGGATGATGCATTCATTCATTCCACAGTCATTTATTGAATGTCTTCAATTTGTCAGGCCCTGCGCAAAGCTATGTGTGTATAGCAATAAAAGACATCAGGAGATTCTGAACTAGTGAAAGCACTGGGAAGCCAGCAAGGAGGTTCAATTTCATCTGATGAGTATTACGACAGAGGTTTCTGCAGATGCACTTATCCAGTCTTCAAGAGGTGAAAAAGGATTCAGGCACAGCCTTGCAAAAATCTCATTCTAATAGAATTATCCATAAGTGGTCAGATGAGTGGCAAAATAGAATGTTGCTTTCTGTATGTTAATTCGACTATGATAGTTGTGAAATAGTTATCTCTAAGGTCCAGTATAGGTCTGTGTGATCTAAAAGCTCTTTAATAAAGTCAAAATGCAATGAGTTTTTGGAGGAGAGAGAAAAACAGAAAAGCCAATATCCAAATTTGGGATGTGCTTGGAAGAATGAGGTAGGATTTTGACAAGTAGCAATGAGATAGAATATTTCCTGAAAAGGAACACTCTGCATAATTATTCAACAGCACTGAAGAATGGAGCATGACAGTAACCAAAACAGCATGGTACTGGTTCAAAAACAGACACATAGATCAAGATAATAGAATAGAGAAGCCAGACATAAAGCCGCACACCTACAACCAACAAATCTTCATCAAGGTTGACAAAAATAAGGAATCAAGAAAGGACTTCCTATTCAATAAATGCTGCTGGGATAACTGGCTAATCATATGCAAAAAATGAAACTGGACACCTACCTATTATTGTTAGGGTGGCAGAGATCCAAGTTCCCTCGAGTTACGAGCACTGTATCTGTACAGGTCCACACAACTTCAGCTCTTCACCTCCTCTGAAGAGAGAATTTGACTGAGGGGCATAAAGCAGAAAAAGAGGCCGAGGGAAGTTTCAGATCAGGAATGAAAGTTTATTAAAAAGCTTTAGAACAGTAAAGAAAGGAAGGAAAGAAAAGAAAAGAAGGAAAGAACAACTTGGAAGAGGCCCAAGCCGGTGACTTGAGAAACTAAGTGCCGAGCTTGACCTCTTGACTTGGGGTTTTATGTGTTGGTATACTTCCGGGATCTTGCATTACCTCTTCCCACTCTTGAGATCTTACTGGGAAGCTGCTGATCAGTTTCAGGTGTTTTCTATCTAGTAGGAGACTGTCGTTCCCTGGAGCCAGCTGTGACCAATTATTACTTTAGAGAAACAGTTAACAACCACCTGACCATCACCTGATGGTTGCCCAACTCTCCTGGTGTGTGTGTACGGGGAGCCCTCTCCTGTCCTGCTCATACCTGACTAGCTACCCACTATAACATCATCATATACTAAAATTGATGCAAGATGGATTAAAGACTTAAATGTAAGTCCTAAAACCATAAAAAAAAATCCTGTGAAGTACCCTTCTGGATATGAGCCTTGACAAACAATTTGTAGTTAATTTTATGGGCAGTGAGATTTACCGAATAGAAGTAAATATTTGAAGATTTTCTTTAGAAAATAGAATTTTAAAACATGTGTCCAACTTACACATTTTTATTTCTATTTTCCTAGAAGAAATGATTAATGAATTTGCTCACAAACTAGGCGCTAAATGTGATGTTATAGAAGAATACTAGGAGTAATCCCTGACCTCAAGTAGTTTGTTATCTAGTTAGGGAACAAGCCACAAATACATGATTGATTAAAGAAAGAGTTAAAAATACAAGACATTTTTATACAGATACAAATCCTCTATGCAATTAATTGGCAAGGACATTAAGTGTCTCTAAATATTATGTTTTAAAGGAAACATTCTAGAAAAGCTTTAAAATAGCAGACGGTCCCAATCTTGCTGTATATTTTAAATTATTCTAGAGTTTTTTCATAACCAGAACCATAAGAAGATAACTTTAGATTAGTTAACTTCCATTTCCATTTACTTTCATAAGTGAAGTAATCAAAAAAAAGAGAGAAACTAATATTGTCACATTTCAACTGTTTGGAATTTTATTAAAGTTATTGAACTTAATATTCATGACAATATAATAGGCATAATATACCCATTTTTCATTTTAAACAATTGAGGTTTGGACTGATTGAGTTATTTATCACTGATGATGCAGATGGAAAATGCAAGGATTCAAAATCAGGTCAGACACTGAAGCCCTTTTTTGAAGGGAAAGAAGGCCAAAAATATTTATTTGAATGTAGTTTCTGCTACGTGGGTCTTTGCAGCAGCAGATAAAAGGAGATTTGATTTTAGCTGATGTAACTCCACGAAAAATCTCAGCAACTTTGCTCTAAAATCTTCTCCTTTGTAGCAAATAATATTTACGTGTGTATAATGCTAACTACATTTTCCAACCCATAGGAAAAGTAAATTTTATAGCATTATACAACTCATATTAGAAATAATTTCATTTATTGTGTATTAAGAACACAGTAAAGCCCACATTTGTTCTTTATATGTTATAATTGTAACTTTTGGAGTTTAGATATCTGCCAAAGCATTTATTTTGAATTCCCAAAAGTAATTTTACTATAGTATTTCAGCATTTGTGAGTTTCATATACTTTAAAGTTGCTTAGTTTGATGCTATCTGTGGAATAGCTTTCCATTTCAAAACATATCAATCTGTCTTCAATTTTATCATCTCTGGCTACTTATCAGTGCTGTTTTAATAATGTTAATATTTAACTCTGGACATGCATTTTACTCTAAACAGTGTCTTCCAATTCCAAGTTTTTCTTCTATTTACCAATTTCCTTCTATTTAGAAAAAAAATTTGAAACTTAGTAAAAGTCAAAACCCTTTTAGTATAATATATTTTTGCACATAATAACTAAAGTAAGTGGGAATAGGGGGCTGAAAAATAATTTTTTTGCTTGTTATACATTTATATAGAAGCATAAAATGTAGATACCATAATTTAATATGAGGGGAAAAAGAAACCAGATTTTCTTTGCAGCTTATTTGTTTAATATCCCCAGAGCAACTCAGGTAGCTTGCACTCTGACTTTCAGACAATTATAACAATGGTACTATACTTCCAGAAGCAAAGGCAAAAACAATAAACATCCATTACAATTGCTCCTCCTTCAAAGTTTTTTTTTTTTTTTTTGGTAAAAATCAATTGCACAATAAAAACAAGAACAGTTTCACAAAGCCAATAAAGCTGGAAACACCATTCGGAGGCTCTCTGGGTGTCTTTAGCATGAGAATCCTACTTTCTTCACCTAGTGATGGTAGTACTTAGGTTTCAAGGTTGTAGTGAGCATTAGAGGTAATATCTGTAAAGTATCTGACACAAAAGCCAGCTTGTGGCAGAAATTCATGTAGCATCTGCTATTACTCTTTCTCTTAATATCCTATATATTATTATGGAAGAATAAGTCCTGCTACTTCAACTCAGGTTGACAATATAGGGGCATTTCTTTTACTGCTTAATTTTAGGACTCCTTGACTGGCTAGTCCAGATCAAAAGGATGGCCAGGGCTTTCCTGACGCCTTTACCCTAGGGAGACATAAAAGCAAGTGCACATACCACCACCACAACCAGCCAGAGGCCCCCAGGTTAGATTTCTCATCTAAATACCTGGCCCTGGATTCTTCATCATCCAAAGGATACTAGTTACTGCTGCTAGATTAGCAATAGATGCATTTTCCCCCATGGCTGCTGCTATTGCCAGCACATAGCAACACCATGATCCAGAATGGCTAAACACCTGCAACAGCTGCCCTGGGGTGAAGAGTGAGGGTGAGGCCAGAACAAGCCTGTCATCAGAACTTAATTCAGCCAAGGGGAGTGCTAAGGCAAAAAAGCTGTTTGGGGTCTGCAATGACACATCCTATGTGATTAAGTAGTGAGAGTGGGGCACCACTAATTCCACCTCAAACAGTGACAACCTAGTGATAATCATATAGTTGATAAAATAAAAGCCAGTCTCTTTAACTGCTTGTATGATAGCTTCTTAAAAATAATAATGTTTAGCAAACAATATGACTTGCTCATCAGTATACATCATGGAAAGATCAGAAACTCCAGAGTCAGCCTGAGTTGGAACCTGGCTCAGTTGTGCCTGGCTGCATGACCTTGGACAAATAGCCTGACTTTTTTGAACTTTATTTTTCTAAAAATGTATAAAATTGGAATTAGATGTGTATTTACACACACACACACACACGTGTGTGTGTTATAGATAATAAATATAATTCCTGGCTCACAAGTCTTCCATAAGTAATAACTTATAATATATTGTTATTTTTTTTCCAAGCAGCAGTTTTTTTCTCTGAAAAATGGATATAATAACATCTATTGTAAAGCATGTTATGAGGATTAGAAATAGCGTTATAAACCAGCTGGAAAATAGGTAATGCTCAACAAATGGCAAATATGCATATATTGGGGATAGAGGAGATAGAATTTAAACAGTAATTTAAAAAAAATTAACGGCCCTATCAGAGTTCATGTAGCTTCACTCCTTCATAATATAAAACAGTGCTCTTCAGTAGAAATATAATGCAAGACACACATCTAATTTTAAATTTTCTAGTGGTCACATTAACAAAAATATAAACAGATAAAATTAATTTAATTATATAGCTTATTTAACCCAGTATAGATTAAGAGTGAGGATAAGGCCTAACCAAAAATATTTATTTTAATATAAGCAATATAAAATATTATTTGCAAGATTGTTTTTTTCCAAAAAAAATCAAAATCTGATGTGTATTTTACACATAGAATACACACCAATTTAGAGAAGCTATACTTCAAGTTCTTTTTTTTTTTCTATTTTTGGGGGGAAACAGAGTCTCACTCTGTCATCCAGGCTGGAGTGCAGTGGTGCGATCTTGGCTCACTGCAATCTCCGCCTCCTGGGTTCAAGCAATTCTCCTGCCTCAGCCTCCTGAGTAGCTGAGACTACAGGCACGTACCACAGTGCCTGGCTATTTTTTTTAAATATATTTTTAGTAGAGATGGGGGTTTCACCATATTGGCCAGGCTGGTCTCAAACTCCTGACCTCAGTTGATCCACCCACCTCAGCCTCCCAATGTGCTAGGTTACGGGCATGAACCACCGCATCTGGCTATGCTTCAAGTTCTTAATGTGCTAGTGGCTACGAAATTGAAGAGCACAGATATTGTTACTTGACATTCATGTAAACATTCAGCTCCAGAACCAAGCCTGTCCTCAGACAAGAGAAATTTGGAATCCCAGGTTAAATGTCTTGAGTGTCTTGGCAGAGTCAGTCTTCTTGTTAGATTGGTTTTTGTCCTGTCTCAAATTCTATCAAGTTTCTTTTGCTCAGATATCACTTTGTACCTCAGTCTCCCCAGGACTGCAGGGCTTGCCAGAGTAAAAGGCAACAGAGCTGAGCCATAGTCCCACTGCTGACCCACTCACGACCTTCCTTGACTCTCTACAAATCCTTGCACTGCCAGATAATTGTTTAGATGCACTCCCTACATATCTCTATCCTGTGTAAGAGCCCACCTCAGGGATATTTTCTTAAAGATAAGCATCACATCCTGATCTATAAATGGACACTGTCTTATAGCAAGAAAAGATACAATAACCATGTAGTCAGAGAGCACAAGGGAAGTCTGTAAAAACAGTACAAAGGAGGACTATTACAAAAGTACGACATGATGGTACAACATGATGGTAGGGGGGTGGTTTCAAAGCACTGTTAAGGGTAGAATTCCAACAGCTGACCTGTAAACTGAACAGCTATAGTCTTGCTTGAGACATAGACGAACCAGAATGCATGGTTAAGATTCAGAAATTTTGTCCAACAATGATAGACTGGATTAAGAAAACGTGGCACATATACACCATGGAATACTATGCAGCCATAAAAAATGATGAGTTCACGTCCTTTGTAGGGACATGGATGAAATTGGAAATCCTCATTCTCAGTAAACTATCGCAAGAACAAAAAACCAAACACCACATATTCTCACTCATAGGTGGGAATTGAACAATGAGAACACATGGACACAGGAAGGGGAACATCACACTTCGGGGACTGTTGTGGGGTGGGGGGTGGGGGGGATAGCATTGGGAGATATACCTAATGCTAGATGACGAGTTGGTGGGTGCAGCGCACCAGCATGGCACATGTATACATATGTAACTTACCTGCACGTTGCGCACATGTACCATAGAGCCTAAAGTATAATAATAATAATAATAATAATAATAATAATAATAATAATAAAAAAACAAAAAAACAAAAGAGCAAAAAAAAAAAAAAAGATTCAGAAATTATGGCAAGAGAGATAAAATAAGCCTGGGAACACTGGCAGGCTAGTGGAAAGGTAGAACCCCCATGCATGCATGTCCAGAGAGGTTGAGAATTGCCCAACACCAGGGGCTGTCACTCACATAGACTCTAATATGAATGGCATCTGATAGAATTGTGCAGTACACAACCAGTACACTTGTAACTGGCAGCCCTCTGAGGAGTTAGATGAAGAGAATTAAATTGCTCTACATAGCAAAGTAAAACTAATTTATTTGGGGAAGGTGGCATATTGAAGAATAAGAAGTGGTGAGGGAATCCACTGAAAGACTTTTGTCAGTGTTGGAGAATGACAGATTTGGACAGTGGCCTCTGTAGGGTGATGCGATGTAGAAAACGATTATGTAGGAAAGGAAAAATGAAATACAGGGTATAAATTAAGGTAGAGTAAAAGCAGAGAATTGGAACATAGACGACTAGGCAAAATGTAAATCCCTCCATAATCCTCAATGATATTGTGGTAGAGTCTGGGTTTCTCAATACAAGCAAGGTGTGTGTTTGAGTGTGTTCTAATTAAATATTAAATATTCAGATTCCTTGAGCAAACTAAAGGCTTAGGCAGATGATCTCATGGACTAGTCGACCAACCATACATTGATTGACCATTAGCTATGGAGACTTAATAAGCATTTGCAGAATAAATGAATTATGGTCCGGATTAGACTATTGACTTCTAAACTTGGCTGCTTATTAGAATTACCTAGAAAACTTCTTAAAAATAGATATATTGGCCTGGACTGTGGAGATTCTAAACATGTAGGTAGGGGCTGAGCTCTAAAATTTGTACTTTTAAAAGATTATCAAGAATTTCTGAATCAGTGGATCTACTTGGGAACAGCTGGGCCCAGGTGCAATTCAAGAATCTTTTTTTCCCTGAGGCTCCGTGTCTCTGAGTAAAGTCAGATCACCGTAGGCAGCACTGAGAGTAGTTGGTATAACCCATAATGCTTCAAAGACGTCCTGGGAGAATCAGCTGCCTCAGTCCATTCTCAGAGATCACAAAAGTATCTTCACTACAGATATTGATATAACAATGTGGAAAAACCCAGGATTTTTGTCTGGCTGGTCCCTAAAATAAGAGTTGAACGAGATCCAAAGTCAATCTCCTAAGCATTCAGTAAAAAAGTAGATATGGCTACCTAAGATAATATTTCCATTATCAATTTTTATTGATTAATAAAGGAATAGCCCATGTTTGAATATGTCTTATACATTACAGAACAAAAGAAGTAAGAGTTTCATGTCCTCTTATATTTTACTTTTTTTCTGCTTCTCAAGAAGAGGAAAAGCTAGATATTATAGAAAAGAAAAATTCTCAACTATTTCTACAATTTTCTTTGTGAAATGAAAGATGAATAAATACATTTTATTTATGTCTATAATTTATCCCTCTGAGCTTAAACTAATCCTGAAGGGTTTGAGCAAAGAGCCACCAACACTAACGTGCTGGTCCAACAGGTGATTTTAATTTACTTGCTATAAATTGTTGAGAGGGACCGATGCTAACTCCATTCTCATTAATTCATCTACAGTCTCCTTTCCTGAGTGAAAGTTGCAGATTACACAGATAGGATTCAGAATGAAAGGCTGAATGGAGCAGAATATAGAATATAGAATGTCAGCTTTTTGTCAACACTATTGGGATGCTCTCCCATTGGATCCCACACGTCAAAAATCCTTCAGTCTACAGAAATCATAAAATAATATTGTGAGAAAATTTATGTGGTTTCCAACATTTTCCCTGCCAAAGAAAGATAAAATTTATTCGCTCTTTCTTGAACATTTATAAATAGCTAAACTTTATTCTGAAATCTGCAAAGCTTAAAATATAAACTGCCTCATACTATGAAATAGGTGTCAACAACAATATGTTCCTATCAAGCTGCCCATGTCTACTAATCTTTGCTAGCAAGAATTTATTTCATAAACAATTATTTATTTCCTATTATATTCAGGATACTGTATTATTTACTACTGGGGACAAGAATGAATATACTGTGCTTTCTGTCAGGCTCAAGCACTCCAAAAGAGGTAATATCCTGAAGAAAACACAGAGAAAATTCCAACAGTTGGGAGTATCCTGTCTCCACTTTATCTCCTAGATGTGGTCTAACCTGTCTCCTCCTTTCTCTTGCTAAGGTGTCACATAAAAAGCAGTCTTAGGTGTATGTGCTACCCAAGTTGGGAGTAGAGAACCCATTCTAAGAGACAGGAGAATTGTAAGGTTTAAAGAAGCGTGCAGCTTTAGAGTTCATGAAGAAAACCCCAGTGCTCCTAAATGTAAGATCATAGTTAGCCACACTACACCATTGGTAAAATACCATGCATTAAAAACCATGCTGAATGCTGTCTTAAGTCCTCAACTCAAGTGTCTATCTCAATGGATAAGTATCCGTTGAGTATCATTGTTATCTGCTTGCCCAAATTGAAGGAATATTCCTTAGTGATTATGAACAAGGACCAGTGTGTTAGAGAGACTGAGTTTAAATCTCGGCGTTGCTTCTTACTAGTTACGTGACACTGCTCAAGGGCTTACCCTCTCTGAGTTTTAGCCTCTCATTTCTAAAATGGAGATGATAATAACCGCTCTAAAAATTGAGACCTAGATGAAATGATGACTCTAATGTATCTGCACAGACTCTGGTAATCAATTGGGTAATCAACCAATATACAGTGGCTGGTCTTCCTATTATATGTGTTTTTACCATGTTTTCCATGTTTATGCCAACCTGTTCCTGCCAAGCACCAGAGTAAGTTCTCAGCTTCAACCAACTCTTTATTTCTAGCCTTGACACAGGGGCATTGGTCTCCATCCTTGCCCTGGTGGCTATGATAATAACCTTTGCTGCAGAGATATTCTGATTTCAATACTAGTTGTGAATCCACATCCTTTGTGCAAACTCTGCTGCAGTGATAACCATCCCCAGACTGTCAGGGCTAATCAAAGAAGTCTGCATTGTCATAACAATTACAATGTAAAAGGAGATGTAAGATAGAATCAGTAAAGAAAGAGTTGACAAGTCAGTTTGGGGTATATAAAGAAGGCTTCTTGGAGGCAATGGCATTAAAACTTTCTTTCGCATGGCTCAGTTAGAAGAACTGTAAATCAGGACACAGGTAGTGATATTAGCAAAGGTGCTAAAGCATAAACATATGAAACATGCCATTAGAAGTAGGTGGTACTATCTGTTTTGTTCAGAAACAGTCTTTTGAAAACACAGTCCTTAATCCTTTACCAGAAACCTTTGAGATCAGATATGTTTTGGAGTTCGGAATTTTTCAGATTTAGAAAGGGAATTCAGTTCATATGCTATATATTAAAACACACCTTGTGGGATCTAGGCAGCACCTAGTAATCAAATCAGTGGTATTTCTATAGCAACATGAAAGTTATTCACACTAAGTGACAGACATAAAAACAAATAGTCTCATATCAGCTGATATCAGGTTTGGCCACTAAATGAGTTATGAAAGAACACTGAGTGTTCAGAACTTTTGAGATTTCTGAACTGTGGATAAATTATTTGGGGGCCTGCAGAGGGAGATGCAGCATGAAAGATGAGTTAGGAGCATATCGTAAGAGGCCTGAACGCCTGGCTAGGGAGTCAGCTTTTTTGTTCAGAAGCTGATCGGGCATCCCAACAAATAACTTTGCACATTCACTTTTTCGTGATTTTAGTGTCTTTTTTGAAAACGTAATTGCTATTTCTACTATGTCTTATTACATAAACTTTTTCTCTTAGCTTTTTTGCTAATGGGTTAATCTATCAATCAAGTCCCTCTTTTTCTTCTGTGACATGCAACAGAACTACCCTAAACTGTAGCTTAACTATAACTCTTTGTATTATTATTTTTCAATTTACCTATAGTAAAATTGATTCCTTGTAGTATATACCAGTTTTATGTGTTTTAGCACATGTAGAGATTGGTATAACTACCATAATGAGGATACAAAACAGCTCCATCATCCCCCGAAGCCTCCCTAGTGTTCTGACTGTATTTTAAACTAAGCGTCATTAGGAATCATGTGAGGGGTCCACATTGTTGTCCCCTTGTATCCCTCAATGGTAGTTGTGGATTCCAGCTAGAATTGACAGGTGTTGCCCGGATGCATGTGATCACTGTTCCTTTAATGTAGTGAGGCCACTTCCTAAATCTTGCTATCCACTAGGTCATGAGTTATTCAAAGGTTTACATGAATTAAAAATTTTTTTGCATCAATCCCCATTGATTTTTTTGAAATACTAATGCAGTTTTGTTTAGGTGGAACTTCCCGTGTGATTCTTCTAGCTCCCTAGGTTTGTTTCTATGTAGCTTCCCCAACACACTTTCCTAACTATGTACGTTTTACCCTCAGATATAGCCTCTACATGGGAATAACTGATTTGGATTCAACCCATGCAATTAAAATAAGTAACATATTCTTTTAGAATGAGAGGATGTTTAATCTACACCTTAAGTTGCCAGGTAAGTAGGGTAAATGTTATCTGTATTAAAGATATGAAATGCATGTCTGATTGCTCTGTGGGTCTGCAGGTTCAAGAGAAAAAGTCAAGCATGGAAAGAGTGAGCTGCTTGATGCTGTGCCTTAGCTGTTTAAGGTTTCAAATCACTTAGAAATAAAACAAAGGGCCTCATTTGTGCATTCCTAAATTTATTGTGCTCTAATCTCACACGTTTCAGTTCCAAGACTGCTCTTTGCCAGTCTGGTTCATCTTTGCAGCTCTTTTCTCTCATCACATATAGTGCACATTTTAGGAAATTGGTTAAATATAAACTTTAGAAACAAAGGTGCCCAACTCAACCTTGTGAAGTTTTGGGAAATACAAACAATTCAAACAAAAGTACAACTTAGAAGCTCCAGTCCAAAAAAAAAAAAGTGTGAGAATTTGGGAAGATTAAATGCTTTCCTCCTTTATATAAATAGGTTCAGGCTTCAGAGTACTCACTTTTCTTTTCTGATGTAGTTAAAAATAAATCAAGGAAGAAAACATTCAGTGAATTTTTGAATTTCTGTGGGAGGGTTTGTGAAGGAGTTCTTTCATGGAAGGACAGCTGAAAGGTAGGCAAAGTTTGAATGAACTTATATCTGGTAAGTTTTCAAGGTTTTATTTCCCCAAAGCAGGACAAAATGATACCAGAACTGTATGTTCTCTACCAGTAGAGTTCTTGTCATAGATTTTATTATAACAAAAAGAACACATATTTTATAGGTTATGAAATTATCCAGTTTCACCTCTACAAGGCAACTGGGAGAGGAGTTTACAGGTGGAAGGGATGTCATAAATGAATACCGAACTGGAAACCACACAATTAATTCAATAATTGTTTTTTATGAAGTGCTTGCTGAAATGACTGCTAGATTAAATGAGCCCCAGTAGTGCAGTAGAGTTAGCAATGTCATCTCTAACAAGGGGAAGGATGTAAATCTTATAACAGTGTACAGATGTTTTTATTGAGTATCTCTAATCCAAAAGTTCCGACAAAATGAGGCAGCCTTAGAATTGTGCAATGGCAGTCTCTGCATAGCAACAGCTCCCTACAAATAGTAAATCCTCATTAATCCCTTTGGAATTCATTGTAATGACACTAATCATGTCGAGCTCATTGGGTATTAATATAAATGTTGTATGTAACCCCATGGGAATCCAGAACAAAACTCCTCAAATATCCTGTATCCATTCTCCATAACAACAAAAATTGAGTTGCAGCCTAAGTACCTGATCATGGTGAATAAATATTTCATTCATTTTAATAGCACTGATTGAATTCATTTATACCAATGTAGGTGCAACATATGAACAAGACATGACTAGCAATTCATCGTCTTTCAGTGGACTTAAAAAACAAAATAATTCAACACTAATTCCAAGTCAAGTCCCTGGTGATTCTGTCTTCCCTTCTAAAGCACCAGAATAATACTTCTGGCAATACAATACACGGCAAGGGGTCTTTCAGAGGAGACTCTGAGAGCATAAAACAAGAAAGATGCATTGTTCCTTCAGTGATAAAACTTACCTTGAATCCTAGTCCTGCGAGTGACTGGGAATGGCCTCCCCCAGAGCTGCTATAAGCCCTGCCCAATGGTTGCCCACAGCTGAAATAATTGCCTTTCTTTTCTTTGGGCTGCCCTGAGATTTCTGAGCATAGTGGAGTAACTCAAGACAACTTGGGGGTAAAGTCTTTAAGAAATAGAGAAGATTCACAAAGAGAAATATGGAGAAAGAAAGCAACTTTCCTACATGCATGTCCAGGAGCAGTACCTCAGAGAAGCTATAATCTGCTGAAAGTCTTTTGAGGTGGCTGGATTTTGAAAACCTCAATTATGTTATGGTCTCCAGTCATATTTGCATAGCTATTGCAGATAACAGCTATATCATCCCAGCCACCCTCTGTGGAAAAAATCTCAAATGCCCACTATGCTGCATTTAGGGATATTAACTTGTGGCAGTCAACCTCGCTAAAGAGAATTCTCTAAATTCCTTGATTTGACTTCAGTAAATTTTGACTGGGGCGAGAGATCTATTCCACAGTAAGCATCTTGACCAATGCACCGCTTAAATTTACAGATTTATCCTATCTTAACACAAAAGTAGAGAAGTGTTATATAGGAGCCCTGACAGGAAAGTGGATACTGGAAGTCTGAGTCACAAAAGACAGGCCTAAAGCACTCTATTAGATTGATAAAATGAACTGAAATCTCTGGGTGGATACTTTTGCACTGCACCCACAATATTATTCTTGATTTGCTAGGAAGAAAGCAATTTATTCTGTCACTTTCTGGGGACTTAGAGCTAATTGGCCTTTCATAGTTATGTGATTCTGCAAATGAGCATAAAAGTGAGTGCTGACAAAAATTCAAACAGGAAATCTGAATCTGCCTATTTTCATAAGTATCTTATAATGGTTAGTAGAAAGGGACGAGATTTTGATTAGAATAGCAAATTTCTTCATGCAAAGGGAAGTGCTCCAAATTACCCATCACTGTAACAAACAGAAAAATTGCTCTTCATTCAGGCTCCTGGATGAAAGAAAACAAATGTTCTTTTCTGACTCCCACCCAAGCCAGTCCCCTCCAGACCATCCATGCAGCCAGTCAGTACTGTCATTGGTGGACATTCCTCAGAGGGTATGACCTCTTCTAGCTCACCAGTTCTTTTTTGCTTTTCTACCCCAATCCACTAGAAAAGACATGCATAATACATCACATCTTAGAGAGCAACGAGACAGTGTGTCTACAAATGCAACAGCAGGAGAAAAGAAATACAAAGAAAAATAACTGAAACCTCCATACAACCTTAATAGAAAAGAAGCTGGAAAAGGTTAAGTTCAACATACCAAAAAAAAAAAAAAAAAGTCTTTAAGGCCTGCAAAGAATGTTAAGGTATTTTCACAGTGTCTGGCACAGATGACAGAATGAACACCATGGAGGGAAATGGAAGAAAAGCAAACAAAAGACAACAGGAAGCACCATTTCTCATGCACAAAATATACAGGGTGAATTTGCTGAGGCAAACAGACTGCGGTCATTAACGAAATTGAATTGAACCAGGCTCAAGTTTGCCTTTCAGATTTTTTGGATTGAAGTAAATTTCACCTTCCCATGCCTCCCCCACCCCACCCCCCGCCCTTCCCTCTCCCCTCCATTCTTTTCTTTTTCTCTCCCTTTCCTGGCCCTCCTCTCTCCTCCTATTCCCTCCTCTCCCCTTTCCTCTCCTCCTCTTCTATTCCCTCTTCTCCTCCCTTCCTCTCCCCACTCCTCCCCTCCTCTGTTCTCAATCTCTCTCTCTTTCTCTGACTAACCACCTGCTCTGTCCCTAGCTATCCACGTGGCAAAATTTACCTGAAAAGCTGTAGGTCAAGCAGGCCAATCTGGAATTTACACTATGTGGTCATACATTTTGTAGAACTGTACAACACTGGGTAAAAACTTACGTTTCAAAAAAGCAGCTCTCCTGACTGCCACTTCTTTTGCCATATTGAGGCACTAAATCTCCTTTTTTCCCTGAGCTTGAGCTTTCAAAGTTATTTTCCACTCTGATGATTACAGACAGCTTGACAGACAAAGAAAAAGGGGATTTTAAAATAGGCAGTCACTACTAATATGTACTTTGCTCTTTTTGACCAGGAAAAAGAAGCCCGGGTGTCATTTTGCCATTTCTTAATCATCAATGTCAAAAAAAAAAAAGAAAGAAAGAAAGAAAACCACTTCTGGAAATTCAGACATAAAAATGCATGTATACTGAATAGATCAGCAAGAAAATAAGGTGCTAAATCTTGGTCACAAACAGTGCTCTGTGTTCCTACAGGAAAATGGCGGATTAAAACAAGAGAGTGATTATAATCACAAAATTTTGAATTTGTAGTAAGAATTAAAAATGAGAAATATGTTTAAAATAAGTTTCCTGTTACAGAATGTATATTCTGAGAATTGATTCACAGTCAGTAGCTCAGTATCATCCCTTGCAGAACTTTCAGTCTCTGTCAGCTCTTCTGTGTTCTAAAAGATCTACTTCTCCATTGGTTTCCATTGTTATATTTTAAATTGCGGGTCTGCTAGTTCTGTCTCTTTCTTTCTCCACTTTACATCAGGATTGTCATATTTAAAGATCTCAAAATTCCCCAAAACAAAGTTAAAGTGTATTTTATATTATCTTATTTGAGGATATCACAGGGAAATGTTGACCTCGGGTGATTTGAAATGCCACTTGTATCCACTTCAGGGGCAAATAGAAAAATAAAATAGGTTACCATGGGTTCATATTTAGTGAACTACTTTCACTGTCATTCACCTTTTCTCAAAAGCATGTATATACCTTTTAAGTGTGTTATTAAAAACATAATGTTCTTAAGCATAGTTTTAAAATATTAATAGCTACTCTTTATTGAATGCCTACTTTGTACTAGACTGTATGCTTTGTGCTTTACAAAAATAATATCTCTTATTTATAAGTTCTCTGAAGATTCTTTGTATCTATTGTCTTTTTACATGAAGAGAAAGTGAGGCTCACAAAGATTGCATATTGGCTAAGGTTCCGCACCAGAACTGCTCCCCCAGCGAGGAGTGGCTGGCATCAAAGGCTCTCTAGGTCCTAAATTGACACTCTTTCTCTTTCCCCTATACAATGTCATCTGTCCACTGTTAGTTTCCTAGGAACCAATTAATCTTCAAAATAAAGGACAGTTAATGAATTTATTCCTTGTAAGATAATCGTAGAAGGTTCCAAATGACTATCCTGAGATATCCCATAAACAAGTCAGCAAGAACCAGGAGGCAATACAGATTCAATAACTGGTAAACAGGACCCTGGTCTAGAAACAATCATAAAAGATTTATTGATGACCTAAAGTATCTCCAGCATTGGCTTTAGTGATGTGAGGAGTATGAGGTGAGGTATCTGTCAATAAGGAGCTTAAACTCTAAGAGGTAAAACTACTTTAACATGGGTATGAAGAGAAAGCATAGACTATAGTAATGCCTAAAATAGCTGGCCATGTCAGAAAATAAGAGGATTCATACATTTATGAATTAACATATCTGTAAGCATCCAAAAACATTTTTCTGATATTCATTGTTTGATGGCATTCTAAACTCTATTACACACTTCCCTGACTTCATAAACATAACTTATTGTACAGAATTTTCCCTTTCCTTGATAACTCAGGATCATCACTCTGCATTTCAATCACCGTACTGTGGGGTGGCAGCACGGTTCCTCCAGGAGTTGTTGAGTCCTGAGAAACCACTCCTGGACACTAAGTGGCCTCCGACATTAGAAGTAACACTTTTCTACCCACACTGTATAGGGCTTTGCATTCTTCCTCCTGTTCATATGCCATCTCTTGCTGCTCTCATGAGTGACTTTGCTAATTTTCTTTTTCTTTTTTTTTTTTTTTTTTTTTTTTTTTTGAGATGGAGTCTTTCTCTGTCAGCCAGGCTGGAGTGCAGTGCATGATCTCAGCTCGCTGCAACCTCCACTTCCCAGGTTCAAGCGATCCTCCTGCCTCAGCTTCCCGAGTAGCTGGGACTACAGGCAGCGCCACCATGCCTGGCTAATTTTTGTATTTTTACTAGATGAGTTTTTGCCGTGTTGGTCAGACTGGTCTCAAACTCCTGACCTCAGGTGATCCACCCACCTCTGCCTCCCAAAGTGTTGGGATTACAGGTGTGAGCCACTGTGCCCAGCCTTTGCTCATTCTTATCTGCTGTCCCCTGACTAAGCAAGGCCTTTCATAACTGCATCTCTGGCTTGCTTGTTTAGCTTCTAGTTCTGCGGGGGTTTTTTTCCTGCTATTAATGTCATTTTCTGCAATACTATTCCAGCAATTCACAAGTCCAGATAGCTCCTAAACACAATATGCTGTTTCATACTTCTGTGGCTATGCATTGAATGTCTTTTCTTTTACTTTTCTACATTAAAAAAAAACAACAACAACAAATATCATTGTCAGTCTTCAAGCCTGGGAGAAATAAGAATCTCCAGAGAAGTCTCCCTGTAGGTACCATTTTCTAAATCCAAGATAGAAATCATCAAATGCATTTCTGGACAACCCCAGAACTGTATATATAGTTATGACTCAACATATCATATTGTATAGAAGGTAATTGTTATGTTTATAAATTTGTTCTCCCTGCTAAAATGTAAGCCTTTTAAAGGTCTTATCCACTTTTGGATGCCCAGCACTTAACTCATGGTGTGGTATATAGTAGGTGTTCAATAAACTGCACACATAATAAGTCCTGCCTTGATTTTTACACAACCATGAACCTTTTTTCTAGAATTAAGCAACTCAACTAAGTGCTGTGAGATTTTCCTCACATCTCTGGATGAAGGACATGTTATTTACAATTAACTATGTGCTACAGAAAACAAATACATTACAATAGGCTTTCAGTACAGGGAGAAATCTCATCAAGCAGAGTACCCAGAGAGGCTTCAGGGAAGAAGTGGCATTTGAATTTGGCCCCTTCAGTTGATGTGCACAGATACCTGGGGCAGTCCTGGTGGCAAATGGGTTGTTTATGGAGCTTGTGTAAAGTAAATAGCTGTTTATCTCCGTAAAGATACTATATTGCCTTGTTGGTCTATTAAAAATAAATAAAATGTCTATCATAATGATATAGTTTCTCTGTCTTTAGCTGAGTCCCTTAGATTTACTGAAAGGTTGGCACAGGGCCACCAAACTTACCCAGAAATGAGCCAAAGCAGAGGTATAAAGGAAATCAGCAGTGGGAGAAAAGAATGTTGAGGTCCTATGCAAAAGCTGGGATCCTTGCCCCGATGCCCTTTGGGAAGTAGGGAAGGGTTCTAATTTCTTTCCAAGCGGCTCTCATGCCCTGGTGGTAAGACTGAGATGCAGGGATGTGACTCCTTTTTGGCTACATTACTCCTAAAAAGTGATTGACAGATAATGCTAGAAATAGGAATCTGACTTTGGCCTTGACATCTTGCCAACTTCTCAACTGCTAGCCAATGTATATCTTTTAGTAAACTGTATTTTTTTTTTTAGAAGTGGAAAACTTCCATTTACTTTTCTCAGCAGATTTTCCTATGAACTCAAACTTCACAATATTACAAAATAAACCAGTGGTCTTTTTCAATTGGTTTAAAAAATATAGAAGAAAGAAATATAAATGTTTTGTTTTTCTTTATCTAACCTTGGCTCCAGCCTTCTTCCTCAGTGCAATTTTCTGTTATAATATGCAGCATTTGAAGAAGTCTTTTATGACACAGAAGCCTCAAAAAAATTATATGAACTGAAAAGCAGTTCATCAAAAAGGACAGTCAAAAAGTCCACTGCAGTAGGTTATAAATGAATTCCCATCAGTAAAGGTGCAAACATAGAAACCACTTATGTAAAGCACTCACCAAAAGCAGGAGATCTTGGAAATGCATGTTACAATACGCAAAGCAATTTGTTTTGTGTATGTATGCCAATGTGTCATACAAAATGAAACCACAAACCACATTTCTAAGTGATCCATTTCATAAAGCCACGCTATTTGGGATTTTAATGCCTCCTTCTTTTAATCTTTTTGTAAGATGACTTCCCCAGTATTAAATGCCAGGGCATTATCTAACATTTTGTTTACTTTATCCCATTTTAGTGATACATTAGCTCTGTGTAACTGACTTGCAGTTGCTTTCCTTTGGAACAAACTGAAAAATGCTCTTCTTTTAAGCCTCCCTCCTTCAAATTCCTTTTCTACATTTCCTTCCGAGGCAACGACTCTCCACGCCTTCTTGATCAAGACAGACAACCTAATGGCTGAGTGGGCTTTAATTTCTAAGCTTCTAGCATTCAAAATTGATTTGCATTGTCATATGGAGTTATTTGGTATTCAGTATAAAATACTATTTCTTTCTCTCCTTTTTTCCTTCCCTTTTCTAGACAACCAACCGCTGGGAAATTATTGTCAAAGTCTTGAAATGATTTCCCAATGACTGCTTGTTAGTACAATATGATTTCTCACTCAGCTCTGGTCTCTCTTCAGTCCTCTTCTGGGGATCAGCAAATCCTGTGCATCTGCAGCACACACTGTGCACAGGCAGTGTGGAGACACCTTCCACACACACAGCTCTCTCCTCCTCTCCGTAGTGGCACTTACGGGTGTCTCAGTGAGTGAACAGGCGACGAGGAGACGGATGTAAAAAGGCAAAAGTAAAAGAGGAAGGCTGTGAATTTAAAAAGAAAAAGGAAAATGATCTTTATGGATTTTAAGGACTTATTCATTGATAAGCATTAACCACAAGCGTTAAGTTCAACCTCCTCTGAGCGCCTCCTCTATGCAAAACCGTATGTCTGACATTGGAGGCTGGAGGGGGCAAATGGCACCTTTGCCTCCAAGTTGCCCGCAGTGCAGTCAGAGGGATGGACAAGTGGGCAACCAATTCAAGGCAGACAGGCTAAAATGAGTCCTATGGAGATACGGGCTATGCAGTGATTCATTCTGACTCAAGGGACGAAGATGGAGAGGAATGTTGGAGCTGTTCTCATTTCAACAGGCAGAAGAGTTGAGGATAGGAAAGAGAAAGGTGGACAGATTGTAGAGAGAAAGAAGGAAATGAGCCATAGGTGAAAAGAGAAAAGGGAATAGAAAAAAAAAAAAAAAAAGGAACAGAATGGCAAGAAGCAGGGCCAGATTTAATTTCGAGAGAATTAACCTGGGAAATACTTGTAACTCAGGAGGCTGTGAATCTAAGGACTTTCTTTTAAGTGCCAAAGGCATAAACTAATCTATTTAATTAGAAAAATATGCTTGTATTGCACTCTGGGTAATTTCCCAGAGGAAAAACTTGTTTCTTTTACAGTTAAAGTTTTTGTTTAAAGCCTCTCTCCCCCCACTCCCCTTGCTCTACCACAGAACCCACACCTTTTCAGCAGGTGCTCGCTCCTATGAAATTATTGTCAACCGGGATGTGAACACGACCCTTCCAAGAGCTCACGTTTGTTTTTTCGGTACTGAAATAGAAACACATTAACCTAGATATCCCTGAGCCTTCCAGCAGGTACTTTATAATAATAAAGAAAAAAATTCAAAAGGCATTTCTTCATTGACTTGCCGAATCTTCACAATAGCAAATAATTCAAAGAGTAATATGATATATCTTACTATCTTACCAAGCAGTAAAAATATTTAAAATAAAGCAGAACATCCCTAGTTAATTCAACAACTTCTTTCAATATGTTTGTGGTCTCAGAATGTTCTCTCTTATAGCAAGTAAGGCAAGGTACTTAGTCTTTCTTGTACCTATATTAAAAGGAAAATAGATTCTGTGGCCTGCAAATTGAAACAAGATAAGCTGCTTTTTGCATGCCACACAGTAAGGGCTGCAAATAGAAATTTAAATACTTTATCACAGTTTTGCCCCTGAGTAAGGAAATTCAAACATATTAATTGAACCAACACAACAATTAATTCAAATAAGATTAAAGTGCTCTAAATATGCTTCTTGCATGTTCAATGAAAAGGTTAAAAGGATACATGCTGAATTCTAACCTATTTCTCTCTAGTTTTGTACTACTAGCTCTGCGTACATTTACATATACAGAACAGTCTCAGATAATAAATATGAAATTGGGGAAGATAAATTCAAAATGAAGACATTTATATAAGAATGAAACAAAGCAAGTGAAAGATATCAAGGATGAGATAGAAAAGGAATTAAGAATACTGCTGAAACCTTGCAAATATTAACACTTTGTAGTTGAGAAACGTTTTAAAATCTTTGTAGTGGTACTATGTAAAATTAATAAAATTTTTCAAAGCTGGCTTAACTGGCATCCTTCTTTCTTTTAATCTAAAAACAGAAATGGAGAATTTGGAACATAGTGTACTATTATCTAAAATCTGCTCTTAGGCTCAAGAAACTTTATTTCCTAGAGACACTGCATACACAGTCAAGCCCATAACATTATTAAATACTGTGACCAACAATTCATTTCAGGTAGGTTTCCTCACATAGAAGCGACCTGAATTTGAACCTGTGTTCTGGTGGCTAAAGGCAATGTATGTCATTATAAATAAAGGATGGATTTTAAATCTCAAGGAAAGCTTTCTTAATATCTATTTTTGCATTGAATACTAAATACACTTCAGCATACTTTTATGAACACCTATGATTTATGGTTTCAGAAACATGTGTATGTAATTGTTCTGTTTTATAAGTTAGGTGAATGCATGTACCATAATTCTTTACACATTTTGTAAACATAGGTGTAAGTAACTTAAAAATTCAATGAATGTATTTCTAAAGGTTAACAAAGGTGTGATGAAAGCTTTATTTTTATTTGCCTTTACCATTATTTATTGCTTCACGCAAACCATAAAACCATCCTTATAACTAACAACTAGGTCTGTTAAGATGATCTTACCCTAGGAATTATACAAACACAACTTGCAAATTATTTTTATATCAAATCAATTCTGGTTTGAAACGGTTTCCCCGATTACTAAAAGGCATGCTCACATAAAAGGATTGATGGTCGGCCAATGTGCTGCCCTGTGTTTTTTCCTGGAAAACTCAGAATAGGATCTGTCAGGTATATCTGCTAGCGTAACAAACATGTCACCCAGATTTGCATTGGGAATTAAAACATTCTGTAGCCTGACAAAAGGCTGTGTGTTTTTAGCAACCGTGACGAGAAGAAGGCATTGCAATACCTAGACATTGCAAGTTATAGGTCTCTCATCAGACAGCTTGAAAAAGCACTATAATCCCATGATAGAGCCTCCCTGAGTGGCAAGCCAGGTTACAAAGGCCCTCAGCTGCATCCCCAACCCAGTTGCCCAGGCAAGTCTTCTATATCTTGCAAACCTGACATTGTCTTTTATTCTTACATTTATACTTCAGTTACATTGGAACCGTGAATGTGAGGAAATGCACGTGTGGAAGGTGAGAAATGTTTTTATTAAAGCTCAACTCACATATTCTCTAGCATCAAATGTGAAACAATAATATTTATAAAATAATACTGTGGTCACTATGCAAGTAGTAAATAATATGAAGAAGCTTACAGGACAATACTGTAAAACTTACCGCATTATTTTCATAAAAAGAATTGCATTGCTAATTTAAGTAAGGAGCAGGGCTGAGAATTTTCCCATTTATATAATACATCCTTCATAATCTGCCTTAAAAATTTTACTATTTTAGTGCATTTCCTAGTTTTAAATGAATACCCAGCAAATCTCTCTAACAATATTTTATACACATCAAAATGGATCTGCACATATTGTAATCATGGATATGTGATAACTAAAAGGAAATCTCCTCTGCATAAAATAGAAGAATTACTGTAATTAACTCAGTTTTGTTTGAAATGGCACAGGTTTTGGTTATTTTTCAGGTCATTAGTGAAAAACAGGAATCAATTTATTACAGGTTCATAAAGGCAGTCTTTTTAGAAATATTACCTATCTCTTAACTCCGTGTGTAATTTGGCCTTGTCATTAACTCCACAAGTCATTATAAGACTTTCCTGTAAGAAAAATGTGACCAAATAAAGTGCTCATCACAAATAGATAAAATTTAACTTATATTAATAAAAAACAGATTGTCTAGCAAATGTTCTAATAACTTTACATTTTAAAGCACAATTTACATTACGATTATTTATTAAAAGGGTTCCTTTTATAGAGCAAGTGTAACTGACATGCTAGATTACACTCTGATACGTGAAATACAGTTTTCACCTAAATATCTCTACTCTTAACATGATGAGGGGCCATGAACATCACTAAGAAATATTAGTACTAGCATTATACATTTCTATAAAACAAAAAATGACACATATTATAAAATTGCACAGGCTACTACTCTTAAACCAGAATTTAACACTTTTTTTGGCCACTTTTTTAATATAACACTATAATTTTCATTTATTCCTTAATAGTGCTTATTGAATGCTAAATATGAGTGCATTGTTAACATTCAGAAGCTGAGCATATTTGCCTTCTATACTAATGAGCAAAAATTGAAGGTATTCTCTGTGCCAGAAACTTACTTTCATGATTTTAATCTTTCCCTACAACCCTGGGGGTAGAAATTTACTGTCCCATTTTCAGATGAGTTAATGAGGCTACAGAAGTTAAGCAACACATCCAAAGTCACACAGCTAATAGTGATAAGTTCAACATTTGAACACAGACCTGACTGGTGCCAAATGTGATTGCTAATGCTTGTTAACAATTTTATAGCTAATTCTATTCATTACTGATTTTCCAAAACATAAGTAAATTGAAAGGTGGCTTTACAAATGAATATTCTTTGGTCTTCTATAGAAGTATTTTCTTCTGCATCATCCTTACTTAATATACAAGAGCTAAAAACATTCTCACCATCACCAGAGCCCTGAGAGTACCCACTAAAGCATATAAGACTCAGTACAGTGGCCCTCCATATCTGTGGGTTCTGTATCCATGCATTCAACCAGTTATGGATCAAAAATATTCTGGAAAAAAATAAAATACAACAATAAAAATAATACAAATATTAAAATGCAGTATAACAACTGTTTGCATAGCATTTACACTGTATTAGATATTATAGGTAATCTAGAGATGATTTAACCTATACTGAAGGTTGTGCATAGGTTACATGCAAATACCACACTGTCTTCAACGTTGCAGATTTTGGTATCCTAGAGGGTACTGAAATCAGTCCCTAGGGATACCAAAGGAGGACTGTACTGCCCCCTCTGAAGGGTAGAGGAAGAGGACAAAACACCCCTGGGTTTCATCTTGCCACAGGAAGCTGTGTTTTATATTTAGCCTGCCCAGAGCGGGTACTTTTTTGCAGTCCACTCTAAGTCATCATTTTTATAAGCCATGGCCCCAAATGTCATCAATACTTTTTGATTATTTTCTATAACAGGATTTAGGAATTTGTCAAACATTTTATTTTCTTTTTGATTTACAGTTTTCTTTTCTCTCAAGCAGAACAAATAAGATACAGGAGATGCGGAAGTCAGTTGCTGCTAGACCAGTGTTTGGAGAGATGTGATTCAGTTCAGTCAGTTTAATTCAACACTCATTTATTGGTGGGAGTTACCAAGTTGATGGGTCTTAGAAAGAGGAAGAGTTGGCCGGCTGCAGTGGCTCACGCCTGTGATCCCAGCACTTTGGGAGGCCAAGGCGGGCAGATCACAAGGTCAAGAGATCCAGACCACTCTGGCCAAAATGGTGAAACCCCGTCTCTACTAAAGATACAAAATTTAGCTGGGCATGGTGGCACACACCTGTAATCCCAACTACTGGGGAGGCTGAGGCAGGAGTAATCACTTGAACCCTGGAGGCGGAGTTTGCAGTGAGCCAAGATCATGCCACTGCTCTCCATCCAGCCTGGCCACAGAGCAAGACTCCGCAAAAAAAAAAGAAAAAAAAAAAAAAGAGGACGTGATCTCAGGATCTTTAGAGAAAAAGACAGATGATGGGAAAGATGAATAGTGAATTGTCATTCTAGAGGAGAGAATAAACTGAGAGGTGTTAAGAGCTGCTATACCTAGTCTTGGGATATTGTTCTTCTTCTCTCAGGGAGATGTTCTGTGCAAGGGAGATAGGAAGAGGCTCATGCCAAGGGAAAAGCTAAAAGTTACATTTTTAATGACACACTTCTCTTGCCTTTCATTTTTTAATTATTTTTTGAATAACTGAAAATCTAGTGTTTAAAATATATATTCCGTATTTATTAATTCAAACAGAAAATTATTCTTAAAAATACATTGACCTTTTTAAAATTTTACCTAAATCTTCTCACTTATAAATAGTAGATAGCTGTACCAGTTTAATATACTCTCATTCTGAATTTCATTTTCTCATTTCTCTGCGAACTAGGTCTAGTGACTTACCTTCTGGGAGTTTTGATATTTTCTTAAGATCTCTTATAAAGAAATTGTATCTGTAATAGGATTTCTGTAAGAATTAAGTGAGGCAGTGTAAATAAAACCCTTAGCACAAGGTCTGGCATTTGATAAGGTCTTAATAAGTTCTGACATCACTGTTTGGGTTTGTTGGTTGGTTTGTTTGCTCTCTCATCAAGCATAATATATCCAAAATACCTGCAAGAAATCTGACCATATGATGTTTTAAATCAATGACTTAGCTTCATTTTCAGTTTTCTTTCCTCAAGTGAACTTTCTTGTTATCGAAGGATTCTCCCCGGGGCCTGAAAACTTAAGAGAAGGAATAACTCCTCCCTTCTCAGGTCCAGTCCCAAGGCGCAAGACCACTTGCACCAGCAGCGTGTGTCAGCAAGACAGCAGAAGCAGGAAGAGAGCTGGCCCGAAAACAGGTACCCCCTGAAGACCCAGAGAAAGGCCATCAGGGTACCGCGTAGCAGTTGCATCAGTCTGAGACACTTCCTGTTTACAGGAGACTATAAAACCCCTGCCCCATCCTCGTTTGGTGCTGATGCCATTTTAAGCCTCAGCTCGTCTGCACCCAGGCGCTCATTAAAACAGCCTGTTGCTCCACACCACCTTGTGTTGTTCGTTGGCGCGCTCTCTGGATTCGAACTGATACAAGAGCCTTGCAGTTATTTACATGAGTCTTGTTTTTTCATAAAAAATGTGACTGAAAGCCACCATCTAAAAGCCCTAAAGCTGATGAATAAAACCAAAAAAAGGACATTTTCCTAATGTTAGTACACAATCACCCTTGCTTCAAATTGATCTCTTTACTTTCAAACTTGGTTTAAGAAATGTCAAAGGCTATCATGTCAGGCCAAAATTATATACTAAAATTATTATACATTGCATTTTAGAAAAAGCCCTACTGTGAAAGAAAAAACACTGGGATTTTTATAAAACAATCACAACAACTTTCTTTCTGCCTTCTTCCTTTCCCAGCGAAAATGAGAAAACAGTATCATTATATAAAGAAAAGAGACAGAATTCATAGATTGATGGGCTCTGAAGAACAAAAGATAGCTAACAGTTAAAGATAACTCAAATAGTGGGCTTTGATGTTCTTTTTCAGCTGTCCTATTAAATACTTCTTCTTTTTTCACATTCCAATTGTACCAAATATGAAAAGCCCATATACAAAAGAAACAATAAAATGCTTGTTAATCTAATAACAGAATGCCAAGAACAGAAAACCTATCCCACCACAAAGTGTAATTGAGATTGCCTGTACCACAGACAGTTTATGATCAGAAACCTTGAAGAAAAAAAAGCCATCAATAGAAATGATGCTTCCACTGTGAGCTCATGGTCACAGCAAGGCTAAAAGACCAGGGACATAAAGCCCCATTAATTGTACTTCCCAGGGGTCACCAAACATCCCAGTTTGCCTGTGAGCGTCCCGATTTATGCCTTTTATCTGGTGTAATTATTATTAGAGTAGCTTTAACTCCAAAAGCGTCCTAGTTTGGACAATAAATTATATAGTTGCCCTGGGTTTACCCCTAACTCCCTTTCCCTTCCTTCTCTCTCTCTTCACAAAACTAAGAACAAGCTATTTTAACTCTTCAGGGCATGTGAGAAAGAAGAAAAAAGTTATGTTTTTGAAGCTCAGCTTTTCATTGGACCACCATTCATTTTCTTAAAGCAGAGCAGATTTCTAGTCTGAATTGTCTTTGACACGGTCCCATTTACCTGTGAAACATTTGGGGTAGAATTTCCCTCTACCTTTCCCCACCACCTTCTCTCCCTTACGAATTTCTGCCTAACTCTTTGGCATAATATATTCAGTCAGCTTATTGAATTCTACTTGAAATTTTCAAGAATTATACCTCAAATGAGGACTCCTTAATATAATTGCTGTTTCTTTAAAATAAAAAATCAGATGTTCAACTTAGGTTATGCAGCCAAGAATAGCAGTTCATATCAGCTGCAAGAAAGGCTGAGCACCTTACAGCAAGAGCCCCTTAATCAAAAAGCAATCTTTTGGGATGAGTTAGTAGTACTTTGCCTCCGGCACTAACGAGATCCCCTACTTTCATTGTATATTTCCACAGGAGTCTAATGATGAAATACATTAGATTTTCTCACAGGTGAAGTAGAAACACACTCAAAGCATTACCTTTCTAGGGTCACATGGTGCTTCTAAAAACAAGGGGAGGAGGTCAGAAGCAGTAACAGCATCCAAACCAACAATGTATTCTACAAGTAAAAGCCTTGAGGAGGAAGAGGAGAAATTCCCCTTTCACAGGAATATTTATAGGAAATTCGCTATGTGCAATATTGCAAAGAAGAGAAACACAAAACGATTTGGTTTGGTGACGAGCAGGACTAGGGGAGTAAATCTTCATTTCTAAATAAAAAGCTTACCATTTAGTCATGAGGATATCCTTGACCCTTATCCAGAAAAGCTTCATAGCTGCAAGGAAAAAAAATAGAATTCATTTGAGGAAAAATGTTCTGGTATTGGGGAATAAAGATTTACACCTATCCAGTGGGCTTTATCTGCTCTGGATCTACAAAGACACAGCATTATATAGTGGGTAAAAATATAAGGTGTAAGTCTTCATTATTTGCACACAGAGGACATAGATTGCATTTAATTGAATTATTTTATTTGTATTTTATATATTTTCACATATGCATACAAACTTACATACAATGCACATACCCATACATACACAAATAAGATGTTTGCTCTCTTTAATGTATACATAAACATGAATACCTTCACACACACCACTGTTTTATAAAACATGTGGCAGACACAGCATCTTTCTTTCCCAATTCATGGTCTCATAACCTCCCAACAGGGCAGGGCTCCAAGAACAGGACAGGTGGTAATATTTTAGATTTGCCATGCCTTCAAGACAGCTTCTTTGACTTCCACTGAGCTCTGCAATTAGCCTCCAGTCAAACATGTAAAAGCAAATTATGAATCAGGGTAAAAAAGGCTATATAAATATGTCATATTTGTTTTTTGTAGTTGTTTTGTTTGGTTGTTTTGTATTGTTTTTAACCTTCACTGATTCGGGCAAGGTAATTAAGTAGTTTGACATGAAAGATCTCCTGCTGGGTGAAAGGCTACATGGGGAAGGGAAATTAGACAAAAGCTATTGAGTAATAACCACAAATGACTTTATAGCCCATTCTGTTTGAATGTCAACAGAACTCACAAAGCAAGATTTGCAGAAGATAAGCAGCAATGACTCCCCCAAATATAATCAGGAAATGAATATAATTAGCCATTTGTAAGCCAAGAGGTCTGCCACTATGATTTCGTATTCAGTGCTATAGATAGATAGATAGATAGATAGATAGATGATGGACAGTGACCTAAAAGCTCAAAATAATAATAGGCATTATTATTTTTCCAAAATTTATCAGTATTAAATTAATTTGGCAGATTCTTCATGAATTTTCCAAAGCATATGCATCACATATCATTGTATGTATTATTGTAAGCTGTTTCTAAGCTTTTGAGGAATGAGGGATGGTGAAAACAATAAATAATAAATATAACCACACATTGTGTAAATAATGGTTGTATAAATAAAAGCTATATTGGAAATATATAGTCTATCATCCTTTACACATCACAAGATGATAAAAACTGTGTTTGTATTTGTTCCTACGTAAAATATTCACTTAGGAGAACACATTGAAAGAGAAGCTGATAAGAAACAATAATTGTTTTATACAAAATTAATTTAGTTGCAATGGCTTTTGCCCATATGCCCAAGCTAATGGGCTTAATCAAACAAGGCACTTCTAAAAATGGAGTAATGTGTTTGAAATTACAAAACTCTGCCTTCTAAATTTAGATATGGATTTTTTAAAGGACTTTTAAAAAAATTCTAAGTTATAATCGATAAGAAAAGATATATCAAAAATCATGCCATATTTCCTAAAGGAGGCTGTCTATATATTATCAATATGCCTAAATAACAGGGAAAGAATGCAGTCACTGACAGATTTTTTTTAAATGCAATCACTTTGCCCACATGATATTTACCATATTACAATCCCTGGGCATGCTGAGCATTAGGAAACCCTGGGTAAGCCACTTTGATGGTTATTAAGACACAATGCTAAAGAAAAATATTTTGCAACATGGGGTACTAATAAAATAGCCAACAGCATAAGAGACCTATCAAAATGAGAAATAATAAAGAGACAGCAACTGTGTTCAGGCTGCATACTTCTTATTTTGTAGCTAAAACATTGCTGAGTTACAGTAATCTGTTCCTTGAAAGTCCAAGGGTTTAAGCCAAGTAAACGATATAATTTTAAATGTTATTCAATGTAATTTAACAAATAAGTGTTGTACATCTAAAATGTGCCCAGTTATATTCAGAGAAACCCCAAACAGATCAATTCTAACATGAAAGTCATCATTCAAGCTAAGGGTTCTAGATATTTGCAAATAGAAACCATCAGGAAAAAAGTATGCAAATATTTTATATAAAAGCAATCACTGATGTTTAATTACAAGTCATCTTCTAGTACCAAATTTAAAAATCATTGCTATATATTAGGATATTCTAAATGTTATACTATTCTGGAGTTTCATCTGGCACCAGATTTTCCCTAGTTAAAAGAGGAATATATTAAACTTCCTGTAGGACAATCACCTTAGCTAACCATTCTTATTCTTTCTTGTCACTCTGCAGGGCACCAATCCCAAACTCTTATTTTTGTTCATCTACTTAAAGGCAGTGTCACATCAGTTAGTTTTCATAGTGACCCAAGTGGGGAAAAGACCCAAAACCAATGAGTTTCCTTCAGAAATACAAGCCAGTACCTACTCCCTTTGGACAAAAAAGATTCTTTTAGAAGTTGAGTCAGAGAATCTGTAATGTTGAGGTGCAGGAGAATTACATTAGGTAGGGATAATAAGTCCTCTGCTCTCCATGCAATCATTTTTTGTGCCCTGCCATTCTGTACTTTTTCCCCTACTTTTACTTTTTACACTTCTTTGATTTTAAAGTGTATTCTCTGGAGAATTCCATGCGTCTGCAGGGATCTGGAGGGCTGGCTTTGCTAAGCCGATTGAATTCTATTTGCATGACAGACTAGATATAGTCTTGAAAAAGATTTTATTCTTGGAAAGAGAGCATTGAGCCACAAAAATTATGTCCAAAGCCAATGCTTCGGGGTCAGAAGTGAGGCTTTTATTTATTTTTCTCCTGACTAGAGCAGGAGAAGAATCCACTGCCCAGATGCCCCTGCATTCTGAAGAGACAGAACACCTAACCAAAAAACTTTCAGAGCTATTCCCCCTGCGAGAAAGTGAGAGCATACATCTTCTCTGATTGGTGGCATATGCCGTAGATGGCAGCAGGAACAGTGGGGAAAGCCATCATTCAAAATTAATGTTGCAGCAGGCTCAAGCATGGGATAAAAGGGATGAGCAGCAATCCAATTCATTTCAGCAGCCTTTATTCAGTGCCGAGGTCTGTGCTAGGTCTAGCCCAGAGACGGTGGCTTCAGTCAGTCCAACAGCACTAGCATGTGAATTACAACCACAGCTTCCCCTGCAGACTTTAGCAGTGACAGCTCATGGGCTTTGCTCCTCAGTGAGCAGAAGCCAGAGAGGATGCAGCACCACGGCTGAGGGTAAAACAAGAAAAGAGAAATGACAAATGCGAGTCCCCCACTGGGAAGCCCCAGGATGATGGAAGATGAGCTTCAAGCAGAAGCCCTGGCAGGTAGAAGTCCCACATTATGAGTCTATGTGTTTCTCTCCTCCAAGAAACCTAAGCTTACTCTCTTTTGTCTGTGTTAATTTTCCTCCCTTTTGGTTTAATGATGCACAGCACATTCCTCATCATACTGTATCTTAATTGTGTCACTTATGTGTCTATTGTCCCACTAGGCTATGATTTGTTTATTCAATTTAGGGGTGGTCAGTGGAAGTGGGGACACCAGTGCTTAGCATAGCCGCTGACAGATAATCATTTGACAAATGTTTGTTGAATTAATCAGTGACTCAACAAGCAAAACAGCAACTTTCCTTGTAAAATATCTCCAGTTACACAGGATTGTCATTCATTTAATTTCATATCTTTACTAACCATGACCTCCTGGGCTTCTTAGTGGAGAAAGTGAGGTCCAGGGTTAGGGAACAGAAGAAAAGATTGAGAAAAAAAAAACCCTACTCTGCATCTTCCCTGGACCTGGTTTGCCCCCATTTTTAAAGTTAAGATGGTCATATTGTTTGCCTAAGTTTGTAAAGGGGAGGGAAGAGGCCCTGCAGGATGTTAGTGCAGAGGGTACCAGCAGAGATGCAAAAATGTGCATGAAAGTGCCAGTGTTTATCACAGGGGGCTCTGACAGCCCACAAATGCCTGTGATTTTATGTGTTTCTCTGTCTTAAGAGAGAGAACTGTTGTCTTCCTTAATGTCTTGAAGATATTTCTCTAGGTAAATATTTATTCTAGATTTGGAAAGCAATTAAGCATGCCACATTCTCACAAACATATACACCCCACCCCCCACCCTTTTAAATAAACATTCTCACATGAGGCTGCTGGATGCAGGGGATGCCCCATCTTGACGGGGCTGAAATCAGATTTACTCTCATTTCCCTCACAGACCACTAACAAAATGTATGATCCATGTCATTTTTTAACTGCACCATGTTAAATTATTTGGCAGGATCACATCAAACATGAAATTTGTATCTCTGTATCATTAGAAATGATACTAATTATGCATCTGCCCATAATGATAAATTATTATACCCAATGCACAGGGTAGATCTGCCTAATACTATATGAGACACTTGGCTTTGCTGAACCTTTTGATATTCAAATACTTTAAATATGCCATATTATTTAAGTTCTTGGGTGAGGGAAGCATCAGATAACAACTAAAATAATCTTAGCCCAGGTTTCAACATTTTGGGGGCAGAGGTAGCAGAGAGTTTATGGGATGAGTTGAGACTCTCAACAAAAGACTCTACAAATAACAACAATTAAAAATCAAAGGCTGTAGCTTATATAGCTTAGTTTCTTTGATCACACTCACATAGGGAGCTAATGGCAGTCTTAGTGCAATTTTGTCAAATAAAAAGATAATATGGTATAACAACCATATTATCACAGGAACCTGTGACTTACTTGGACTGAAATCTCATCCCCTGCCTGGACTTCCTGCCAATTGAGTTAAGGCAGGTCCCTTCACATCTTGGCCCTCAATTACCACTTCTGTAAAATGGAATTGATGTTCATACCTCACTGGTTATTAGTCAAATATGGCATGTGAAAAACATCAGAAAATATGAAGACCTCCACAAATGTTACATACAATTAATACATTTACATCACTGTCGTATTCTAGGTAGATTTTAATGTATGTTTTAAGGCAGCTAAATTAGCAAATACAACATGCATGCCATTTAAAAGACAAAATATCTGGACAGCGGACTGCATTTTTCATGTTTTATGTTTCATCTTGCTGTTTCGGCACTTTGGAGTCAGAATAATTTTTGTCTTCCCCATGTATTTCATTTCTGTGGAAGTTGTCAGGGTTTGGGGTAACTATAATAAGTCACATTAACTCTTCTCTTTTTCAATTCAATTAATGTTTCCATTGAAAAACCAAGGTGCAATTACACATTTCTGTGTCAGGGAATTCTAACCATGTGCAAGGTAATGATGAGGTGGTGTGGTGATAGGGCGTTACTTTGGAGGAGCTGTCCTGGAAATAATGAAAGAATGCATCGAGCAAGGCAGAAAATCGGGGCATCAACTATAGATGGAAAGAGGAACTTGTTAAAAATATAGAACTCTCAGGAGAAAAGAGAAAACAATTCAGGCTTATGTTCCTGACAGATATGCATATAAAGTAAAACTGTCCTTCATCGTAGAATATTAAGCTGCTAAGATCTCAGTTTCTGTAGGTAAAAGCTCCGAGTGAACACTTGAATGATATTCTTTTGGGGGTAGCTTTGAGTTGCTGTTTACATTCTGCTGTCACTTGGGGCTCTGTCTCTTCTCCTCCTAGGGTGTGTACCACATTTGTTCACGGGACAAACTCACAAGCCAGGCCGTGTGTTGGTGGCTGTTTCCCAGCCTTCTGTAGCTGTTGCACTTCACCTCTTGCTTCTGGGACTTCCTAGGGGTTCACACTTTCTCCTATGATTTGTGCTTCCCCTCATTTTAAGCAAGTCATGGGTCCTCCACAAAGCAGGAGCTCAAGTATTTGATAAACGAGTAAGTAAATGAATGAGTAAAGGAGTTATGCTGACATCAAATAGGACTTAGCAGTTGGATGGCAGGAAGCATGATTTCTGAACAGGTACGTCACAATTCATGGTGATCCTCTCTTGTATTTCAATAATATTGAAATATTATGGTTTACTTCCTAAAAACAACTAAATAGATATAAAAGTTAAAATAAATTAGGCTTTTTAAAATGTCACCTCTTTGTCATTCCCTCCTTTGATAATCTGACAGGGTCTCAAAGTATGTCAGTGAGGTTAAGATGCTCATTCCAAAGAGCAGAAGAGTTCAGAGAATTCTTCTACCCCATCCCAGCCTCCAGAAAAAGAAAAAGCCTTACTTGGAAGTTATATAGAATAGGGATCAGCAAACAAACTACTGGCCACAGAGGCCAAATCTAGCCTGCAGCCTATTTTTGTGTGACTCTCAAGCTAAGAATGGGTTTTACATTTTTAAATGGTAACATGTGGAAAGTGCAAGAAATTTAAATTTCAGCATCCATACATAAAGTTCTATTGGAACGAATGCACGCTCATTCATTTTTGGATTTTCTATGGCTTCTTCTTTGCCACAATAGCAGAGGTGCAATTGTGACAGACACCGGATGGCCTGCAATCCTAAAATATTTAATGTCTATCTCATTACAGAAAACGTTTGCCAACCCCTGTTCTGGAATATGGCGTCATTCAGTAGTTTACATGTTGGCATTTTCTACAAACAATGTGTTTGTTTAATAATTACGCATATAAGCAAAGTCAGCTTCTGCCTATATAAGGTTATTTCAAGAGCCTTGGTATTCAGAAAAACCCCTGTGATAAGGGAAAAGCTATTATTATAGATCTATTTCTTTTTACTTTAGGGGAAGTAACATGGAGCCCAGCTCTAGCTTATGTGGTGCTTTTGTGCAAATTAGGCACAGGCATGTTCTATGGGCAGTGAATTTAGAAAAAGTAACCCACGCCCCCATGCAAATCCAAAGCTGTCCCAAGGTACAGAGCTATGTGAAGTGAGTGTAAACTAGATTTTATTCTCCACTCACTTCTTGGCCTGATGTTTCTAGGCAGTACACAAAGGTGAAAACCATAAGCAGTGGCCCTGGGTATCCACAAAACCTTATCAGAAGATATTAACGCTTCTTTTTTTTTTTTTTTTTTTTTTTTTCCTTTGAGACAGAGTCTCGCTCTGTCACCCAGGCTGGAGTGCAATGGCACAATCTCGGCTCACTGCAACCTCTGACTCCCAGGTTCATGCGATTCTCCTGCCTCAGCCTCCTGAGTAGTTGGGATTACAGGCACCCATCCCTGGCTAAGTTTTGTATTTTCAGTAGAGACAGGGTTTTATCATGTTGGTCAGGATGATCTTGAACTCCTGACCTCAGGTGATCCGCCCGCCTCAGCCTCCCAAAGTGCTGGGATTACAGGTGTGAGCCACTGCGCCCGGCCTTAACACTTCTAATGTGATGAAATTTATCATTATTTCATAAAGCTGTTTGTTATATACATAAAAAGATTTTAGTGGAGAAATGGCAGAGAAATCATGAATATAGAAGGGGCTTTCAGATTCTAGCACAAAGCAGGTTTGTGGATAGAATTTAGAATAAAAACCTGTCACTCTCCAACATTTTGCCAAGTACCAACCAATACTGAATGTCCAGCTGCACCAACTGCATCCAAAGAACACATTAGATTTTGCTGTGTTTTTTAAGAACTAGGATCTTTTAGAAATCAACACTAAGGCAAAGTGTTGTGAATACATGATTTGATCTTTCAGTTCAGCCAAATGGCTTACGAGACAAATGGCTATGATCTAGATCTTTTCAGTAGAACCTGGTGAGAATTGTCAATTCAGAGTAGTACAGAAGAGCAAGACCCACTCTCCCACTGTTGAACAAAAACAAGAAAGTTGGCAGGTCAAAAGATTATCATAATATAGAGCCTTTTAAATTACAGTGGAGACTACAGACCTGGCCATTCGCTTTCCATCCAATCAATAATAAACCAGTTCTCATTTCCCAAAGTAAGACTGGTTTTCTGTGTTAGCCTTGAAACAAAAACACAATTCTGGGCAGGATGTCCAAGACAGCACTCACAGCCTGGCCCTGGGCAGCATGGTAACACGCCCTCACCAGGTTCAGTCAAATTTTTGCAAACTCACTTCTTTCCATAAACAAACAGCTTATTGCAGTTAATGAAAACAATGCCTGATCCAAGCAAAATAAAAGCAATGTAGGTCTCTCAGTAACTTCCGTTGCTGGGCTGCTATCCATATCACCTCTTTGCCCCCTTAGAGCCAGATAAACCTCTATTGGTTACAACTGGCAAATCATGAAAAAACAGTGGTTATAATACACAAGTGGTCAATGAGGCAGCCTTTAAGGAAAAACACTGTTGATAAGATAAACAGCTTGTGATGTCCTTAATTATAATATTTCATACTCATTTAGCCATCTCCACATCACAGAGCTTACAAAGTGGATTTCAAACAGGAAATAAGACTCCTTCCCACCAGCCCAGAGGCCTAATTATAAAATAGCAACCTACTTTTTCTGTAGTGAATACAGGGCTCTTTTTTTTTTTTTTCCTCCAACAGAATTTATTGAGCTCATTTCCAGGCTGCTTATGAAGTGATTTGAAATGAGGCAACATTAAAGCATTCCACAAATCCCTTGTACTTAGTCATCCTGACACTTTATTTGAACTCAGAGTATTGATATGGAATAACTGTAGCAGCCCCACTCTTCTGACTCTATTATCTGACAGGAGGTCTGGAATCCAAAAAACGGTATATCATCAAACTTTCTTAATCACCACAATAATTCGTAGAAAAGAACCAGGTATAATTCGGGCAACACCAGAGGGGCTTGGCTGCTAGAAACAAGGAGAGTGCAGTATGTGTTAGCTTGGAGGAACAGAGCCACATTAATCAGTCAGTGAAAGGACTGAAGGCAGTGTACATACGTGTGTATTTTAAGAAAAACTGACAGACAGGCTTCAAAGCAGCAAAAGCACTGAACTCCCTGCATGCTATTAGTTCGACTCTAACTTCTGTTCTCTTGCAATCCAAGAGGCAGTTATAGACTGACCCTCACTGGGTTATCACTGAGGCTAATACAGCATAGCTAAAAACTTTATCTGCAAAAGTTTCAAAGAGGGGAAAAAAATCTCTGAAGGAGGACACAAAAGTCTATGGAAGTTGACTATCTGTTATGTTAAAATGTGGCTCATTTTTGCCTTTCATTGCCTCTTTCCCAACTTCCTGAATGAGTAATGAATCAGAGTCTAAAGAAATGTCTCCTGTTGAAGAAGAATTATGTTTTATATTACACGAGGTCCTACATGTATCCTGATGTGCAGTCTGCCTTAGAAAAAATGTCAAGTTTTTAGATAAAAGATTCATTGGGGAAAGGGTATATGTGTACCTGTGTGCATATGTGTGTGTGTCCATGTGGGTGAAGGGGAAAAAAATCCAGCCTGTAAGATTAATGAATCTCAAATGCAGTTCTCTCCTTAGAGTGAGGCTGTGTCTTTTCAGTTATAGCTACTACTAATCCTTGGAACATTTCTTTCTGAAGTCCACAGTCCAGTAGCTGTACTTATACATTAACTGGTTGTTTCATCAAGTAAGCATTGAAAGACACCAGAGCAGTGGGAAGAATTTCAAGTTTCTGTATTTCAGGCTTTGAGGTAGTGGTGCAGTGTGGCAATAAGTTCAAGAGGAGTCCTATTTAAGTAGAATACCAGAATACATAGTGTCTTCTGTTACCCATGAGATCTCAACCTTGATCATTAAAATTCCAAACAAAATCCCTTAGATATGAACTGAATACATGTCCCTCAAATGACTTCCTTTGGGAAAGTTGTTAATCAACATCTTTTAAGAAAGTATTAATGAATGGAGGGTACCTGCTGTAACATTTTCTCAGAAGAAAGAGGAGCCCCCTTACCAAGCACAATCTCCATTATGCACATATTTACTGAATGATTCCTACCTATAAGGCATGGGACTAGGTTCTGTAGGTTTTTTTTTTTTAAGCAAATCCTATGAACTTACATCTAGAAGAACTTCTCTGGACTCACAACTGTAGAACTGGAAGATGCCAACATAGGATTTAGCACCTGCCACAGATAAACTCCCAGACTATCATCCCCATCATGTGAATAGCATTAGTATGTAACATGTGATCCTATCAATAATTCTGAGACACTGTGCCTGGAAAAAAGAATTCTTCTTTGTCTAAGTTTGTTTGCAAAAGCTCATCTCATTCAGTCTTTTTAACACCCGTGTGTCATAAGTGTTAAAATGTTCAACATTCATAACCTGCAGTTCTACTCATCATCACTCACCCACTAGTGCACACGTATCAGATCTCAACATCACTCAGAACCCCCGTTTCTCCAAGAATTTGAATTATCTACACTTTTCCCACTCTGCCACTCCTACCAGACTTAATATTTGTCATCACGTTCTTTGCTGCTTTTGTCACTTACTTTTCTCCCACTTTACTATTTCTAATTCTGTTTTTTAATACTCTATCAAAACTCAATCTCATACATAGCCATACATGTCAGGCATAAAGTAATTGGAGGCAGTGTGGTATAATGGTTACAAACAGGGGCTCTGGATTCAACGTGCCTGAGTCAACCTCTAACTCCACCACTAAAATTAACTCTGTCGGGTCTTGAGCATGTGGCTTGATTTCTATGTCTCAGTCTCTTCATCAGCAGGAAGGTAACAAACACCTCAGTGTGACAGACATTGTGGTAGACACTAGGATTCAATGTGGAATCTAATGAAGAATTTTAAGTAGATGGATGATATGAGCAGATATATCCTAGCTTCTTCCGTGACCAGCTATATGACTTTCAGGAAATTTATTAATCTCTCTATGCTTGAGTTTTGTCAATTTTAAAATAGAGATAATAACAGTACCTCCCTCATAGGATTGTTGAGATCTAATGAAATAATAATAAGCTACAAATAAATCTTAGCTATTAGTAGTAGTAACATATGTCCATGATATAATTTTTGTACCACTGCAAATATCTTAGAAAAGCAGCCTACATCCTCTAATTTTAATTACCTGTCACCAACTCATTTATTGAACTTTAGCAATCTGGTTTTCACCATGAATTCATTCACAAAAATATTTACTAAATAGTTGATGTATGTGAGGCCCCTAGTAGGTGATGGCGACATAGTGAAGAAAAGAGATACAATCTCCAACCTCCCACTCCTCACCGATCATATCCTCAAAATTGGCATTTCTAATAATTAGTCACCCTCCCTTCCTTCTTGGCTTCCAATAAAATATTTTAAAAAATTGAACAGCCTATCTCCATGAAAATATCAAATCTCTTATTCTTTGGCATCCATAATACGAATTTTTTTATTCTTTAATTTATATGACCCTTCCTTCTAGCCCCTTTCAAGAGCCCCACTTTCTCACAACCTCTTAATACGGTAATACTTATCCCTCTGTCTCTATAGTATCTTTCTCATCTAAGACCCTCATTCTCAGGACTACTACTATTACTCCCTTGCAAATGATTCTTCATCCTCTAATCACTTGATCTTCTGACTACTTCTCTGATTTCATTTAATGCTTCTTGTCATTAAATAGTGTGCCCTCCCAACCAGTGGGGTGCCCTCCCAACTCCTCGAAGTCAACATATACTAAGGCTAATTTATCATCTTTTATAAGCACCAGTTTCTCTCCTAAATTTTCTAATTTTGTCATGTATGCCTGAGATTTAAACTTCTAAGTCATATTTCATTCTTTCTTTATTTAATGCATCATCTTCATTCTTAAACTGTAAATTTCAAAGATTCTTAAACTTAAAATTCCAAAGATTCTATTGCTATATCTTTTGCATCTATCTCTGATTTTTTAAAAAAAATTATACTTGGCTGGGTACAGTGGCTCACATCTGTTATCCAAGCACTTTGGGAGGCTGAGACAGGAGGATCACTTCAGCCCAGGAATTCAAGACCAGCCTGACAACATAACAAGACCTCATCTCTACAAAAACATACAAAAATATTTTATCAGGGCTTGGTGGCAAGTCCCTGTAGTCCCAGCTACTCAGGAGGTTAAGGTGAAAGGATTGCTTGAGCCCAGGAGTTTGATGTTGCAGAGAACAATGATTGCACCACTGCCTTCCAGCCTGGGTGAGAGAAAGAGACCCAGTTAATTATCTGGTTCAGACTCTTCTTTATCTCTCACCTGAATATTGTACTAGTCTTCTAACTATCCTATACCACAACCATCATATTTGTTTCTTGGTCTGTCACACAAACTGCTGCAAGGTCAAATCTTCCCCAAGTTCTACTTTGGCATTTTTACTGCCTTTTCTAAAAATCTTTCAGGTCTTTCCCATTACACAACAAATTAAGTCAACACTTGTAAGCCTAATATTTAATGCCCTCTCTACTTGGGCCACATGCTGCCTTCAAAAATAAGGCCATACATTGTATAACTCGTTAGAGTTTGAGAAGCATTTTATACTTATTTAATCTAATTCTTACAAAATGTCTTCTGATGTAGATATTATATAACATAAAAGCCCTATTTTATTAATAAATCACAAAAGCTCTACAGATGAGGAAACTAAGAATCAAATATATTTTACATTTTCTTAAGTTACATAAGCGCTTCTGAACTAGGACATAAGCAAATTTGATGAGAGGACATTGATCTAATGACACAATATGTTTTACCTTCACAAACAACAACAATAATACCTCTTATTATTCTCTTTGATGAATCACAGGAGAAAGAATATCAAAAGCCATGAAAAGAAATTGATTTAAAAAATTAAAACCCAGTAAACCTGAATTTAAGTTTGGATTTTTATTAATTTTCTATGTAAGCCTATTAACAATGCTATGCTTTATTATATTTGACTCTAAGAGAGTTTTATAATTCCTGAAACACATTTTCTTCACAAAGAAATAATGAAGAATCTTGAAATTATATCCCTTTTAAATATTTAATTCTAAAGCATGTAGTTATTTCATTTGAGGCATCAAAGCATTTTTAATAATTATTAGGTATCTGAATCATTCCTACTTCTACATATAGGCAATGGTAAGGTCCAGTACCCTCTTCAAGGTCAAATACAGTGTCATTCATTGTCAGATGAAAAGTCCAAACTCTCAGCTCACACACCCAAGTAACATTTTCATTTCAAAGTAATCTATAGAATACCTTTAGTTGAGAAGAAAAGGGGGAAAATTTCTTAATATCAATTCACCTTTTATGTTTCTAAATAAAGCATCCATATACTTTGTATAGGTACAGAAGACAGAGTTAACAGCTCAAACCATCATCATATAATTTTAAGAGCAATTATCATAAGTCTTGGGACTTTCTATTGAGATTAGATCTTTTGGTACCCAAATCTATATTCCTCACCATTCACTGCTTTCAGAAAGAAAGAAAGAGAGGGAAGGAGGGAGGGAAGCACAGAAGAAGGAAGGAAGGAAGGAAGGAAGGAGGAAGGAAGGAAGGAAATTAGGGAGGAAGGAGAGAGGGAGGGAGGAAGGGACGGAGTGGAAAGCAGCATTAACTGAGCAATTGCCATGGTAACACAAAATGTGCAATCATCAATTGCTCATTGCTACAATGGGAAAGGGGCTACATTCTCAGCTTTGTCGTTAACAGAGTCAAGCAAATAAATTTTGAAGAAGCAGTAAAAGCCACTACAGCTACTCTATTCAGGATCAACTGATCGTGTTCCAGTTAAACACTCCATAAAAATTTCTTTCAGATCAGAAATGGGGTTCAGGAAAATTCCTCCCCAGCTGTTTTCTGCTGATAACTTAGGAGCAGTGGAAGAAAACTATACCTATGTCCTCCAGGAATTCCTGACCACTAACTAGTTCATGCAACACTGGATACACAATTTTAAAAATGATGTTATATTCAACAGTATTTTGAGCATTTTTTGTTCTTTGGCCATAAAGACATTGCCTTCATAAAGACTCACATTGGCATATTGGCATGTTGTTAGTTACAATTTGAAAAAACAAATCTGTCTCATAAGTGGAAGGGAAACTAAAAATGAATAAATAATAAATTTTACACAAAGATAACACAGGCTTTAATAAGAGGAATATAGATCACATTCATTGAGATATGTGCTTGTATTAGGTTTACTACCAAGCATTACTCATTATATTCAGTATGAATGCCTGTACTTGATGATACTGTGTAAGTCAACCACATGGTAATTTATTTAAATTTATTAAGAAACAGAACATACTCACGACTTATAGAATTTCTCCTAGTACTTAGTATATACTTAATAAATCTATGGTTTTTTCCTTTCATCCACCTGTTTTGCAAATCTGAAGTACAAGTCAATCCATGGCTCAAATTTTTGCTCTTTAGATCAAAGATTAAACTTTGAAAACTTATTATTTTTCTAATCACCACACACAGAGCTGGTGGCAAAATAAATAATCCTTATTTCCCACCATTTCTCACAGACTTTACTTCTCACCTATTAGCCTGTCCACCACCATTTTGAGCCTGATGTATGTCAAAGTGATTTTTTCCTGATTAGTTGAAAACTAGAAATATTAATTATATAGGCAATCTAAGCCATTGAAAGAACACACAGAAACCTTTTTTTAACTGGATATAGAAATCAGAGCTAATAAAATTCTGCATCTAAAGAATCTTTAAACTTTTCGTTTTAAAACTAGTTCATTGCCCAGTTTGAAATATGGGTCTGCCAACATTTACAGTTACAATGCATAATTTTTAAAATGAGACATGTTCTGATAGAAACATTATTCCAGTTTGACACAATAGCTAACAAGACTTCACTCCAACTGTGACATTCCTTACCACAGTTGAAAGAAAATATGTTTGCATTCAAAATACTTTCTTTGTTGTTCACAGCTACAGCATAGACTCAGAATGCATTTTCTATTACTACTCTTTATTCCCCAAAGTTTTTCTACTCAGAGAAGCTAGAGCCAAGTATATAGATTTCAGCTTTTGGTACATAGGTTTCTTCCACCTGGTAATATATAGCCATACTTAAGACATAAGCAACATCCATCAAACAGACACAGTTAGGAGTGAATGTTTCACAATGTCCAACACTTACTGTATACTGATAAACCATAGCGGTTAACCTGAGCTTTTCATGAGTCTAACCATGAACCATGAACAGTTTACTAAATATTATTACATTTATAATTTAATGTGCATAGATGTACACATGTACTTTTTTAATATATAAAATTATTAATGGAAAATTTGATATATTGGAAAATATACTGAACAACTATTAGAAATATTTTTCTAATGTTAGCAGTTTTAAAGAATGTGAACTTCTAGTTCTAGATCCCTGAGGAATCGCCAGTCATCCCATTACTGGGTATATACCCAAAGGACTAGAAATCATGCTGCTATAAAGACACATGCACACGTATGTTTATTGCGGCATTATTCACAATAGCAAAGACTTGGAACCAACCCAAATGTCCAACAATGATAGACTGGATTAAGAAAATGTGGCACATATACACCATAGAATACTATGCAGCCATAAAAAATGATGAGTTCATGTCCTTTGTAGGAACATGGATGAAATTGGAAATCATCATTCTCAGTAAACTATCGCAAGAACAGAAAAACCAAACACCGCATATTCTCACTCATAGGTGGGAACTGAACAATGAGAACACATGGACACAGGAAGGGGAACATCACACTTCGGGGACTGTTGCGGGGTGGGGGGAGGGGGGAGGGATAGCATTGGGAGATAAACCTAATGCTAGATGACGAGTTAATGGGTGCAGCACACCAGCACGGCACATGTATACATATGTAACTTACCTGCACATTGCGCACATGTACCATAAAACCTAACGTATAATAATAATAATAATAAAAGAATGTGAACTATGTTGCTAAGAGCTAAGAAATATGAAATTACATAATAATTATCAATAGAGATATTAAGTAGTTTTTTAAATTAGTGGTTTAAAAATCTATCTACACAGACAGGCCATCAGCGGGATTAATACGGTGGAATGTTCGCCTGGCAAAGAATCAACAGCTGAGTGAATAAAGGCGGGTCCTTGGGGAGCGCAATGTCACCACTAAGATGTTGAGATAAACAGATGTCGCTAGCATTACGGAATTGTGTGTTTTTCTATCCCAACCTCCATGTGTATTTTCAACTTATTGGGGTCAGCATAGAGGAAAATGCTTGCCCACTATAGTTTTTATAAGGAATAGAAGTGGGAAGAGCAAAAGACAGATTGTGAGTTTAGCAGATACAATAGGATTTGGAGGTAGAATGATAAATGCAAAGGCAATTTTTATTTCTGACAATGATAAATCATACATTGAGTAGGTTCTGTCCAGAATTACTGCAGTGCCTGAACCAGTGACCCATTCACTGCCTACCTATCAGAATAAAGATCACTTTCAATTCCTTCATTTTCTTTTCCCAAGTAATCTTTCTCAAAGTTTTCAACCCTATACAGCCACTCATAGTTTGTTAAATTCCACTATTCTTTTCCAAGTCTGAGCCATTCCACATTTGGTCTAGGATGTGGTTGGGAACACCAGTGAAACTAATTCAGACAGCCTTCACATTGTAGCAGGCCCAGGTCCCAGAAGGGCACACTCAGCACAGTCCATAATGAGAAGCTATAAGCCAAGCCCTCTCTATCTGCAGCAAAGAGCTCTGCATCATCTTCTCCCTCAGTGCACCACAAGCCTCTGCACACATACTTCCAGGAAGAGAAGGAGGAAGGAGAAGCAGGCAAGGGAAAGAAATATGACTCTTCTCATATATCAGTAGGTCATTTTGTTTATGACACAAAATTCTTGAGTACTGAGAGTCAAAAACCTCAGTTCCTTGGAGGAAACCGCAATGGCAGCTTCACTGGCTACAGTAATGGCATTGCCTAAGACACTTAAGTAACCACGTTTCACTCTTTTTTACTACCTTCTCATCAGTTCTCCAAAACTCACTCCAGCAAAACCTCAATCACTATTTAGTCAAACTCACTTCTCCAACTTGCAGAAGTAGAAAAAATATATTGGTGGAAGGAGGGGAATTAAATAGCAGGGCTCATACTTAAACTCAGCTGGTAGAGGCCCCTCTTTATTAGAGACACATTGAGGATGGAGGGGTACTGTCAAGGAATATGTATAGAGCCCATCCTTTGTTCAATGACTAAACCACTTACAACATGAAAACTTCAACATAACTAAATATGCTGAAGAAAAGAGTGTGTCGTTTTAGAAGAGGAACTACTGCAGAATAATTAGACGGAGGGGTTTTGATGTCAAACTGACCTGGGTTCCGATGCCACCTCCTGCATTTATGAGCTATGTACACTCTTGGATACATAACCTAACCAAGTCTATAAGATGCAAATAATGGAATTGAACTCATTGAAGGATTTCGTTAAATAAATATAAAGTGATTAGCCCAATTTCTGGTAACTATTGTCAATCAAAGAAGAACAGGAAGAAATATAGTAATAAAGTGAGGGTTCAATACAGGTATTTAAATTGGAAATACATGTTGAGTGAGTTGTCATTAATTAGCTAAGCATTTCCCCCTCTCTGAAATGTGTATATCCTAACTGAGTATGTGGAATATGGGCTTAGTCAAATCAAATCAAACTATGTAATTCAGGTCATCTGAATTTTTATTGCCTGTCATTTTCAATCATGTTTTATAGTAGAAGCCTCGAGAAGAGCCCTCTTCCTCCCTGGGCAGCATATAACTCTCAGAACACTGAGCCATCTAACAGGGTGGCCTCACTCACATAGCCTGAACTCTGCCTTAAAGACAGATTACATGACACTTGTAGGCCTGATGCCATGGATGTTACGTTTATACAAAGTGCAAGGGCATTTTCTCTTCTACCAACTAAATTTATGTGCCCTACCCGTTTTTCCCCATAACATTTAAAATATGGCAAAGTATAGCTAAGAAAAGGAGATTAGGCTAAATGCAAACCCTTATCATGGTCTCCACATAGTCTGCTTCTGTAATTATCACTGTCTACATTTGTTCTCTGATGCAAGCAAGAAATTTTTCTCTCTTCTATCTTTGAAACAATTATGGAAACAAAGACCAGTTTGCTGTGTACTACCAAGTCCCTTTACATGTGGTCTGCACAGTGCCCAGACTGCTGACAGCCTCTGCGTACAGACCTCGGTGTGTTTATTTTGACATTCTCTCAAGGGCCAAGAGAAACAGCAGGGTGATTACTACATTTCTCCCTGTGTTCCCACCCCACAAGTCAGCTCTACATTTTTCATGATAACATCTCCATCAGCTGTAAGACTTAAAAAAAAAAAAAAAAAAAAAAAGATTTTTTTCCTACTTCCTTCCTGGTATAATGTTCCTATTTTGAGATCTGGAGTTTGTATGACCCCTCTCCTACCTTATCACACTTCAGTAGCAGGAAGCTCCCGCTAAAGTCTCCCTCCCCCCCTGAGCTTGGAGCAGAAGTCCAATGGCTATGCTATATTTATTACTAGTCCTTAATGCGTTCTAAATGTTAATGAAATGGGAAATGCCCTTAGCCATCTCCAAATCTAGTATTTCATACTAGTTTCTCAGGATGGGCAGAATTTGCCAGGTCTGCAAGACAATCTTGCCAAATTTGGAAAGACTTAGGACTTAGAATTATTGATTTCTTCAATAGCAAATGTATGCAGGGCTCATTGCTTATAAATAAGTTTTAAAGGGTAATGGTGAAGGGTTTTTAAAAGATAAAACCAGGAAATGCATGTAACTAACTTGGGATCAGAATACACAGACCTAAATCCCTTGCCCAGAGTGTAGCTCTGACCAGGGAGCTCTGATAAATTTATAGCTCTGTATTCACCGAGGATTTTGTTGTTGTTGTTGTTCATTTGTTTTGCACAAGAAAACCACTCACTGAGAATCTCAGCAATTAAAAGCAAAAGTTTATTTTTTTCCTGTTGTAAAGGAGGGATGACAATCTCTTCTCATATTTTACTTCTTTATTCTTTAATCAACCTGTCTCATATATCTCAGGTAATAAAACTACTATTTCTTTGACAATAGTATTGTGCATTTTAATAAGATTTATTTTAATGTATTAATTGGGCAATGTTATAAATAGATATTCTAATTCTGATGGAGGGGGATCAACCATGATAGCTTAGAAAAAGCAGAAAGAAGTAGTTCAGGAATAATATTCATAAAGGAGACTGTGATAAAATGTACATGGGTTTCTGCAACAACTCAACATTTACAAACGAGAGTAGTATAAAAGAACCAAATAAAACCTTGCAAATACAAGAGTCCTAAGATGGCATTTGTCATTACTGTATGCCTCAAGACTGATACAATCTGGAGAAATTCCTTTATCTATTTTCTTGAAAGCTGTGAGGTTTTCATTGCACAGTACTGTCTTGGTTTGTTTTGTGTTGCTGTAACAGAATATCTAAGACTGGGTAATTTATAAGCAATAGAAGACTTTTGGCTCATGCTTCTGGAAGCTGGAAAGTCCAAAAACTTGGCACTGGCAAAGGCCTTCATGCTGCATCATCCTATGGCAGAAAGTGGATGGGCTAGAGAGCACAAGAGCAAGGAAGAGCCAAACTCACTTCTACAACAACCACTCTTGCAATATTGGCATTAATTAGACCCCTCATGGCCTAATTACCTCTTACAGGCCCTATCTTTTATTACCATCACAATGGCAATTAAATTTCAACATGAGTTTTGGAAGGGACACTGAAACCATAGCAAACATATGTCTATGCCCGCCACCCTCAGATATCTTGATGGTGATGTAGGGAATGTATTTTCTGCAAGTAAGTACATCAGCACTCAAAGGATTCCCATAGATGATTCAAAGGAACCTGGTACCACACAGAAGACAGTTTAATAACTGCTACGTCTATATAATTTTCCCTTCTTTCAGAAAGCATAAAGCATAGAGCCCAGGTCAAGAAAAGGCAACTGAGAGAAGGTAAATTTCTCATTATGGCCCTTGGCTCTTCAAAGAAGGTCAAAAATATGAGTGAACAAATATTTAAAGACTCCACAGTATCAAGAAATCCAAGAAAAACTTAATTATTAACTGTAATAGAAACACAAATAATATTCTGCTGAAATAACTCACAAGGTTAATGACAGCTCCAAAGAAAGAATTTGCCAACTTTATTGAATTTTGATGTATTATTGCCAGAATCACCTGCTACTGTAGAAAAACTTACTTCACAGGACAGAGTGGGTTGTGTGTTAAAGGAATTGAGCGCCCACAGCGCATAAACAACAAAGTTTGGCAAGGCCTAGTCCCCCTGTTTAATCATGGGCACAAAAGTAATGAGTGGCACAAAAATAAATGCAAAAGTGATGGTTGGTACCAAAAAGAAAGAAGGCAGGAGATACTGACTAAATGTCAGCAAGTAGAAACATTAGAATACTCAAAACAATATATTAAGGACCCTATAATTTATAGACTAAATTGAGTGAGTAAACTATAGCCTGGAGGCCAAATATGATTACTACCTATTCTGTAAATAAAGTCTGATTGGAACACAGCCAAACCCATTTGTTTATGCTTTGTCTATGCTGCTTTCACACTATAACAACAGAGTTAGTTGTAAAGGACCATACAGCCCAAAAAGTCTAAAATGTTTGCATCTGACCTTTTGCAGAAAAAGTTGCTGACCCCTAGACTAGATAAAAGAGGGATGAATGGCTGAGATTGCCCAAGAAAGTCATGTGTTACTCCACCCAGAGCTACAAAACAAAAGAAAAAAAATTCCATGTCCAACCAGCAGAATATATACTGGCAGACGGGAACCGTCAGATGGCAAAGATGATCTCCTCAACAATGACCCCAAGATTGCCAGGCCACAGTCCAGAAATTTGAATAAAGACATTTCAGCAGGGAAAAGAAAAGGTTGTTTTCCCAGAAAGTGAGACAATACAAACACATAGCTTATTTCATTTCATGAACATTTATCGAGCCCCTACTGTCCGCCAGCCCTTGGCTGAATAGACACAGGGGATCAAAATGACTATGACAGATTTCTGAGTGTGCGGTGCTGGGGGAGAACAGCAGAGTGGATTAAAATAGTGCATGAGCCTGGCCAGACCACTTCTCCAATCTCTAGGCATCAATGGCAAGAGCAACCCTTCCTCTTCGGATGAAATTCTTTGTTCTTACCACTGTCAGAAACATAGTACTGGCTCAGCTAGGCTTTCCCGATGAGAGGTTTCTCTCAAACATGAAACCTAGATTTTCCTTTCTAGAAATTTATAATCAGAAAGTGCCAAGAGATGATCCTACACAGAATAGATGGTTTTCAAAGGGTTCTTTTTAATCAAATGACTTTTCAGTTAAACTCAGGGATTTTTACTCCAGTTCTCAGAGTACAGATCTCCAGACTGTCTTTGGCTGTGTGGACAGCATCTATTGGCTCATGTTTACTTAGTCCTCTAATATAGAGAGAAATGCTGAGAGGTGGGAAGACATGTGGTGATATTTGTAAACTCATTATTGACATGAAAATTGTTTTTTAAACAGTGGGTTACCTTTAATATTCCATGCACTAGAGCTATCTTATAATTATATTTTAACTGCTGTTTATTATATTTAACTGCGGTTCAGCTGTAAACATTAGGAAGGTTCTTGAATATGTCATCACTGTTCTTGCAGTCATATTTGACATTCCAATGCATACTGCTGCTGCAGTAATTTTCCCCTCAAACTCTACTTTCATTTAGCATCTTCTTGAAAACGTACAATGGCTCTGTGATGCCCAATAAATTAAATTTCAAAGTCTCAGCCTCTTATATTACAACCTGCACTAAGTAACACTTCTTGTTCCACTGACTCCATCTCTCACCAGGGACCCCTATGTTTTGCTTAAGTTCCCGGATGGCCATACCCTTCATAAAATAGTCGGGCTTTGCGTCTTGACCTTTGCATCGTCCTGCACACTTTCCAGCTTCCTTTATAAAGGTCATTCTTCACTTCTTCAGAACGTGGCTTAACACTAATTTCTTTCAAGAAATTTGCCATGCTCTGCTATACCGTCTCTTTTAAAACACTCACTGATTTGGTTCTCTTTCTACCTGAGTATTTACTAAAAAATATATCTTTGTATCTTACACCCCGAAATAAATTGTGGTATCAGGAGGGCAAGAGCCCTAACATTCATAATTTCTCCCACCCCCACCTCAGCCCTGTCCCCGGCTCCTGGCATAGTGGAATGCAAATCACAGCCTGACTGGCAGACATGATGGTCCATGCTGTGTCAATTCAACATCCCCACTTCCTCTGAGTATATTTTCTATCTGTTTCTCATGGTTTTACCTATTTAATGTTTTGTTGTGCTCTCTTGAGGTCCTAACACATTGCTGAAAATGAGACATGGATATGAAATCATTATAATAGGGGCATTTAGGCATTTTGCTGCAGGATTTTTGATTTAAACAATTTTTCATGCTAGTATGTGCTGTTCTGTCTCATCATCCATCATGTTTGATAGTAAGCCATTGTCTCTGCCTTTTCCTGATTTGCACAAGAGCCCAGTAAGATATTCTCAGCCTGATAGAGATATTCAGGGTCTTGAAATAAATAGGTTCCATCAATATTGGTGATTGCAGACTAATTCACATGTGTTTTCCTGCAAAGTATAGCAGGCTTTGTTTGAACCTCATGTCAGATTATCCATGTTAGTGGTGATCCACAGCAGAGATGGGCACTGGCTTCTCAAAATATCTTTTAGCTATTACCTATAAATGCTTGAAAGAATTCACAAATGCAGATACCTTGTTATGCATGCTGCTTCCTGAAACCGCCTCTGAGACACCAGATGGCACAGCAAGAGCTGTACAAGTGACAGATGATAAAGTGTATCAAGCCACATAAATTAACCTCATCATGGCCATAGTATCAGATGCCACTGGGAAAAGTAGGAAGACTGAGGAGCAACTGCACTCTATTACCCACAGGGATGAATTTATAATCCATCTGGGGTCTCTCACGTGAAGATATAGGAACCCCAGCTGGCCTGTGAATTTTGAACATTTGTGTATGTGGGGATAGTTTAATCTTTCTGGAAATTAACTGACACTTTGGTCAGAAAGGATGCTTTAGCCAGCACCAAAGCCATGTTTCACTCAGCTTGGACAACTTCTGAATATCATTAGAGGAAACATCCCCAGGATCACCATGCCTATGCACCATGACAGCTTTCGGGCCAAAAGAGTGAGTAAGGGGCCTGTTTCCTGGATGCGCTTCAACCCAGAGCTAATGAAGCCTTACTGTGAGTGGTGTTGCTAAATTTCATATCGATACCAAGGGACATCACAGGGGACAGAACAACTGCCCACTACAGTTGTAAAAGCATAAAAAATTCATAGCCAACTTTAGAAAGTACAGAAATAATCTGCTAAGGATTATATTTCTCAAGATTATAAACTGAGATTTAGATCCACAAAAGCACCACAACTTCTAGAAGGTATACTGCTTCCTGCTGAGCAGTTCTGGAGAGAAGCAATGGCTTCAAAACCATGCTTGCAGTGGGGATATAGTTCTTACAAATAGACAAACTGGATAGAAAGAAAGGAGTAATAGAGAAATTAAGAGTGTGACAGGCAAAATGTTAATAAGAGACAGGGCAGGAGACGGGCTAGAAGGAGACCCAGTATGTTGACTGAGTGATGTTGAAAGAGCCTGCATATGGGAGGAGGTCTTCTGGGAGAAAGCAACACTTTAGAACCAGGCAACCTGACATAAGCAAGGCTGGTGCCAGTCTTTAGAGACCAAGTACCAGAATAATCCCTGGAGCCATAGAGAGGCAGGTCCAGCAGGTTGCATTGTCAGGAACATCAGAGTGATGAGGAACCTGGGATTACCCAAAACCACTGATATGAAGAGGAGGGAGGAGCCTGCAGGCAATAGAGCTAAAGCTTGGGACTGAGGCATAGAAGCCAGAGGCCAGGACTGCCAGGGAAACTGTTACTTCAGGATGGAGTTGACTCTGGGACCTTGGGCTAGTGCTAAGCTTACCAGTGAGAATTCAAGTAAACTCCTCCGAGGAGCCTCCTTTTACCACCAGCATTCACTTCAATTCCACTCCTTCCCCCCATAGATATTGATGCTTATCCTTATCCTGGCATTGTTAATTGTCTTTATTTTTGTTTTTCTTCTCCAGCAACTCTGACTACTTGAAGATAGGAGCCAGTATTTATATTGTAAGTGCTGGCACGTAGTAAATATTCAAGATAAATTGTTGATGCAACAGATAATCAAGGATTGATACAAATCACAAATCCTCAAAACCAGAATCAAACCAGCAGGGACATCCTGGAGCTGGGGAACTATGTGAAGCCCTCACCTAGGGCAGTTCTCAGCAAATTACGGCCACATCTCACCCACTGACTGGTTTGTAAATAACATTTTATGAAGACACAGCCACACTCACTTGTTTACCTATTTTGAGCTGCCCCCATAGAGTCAAGTCCCTAGGGACAGACTCCATGGCCCACAAAGTCTAAGACATTTACTATGCGACCCTTTACAGGCCAACTCCTGAGCTATAGAACTTGAGAAAATACCACTGCCTGGACTCACCCCTGAGATTACGATCCAGGAGTGGGATGCAGGCATATGTGTGCCTTTATATATGTTTTCAGGGGTGTGTGTGTGTGTGTGTGTGTGTGTGTGTGTATGTGTGTGTGTGTTTTCAGGTGAATGTATTTTTAAAAGCTCCACCATAAAGTCTGATGTACAGAATTCATGAGGAGAACTATCCAATGACAGTATGGAACAGTCCTACTTCAACTAAAAGTTGAAGGTTTAAATTAAGTGGTGTCATTTGGGGAACACTAAAGGATCCTCTCTGATTTAAATAATGATCCTATTGATTTGGCCACTATCTTGGCCCTTTTCAACAAGAATTATTCCATGTTAAAATGCAAATGTTTTATTTTTTATGGACATTGTCTATGAAGTATTTTACATTTATTGGAAAACACCTTTAAAAAATAAACTTTAGTCACTCTGTAGGGCCAAAGGAGACTGTAAGATATAAGAAGTGATTATAGGAAATGACTTAAGAAATAAACTGATCGCAATGTCCTCCTGGAGAGCTCCTCAGCCACTAAGAACTGCATGGGGACACTGACGGAAAAGGAGGTAGAGAAAGAGAAAGTGAATGGAAAGACAGTTCTCCAACAGCATGGATTATCCAGGCTCATCCTGTGATTTTAAGAAGTTGTTAGTTTGTTGTTAATTTTCTGTGTCTGTTCTTACTCTAATCAATGAGAAAGACTCTTTGTCTCTACCTCCAAAAGAAAATCCTGAATCTGTACTCTTGTCACCCTCTAGATGATTTCAACACCGACACCCATCCACCCACGGAGGCCCCAGCCACATGATCTCTCTACTAGACCACTGCACTAGCCTTCTAATTGTTCTCCCTGCCTTTGCCCGTCTCTTCCTTCAATCTGTTCCCCATCTGGAAGCCTGGGTGAACATTCTAATCATAATCCAGGTCATGTTACCCTTCTGTTTAAAACCTCCCTTAACTTTTCAATATGCTTAGCATACAATCCAAACTACTTATCCTAACTTGATGTGGTTAGGTACACTGCCCAGGGTTACACAGCCAATGAGAGACGCAGCCCTATTTAGATATTGGATAACTGACTGCTTTCTATTGCAGTACCTACAGAGACTTTGCTCTGCTTGCCAGGAATTGGCTTGTTCTCACCTCCCACTTGTACCCACATCCTCTGCATGCCTGTCTCTGACTCAACACAGGCTCCTGCCCCAGGCTCTCTCCAATCTGCTTGTTCCAGTAGAGTGAAACAGGCCATGCCTATCAGTGATATCACATGAAAGGGCAGTGGACAAAATGGAAAACATAGAAAGAGATAAACATTTCTTCATAATAGCACAAACAAAAGTAAATATTGAAGGTCATAGAGCCTCAAACAGAAGGTGATATAAGCATGATTTGTGTTGACATGTGAAAGACAAATCTTGGTTTGTACAGCTCCATGTTTCACTCCTTATCTGCACATACATGTCCATTTAACAACAAATCTTAAACGTGTGTACACATCAATTAGATGCCCAGGATTACATCACATAACCATGCAAGTCTGGCCACCATGAATCAAAATGTGTCCCAAAGTTTGACATGACAGAGACCAGTGGCCTATCACCTGGCTCAGCACAAGCATTACCCAGCAAGAGACGTAAATACTGGACAAGCCTACTCAATTGGATCCTCTCTTGAGAAGTTTGAATAAAAGGCAAATTGACACAGATGCACAGAGAATAAGAAGATAGGAGCATAAGGACTTTTAGAGAGAAGGTGGTATACATCAGCGTACCAAGAGAGAAAGAACAGAGAGGCAGAGGAAGACACCAGGCACAAGAATAGCAAGACTGTCTTGCTGAAAGATTCTCAGTAATGTTCCAGTTCTCTAGGAGTCTATTTGTTATAAGGCTCAGAGCACTTCCTTACTTCCGTACATACAATACACAAACATTGCCTGGGTAACTTGAAGTCATTTTGTGATGTCTCTGTTCCTTGAAAGATGCCAAATAAAATCGAATTTTTCAGTTTTCTTGTACCCATTTTTTAGACATTTCCTGTGAATTTCCTGAAGGAGATCTGGCAGGTTTCACAAGTATTAATACTTTTTCATTCGTATTTCCTTGAAGAGAAAAATGGGTCAGAAAACAACTATGTAAATTTTTGTGCATAAATAAGTCATAAGCAAACAAAAATATTCTAGTCCACATCTATTATATTTTGCCATACCTCTGATGTTTACCATAATACTTTCATCCATTTTAAGTCAATAAAACCTGTTTAGATTCAACTATTAATAGGCACAAATCATACACACAAGAAAAGTGGAATAGATTAAGACTTCCAACTTAAAGTTAACTACCAGTTTACTTTATACTTTTATGTCTCGCCATCTAGACAGTATATTGAGTCACTCACTGTCTTAATCTGCTCAGACTGCTATAACAAAATACCACAGACTGGATGGCTTAGACAAGAGAAATTTATTTTTTCACAGTTCTGCAGGCTGCAAATCCAAGATTAAGGGGCCATCAGGATTGGTATCTGGTGAGGGCTCTCCCCCTAGGTTGCAGATGGCTGCCTTCTTGCTGTATCCTTACATGGCAGAAAGAGAGAGAGACAGAGAGTTTCCTGGTGCCACCTCATATAAGGCTACATCCTAATTAATTAGGGCCCCATCCTTATGACCTCATTTAACCTTTGTATCAGTCTGTTCTTACACACTACTATGAAGAATCACCCAAGACTGGGTAATTTATAAAGAAAAGAGGTTTAATTGACTCACAGTTCTGCAAGGCTGGGGAGGCCTCAGAAAACTTACAATCACGGCAGAAAGCACCTCTTCACAGGGTGGCAGGAGAGAGAATGAGTGCCAGGCGAAGGGAGAAGCCCCTTCTAAAACCATCAGATCTCATGAGAACTCAGTCACTATCACGAGAACATCAACATGGGGGTAACCAGCCCCATGATTCAATTACCTTCCACTGGGTCCCTCCTATGACACATGGGGATTATAGGAACTACTATTCAAGGTGAGATTTGGGTGAGGACACAGCCAAACCATATTAACCTTAATTACTTCCTTAGAGAGCTCATCTTCAAATGCAGCCACACTGGGGAAGGGAGAGGATTAGGGCTTCAATATATGAATTTGAGGAGAGAGCACAAATATTTAGTCCATAACAGTCACTGTGAAAATGGAGGGACAATACCTCTAAGGTACTTCATATCTTCTAGCTTCTTGTGAAAACAACAATTTTTCTTAAAAGGAACAGAATATTGAAGTGATTTTTCAATGAGTGCTCCAAAATTAGTAACTCGAGAGTTTCACCACTCTCCACTTTCTAAATCAGTTTGCACCCTGAGAGCTCCTTAGCATCTACACTGAAGATTTTTCTCCAACAAAGTAACCTTGGGCTCATACGACTGCTCTAGGCATCAAAACGCTGTGGGCTCTGCTTTCATCAGACCTTTCCTGAGAGCTGCCGAGCTTGCTGCCGTCACTCAGCTGGACGTTCTGCTTAGTGCCAAGATTATGTCAGGAGTTTTTATGTAAATTCTGGAATTTTCATTACAGATTTTATGTGCTAAGCCTCATTTTGGCTGATGCCTACAGTTCTGTGTCTTCATGCTCACAGAGAAAATGTTGGACGCCTATTTTCTCAAACAGAGAAAGACAAAATGCTTTCCACATCTTTCAGAAGAGAACAGGATTGTCCTGTTCATTTCCAAGTGTGTCTCTCCTGCCCAGTTTGGACAAAGCACACTTATATCATTTCCTTAATGTTTCTCATTCTCTTTTCAAGTTTGAAATATAGGCAAATGAGAGCCATCAGTTTAGGGTTTTTTTTATTTGATATGAAAAATCATAGCTTAAGTAACCTCTAACTTTCTCACAGGAGACAACTGGCAATATCCTTCATTTGAGTTACTAATTAAATAACCGTAAGCCTGTAACCCGAACAAAGGCCGTGTATACCTATCCCATATAAAGTGTTCTGAGAAATGATTGCATACTATAAATCATATTCAGCCTTTGCCATTTATAGCTTTTTCTCACTTTCTTTTCTACTCTGATTTCCAAGTTCATCTGTCTACAAACCTTATTTCTTTTGGAGAATTGCAGTACCCCAATAGGACATCTTTCTTGTTATTTATGAAAAATATGTGTAACCTTCTGAAGGATCTTGCCATGCTCTAAAATTTCAAGAAATCCATGGGCCGTGTTTCTGTGTCAGTCATGACAAAGAGCAGTAACCCTTTATGGTCTCAAAGGACTTTCATGTGCATCCACATGTAATTCTTCCACAATCCCCATTATATCTTCAAGGAAAACCAGAAATACATTCAGTCCAGTTAACTTTCCCCAAATCTAGCAGCTACTAAGGGCCAAAGTCTAGGTGATAGCAGGTTTTATTTTGAAGAGCCAGGGCTCTTCTCATCAAATTAAAACTGTTGCCATTTAAAATTCAAAAAGAAAAAAAATTCATTTTCTGAGAAAACAAGTAAAACGATAATTCAACAACGTGTCTAGACAATTAGCAAACATTCTGTATTAGGCTGTTGTCCTATTGCTATAAAGAAATACCTGAAACTGGGTAATTTCCAAAGAAAAGAGATTTAATTTGCTCACCGTTTTGCAGGCCATACAGGAAGCATAGTGGCATCTCCTTCTGGGGAGGCCTCCAGAAGCTTACAATCATGGCAGAAGGTGAAGGGGAGCAGGCATGTCACATGGGAGAGTGAGAGGCTGCTACACAGTTTTAAATTAACAGATGTCATGAGAGAAGTCACTTACTATCACAGGGACAGTACCAACAGGATGGTGCTAAACCATTCATTAGAAATCTACCCCAAGATTCAATCACCTCCCACCAAGCCCCACCTCCAGCATTGGGGATTACATTTTAATATGAGATTTGGACAGGAACACACATCCAAACTCTATCAATTTCCCTCCCTACCACCAACTTTTAAGTAAAAGTATCACAAATATTCCTTCTCTTCCGGTCAGGTTTTGTTTTTCATTTTTTGTTTTGTTTTTGAGATGGAGTCTTGCTCTGTTGCCCAGGTTGGAGTGCAGTGGCACGATCTTGGCTCACTGCAACCTCCGCCTGCCAGGCTCAAGAGTTTCTCCTGCCTCAGCCTCCTGAGTAGCTGGGACTACAGGCATGTGCCACCACACTGTGCTAATTTTTTGTATTTTTAGTAGAGATGGTGAGAGGTGACAGCGTGCTGGCAGTCCTCACAGCCCTCGCTCGCTCTCGGCGCCTCCTCTGCCTGGGCTACCACTTTGGTGGCACTTGAGGAGCCCTTCAGCCCACCGCTGCACTGTGGGAGCCCCTTTCTGGGCTGGCCAAGGCCGGAGCCCACTCCCTCAGCTTGCAGGGAGGTGTGGAGGGAGAGGCGCAAGCGGGAACCAGGGCTGCATGCGGTGCTTGCCGGCCGTTCCGGGTGGGTGTGAGCTTGGCAGGCCCCCACACTCGGAGCAGCCGGCCAGCCCTGCCGGCCCCGGGCAATGAAGGACTTAGCACCCAGGCCAGTGGCTGTGCAGGGTATACTGGGTCCCCCAGCAGTGCCAGCCCACCGGCGCTGCGCTCGATTTCTCGCCGGGCCTTAGCTGCCTTCCCGTGTGACAGGCCTCGGGACTGCAGCCTGCCATGCCTGAGCCTTCCCCCGCCTCCGTGCGTTCCTGTGCAGCCCGAGCCTCCCTGACGAGCGCTGCCCCCTGCTCCATGGCGCCCAGTCCCATTGACCACCCAAGGGCTGAGGAGTGCGAGCACACGGCGCGGGACTGGCAGGCAGCTCCACCTGCAGCCCCGGTGCGGGATCCACTAGGTGAAGCCAGCCGGGCTCCTGAGTCTGGTGAGGACGTGGAATGTCTTTATATCTAGCTCAGGGATTGTAAACGCACCAATCAGCGCCCTGTCAAAACAGACCACTTGGCTCTACCAATCAGCAGGATGTGGGTGGGGCCAGATAAGAGAATAAAAGCAGGCTGCCCGAGCCAGCAGTGGCAACCTGTTCGGGTCCCCTTCCACACTGTGGAAGCTTTGTTCTTTTGCTCTTTGCAGTGAATCTTGCTACTGCTCACTCTTTGGGTCCACGCTGCTTTTATGAGCTGTAACACTCACCGCGAAGATCTGCAGCTTCACTCCTGAACCCAGCGAGACCACGAGCCCACCAGGAGGAATGAACAACTCCAGACGCGCTGCCCTAAGAGCTGTAACACTCACCGCAAAGGTCTGCAGCTTCACTCCTGAGCCAGCGAGACTATGAACCCGCCAGAAGGAAGAAACTCCGAACACATCCGAACATCAGAAGGAACAAACTGCAGACACACCACCTTAAGAGCTGTAACACTCACCGCGAGGGTCCGCGGCTTCATTCTTGAAGTCAGTGAGACCAAGAACCCACCAATTCCGGACACAATGGGATGGGGTTTCACCGTGTTAGTGAGGCTGGTCTTGATCTCCTGACCTGATGATCTACCTGCCTCAGCCTCCCAAAGTGCTGGGATTACTGGCATGAGCCGCCATGCCTGGCCCCCATCAGGTCCTTTGATTACAAATATCAGAGACAACCTCAAGTTACCTCCAGCAGCGGGATTTGTTTTCAGGATATTCACAGGTGAATACAGCTGACCTCAGGTGTCAGGACCAGCAAGAACTGAACACTGTTTTTATTGTTGTAGAGACTAAAGCCACAGAAGCCCATGAACTTTCACTCTGGCCAGCCCTGCCTTTCCCTTGACACAGCTGCTGTCTCCTTCCTTACTACATCATGTGTCTCTTGTGTCTCATGCATTTTGCTAACTCATAATTTTGGCTCCCTTATAACTTGGGTGTGCATGTTACCTGGGATAGTATGCCAAATAATGGCCCCTCAACATACCCATGTTCTAATCCCCAGAACCATGAATGTCACCTGGCAAAAGAGATTTTGCTGATGTGATTAGATTAAGGATCTTGAGATGGAGAGTTTATCTGGATTATCCAGATAGGTCCAATATAATCATGGGATCCCCATAAGAGAGCAACAGAATATCAGACAGACAGAGATGCCCTAAGGTTGGAAGTAGATCTGAGGATGAAGGAAGGAATCAAGGAATGCCAGGAATGCAGCTCCAGAATCTGGAAAAGGTGCAGACATAGATTCTTTCCTCAATCCTCTAGAGGGAGTTCAGACACCTTGGTTTTGGCGCAGTGAAACCCATTTTGGATTTCTGACCACCTAACTATGTAAGAATAAACGTGTGTTGTTGTCAGCCACTAAGACTGTTGTAATTTGATGTAGCTACAATGGGGAACTAAAATGTTCAGCATAGCTCCACCTGCCTATCTCTATACAAGACAGTTTAGGCTCAGCCCCCCTTGCTAATGGGTTCCTTGTCTTGGTATTCCCTGGCTTAAATTGAAAAGAGAGTGTCTTAGAACTGATTTATTGTGTGTGTGTTTGTGCATGTGTGTCTGTCAGGTAGCATCAGAGGTGGCTCATCACCCTAAGAACTGGCTCAGCTTGGGTGGAATGACAGCACATTTGCCATCAGCTATGGCTGAGAGGATGAAGCCATGTGACAGGAAACATGACTGTTGAAATAATTCTCTTTCAGCAGGAGCTAGAAGTGAAGTGCCCTTATGTAGAAGGAATTGAGGCAGGCAGAGCCTTCCATGATAACTCAATTCTTGTTTTAAAAAGGAACCTGTTAGCCTTGAGTCTCCAGTATAAATGTCTAACTGATTAGCCTTCGTTTAATTTGAAAAGAATGATGTTCACTGAGAAGTGATCCCAAGAAGAGACAGATTCTGAAGTTCCTGCTCCATCTTTACCCTATAGCTCCTTCCCCTTGTACAAAGTCTGAAAACTGAGAGCTCCTATGAGCCTACAGGTTCAGAATAGAAGTTCACAATTGTAGCTGTGAGACAGCCTCAGCTCTGCGAGGAAGCTGGAAGCCATAGAGCCCAAGTGAATTATCAGCTGTTTCTCAAATAAAACTGCCGTAGGAGCTGCTCTTCTAGGCTAAATGCCCTCACGCAGCAGAGAACACTAGGGGACCTAATACGCAGCCCCACCAGGGGAGATACTACCTGTCATTTCATTTATTCGCTTCTCAAGGAAGGAGCTGATTTCTTTCATGAATAAGTAATTACTATTTTTATTTTTATTTCTCAAAGATATTTAGAGTAAAAGAAAATGTCCTTGAAAAGTCATAGAAGAGATAGTTTTCTAAATCTGAAAGCCAAGGTGTCAGTTTCTTTCTTCTCCTTTATCATTCTCTACAATAAAAATATTTCCTTTTGTGGTCATATTTAACATCATGCAATTGGTTAATCTATTGTGGGAAAGCAGAATATGTAGATTATGGAAGTCTGTATGTCTAATCTTTTTATTTAAAAAAGATATTCCTTCTATTATTTTTCACTTGAATAACTAATAAAGCTGATATGACCAAATGATCATTGTTGTTTGTTTGTTAGTTTTTACATTTTTTAAAAGGACAGCTCCCTAAAGAATAAGATAGCAAATAATTTATCTGAATGCAAAAGATGTGTTTATGCTAAACTATTTTTACTATGATTTTAAAGAAATGTATTTTAAAATTACATCAGGGTAAATTTCCATGGGGAGAATCAAGCGAACATAAAGTCAAACAATTTAGAAATACACATATTTCTGGAAAAATGCCAAATTGGATCAAGATACCAAAAATATATGTATATATGTATAAAATGTATTTAAATATACAAATGTTCAGTATATTTGTATTATATATTTTTCTATATTAATGTGTATTTCTGCATAACAATATATGTAAAGTAGACTTTCATTTAGATTTAGATTTAAATCACATACAGTCATCCTCAGTATCCATGGGAGATTGATTCCAGGACTTCCCAGGAATACCAAAATTGAGGATTTGCAAATCCCTGAAATAAAATGGTGTAATGTTTGCATATAACCTATATGCATCCCCCTGTATACTTTAAATAATTTCTAATTACTTATAATACCTAGCATAATATAAATGTTTTGTAAATAGTTATTATACTGTAGTGTTTGGAGAATCATGGCAAGAAAGAAAAATCTGTACATGTTCAGTACAGATGCGATTTTTTTTCTTTTTGAATACTTTTGGTTTAAGATTGGTTTTATTCATGGATGTACAACTCTTTGAGTATGGAGGGCTGATTATATATTCAGAAATAGTAACTATAATAAATATGGTGGTTTGTCTGAGATTATATCTTAAACTATTCAGTGAAAAGAACATGCTTTTTCTTCTTAGGAAACTCAATGGTGAATTTCTGACATGTTTTACAGTAATATGTAGGGTGGTAAGCAAATATCAAAGATAATTCACAAACTGTAACTTTTTAAATCCATTCAAATTTTCTGTCATCAAAATATTTATTTTTTCCTTTTTTTAAATATAGCTTCTTACTAATAGCCATTTCATTTTCAACTCTCATCACCCCTCTCTGTGATCCCTGGTCAGTGTTGACTAAGATGTAGAAAAATCCAAAATGAGGACTCCTGGAAAAAAGTTGTAGTGCACTGTAATATTAACAGTTCATTCTTGGGTTAAAGAGAGAGCTAGCAAAATTTGATTGCAGATTCTTCTCCCTAATATTTTGGAAAAGTGATCTGAGAACACACATTTAAACAATGTCTCCTTTTTTACTTTTGAGTGATCAACTGATTTTTCTCAGACTTCATAAAGATTTATCTTACACTGTGTTCTTCTTAGTAACCCAGATGTATATTCTCTGAATACACAGTAGCCAGTTTGAAATGACCCAGGAAGATGATGTCAGTCAAGAGAAACCAAAAATCTACATATTGAGAATTAAGTGTTCCCATAGTCACAGAATAGCTATGACAACCTAACTCATTTGTACCACCTTTCCGTTTCCCCAATGACATGCTTATAAACCAATATTTATAAATGCATCCTACTTATGACAGTTGTGAAACTAACAACTTAATGTCACAAAATAACAACATGCAGCTAGTATAAGCTATTACCTCCATTTCAGTTAGTGATCCACTCCTTGCCCCCAAAGCAGTTGCTTATTCTTTTTTGGCCAAACCCCTTCCAGTGTTTTCTACCCTATCTTTTGCATATCCTTACCTGCTAAGATTTTATTCAGCATTATTTTTTATAGTTTATATTGTGAAGAAAATAGAGTAGGTACAGTGACTATGCTCTTTCAAAATACAAAACCCACCTCGCTCCCTCACTCACACACGAGCACATTCTCTTCATACCATTTCCCAGGGATCAGTGCCCCTCCACTGTGTAAATCACTTGTTAAAGCATGGCTGGTATTAATGAACAAAACACTTCTGACATCTGAATAAGATACCACATTATGCATAGATGATCTTGGAGAAATAAAAGATCCAGTGGCCTTGGGATACATAAAGTACTATTCAATGACTTCAAAATTAAGAAGAGATATTCAGTAGAAGAATGACTAATTCACAAAAGCCATAGCATAAAATATGAAGAATGATTACCGAAGTGATGAATTTGAAATAAGCATCCTGGGGAAAGATGTTTCTGAACCATCTGCAGAACTGCTATCAAGTAGTGTTAACTTGGTTAAAGACAAGACAGAAAACCTGGTAGATAAATATTCTTATTTTAAAACACAGTGAAAGTGCGGTAACTAGTTTGATTTTTAAAAAAATTGTTACCACTTGTCTTTTAAAACAGAATGATCCAAATTAATACATATCAATGTTGGCTTCCTGGTTATACGAAAAAGAAAAACAAATATAAATGACATCTTGATGAGAAAAGGAAGAAAATTGACATTTTAAAAGTGACTTAGAATTTATAGATTACAAGAATAGACAAGAAAATATATTCATTACAAGTCTGTTGGTGTCTTAGCCCTCTGGTCCTTCAAAGTGCAAAGGATACACTTACTTCCTTATTACCTACCCCACATTTACTAAAAAAGGAGTATCAGTGTGAAATTCTGGTATTCCAAGTCCCTGTCACCAACATTGAAACAAATGTTGATTTTATGTTATTTTAACATAAAAAAATATATATTGTAGGAAAACAACATTTCCATGTGTAAGGAAAAGGTCCTTAGTAATTTTTATTTGGGAATAAGTTTTCAACACATCCTTTAGAAATGCAACAAAAGCCTTTGCAGATTCCACCTTTATAAATGGCAATCCTTAAGAGTATCTAATTATGTAATATCTATATTGTAGTCCAAAAGGAATGATGTAAGCTGGCTCGGGAATCTTTAAAACTCAATTTTTAACAACTTGATAGCATTGTGCTTATATCCTTCATTCTTCCTCACTTGGAGAATGCCTTCTCCAACTCCTAACCACAACTGACTTTCTATTCACTCACCGCACTCAGTTTCCATGAGAAAAAAGGCATGCCAGTATCTGTGCATGACACTTCATTTTATCTCCTACAAAGTAAAAATTGTTTTCATGCAGTAAATGACCAAAGAAAGGCATATTTATCCCAAGTTTTGCATACTGAAATGTGATCATCATTAGAAAATGTCACTACAACAGAACAAATGACTGTCTTAGAAATACATTAAAGTAGATTTTCATCTGTATACCATTTAGAGAAATATTTAAGTCTCACTGCTTTTTATTTTTTAACCACTAAATTAGGAGAATGGAGCTTTTATTTCAGCCTCACAATTTACAATACTTAACAGTTTGTCTTCACCTTGAAGAAAAAAAATTGTTTCTTGAAACAAGAATTAGTCTAAGAAAAAATAGTCTTAATTTAGAGAAAAAAAATTGGAGGACTTGAGAACAGAAGACAGACTTCTCAACCAGCCCCTAGGGAAGAACATGGTCTGATGGTACTTTATGTCTTTAGTTTCCTGCTAAATGTCAACCAGGGTCAGACTTCTTTAATATCAGATATTTGGAAAACCAGATTCCCCACTGTCATCCCCAGGGGAGGATGTGAAAGGCAGAGAACTCTCTACCTCAGAAATGCTCTGAAGAACTAGTACAGTCCATGTGATGAACATGCAACTCTCAGGGTGGAGCAGCAGCAGCAGATCTGAAGATGTCCCACCTGCTCAAATGGGACCAAAAGATATTCTATAGAAATAATGCTGAAGCCAAGACAAATAAGATGAAAACACACAAAGGCTGCAAGCTCAACCTGGAGAAGATGGAATGTTTTATGCAAATCTAATTTAACATGTTGCTCAGTTGTGACCCTCCCATCTGATACAATGGTTCACAGATGGGCTCCAGAGAAAATATCATCAAGCTTTTGGATGGATGACAGCCATCACCATGACACTTCTTAGAGATTGAATATGGAAACCAGGACAAGGGCAGAGTGTCACCAGACTTTAATTGCACATGCACATATTGTTAAGACAAAAAGCAAGATAACTTAAAGTTCCTGATATTTTTAATAATCCCAACCTCATAGCTCATTCTTCTGTTATGTAATAATGAGGCACCTAAAGTTCTTCTAGTATAACAATTAAATCTGTTCTTCCTGACTGGCTACCAGAGCATTTGAGTTTTAGTTTTTTGGATCTCTTTCTTCTTTCCAGATTCTTTTCAACCACTGAAACATTATTTATTAATGATTTAGCTACAGATTTCTTCCCCACTGTTGCCAATTAGTATTGGGAAACTAGAAAATTACAAAATATATATCCAGAAAGCCCCAGAGGTTAATCATTCATAATATACACATAAGGAAAGAGCTAGGCAAGTGCCAAACAGCAGTTCCTCAGCAGCTGGAATGAGTTTTAATTGAGGTAGTTGAATAATTAAATATTAACAGACAGGAGGAATAAATTGGCAAGCTTATAAAAAGAGTCAAAACAGCACATGGCTAGGCAATTAAACAAGACCCTTTCACAGGCAGGAAATAAAAGGGAAAATCTCATGGAAAGGATTTCACCCAAAGGAGATTAAGAGAGAGAAGACGACATGTCAGATAATAAGAATTGTCTTTTGACTGTCTCTAATTTTCCTGGCAATGAAATATTTCCTTTATATAAATAGTATAATGAGGGCCATTGTTGCTAAATTTTGTTCTGTAGCAAAGGAGAAAGAAGAACATTTCACTAGAATTTTCTATCTATCTATATTAATATATTCCTATTCCTTATGGAATATAAACCTTGATGGTGAAGAGAATGTTTCCTTTTGATTGGTTTGATTTAGTTCAAGTTGTTCTACTTTATTAACATTCTTTTAGTTCAGATTTAGCTCCATTGCAGGAGCTAAATTTGAAACAGAAGCAGAAAAAAAAAAAAACCATTTTCCTTGATAATGAAAGTGATTAAATTCCTAACTGTGATGGACCTGTTAAGATTGGACAAAGTTTAATAAGACTGTTTAAGTGTAACATTTCGAAGGACAATACCAGCATATTCACTAATGTTGCTGAAGCAGCCACCTGTTATAGTCTTTTGGATACTAAAGTATGACCAGGCTGGGCACAGTGGCTCATGCCTATAATCCCTGCACTTTGGGAGGGCGAGGCAGGAAGATTGCTTAGGCCCAGGAGTTTGAGACAAGCCTGGGGAACATAGGAAGCCTCCATCTCTATAAAAAAAAAATTGAAAAATTAGCCAGACACGGTGGTGCAAGCCTGTGATCCCAGCTATTCAGGAAGCTGAGTCAAGAGGATTGCTTGAGCTGTGATCATGTCACTGCACTCTAACCTAGGTGACAGACCAAGACCTGTGTCAAAAAAATTAAAATAATAAATTAAAAAATATAATCAAAACAGGCTACCTGAATTAAACACAGGGTAATTATTGCTGTTGTCAGCCATTAACTCCTTCTCAGCCCTAACGTCATTCCCAAATGCATGTGTGCGTGCACACACACACACACACACACATTCTCTTGCTTTCTCCCCCTCACTCTCTCTCCCCATCTCTCTATGTCTCCATCTCTCGCACACACACACACACACACACACACAGAGCAGCTTTACCTCCTGAACTCCAGCCAAAATGCTAATATATTGACTAATCAGTAAAGGTAGAACCAACTTAGATATTTTAGTAGACCAATCACTCTCAGAAATAAGAAATGCACCTACAAATGGAAGCAAAAGCCCAATGTGTATTTTCCTATGGTTCCATATTATGAAGGATGATTTATAATACTTCTCAGGAAACCAGTAATCACAAATTTGTCCATATTTCTCCCTTCAAGTTGGTTCAAGAATAAGTAGAAAATTGACCAGCTTTACTGCAAAGGGTTTGGGAAACAGTCCATTTGGGTCACTGGATGAAGAAATAAAATCTAGAGTTCTCGTTTACCCCGAGAAGCATATGAAATAATGAGAAGCACCTACGTACAAGCAAAGAATATTTTGGATGCTTAGCAGAAAATGTGGCAAATAGAAATTTTAAAAAGAGACAATTTATAGGTGGAGGAGCCAAGATGGCCGAATAGGAACAGCTCCGGTCTACAGCTCCCAGCGTGAGCAATGCAGAAGATTTCTGCATTTCCATCTGAGGTACCGGGTTCATCTCACTAGGGAGTGCCAGACAGTGGGCGCAGGTCAGTGGGTGCGCGCACCATGTGTGAGCTGAAGAAAGGCGAGGCATTGCCTCACTCGGGAAGCGCAAGGGGTCAGGGAGTTCCCTTTCCTAGTCAAAGAAAGGGGTGACAGATGGCACCTGGAAAATCGGGTCACTCCCACCCAAATACTGTGCTTCTCCAACCGGCTTAAAAAACCGCGCACCAGGAGATTAATATCCTGCACCTGGCTCAGAGGGTCCTACGCCCACGGAGTCTTGCTGATTGCTAGCACAGCAGTCTCAGATCAAACTGCAAGGCGGCAGCCAGGCTGGGGGAGGGGCGCCCGCAATTGCCCAGGCTCGCTTAGGTAAACAAAGCAGCCAGGAAGCTCGAACTGGGTGGATCCCACCACAGCTCAAGGAGGCCTGCCTACCTCTGTAGGCTCCACCTCTGGGGGCAGGGCACAGACAAACAAAAACACAGCAGTAACCTCTGCAGACTTAAATATCCCTGTCTGACAGCTTTGAAGAGAGCAGTGGTTCTCCCAGCACACAGATGGAGATCTGAGAATGGCCAGACTGCCTCCTCAAGTGGGTCACTGACCCCTGACCCCCAAGCAGCCTAACTGGGAGGCAGCCTAACTGGGAGGCACCCCCCAGCAGGGGCAGACTGACCACTCACATGGCCGGCCAGGTACTCCAACAGACCTGCAGCTGAGGGTCCTGTCTGTTAGAAGGAAAACTAACAAACAGAAAGGACATCCACACCAAAAACCCATCTGTACATCACCATCATCAAAGACCAAAAGTAGATAAAACCACAAAGATGGGGAAAAAACAGAGCAGAAAAACTGGAAACTCTAAAAAGCAGAGCGCCTCTCCTCCTCCAAAGGAATGCAGTTCCTCACCAGCAATGGAACAAAGCTGGACGGAGAATGACTTTGAAGAGCTGAGAGAAGAAGGCTTCAGACGATCAAATTACTCTGAGCTACGGGAGGATATTCAAACCAAAGGCAAAGAAGTTGAAAACTTTGAAAAAAATTTAGAAGAATGTATAACTAGAATAACCAATACAGAGAAGTGCTTAAAGGAGCTGATGGAGCTGAAAACCAAGGCTTGAGAACTACGTGAAGAATGCAGAAGCCTCAGGAGCCGATGCGATCAAATGGAAGAAAGGGTATCAGCCCTGGAAGATGAAATGAATGAAATGAAGCGAGAAGGGAAGTTTAGAGAAAAAAGAATAAAAAGAAACGAGCAAAGCCTCCAAGAAATATGGGACTATGTGAAAAGACCAAATCTACGTCTAATTGGTGCACCTGAAAGTGATGGGGAGAATGGAACCAAGTTGGAAAACACTTTGCAGGATATTATCCAGGAGAACTTCCCCAATCTAGCAAGGCAGGCCAACATTCAGATTCAGGAAATACAGAGAACGCCACAAAGATACTCCTCGAGAAGAGCAACTCCAAGACACATAATTGTCAGATTCACCAAAGTTGAAATGAAGGAAAAAATGTTAAGGGCAGCCAGAGAGAAAGGTCAGGTTACCATCAAAGGGAAGCCCATCAGACTAACAGCAGATCTCTCAGCAGAAACTCTACAAGCCAGAAGACAGTGGGGGCCAATATTCAACATTCTTAAAGAAAAGAATTTTCAACCCAGAATTTCACATCCAGCCAAACTAAGCTTCATAAGTGAAGGAGAAATAAAATCCTTTACAGACAAGCAAATGCTGAGATATTTTGTCACCACCAGGCCAGCCCTAAAAGAGTGCCTGAAGGAAGCGCTAAGCATGGAAAGGCACAATCGGTACCAGCCACTGCAAAATCATGCCAAAATGTAAAGACCATCGCGATTAGGAAGAGACCGCATCAACTAACGAGCAAAATAGCCAGCTAACATCATAATGACAGGATCAAATTCACACATAACAATATTAACTTTTAATATAAATGGACTCAATACTCCAATTAAAAGACACAGACTGGCAAATTGGATAAAAAGTCAAGACCCATCAGTGTGCTGTATTCAGGAAACCCATCTCACATGCAGACACACATAGGCTCAAAATAAAAGGATGGAGGAAGATCTACCAAGCAAATGGAAAACAAAAAAAGGCAGGGGTTGCAATCCTAGTCTCTGATAAAACAGACTTTAAACCAACAAAGATCAAAAGAGACAAAAAAGGCCATTACATAATGGTAAAGGGATAAATTCAACGAGAAGAGCTAACTATCCTAAATATATATGCACCCAATACAGGAGCACCCAGATTCATAAAGCAAGTCCTGAGTGACTACAAACAGACTTAGACTCCCACACATTAATAATGGGAGACTTTAACACCCCACTGTCAACATTAGATAGATCAACGAGACAGAAAGTCAACAAGGATACCCAGGAATTGAACTCAGCTCTGCACCAAGTGGACCTAATAGACATCTACAGAACTCTCCACCCCAAATCAACAGAATATACATTTTTTTCAGCACCACACCACACCTATTCCAAAATTGACCACATACTTGGAAGTAAAGCTCTCCTCAGCAAATGTAAAAGAACAGAAATTATAACAAACTTTCTCTCAGATATCAGTGCAATCAAGCTAGAACTCAGGATTAAGGATCTCACTCAAAACCGCTCAACTACATGGAAACTGAACAACCTGCTACTGAATGACTACTGGGTACATAACAAAATGAAGGCAGAAATAAAGATGTTCTTTGAAACCAAAGAGAACCAAGACACAACATACCAGAATCTCTGGGATGCATTCAAAGCAGTGTGTAGAGGGAAATTTATAGCACTAAATGCCCACAAGAGAAAGCAGGAAAGATCCAAAATTGACACACTAACATCACAATTAAAAGAACTAGAAAAGCAAGACCAAACACATTCAAAAGCTAGCAGAAGGCAAGAAATAACTAAAATCAGAGCAGAACTGAAGGAAACAGAGACACAAAAAGCCCTTCAAAAACTTAATGAATCCAGGAGCTGGGTTTTTGAAAGGATCAACAAAATTGATAGACCACTAGCAAGATTAATAAAGAAAAAAAGAGAGAAGAATCAAATAGATGCAATAAAAAATCATAAAGGGGATATCACCACTGATCCCACAGAAATACAAACTACCATCAGAGAATACTACAAACACCTCTATGCAAATAAACTAGAAAATCTAGAAGAAATGGGTAAATTCCTCGACACATACACTTTCCCAAGACTAAACCAGGAAGAAGTTGAATCTCTGAATAGACCAATAACAGGAGCTGAAATTGTGGCAATAATCAATAGCTTACCAACCAAAAAAAGTCCAGGACCAGACGGATTCACAGCCGAATTCTACCAGAGGTAAAAGGAGGAACTGGTACCATTCCTTCTGAAACTATTCCAATCAATAGATAAAGAGGGAATCCTCCCTAACTCATTTTATGAGGCCAGCATCATCCTGATACCAAAGCCTGGTAGGGACACAACCAAAAAAGAGAATTTTAGACCAATATCTTTGATGAACATGGATGCAAAAATCCTCAATAAAATACTGGCAAACCGAATCCAGCAGCACATCAAAAAGCTTATCCACCATGATCAAGGGGGCTTTATCCCTCAGATGCAAGGCTGGTTCAATATACGCAAATCAATAAATGTAATCCAGTATATAAACAGAACCAAAGACAAAAACCACGATTATCTCAATAGATGCAGAAAAGGCCTTGGACAAAATTCAACAACCCTTCATGCTAAAAACTCTCAATAAATTAGGTATTGATGGGACGTATCTCAAAATAATAAGAGCTATCTGTGACAAACCCACAGCCAATATCATACTGAATGGGCAAAAACTGGAAGCATTCCCTTTGAAAACTGGCACAAGACAGGGATGCCCTCTCTCACCACTCGTATTCAACATAGTGTTGGAAATTCTGGCCAGGGCAATTAGGCAGGAGAAGGAAATAAAGGGTATTCAATTAGGAAAAGAGGAAGTCAAATTGTCCCTGTTTGCAGATGACATGATTGTATATCTAGAAAACCCCATTGTCTCAGCCCAAAATCTCCTTAAGCTGATAAGCAACTTCAGCAAAGTCTCAGGATACAAAATCAATGTGCAAAAATCACAAGCATTCTTATACACCAATAACAGACAAACAGAGAGCCAAATCATGAGTGAACTCCCATTCACAATTGCTTCAAAGAGAATGAAATACCTGGGAATCCAACTTACAAGGGATGTGAAGGACCTCTTCAAGGAGAACTACAAACCACTGCTCAAGGAAATAAAAGAGGATACAAACAAATGGAAGAACATTCCATGCTCATGGGTAGGAAGACTCAATATCATGAAAATGGCCATACTGCCCAAGGTAATTTATAGATTCAATGCCATCCCCATCAAGCTACCAAAGACTTTCTTCACAGAACTGGGAAAAACTACTTTAAAGTTCATATGGAACCAAAAAAGAGCCCGCATCGCCAAGTCAATCCTAAGCCAAAAGAACAAAGCTGGAGGCATCATGCTACCTGATTTCAAACTATACTACAAGGCTACAGTAACCAAAACAGCATGGTACTGGTACCAAAACAGAGATATAGATCAATGGAACAGAACAGAGCCCTCAGAAATAATGCCGCATATCTACAACTATCTGATCTTTGACAAACCTGACAAAAACAAGCAATGGGGAAAGGATTCCCTATTTAATAAAAGGTGCTGGGAAAACTGGCTAGCCATGTGGAGAAAGCTGAAACTGGATCCCTTCCTTACACCTTATACAAAAATCAATTCAAGATGGATTAAAGACTTAAACGTTAGACCTAAAACCATGAAAACTCTAGAAGAAAATCTAGGCATTACCATTCAGGACATAGGCATGGGCAAGGACTTCATGTCTAAAACACCAAAAGCAATGGCAACAGAAGCCAAAATTGACAAATGGGATCTCATTAAACTAAAGAGCTTCTGCACAGCAAAAGAAACTACCATCAGAGTGAACAGGCAACCTACAAAATGGGAGAAAATTTTCACAACCTTCTCATCTGACAAAGGGCTAATATCCAGAATCTACAATGAACTCAAACAAATTTACAAGAAAAAAACAAACAACCCCATCAAAAAGTGGGCAAAGGATATGAACAGACACTTCTCAAAAGAAGACATTTATGCAGCCAAAAAACACATGAAAAAATGCTCACCATCACTGGCCATCAGAGAAATGCAAATCAAAACCACAATGAGATACCATCTCACACCATTTAGAATGGCAATCATTAAAAAGTCAGGAAACAACAGGTGCTGGAGAGGATGTGGAGAAATAGGAACACTTTTACACTGTTGGTGGGACTGTAAACTAGTTCAACCATTGTCGAAGTCAGTGTGGCGATTCCTCAGGGATCTAGAACTAGAAATTCCATTTGACCCAGCTATCCCATTACTGGGTATATACCCAAAGGACTAGAAATCATGCTGCTATAAAGACACATGCACACATATGTTTATTGTGGCATTATTCACAATAGCAAAGACTTTGAACCAACCCAAATGTCCAACAATGATAGACTGGATTAAGAAAATGTGGCACATATACACCATGGAATACTATGCAGCCATAAAAAATGATGAGTTCATGTCCTTTGTAGGGACATGGATGAAATTGGAAATCATCATTCTCAGTAAACTATCGCAAGAACAAAAAACCAAGAACCGCATATTCTCACTCATAGGTGGGAATTGAACAATGAGAACACATGGACACAGGAAGGGGAACATCACACTCTGGGGACTGTTGTGGGGTGGGGGGAGGGGGGAGGGATAGCATTAGGAGATATACCTAATGCTAGATGACGAGTTAGTGGGTGCAGTGCACCAGCATGGCACAGGTATACATATGTAACTAACCTGCACATTGCGCACATGTACCCTAAAACCTAAAGTATAATAATAATAAAAAAAAAGTATCTAATTAAAAAAAAAAGACAATTTACAAACTCCAAAGAACCTAAAAAGAAGGGACCATACCTATAAAAACCATAGTACTAGTTAAAACTGAATTCTTGAGAAACAAACCTCAAAGAGAATGAGTTAATTCTTCCTATTTGTTCAGTTCTCTGCTTTGGAAATTAATGTGGATAACTCACAGGCAAAACACTTCCTCTAGAAGGTGATTTTGTTTGCTTGCTTTGTTGTTTTTGCTGTTTTCAGTAGTTAAATAGTGGAATGAGAGTTGCTATTGGGGGAAATAAGCAACCCTATAAAGTTGATCCAGTGCCCAAGATTTTTGTGCCTGCTACAGAAATTTAAAGAATTCCAAAAGAATGCATGAATTCTAGAGAAATCCAAAGCAAAACATGAGTCCTGTGTGATTAGCCTTTCCTTTATTGTTCATCAGGAAGAAGAAAAATAAAAGGAAATTCATGACAGATACACAATTCTTCTTTTACAATGGAACAGCATTTAGCAATATCAACACTCAACATTTATTGAACCCTGTCTACATACCAGACACTCTTAAACCCTTTACATGGACAATAATTTGAATCTTTACAACAACTCTGTAAGCAAGACATATTGGTCCAGGTCTACTCAGGAGACAGAAATCACATTTCTTATTTTAACAGGAAGAATTTAGTAAGAAAATTTGCTAACTAGGTATTGAAGAACTGAAAAGATGGAAGAGGAGGTGGTAACAACAGAAAGAAGCTACCCCTCCTAAGTCTAGGGAAACAGTTGAAAGTGTTTGCAATAATTAAAATTAAAGGCTTATAAGAGGGACCTTGTGGAGTTAAAATTAAGCCTTATGAGGATAGAACAATGTTTGGCTAAAGTGATAGTATTCCTGATGAGCTTCCATGAAACTGTTCCTGCCTAATTTGGAAAAACTTAAATATATATATACACATTTTACTTCCAGTTTCTCAGTCTCTCTCTCTAGTTTCCCCTACTGATAGATCCTAGCAGGAAGGCAGACAGCAAAGAGACATGTCCCAGTCCAAACATCCCAAAGCAGGGTGTAGAAGGGAAGGTTTGAGGCCAAAAGACAATAGCTAAATCACAGGGACAGAAGGTGTAATTGGTGCAATTAAATATCCATGTTTGACAGATGAGGAAACCGAGGTCACAGGGGGTAAAGTGTCTTGCACAAGGTCCCATAGAATGTAAGACTGGGAAGCTAAAATTTGAACACAGTCAGTCTGACTTTAGAGTACCTTCTCTTACCTTTGGAGCTATGTCCATTGTTACCATCTTTTGGAAAGTGGATACGGCATGTTGCAGTAAAAATCAGAGTCTACAGAAGCCAGTTTTCTGTACAAGTTCAGCCATGAGATGTGAAAATTTCAGTAGGTCATTTCACTTTTTGGACCTCAGTAATACACATCACTGAAACACGATGATTGAATTAGATAATACTTAAAGTTCCTTTTAGTTTAATACTCACTAAAAATAAAATAAGAACCATAAAAAAAGTGATTCCTGAAGGGTCTACGAGTAATTTGTGATATGGGTGGTGGTAACTCTAGACTATCATTATTCCACAGAACAACCGCATTTGGAAATAATTTTCTGCAGTTTACCTTTTTTACTTGTCAATGGTACTGAGATTCTTCTTCCACTGAGTTCAGGAGCACTTAAAATGTTTAGCCATAAGATATACAAGCAGTGAATGGAAATTTTGTATTTTCAAGCATATTAAATTCTTACCATGTGCTATATTGCTAACGACAGAAAGACATGATTCACTCCTTCAGTTACCTTACAATATGATAAGTCTAGAGTAGCAAACCAATGAACAAATGCTTATGATACATGTGATATGAAGAGGAAACTAGGGATCACTGGGGCATCTGCCAGTTATTTCCCAGCCCAAAGTTGAGGGTAGGATGGCTATGTGTCAGAAAAGCCTTTTTAAAGCAGGTGACTTCTGAGTTGCATTAAAAAAAAAAAAAAGAAATGAGTCAAACAAAGATACCTGGAGCAGAATATGATTAGAGTTGGACAGAGGCAGCATAAGGGTGTTCAAAGCAGATTTAGCTTTATTATATCACTTATATTATTATTATTAGAAAAGACATATGGGAAAAGAGAACATAGTATGCTTGGAACCTGCAAATGGCTTAATATTGCTAGAGTAAAATGTCAGGGTGGGGAATGTCAGGGGGCAGGCATCAATAGAAGGAGGTAGATATCTAGGTAGCAGCCAAGTTATAAAAGCTTTATATGTTAAACTGAAAAGTTTAAACTTTCTTCTCTGCAGTGGACATACACCATGGATTACTAGTCAGCAACAAAAAGGGACAAACCACTGAAACATGCTACAATATGAATTAAGCTCAAAAAATTATGCTAAGTGAATGAGGCCAGAGAATATTCTATGATTCTATTTATATGAAATTTCAAAAAAAGGCATCTATAGACAGAAAGCAGATCAATGCTTGCCTGGGGTTAGGGTTCAGAGTGAGACTAACTGCAAATAGCACTAGAGACGGAAGGTAGACTACTGGCTCTGGCTCGAAAGTCAGATAAATTAGGATGCACAGCATAAAACAAAAGGGTGGGTGGAATCGAGTAGGCCAGTAGCTGGCACGTCTTTATGCAAACCCAGTCTGACTCTCTCAGTGCCTCCAGACCTCAGGCAGGATCCTGCAGGGCAGTGCGGTAGAGGACAGTGTTTTCAAAGCCAGCTTTATACTCTCTGGTGCTTCTGAACATCAGCCAGCTTTGAGAAACACCTACATATAAAGAAGAGCATACCCTTTGGATTCAATTAAGCAGTGTTCAATTTCTGGCATGGGCATTTCCTTGTTGCTTTCAAAAAGTTACTTAACCTCTCTGAGCCAGAGTTAATTATTAAAATGGCAGTAATTATCCTACCCAACTCAGGAAGTTGTGAGTAAATGGTAACATAGGCAACTATCTAGTGTATATTCTTTTAGGTTGTACATTGTTCTTATGCCAGCATTATTATCATAGCCTCTCAAGCCTCAGGTTTCTCAATTGTAAAAGGGTCCCAGTTACATAGAAGTTGCTTTCCAGCTCTAACATTCTATATCACTGTCAGATCATCAGCAAAATAGTAGGCTTCCCAGAATGTTTTATTTGTGTGAAGCTCTCACTGAAGTGATTGTCCAAAGAGGCTCAATAGAGCTGCTCATTCATTCCTAAGCCTGTTTAGAGCATATGTTCAGGTTATGCCATATTTGTGGTCTAGATGTAGATCCAGCCTAGAAACAAGAGTCCAAGAGTGAAATGCATCAGCATGAATACTCCAGGAATTCAGAGAAGATAGAACAGGGTACTCCTGCAACTTGAGCAGCTCAAGTGTAATGTCTTGAACAACATGCCTAGGCATCAGGGTCAAGCACACACATACGTTACCGAGATCTATTCAAGCGAGGGTTATATCTTCTTCAAATAACCCTATTTAATGGTTCTCTGACTTTCCCAGCTGTTCTTGCCTTTGATAACTAGCTACATTAACACAAGTCACTTTGCAGCCTACACCAGGAAGGTGGAAGGAGAAGAGTTTGAATAGACCTGATTAATTCTTTACTTAATCATGCACTATCTTTCCAACTGACCTTTTCCTATTCTCATTATTACAATTCCTTTTAAGAAGGAGCATGCTCTATGGAACAATTAGCATTCTTCTTTGTCTTTATATATTTAAGCGACTCCTTTATAAATACTCTTTAAGAAAAATGTTCCTCCTCATCGTTTGGTGTACTGAAGATGAGAAAATGGATTAAGTTTCTGAACACAGGGCAGTCCCAGCACAAATTACAGCTGCTCAAACTATTTTCTGTTCCCTGACATACACACAGAGCTTCTGCAGCATATCTTGAGTCTTCAAGGGGATGCCAGGCCAGTTCTGAGGCAACCATTATTCTCCGATGAAAAGCTCCTGTGACCTCCACCTCAGCATTAGAAAACTTATCTATTTCTCACTTTATTCTTCAAAAGAATGAGCTAGCTTTGGAACTTAGCAGGTAAGAAGTTAAAATGCATTCTATTAAAAAAATATTTTTTGTGGCAGAAATTCCCACTTTTCCTTTTGAACTGACCCACCTTGATGGAATGAGAATACAACCCAGGCACAGATTTGAAGCCCAGCCATTTAAATACAGGAGAAAATTAAGAAATGTGGGAAGCGTGGCCTTGGAGGTGTAAGTCTAAAGCAAATCTGCATAAGTGCTGCATAATTGATAATGAACCACTTACTGGTCTTGCAAAAAGCACTAATGAAATGGCTACTTTCTGCTGCATTGACTATTCAGCTATTGTTAAGATGTGAGCAATTTAACTTTTAAACTTTACTCACCAATAGCACCTAATTATTTTTTGGAGTTGGTAAAACCACCCTTGCAGTGCCAGGGGCTTGCCTATGCAAAATGATGAGGTTGGCACTTAGTCTCTGGGAGTTCCAGTAGCTGCTTTGTATGGCTGGCTTTTGGGAGTTTTGTTTTGCTTTTGTGGTTTGTTTCTTTTTAAATTACTCTCCATTCCTCTTCATGCACCCAGATCTTTGTGTTCCTTCTATCTTCATGAAAATTGACTTTAACAAAAAACCTGACAAATTCAATTTTACTAAGATGCTTATAATTGCTAACAGCTTCAAAGTCTTATCCTTCAAGGGCATTCGTGTTTTAACAAGATTTTGAATCTTAGGCTACAGAGATACAGTAGTTGTTAAAGAGAGTAAATATCAGAAACACCTAATGAGCCACTTCAATGCATACGTTCAGCCTCCTACTTCAAGACACTGATTTCAGAGGTTCGACGTGGAATCTCTCTCTCTCTCTCTCCCCCTCTCTCTCTCTCTGTGTGTGTGTGTGTACACGCATGCATGTTTGTATGTTGTGTATGCTTGCATGCATGTGTGCAAAAGTCACAGAGCTCCAAAAGTGATTCAGAGGTAATCCCTCAGTGGTAAATCACAGGCTAAAGGAAAGGAGATCTAATGGTAAACTTTCAATCATTAATCAGTGGTTGAGGTAGCTGTGGTTGGGCAATTGATGGCGCCTTGACATCAGACTGATTATAGGACCACCTCTTCTATCTGCATGTTAGACTAACATGCTAGACCAAAGAATAGACAATAGATTGAAGATAGACAGACACACTCCCCCTATTGTTTTTCCAAATGACTCATGGCACATGCATTAGAATCTTTCAGGGTATTTTTTTTTTTTAATTGCAGGTGCAAGAGCTTCAACTGAGACCTTAATTTATAATATTTTAAAGTAGAGTCAAAAAATCTAGGTTAGTAAAGTTCCCAGACAACTTTTAGGCAATCAAAATTGAAAATCCTCTAAACAAGGAATTAGTGGTTTTCTCAACAATTATTTTCAAATAATGATTATAGAGAAAATAATAGCATTTGCAATGGCATGAAAATAAATGAAAAAGTATCTTGATATCATCCAAAGATAACCTATCAACATTTTGTGTATATTTCCTTCCAGTTTTTTTCTATTAAGTATACACAATTTTATATCTTTCATCACGTTAAAAGTCTTTTTGACAGCTTTTATCACATCATTAGATAGCTTGAAATGGCTATATACTCTTCTATTACATGAATGTATTTCACTAAATTAGTCCCCATTTTGGACATTTAAGTTGATTCCCAATTTTTGCTATTATAAATAATATTGTAATGGATGTCTTTATATATACATCTTTGTTTTACCTCTAAATCCTAAGAGGAGAATTACTGAATGAGAGGTTCACTAAGTGTTGAATGTTTATCCTTGGGTTAAAGCAGTGTATGATCTGCTCTTCATGGTCGAGGTACAGCAATAGTTAAGTATCGGTGATTGCAATGGAAATGAAGATCTTCTGGAAGGTTAAACAATGGCTTTTTAAATTTCAGACAACCTATCATGGCCTTAATTATGGTCCTGCCAGGACTGCAGCCCAAGAGAATGCCTAAGGGTAGCCAACTGTTACTGGAAAGGAGTCCGGATCCTGACCCCAAGAGAGTGTTCTTGGATTTTGCACAAGAAAGAATTCAAGGAGAGTCCCTAGAGTAAAGTGAAAGCAAAGTATTAGGAAAGTAAAGGAATAAAAGAATGGCTACTGCACAGGCAGAGCAGCAGCCTGAGCTTCTAGTTGGTCATTTTTATGGTTATTTCTTGATTATATGCTAAACAAGGGGTGGATTATTCATGAGTTTTCTGGGAAAGGGATGGGCAATTCCTGAAACTGAAGGTTCTTCCCCTTTTTAGACGATATAGGGTAACTTCCAGACATGGCTGTGGCATTTGTAAACTGTCATGACACTGGTGGGAGTGTCTTTCAGCATGCTAGTGCATTATAATTAGCATATAATGAGCAGAGAGAGGTCACTTTTGTTGTTACCTTGGTTTTGGTGGGTTTTGGCCAGCTTCTTTACTGCAACCTGTTTTATTGGCATGGTCTTTATTGTGTGCTGACCTTCAATCTCATCCTGTGACTAAGAGTGCCTTAACCTCCTGGGGATGCAACCTAGTAGGTTTTAGCCTTATTTTACCCAGCCCCTATTCAAGATGGAGTTGCTCTCGTTCAAATGCCTCTGACACAAGTGTTCTGGTTTGCCTGGGGCTGGGAGGCTTCTTGCGATGCAGAATTTCAGTGATAGAAGCAGAAAGTCTTGGGAAAACTGGGATGGTTCATCACCCTTGTCAAAATCTAAACTTTAAGTTTGTAAAATATCTGCAGGAAATCACCGAGACATGAGTATAATATTATATAACACAATCACAATAGTCATCATCATGGTTTTCTTCAACATTTTCTCTATTAAAAGCCAGAAGGGATTTGGGTATAATTACATTTTATAAAATCTAGAACTACACAGGTGAGTTGAAAGAATTGAGTTAGGAGCCTAGTATTACCAGTAGAGGCAGCAACACCATTTGCCTTATCTTCAAGCCTACCATGGATCTGCACTTCAGTAACAATGGCTTCTGAAAAGTCAGCCTTCCTTTGCTTGGCTGCATCTTGTGGGGTGTAACACTGGGAAGAGCTTGCAAACTCACCTCTTCTCCCTATGGCCTGCTGGCTTTTCAACACATTTAGAAGCTAGTTCTTCAATTCTCATCTCTTCTTTATATTATTAAACATTTATTAATGCCAGGCAATGAGGTAGATATCTAACTTAAAAAGAATTAACTAGCCAGGGGATGGAATTACCTCAGAGATTCTATCTACTTCCCCTAATGCACGGTGTCAAATGAAGAATGAGAAGGTTCATAAATTTGGAAAGGGGAGTTTTATTTCTCATAAAAGGTTGCAGCCTGCAGGTAGCCTTTCTGACAGGTTGGGAAGCTTCAGTCCAGGCAAAAACTGAAAACAGACACTTTGAGCGGGGCGCAAAGGGAACAGGAATTGATGCTGAATGGGGTGGGTGAGTATGCATATTAATATATAGGAGGAGTCATGAATATTTGTGAAAGGAGAAACATGCCTATATGCAATTGTGCTTCATCTTCCCCATGGAACTGAAGGTGAAGTTTTCAGCCCTCTGACATCATGACTGAGGACATGAAGGCACTCAGTGCACATCCTCCATCTACTGGCCAGAACCGCTGCATGCTCAGTAGTCTCTTATCCGAAAGGAATGCTGGTCACTTGTGTGGAAACTGCAAAAAGGAAGGGGCAGCCTCAGGTGGTTGGTTGATATCAAGAGTGGAAAGAGTCTTTCAAAAGGGCTGGTTTCTGTTAGAGAAGAAAGCCTAATGGCACTTAGCAAAGAAGGGGATATAGCAAGGCATGCTTGATCTTGCATCCCATCATGGCCAGTAACTCAGTTTCCATGGTTTCTCTGTGGTCCTCTTGGCCAGGATGATGGTCCGTTCTGCCAGCTGGGGGCCTCGGGACTTTCTTTTTCTCAACTGTGCAATGCTTTTGTTTCGACTAAGTGTGATGGTCAGAAAGGGGTAAATGCTCTCTTCCATTCTGCCTAAAGTTCCAATACATTAAGGAAAACATCGCTTTTAGAGTCAATAATGCCCAGAATCTCAAAAACCAAATAACATAATACCAATCTTTACCCCTGCCTTTATCTTCATGTTTCATGACTATTAAGAAGACACAGTTGGGCCAGTGTATTTGCTGTTACAATGATATAAATTTGTAATTGTGGAGAGAATACAAAGTATGTAGTCTATTCTAATTACCTTGAATTTCCTTAGAACTGGATCTGTCTATAACTTTCTTGCATTTAATTCTTTGTAGAAAATGTGCACATTTAGAAGATCTTTAAATAGTATAGAATGAAGCCCACTTTAGATTATTGTCTTATTGTATCTCATTCTTCAATTGAAGAAATGTGAAAGTTT